>NC_080545.1:56059650-57530900 GCF_028640845.1 Ahaetulla prasina | reverse complement strand
CCTCCTCCCTCATTGCGTCGGCAGATAACCGCCCAGCTGCCCTGTTTCGGGTGGCCCGCTCCCCCCCTCCCCCCGGGGGGGGGGGTGGCCCGGTGCAGGGGGGGGGTGGGGGGGTTAACGGGTATCTATACGATAAAAACGTGCAGCTTCGGGATGGTCTGGACCAAAATTGTGGCGATTCGGACGGGCGCCTGAGGCGGTCTTGGTGATATTGTCTGGGATGAGTTTGACCCTGTGGCTCCGAGGACATGGACAGGTTGCTGGGTAGATTGAATGCCACCACGTGTTTATTGGACCCGTGCCCTCCTGGCTGGTGCTGGCCACTCAGGAGGTGACACGAGGCTGGCTCCAGGCGATTACGAGCGCTTCCTTGCTGGAGGAGTCTTTCCGCCGCCTTGAAAGAGGCGGTGGTGAGGCCCTCCTCAAGAAGCCTTCCTGACCCGCTGTTTTAGGTAATTATCGTCGGTCTCCAACCCGCTCGCAAAGGTTGTAGAGAGTATGGTGGCATATCAGTTTCCTGCACCTGGAGGAAACTGTCTATCTAGACCTGCTCCAGTCCGGCTTCCGCCCGGTTACAGCACTGAGACGGCTTTGGTCGCGTTGGTGGATGATCTCTGGAGGGCCAGGGATAGGGGTTGTTCCTCTGCCCTGGTCCTATTAGACCTCTCAGCGGCTTTTGATACCATCGACCATGGTATCTTGCTGCGCCGGTTGGAGGATTGGGAGTGAGAGGCACCGCTTATCGGTGGTTCTCCTCCTATCTCTGACCGGTCGCAGACGGTGTTGACGGGGCAGAGGTCACCCCGGCGCCTCACTTGTGGGTGCCGCAGGGCCGATTCTCTCGCCTTCTGTTCAACATCTATATGAAGCCGCTGGGTGAGATCATCAGTGGCTTCGGTGTGAGGTACCAGCTGTACGCTGATGACACCCAGCTGTACTTTTCCACACCGGCCACCCCAATGAAGCTATCAAGTGCTGTCCCGTGTTTGGAAGCCGACGGGTCTGGATGGGGAGAAACAGGCTCAAGCTCAATCCTCCAAGACGGAGTGGCTGTGGATGCCGGCATCCCGGTACAGTCAGCTGAGTCCGCGGCTGACTGTTGGGAGCGAGTCATTGGCCCCGATGGAGAGGGTGCGCAACTTGGGCATTCTCCTGGATGAGCGGCTGTCTTTGAAGACCACCTGACGGCCGCTCCAGGAGAGCTTTCCACCAGGTTCGCCTGGTGCGCCAGTTGCGCCTTTCTAGACCGGGATGCCTTGTGCACAGTCACTCACGCCTCGTGACGCCTCGCCTGGATTACTGCAATGCTCTCTACATGGGGCTCCCTTGAGGGGCATCCGGAGGCTTCAGTTAGTCCAGAATGCGGCTGCGCTGGTGATAGAGGGAGCCCTCGTGGCTCCCGCGTGACACCTATCCTGCGCAGACTGCACTGGCTACCTGTGGCCTTCGGGTGCGCTTCAAGGTTTTGGTGACAATCTTTAAAGCGCCCATGGCATAGGGCCGGGCTATTTACGGACCGCCTACTGCTACCGAATACCTCTCACCGACCTGCGGCGCTCTCACAGAGAGGGACTCCTCAGGGTGCCGTCGGCGCGACAGTGTCGTCTGGCAACGCCCAGGGGAAGGGCCTTCTCTGTGGGGGCTCCCGCCCTCTGGAACGAGCTTCCCCCAGGACTCCGTCAACTTCCGGACCTCCGAACCTTTCGTCGCGAGCTTAAAACTCACTTATTCATCTGCGCAGGACTGGATTAGTTTTTAAATTTATGGGTTTTTTAATGGGTTTTTTATTATTTATCTTAAATTTTTTAATCTCGGCCAATTGAATAAGTTTTTTAATTGTATTTTAATTGTATTTATATTGTAATATTATTGTGTATTTTTATCTGGCTGTGAACCGCCCTGAGTCCTTCGGGAGAAGGGCGGTATAAAAATTTAAATAATAATAAATAATAAATAATATTCTCAGAATCAAAGACAACCTTAAAAACATATGAAAGCAGCAAGTAATTTGCCTTCAGGAAAATATAATATTTTCAGACCAGGTAGGTTAATATAAAATACTGGGTAGTTGTTGATCTGAAAGCTGCTTGAACATTTGTTAAAACAGTGTGTTCCTGAAGGTAGGAGGCTAATTTTTCATTTAATAGGGTTTTTAATCTTTCCCTTCCTATAAAGCAGGAGTCTCCAAACTTGGCAACATTCTAGCTGGGGAATTCTGGGAGTTGAAGTCCACAAGTCTTAAAGTTGCCATGTTTGGAGACCCCTGCTATAAAGAGTACTATAGCCCCATTCCAGTCAAAGGAGATTAAACCAGTTGTAATAAATCAGGTAAAGGCCGCCTCTAATCGAGGTTATTTTTCAGAAGTTTGATGGGTATATTATCCTGACAGGGAGCCTTACCAGATTATATTTTTGAAATAAATCCAACAATTCTGTCTTCAGACCCTGGTTCCCAAAGTGGGAAGTTAAGGAGCTTTGATCAGATGTTATTTGTTATGTTCACAATAAGATGCTCCTGGTCCATAAAAAATGATTGTAACATTTCCTCCAGATTTTAGATTGTATACAAACATCTGGGGAAAAACTCTGAAAAGTAAATGTTTTAGAGTCTTTTTAATTAATAAAGAAGCATTAATCAATTTTTATTTGGTCATAGACCAAGAAAAAAATAAAGAAGCATTTATTCATAATGACCATAATCGCCTTCTGCCTTCTGTTTCCTCAGCTGCATTAATTTTTATTAATTTGGAGTTCAGAGAGCCGTGTGCCGTACATTAAACTTTTTGTATTGTGTGAATGCATGGTGTGTGTATATAAGTGTCGACTCCTGGTGATTGCCTGAACTATAAAGTTTAGATCATTTTTATTAAAGTTTATTATAAGATAAAGTACAAATAGAAACAAAAATTGAGAAAGTTAAAAAAGAAGTGTAGAAAGAAGTGAAAAAGGAGGAAAAATGTAGTGACCTGGCTTTTTTTATTGCAATAGAATAAAAAAAAAACAGTTATACCCTCAGCCTTTTGCTTTACCTTTCTAAATATATCAAGTCATTTCTATAACATAATTTTAAGGTGAAAGAGAAAAAGCATCTTTACCCATTAATCACTAGTCAGGAATATTAGCTTGTTCAATGTTCAGATGATCCCAGTATCATTGCTGCTCTTGTTCCACAATTTCTGAAAGTGGGCTGGAAAGTATGCAAAAACATCTTTAGAGCAATGACCTCAGGGAAATGCAACATGTCCATTGCTTAAACAGATGGCTGGAAAATTCAATAGTTGTAGTCGGCATGGGTAGAAAATCATGCCACAAATTAATTCAAATTGCTTCATAATAGGAAAGAATGGGAAGAGGAAAGATAATAAAAAGGAGACAAAAGAAAATTGGATAGAAGTGTTAAGAAGAAAGAGAAAATAATCATGTCTAAATTCCTCCTTCATGCAGTCATAAACTGGGTGGTTCACACAATAAAGTGTCTCAAAATTAAACAAATCACAATAACCCTTAGACTTATATACCGCTTTACAGCCCTCTCTAAGTGGTTTACAGAGTCAGCCAATTGTCCCCAACAATTTGGGTCTTCATTTTACCCACCTCAGAAGGATGGAAGGCTGAATCAACTTTCCAAATAAGGTGGCTTAGTGTAATTTATGAACCAGGGTTTCATGTCTTGCAACAGAAAGTGTTCAGAGTTTTAGAACTTGGTTCATAAAACAAGAATAATTCTATTACTACATAAATTAAGAATAAATATTACAGGTATTCAACAATAATGTTACTTTTTATATAAGAATAAAAAATGAAAAAGATTACTCACTGGCTTTGGCTTAAATTATTTTTATACAAAAAAAGAGAGAAATTATTTGCTTAAATTCTATGGAAAGAAAGTAGACCATAACCTACTACTAGATAAAGTAGAAAAATGTGGGTTAGACAGCACCACCACCAGATGGATTCGTAACTGGCTGACCAACCGCACTCAACGTGTAGTCCTCAACGGAACTACATCCACATGGAGGGAAGTATGCAGTGGAGTACCCCAAGGCTCTGTTTTAGGCCCAGTACTCTTCAACATCTTCATCAATGACTTGGACGAGGGGATAGATGGGGAACTCATCAAATTTGCAGATGACACCAAGCTGGCAGGAATAGCCAACACTCCAGAAGATAGGCTCAAATTACAGAAAGATCTTGACAAACTTGAACATTGGGCGCTATCTAACAAAATGAAATTCAACAGTGAAAAAAGTAAGATTCTACATTTAGGCAAAAAAAAACAAAATGCACCGATACCGTATATGTGGTACCTTGCTCAATAGTAGTACCTGTGAGAGGGATCTTGGAGTCCTAGTGGATAACCATTTAGATATGAGCCAGCAGTGTGCAGCAGCTGCTAAAAAAGCCAACACAGTTCTGGGCTGCATAAACAGAGGGATAAAATCAAGATCACGTGAAGTGTTAGTGCCACTTTATAATGCCTTGGTAAGGCCACACTTGGAATATTGCATCCAGTTTTGGTCTCCACGATGTAAAAAAGATGTTGAGACTCTAGAAAGAGTGCAGAGAAAAGCAACAAAGATGATTAGAGGACTGGAGGCTAAAACATATGAAGAACGGTTGCAGGAACTGAGTGTGTCTAGTTTAATAAAAAGAAGGACTAGGGGAGACATGATAGCTGTGTTCCAATATCTCAGGGGTTGCCACAAAGAAGAGGGAGTCGGGCTGTTCTCCAAAGCACCTGAGGGTAGAACAAGAAGCAATGGGTGGAAACTGATCAAAGAAAGAAGCAACTTAGAACTAAGGAGAAATTTCCTGACAGTTAGAACAATTAATAAGTGGAACGACTTGCCTGCAGAAGTTGTGAATGCTCCAACACTGGAAATTTTTAAGAAAATGTTGGATAACCATCTGACTGAGATGGTGTAGGGTTCCTGCCTAGGCAGGGGGTTGGACTAGAAGGCCTCCAAGGTCCCTTCCAACTCTGTTGTTATGTTATGAATACATGGAAAAAGTATTTATGAGGTTGCTAAGAAATGACATTGACCTGATGTTACATAAATTAATCTAACCGGCTGAGAACATGAATAGGTAATTTAAAATTAAAAAATTACAGAAAATCATTCCTCTCTTGGTTCCAAATAATAAAAAGCTTGCAGCAGAGTTTCATTTTACTAGATAAATCTTTTTATTAAAAACTGGAAATTGAGAGCTGATATATATATATATATATATGCTATTAGAAATACTTTTGAAGAAATCACTCTGAGGTTCAAATCCACAAAAGCCTTTCAGAGTGGGTCCATGTTGTCATGACAAACTGGCTGTGCTGAAAAACTGACTCTACACTGAAGCAAACTCTGTGACCTCTGAGGCTAGCTCATATCTCCTCAACCCATATTCCAGACTGCTTTTGAAATGGCATGAATGGCTCTTTGGAGATAATTCAAAAGTGGATTGCATTATTTTGGACTGCAAATGAGGGAAATCAAATTTAAATGCTCTGAATGAAAAGGATTTTTCACAGAGAAGGATAGATATGAAAGCATTTCCAAAATACTGCAGATTTTACCACTAGATGTCACCACAACCATTGGCATGCTAACGTCAGAATAAGACAAGATTCTGAAAACAATCTGAGACCCAATTAATTGAAAACAAGCCCCATTGTAAACAATGAAAGATATCTTGAGACTGGACATTTAGAAGACTTTTTTATTATGGTTGTAAAAACAATATCATTCATTTTGTGATTTTTTTTTTGTCTCAAAGCAAAGCTACTTTAAATTTAGTTTTAAAAATGTTTTTGGAAAAACAAGAACAGCTAACGAGGAACAACTAAAATAAAATGGCTAAGATAAATTCATGACTTGGTATATTACTTGAATAAGTCATGTATTGATACACTCATGTATGGATAATAACAACCAGTGTGTAGTAGCTAAGGTTACATTAGAACCAGGGAAACCTTTCTTCTAGTCTTCCCTTAGGTATGGAAGCCAACTGGCTGACTTTGTACAGTAGGAAAAATATACTATTCAGTCTCTGAAAACCAAATTCTTGAATCAGAGAGATAATAAGCTGAACACAGAGATGAGGGGATTGACTTATTCTCCAAAGCACCTGAGGGCAGGACAAGAAGCTTGTTAGAGAGACGTCCAAACTGGAATTAAGAAGAAATCAATTGCTCTCACTGTCAGAATTTCATTACCCAATGGAGTGCCCAGAGTCGTGGGTGTTCCATCACTGGAGGTTGTCAAGAAAAGATTGGACATTCATTTGTACAGGAGGGTATAAGGAGTCCCCTGTCCAAGAGGGGGATGAACTAGAAGACATTGCAGTTCTATGATTCTATAACTCTAAGGCAGGGGTGTCCAAACTTGGTCCCTTTAAGACTTTTGGACTTCAACTCCCAGAGTTCCTCAGCCAGCTTTGCTGGCTGAGGGACTCTGGGAGTTGAAGTCCAAAAGTCTTAAAGGGACCAAGTTTGGACACCCCTGCTCTAAGGCCTCAAAGCAGAGTTCAGCAAACAATTAAGACATTTAAAAGAAGTTGACAGAATCTTTCATTTTTCCAACATTTATTAATTTGTTTCTACATTTGTTCTTGAACAAATTGAAATTTGGATTACATCAAAAAATGAATTTGACAATATTAAAGTTTTGAGGCGACTACAATTAAAACTTTTAAGTCTTTAAACAACCACATTCATGCACATAAACACTTCTTAAACAGGTCAGTCCAGTCTACTGAACCGAAGTCCACTTTCTTCTTTCTCTCTATGACAATACTAAAATTATTCACAATGGGTGGTTGGAAAGATCATTATCGCCAGCATACATTTCAAAGCAACTTGGAAAATAATAGGCAGAAATATTTGTCAGCAAGAATCAATCACGGCAAAGCATTCTTCCCTGCTTCTTCTCCTTTTTTTAAAAAAAAGGACAGTTTTTTTTCCCCCAGGTCAGTAATTCTCTCTTAGCTTAGATAGTGAAATTGAAAACATTTATCCCCTAACCAGCAGTGAAACAATATGATAGGTTATGGTCCATAACCTTCAGGTATATTTCACCTTATAGTGGTATGAGTCAGAAACATCATTATCAGTATCTTCATCATCATCATCATCCTCCTCCTCCTCCTCCTCCTCCTCCACACATACATTTTGTTCTTATGATTATCGGTATATTCTTGTGATATGGATATTGTATTCTAGTGAGAAAGACACAAGAGTGGAACTACTCTACATGGATAACATCAAGATATATGCTAAAAGTGAATGAAATTTTGACTTGCTGATCCACCTGTACAGATCTGCAATGAAGATAGAAGATAGTGGGGTGTCAGACTAGAGAAGTGTGGCCTGATAGTAGTAATGACAGGGAAGGTTGTTAAGACTGAACCACCAGTAGGCCAGATAGCTGACATACACACCACTTACAAATATGTTGGTATTCCACAGTCACATAGGAGAAGGAAGGAAGGAAGGAAGGAAGGAAGGAAGGAGGAAGCATGGAAGACAGCAACATTTAAGTATCACCAAAAGATAAGCCAGACCCAAAAGAGCCAGCTCAATGAGAAGAACAACTTCCATGTCACCCTATTCCCTGTCAGTCATCAGATATCCACTGGTATAGTGAGCTGGCCAAAGGAGAATGTGGAAGCTGCTGATGTGAAGATCCAGAAGCTGCTAATGGCTGCTTATCAGGAATCTGTGAACCAGAGAAGATCATCAGCCTTCTTAAGATCCTAGATCCTTTATATCAAGGGTCTCCAACCTTGGCAACTTTAAGACTTGTGGACTTCAACTCCCAGAATTCCTCAGCCAGCTTTGCTTCTGGGAGTTGAAGTCCACAAATCTTAAAGTTGCCAAGGTTGGAGACCTCTGCTTTAGATTAGTAAAGCAAATAAGAACCCAGATTGAGGACCCAGATTGTTGGGGGGGCAATAAGTTGACTTTGTAAAAATATACAAATAGAATGAGACTATTGCCTTATACACTGTAAGCCGCCCTGAGTCTTCGGAGAAGGGCGGGGTATAAATGTAAACAAAAAAAAAAAAAAGAAGATCAAAGATGGCCATGCCTGGAGAGAGGAAACATACCACAGGTATGCTAAGCATAAACTTCCAATTTAGTATTCAGAGTATGAGTAGTTTACAAAGTTAAGCATTTTTTTATTTCTATTTTTTAATTATTTATTTGTAAAATGAATATCTTACATCTTTTTTTAAAAGTCTCAAAACTCAAAACTCAGTTAAGCCCTTTTCTCCATACCCAAGCACTCTTACCTCCTGATCACTGCCTGGACAAGTCCCCACAGTCTTCTTGGTGAGGTTTTTGTGTTTTGCCATTGCCTGCTCCTAGGGCTGAGAGAGTGATTGACCCAAAGTCACCCAGCTGGCTTTGTGCCTAAGGTGGGACTAGAACTTACAGTCTCCTGGTTTCTAGTTTGATGCCTTAGCCATTACACTAAATTTGCTTCCCATCTCTACAGAGATTGATAGTCACATTTAAGCACTTCAGTCTGGAATGGGGGAGCTCCAAGCCATACAAAAATGGGCCTCTAGAAATTCATGCGGTTTGGAATTTGTTCAGTCCTGAGCAGGAAAGAGACTAAGTTCAAAGGAATAACTAATATGCTGGTTTGAAACAAAATGAAATCATGCCCTACTTTCCTAATAAAACTGGAAATCCTGTGTTTAGTATTAGGTAAGAGTTGTAGCATATTTTAGTCTAATATAAGACCTGCAGCCTTTTCAATGATCTGAATTGCTATATTATCAAGAAAAATTCTTTTGAGAAGCATCCGAAACCCAGAGGTCAGATAATTATGCTTTAGGATTAATAGCTCATCTATTCTATTAAATGACAAATTCAGTAAAAAAAATAAATTATGAAAATGACTATAATTTTATGATATTTTGTGAAAGGCAGTGACCTGAGATGTAGGGTATTTAGGTTTTTTATTTTTATTATGAGACTTGAATGGGGATTCGTATGCGGTTCTCTTTCAGACCACAGACTTCATGAGCAGCATGAAAAAAGATGAGAGGGAATATACTTTATTGACAGAGGTGTGAGAAAAACATAGCAGAGTTAAAGACCATCACAATTATCTGCCACAAATTGAAGGCTCTTCCCTCTTGCCAAAAGATATATTAAACCTTAATATATTTATATATTACCAACACAAGCGATTTAGGATACCTAGTTAAAGAAAGGGGAAATAAACATTTGAATAATGAATGAATAAAAACACTTTTAATTATTTATGGACCTCAAAATCCTTAATGATTTTAAAGCACTAGGAATTATTTTTAAACATACATATGGTGATATGGAAAAGAAAAGGCACATTTAGCACAGCTAAATGGGTCTTTGTTCAACCACTGGGAACTGCACATTTATTTGACCCAGAAGATCCCCAAATGATGAACATTTTGGCATTATGTAATAAAATAACATTTGAATTAAGTCAGATAAAATTAATTTACCAAATGTCAGTAAGCAAAACAATTAGATCTGCTTAATGACTTTTTGAATTAGTCTTTGCTGAAATATAATCAGTGGTTGAAATGACATACTCTTATCTAGCACTGCTAGAAAAGCAAACACTAGGTTATCTGGAGCGTTTAATAACAGATAATAATTCACTTTCCTTCTCAACTTTAATATATTATATGTTGCTTCCCAGAATTCTCCTAGATTTTCTAGGCCAGTATTAAATTATGGGTAAATTTAATAGAATACAGTTCCTTTGCACTCCTTGATGTATAACCCTAAGCCTAACCTACATAAACAGAAAGGAATGCAGTAAAACATTCAGACAGGAATTTGGTGCACATATATATATTAAAAAATCATTTTGGAGATTCAAGATAAATTATGTATTAGCCACCTTAAGCTTGTATGAGTGAGACTCATACACTTTTTAATATATGTTTAGACTGCAGTAGCACATTCTACACAGGGCTTCCTTGAAGTCAATCTGGAAATTGCAATTGGTTCAGAATGCAGTGGCCAGACTGTTGGTGAGAATAACATCTGTGATACAGTCATTGTGTTGGTTGCTAATAGGTTTCCAGATCCAATTCAAAGTGTTGGTATTAACCCATAAAGGCCTACTTTTGCCTTCTGCTTTCCTCCAGGACTTTCTCACTCAGCGAAAATGCATCTGATTTGGAGAGTTTTCACAAAGAGGATTTAGGTAAGTAAGTAGGTAGGTAGGTAGGTAGATAGGGAGAGAGAGAGAGAGAAAGACAGAGACAGAGACAGAAAGACAGAGACAGAGACAGAGACAAAGAGACAGAGACAAAGGGAGGGGAAGGGGGAGGGAAAAACCCCAGAGACAGGCTTCTCTTTACATCTTAGCATACTTTTTCCACCCCTGAGATTTATTTGGCCCCAATCTTGTTGGTATTTTAGAAAAATAAAAAAATAAAAACTATTCTGTTTCAATAGGCATTTGAGTGCTAGAGATGGGCTGCTTTTTTGTTTTGGTTCGATTTTAATTCTTGTTATTGATTTTGCTTATGCAGTTTTTGGAGAGAGTGAAGGACATTTGATTCTTGTTATGTATTTGAAGGAAAAAGTTATTAATTAGTGTTGGGTCTTCAATTCCATCCATGTGCATTGCGTGTTCATCTCAAACAGGATGTTTTTCCTAATTCACCTCTGGTCATAGAATAGAATAGAATTTTATTGGCCAAGTGTGATTGGACACACAAGGAATTTGTCTTGGTGCATATGCTCTCAGTGTACATAAAAGAAAAGATACGTTCATCAAGGTACAACATTTACAACACAATTGATGATCATATATCAATATAAATCATAAGGATTGCCAGCAACAAGTTATAGTCATACAGTCATAAGTGGAAAGAGATTGGTGATGGGAACTATGAAACGATTAATAGTAGTGCAGATTCAGTAAATAGTCTGACAGTGTTGAGAGAATCATTTGTTTAGCAGAGTGATGGCCTTCGGGAAAAAACTGTTCTTGTGTAATAGAATAGAATAGAATAGAATAGAATAGAATTTTTATTGGCCAAGTGTGGCTGGACACACAAGGAATTTGTCTTGGTGCATATGCTCTCAGTGTACATAAAAGAAAAGATACGTTCATCAAGAATTCTAAGGTACAACACTTAATGATAGTCATAGGGTACAAATAAGCAATCAGGAAACAATATCAATATAAATTGTAAGGATACAAGCAACAAAGTTACAGTCATAAGTGGGAGGAGATGGGTAATGTCATCAGTCCATAATTTAAGAAAAGATTTGTATCTTCAGCATAATAGCTTCCACAAATGGAGCTGAAAAAGATTCCTTACTATAGTACTATAGTCATACACTTAATAGTGTGCACCCCTTTTCCAATATATCTGGGGGTTTTTCCCCTTTAGGCATACAATATATTCTGCAAACAAGTTGTTTGATGCATTAATATTTTTTATATCTTTATTTTTTTGACATGTTATCAGCACAGCCTTAAAAACTTGGCTATGTACCCGGGCCTAGGGTTTGGAATGTGCTAAGGGCCCCTGTTACTTGGTTTTACTATTAGTTGATTAAACCAAGATGATTAAAGGCCTGGAGACTAAAACATATGAAAGATATTTAGGTTGCAGGATTTGGGCTTGGCTAGTCTAGATATAAGAAGGACTAGGGGGGACCTGATAGCAGTAATCCAGTATTTGAGAGACTGCCACAAAGAGGATGGAGTCAATTTATTTTCCAAAGCACCAGAGGGCAGGATGGATGGATGGAACAATGGATGGAAACTAATCAAGGAGAGAAGCAAGCTGGAATTGAGGAGAAACTTCCTAACAGTGAGGACAATTAACCAGTGGAACAGCTTGCCTTCAGATGTTGGGGTGCTTCGTCAATGGAGGTTTTTAAAAAGAGACTGGACAGTCACTTGCCTGAAATGGTATAGGATCTACTGCTTGAGCAAGGGGTTGGACTAGAAGACCTTCAAGGTCCCTTCCAGCTCTATTCTGATTAATCATCAAGCTGTTCTTTGTACTTATTTATTTTGTGGATGTTGTTTTATAATTTTAGAATTGTAAGCCATTCAGAGTCACTTAGTTGAGTTGAGCAGCTATAGAAATTGAATTGAACTGAAAAAAATTGAACACTTAATGATACAACACTTAATGATAGGCATTGGCTACAAATAAGCAATCAGGAAACAATATCAGTATAAATCGTAAGGATACAAGCAACAAAGTTACAGTCATACAGTCATAAGTGGAAGGAGATGGGAATGATGAGAAGAGTAGTGCAGATTTAGTAAATAGTTTGACAGTGTTGAGGGAATTATTTGTTTAGCAGAGTGATGGCCTTCGGGAAAAAACTGTTCTTGTGTCTAGTTGTTCTGATGTGCAGTGCTCTATAGCATCGTTTTGAGGGTAGGAGTTGAAACAGTTTATGTCCAGGATGTGAGGGGTCTGTAAATATTTTCAAAGCCCTCATTTTGATTTGCGCAGTTTACAGGTCCTCAATGGAAGGCAGGTTGGTAGCAATTGTTTTTTCTGCAGTTCTAATTATCCTCTGAAGTCTGTGTCTGTCTTGTTGGGTTGCTGAACCGAATCAGACAGTTATAGAGGTGCAGATGACAGACTTAATAATTCCTCTGTAGAACTGGATCAACAGCTCTTTGGGCAGTTTGAGCTTTCTGAGTTGGCACAGAAAGAACATTCTTTGTTGTCCATTTTAGATCTTGCGATATGGTAGAACCTAGAAATTTGAAGGTTTCTACTGTTGATACTGTGTTGTCTAGTATTGTGAGAGGTGGAAGTATGGAACAGTTTCTCTTAAAGTCTACCACCATTTCTACGGTTTTGAGTGTGTTCAGTTCCAGATTGTTCTGGTCACACCACGAGGCTAGCCGTTCAACTTCCCATCTGTATGCAGATTCATCATTGTCTCTAATGAGACCAATCACTGTTGTGTCATCTGCAAACTTCAGTAGTTTGACAGATGGATCACTGGAGATACAGTCATTGGTATATAGAGAGAAGAGAAGTGGGGAGAGCACACAGCCTTGGGGGCCCCCTGTGCTAATTGTACAGGTATCTGATGTGATTCTGCTTAGCTTCACCTGCTGCTTCCTGTTTGTTAGGAAGCTTGTGATCCACTTACAAGTTTGTTCAGGTACCCATAACTGGTTTAGCTCAGTTAGAGGAGTGTCTGGAATGATGGTATTAAATGCTGAACTAAAGTCTACAAAGAGGACCCTTGCGTAGGTCTTTGGAGATTCAAGATGTTGTAGGATGTAGTGCAGAGCCATATTAACAGTATCATCTGTTGATCTATTTGCTCAGTATGCAAATTGCAAGGGGTCTAACAGCGGATCCGTGATGGTTTTCAAGTGGGACAGCACTAGCCTTTCAAAAGTTTTCATGACTACAGATGTTAGAGCAACTGGTCTGTAGTTATTCAGTTCCTTGATGGTGGGCTTCTTCAGCACTGGAATGATAGTAGACCGTTTGAAGCAAGAAGGAACATAGCACATTTCTAGTGATTTATTGAAGATATGGGTGAAGATTGGGGCCAATTAGTCAGCACAGACTTTTAAGCAATGAGGAGTTATCTTGTCTGGGCCTGGAGCTTTTCCTGGCTTTTGTCTGTGAAATAGGTCCTGCACTTCCTTTTCTGTGATCACTAGGGGTTGTGAAGCCAATGGGATGGGGTCAGTTGTAGAAGGCTTAGCGTTGGTGTGTCTGAGATGGGGGTTGTGGAGATAGGTGGCTCTAGTTTCCTTTCAAATCTGCAGTAAAACACGTTCAGGTCATCTGCCAGTTGTTGATTTCTTTCAGCCTGGGAAGGAGGTTTGCCGTAGCCGGTGATATTTTTAATAGTTTTCCACATGTTTGTGGTTCATTTATTGAGAACTGATTCTTTAGCTTTTCAGAATAGCCTCTTTTGCCTCTGATCTCCCTTGTTAATACATTTCTGGCCTGATTGTACAGGATTTTATCACCTTTTCTGTAGGCTTCCTCCTCAGAATGACATAGCTGCTTAAGTTTAGCTGTGAACCAAGATTTGTTGTTGCTGCATATTCACAAGTTCCTTGTCGGTACACATAGGTCTTCATAAAAGCTGACATATGATGTTACCGTATATGTGAATTCATTCCATGTTGGAATGAATGTGGTAAGTACTCCATAGCCTAGATAGATAGATTGTTTAAAGATAGAACTGATTAGATAAAAAGGAAAGAGATAGTTTACATATGGAATTTGAATCTCTGGATAGAATGGAGTCAACCTAGAATGGTGCTGCACCAATGGTGGAGCTAGAACCCCACTGTCACCACTAAGTTTTCTCAAAGCTGAAGTAGAACTTTATTTTATCTGTCTTCCTTCAATGTTATTCATACCTCTTATAACTGACAATAAAGTCTTTAAGAAACTTCACACAGTTGTATGTTTATTGAATCTGATTTTCTTACTTGTTGCCTCAGGGTGAAAAGGTTCCATCATAGCTTTACTAAAGTTTGATTGCATGGCAGCAGATATATACATGACAAAAGTGTACACCCACACATACAGACAGAATCTTGGAAGGCATTCAACAGCTTCTGTTATATTTATGTCAGAATGGGGACATATATGTCAAGATGAGTATTTAATGCTACACTGCAAACTACTTTTTTCTTTGCATATGTTAAGGCATAATTGTGCAGAAAAAGTTACTTAGCAGCTGAGATTGAGCAAGTTTTGCTCTGTAAATTCTCATATGGTCTGTCTAGAAAAAAAATACTTAACAAGCTTTGTGTATTGTATCATTGTATTGTAAATCACTGTCATCTTTCAGCCTTTTATCTGTATTCCTACTTGTAATAATTAAGATAGAGGATAATGTGAATTGTCTAACACTTGTTAAGGAGAGGGCAAAGACAGCTGCTACACATTAGAAAGAAATTTTCCCTTAAAAGTATTTTTTAGCAAAGGGTCAATTGTCTGCCTGGCAGTTTTTGACAAGTTATGTCCTCAGACTATCTCCAGATGTTGCTTGCTAAGGACCTGCCTTATTTAAAAAATGTCTCTGTCAATTGTCAGATGCTGTGACCAAGTCACTGCTAAGAGATGCTATCAAGTCATCTTCAGGTGTTATAATTTACAGTTCATGTCATTTAAGAAAAGTGTATAAAAGTGGCAAAAGCCTTGGATGTTTTCAAACTCAACATAGACCAAAAGTCCTAGGATTTGTTGCACAATTACTGATTCCAAGAGATCTATCTACTGCCATTTCTGGAGTACTTGGAAAGCTAAAGGGACATGGACTGGTATGTCTTTTTCTCTGCAACTCTCCTAATAGTTATCCAATAAAATCCATCTGGCTTTTCACCCAGGTTTAGGTGTCTTTGAATTTTAAATAGCTTATTGGCTCCTGTCTGGCCAATCCAGGATGTTATGCAGAAAAAAAGCCACGATTTTTTTTCTCCAACATCCTAGACTGCAAGATGAGAAATAAGCTACAAAAAGGTAGATTTCAGTTTAAAGAAAAACATTTTCTGTTGTTAGGCTAAATAGCCATCTGTTAGTGTTATATATTGTATATAGTGTATAGTTGTCCATTGAAGTTCTCATTCTGGTCCTCTGTGGGAGCAGGAAAATACTCTCTCCTAATTGGTTGTTTGGCTGATCAGTTCCCTATAAAAGGAGCTGTGTCAGCCAGGAAATTCAGTTGCCTCACAGGCAGTATTAAATAAAGAGCTGTTAGAAATCACTCTGGCCATACCCCCATTCTTCACGCAGAACTTAACTGTTAGGGATGTTCTAATTTTATTTCTAGCAAATAAATGGGGCAAAATTGTACTCAGCAGCATAATGACCTTTTCCAACTATATATTTCTACATATCTCTATTTCTTTTCTATTTGATAAGGAATCTAGCATAAAGGTTCTAGTAAACATAACAAGAATAACGTTGTTGTTGTTATTATTAGTTGCGAAATCGTGTCCAACCCATCGCGACCCCATGGACAACGTTCCTTCAGGCCTTCCTGTCCTCTACCATCCTCTGGAGTCCATTTAAACTCATGCCTACTGCTTCAGTGACTCCATCCAGCTACCTTGTTCTCTGTCGTCCCCTTCTTCTTTTGCCCTCAATCTTTCCCAGCATGAGGCTCTTCTCCAGTGAGTCCTTCCTTCTCATCAGGTGGCCAAAGTATTTCAGTTTCATCTTCAGGATCTGGCCTTCTAAAGAGCAGTCAGGGTTGATCTCCTCTAGAACTGACTTGTTTGTTCACCTTGCAGTCCAAGGGACTCGCAGGAGTCTTCTCCAGCACCAGAGTTCAAAGGCCTCAATTCTTTGGCGCTCAGCCTTTCTTATGGTCCAACCTTCACAGCCATACATTGCAACTGGGATAACCATAGCCTTGACTATACGCACATAACATTAGGACTTCTGTATCTGGGTTGCAAATTAAGTAACTGGTTGGACAGACTCACACAATTAATGAAAAATTTATTCCTAACTATTCAGTCAGCATATCAATGAATTACAGGTAATTCTTGACTTATAATCATTCATTTAGCATTTGTTCAAAGTTACAACGGCACTGAAAAAAGTGACTTACAACTGGTACTCACATTTATAACCATTGTGGGATCTCCATGGTCATGTGATCCAAATTCAATTTGGCAATTGGCATATATTTACAATGGTTCCAGCATTCTTGAATCATGTGATTGCCATTCATGAGCTTCCCAATCAACTTCCAATAAGTCAATGAGGGAAGCTGGATTTGCTTAAAGGCTATATGATTCACTTAACCGAATGATTCGCTTAACAACTATGGCAAAAAAGGTTGTAAAATCCAGCATGACTCACTTATCAACCTCTTTGCTTAACAATGAACATTCTGGTCCCAATCGTGATCACAAATCAAGGACTACCTGTAGTAAATAGCAAATTAAACTGTTTGGGACCATTAGTTCCTAAATTTCGATTAATAGGTAGGTTTGGACACCTCAATCTCAAACAAAAGGTAAAGATGGATGTGGTGATTTTTATTTATATAAACAATTTATATAAATTGTTATTTAGAAAGCTTGGGAAACCAAAACTTGGGAAATTGGATTAAGTCCACCAAAAAGCACAGATATCACATATTTTGTCTATATAGATGATGTGGATAAACTGTGCTTATAACAGGAATTCACTGACTCACAAAAATGTGGGAACTGATATACATATTTTAAAATTTTAAAACTTCTCTCCAATAGAGTCAACAACATGCTCCATTTTATAAACCAATCCAAAATTCTTCAAAGTATGTGCTGTTTCTATTAGAAATTAAGAAAAAAAAACCCAATAAGATACAACATTTGGGGTTAATAATCTGAGCCGCCTGATAATAACTTTGTTTTCAGGTATACCATTTGCAGGTTTTCTTGCTATTTTTCATTCTACATGTTTGACATTAAGTTTCAATGGTCCTAACCTGCAGAATCTGAAGGAGCTATAGATCACAAATTCATACTGTTAAAAGTGAGTAGAAGAGATCTGTTCTTGTAACATCTTACAGACAGATGGGGAGAGGACCAAGGTCTCCTTATTTATAGAACATATAGATGACTAAAAACGGAGAACTTGGAGTTGCAGAGAGAGTGTACTGTCATCAGTAAGTGGCTATTAATAAGTCCAATAACTCGGTCTGAGTTCTATGTAGCAGTGCATTTTTCAGCTCTTAGTGGTGAATTTAAAATGTATAAAGTGATAAAGGCAATGTATAAATTTTGGAGGGAAGGAAAAGAGAGCAGGGATCAGTGACTTAGAGTTTGCAGGATTGAGATGTATTTATTATTCATGTTGTTTTCCCATAAATTTGTATGTATGTATGCCAAGAAATCTAATATGCTGACACTGACAGTAATGAATCTGAAATATGGCAAACAATAAAAGCATACTTCAAAAATGATTGCATTTACAGGCAGAAATAAAATATTAAGGAGTAAGAATTTGATACAGCAAAATGTATAAAACACAATGGTGCTCTTTGGTTTTATTGTGTATGTTGTACATTACAGAGCCCCAATGGAAAGTGTTCTGACCTACTTTCATATGGTAATTACAGCTATTCAGATTTTTTTAAAAAAACAATCTTTGTCCCAAGGTGAATACAAGATACAATACATGAAAACACTGAGGTTCTGCTGTGAGAAAATGGCCAGAACAATTCTGGAAAAAGGAGCATAAAGCATGGATTTTACTGGAATTGTTGCAGGAACAGATGGGCTTGAAATGATAGCAACTGATACAACTCAGGTATCAATGCCTGCACATTTTTATTGATACCCCAGATGAAGAAGTGGAAAGGATGGATGGATACCATAGCTGTAGGTACTGATATTGTAGAAGACATTTTAAAATGATCTCAATAGAATAGGTAATGAAAATTACAGGATGAAATTAAAGACAAATCTTAGTATGATAGATTCAGAAAACAGAAATCGAACGCACGTTTATAAAATGGATGTTTCAGGATTAATAATCATATGAGAAAAAGATATCAGAAAACTATTCAGATTACATATAAATCAGCAATATAATATAACATAACTGGGGGAAAATAGATATAATTTTAGGCTGCATCAGCAGAAGAAAATCTTAGCTTTGGAACAGGAGAAAGGATAGGATAGCACACTTCAAGTATGTGAATGAACTGAAGGAGACCAAGGTATGTTCTACATCACTTCTTAGTATGCCAGATTGTTGATTTAAATTCCTGGAAAATTCCAACTGAAAGTTTAAAGAAATCTTTCAACAACAAAGAATAGACTGACAATGGAACCTATCACTCAGAGAAATAGTGGGCTTCTTTTCAATGGATATATTCAACTTACAATTTTACATTGGGGGAGTAGGTTAGGTTAAATAACCTCATTTTAATATATTAACATTACTAAATACATCTAAAGTGTACTGGAACAAATCCCAAGAGCTGAACATGTTAGTATTTTGGATTAAGATGTAATTTCAGCACACTTCATGTAACATTCTGTATCTCCTTTTATAATGCCAGTATGGTTCTCATATTAATAACAATTCAGGAGAAATAATTTAGTTGCAGGAATTCTCAATATTTCTATAAAGATTTAATGTTTAAAAAACTGTGATAATCATGCATCAAAAAGCATTGAGAAATGACTGTAGGTCCAGAAGGCAGCAGTTTGAGTAGTTATGAGTGTGCTTAAGCATACCAGTCTTAACACATCTATTTCAAGATACTTACGGGTTTCTGTTGGCTTTTGGGTTCAATTCAAGGTTCTGTTGTTCAACTTTAACATCCTCATCATTCAGAATCTGGATATCTGCGGGACTGCCTTCTTCCATCAGTCTGGATCCTTTCTCTCAGTGGCTGTCATCTACAGAATCCTCCAAACATGTTTTTTTTCATTTGCAGCAATCCTGCTTTGGAATGGCTTGATCTAGTGTTTCATCCTTAGCAAGTTGAAGATGTGTGGACTTCAACTCCCAGAATTCTCCAGCCAGCCAGATGGAGAATTATGGGAGCTGAAGTCCATACATCTTTAACTTGCCAAAGTTGAGAAACCCTGGCTTGATCAAAATAATCAGTTCACTCCAGGCTTTTAGCATGTCAGTTAAAACAAGGCTCCTCCATCTGGCCTCAGATATGAAGTGTTATGACTGACTGCTCCATCTGGTGAGGAATAGTGTTTAATTTTTAGTCCACTGACTGTAGTATGTCCAGCTTTTTAACATTTTTTCTGTTCATTTGTTATAATATTTCAATTGCCTTATTAAACTATTTGCATTTAATGTAAATATATCAATATGGGAAATGAATCAGCTTCTATTGGAGCAGTTTATAAGTCTGGAAAAATAAATAAAAATAAAGAATTCCCTTCAGTTTAAGCAGCTGCCAAAATACCTGACAGTATCATACATTTTCACTGAAAACAAATCCTGTGTGCCAAAGTCTGCCTGGATTCAGTCACTATTTTATAGATGTTCTTCCCATAATAATGACTGCAGAAAAATGTAACACTGCAATGGTAGGCATTTCAACAATGAAGCAGCAGTTGTGTCTGGCGAATTTCATGCCTGAGATAATCTTCATGTGATTGTCTCGGGGAAAATGGTCTCTGTGAATTGGTACTTCAACAAATTGCTTAGGAGAGACCATTCTAGGTGCTATAGAGACCCATAGCAATTAGAGAATGCAATGGTGGCTACACATTTCTTTAAGCTTTTTTTGTTCTTTCACAAGCTGAAACTAGTATCCTGGTTTGCATTGAGATGCTATATGATGGTAGTAGATAGTGACAGTCAGTTTGGTGTATCGGTTAAGATAGTAGCTAGATACTAGAAGATTGTGAATTCTAATTCTGCCTTTGGCACAAAGCTAGTGGGGTGACCTTGGGCCAATCACTCCCTCTCAGCCCTAGGAAGAAAGCAATGACAAACCAATCTTGCCAAGACAACAGCAGTAACTTGCCCTGGCCCTCATCAGAAAACAACAATAGCTCAAAGGCACAACAATATAATAAGACCTTGACATCTGGTATCTAGTCAGGGTAAGAGTGCAAAATATGTGATTTCTAAAACAAGAGATATCTTCATTTTTTTTGTTTCCCTGCAGTTTTGATCACATAATCTGGAATAATGAAGAAGTAATGTTATAGCAAAATAGGTATCCAAAATAGTTGTGCTAAAGGGATAGTTTGTCTACAAAAATGCCAAATTTTAGGAAATAGAAATTCAATGGATGGAGCTATAAAAATCAGAAACAGAGGACAAGAATATAAACTATTCACTGCAACTCCACTCATGGACATTATCTTTATATTTGTGTATCAGTTTTGATCTTTCTAGTGTGTCAATCTTGATAATTGCTACCCAGTATTACTATGATTTGGTGTTGAGTCATGCCGGCCACATGACTACGGAGACGTCTTCAGACAGTGCTGGCTCTTCGGCTTTGAAATGGAGATGAGTACTGCCCCCTAGAGTCGGCAACGATTAGCACGTATGTGTGAGGGGAACCTTTACCTTTATTACTATGATTGGTCCTGAAGTTGCAACAGTTGGTGATGCATAAAAAAAAACTACATACCAACTGGAGATTTTCTTTGTTGAAAACTAGTTTTTAAATAAATGACTATTTGTAAATCAGGTTAAACTTCATATTCATAATTGATTCTTCTGTTCAGTCTAGTTTTAATTTGCTGAAGTCATTCCTTATTATGTAGACATAACCATATTTAAATTGAATATATCAATACCTAGCTAAAAAAACATTCTAACGAAAACATACAAAAACTGTTGTGTTGTTGCCCTTCTGGGATCTACTTTTTGAAATTACAAATTTCAGTAAGTCAGCATTTTCAAACTTTTTAATGTAACAGTATGAAACAGTTAAAGCACATTACTTTTGTTTTAAAGAGAAAGATTTCCAGTGGTATAATTGTCATTTTAAAACAAAAGCCCTGAAATCATATGCAAAATTGTTTTACAGTTTAGCATGGACCAATGATAGCAGAATCATAATTTGCTATTTTCCTTTGTGCTTTCACACTACTCTCAGAATGAGTAAAATGCAATGAATAAAAAAATAATATAAGTAAGTCAGACACCCATCTATACAGTATAAGGTTGCATTAGTTTCCTAAAACACTAGTCTTGTACAAAAAAATTAGCAGTATAGGTAATTATTGCTTGTTCAAAATATGATTGTATTCTAATCTGGAATAAACAAAAATCACCTTAACTATGTATTGTTTATTTATTTATTTATTTATTTAATTTATTTATTTTTGTCACAACAATATATGTAAGTATCATACAGAAAGGTTATATAGTATATAAAGGTATAAGCATATATATATATAAATATAAATATAAATATATATATATATATATATATATATATATATATATATATATATATATATATATATATATATATATATATATATGAAGAAGAAAAGAAAAACAATAGGACAGGAACGGTAGGCACGTTTGTGCGCTTATGCACGCCCCTTATGTTCCTCTTAGGAATGGGGTGAGGTCAATAGTAGACAGTTTTTGGTTAAAGCTTTTAGGATTATGAGAAGAGACCACAGAGTCAGGTAAAGTATTCCAAGCACTGATGATTCTGTTACAGAAGTCATATTTTCTGCAATCTAGATTAAAGCAGTTGACATTAAGTTTAAATCTATTGGTTGCTCTTGTATTATTGCAATTAAAGCTGAAGTAGTCTTTGACAGGAAGGACATTACAATAGATGATTCTATGAGTTAAACTTAGGTCTTGTCGAAGGCGACGGAGTTCCAAGTTTTCCAAGCCCAGGATTTCAAGTCTAGTGGGTATTGTATTGTCATATTGGTGATAATATTTACAAGCAGCAGCTGTGACTGCGTTAAACCATGTTGGAGGGAAATCTTCTTTGACAGTCTTGGAAGGCTGGAAAAAAAATCTTCCTACTCTGGCTTCAGTTATGATGTTATGAAATATGATGTAAAGAAAAGCAGAGATGATAAATGATTGAACAATTTTCTTCTTTTTGTCAACGAGAAGATTATGGGAAAACCCTGCTAGTATTTATAGAAAACCTGAAGATTTAGCAGAACCTGAGGAGAGAGCAAAAGAGCCCAGACCATTTTTTACTTTGTGAATACCTGAGCTTTTGAAATGCTACTTCAAATATTTATTCAATGAGCATTTTCATACCTCTCATATAAAGACTGTGGTAAATTTAGGGATCACTTTTTCCAATAATTTGAAGGAAATAATTTCTTTAAAATGAACAATAAGATGTGCAAATACAGTATTTCCCAATTAATTACCTACACACTATTATATTCCATAACTGCTCATTCCAATATGTTTCATCTTTAGTTTTGAAATACTCCATGCTTTCTTCTACTGGCTTAATGAGTACAAACTGTTAGAAGGTTATACATCTGATTCTGCTCTGCTCTGCAAGGCACATAATAGCATAACTTTTCATATAGCTACAGTGTCTCTTCAAAATTTAACAAAATTCCAGTACATGCACCCACACACAGGCATTTTACCAAATTCCAAACTTAAATAGTTCAAATGTTTAATTGTAGCACTATCAAAACATTGTCTGCTTAGTTATGGTCATCCACCTCTCATCATTCACCATACCTGGAGCAGAATCTCTAAATAGGTCCCTAAAGTATGGATAAGTACAGATGAATGAAAGCAGAATTTTAGGTCACTTGTCCTCAAGATATGTAGAACCCTCTACATAAGAGTAAAAGCCAATGTAAGCTACCATAGCTTTTAAAGAAGAGATGTACTCTTTTCAGAATACTCTTGCATACAGTTTTGGGCAAGCATATTGTGTCTGGGTTGCCAAAAATCCAAATCACCACTAAATGTCAGCATAGTTATATGAAAAAAAATTCTCATTTTGGTCCCATTGTTCAGATTTTTGCTGGGTGGATATTTTTGCTGCCCTAACTTAGGCCCAACATAATTAGCAAATTTACTTAGCCAGTGATAACCTTGACTCTTTAAAGTTTGAACATTATTATCAATCAACCATTCAGATTTTCATACTGTTGGAGTGAGTCTCAATTTATTTATTCATATTAATTCCTCTACCATACCCAGGCACTTATTCAGGATAACTACAGCCTTGTATACATCAGATGAAAATAAATGATAAGTGTAGCATAATTTGATTACTGATGTTAGATCACATCTTTCCCAGTAGTTTCATGAAGATTATAATGTTTACTACATGGTAACAACAAAATTTCTTAAAAAATTAAGGAAATTTCTTAACTAAGAGGAGCACAATAGCTCACTAGGTTAGAATGGTGGGCTGCCAATTGGCAGGCTTGTGTTTGAGACCCATTGCTGCCATGGGAGGGTGAGCTCCCATCATACGCTCCAGCTCTTCCCGACCCAGCAGTTCAAAAGTGGATGGCCGTGAGTAGATGAGTGGGTACCACTTCAGTAGACAACTTCATGAGGACATGAAAGGAGCCCCAATAGGATATGCCCCTGGCAATCACTGATAAATCTTTGCACCACAGAAGCAATTTGATACTTCCAATATGGGAAAAGAACTTCTTAATTTGTGCTGATATTACATTAAATAGTTATGTTGATATACAGTAGCTTTTGAACTAAAGCATATTTGAAAACAAATTTATTTTATTATGTTTCAGCCAATATCCAATTCTCCAGTTATTTCCTTATTTTGCATAATGAAAAATACTTGATATTTATCTTAAACATCCTACCATTTTGCAAAAGGCCAAGAACTTTATTTCTGTAGTGATTACTCTTCAACGTTCTCAATTGGTCATGGAACTGGATTAATAACAGGTATTCCTGCTGTTAAATTCATTCATTCATGAATTTACTAGGTGGATTACTCCTGGGCCAATCGCAGGCTGTTTTTAGTTTTAATTTAGTTTTAAAATGTAAAGCTCTGTATTTAATTATTGATTCATCTGTTGCATGGAATTGACTATAGTTTGTGTGTGTGTATGTATATATGTGTGTGTGTGTGTGTGTGTATATATATATATATATATATATATATATATATATATATATATATATATATATATATATATATATAGTCTCATTTGTCATCTTCAGGCTTCAGTGCTTCTGGGAGCAAAGCATTGCTCCCAGAAGCACAAAGCTGAAGCCTGAAGATGACGAATGAGACTTCGTCAAACGCTGCCAAGACATTTCCAATTTACACGGAGAAAACCCAACAACCAAAGACCTACATACAAACACCCGTGAAAACCTCAGAAAATATATATATATATATATATATATATATATATATATATATATATATATATATGTATATATATATATGTATATATATATGTATGTATGTATGTATATATATTACTCCAAACAAGATGTTAATATCACTACTACTTATCATTATTCCAAGGGAAAATGCACATGATCGCATAATGAAAGAAAAAAAATTAAAATAAATAAAAGAATGATTAGAAAATGACTTGATTTCAATTTCCCTCCTATTGTACCATGATAATTCATCATCAGTATCATTTTAGCCATTGTCTACTCACTGGAGGATGAAGGTCACTTCTGCATGTTTCCAACCAATAAGATCCTGAGCTATCTTTTGCCAATTGGGCCCACAATGCTTGTTGATGTCATCAATCCATCTTGTTTTAGGTCTCTTTCATGGATGCTTTTTATCAAGTTGGATTCATTCTATCACTTCCTTGGTCCACCTGCCATCAGTTCTTCTTGCTATGTGACCAGCCTATTTCCATTTCAATTCTTTTACTCTCTTAATGATATATTTTCGTTTGTTCTCTAATCCATGTGCAGGTCTTTTTATCTTATCTTGTCTTGTGATGCTGAGCTGTCTCTTTCCATGGCTGTCTGTGCCATTTGTAGCTTTTGTATTATAATTAACATTTATAAGTATTTCAAATTAATTTTGATTCCAGTCAGTATGTCAACTGTTTTCTCTTTAAAAATTACCTCTGTGTAAATATGCATTGTTATGTGATGTATGTTATGTAGGAAGAGAACTTATTTAAATTTAGTCAAGCTGTAGTGTCTTTGAATAGCTTTTTAACATTGGGGATTTTGCAGGTCATCATTAGATGAGATATGCTACTGATTGGACAAAATATTTGGGCCCCTACTAGCAAACCCTGACAACTGAAAGCAATTATTTCAATAAAGAGAAAAGTTAAATTACAGCAGTTAAAAACAATGGTTTTGAAGGGTATTTTTGAAGTAAAAATATGACCAATGTTTCTGTGATATTTGTGATTCCCCTCTGATTTCAGAAAACCGCTTTCAATTTCACATTTTCTAGGTGATCAAATTTTTGCTCCCTTCAGAGAGGAGGGATATTTTATTTTCAGGCTGCATTACTCACAGTACATTATGTTGGTGCTTCCTCTACATTAACAACAACAATAATAATACCAGGACAATGCGGAGATAGGCAAGAGGACTTCCAACTTGGGACTATAAAGATGCATTAAAAGTAGCCTATATGGATTTTTAATGCCATATTTATGCAAAAATTTATATAATTTTGCAAACTAAACAGCCTTATAGATATTATCTGAGTCTATTAAGAAAATGTTTGCAACTTTCTTATTTAAATTCCTGCATATCTGCTTATCCCTGTTTTTCTACTTGGCTTATAATTATTGGTGCAACATAGAAAAAGGTTTTTAAAGACATCTATGCAGTTTAAGTCTTCGAAAGAAAAGCTTTTCCTACATAGTCCATCCCATGCACATTCCAGTTACTGAAGCTACTAAAGGGATGGTGTTTAGAAGCCACTTGGCTATTTCACAAATTTGAAATTGAGCCTTTTCTACAAATGCTCAAGTCTTTGAAAATGTCTTCACTTCGATATCTTCGTTCACAAGCCATCATAACCTTTGCCTTTAATAAAATAACCAATTTACTATTTTGAATAGATTGGGCTTTAAATTTACTGTTGCAGATAGTCCTCGCTTAACAAATGCCCTGTTTAACAACCATTCAAATTACGTTGGACCTAAAAAGTAACTTTACAATCAGCCCTCACATTTATGACCATCAGTGTCTTCATGATCACATGGTTAAAATTGGACCATTGCATCTGTTGGGCATTTGGTCACATGGTTGCAATTTGCATACTTAATGGCCAGCTAGCAACAAGATTCGGCCCGGATACAGCACTGAGACGGCTTTGGTCGTGTTGGTGGATGATCTCTGGAGGGCCAGGGATAGGGGTTATTCCTCTGCCTTGGTCCTATTAGACCTCTCAGCGGCGTTCGATACCATCGACCATGGTATCCTGCTGCACCGGTTGGAGGGATTGGGGGTGGGAGGCACCGTTTATCGGTGGTTCTCCTCCTATCTCTCCGATCGGTCGCAGACGGTGTTGACGGGGGGGCGGAGATCGGCTCCGAGGCGCCTCACTTGTGGGGTGCCTCAGGGGTCGATTCTCTCGCCCCTCTTGTTCAACATCTATATGAAGCCGCTGGGTGAGATCATCAGTGGTTTCGGTGTGAGGTACCAGCTGTATGCTGACGACACTCAGCTGTACTTTTCCACACCGGACCACCCCAACGAAGCTATCGAAGTGCTGTCCCGGTGTCTGGAGGCCGTATGGGTCTGGATGGGGAGAAACAGGCTCAAGCTCAATCCCTCCAAGACGGAGTGGCTGTGGATGCCAGCATCCCGGTACAGTCAGCTGCAGCCACGGCTGACTGTTGGGGGCGAGTCATTGGCCCCAATGGAGAGGGTGCGCAACTTGGGTGTTCTCCTGGATGGACGGCTGTCTTTTGAAGACCATTTGACAGCTGTCTCCAGGAGAGCTTTTTATCAGGTCCGCCTGGTCCGCCAGTTGCGCCCCTTTCTAGACCGGGATGCCCTATGCGCGGTCACTCACACTCTCGTGACATCCTGTCTGGATTACTGCAATGCTCTCTACATGGGGCTCCCCTTGAGGAGCACCCGGAGACTCCAGGTAGTTCAGAATGCGGCTGCACGGGTGATAGAGGGAGCCCCTCGTGGCTCCCACGTAACACCTCTCCTGCGCAGACTGCACTGGCTGCCTGTGGCCTTCCGGGTGCGCTTCAAGGTTTTGGTAATTATCTTCAAAGCGCTCCATGGCATAGGGCCGGGCTACTTACGGGACCGTCTGCTGCCACCGATTGCCTCTCACCGACCCGTGCGCTCTCATAAAGAGGGACTCCTCAGGGTGCCATCGGCCAGGCAGTGCCGACTGGCGACACCCAAGGGAAGGGCCTTTTCTGTGGGGGCTCCCACCCTCTGGAACGAACTTCCCCCAGGACTTCGCCAACTTCCTGACCTTCGAACCTTCCGCCGCGAGCTTAAGACACATCTATTTATTTGCGCAGGACTGGACTAGGATTTTTAAATTTTTAAATTTTATATTTGGTTTTAAATGGGGTTTTATTGTTTATATTTCTATTTTAAACATTTGGCCTATTGAATAAGTTTTTTAAATCAATGTTTTATTCTGTATATATTTATGTTTTTATCTGGCTGTAAACCGCCCTGAGTCCCTAGGGAGATAGGGCGGTATAAAAGTACGAACAAATAAATAAATAAATAAATAAATAAATAAATAAATAAATAAGAAAAGTCAAGAGAATCTTGCAATAAAATTGTAACTTTTGGTCATGTGATGTCTTGTTAACAACCATGTTGCTTAGTGACTGTCTCATTTGTAGTTGAAGACTAGCTATATAACTTATATAAAATACTTAGTTTGGTAGTGACATATTTAATGAAGTAAATACATTAATAAAAAGCCAGAATATAAGAGAGCTTTGTCTTCAGTTTTTTTTTAAAGAAAAACCCTTATATTATCTTTGTGGTACTACAAAATTATTTACTGTAGAACCAGGTCCTATGAATAATGCAAATGCAGGATTTATTGAACTGCATGCCAAACTATTTACAAGATCATTTGTTAAGAAGATGTAGGAGAAGTAGCTTTTCACCAAGCTTCTCATGCTCCTCTTGTCTATTAGGATAAGAATTAGGATTCAGATCTATTAACTCCCCTTTTAACCCAGTCCTTTTATCCCTGCCCCGAGTCATATCATTTGATTGTCTTAGTTTTAGCTTTTAAAGTTTTATGAGTATCAGGAGTGAAGAACCAAGAATGCTAACATGCCTGGCAGGCATAGCACTGTGACAAAGGCAGCAGTAAACAGTATCATGGAAAACCTTCAGAACATCTTGAAGAAGATAAGTAACAAAAAAATACAGGACTATCTGAACAACAACAAAAGGTTCATAATAAGTCTATTTACAATAGATGACAAATATCATGCCATATTTGTCTGGGACTCTGACAAGCTCTTATTCTCTAATGAGGATTTAATTCTAATAGGAAAAGGAGAAGTAGCCAGAATGGAATTTAAGACTGATGAAGTGGATTCAACTGGTATCTCATTACAGCAGGGTTGTTGTTTTTCTCAACCGTGGCAACTTTAAGCTCCAAACTTCAGACTTTGTCTTCAGTGCTCCCATCTGCAGTTGGAAGGGTTCTTCTAGTTAGTTGCCAAGGTAGAGAAATAGTGCATTATAGGTTAATGCAAATCTGTCCTTACTTGGAAAAAAAAATGCTTATTGCCCACACAGTTATATCTATACATGATCAGCTGTCATACATCAACAAAAAGGTAGAGGGAATAAAACACCATTGCAAGAAAGATTCCCTAGGTTCTCAAAGAAGGGAAAGACAACTGGTCAAAATGGAACTATGGGGTGAGCACAACTGATGAGCAAAGTTCAAAGCTTAGCACTAAAGGACTATGTAAAACGTATGTACTTCAATTAGGTAAAGTCATGTTATAGTTAGAAATTAAAGATTAAAAATTGAACACAAAAAGTGCTATTCTGAAATCTCTCACATAATTATTTGGGTGTAAATTAACACAAAATGAACTAACAGATCTCCCTAACTAATTTCCCACATTGTCAAGATTTTAAGAAATGTGTGCCATCACTTCAACAACCGGAAGTATCCCAAATACTCAGCATCATTTAGAATTCTTTGGGATTGTTCCAATTAGAGTATTTCAAAGTATCTGTGCCACTTTTTCCTAACTGCCAGAATGCTTACCAAGGCACAGTGGGAAATTATCCCACATAACACTCTTCAGAAAAATTCCATCAGGCTGAAGAAGGGAAATAAATTTGACTCAAGGTAGCCTCCTATTATACTTTCTCAGAAAGACCAAATAAATCTAATACAGGACCTTGATGATATCATATCAAGTCTACAAAATATGATACTAACCACCAATTCTTTAAAAGACATTCAACTGCTGCATGCAGGTGATGTTGTGGTCTGCCAGTAGCCTGCAGAAGTAGCCTGGGGAAGGCCCGGACAAGGGCTCTGCGTCAGAGGCAGAGTGGGGCCAGGGCAGAGGTGGGTTTCAGCAGGTTCTGACCAGTTCTGGAGAACTAGTAGTGGAAATTCTGAGTGGTTCGGAGAACCAGTAATAAAAATTCTGACTGGCCCTACCCCCATCTATTCTCTGCCTCCCAAGTCCCAGCTGATCTGGAGGGAATGGAGATTTTACAGTATCCTTCCCCTGCCATGCCCATCAAGCCATGCCCACCAAGCCATGCCACGCCCACCAAGCCACACCCACAGAACCAGTAGTAAAAAGTTTTGAAACCCACCACTGGGCCAGGGCCATCTGGGAGTGATGCGTGGACTCTGGAGCCCCTAGAATTGGACAGCAGAGAGGCAGTGGAACAGGAGGAGCCTGTTCCTAGTGCATGCATGCACAGAGCTGCCAGAAGGCAAGAGCAGCTAAAGCAAAAGGGATGATTCAGGAGTAAGGCCAGGAGATGATTCTCTTTTAAGGCTTAAAAGAGAAACAGAAGCACTTGGGCCTTTTTGCAGGAAAGCAACGTTGCTAACCCTGTTTCCAGTCAGGATCTCTTATTTGTTTCTGAACTTTGTGGGGCTTTGCCAAGAAAGGCCTTTGGCAGGGTATCAAAGAAGATAAAGGTTGGTGATTATCTTGAAGGACTTCTTCCAAAGGACTTGTTTTACAACTAATTGGGACTCAGCTGGGAATGAACATAATTCTCAGCTGTTACAATAAAATATGTTTGTTTGGGACTAATTGTGTCTTGTAATAAATCAGTAAGCCTAGGTCACAACAGGCGACATTCCTCTCTGCCAAAATAGTCATTCCTGTATATCTGAATTATTAGAAAGCTTTGTAGGCTCCATTTAGCAAAAAGAGGAGATGCTTCAGTATAAATCAAGTGACAGTTGAATTAAGATCCCCCATAGGACCCATAAATACAAATCACGGGGCAATCAGAGAATCATCCATTGATGCTAGTCCAGACACCCATTGTGATGAAGAAAACTACACATACAGCCCTAAAAGCACCCTCATATCATACCATAAGAGACGCATATGGAAGTTTACCAATATGCACCTCAAAGTCTACAAACACTCTTCTCTTGGCAAATTACCATGATTGACTAACTCATTGCTCAATAGCACCAAATGAAGCTGGCAAAATGCAAGAACTATTGGACAATATCAGTTCTGCTACACAACAGTTAGAATATCAGCGGTAGGTACAAGATGAATTTGAGGTGAAGGTACTGCACGTTGCAACTCAGTTATACAATGCTGTTGTAGGCTACTTTGAAGGGAATTTAAAAAACAGCCTGAAGAGACCTTTAAACTATTTAATATCAAATTGGAAACACCTGGACTGGATGTTCCTCTGGCTTGAAGATCAGTAAATGAACCAAACACAGAGATCCATTGTTCAGTCTAGGATCATCTATATCCCATGTTTCTCTAGGTCTGTTTGCAGTGATATCTGCAGAAGCATTTTAGTCCCTTACTCCTGATAATGAATAATGTACTGTAGTAATTTGAGAGGATAGATATATGTAAGCAAATTAATCATTTAAGAAACATTTTTTAATACTGGATATTATTCTGTAGAAGGAAAATATAGATTTGCATGGACAAATTTTTTGTGTGATCTAAAACCATTTCTGTTAGGATCAACTAAACAAGCATTGCACTTGGATTAAACATCTAGCAGGAAGCATTTTGAATCAGTATACATTTTTTTAACTTATCCCCTTTAAAAGCCTTTAATAAATAAGCAATTACTGTATTTTCCTTAAAATACTGATTTTAATTTCTTTTGGAGTAAGAGAAAAACCAAAGTTAATTAGAAATATTACAAAGGAAAATAATTACGCCAGAAAATCCCAAATCCTATGAAATTTGATGAATAAACCACAAAGCTTGTAGAATAAGAATGCAAATGCAATTTGGAAGCATTGTAATCTCATATTCATCTGGAGTTTTACATTTTTCTACATATTTTCAACCACACCCTTAGCGAAACAACAGGGATTTATAATTTTCAGTAGCTTCTGCATGTTAGACATTTATGGTAGTAGAGTTCAGGTGGTCACAACTACAACAAACTTGGTAACTATTTTAAAGTAGATAGTTTTCTTACTGAGGCTCTGACAAATGAGGTAAAAATTATACTTAACCCTAACCCCAACCCCTAATCCTAACCCTTCCTGTTAAGATTTCAGATTTTATATTCTATGTTTTGTATTTTATTCCCGTGTTCCTTTTAATTGTTAATGTGACGTGAGTGTCCCACTCAATAAATAAATCCGTTTTTAAAGATTTTTTTTCTTTTATCCCTGAACTTATTTAGCTTTTGTAGCCATCATTTTTCTTGTTACATACTTTTTGTAGGGGTTGTCTTCTGAATATCCATCAGTTTTAAACTTTCAGAAATCAACCATAATTAAGTTGTCATATGTTGCAATTAAAGGAATAAATTAATGGTAGTAAATATGATATGCCAAGTGCTCCTGCCTTTTGGAAGAGCATTGGCCGCTGCAAAAGTCATTTAACCTATCTGCCTTTAAAGATTTCATCCCCCCCCCCAAGTAATGGGTGTAGGAAGAGGTGACCTATTGGATCAGGTTTTCTTTTCCTTCTTTTCGTCCAGCACTTATGTGTATTGATGTACTATTTTGCATTGTGGTTTTTTGCATTTTTACTATGTGGTCCTTTTTTTTTACTGTTATTGAATGTAATAATATATTTTTTTAAAGATCATTTATTGCACCTAAAGTTGACCTAATCAAAACATATTGGTATTGTCCCATGAAACATTAAGAAAAAAATAAATAAATCTCAAATAAACGTTAATGAGAATAATTTGTTTCATATTGGTCAAAAGCCTCAACTGATAATGGAAACAAGTTGAGTACTGCAGATAATGTATACAGTGAAGTTATTTACATCTCAATGATCTTCATAGGCTAAAAGTAATAGTCTAAAAAGTCCCAAATTTTTGGCATAATCTCATTTTACTTTCAGAACTACAGAATTTAGTGCTTCCTGTGGACATCCTGGTATCTATTAATTCAAATAATGTAAGTAAAGGATGATATTTATTATTATTGTTTAAAATCTGTATTTTTATGTAACTAGTTTTGATTGCCATCAGTAGCCTTCAGTGGAATGAGAGCTGCGGGACTAATAGTTGCTAACTTTACGTGGCTTTTAATTATTTTGGGTATTTCTTGATTCTATATTATTTATTGGTTAAATTAAAGCATAATTTTTATCTAGGACCTGAAAGTGATATACTACCTAATATTGCTTCAAATTTTCAACAATAACTCTATGAGGCAAGTTGGATTGTGAGTTGGTGACTAATTCACAGTCATTCAATGAGCAACCTTTCCCTTGGACTTGAATCTAATCTTTTCCTGACAATAAACCAGTTCCCTTACAACTAAATACATTAAGTTGTTTTATTGTTAATATATAAGCCTTTCATAACAAGATTCTTAAAAACCTTCAAAATACAATGCATAAATTAATGTGAGGCAATCATATTTGTGCATTGAGTCCTTTGTATTCCATATAACATCAGACGTTATTCTATCTGATGTAAAAAAGCACATTTAGACTGATGGGTTTAAAATTAATGAGCCATTTGTTCTCATACTGTGAGGAGAAAAATGAATCAAGAACAACTCCCCCAATCACCAACATAAATTATGAATACAAATCAACTTTAGTTTTGGAGGACACTGCTGTTCTTTATTTTTTCTTGAAGACAGATCTTCATACTAATGATATCAAAAGTAAAAACTGAATAATGGATGTGCGGTAAATAGATAATATGCTTTCGCAAAGAATATGGTGAAATATAGGGCACTTGATGTTGCTAACAGATCGTTTACCAGCTTTCTTAACTCTCCAATAGCCCTGCTCAGTCACTGACAGACTTTTTTATGTTCATAATATGAATGCCACAGAAAATCCTTTCTTATTCTGGTTAGCTAACAAGCTCATTGCGTAAAGACTGCAGTTTTTACAATATATAAATGGGATTTCTGTCAGTTGAGGGAATTGGATTGAGAGGGCAATTTTTCTGCTAAAAAAGAGGAAATAAGTAACAAGAATTACTGAGAATATGCAGTGTTTCAGATTTTTTAAATTCTGTCTTTATTATTTTTTTTTTATAGCTAACTCAAGCAAACATACATAATACTCCTTCCCATTTCTATTTCAACTTTAAAAACAATACAGTGAGATAGGTTGGATTGAGAGAGAATGACTCGCTGAAGTTTACCCAGCTGGATTTCATGTCAGAGGCAGGACTAGAACTCATAGCACCTTAACCACTACAGCACTTTAACCACTACACCCAAATGACTTTTGATTTGAATCAAAAATTTGGTTCCAGAAATGTGTTTTGGAACATGCGAGTACAGACTTCTATGTAGTATCTGGTATGCAACTCTTTAAACCAGCCACAGTTTTCATTGGGATTATTTTGCAATCCTTTTGAAGAACTATAAGGACTATAAGGGGCATGCATAAGTGCACAAAGTGCCTACCATTCCTGTCCTATTGTTTTCTTTCATTATATGTGCTTTATATAATGTTGTGACAAAAAAAAAAACCTACATGTTGCAGAGTCTCATATTCTTATGAAACTTTTAAAGAATTAATATACCACCTGTATTAATCTAAGGGTTGGCTCAATATTATATCTGACTAAAGGGACCTATTTATATTGATGTTGATAACACTTTTTAGATGTAGTAAAGATAGACATCAGATTTCAGAAAAAGTATTCTCTTCATACTTAACACAAAGTCAGGTAACCAAATGAAAAACTGGTTTAAAATCATTAAAATCATTTAGATTAATTGACTTCTGATATTTACTAGAGTCTGCCTATCATGTCCCACTTTAAACCTAAACAGTAATTTAATGGGTCTTACATTGACAAATTGAATCATGTGGGTATAATTAATATAATCTCCTATTTGTAATACTATCTTAAAACTTAATGAACTTTTGTAATTAGTAAATTACATTAGTAGTCATTACTACTAATGAGTTTTAACTTAATGGATTGAATTGAACTTATGGAGACATTTAGTTCCATTCCAGGGATCTGACCCATTTGCAGGTAAATTCTAGGGTTTCAAAATGCTTTTAGCATTAACCCCCATTGTATGTAGTAGGAAGCCTGGGTCTGCTTCAAGATGTGAAGGGGGCAATCATTTTGCAATTGGACAATAAACTGTATTCACTGAAAATATTTGGCTAAAGTTCATATGTTACAGTTAATCACAGAAGACTTATAAAGCTGCTTGCAGCCAGTTACAACATTTGAAAAACACTTGTGAAAATATAATGTTGTTAATCATACAACCCTGATTATTTAGAACACTTGCTCATTTTGTTGCAGACTTGTAAATTCCTTCTTTGCTTGTCATAATTTTAATTTCTTCCTTACTTTGCAGCTGAATGGTATTGTGAAACTGGTAAAGTGGTAACTCTTCTATCAGAATAGATAGAACAGTTGTGTAAATGTGGAATGGGTCCATTCCCTTTTCAAGGCTGACACTAGATTGTTCAGAAATCTGTTAACTCAAATGGGAGGGAGGAAGGAGAAATCTTAAAATTATATACATACATAAATTACATACATAACATCAGAGTTGGAAGGGACCTTGGAGGCCTTCTAGTCCAACCCCCTGCCCAGGCAGGAAACCCTACACCATCTCAGTCAGATGGTTATCCAACATTTTCTTAAAAATTTCCAGTGTTGGAGCATTCACAACTTCTGAAGACAAGTCATTCCACTTCTTAATTGTTCTAACTGTCAGGAAATTTCTCCTTAGTTCTAGGTTGCTTCTCTCCTTGATTAGTTTCCACCCATTGCTTCTTGTTCTACCCTCAGGTGCTTTGGAGAACAGCCCAACTCCCTCTTCTTTGTGGCAGCCCCTGAGATATTGGAACACAGCTATCATGTCTCCCCTAGTCCTTCTTTTTGTTAAACTAGACATACCGAGTTCCTGCAACCGTTCTTCATATGTTTTATCCTCCAGTCCCCTAATCATCTTTGTTGTTCTTCTCTGCACTCTTTCTAGAGTCTCAACATCTTTTTTACATCGTGGCGACCAAAACTGGATGCAATATTCCAAGTGTGGCCTTACCAAGGCATTATAAAGTGGTACTAACACTTCACGTGATCTTGATTTTATCCCTCTGTTTATGCAGCCCAGAACTGTGTTGGCTTTTTTAACAGCTGCTGCACACTGCTGGCTCATATCTAAATGGTTATCCACTAGGACTCCAAGATCCTATATTTATTTTGATTTCTATATCCTGCAATATACAGTTTGTTTCTTTCTTTCTTTCTTTCTTTCTTTCTTTCTTTCTTTCTTTCTTTCTTTCTTTCTATCCATCCATCCATCATCTATTATTTATAATCTTCTTTGGTCTCTAAGAAAATAATGTATGTAGGAATGTTGAGATGGTGCAGTTCTGCTGATATCTAATTCCTGAATAAGGGTTACATTTCTGAAGTCTGACACTATTGGTCAACATTGGTTAAATCTGAGTAGGAGATGCACTCAGCAAGATTTATCACATTTGGAATGTCATAGCAAGTAGGTGTATGACTGAGAGAGACTGAGTATAAATGTTGATATGTCCAAGTACTAATCCAAATATTATTTTAAATTAATGATTCATAATAAAGAAAAACAAAGAAAGGGAACTGACATTTCAGAATAACAGAGTAGCATTTTTTAACCTGATTCATGCACTTAAAATTTCAATGTAATCCTATGATCTAGATAACATGGTAAGCATGCTATAACATGAATCTGTTTCATGCAGCTCCTTAGGTAAAGAAGATGAGTCTTAAAAGTAAGATGAGTGAAAAACAAATGCTGTTTACCAACGATGAAGTAGGCAACTCGAATTTAGGCAGCAGAGGTTGAGTAAAAGAAATTAAACCTATCAACTACTGAGGTTACAGGTGAATATAGCAAGATTTGTTCTGTTAGAAATCTTTATGGATTGACAATCTTTACAGTACATTTGGAGACAAATTTTGCTTACTATATTTTTTTCATGTTTTATTTGCTTTATTTATATCACATTCAATTTCCATCAAACAGTATGTGGTCTGGGTACAGTTATTTTTAAACAATCATAATCCACATGTTGTAGTATTCATCACCATAATATTAATAATATAATAATATACTAATAATAATACTTAATATCATCTTTTTAAATAACTTTTACATTAACATTGCCTTTTTTTATATTTCCTCCTTTCTAACTTCTGTTTCTATTGTCTAGCCATAGATAGAATATATCCCATATCAAAAAATATTCAGTTTCTTCTTTATCCTTAATAGTAAGCCTTAATCTATCCATTTCTGCACATTCTAGTATTTTCTTAATTACATTCCCCTCAGACGGAATCTCATCATTTTTCAATTGTTGTGCAAATACAATTATAGCTGCAGTTAATATATGCAAGACCAGATATATGATATTTTAATCTTTAATCATATTTTTCCAGTAGAATGCCCGACAAAAATATCTCTGGTTTCAAGTCTATATGTTGCTTTATCACTTTTTTCAACCAAGTATATATTTTCATCCAGTATTTTTAGCTTTTGATCATGTCTACCACATATGATAATATGAACCAGGCAATTGATTCCAACATTTAGCTGCTCTGTCTTTATACATTTTTGCCAATCTTGGTGGGGCAAAATGCCATCTATAAAACATGTTATACAAATTTTCCTTATTACAGTTGACCTCGTCAATTTGATATTTCTATCCCATAGTTTCTGCCATTTATCTAATTCTATTGCATATCCAAAGTTTTTAGCCCAGGCAATCATTGTCTCCTTTCCCTGCTCACTTTCAAGTTTAATACTTAATAGGTAACAATATAGTTTCTTTGTCTCTTTGTCATCTGTTCCAGTTAGTATTGCTTAAAATATTTTTGTTGGCCCAATCATTTTAAATAAACCATGGTTTTGAGCAAGGTTCCATTAGGAGGCTCTTTTTCATCGATCGAAGACTGTATTTTTTCAGATCTATGGGTACTTTGGATTAAGTACTCTGAAATAAGACACCCCCTCTGTGTCCACTTGTAGCAATATTTATAAATTTAGCCTAGTTAGACTAACATGAGTTCATATTGCTTAACTCCAAATTATTAGTTACACAGTTAATGAAAAATGTATGAAAGAAAATATTGATATTCCAATTGATTATAATGGAAAATACTTTTAAAACAATATGTCATTTATAATATATTATGAAGTAGACTTTTTTATTTAAATAACTTTACCAATAAACCTAATAATATTTACAGATAAGTCCCATTCATTAATCATTTGGTATTTGTACAGTGTTCTGCATTTCAAATAAAAAGGGACTCCTCCTATTCTAGCTTCCTTTTCCTAATGATGCATCATTCAACACAGGCCATTATCAGTTTCAGTCACCAGTTATTCCATTATAAATTCAGAGAAATGCCAGCAGCTACAGTTTCCTTTTGTAAAAAAATTAAACTCTGATGAAGAAACATATCTTTAATTGTGATTTTCCAAAACTGGCAGCCTTTCAATATTTTGGAATTAGATTTTCAATATTTTCCCGTGATTGCGGCAAAACTTAGGAATTGTTTTTTTTATATATATTTTTTATTTTATAAGTTATGTAAGTTACAATTTCAATTGAACAGTGTGTTGTCCGAATACATGTTATTTTAGAAAATAATAATCAAAATACTTACAACAGTAATCATTACATTGATATTAATTCTATAATAATATTTACTTATCAATTTTAATAAAACTGCCTTATAACATTAACCCTTTTCTTATTCTATGCTTCTAACTTCTGTTTTTATTAGCTAACCATTGATAAAACAGGTCCCACATCAAAAAATATTCAATGTCCTCTTTTTCCTTAATTTTCTTTTTTATTCAAAAAGTTTTTATTAGTCAAAAAAAGGTTTATACAAATACATATCAGGTATGGTAAATTTTCATTTTTCTTATCTAAAATAAGAATTTTACTCAAATTTTTTAACACATACAACAGCCATATGGCAAGCAGGTGACACGAAGTAGCTAAGTTTACAAATTTTAAATACGTAATAAAGAAGGGTCAAGAATAAACAGAATATCGTACAAAAGAGAATAAGGAAAACCAACACAATCCCAAATATCTTTATCACTTCCTAGTTTTGGATCTCAGAACTCTGGGTTCAGCCTGACCCAACTCCAGGGCATAACAGCGGCAGCCGCCTCCGCCCATGATCTATAACCTCCCTTCTTCAATTCCTGGGTCATCTGATTCCAGGAGGGCTTTGTGTTCCTCCACATAGGCCGTAGCCTCCAGTGTACTGATTTTTTCGTAATGCCCTCCCGGAAAATCATCAATCCCTCTGGCATCAGCCATCTGAAGCCCACTCCCTTCTGGTACAATTTGCTTGACAAAAAATAATATTTCTTTCTTTTTTCACGTACCTGTCTGGGAATCTGCCTCAGAATGGCTATCTCCCTGCCCCTGTAAATCAGTGCCCCACTCCTATGTTTTCTAAAAATTTCATCTCTCGTCTCTCTTCTCACAAATTTGACATGAACCTCTCTGGGAACTGCATGCGTGCGTGCATATTGCGAATTAACTCTATAAACTCGATCCACATCCCAATTCATGAAATCAACACCTCTCCCAAGAAATTCTCCCAACAATTTAGTCACAACATCTCTCAAGTCTTCTTGGTCCACTTCTTCCAAATTTTGAAACCTAAGGAAATAAGACATTTTATCCATCTGTGGTCAAGCACAGCATTGCCTGTCGTCTCCTCTCTTTTCTGCACTGCCGCATCTCACCCTCAAACCTTCCACTTTCTGCTTGTTTTCTGCTGAAACTTGTTGAGTATCCTTTAAATCCTTTTGGATAGTCACAATTTCTGCTCTTATTTCATCAATTTCTTGTCCATATTAGATAACTTTTCCAAAATTCTCTCCATCTCTCCAGCAGTTGGTCTCTGACCTTTTGCCATTAAGGGGAAAAAAAAATACAAAATCCTCAGGCAGGCACAGTATCCTTGTAATTTCCTCCGGATCCACCAGGGGCACTCACAGAACAGAGTCCAGAGTACAGTTAGTCAACCAGGAAGCCGAAGGAAGTGATGTCATCAAAATTCTCATAGTGAAGGCGGAAGCTGGGCGCCACCACTGTTCCCCAGAAGGAGGGGCCTCAAACCTTCCCTCCTAAATTTCTCCATCACCTCTTCTCTCCAGAGCTCCACAAAACCGGTAATCTTCTTATTTTAAGTTCTCCTCTCTCCAGAATAACTCGTGCTCCTTCCAACCGCAGGGAGAAAAACCCCCGCACTCCGGAGCACTCCACTCACGTTTATTCCTTCCTTCTCCTCCTCAATTCTTCTCCGTTCCTGTTCACCACCAGGCTGCTGCAGTTATAAATCCAATGCCCGGTGTCACGGGCACAGCGGCCAAGCGGACCAAAATAATGGCGCGGCCTGTGGCCTCAAACCCGCCAAGCCTAGGGCCGCGCCAGCATCGGTCCCCACAGTCCTGTATGTCGGCTGGGAGACCCCTGGCGAGCCGTCCGTGCGGCAGGTGTCCTTTTCGGAACACCTGGCCCCTGAGGGCCTCGGCGGCGGCCGGATTCAGGCGCTGGAGGCAGGAGAAGCCTTCCAGACGTCCGTTGCCGCTGGACACCGGAAGTCGTCTCTTTTTCCTTAATTTTCAATGTTTATCCATTTCTGCATATTCTAATATTTTTTAAATTACATTTTCATCTGTTGGGATTTCTTCACTTTTCCATTGTTGTGCAAATACAATTCTAGCTGCAGTTAATACATGTAAAATCAAATATATTTTCCCTTTATCATATTTTTTCAGTAGGATGCCCAACAAAAATATTTAGGTTTCAGATCTATGTGTTGTTTTATCATTTTTTCCAACCATGTGTGCATTTTTGTCCAATATTTTTATGCTTTTGGGCACGTCCACCACATATGATAATATGAACCAGGTATCTGATTACATTTCCAACACTTAGCAGACATGATTGGGAATTCTGAGAGCTACAGATCCAACAAACACTTCTCCTTCCAAAAATACCTTATCTATCTGCAGTTGGCAGAAGCTATTGTAAATTGATTGTTAACCATATAAAGGAGGACAGAGTAAATAAAAAAATACATATATAATCAGTCAAAAAAGCCAGAAGATCACAAGACTAAAAGTGTACACCACAGAACATCCAAGAACAAAGCTCTATGTAGGAGCTTATATTCAAGGGGAATCTCTGACATGGAAATCTGAATGGGACACTATTTCTGCATATGAAATCTACAGAAAAGAGGGAAAAGGACATATTCTTAACAGAATTACCTTGTATATCAAGGGGGCATAGGGCTCTATAAAATGGAATGGACCTACTATGTCTTGGTGATTAATCTGGCTCAATCGTGTTTCCAGTCGTGATTCACATTTCCCCTTAAAGGATTTGAGGGTCTCCAGAAGGGTTTTCCCCCAAACATTTGCTGGCAGAGTAATTGTAGATCATTTCAAGCTGGGAGGCCCTGGTAGCAAAGATTCATACCCTCACCACCTTACTAATAAATTACTATAGCAAATTTTATATGGTGCTGCTTTTGAAGAAGATTCTGAAGCTGATCCAATATTTTATTTATTTTATTTAATTTTTATACCGCCCTTCTCCCGAAGGACTCAGGGCGGTGTACAGGCAAAAGTAAAAACAACACAATATACAAATTAAAATACCTTTTAAAAACTTATTAAATTAGCCTGAAATTAAAATTTTCCATACTAAAAACCCCATTTAAAATTAATAAAATTTCCCCTTAAAACTAATTTAAGCCAGCCCCGCGCGAATAAAAAGATGTGTTTTTAGTTCGCGACGAAATGTCCGGAGGTCAGGTATTTGGCGTAAACCGGAAGCTCATTCCAGAGTGTGGGTGCCCCACAGAGAAGGCCCTTCCTGGGGCCGCCAGCCGGCATTGTTTGGCGGACGGCACCTGAGAAGTCCTCTCTATGGGGCGTGCGGGTCGGTGGGAGGCATGTGGTAGCAGCAGGCGGTCCCGTAAGTACCCAGGTCCTAAGCCATGGGCGCTTTAAGGTCATTACCAACACCTTAAAGTGCACTCGAAAGCCACAGGCAGCCAGTGCAGCCTCGCAGGATCGGTGTTACATGGGAGCTACGTGTAGCTCCTCTATAACCCAGCAGCTGCATTCTGGACTAACTGAAGCCTCCGAGCGCACTTCAAGGGAGCCCCATGTGAGAGCATTACAGTAATCCAGCGAGGTAACGAGCGCATGAGTGACCGTGCATAAGGCATCCCGATCAAGGAAGGCGCAACTGCGAACCAGGCGAACCTGGTGGAAGGCCCCCTGGAGACGGCCGTCAAATGATCTTCAAGCGACAGCCGATCGTCAGGAGGACACCTAAGTTGCGCACCCTATCCTTTGGGGCCAATAACTCGCCACCAACAGCCAGCGCGGCTGCAGCTGACTGAATCGGGTGCCGGCATCCACAGCCACTCCGTCTTGGAGGATTAAGCTTGAGCCTGTTTCTCCCCATCCAGACCCGTCGGCTTCCAAACACCGGGACAGCACTTCAACAACTTCATTGGGGTGGTCCGGGGTGGAAAAGTACAGCTGAGTGTCATCAGCGTACTGCTGGTATCTCACCCGAAACCACTGATGATCTCACCCAACGGTTTCATGTAGATGTTGAACAGAAGGCGAGAGAATCGACCCTGAGGACCCCACAAGTGAGGCCCTCGCGGTCGACCTCTGCCCCTGTCAACACCGTCTGCGACCGGTCAGAGAGATAGGAGGAGAACCACCGATATCGGTGCCTCCCACTCCCAATCCCCCAACCGGCGCAGCAAGATACCATGGTCGATGGTATCGACGCGCTGAGAGGTCTAATAGGACCAGGGCAGAGGAATAACCCTGTCCCGAGCCCTCCAGAGATCATCCACCAATGCGACCAAAGCTGTCTCCGTGCTGTATCCGGGTCGGAAGCGGACTGGAACGGGTCTAGATAGACGTCTTCATCCAGGTATTGGGGTAGCTGTCGCGCCGGCACTCTCTACAACCTTCGCAACAAAGCGAAGGTTGGAGACTGGACGATAATTACCCAAAACAGCTGGGTCAGGAGGGCTTCTTGGAGGGTCTCACCACCGCCTCTTTCAAGGCGGCAGGGAAAACCCCTTCCAACAAAGAAGCGTTGATAATCCTCTGGAGCCAGCCTCGTGTCACCTCCTGAGTGGCCAGTACCAGCCAGGAAGGGCACGGGTCCAGTAAACATGTCGTGCCGTGAATATATGGTGTCTATCTGCTAATGTAATTAGTAGTTATTCTACAATCACTGCATTAGTTACCATTTTTTTTCTGGGTCAACATACTGGTGATTAAAGATTTACATGTCTCAGTTTCCAGGTTCTTACAGAACTGTCTTTCCAGGCTAGATTTAGTGTATCAGAAGATTCTAAAAAGGGAGAAGAAAGTGTTTGGAGGAGCTGGAGCCACTTCTTTACATGGAAAAACTACAGTCATTGGTGGCAGGGGGAGACCTGATACAGCTATATAAAATAATTGAGAAATAATATTGATAACATTAAGAAAAAGATTTCCCCCTTTCCATTCTTAAAAGGTGAAAACTTAAAGTCACCAAATGAAAATAAATGGAAGGAGATTGAAGAAAATGTTATTTCACACAAAATTTAGAAGTCAATATATTTTTCCTTTATAGCTTGATCTTCCAAAGTTACTGAGCGAAATTCATTGACAAAATGACTGATTTGTTGTTGTGCTTCAGTCCATAAAATATATCATTGGATTAAGCACTGACTAGAGAAACAAACTACTGTAGGCTTTGTTATGGGTTATCTATTGCAGTTGAATTGGAAGAATAGGGGATGATACTAGCCAGACAAAATATGTATCATATCACAGTTCAACCACTGACATTGTGATGAAAGTGCCATCACTCCTTGCCTATTTCCCATTGGTTTTCCTTCTGCAGAAGCTTATTTCAGAAATACATCTTCTATACCTGTAGGTCATCTAGTCCAGATGTTTGTTCTGGCCAGTCAACTTCACAAGGAAGTTTACTAATCTCCAGCATATGGGCTTCAGAGGAAATTAAACTGCAATCAAGGTCAATGACCATTAATCCCTATTTTTCCTATGACTTCCAAGATGTGGGGTGGGGTTAGAATAGAATAGAATTTTTTATTGGCCAAGTGTGATTGGACACACAAGGAATTTGTCTTGGTGCATATGCTCTCAGTGTACATAAAAGAAAAGATACGTTCATCAAGAATTCTAAGGTACAACACTTAATGATAGTCATAGGGTACAAATAAGCAATCAGGAAACAATATCAATATAAATTGTAAGGATACAAGCAACAAATTTACAGTCATACAGTCATAGTGGAAGGAGATGGGTGATGGGAATGATGAGGAGATTACTAGTAGTGCAGATTTAGTAAATAGTTTGACAGTATTGAAGGAATTATTTTAGCAGAGTGATGGCGTTTGAGGAAAAACTGTTTTTGTGTTTAGTTATTCTGGTGTGCAGTGCTCTGTAGTGTCATTTTGAGGGTAGGAATTGAAACAGTTTATGTCCAAGATGTGAGGGGTCTGTAAATATTTTTACAGCCCTCTTTTTGACTCGTGAAGTATATAAGTCTTCAGTGGAAGGCAGGTTGGTAGCAACTGTTTTTTCTGCAATTCTAATTATCCTCTGAAGTCTGTGTCTTTCTTGTTGGGTTGCAGAACCAAACCGAGTTGGGGGCTTGTTTGATTTCACAGAACTATTTTCTACTACAATCCCACTTTATGTAAATCTATAAATCTAATAAATAATAATAATAATAATAATAATAATAATGTTCACTGTACTTCTTTACAGAAATGAGGAAATAGTTATAAGATTATAACCCAAAACATTTATGGATATATGATTTGTTATTAATTTCTTGTGTGCATTATGGCTCCAAACATTGGAAATTACTATTCTATAAACTCAAAGCCTAGACATTTCATGGTGGCAATCCAAGACCTATTAGAAATGTCCAAAAATTGTTTGCTATTTGATAGCAATAAATTAAAATGAAAGATTATTGTAAACTATCCAGACTTGAAAAAAGAGAATGACAACATATTCTTTGTTAGAGACACTTATATTACAAGAAATTGTCCATTTAAGTTTTTATTGTGTGTTAGTACAAAAATGTATTCAGAAAGAGATTCAGAAAAATAAATTAATGCACTGCACTGGTTGGTATATCAGGCTTTCAGCTGATCACAGCTGAAACCTAGCATAACATAGATACAATTTAATGCAAAATCCATTTCTGCCCAAATAACTCATTTTAAGAAAAACTGTTCTTTTTAGATCTCTTTAAAATTAGAGTGAAGAAATCTTTCTGTGATTTATTTTCCCTAGAAATGCTGAGTTTCAGATTCTTGATGTAAAATAAATCAAAAAAATTTCATTTGTTCCATTGATTAAAAACAAAAGTTAGAACAACTATGGATTCTTCTGCACTGTGATTTATATAGGAACATAATGAAAATCCTGAGAAAATGCCATTATGACATATTTACATTGCTGAAATACAGGTGAAAAAAATTGAGGAATCTCTGATGAGCTTCTATAAAACATCTGGTATGGTACTTTTCCAGCATGTTAAATTTTACGGGCTAAATTTATTTGATTATCCAGCCAAGGATATATGGAGAAACAAGCTTGTGCTCTTCCATTTTACAACTACGTGTGTGAAAGGGTACTCTATCTAGACATGTTTCCCAAACAATTTTGCAAGGTTCAATTCTGCAGGTTTATGGATAAATTAAAAGGTACTTTGTATTCTGTACAGCAGCCTTTCTGAAGCTGATGCCTTGCAGTTGTGCTGGATTGTATCTCCATGTGAGTTTTGTGTGTCCATGATTGGATGGGAATGTTGGAAGCAGTCATCCAGCTCATCTGGAGGGCATCAAGTTGGCAGTGATATAACTCATAGAGACTTTAATATTTGTATCTCCCTTCTCTCATCAAAAAGGAATTTGGACTAAACTTCAAGCTCTGCTTAAAAGAAAATAGTTTATGTACAGAATAGCCTCAAAAATCAGTTAATAATTATTGAAATCCAGGATGTTATTGGTATACATTCCTGGCATAGAAATCCTCATTGAAGAATCAAGCAGAACATCAAGCACACCTAACTGCCAATTAAGCCTTAATTCTAGACACAAGGCAGAATCGTGTCCCATTGCACCTGACTCTGCACCTACCATATATAGACCAATCTACAGTCCTAACTACTCAGTGTGCAAAAGCATCATTATTATCCGGCTGAGAGACAAAAACAAACAATTGTTAAGCTCATCAGAACATGAGATCAGCCATCCGTATGAAATGATAAGTGGGAATGACCTTGGAGGACAGAGGACAAGGAGAGCAACCAAGGAAAGGATCAAATAAAAGACAGCTGAGCACACAGCAGGAATGTGGGTGGGGCAAGAGCATTAGAAGGGACCCTCCCTAGTGTTTTGGGCTGTAAGAGAATTGTTGGGAGAGAAGTACTTTCAGTCTTTCAAGAGTCTGTTGATGTAACTGTTCAATAAAATAGAATTAGCTCATGTTTCTTGCCTTGTATTGTTTGCAAGGCAGACATCATGGTATCTGGAACCCTAATAATGGAAGAGGCCAAGTTTTGTATAAAGTTCTGTTTACAGTCAATGTATAGTAAATAAAAGTCTTCTTTAAACCTGCCAGCTAAATACACAGAGATCACAGAGGATAAGGCATGGAGCAGATGAGGTGCTCTGAATGCATGAACCAGTGACACCATATGTTACCAGTATCATAGGTAATACATAATTATCCTGGAAATATTAAAAAATGAACGAGAGGGAAGTTACCCAGCTGCTATTTATTGGTGAATTGATTTACTGGCAATGCCATATAAGACAATGAATTTATGCTGACATTTTACTAGCCATGCTGTTAACATCTTCAGAGCAAATCTGAAACTGAATCTGGCAGCAACACATATTCACTGTCTCACACAACATTATCTGGAAGACCTTTTGCTTCCAACTAATTTTCATTTTGATCAAATCTTTCACTTTTAGCATACATAGACAACATCACACTATTTATTTTCAAGCTAAAACATTATGTAGTGTATAGAAAAGGGGGAAGAGAAATCCAAGAAAGTAAAGAGATGAGATACAAAAAAGAAAGATGGCACAATTAAAATTAATTTGTACCAACCAACACATTCATATTTTTCTTTTTTTGCCTTACAAACCATCCTTTCTTTTCCCATGTCCAAACAACTCTCTATCACCACCCTTTAAAAAAAAATCTATCACCTATTTATTTTTAGGTTATCAATAGTTATATCCAACTATAACTTTCCCTAATTCAGTTTATTCTTAATTGTTCAACATACCCAATCTTATTTTCTTATAAAAAAGTGGAAAGGAGCATTTTTTTTTCATCCTTTTCAACAGTCCTCCTTTGCAATAGACCTCATGCGATGTATGACCTTATATTAGCCAGCATTTTCACATCCACTTTTTTACACTTTCTTCTTGAATCTCTTGATTTCCCTAGTCCCTCTTGGGTTTCCAAATGCTAAAGCTCTTCCTATATCTGTCATCTCATTCCATTTATCCATACTTTTATCCATACTTTTACAACATAGACATGCAACATATCTATTTTTTTCATGTTGTTCACCATTCTTACTGTCACAAACTCTTCTGTATGCCATGATCATCATTAAATGTGCCTATAGCTTTTAACCTTTGCTACACATCATAGCTTTGATCAATCAAGGTTTTCACTTAATACTTTTAGTAAGTTAGAGAAAGTGCAGATTTTTCAGCTTTAATCGTATCCATACCACCTGCAGTGTTATGTATCTTTAAATATTTGGGCGGGAAACAAGCACGTTGCTGATTGGTTGAAGCCGCCGGTTAAACAGTATATAAAGGGTTGTTTTTCCCCAGTTTGGTTGCTGGGTTCACCCTATATTAAAGAGCTGTTGTCACTACCCTGGTCTCCAGCCTCGTTACTTCCCGAACTTAACACTGGTGACGAAGGTGGGATTTCGAGGCTAAGGAGCACCAGAACCGAGCTGAAGCACGAAAGAACCGAACCCAGCAAACACAGGGCAGAAAAGCGGAGATGGCCAGTTACACTCCGCCCGCACCGTTTGACCCGGCTAGAGAGAAATGGGGAACGTATATGACCCGTTTGAGCTTTCTAAAGCCAACGAACTGCAAGGAGTTCCAGACAACCGCAAAGGGCATACTTCTTGAGCCACTGGGGTCCGAGGTCATCGACATCGCGGAAGCCCTGGCAGAGCCAACGCCGATACAATCAGTATCGTGGCAAACTCTGCAAACCCTGCTAAAAACCATTTCGCCAACGCCGTCCAAATACGTCGGCGTTTTGAATTTGGAGGCGCCGACAGCTGAAGGCGAATCCATCGGCGACTACATGGCCGCCCTGCGGAAAGCCTCCAAAGACTGTGGGTACCGAGACCTGGGCGAGGTGCTGCTGGAGCAACTCATCAGGGGTCAGAGACATGCGTTTGCGGGCGGCTGCTATCGAAAAGCAATCTGGCGCTGGCAAGCGCCCTGGGCGAAGCCCGAGCGCATGAAATGTCCACCCAAGCGGCGGAGACACTGCAAAAGCCTCTCACACCAAAGGCGAGCACAAAGTCAACCCCGGTGCACCAGGAAGAGATCCAGACCGGATCCGACGGTGGGGATGAGGAAGGGGTCTGCCGAACCGAAAGCGGCAAAGAGGACCGGGACGAATGCGGAAGTTGCGGAGGCCAACATCAGCGCCAACGCTGCAAGTTTAAGGACGCAACATGTCGGCGGTGCGAGAAGAAAGGGCACCTAGCTCAAGTCTGTCGAGCTCCCCAACCTTCCCGCTGAAAATTCAAATCGGCCAATCAGAGCACGGGATCGGCAAGGCGACCGCGATTGGCTCAAACAAAAAGGCGGATTCAACCAAACGACTGTGGTCATAGGCGCGCCTCAACCCAGTGGAGAAGATCTTCACCAAACCCAAAATAGAAGGAGTACGGTGCCGACTGAAGTGGACACGGGTCAGCGATCACCATCATGTCCTGGGACACTTTGGCGAAGTCACTGCCATCAGTCGCGGCGCCACCTGCAAACACAACGGCTACGAGTCCACGACTACCAAGGAATCGCATCCCTGTTCGAGGACCACCTCTGTCCGAGTCGAGTACGGACCACACAAGAAGACCCTGCCCATCACGATCGTCGAAGGGACCCTGCCTGGTTGTTGGGACTAGACTGGTTTCGTGCACTGGGCATGGGGTGACTGGCATCTACAGAAGTGACTGTAACCTGAAAGACATACTCATGAGCGAGTTCGAAGATGTCTTCAAGGACTGCCTGGGCAAGTACAAGGGGACCCCTATTTCCTTCAACTTAGACCCCAGGTAGCTCCCATTAGGTTAAAGGCAAGGAGAGTCCCTTTGCCCTTAAACCTAAAATTGACAAGGAGCTAGATAAGCTCATAAATCAGGGATTTTGGTGCCAGTCGATCACGCAAAGTGGGAGGCGCCAATCGTCACCCAGTAAAACCAGATGGGTCAATTAGAATCTGCGCTGACTACAAGGCGGCGCTAAACAAAGCCTTACAGAAAAGCGCTTACCGGTTCCGTGGTGCAACACTTGCTGCACTCTTTGGGGCAAGGGCAAGTCTTTGCAAAGTTAGACTTGGCTCAAGCCTACCAACAACTGCCCGTGAGCGCCAACACAGCGAAGCCCAAGCGATTGTAACTCACAGGGGCCTTCAAGTGCACCCGATTACAATTTGGGGTGAGTGTGGCACCGGGCTGTTCAAAACTTAATGGAGCGACTTCTGCAAGGGCTCCCAGGGTAGTTCCCTACTTGATGATGTATTGATATCAGCGGAAAACGTAGAGGAATTGGGGGCGTTTGAGAAAGGTTCTGGGCATTTTCGGTCAGCGGACTAAAGGTTAAAGTGAACAAATGCCAGATAGGGTAGAATCCGTCGAATTCTTGGGCTACCGAATAGACAAGAAAATTCACCCACTGAGAGCAAGGTCAAGGCAATCAGAAAGGCTCCAGCGCCCAAAAACAAAACAGAGCTACAGGCATTCCTGGGGCTAGTGAATTTTCTGCGGTTTTTAAAAACAAAGCGACCGTTGCTGAACCGCTGCATAAGCTTCTAGGAAAAATACTGTTTGGTCTTGGGGAAAGTCGGAAAGTAGGGCTTTGAAGCAGTAAAAACCTGCTCTCGGCGATAGCCTGCTCATCCAGTATCATAGCTCATTGCCCTTAGTGCTGGTTTGCGATGCCTCCCTTACGGGGTGGGGCTGTGCTCAGCCACAGACTTCCAAACGGCACAGAAGCCCCTATAGCCTTCTACTCCAGAGCGATGTCCTCCCAGAGAGGAACTATAGCCAGTTAGATAAGGCGCTAGCAATTGTGTCAGGGGTAAAAAAATTTCACGAATATGTTTTTGGGCGAGACTTTGAAATTGTGACTGACCACAGACCGCTGTTAGGAATACTGGCAGGCGACCGCCCAACGCCTGTGGCACTTTCGCCACGATTGACCCGATGGACTATTTTCTTAGCCGCTTATTCCTACAAGCTGCAGCATCGACCGGGAAAAGAAGTGGGGCATGCGGACGCGTTAAGCAGATGCCCACTGCCAGGGGCGATCGAAGACCCCACTCCGGGGACGCCCATCCTGCTGATTGACTCTTTGGACTCTGGCCCAGTCACATCTAAGGAAGTGGCTCGGGCATCATACCGGGACATTATGTTAAGGACTGTACTCGGTTGGGTACAAAGAGGGTGGCCCGCTGGGCCGGGCGAGCAGTTTAAGGAATTTGTAAAAAGCGTGATGAGCTCTCGGCTCAAGGGGTGCCTGTTATGGGGTGATCGTGTGGTAATCCCGGATAAATTAAGGGGAAAGGTATTGGACCTCCTCCACGAGGGTCACCCAGGGATCGTAAGGATGAAGGGGCTAGCAAGAAGCTATGTGTGGTGGCCACTCATGGACTCAGAGATTGCTGAGAGGGTAGGAGAATGCCAGGCTTGCCAAGAGTCCAGACCTCTACCCCCAACGGCCCCAGTCAGGGAATGGGAAAAACCCCAAGGGCCCTGGTCAAGAATCCACATTGATTTTGCTGGCCCTTTCCACGGCCAAACCTTCCTAGTGGTTGTCGACGCTTTCTCTAAATGGTTGGAGATCATACTCATGAAATCCACAACAGCCGAGGCAGTAATCGCAGCCCTGCGCCACCTATTCGCAACCCACGGGTTGCCTGACACTCTGGTGTCCGACAACGGCCCGCAATTCACGGCAGCCCAATTTGAGGAATACTTGGCAGAGGAGGGCATCCGACATGCCCTCTCTGCGCCCTTCCACCCTGCGTCGAATGGCCTTGCAGAGCGTTCCGTCCGGAGCGCTAAGGAGGCATTGTCCAGGCTCAAGCCAGGTGACTGGCAAACAAAGATAGATTTCTTTCTGGCCGTTCAGCACAGAACCCCAAGCACTGCTACAGGCAGAAGCCCAGCCGAATTATTGATGGGACGGAAGCTCCGGTGCCCACTTGACCGTTTGAATCCCCATTACACACCAGAGGGTTACAAGGGGGAACTAGAAAAAACGAGAGAAATGGGCATAGGCGACCGAGTGTGGGCCCGCAACTATGGGGACGGCCCAAGTTGGCTCGCAGGGCAAATCATAAAAGCAACGGTCCAAAATCATACTTAGTTGAGTTACAAGACAACCGGTATGGGCGCCACATAGATCAGATAAGAAGCGAATAGCTGAACAACCCGAGCTAAATGAGACAGATCATGACCACTCCTTATTTGAACCCACAGCTGACCATAACCGGGAGGCGCAAGACTTAGCTGAGGTCCCGGAGGTCCAGCGGCGCCATCAGGTTCGATGGAAACAGCAGGAAAATTCAAAAAGTAATCCAGGGCCGGATGGCCAAGAAAAAGAGTCTGCAAGTAATCCAGGGCCCGATGGCCTAGAGGAAGAGCTGGGAGGAGAAAACAGCCCCTCCGACCAGCTCAAAACACCACCCAGGACTGAACCGCGCAGGTCCGAAAGAATTAGGAGACGCCCAGGTTATTTGCGTGACTACGTCGAAAAATAACATGTAAATAATATGTAAATAGTGGTAAAGTGTTTTCTGGGAGGGAAGGAGTGTTATGTATCTTTAAATATTTGGGCGGGAAACAAGCACGTTGCTGATTGGTTGAAGCCGCCGGTTAAACAGTATATAAAGGTTGTTTTTCCCCAGTTTGGTTGCTGGGTTCACCCTATATTAAAGAGCTGTTGTCACTACCCTGGTCTCCAGCCTCGTTACTTCCCGAACTTAACATGCAGCATTCCATATTAATAGTAACAACAGTATTTGTGAGTTTGGCCACAAGCATATAACCCAGTTTTACTGCACGCATACTCATGCTATTCTATCCTAGCTTGTATCTGTCTCTAGATATTATTTTGCAAGCAAACATCTATTGATTACAATCCATTAACTAGGGGATATGTGAAAAGTACTGACACATATTCAGGATGTTCTTTTAGAATGGAATCACATTTTAACATTTAAAATGTAGAAGACCAATTTAAAATTCCGTACTAGTATAAGATTTAAATTCAAAATAGTTCATGTGCTGCTAGGTTACAGGTGGATTGATTTACTACCAATAAGTGGAAAAATATGCTCTCTATCAGGCACATGCTCAGCATAGAAATATCTCTGACTAGGAATAAATTTGCCAAAAAAGAAAATAAGGAAAACATTTAATTCTAACCTAATTCCTAGCAGATCTTTAGGAATGCACTTGACATGAAGAAACAAGGAGGCAGTATTTTTAGATTGCCTCTGTCATAAAGTAGTTTGATTTGGGATTAATAAAATTAATAAAATTGCTAATTTACTACATTTAGATAAGGAATTTTTATTTGTTCTCTAGCATCCATATTTGTTCTGATTGTTGTCATTGCTGCTGATGGTGATGTTATTCCCTTTGAGTTGATTTCTAACAACTACTTGGACAATTCCCTGCAATTTATATTTTTAGAAGTGGTTTGGCCTTGCCTCCATTTTAGGAGAGAGAATGACTGGCCCAAAATCATTTAACTATCTATCTGCCTAAGGCAGGACTATAATTCACAATCTCCTGGTTTCTAGACTTGTGTGATAATTACTACACCAAAACTTGCTTTATTTGTTCTTTTATTTAAAATTAAAATGTAACAGTGTTATTGCAGTGCTACTGCAGTACAATGTTATGCTTAATGGGACTGCACCTCCACAAGGTGTAAGATAACTATAGTATCAATCCATGACACCTTTAAACAGTGGCATCTTTTTTCAGGTAACATACCTTGCTCTTATCACAGAAGTCCAGGCTTTTCATAGAAACTCCTGGCCTTGGAAAGCAGTAGTATGCTTCACTTTCTGATGAATAAGGTTATCTGTGCTTGTTTTTCTTGAGTTTGCTATCTCCTTATAACTTAACACAAACTTGTTTTACCTGGTCAACTCTGTTGCTGGACAATTTGATATACAACAGTTCCATGACTTTGCCTCCAATGTTTGATAATAGTTTGTTCAGTGTTATCTCTACCTTTCTCCCTATGGGAGATTATAATTTTTTTGTTCATTTGTTAGGTTTTGGTTTTTATTTGGTTGTTTTTCTGATTGTTTTTATTTGGATTTTTATTTAATGATTCATAATAGTGTTGTTTTCCTTTGATTCCCCATGTTCTGCTCATCAGAATCACTTTGCCTCTCTTTCTATATATAAGATTAATAATATCCATTATTTTGAAATTCATCCCATCATTATCAATATGTAATACAGGTGTAGAGGCTGTTTCTCAAATATGTCCTTATCGTTATGTGCTCTATGCACAATTGGGGGATATATTATTATATTTTTAAAAAACCATCTTTTTGAGATCCACTAGTTATCTTTCCTTCTTGCGATTAGACGATTCATTCCAATGCCTCTACTTCTAATAAAGAAATATACTATCCTGAACTTACCACAAGGTTTTTTAAAATATATATATTGCCAATCAGTACAGTTTCAATAAATTAACAAGTACTTTTGTGTGTATATTGGTGGGAATAGTAAGCATATATATTATTCATACCTGTTTCATAAACTTTGGCTAAATCTATAGCTAATACACAGTTGGTGAGAAATGTCAGTTCAAATAATTCCTGTATTTTATTTCTGGAATTTTCTTCAATAGAGTGGTTCAAAGTTTTGTCTACCCGAATCTCTCAAAGCTTTTCACAATCTTCAATGAAAGTAGTCAATAAATTTAATCCCAGAAGCTATTTAGTTCTAGAGTCCTGTCTAATATAATTTCAACCATTCAGCTGAAAAACAAGTTAGGCCTATTATGACAACATGACACGTTTCTGGCAGAATCTTGTCAAAACTCTTTTATTGGTAGGAATATTTATGGGCATGTTGGATGTTGTAAAGTCATGCAACAGTTCTAATATTTCTTACCAGATGCTGCAGGGAAGAGTTATTTAAGCAATATTGGAAGGTTAAACTGATAATAACTGTTTATTCTATTTCTGTGTAACTTTAATAGGAAGTTCAGCCTGGCACTGAAAAATCAATGGAAAACAAACAAACAGACAGACATGCTACTGTGTTAGCAATCATAAAATCCACATTTCTGTTAATTAAAGTAACTGTTTTTGTTTTACTTTTCTCAAATGTCCCAACTGACAAAGAAAAAACTCTTTTTGCTGATTTTTAAAAATAAATAAAAGTTAAAGTGCACCAGATTAATCACCATCCTTGTAGTTTATTTGCAGAAGCACTGAAGCAGTTTGCAAAGCTTATACTAATCCTATCTTCATTTTCCCCACCTTCTATTAAATATATTCAGGAATAAGGCTTTTTTAAAGAAAAAGGGATGTGACATAAAGGGAATAAAATACTGTATTAGATACATATGCTAATTCCACTGATTAAGGATTGAAGATTTAAAATCCATTATCAATAATAGTGTAACTGAATTCACAACCTTGAAACAAATTGAATCAAAATAGATACTGACTGAGGTTGGGTCCAAGGCACACTGGAGTTAGCAAGAGCCTTTCCATTGACCTTTGTTAAACCTAGTACAGCTTCAGTAGTTTTAATGAGGTTGGAATTGCTGCAGAATTACTACATACTCATTCATATGGATTAGTGTTGTTCTCTCACTAGAAGCTGAGTGGTCTAACAGCTAAAGAGTGAGAAAGGGAGAGAGGGAGAGGGAGAGGAAGAGGGATGGAGAGAGAACAAAAGATGGTGAAGACTCTCCACTGGAGTTTTTATTATATTACAGCAGAGACAATATGCTATATTGTCACTTTACAAGTATGTTGGCTGGATTTGCACATTATGTTCCACACATTTTAGAATATTAATTCAAAAATAGTTAATTTGGGTAATCAAATTTTACAATATCCTGCTGGCTGAATTCATTAAAAAACATTACCTTCAAACTGGTTTTTCATCCAGAAGTCTTTTTGGCAGCATCCATATTATTGATCAAACCAGTGGTGGGATTCACTTACCTTCCCTACCGGTTCGCAAATGCTTCACCGCCGTGCACCACCTCTGCAAATATGCAGTAGTCGTGCATTACATCCGAGTGGGTGGGTGGAGCCTCCCGTAGTTGCCGCTACCAGTTTGTGTGATCCTGACAGAACCAGCTGAATCCCACCACTGGATCACACCACTTTTTTTTACTCTTAGAGGCTCTACTACTGCATCTTGTTCAGGTAATGCCTAACAAGACAGAAAAGAATTGAGACTTAAAGTATCATATTTTGTGATGAAAGCCATTCACATACAATTAATCATCCAGTAACATAAAACACATCCACTCTATCAGAGAAGTGAGGCTAGTTGACAGAAGCATTTCAATAGGGGTTTCATGCATTTCTGTATTCTCTGTACTTATATGTAAAAGGATTCTTCTATATATTAGAAATAGTACGTGATGCAAATCCAAAACATTAACTACCCAAAATCCAACTCTAACCGGTTCAGAAACTTTTAATCATTCATTTTAAGAGAAATAGCACTATTCAATTGGAATATGTATATTATAAAATTTCTTCTTACCCCTATGGATGGGAAAGTGAATATAAAAAGTCTACACATCCCTGTTAAAATGCCAGGTTTTTAAGAAATAAAAATGATCAAACCATATAAATTATTCCACCTTTAATATAACATGTAAACTGTATAATTCAATTGAAAAACAAACTGAAATATTTTAATGGGGAAAAAATCACAATAAAAATGTATGGTAACGTGGTTGCATAAGTGTGCATGCCCTTAAATTAATACTTTATTGAAGTACTTTTTACATTTTATAGCAGTATTTAGTCTTTTAGTCTATGAGTGTGGCACATCTTGCCTTGGGAATTTTTGCCCATTCTTCCTTGCAAAAGTGCTCCAAATCTGTTAGATTGTGAAGGGCATCTTCTGTTCACAGCCTTCTTCAGGTCACCCTACAGATTTTGAATTGGATTCAGGTCCAGGCTCTGGCCCATTCTAAAACTTTTATTTCCTTCTGGTGAAGCCATTCGTTTATTGATTTCGAAGTGTACATTATTGGGTTGAAAAGCAAAATTCCACTTCCTCCTTATCTGCCTGTTTTTTGTTTTTTGTTCGTATGATCAGTGTCTCAGTGCTGTTTTTTAATCCAGCCTTTCTAGCTACTGAAGAACTTCCCAATGTCAGTCACCTCAACCATCTGTTGATGGTAAATCCCATGCAGGGTCTTGTTATGCCGGTTTTCAGCGCTCCCAGGTAAACCAGATAGGAAAAACAACTAGATAAACTACATTATTGTAATGCAACATTAACAGAACCTTGCAAGTCTTGAAGGTACAAACTTATCACTGTCACTTTTAACTACCTGAAGAATTAGAACAGATCCTTGACAATTTTCTTTCTCTGATCATTAATCCATTGAGGGCTTCTACCTCTCTTATCAAGTTATTTGCTAGGTAGTGTATCTTCCCTTCATCCCCCAAGGTCATCCACATATTACATTATGGCACTTCCTCTTTCTAGCTGGTGGACTTGGGGTGTTGGACTTGGGGTGGAAACCACCATACATTGTGAGAAGCTTCCAGGTCTTCATATCAGCAGCCTCCATGTTCATCTTTGGCCAACTCACTATACCAGACGGCATCTGATGACTGGCAATGCATACAATGGAATTGATTATTGTTCCCATTGAGCTGGCTCTTTAGGACCTACCTAATCCTTTGGTAGTATTTAGATGTTGCTGTCTTCCTTGACTCCTCCTCATGGTTCCCATTTGACCGTGGGATACCAAGTTACTTCTTTAGAGCATTGGACTTTCCTTTCACCACCAGATACATCCACAGCTGAGAGTCGTTTTGGCTTTTACCGAGTGCCATTTCCTTCTCCAGTGGATCAAATTATGTCAGAGCTCTCTGTTATGACCTGTCCATCTTGGGTGGCCCTGCACAGCATAGCTTATAGCTTCATTGAGCTACACAAGCTCCTTTGCCATGACAAGGTAGTGATTCATGAATGGGACACACACATCTATATATAGTATAATTTATCAATGTAATTCAAATTGTTTACATGTCTGCAACCTCCTTTATTGTTACTGCTGTTTTGTTTTCACTTCCCCAAGTGAGATTATATTTATAAGGCTAAGATAAAGTCAGTTATTCTTGACCATTTCTTTCTAACAAATCATTTGAGTCACTGTAATTAATTTGGACAGTGTAAGTTCTAAATATTTTTCTTTTAATTATGTTTGAGGCAGCATTCATTATGGAAATGAGCTGTAATTATTTCAACTCCCTCCTCTTAGCTTTCAAGATTACATTAAAAAGTTGCACACCTAAGAGAGGCATCTTTTCATATCTTGCATTATATATGTTACAGTAAATGTCACAAATGGTTTCATTGCATTATTAATGAAATTCAGCTGGGAAGCTATTATGGTTACATTTCACACCTGTAGAGTAACTTCAGGACTGTGTCAGTGGCACTTCCTTAATAACCTGTTGGGTTCTGAACATCTACAAAGTATTTCTGTTTCAACAAATACACACTTAGGAATAGGCATCCACAGCAAGCCATTATGAAGGAAAAATTATAACTTGCATGCAGTTATGTTATGAGGCAAACTCACAAATAGATGCTTACAGTCTGCTGTTGATGCCAGTATGTTTGCTGTTTGTCACTAGCTCCTTTCATCTCTGCAGTTAGGACATATGTGGCTCTGGAAAGCAATCTAAAACAGTAATGGCTGATTGTAGCTTCTTTCACATTGACCTTTGGCAAAGAAAATGTTAAAAAGTCACACAAGAGAAGACTTGTTTGTTTATCTTACAGTGAAAGAAGAATACTGGAATGCTGAATAATAGAATTGATTTCTGAGAAGTCTAAAGTTTAGCCAATCCTGATTTTGTACCTTAACTTTACCCACAAAATTATTATGTGGAAATGAGAGAATTTAGGAAGCTCTTCACAATTCCTGTAAAGAAGAGTATGAAATAAATAGTAATTTGCTTCTATATAAGAGGGACATTTTGCAAATGGAACCTACTAAATGAAGCATGTATATTTATATTTATTCTTTGGCCTGCCTTTTCATTCCAATTAACTTCTTCCATTTTATGATGCCGTTATTTTTCTGTCTTTGGGAATGCATAGACTTTTCTGTAGACACCAACGTAAATATTAATTGATGACCACTGGATAGAATAGCTGGATACTATATTTTATTTTGTCTCATAAAATATCCTGGTTTTATTCGCTATATTTTTGTCAAGCTGCACCATTTACTGGACACGTTGACTCAGAATAGCACTTCACAGTCACAGCCATGAATTCCTGGCTTATACTGTATATTTTCTTCTGTCAGATGGTCCACTCAACCTTTATGTGGCCACAAATCAGAGTCAGGGCAGATTACAGTTTACCTATATTTTGTGGAATGTTATTTTATGCCAGCATCTTTCATTTATTTTATATTTTCCAGCTTACTAACCACTTACTATGAGAATGAATTTGCTGCAAGATTGCAGAGTCAAAGACAGCACAATCTATATTAATGTTTAAGAGATGCATAAACACTATAAATTTTTAACCTATAAAAACATCAACTTCCTCATTTTTACTTGTTGAGTTGATCTTTTTATCAAGAAGACATTCACATGCTCTTAAAAGTGCCTTGATATCATGCAGAGGTGTTAATCAAGAACACAACAGTGGAAATACTGTAACTTCTCAGGGGTTTCATAATTTTTTTACTATAGCTCTTTTCTGTAGATTTCCAGCTCAAGTGAATGTTAGAAATAAATTATGGGAAAGAGGTAAAGAAAAAACAAATAAACAAGTAAGCTAGAGCCATTTGTAGACTGGAGAAAACAAACCAAACCAAACAAAAATGGGAAAAAATCCTCCCATGTACCCTGATTTTAAACTGTGTCTTTTTAGTAATTTAGTAATTTATAGGTTTATATGAACCCTTGCCAGCAATGCTGTTTGAAAGCAATTATACATATTTATATTTACAAGTTCTATTGTTTGTGTTTATATTTTAATAAAGGAAAAATATGTATACCTTATTTTTCTTTTAGTCACAACAAATAAATCTAAATGATTAGAACACAACTATATATATATATAGTTGTATATACAACTATACAACTAACTCAAGTTGTTCAAAGTCCAGGATTTTGCAAAATGTTTAAGAAACTCTAGTGCTGATCAGCTATTCTAAGAGATAAAGCCCAACTCAACTGGAAGGCATGAAGCAGAGAAATGCTGAGATTGCATATTTGCTATGGTTGCTTAAAAGAATAAGGACAGATCAACAATATTAATTTACAAATGAAAGGTAAGGGAACACTAAACATGCAATCAGAATTTTCATTTTAATCCCCAACTGGGCAGATTAAGTATGCAGTTATAGTGCTAGTACTGCTGGTCATTTTTAAAGGTGACTAATATCAAGATATGGATTTGGGAACTGTTTTCTGAAAAGTCCAAACATAAATGAGGCAATAACTAATTTGGCTTTTGTTATATACAACTAGATAAATTAAAATGTAACCTTTTTTTCAGCACAGACTATTGACGAGACGAATTATAATCCCTTCTAGTTGTCTATTTTATTGCTTTTTTCTGAATGGTTTCCAAAGACAATGCAATTTAGCCACTTCGGAATTGTATGGTGGAAAAGATTTCCAAAGATAATGCAGCTTTAGCCACTTTGGAAGTAAAACAAGCCAGCTCATCAACAATCAAGTTATGGATGAGGTGGGCTTTACTGGCATTTTCCTTCATGTGTTAATTAATCAATGGATTTTTAATCAAGGCAATAATGCTGTTACCATTGTCTGAGCTGAGTTTTACAACATAGTCCTTATTTTAATGATTTATGCATTGTATTGATAAAAGTTGCGGAATAAAATAGATTTTTTTCCTGATTATCCTAGAATCATTTTATTTTTGTGCTTTTTATAAAGATTCCCATAAGTAATTGAGCACTATATTATTTTCTGTATACTGTAAGTGACATAAAAGAGCTTATTTCTAAATTTGATCCTAAGTTTATAGAATGTTATTAACAGAATATTGAAAAATTGAATACATAGGATTTTTGAGCCTTGCCAGATTTATTAGTTTGTTTAAGTTTGTTTCTGATAAGAAGTAAAGTTTTAATAAATTGAATAAAATTCTCATCATGCAACCACTTCATGTTTGCATTCTGCTCTACCTTATTTTCATGCTACTGTTCTTGACTATTGTAATATGCAAGAGTTTAAGATGGAAATGTGATAGAAAGATTAATAGGATAGTTATGAATTCTTGAACATTTTGTTTGGCATTTCAGCAATCATGGACACACCTTTACTGAAAGTATTCAGGTATTACTCTGTCAAATTTTAAGCCTGGTAATATCATAGCATGGAACAAATTTGAATACTAAGAATAGCTACAATTATCACGCATAAATGAACTCACTGCAATTCCTTTTTTTAATTTAAATTATAATAGAATTATCATATCTTAAAAGGGCAAATCAACTTTTTAACTCCTACTAATACCACTCTATAAAGCCTTAGTAAGACCACACCTAAAATACTGCATCCAGTTTTGGTCACCACACTATAAAAAAGATGTTGAGACTCTAGAAAGAATGTAGAGAAGAGCAACAAAGTTGATTAGGGGATTGGAGGCTAAAACATATGAAGAACATTTACAGGAACTGGGCATGGCTAGTCTAGTGAAGAGAAGGACCAGGGGAGACATGATAGTAGTGTTCCAATATTTGAAGGGCTGTCACAGAGAGGAGGAGGTCAACCTATTCTCCAAAGCACCTGAAGGCCAGACAAGGAATAATGGATGGAAACTGATCAAGGAGAGATTTAACCTAGAAATAAGGAAAAATTTTCTGACAGTGAGAACAATCAACCAATGGAACACCTTGCCATCAGAAGTTGTGGGAGCTTCACTACTACTGGAAGCTTTGAAGAAGAGACTGGACAGCCATCTGTCAGAAATGGTGTATGGTCTCCTGCTTGGGTGGGGGATTGGACTAGATTTATTTATTTATTTATTTTATTTATTTGATTTTTATACCGCCCTTCTCCCGAAGGACTCAGGGCGGTGTACAGGCAAAAATAAAACAGATAATACAATGTACAATTTAAAATGTAATTAAAAAAAGATGATTTACAAGGTCCCCTCCAACTCTGTTATTCTGTTATTATTATAAGTAGTTCTCTATGATGTATTTTTAATACAATTTTATTATGATTTTAATAAAGATAAAAACTAACAGAAACCAATATAGAGAAGAAAAAAGAGAAAAAGAAAGAAAGAAAGAAAGTTGAAAAAAAAGAAAGAAAATATAAAATAGCTCTAATTTTCTCTATAGAAATGCAGTTATAAATAGATATGTACCTCCTACTGTATAGTTATAGTTTTCATTTTTTTCCTATTATCTATTTTTTCCTAATTATTGAAGCCATAAATCTTTTCTTTTTTTATTTATTTCATTTAGTTTTATTTATTTCATTTATTTATTTATTTATTTATTTACTTATTTATTTTATTTATTTAGTTCATTCTTTTCTTTTTATTTACACAAAAACTCTCTAAGAGGTTTCCAGACAGCAATAAACTTAGATAATGTCTTTTGTCTGATCAAAATGCCAAATTAGCTATCTCTGCAAATTTCATCATCTTTGCTATCCATTCATCCATTGTGGGTAATTTTGAATCTTTCCACCATTGCACATACAACAATATCACAGCAGTTATAGAAAAACAAAGTTCTATAACTTTTTTTCAAACTACTTATCAATCATTCCCAAAAAGAAATATTATGGATTCTGGTCTCAATTGTATAATAATCTTTCTAAAAAATCATCTGAATTAATGCATGTATTTGCATCCAAAACTTTCATATTGTCATTAGATGTCCACCAAGCATGATAAAATGTCCGCATTAATGGCATTCATTTCTGATCAGGGCTAATTCTGTTCTTTTCAGGATCCTTTCAGTGGCTGGGGTTTTGGAATGGAATTTTAGTTGGAAGGATGTGGGGATCACGTTCTTGTCTCGGCAGTTGTATAGGAATGTGAGGTCGCATAGGATGGTAGCTCTTTGGACTTCAAGTTTTTCATAGGTCCTGGTCAGTCCGAAGGTTTCCTCCCTGTAGAGGTGGGATATTTGTTTTCATAGGTTTTCATGGGTATAGGTATGTAGGTCTTGGCATTTTTGGGTCTTTTCCCATGTAAGGTTGAGAGTATCTTGGCGATGTTTCAATGAGGTCTCACTCACTCCACAGAAAATGATTCCTATTAGACCAAACCAACAAGGACCTACTCACTCTGCACCTCAAACTCAGCAACAAAATCCACCCAGCACTCTGGGACAAATCTAAACAACTAGCCATCTGGAGACCCGAAACAGAAACCTCCCACAAGATGGATACACACATCAACAAACTCCACAGACTAGAAAAACGCCAGAAGCCCACCACCCCCCTCCACAGCAACTCATGAAACAAACAGCACACAACATATCAGACAGGACCCTCACCATAGCAGAAACCAATGTTCTCTCCAAAGGATTCAACTTTTCAGTCGTCCCCAAACGCATCCCCACTGAAAACATCATATGCGGAGTTGAAGCTAGCCTAACCAAAATCAACCTAGATGAAGCCAATAAAATCAGACTTGAAGTCACCAATATCCTCTGCTCCAGCAACCCACCCAGAAGCAACTTACACAAAGAAGAACAAAAAGCACTCACCAACTTGAGGAAAGACAATAACATAATCATTCTCCCAGCAGACAAAGGCAACGCCACAGTGGTGATGAACACATCTGACTACCAATCCATATTATCCAACCTACTCCAAGACCCTGCTTACAAACCTCTAAACACAGACCCCACCACCTACCTGGAAAAAACCACCAAATCCAAAATAAAAGCCTCTCCCATCAGTGAACAGATCCAGCAAAGAATCATCCCCAGAAAGAAATCATCCAGATGCCCCAAGCTTTATGGTCTCCCCAAGATACACAAAGAAGGAACATCACTCAGACCCATAGTCAGCTCCATAGGCTCACCTCTACAAAATCTCGCCAAATTCCTTGCCAAACAACTTCAGCCCTACACAGAATCTATCACCTCACACAAACAAAACTCATTCCACTTCATAGAAACAATAAAGAAACAAAACCTACAACCCAGTGACCTATTCGTGAGCTTCAATGTCATATCCCTCTTCACCAAAGTGCCTATTAAAGAAGCCTTGACAGCTATCCAAAACAAATACAATCCCCCCAAACACATCCTAGATCTAACCAACCACTGCCTAACCAACACATACTTCATCCATAATGGACAAAGATACAAACAGATAGAAGGAGCACCCATGGGATCACCCTTCTCACCCATCATCGCAAACCTATACATGGAAAACTTTGAAACCAATGCTTTAGATAAATCTGAACTCAAACCCAAACTCTGTCTTAGATATGTAGATGACACTTTCGTAATTTGGCCACATGGAAAGGAGAAACAGGACAACTTTCTCACACATCTCAACAGCCAAACCCCAAAATACAATTCACTATGGAAATAGAAGCTAACAACCAACTCTCCTTTCTGGATGTCCTAATCTACAAAAAACCCAATGGCTCCCTAGGACACACCATCTACCAGAAAAACACACACACCAACCACTACTTAAACGCACAATCATATCACCACCCTGCACAGATCAGCTCCATAGCCAAGATTCTCATCTCCAGGACCAAAAGCCTATCTGACAAAGACCACCTGAAAACTGAATTACACACTCTCACAAATGTATTAATCTCCAATGGATACCAAAGAAACACAATTATCAGCTGAATTCAAAGGGAGACACCGCCCAAGAACCAAGACACAGAACAAGACAATGGCATCGCCCTCCTCCCATGCATCAAAGGTACCACAGATAAAATCAGCAAAATTATCCACAAACACAACATCAAGACAGCCTTCTGCATAGACCAAAAAATAGCCAACGTCTTAGGAAACCCCAAAGATAAGATCCATCTAGAAAACCAAGGAGTCTATGAAATACCATGCAAAATCTGCCCAGCCACATACATTGGACAAACTAATAGGAGAATAATTGCACGCATCGCAGAATACAAAAACGCAGTCAGAAAAGAAGAAAAAACCTCTTCCCTTTTTGAGCACCTTAAAACGACAGGACATGAAATTGATTTTGAAGGAACCAAATTAATCTCCAAAACTGAATACTATAACAAGAGAATAATTATGGAAGCCATTGAAATAGAGAAACACCCCCACAATATAAACAAACGGGATGACACCTCCCGCCTACCAGACATCTGGAAACCAGCCTTGGTCAACAAACAAGTCCCAGCCACGAAAATTGACCCTGGACCCAGGACAGCACACAACACCACCACCAATCATCCTCACCAGATTCAAACCCAAACCCATCCCACAGAAGAAACACAACCACCATCCAGAAGCCAGACCATACTGACATCACTGGCTGCTGCGCCCCCCTCTGATCCCCACACAAAGCAGGCTAACACACACCAGGAACACATGACAGGACCTCGGACTCAGAGCCAAACCAGGGCCCGGGATGCTGCATCACAGCCATCTGCTCAAGACATCACATCACAGAACTTCAGAGGCCACAACACCAAAGCTCAGGAACGAAAGACCAGGACCACACCCACACAGGATGCTAGCCAACCAATCTGCAAACACCCACTCCATCTACCAATCAGGATACAACCACAGAGCCAACCAACCTGCTCACAGCAACACTCCCCACTTCGACCAATCTGCAAACACCCACTCCATCTACCAATCAAGATGCAACCACACAGCCAACCAACCCACTCACAGCAACACTCCCCACCTCCCCACCAGTATTTATAGAGAGACGGCAGCTCCGACCACTCTTTGCTCAGACACCAGCCTGAGGATGATGAGTGAGACCTCGTCAAAACGTCGCCAAGATACTCTCTGAAATGGGATCTTTTTCTGCTTTAATTTTTCAGTCAAGAAAAAATGTTGCATGAAAGTCTTGCATTAAAATACAATTGCAAAATTTGATCTCTTGCTTTCTTCCTCACAAAATGCACCAAACATCCCTCGGAACATTTATTGTTCTTGCAAATTGTGAATTTATTCTGTAAAGTTTACCTAACCCTACCTCTTTATTCTCTCAATTCCTTGCCCCACTCCTCAAATTGAGCAAAGTTTATATAATTTTTTCTCTGAGGTTTTCACTAGATGCCTCAGGAATTCTTTAAATCTCAAAGATAACTCCTCTGTCTCAATTCAAATAGAGGCAAATTACCTAGTTCTTTCTCCAATTATTATTAAGCTTTGTCTTACTCTCCAAAATTTCTACTTTATCATTAACTTGTTTTTATAAACATTAGTTTTATAGAATTTTCCATTTTTTAATTTCTTTCATCTCTTCTTTCATCTTAGCAAAATCTTTCATGTATTTTTTCTCAAAAGCTCTAAATTTACTAAAGTGACTCAGGCAATATACTGCCAAATTGATCAAACATTTTCTGCAATAAAACTAATGAAATTATTATTATTTATTAAAATTGCTTTCTCTGTCGGCTGTTCAAGAGGCTCTCTCCTCTGGTCCAATAATGCTTCTTCAATTTATTGCCACTATGTTCAAATTCCAAAAGTGAAATTATACCAAACAAGCGAAAGCATCTCAAACAAAGAAAAGAGAAATACAAAATCACCCCTTTCAGCCCCTTTATCTTCCTGTGCTTTTAATAGTGTAATTGTAGCTAAGCATCACATCTATGATTACAGCCAGGCACCTAAATCTGCTTGTTTGTTTTATATATTTATAAATTTCAGAGAACCTAGCATCTGGTTCTCTTGTCTGATTTAATTATATACATTTTTGTTAAAAAAAAAAAAAGGACTATTTGGTGATGTCTATGGAGGACTTGCCCAAAATTACAGACAGAATTGCAGCATAGATCACACCTGGAGGGCCAACATTGGACATTAAAATCTCTCCAGATAATGGAGAGATCCTGAGATTACCTGCTTGTTCTACAGGCAGCCATTCCTTGTGTGTAAACTGGAAGAATTCTATCCGTGCTCACAGCCACAATGTCGCCTTTAGGGACAATAAGTCCAACAAGGTATAATTTCTTATTCACTTTTGGAATTAATTATTTTACAGATTAAGAGACAAATTCTTTTAGAGTATTATTTATTCATAATTTCATAAATTCATGAAGAGTAATATAAGATTCCTCTTCATGAATTTCATTTTTTTCTGGATTACAAAACTAAAACAAAATTTAAGGATTTAAAGACAAAGAATATTTGGCCAAAGCCTTAACAAGATATGATTTAAGAAAATTTAAAATGGACAAAGTAAATAATTATTTTTAAAAGACTAACAAAAGTGCATAAGAGGTATTGTTCTGATTCTCGAAGATCTTTAAGATCCTTGATTTTGTTTCTGACTATAAGGATAATCTTAAAAGTAATTTTATATGCTTGTAATTAATGTTGCTATATGTTTTGCAAAAATTGAAGCCCTGAGTCTATGTATTATTTGTCTTATAAACAATTCCTCTCAAACAATGAATATATTTCGTTATATATGAACTAACAGCTATTCTGCATATTACAGCATTCACAGAAGGAAGATATTTCCATGAAATAAATACTGGATGTTAATCCAACCTTAGAGAAGAATGCTTGAGTATATTTCTATATTTATTGGGTACATACATAATATAAGTCTTGTAGCATGGTATGACTCATGCATGGAATTCCATTTTTGGGTCTGTAGTCTCTCCAAATGTGTTTATAAAATAATTATAAATTATAATTATAAAATAATGTGTTGTTAAAATAATTAAATATGAACATATTGTCTCTTCTGCAAGGCTAAAAGAAAGAGGAGTTCTTAAATTCACTGGCATTCACATGGTCTTATACATGATGTACTTTAAATATTTGTTTTGTTTTTTTCCCCATTTTTTTTGCATTAAATGTCTTAGAAATTCAATGTAGTCTTTGATGAAATTTAGTAAATGAGTTAGTAAAATCAGCATCAGTGACTGAAATAGTTTTAATATTTACCCTGTTTTCCCCAAAATAAGACATCCCCTGATAATAAGCCCAATCAGGCTTTTGAGTGCATGGCAATAAGGCCAAGCGATTATTTCAGGGTTTAAAAAATATAAGGGTCTTATTTTCAGGGAAACACAGTATTATAAAATATTGCTTCTTTTTGTAATGATTATATAAGATCCCTTATCTGAGATCTTTAAACATAATCTTAATCTGTATTTCCAGAAACCTTTAAAACCAAAACGTTATTATCTGGAGGATATTTTTAATTTGCAAGTTGTCTACTGTTTATACTTTTTAAAACATCTTCTCCTAAATCACATTTCAAATAAATAACCTTTCAGCTAAGACAATATTTGATTTTGTAATCTTGTACTGCCAGATGGACTTTTAAAACACAAAATTGTAAATGAAATATAAAAATAATTCAGATATTTCCATTTATAGTCATAAAGCTATTATAAACTACATTCTTCACATATTAATTTTTCATGCTATTTTGTTATATGTTGGAAGAAAAAATAAAGAGATAAATGATCTTTAAAAAAAATAAGGTCATTAAAAATGTTATTGTATAAAGACCAAATTTAGGTATATTTTACCCAATGGATGACATCAGGGTGTGTGAAGCAAAAGTCATTGGGTTCAGAATGGTGACTTGGAGAATGAAGTTCTGTTCATTCTAATATGAATGCAATCTGAGGGAACCATATTTAAAAAGAGTAAGGTTAGTCTGATTGCACCTTCCATTTTGTTGTCAATTACCTTTGATGTGAATGGCCCAGGTGACATATTGGAGAATTTCAGTTAGATAGTGGGGTCCTGGAACATATGTGCATGCAGCACATTATATAGCAATTTTGAAAACTGGAACAAATCATAGAATATTAAGCAATTTAACATATTTCTATACTATACAATTAACAAATCCTGCATATATGTTCATAGAAAACTAAGATTTATGAAATTATTCTCAGAAATAAATGGCAAAGTACCAGCTTCTCAGAACTTTTAAATCATTGATACTCAATTTCTTTGGCACATTAAAGAAAATGTATAAACATACATTATGTTCTACACACATTATGACGCATGACTTATTCTCTTTGAAGAAAATAATCATAAACGAAAATGAAAAAAAATAATTTTCATGAAAATGAAAATATTGAATTATAAAAATTATATATATAAAATTATAATTAAGAGTCTAATTATTATCAATACTGCACATTTTAACCTTCATATGCATATGAGATTAGCTTTAACATTTGAATATTTTTTGTTATAGTCACTGACCAGTAACAAAATGTTAATTCACAATTAACATTTAATTTGCTTGGCTCAAACTTTTCATTTTATTACTAATGTAGCAGCTTCTGCATGCACTCTTTTAAGAGAGGGCTTCTTAAATCACCCACAAGGAATTTGAAAACACAGCTGAGTTAGGGTTTTCTAGATGTTTAGTCTCTAGACCAGAGGTCTTCAAATTTGGCAGCTTTATGACTTGTGGACTTCAACTCCCAGAATTCTTCAGCCAGCTATGCTGCCAAGTTTGAGGACCCCTGCTCTAGACAGTCTTTCAGGAAATGTCATACCAGTACTTCCAAAACTATTTCCCTAAAATGCGAATTAAGAGGAATCCTTTACATGGGAAAACGTTTATGTTTTGAATTCTCTTAGAAAAACCTGATAGAATAAGGCTTTGAAGGTTGGACACTAGAAGGAACTAAAGATGATAATTCAAGGAGTTTTGAACTTTTGCTGATCAGGACTGAATGATGAAGCTTTAAGGATTTGTTTATGGATATACCTGTATAATGCTATGTAGGAATGGGAAAGGGAGAAATGCTCAGATAAACTGATTATAACTTATAAATTAGGGTGGTAAAAAAAATTTGTATTTGAAAGATTTTGTTAATGTAGCCTTACAATAAAATTAGAATTAGCACATCTGGTCATGTTTCCTCTCTGGACTACCTTTGAAGGCTGACAAGATAAGAAAAGGGATATAGAAAGAGCAGATCACTTGTATTTCAAGAGAAGGTGAAGAGTTACTTAATTTTTTTATGCTTTCGACGAAAGGAAAGTAATTTCTTTTTTATTATTATTTTCTTTTTCTTTATAATCTTATTTTTCTTTCTTTGTTCATTTCAATACTTACTATTTCTACTTTTTATTCCCTTTTTTTAGTTTGTATTAGTTTTTACCACTTTAATTGTAACTTTTAATACAAATTGCTATTTTTGAAAGAAAGGTACAAATGGACTAAGGATTCACATGAATTTGAAACAAGATTTGGGTATTGATTATAAAGAATCCTTACCATGGAAAAATGCCTCTAGAGATAGATTGTGTTTAAAAGATATTATGAAAGAGGAACAGGTTCAAAGGTGGGTTTCAGCAGGTTCTGACTAGTTCTGGACAACCGGTAGCAAAAATGTTGTGTAGTTTGGAGAACCAGTAGTAAAAATTCTGACTGGCCCCACTCCCATCTATTCTCTGCCTCCCAAGTCCCAGCTGATGGGGAGGAAATGGAGATTTTATAGTATCCTTCCCCTGCCAGCCTACCAAGCCGTGCCCACCAAGCCATGCCATGCCCACCAAGCCATGCCCACAGAACCGGTAGTAAAAAAAATTGAAACCCACCACTGAACAGGTTCTATCTTGCAAGATCAAGACTGACTTGAAAGTAAATTTAAAAATGACAGGCTACAAGAATGAGGTGATAAAAGATGTTGCACTGGACATGCAAAAGAAACCAGCTGACATCTTAATAGCTAAAAGGGATATTCAAACAACAAAGCAAGAAGATGACCTGGATAATTTTCCTACATTGGATTTACAAAATAATCTTGTTAAAGTTTTGAAGAATTTTGTGAGAAGGAACAAAGAAAAAGAAAAAGAAAAGAAAAGCAATCAAGTTTTACAACATTTTTGAAGGAACTAAAGATTAAAAATTCAGCTTATAAATTTCAAGGACAAAAGGAACCAAAAGATAAAAATGATTGGACTGTATATTAAAAGAAGCCACAGCTGCTTAAAAATCCTGATTAATGATTTTTGTGATACTATAGAGAACATCTGGGCTAAATTCTAGAATAATGAAATAAAATCATACTTTGTTGTTTTTATCCATTATTGCATGCTCTAAACAAGGAAGATATATGGGTAATGCTTTTCAGAACAAGAGCAGAGCTTTTAATAAATAAATAAAGAGTAGTAATGATAGGGGACTCTGCTTAGCCCATGTCCACTAAGATAGAAAATTTGATAAGCTTAGTATTTTCACGAAATTCCTAACTTGTTTAACTGACAAGTTTGTTAATCGGAGAGTAGAAGGCACAAGGGGATCGATTATTGTTAATATGATACTCATGAATAGTGACAACTTAGCTAAGAAGAGGAAATAGAAGGAAATTCAGGGGAAATAACCATGTATCATTAAGTTCCTAATTTTAAAGAAGATAAACTGAATGTAATGAAACACTTTCTTGGACTTCCAAGATTAACTTCCATGAGTAATTAATAAGAAAAGAAGATCTACATAGGTGGGAATTCCTTTAAGAATGAGATACCTAAAGTACAATTACACATCTTTTCAATCAGAAATAAATATTGTTTTTATCTTATTTTAATTTTTAAAGTTTGTAATAAATGGGCAGATAAATAAATATTTTAAACAAACAAATAAATAAGCTATACAAAATGCTTAGTAATACATATAGGAGATTAAAGGAGAATCAAGTGGCATTAAAAGATGATATAGTATGGAACTATAGACATGGCATCAAGTAAGCTAAAAATCACAGTTGAATTTAGTATGGGTTCCAAAAATAACAAAATAACCTCTTTGCATGTGTTCAAATGAAAGACAGATAAATAGAAGAGCTTGTGATTTGTTCAATGAGAAAATCAATAAGCCAACAGGACAAAAAAATAGCAGAACTATTCAACTTCTACTTTGTTTCAGTCTATTCTAATCAGAAAGTATGTATTTCATCAGAAAGTAAAGAGTAGGAGGAAAGCGCATACTTAAAATCGAAACACATGGAAACAAGGTGAGGGATTTTGTGCATGCATTGAACAAATTTAAATCTGCAACATTAGATGAATTTCACCCTCAGGTATTCAAAAAACTTGTTGACGGTCTGAAAAAATGTAATATTTTTGAGAAATCCTGGAAAGACGATGAACAGCCAGATCACCAGAGAAAGAAAACTGTTCCCTGGATTTTCAAAAAAAAAGAAAAGAAAAAAAGAGGAAACCAATGAAAAAGAAACATTAGTCAGTTTGATACTATTATCTGTGCAGACTCTAGAACAGACCATTACACTGGAATCCTTCAGTCTCAAAAGACTAAGGTATTGTGCTCTGGAAAGAGGTCCTAAAACAGCATCTAGTTTGACCAAAAAGGCCAATTTGAGAGAGGGCAATCCCCTCCCCACTGAGGGCAGACAAATTCTGTCCCCTGCCCAGCCCCCAAATTTCACCGGTTCTGGGACTGCCTCTTTGCCTCAGCCTGCCGAACAAGTGTCTCTTCGAATTGGAGAAGGCCATGCTGCGTCTTAAGCCTCCAAGCTGAACGATCAGAGGTCAAGGTTTCCCAGTTGTTAATGTCCATTCTCAAAGCCTTTAGATCCCTCTTGAAGACATCCTCACATTACAGCTACAATCTCCCTCAGAGGTGCTCCCCCGCATCAATTCTCCACACAGGAGATCCCTCAGAATCCAACCACTGCTGCCTGAACAGTGCATACACACAGTGTATACAGATGCCGCTGCCTGAACAGTGCATACACACTAGAAATTCCAGCACGTTCCAAAACCGTGCCATCCAGAACCCCGTCATGCCAGGTGCCACCAAGACAGTGCACATGAAAGGTGCCCAACCTTATCTCCTCCTGCACGCAAAGGGTCCAAGACCTACCGCAGCACAAGAGTGCACCCAGGATGCAGGCCCCACAGACCTGGATCCCTGCATGCTCCGCCAGGCCCTCAACAAGCCAAACTCACCCTGCAAGCCCAGAAAACAAGGTGGCTGCTCCACCAACATGTCCACTCAGCTCAGCATCCAAAGAGAGAGAGCATTGGAGACAGCCCAGCCGAGACACACAAAGCCATGGATGATCTCCAGCCCCCGGGCAGAGACTGGAATATAGAGAGGCAAATCCATGTCTCAACCCATGACCCGTGCCCTCTTCAGGCTGATTGTCAGTCCAAAGTACCAGCAGGCCTCGCTAAAACAGTCCACAAGTTGCCGAAGGTCCATGGCAGAGTGAGAAGCAATGGCAGCACCACCAGCAAAGAGGAAATCCTGCAAGCACCCCAGTAGGACTCTAGACTTCGCTCTCAATCCAGAGAGACCAAAGAGTTCTCTATCTGATCTGGGTCCAGAGACAAACACCCTTTGCTACAGCTCCAAAAGCATGCCTCAGCATGTCAACAAAAAAGATCCTGAACAAAGTTGGTGCAAGGCGTGCTCCATTCCATCTCGAATGCCAAAGGAACCCAATTTTAAGCCATCAAAAACTACAGTGCCCTTCATTTTGCCATGAAAGGATCTGATGATGTTGAGGACTGAGGTGGACATCCAATCCTGGGGAGAACTTTACAAAGGCCATCCCTATCAACCAAGTCAAAAGCCTTCACAAGATCTATGAAGGCTATGAAAATTGGCTGTCCCTGCTCCCCCCACTCCGCAACTGTCCAAGGGAAAACACCACGTCAGCAGTGGACCTGCTGGCTCGAAATCCACTGAAGAGGATAATGTAGATGCATATGTGCTAATAAAAGTAACCAGCCCTACTGATGAGTGGAGCTGCAAAGACAGAATTCTCTCGCTCCTTGCAGCAAGTGGAGTAATGAATCTTAGAAGGGTGTTTCTGACCGCAAAGCCAACCCCATATTCTCTAGACTCATTTGATGGTTTTCCCTGCCAGAAGAATGAGAAGTCTCTCTCCTTAACAGATCCTGAGTCTGACAGCCTTGTCTCTTGAAGGGCAATGATGTTCATCTGCAGTCTGCTTCGCTCCATGTTGATGACAGCTGTCTTACATATGTCATCTGTTTCTTGTAAATTGTCAGAAAGGCCATGTCATGTCCCCCTCCCCCTCCGATGACCGGGTCTAGGAAGTCCGTATCAAGTGTGGCCATGAAGCCTCTGCAGCTTTGCCAAATTCCTTTCAGATTTCTCAGGGCGGGCAGGAATCCAATTGTGACTTCAGCAAACTAAATGAGACTTTGCTTGATTCAAAGTTGCTTGACTCAAGCAGGTCCTTTATATAGGCTGTGGGGTGTGGCTCCATGACTCAGCACTTATCCAGGCCTGCCCCTCCCTTCCTTCTGCTGATGTCGCCTCTCAGATCTCCGGAAGCGAGGATCTTCCCATTTTGAATTGTTTTCTGCTGTTTGAGAAAGGGAGGGGTCAGAAGGCATAGGCCCGAGCAATTCCAATCCGTGGCTGTCTTCCTCTGATGGCTGAGCCAAAGGAACACACGCCGCATCAGTGAGATTTGTTTGTTCATTCCTGACATCCTGTCCGGGCATGGGGCCAGGGCCGGGGGCTGGAGGCATGACAGGCCATTCATCTTCATTATCAGACTCTGAATCTGATAGCAGGCCTGGGAGGAGACGGGAGGGGCCCAGCTGAGGAGAGGAGGGAGGACGAGGCACAACAGGCCAGGAATCATTGTCCTAACATTCCAAGTGCCCAACTTTAGGGCTAAAGTTTTCTTATGTTTATTGCATGGTGTAGAGTTATCGATCTGCTTGTCAGCTTTGACCTAAGTCTCACACACCCTGTGAGGTTAACAGACCGTGGCGGGACAGCACCTTACTGGCTGGGGGCTGCCCAACTTATGGTGCCCAATGAGATACAATGACCTCCCCCACTGTCAAAAGTTGCCCCTATGCAAAGCTGGAGTGTCCTCTCCAGAGCATAAGGCCTGGGTAGATTAATATGGAGGATAGACTGTTACCCAAGCAACAGATCCCCCCTCTCCATGTTGCTGAAATAGTCCAATGGAATGGCAAAGCCAATATGATTAGTTCCAGCTGCATCACAGGAGTTACCAGAACATGATTGTACACAGTCACAAACTGCTTCCAGGACTCTGGCTCTGGATTTTGCCTCGAGGTTGACTCCTGAAGCCTTTTCCAGTACTAGATATAGCCACAAGACAGTGGAGGTTTGAAATCAGAGGTTCCCTTCTCCTCAAAGATGGTTCTGCCTTTTTATCTGCCGTTGGGGCATAAAGCCCTCTTCTGCCTTCTACCGTTGACCGTCCTCTCCTGTAACCCTGGAAAGGGGCCCTTACAAGCTGGGCCAGCTGGACCAAGTTTTTTTTTTTAAGGGAGGTATTACTCCTCCAGCATTCCTCCTTACTCCAGGACTCCTTCTCCAGATTTTGCCTCGAGGTTGATTCCTGAAGCCTTTCCCGTAGATGGGTATAGCCACAAGGCAGTGGAGGTTTGAAATCGGAGTTTTCCTTCTCCTACATGAGTTGCCTTCCAAGGCTAACGGACACTATCTAACCATTTTTTCCCCCACGCACATAGGTAACAAAACTTCCCACTTGCACTCAATCAAACAGCCACTCTCCCCTCCCCCTAAAAACAAGCAGATTCATTCGTGAGATTAGCTGGAACACCTTCCTCCCTGCAGTCACATGACTTGCTCACTCAAACAGACATTCCCCTTCCCCCGAAAAACAAGCAGATTCACCCATAAGGAGAGCTGGAGTACCTTCCTCCCTGCAGTCACACGATTCACTCAACAGACCATAAAACTATTGATTTTAAAGAGCTTTGAAAACTATGTGATAATTATCTGAAGTCAAACTGGATTTTCCAAGAACAAATCTTGGCAGATGAAACTTATTTTGACCAAATAATGTACTTTATACACACACATATACACATACATTTATACATAGATAGAGGGAGAGAAGTAGGGACGCTATACATTAATAAATAATAAGTTGCTTCCTTTTTAATTAGGGAGGAAGAAACATATTATTAATTAATGTACATAGTCCCTATTTCCATCTCTGTGCATCAAGTTAATAATGACAAACTGTTTTAGCTTTCTTTAAAAGCAAACAAGACTTTTCCATCTGAAAAGGGAATAATTGTGTTGATTTATTCAGGACTATAAATTCATCAAAAAGAGCTACAACATGTTTAATTATGCCAAGATACTAAACTATACTTTGTTTATGCATACAAAAAAGATCTTTTTTTAGGCAACAGAAACATAAAAAATGCTGCACTCTGGAACATTTTCAAACAGCTTCTATTAGATTTTAGAACACAACAGGACCATACATATGAAGACAACATAATCCTATTACTAAATGTTAACATAGATTTGTCATAAATTAGCTTCACCAGACAAATATTATTTCATTTTTTGATAATCTAACTCCCTTAGTAAATTGTGAGATGGTTGTAGATGTCATATATCTTAATTTCAGCAAAGCATTTGACAAAGTACCCATGACATTTTGATTAGCTAAGTGTGGAGGGAATGCTTATTGGATTTAGAGATGATACAGAATTGGACAGAATAGCTAATATCCTAGAAGGCAGTAATATAATTTAAAGTGATTTTGGTAACTTAGATAAAAGGAATGGAAATAACAGAATGAAAATTAACAGAGACAAATAGAAAGTTCTTCACTTAAAAAGCATAAAGCAGATATAATATGTGGTATATCAGACTTAGCAACAATGTTCTGGAGAAAGATATTAGAATAATAGCTGATTTCCTGTTGATAATAAATCAGGGATAGGCTCATCAACAAAATAGGCTGAAAGAGGCTTTCTATGAGTTGGGATTCTTGTGTGGCATTCCCAATCATATGGAACCCTTATATATACATGGTCTACTTTTGTCTGAGTGGCCTAAGGGGTCTGAGGCAAACATCATGTTGGAAGCATGCTTTATTTCTTTATAATTATGAACTGAATGTATTAAAAGACTGTTGTATAAATCATTATCTGGGGTTTCTGTGCAAATAATAGCATTCCATGTTTAAATGTTCATCTAGGACTAACACTGTGTCCAGACTGAGCAACTAGTACAAAACCATTGTGAGACCAAGATAAATATATAATAATAATAATAATGATAATGATAATGATAATGATAATGATAATAATAATAATAATGATAATGATAATGATAATGATAATGATAATAATAATAATTTAATTTTTATACCACCCTTCTCCCGAAGGACTCAGGGCGGTGAACAGGCAGATAAAATAATACAATACATTACAATAAAAACACTATTTAAAAAACATTCATTATAGCCTAAATTTAAAATATAATACAAAGTATAAAATAAACCCCAATAAAATCCATGTTTAAAAACCCTATTTAAGCCAGTCCTGCTCGGAAGAATAAATATGTCTTAAGCTCGCGGTGAAAGGTCCGGAGGTCAGGAAGTTGTCGAAGTCCTGGGGGAAGCTCGTTCCAGAGGGTAGGTGCCCCCACCGAGAAGGCTCTCCCCCAGGGGGTCGCCAGCCTACACTGTTTGGCTGATGGCACCCTGAGAAGACCCTCTCTATGGGAGCGTACCGGCCGGTGGGAGGCATGTGGTAACAGAAGGTGGTCCCGAAGATATCCCGGTCCTATGCCATGGAGCGCTTTAAAGGTGGTAACCAGCACCTTGAAGTGCACTCGGAAAACCACAGGTAGCCAGTGCAGCCTGCACAGGATCGGTGTTATATGGGAGCCATGAGTGGCTCCCTCTATCACCCATGCGGCTCCATTCTGAACCAACTGAAGTCTCCGGGTGCACATCAAGGGGAGCCCCATGTAGAGAGCGTTACAGTAGTCCAGGCGAGAATTGACGAGGGCGTGAGTGACCATGACAAAGGAGAGAGTGGTCTGACCATGACAAAGGTTCAATGACTAATTCTCGTACTTCCAGATCACTCAACCACTGTCCAGAGACAAAAATCAGATCCAGTGTGCTTCCCCCGACGTGGGTGGGGCCCTCAATTAATTGGGTCAGGTCCATGGCCGTCATGGAGGCCATGAACTCCCGAGCTGCCGTCGACGACACACCGGCTGATGGCAAGTTGAAATCCCCCATGACCATAAGCCTAGGGGTATCAACTGCCATCCCGGCTATCAACTCCAGCAACTCGGGCAGGGCTGTTGCCACGCAGCAAGGAGCCAGGTACATGATCAACAAGCCCACCTGCATCCTACGCCCCCACTTCACGTAAAGGGATTCACAACGTAAAGGGGGGGGGGGTAAAAGAAATCCAGGATAGGCTGATCTTAACCTGGTTAGCCCAAAGGCAAATCCCGGGCAGCATACAAACGCTAACCCAAGCCCACGCGTGATCGTATAGCGATCCTGATAGGTAGTCCCAACTGGCCCCCATCCAATGCTCCAGAGTCCAGGGGGGGTGGAGTCTGAGCTCCAGAGTCTAAACTCCCCATTCCAACTCCGAAGTCCAGGGGAAGAAAAGGAGACCTCCATGACTAAGTCCATGTCCATTTGAGAAGGCAAAGCGAAAACGACCAGCCCTAAGACAGCCTCATCAGATCTTATCAGGTCCAGGAGAAAAAAAAATCCAGGGAAAGGAGGGAGAAGAGGGAGAAAGCATGCTGCCGCCGCTGCCGCTAGGAAAGTTCCAAACGCCACCATTATCCACGACAGACATCCTCGCCGTCCCCGCCGCAGCCACGGACATGCCCCCCCTCAACAACCCCCATTTCGTGGGGGACCTCGTCGGGGCTCTCCCGTCAAGAGCAGAAGATTTACGGGGCTCTCACCACTGCCGGCGCCCTCCCTGCAGCGCAAGTTCAACAATGCTGCAGGGGAATAGGCACCGAACGCCACCGGAAATAGGCCGGACGCCGCCCCGCACCAAGATGGCCGCCGCCATTCGCTGCCGTTCAGCCCTGGCTCGGCACTCAGCAGCCGTGAAACTCTCAGGGGCAAAAAATCCCTCTCGCGGCTGCCAAGAAGATCACCCATCCGGCCAGGAAGCCAGGCAGCCCAGGTCGACCGCTGGCTACATCTCTGGCCCGGAAACAACTCCGCCTGTCGCTCCGAGAATCGGTCAGACCTCCATCTTTGTCATGCGCAGAAAGAAGATATATATTATTTATACTTTATATTTACAATGAGCACAAAGCTAAAGGTAAAGGTTTCCCCTTTCCAGTCATGTCCAACTCTAGGGGAGTGGTGCTCATCTCCATTTCTTAGCCAAAGAAGCCAGCACTGTGATTTCTGTGGTCATGTGGCCAGCATGACTACATGCCAAGACACACGGAACCCTGTCACCTTCCCACTGAAGTGGTACCTATTTATTTACTCCAGTGGTGAAATTCAATTTTTTTTTGCTATCAGTTCTGTGGGCATGGCTTAGTGGGTCTGGTGTGGCTTAGTGGTTTAATGCCATTAAGAGATATTTATTTATTTATTTATTTATTTATTTTTCAGATTTATATACCGCCCTATCTCCCTAAGGACTCAGGGCGGTTCACAGGCAATTAAAAAACAAACATATAAATACAATTTAAAATCAGACATAAAAAACTTATTCAAGAGCCAGATTAGTAAAAAACAATATAAATACTAAAAACCCCATTAAAACCAATAAATTTAAAAGCTAACCCAGCCCCGCGCAAATAAATAGGTGTGTTTTGAGCTCGCGACGAAAGGTTCGGAGGTCCGGAAGTTGACGAAGTCCTGGAGGGAGTTCGTTCCAGAGAGTGGGAGCCCCCACAGAGAAGGCCCTTCCCCTGGGTGTCGCCAGACGGCACTGCCTAGCCGACGGCACCCTGAGGAGTCCCTCTCTGTGAGAGCGGACGGGTCGGTGAGAGGTACTCGGTAGCAGCAGGCGGTCCCGTAAGTAACCCGGCCCTATGCCATGGAGCGCTTTAAAGATTGTCACCAAAACCTTGAAGCGCACCCGGAAGGCCACAGGTAGCCAGTGCAGTCTGCGCAGGATAGGTGTCACACGGGAGCCACGAGGGGCTCCCTCTATCACCCGCGCAGCCGCATTCTGGACTAACTGGAGCCTCCGGATGCCCCTCAAGGGGAGCCCCATGTAGAGAGCATTGCAGTAATCCAGACGAGACGTCACAAGTGCGTGAGTGACTGTGCATAAGGCATCCCGGTCTAGAAAGGGGCGCAACTGGCGCACCAGGCGAACCTGGTGGAAAGCTCTCCTGGAGACAGCCGTCAGGTGATCCTCAAAAGACGAATACCAAAGACGAATACCAAAAATATTGGCATTTTTTGAACAAAAGATGCTTGTTTTCTCAGAATGGAAGCATACTCTGGCTTCTACCCACCTAAAAAGTTTGTCAACTTCTGCTTTCAATTGTTTGTTCAATGTAGCATTTGCATGTTATACTTTCCCTCCCATAAATTGATTAAGTGTTGAATCTTAATGGATTCTAATTCATTACAATAGTTTGAACATTTTATTTTAACCACCCAACTTACAGTACAAGATTTGCTTAGCTCTGGAATTTTAGGTGTAAGGGACTCAATGTATTTAATGCTTTATGTTTGCAATGCCCCCTGCTTTTTTCTTCCTTTTCTTTTTGTGGAATGTATTGGACAGAATATACTCACATAGGGCATGACATTAGAAGATGCATGAAGGGAAGTGAGTAGCATAAAATAGTGGGTAGCGAAGTCCTGTACAATTCACTGAACAACAAGGTCAATTACTCTGTATTTTCTTCTGGTTTAGCTCAGCTGGAGTGAAAAAGTCATAATGCCTCTCTGGCATTTCTGCAGCAATTTAATGGAAAATGATCATAGGCTTAAATAATCAATTTACCAAAAAAAAAAGAAGAAGAAGAAGAAGAAGAAGAAGGAAAGGAAAATCCAACTGGGTAAACACAAGAGCAAAACACATTACTTGTTGAGATGATACAGGAGAAAAGCAAAGTTATATAATGTTTAAGTAAGAGCAAATTTTGATTAAGCCATAATGTTTTAAATTCTCTGATGAATGTGATGATTGTCAGTGATGTCTCCATTTATAGGAAAAATGCTTTATGTATGTTTATTATTTATATTCTAGTCATTTCTCTCATGGGAATATAATGTACACTTGAAAATGGTGAGGATTCTCCATGTAAAATGGAGACTATTCCTCAGACGCTGATGTTTTTGTTGTTGCATTATGATGGTTTTTCTGGTATATTCTTTTGGTATCCTTTGTCAGTATGCTGGCTGGAAAATTGGGAGTGTCTGCACATCCTAAAATGGTCACATTTGAAAAATAATGTTAGAGACTTCAGAGCTCTTTTTAAATTTAATCTCTCCAAATAATTGCATTGTTTCAGTATCCATATCCTAATTCATTTATGAACTTTCGTAAGAGCTTCAGGATAAGCACATATAATACAATGATATTACTGATTACATCCTTTTAATATCAAAATTAACATTTGATAGTATACTTTAACATGAATTTTTATACCTTAAAACTACTGAAAAGTATTTGGCCTTCCAAAAGTAGTTATGTTTTGGATCAGACAGTTCTCATGCTTAAAAATAGAAATTGCATGCATAGAACAAGTGTATGTATCAATTTATCTGGGTTTTGGATTCCCCCTTAAAAAGACATAGAGAAGATTTCAGGCAAAATTATTATTATTATTATTATTTATTAAATTTTTATACCGCCCTTCTCCCGAAGGACTCAGGGCGGTGTACAGCCAAAATAAAAACAAAATATATACAGTTAAAACAACATTTAAAAAAAGCAAATTATAAAGGCTGATAATTAAAAATTTAGATTTAAAATTTTAAAATATTAAGAAAACCCAATTAAAATTCATCGCTAATTATGCCAGTCCCGCTTTAATGAATAAATATGTTTTGAGCTCACGACGGAAGGTCCGAAGATCAGGCACTTGACACAGGCCGGGGGAAGTTCATTCCAGAGCATCACTGCCCCCACAGAGAAGGCCCTACTCCTGGGGGCTGCCAGCCGACACTGTTTGGCGGACGGCACCCTGAGGAGACCCTCTCTGTGAGGCGTCTGGTCGGTGGGAGGCAAAAGGTAACAGCAGGCGGTCTCGTAAGTACCCGGGTCCTAAGCCATGGAGCGCTTTAAAGATGGTAACCAAAATCTTGAAGCGCACCCGAAAGACCACAGGAAGCCAGTGCAGGCTACGGAGCAGCGATGTCACATGGGAGCCACGAGCGGCTCCCGTTACTACTCGCGCAGCCGCATTCTGGACTAACTGCAGCCTCCGGTGCACCTCAAGGGCATCCCCATATAGAGAGCATTGCAATAATCCAGCCTAGACGTAACCAGAGTGTGAGTGACCGTGCATAAGGCATCCCGGTCAAGGAAGGGACGCAACTGGCGAACCAAGCGAAAATAAATCATAGGAGTTACAGATCCCTGATTTTTTCCCCCCCAAATGGTAGTCTCATTTGGAAATAGAACAGAACAAATTACTGATTTGACTGAATGTGAAAGTGACATGGACCACCTTAGATAATTTGTAGTATTAAAATCTCTTGGCAAAGTAGAGATTTTGATAATTGCCCAAAGGAAAAAACAGACTGAAAATGTCAACCCAATTGCATCAAGGAGATGGTAGCAACTCCATCAACTATGCATAGATAAATATGTACATTCCTTGTTTTAAAAAGTTGCTAGTACCTTCTTTATAAATGCACACATGCACAAACACATTTCTATAATGAAACCATCCAACCAGGGGTGAAATGCTTCCGGTTTGGACTGGCTCGCCTGATCCAGTAGCGATGGCAGCTGGTGGTTCGGAGAACTGGTAGCAAAAATCCCTGGCCCTGCTTCCTGCCCCTGCTGAGCCGTGCCATCATCAGAGGTTTTTTTTTTTTTACTTTTAAAAGCAGTTTTTCTTCAGCCGAAAACATGCCTTTAAAAGTAAAAAAAAAGCCTTTGATGATCCCGCGACTCGGCTGGGATCATCAGAACCCTTTAAACTCTTTTTTTTAACAACCTCTTCGGCAGAAGAGGTTGTAAAAAAAAGGTTTTAAAAGGCTCCTCTGGCGATCCCAGCTGAGTTCCTCATCACCAGAACCTTAAAAAAAAAACATGTTTTCTACAAGCTCTTCAGCCGAAGAGCTTGTTAGCCAAAGAGCTTGTTAAAACAATTATTTTAAGAAGTTCTGGGCTGCAGTGAGGGAACTTCAGCTGGGATCATCAGAGGAGCTTTTAAAATCTTTTTTTCCTCTGGCGATCCCAGATGAGTTGCCTGATCATCACAGGCTTTTAAAATCATTTTTAACAACCTATTACAACAGCCCATGCCTACCCAATTGTCCCCTCCCTACTTACATTATTGCTACTCCTTTCAGGCTGGCAAAGCCATGCTTTACATCAGTTGCATCAGCTAGCAACTGAATCTGCCTGCCTGCAATCCATCTCCTCAGTCAGCAACTGAATCTGCCTGCTTTCCTGGCTGAGGAACTCTGGGAATTAAAGTCCACAAACCTTAAAGTTACTAAGGTTGGAGACCCCTGATCTAAAAAATATAAATAAAATAAAATAATAAAATAAAATATTTGTGCAGCTTTCTGAGATTTGGTGTGTTTCTGTAGTGTTTCACTCTAACTACACAAACACACAAAATCTCACAAAGCTGTATGTGGCATTTTGTGTGTGTGTGTGAGTCAGTTGTGTTGTGTTGTGTGTGTGTAAAGTGTGAAAGTTGGTTTTTGAGCTTTTTGTGGCTGTGTGAGTTTTCTGCTTCTTTCAGGGGCCATTTTGGGTGAAGTGCAGCTGCTTTTACATTGTGTGTGAGTCAGTTATGTTGTGTTGTGTTGTGTGTGTGTGAAGTGTGAAAGCTGGTTTTTGAGCTTTTTGTGGCTGTGTGAGATTCCTGCTTGTTCCTGTTTTTACATTGTGTGTGAGTCAGTTTTGTTGTGTGTGTGTAAAGTTGGTTTTTGGTACCTCTTATTGTTTTGTATACTTTGTTTATTATTTTTATTATTTATTGTTATTGGCCACACCCACCCAGTCATCTGACCACCACGCCATACCCACCAATTAAGCCACGCCCACAGAACCAGAAGGGGAAATTTTTAGATTTCACCCCTGCATCCAACCCATTGTATTACTAGCAGTACAATCATATGCATTTCTATACAAAAGTTCATTCTGTGGAATTCTTTGCATAACACCAAATAGTATTCCTTTGTCAATTATATCACCTTAACCAATACCTATTTTACATTCATACATAAATACACTACAAATATAATGGCTTTGCAACGAGCCAACAAATTAAAAAATAAAATAGAAAAATAAATGCTTTACCTTCTGTACATCTACAATGTGTTATTCCTATACCAACGTGTTATTTCTGTACCAAATGAGATACCATTTTGGTTACCTATATGTTACTCGGTACTAGATGAATTAAATTGATGCACTTCCAAGTTCTACTCCAAACCAATTTTTATTTTAGGAGACACACATAATGTACATGTTTGCATGTTTTTGCATATGTACATTACATTTGTATGTAAAACATACAATTCTTATATATCTTGTTGTACTGCCATCTGTGCAATCTGCTCCTCCCCCTTTTTCCTTTTTTTTGCTTTCTATATTTTAAATGAAGGAATTTCTTTATCTATCTATGTAATACCTATGTGTATTTTTACAACAATCTATCTATTGGATCTATTATAATCTACTCCATATAATCTCTTGTGGTCTTTGATATGTAATGCAGGATCTTTAATATAGTGTAGCAGATAGCGGAATTATAAAGTATTTAATTTAACCAGGGATCACAACAATATTCCAATGTCTTCCTAAAGTAATTATTTTGGGTCATTAGCATCCAGTAGGTTAACAATTTGCATCTTCTAGTGCATGTAATTAACACTGCTTTGTAGTTTATAAAATTTGCTCAACAGAGATGCTGTTAGCTACAACTGGTGCATAATTGATGAAATTCTTTAATATTACAATAGGCGAGGCTGTTTTTTAATGAATTAGAACCCAACTCTATATCTAGGAGAGATATAAATGTTTGAAATAAATCATTTCAATATCTCTCAAACAATCATCAATGGTTGATTTGGTGTTTAATAGACAACATTCTTTTACTTAGTTCTATATTTATATTTTACAATGCCCCATTTCTAATTATGTACCAAATTAAATATTGATACATAATTGACAAGAAATAAGTATTTTATACCCTTCTGTATGTGAAAAGAAATCACATTCAATAAGAACAACATTGAAAGAACCATTAAGATTTTAAAATCAAAAGTATTAGTCAATGTCACCTATTGGAGTACTTTATTGTGGTAGAGGAAAAAAAGTTTGAATTTGCTGCAGCATCCAGCAACATAAAAATAAAGACAGAAACAGGAAAACATTTTCTGTAATATATACTTTAGTTCTGAAAGTATCTTCCTTCTACACACTGACTGCTGATTTTACTTGAAAATCTGTTATTTTATCAGGCTGGCATGTTTTCAAGATTTCCAACCACTTGCTTGTGGGCTCGTGAATGTTCCCATTTTAATCTCATCAACACCCTGATGCTAAACATTTGTAAAACTCTATCTGCCAGGAACTCTGATATTTCATTTTTGTGTTGCTAGTGAAATCTTAGATGACTATAGTATAAAAGAGGCACAGCAGTTGGCTGGGACAGATTATATAAACATTCCTATTATTTTTTGTGTCAGACCTTTAGAGGGCATAATGTATGAGAAAATGTGTCATACTTGTCAAATTTAGCATCTTGTTTTTCTTGTTAACAGTGGAACAAGTCACAAGCCTCTTCCTTCTCTTGGCCCAGACAGAAATAACCCTATGTTGAAATTATTACTTTATATTATGCATTGCAACAGAACAACAAATCTATTCATTATCCTATAAAAACTTATAATATAACCATTCTCAATGTGAGTTTGAGTGCTAACGGCAAAACTGATATTTTTGTTGAGATTTATTTCCCCACCAGATATATAGTCTTACTGGCAAAATACTGGTATATAGGCAGTATGTTCACAGCCAAAATTTTATAAAGAACAGTGAATTTTTCACAGACTGTTCATCTTAATGCTGGAACTTCTTAATTCATGTTCTTATATAAACCAGCTTTCTCTAGTCAAGTGTTTTCCAAAGAAGTTGGCCTATAGTCCTCAGTCAGGTAAAATGATAGGTAGAGTTTAGGTCCGAAGCGTGTAGAGCACCCAAGGCTGGCTAAAGTTGTCATAAGCGGTGGCGTTTGCATGATTATTGTCCATTCGGTTTTTTTAAATATAAATTTTTGACTAAATTTTTACAAAACACATAAAAACTAACCCAAACTAATAAAACTCAGAAGGAAGGAAAGAAGGGAGGGAGGGAGGGAGGAAAAAGTCAGAAACAAAGAATCAAAAAGAAAAAATAGAAATAAGGTTATGATTTCCTTTGCACCAAATATAAGTACAATTACTAAATTATCTCTTGTTCCATGATTGCAAATAAACACTCACTTTTTTCTATTCTTCTATTATTCAAATAGTTTTTCTACCATTCAAACAACAAATCAAAACTGCATTTTTTTTCTGCAAAAAGTATATAAAGGGTCCTTAAAAGTTGTTTCTACGCATCAGTCTCCACCAATATTTAAGGTATGACAAATAGATCTGTTTTAATATTACGTAACAACTTTTCTTAAAGGTACTGTAAAATATACCTAGCCATTTAGCAGTCCACAAATGAGTCTTCAAAGCAACATTTGAGGGTCATTTTCTAGTGATTAACCTATGATATAAATTTTAATTCAGGCCTTGAATATTAGCCAACTGATTAATCAAACTATGTTTGCCCTCGTTTACTCACCAAATTCAAAAAAAAATCAGTTTGCCATCCCATGAAATTGTGGTTGAATACGCTAATGTCATGAATCTGCTATAGCCCAAATATAATTCTCCTTCTGAATCTTTTTGGCTGGCTCTGAGTGATTACCGTATATACTCGAGTATAAGCCGACCCGAATATAAGCCGAGGCACCTAATTTTACCACAAAAAACTGGGAAAAACTATTGACTCGAGTATAAGCCGAGGGTGGGAAATGAGGCAGCTACTGGTCAATGTAAAAAATAAAGATAGAGCCAAGTAAAATAACATGAATATTTATTTGAACGAAAAACAATAAAAGTGCAAAAGGGGGAAGGAGGATTCCCAGCTCTAAACAAAGGGAAATCCCGGAATGCCAGCGCGAAAGGCGGTGCTCGCGTTCCTCCTCCCTTGCTCAAAAGCCCCAACATGATATTGGAATTGGATGCCATTATATACCTGCTGAGGGGATAATTTGAATAACTTGAAAGATATAAAAGCTCTAAACATATTTGTTTAAAAATCTAAAATCTATACTTAAAATAAATGAATATAAAGTAATAAAGTTCTTTAAAGTTGTAATTCACTTTGCTGCTGAAAAAGAAAGGAAGCTTAACACCTTAAATGGTATTTATTAACTGAAATATCATCAAATCAAATATATAATGAGGTATATTATAATGACCTTTGTTTTCAGAAAGAAGCATGATGGAAGTTTTTCAATAAAGGGGGAAATATAGAAAAAACTTAGTGTCATGCTCATATATCATCTTTACAGATGTTGTTAACACTATACTATGGCAGCATATGATGGTACAATGTTTCAATCAATTTCAGGATGAAAAACTCATCAATGAGGAGGAGTATAATTTATTAACCTTGTATGATATCAGTTTCTCAAGGACTCTAGAAGGACCCGAGGAAGAAATCTCTGCCCCCTCCCACTTTCCCATTCCAACCCAGCCTTCCAAGGGGACCCGAGAGGAAGAAATCTCTGCCCCTCCCACTTTCCCTTTCCAACCCAGCCTTCCAAGGGGACCTTTGAGGAGAAATCTCTGCCCCTCCCACTTTCCCTTTCCAAGGCAGCCTTCCAAGAGGACCTCTCGAAAAGAGCGAAAGCTTTCTCCTGGTCGTTTACCACCACCATACCCTCCACGCCCGGCCATCCTAGGCTGGGTTAGAAACAAGGAGGGGGAAGTTCAAGGACCACATCGATGGCACGAGCTCAGATTGCCGGCTGGGGATGATGGGCGCTGCAGTGCGATCTCGGGAGAGACTAGGGGGGAAGAAAGAATGACTGTTTCCCCACACCCTAGGATTGGGGAAAACATTGACCCCCCCCCCTTAGTTGCGGGAGAAGGGTTGCGCTTCAAAGCGGTCGCCTCCATCCATCAATCCATCCTTCCTTCCTTCCTTTTTTTTTTTCCCAGCGAGCGGTGCGTGTGTGTGACATGCAAGCAAGACGTCTCACGGGGCATGTGAACTGGGTATGTCTAGTTTAGGGGTGACATGATAGGAACATTCCAATATCTCAGGGGCTGCCACAAAGAAGGGGGAATCAAACTATTCTCCAAAGCACCTGAGGGCAGGACAAGAAGCATGGGTGGAAACTAATCAAGGAGAGAAGCAACCTAGAACTAAGGAGAAATTTCCTGACAGTTAGAACAATTAACCAGTGGAACAACTTGCCTCCAGAAGTTGTGAATGCTCTAACACTGGAAGTTTTTAAGAAGATATTGGATAAGCATTTGAAGTGGTATAAGGTTTCCTGCGTAAGCAGGGTTAGACTAGAAGACCTCCAAGGTCCTTCCAACTCTATTATTCTGTTTTTTTGTTCTGTTTTCTTTCTAATCTATCTATCTATCTATCTATCTATCTATCTATCTATCTATCTATCTATCTATCTATCTATCTATCTATCTATCTATCTAATTAGCTAGCTAGCTAGCTATCATTATCTCGCTTCAAAAGACAAAACTTAAACACGAAGTTGTAGCTGAATAGCCCTACATAATTTAGCTTTTTCCAAGCTGGTGATTTCCAAAGGCTTTGAAATGCGACTTTCCTCATCCTCTGCCAGGATAAGCTGATGTGCTTAGAAGGCTGGGAATGGTGGCATTTCCCTACATTTCTTGTGGGCAGAAGGTGGACCCCTATGTTTCCTTGAAAACACCTCCCAATATTTATTAGAGTGACTTCTCTCCCCAGAAGAAAGGTCTGGCTGTCTAACAATCCCGTCAGCTAAATCCTATCGAGTCAAAGGGGCCAGTCAATGGGGCTAGGATGAAATCTGGGTCACCAGGGACCCTTTTTTTGTGCCCGTTCCCCAACCAGGGCGGGCCAAGCAGCCGCTCTTTTAGCGGCTCTGGAATGGATGTTGAGGTAACCCGAAGACAGCAGCCTCTTTTCAACTCCCCCGCCCCTTTTTTTTAAACGCGTCCTGCCGGGCGGCGACAGGGACGCGGACACCAAAAGCGGCGCCCCGTTCTTCTCCGCTCTTTTATTTTATTTTAGTATTCAATCGGCAGCAGAGGCTCGAGCCTTCTGGGGCACCGGGAAAAGGAGCCGAGGAGCTGCAGCAACGTTGCAAGAGAGCGAAAAGAGGGGTGGGGGAGAAGCAAAAAGAAGAAGAAGCAGCAAGCTTTCCAGCCGACTTCGGTGTGGCGCGAGAATCCGATCCACCGCCTCCTTCCCCCGGCCGACAGGGCTGAACTGCCAGCTGCACCACCACTTCCCAAAACAGATTTCCAGACTTGGAAGCAGCCCGCCACGAAAGGAGGAGGAGGAGGAGGAAGCGGCGGCGCGGCTGCTCCTGCTGCTGTTTCGCTCTCCGCCCCTTCCAGCGCCTTGGCGCAGGCGAGAGAGAGCAGAGAAAGGAACGCGCCGTCCGACCGGCTGTGTGTGTGTTTGTGGTGGGGTCTCGTCCCAGCCACCCACCACTCGCTCCCTTTCCCTCTTGGGCGTGGGCTGATCTTAGAAGCCGCGCTGTCGGCGGGGCCGTCGCCTCCTCCTCTTCCTCCACGCTCGCTCCTCTTGCACGCCCCTCAACCCCCATCCCCACCCTCTCCAGCGTGAAGGTCACCTCCTCCCTCTTCCAGGCGGCGGCGGCGCGGCTGCTCCTGCTGCTGTTCGCTCTCCGCCCCTTCCAGCGCCTTGGCGCAGGCGAGAGAGAGCAGAGAAAGGAACGCGCCGTCCGACCGGCTGTGTGTGTGTTTGTGGTGGGGTCTCGTCCCAGCCACCCACCCACTCGCTCCCTTTCCCTCTTGGGCGTGGGCTGATCTTAGAAGCCGCGCTGTCGGCGGGGCCGTCGCCTCCTCCTCTTCCTCCACGCTCGCTCCTCTTGCACGCCTCAACCCCCATCCCCACCCTCTCCGCGTGAAGGTCACCTCCTCCCTCTTCCAGGCGGCGGCGGCGGCGGCTCAGCGGGCGCCACAGCCGGCAGCTCCGCTTCCTCCCACCTTCCTCCTTGCTAAAGGGCCAAAGTCGGCTCCCCGCCCGCGCGGGACCCGAGCCAAGCAGTCGCAGTCAGCGAGCGGTGGCGACATGCCGGCGCCGCTCCGCTTTCACCGTTCGGCTGGACTGCGACCGGCTTGGCTCGGGTCCGCAGTAACTCCCGCCAGGCTGTGCCGCGAAGAAACCATTTAAAAGCCCAACTTCTGAAGCACGGAGGGAGAAGAAAGAAAGCCCTGGCGGGGCTTTTAAATGGTTTCTTCGGCACAGCCTGGCGGGAGTTACTGCGGACCCGAGCCAAGCCGGTCCCAGTCCAGCCGAACGGTGAAAGCGGAGCGGCGCTCGGCATGTCGCTTTCACCGTTCGGCTGGACTGCGACCGGCTTGGCTCGGGTCGCAGTAACTCCCGCCAGGCTGTGCCGCGAAGAAACCATTTAAAAGCCCAACTTCTGAAGCACGGAGGGAGAAGAAAGAAAGCCCTGGCGGGGCTTTTAAATGGTTTCTTGGCACAGCCTGGCGGGAGTTACTGCGGACCCGAGCCAAGCGGTCCCAGTCCAGCCGAACGGTGAAAGCGGGCGGCGCTCGGCATGTCGCTTTCACCGTTCGGCTGGACTGGGACCGGCTTGGCTCGGGTCGCAGTAACTCCCGCCAGGCTGTGCCGCGAAGAAACCATTTAAAAGCCCAACTTCTGAAGCACGGAGGAGAAGAGAAAGCCCTGGCGGGGCTTTTAAATGGTTTCTTCGGCACAGCCTGGCGGGAGTTACTGCGGACCCGAGCCAAGCCGGTCCCAGTCCAGCCGGTGAAAGCGGAGCGGCGCTCGGCATGTCGCTTTCACCGTTCGGCTGGACTGGGACCGGCTTGGCTCAGGTCCGCGCGGCGAACTGCTCAGCCTTGGGCAAATCCCGCCGGACGATCTCGCCGCCTCTTTGGCGTCTCCTGTGCGGGGTTCCCGAAGTACATCAAGACGTAGACTCGAGTATAAGCCGAGGGGGCGCTTTTCAGCACAAAAAACGTGCTGAAAAACTCGGCTTATACTCGAGTATATACGGTAATTAGAAAAGGTGTTCATTGTGAAAATCACTTGATTATGTATGCATTTGTTCATGGAGGCAATGCTCTGGCATAGATCAACTTTTCTTTTTTCTGGCTTTTCCTCTGTTAGGATAACAAATACCAATTAGTTAGTTTATGCCAATAAATCCACAAATCAACAGGGTGAAATACATCTTCTGATGTGCCAGTTGTGAAGGAATTGAAAAAAACCAATTTATTAAATAACTTATGCTATGAGGAGTACAGGTTTGGTGAAGCAAGAGGAGCCTTTAAATTTGGAGTAGGTGGAAACAAAAAAGCCGGTCTGACTGCCTAATCAACCCCCCTCCCAATTCTGTTTATGTATGTCAATGTACTATGCATGTAGAACAGAATAGGACTTTGATGAATGGTCATACTTGCAATTTGTCCTTTTTGGTTTCCCACTGTGGAAGTCCCTGTTAGTCCTCAGTTAACTATCTGTGATTGATGCATCCCTGGGGAAAATGCTGGATTCATGTTTCATCCCTGTAGAAGCAGAAACTGATAAATGAATCACAACTTGACAAAGAGATTAGTTTTACTATTCTGCTGTTATGAGGCAGGATACCATGGTAGTGTTTCTATGAGATAGTTCTCACCCTTATTGAATAGTTTTCTTAAAGGAACATGCAGCACCCCACCTTGCTACAATTTTGAAAATAATTAAAAATTATTTTATCTCAAATACCTTTGCTACCAGCTGACTCACTCTAGTTATCTAACTTGGGTTTGTGGGATGGTTATTTCTGATTACTTTTTGATTTTGACATGGGAAAGAAGAGAAACATATGGAGAAATGACAATGTAGAATCTGTAGCAAACATTTTGGTTTTTATAAAGACTGTGACTTTGAATGACTTCTGGGAAGGACTGAAGTTCTGGCATCCACACATTTAGCAGAAGGCATCTACACAGACGGTTGTTAGTTTCAAAGCCTATTAGATTTACATTGAAGTCAGGAATATGATAAATTGAATACTAATGTATTAAAACGTCTGCCAAGATAAATTTATTAGTTGTAAGATATATAGTCTGTTTTGTAACCAACAAATGTAACTGGGAATGTGACGGGAATGTCATAGGTAGAAATACTGTAGTGACTATCTATGTATATATGCATAATATGTTTCTCTCTGTTCACCTCTCCCTCTTTCACCTTGTGTGATGTACTGTAAGCCAACCACAAAGGAGAGGTAATAGAAAAGAGCAGTTCATATTACTCAACTTTTTCCTAGTTAAACAGATCCTTTGGAGTCAAGGCTTTTTTATCATTAACATAGTATAATTGATTTCTAATTAAGATTTTTTTAAAAAAAGTACAGTTCAGTAGTAATTGAAGGCCTATTAGTCTGACAGCAGCAGGTTTATAAATTAAATTTAATCAAAACAATAAGACATTTCATATTCTTTTAGGCAGTAACTGACATTGGATGAAAGAAGATATTTCATTATTGAGCTGTGCTTGTTACTAGCTTATTTTGCATCTAAAAATTATCCCAGTGGTAGCTATGGGATCATGATGTCAATCAAAATAAGTGACTAATCTTCTCTGTCCTGTAATCCTGACTGTGTTGCAGTTTGGTTGCCGGCAAATAAACACGTTTATAAGACTTTTAAGATATGTATTTATTTGTTCTTATAATAATATCAGTGGTGGGATTCAGCCAGTTCTCACCACTTTGGGAGAACCGATTGTTAACTTTCTGAGCAGTTTGGCAAACTGGTTGTTGGAAGAAATCATTAAGGCAGAGAACCGGTTGTTAAATTACTTGAACCCCACCACTGAATAATATGTATATGTAGCAAGTCAAATGTATCTTATTTTTACAACAGGATACAAACATGGCTTTTTGTATACATATTTTCAACAAATGGCTGACTTTTGTACCCTGTTATGGTCTGATGAGTAGACCATATAATGGACCTTAGTCACGCTTTAAACATACATAGAAGGCCTATGTTGAACTGATACTTGAGTATTAGTGATTGAAACCTTAAATAAGTTGTCACATTTACCCAGAGGTGGGCTTCACATCATTTAACAACCAGTTTGTCTAGTGCAGAACTGAAAATTTCACGCTTGCACGTGGCTTCAAACCCATGGCGATTTTATGCACGCAGCTTCCAGCACACCTTCTTGGGCAGCCACAGCAGTGGTGGGTTGCTACCGATTCTCCCCAGTTCGCAAGAACCAGTAGTAAACATTTTGAATAGTTCGGAGAACCGGTAGTAAAGTTTAGAACCCATCCCTGAGCCACAGTGTGTAGGGTGGGTGAGGCATGGCAATCAGCTGGACTGCATGGGTGAGGGGAGCGAGCCAGAGAGTGAGATATATAGGATAGAATAGTGCCAGGGCGGATGGATGGGCCCAGCCAGTGGTCAGAACTACCAATTTGCCCAAACCACCCTGAACTGGCAGCAGCCCACCTCTGCATTTAACCTTAGAAAGATTAAGTTAAAAAAATATTGTAAATAGTTTATTTACAACAGCAGCATGTTTTCTAGGAATTTTTTGTGTGTGGATATTTCTTTAAAGGAGGCTTCCTTAATCTAATACACCAGTTTCTTTTCAGTTTATTCATAGCACCTAATACTTACTCAATGTTTTGGAGGACCAGTTTTAGCTTTTCTGCATACCTTCTGCACACATCTGCTAATTGGAAATTCTGGTAATTAGAGTCCTAATATAACTGGAAAACACCAGGCTGATAAAAACTGTTTTAAAGGGAACCAAACCAAAACAGATGATCCTCATGATGATTAAGGTTAAAATGTCTTTATAACTGAATTCTTTTCCTTATCAAGTTAAACATACTGTTTTGACCTGAGTAGTCCATATATAATGCATGTGGAATTCTATTTGTATTTACAATATATTCCCAAATGATTTGAGTTGATTTAGCCGAAGAAATTTTATTTTTGGGTGGATGGGAAGTAGACACATATTTTATTCTATAAAATGCATGGATTTGAGGTAAATTCAGCCAGCCCTAGCTTTGCTTTTTAAAATTGTTCTTCATGCAGTTATTTCCTGCCAAGAATATTAATGTTTAGGTATTCCTTTGTTACTGCTTGAGTTAACATTCTTCCACCATTATTAATTCCACTCTGCTAGCAGACTTGGTCCTGTACAAATAAGGCCATTACCCTTTTCTAATATTTCTAGATGAACAATATGCAGGTTGTATTACATGAATGGCTATTTTATATGTGAAATTATGACTGAAACCTATATAGGTTCACACTGTCAGGAAGTTTGTCCTTAGTTTTAGGTTGCTTCTCTCTTTGTTGAGTTTCCATCCTTTGCTTCTTGTTTTGCCTTCTGGTGCTTTGGAAAATACTTTGCTCCCCCCTTCTTTCTAGCAGACCCTTAAAACCTGTTGCCTATCACACTCTTGGGCAAAGCATGTGAGCCATTTCCTCCTTTCAGTGGTCCATGAAAGTGCATCTATAGCAGAGGTCTCTAACCTTAGCCACTTTAAGACTTTAAGACAGCAAAGCTGGCTGAGGAATTCTGGGAGTTGAAGTCCACAAGTCTTAAAGTGGCCAAGTTTGGAGACCCCTGATCTATAGTATGTAGATAATAAAGTTGAAAAAAGGTGAACAACATTTTTGCAGAACTATAGATACGTTGAGGCTGGGTGTGAGAAGGAATGGCTGGGAAGGGAGGGGCCAGGCAAAGTATTCCTTGACGTGAGTGACATTGAGTTGGCCACGCCTACCCAGTCACATGACCATCAACCATGCCCACAAAATAAGCCATGCCCACAGAACTGGTAGTAAAAAAGTTTAGAACCCATCCCTGAGCCACAGTGTGTAGGGTGGGTGAGGCATGGCAATCAGCTGGACTGCATGGGTGAGGGGAGCGAGCCAGAGAGTGAGATATATAGGATAGAATAGTGCCAGGGCGGATGGATGGGCCCAACCAGTGGTCAGAACTACCAATTTGCCCAAACCACCCTGAACTGGCAGCAGCCCACCTCTGCATTTAACCTTAGAAAGATTAAGTTAAAAAAATATTGTAAATAGTTTATTTACAACAGCAGCATGTTTTCTAGGAATTTTTTGTGTGTGGATATTTCTTTAAAGGAGGCTTCCTTAATCTAATACACCAGTTTCTTTTCAGTTTATTCATAGCACCTAATACTTACTCAATGTTTTGGAGGACCAGTTTTAGCTTTTCTGCATACCTTCTGCACACATCTGCTAATTGGAAATTCTGGTAATTAGAGTCCTAATATAACTGGAAAACACCAGGCTGATAAAAACTGTTTTAAAGGGAACCAAACCAAACCAAACCAAAACAGATGATCCTCATGATGATTAAGGTTAAAATGTCTTTATAACTGAATTCTTTTCCTTATCAAGTTAAACATACTGTTTTGACCTGAGTAGTCCATATATAATGCATGTGGAATTCTATTTGTATTTACAATATATTCCCAAATGATTTGAGTTGATTTAGCCGAAGAAATTTTATTTTTGGGTGGATGGGAAGTAGACACATATTTTATTCTATAAAATGCATGGATTTGAGGTAAATTCAGCCAGCCCTAGCTTTGCTTTTTAAAATTGTTCTTCATGCAGTTATTTCCTGCCAAGAATATTAATGTTTAGGTATTCCTTTGTTACTGCTTGAGTTAACATTCTTCCACCATTATTAATTCCACTCTGCTAGCAGACTTGGTCCTGTACAAATAAGGCCATTACCCTTTTCTAATATTTCTAGATGAACAATATGTTCTCCATGCAGCAACTTATAATTGTTAGGCTAGATAGGAAGAAGTAAAGTCCCAAACGTGTTATGGATTTTTTTAATGAGTCAGTAAAACATACATTAATATAAAACTTTTCAATTGTTCTAAGAGTTCATTGCGACAAGCAACTGATTTAGTTTGTGTTTCAACATATTCTAGCCTCAAGGAAATTTGAACAATATTGTTGTCAGAACAACATACAAGAGAGAAATACAGAGTGGTTTTATTAATTCATCTTTATTGGAAGTACACATCTTCCATGTGAATAATTCTCAGAAAACTTATTCTTATCATATATTATTGCTTAAAAAAATAGGTAATTTTGTATGATAGTACCTACAATTGTGTGCATTGTGTAATAGACATCATATTTGTTGCAAGACCAGTGTTTTAAAATCAGTGACAAATATCCTACTTGAAGGAATACCCGATCAATAGCTTGAAAAACTGTCTACTTTTTATAAGCACAGAAACTTATTTTATTTATTTATTTATTTATTTATTTATTTATTTATTTATTTATTTATTTATTTATTTATTTATTTATTTATTTATTTATTTTGTTGACTACATATTAGTTAATATATATAAGTATAAGCATGAATTGAATACATAAAATGAATACAATTAAAGGGAACATTAGGACAGGGACGGTAGGCACGCTGGTGCTCTTATGCACGCTCCTTACAGACCTCTTAGGAATGGGGTGAGGTCAACAGTAGACAGTCTTAGGTTAATATTTTGGGGATTCTGTGAGACCACAGAATCTGGTAGTGCATTCCAGGCATTAATAACTCTGCTACTCAAGTCACATTTTCTGCAATCGAATTTGGAGTGGTTCACTTTAAGTTTGTATCTATTGTGTACTCGTGTATTGTTGTGGTTGAAGCTGAAGTAGTCATTGACAGGAAGGACATTGTAGCAGATGATTTTATGAGCTATGCTCTAAACCCAGAATTTCAAGTCTGGTGACATAAGGTATTTTGTTGTGAGCAGAGGAGTGGAGGACTCTTCTTGTGAAATATTTCTGGATGCACTCAATTGTATTAATGTCCGATATGCAGTGTGGGTTCCAGACAGATGAGCTGTATTCGAGAATTGGTCTAGCAAATGTTTTGTATGCTCTGGTTAGTATTGTAATCTTATCGGAGGAGAAGCTACGCAAGATTAGGTTTACAATTTTTAATGCCTTTTTGGTGATGTTGTTACAGTGGGCTTTGGCATTTAGATCATTTGATATGAGTACTCCAAGGTCCTTGACAGAGTGAGGGTCATCTACAAGGTCATGTCCACTTAGCTTGTATTTTGTGTTCTGATTTTTTTTGCCAATGTGTAAGACAGAGCACATTGTTACAGTTAATTGTTACAGTTGTGTTTAGCCACAAAGGATAATTTAATATTTTGCCTTTATGACAATAAAACTAAACTGTTACTGTAAACAAACTCTTATTTTCTTTTTCTGTCTTGGCTCAGGACTCAGCCATTGGCCCTGAATTTGAGGAAACTGCTCCAGTAGGACCTGTGGAATGTCAGCCTCAGGAGGCACAAACCCAAGAGTCACCTGAGGCTGGTGAAACATAGGCACCACCTTAATAGCTGAAGCAGTCAGATGATGATGCTGACATAAGGCATCCCAGCCCTGTACCTAGTGAGTAGAGCAATAGAGGAGAGCAGGGAGGTCCTGTGAGGATCCTTGTCAAGAAAGGGAGGAAATCTCTTCATTAAAGATAGCTGGTTGAAGTGTTATTTAAGAGGCAGCCTGATTTTGACTTCTTCTTCATAACTTTGACTTGCTGAAATTTGTATCCCACTCCACAAGAGATCTCAAGCATGGGCAACTTGTGACTGAATTTGTAGGGAAGTTGTGGAGGGTGGGGGAGAGGAGAAACAAACTCTTATTAATTAAGACAGCTGCTGTATGATCTCAGTGAATCATACAAAAGAAAAGTATTCCCAATACATGCAAACTCTCCATTTTTTGTGTATTTGAAGAAATGGACTTATTTTCTTAATATTTCTTAGTATGTACAGTGAAAGGAGAGAATTTCAGGAGAAGCAGGAGTGATACAATCTAGAGATGAGAGAACTCCACAAGACTCTGTGAGGTTTACCATATTAAAAGCAAAGAAGATCATAAAACGATGAGAGCAAAGATTGCCCAGAAAGAGAGATATTTAATTGGATAAAATTCCAGATGAAATTCCTGAGGCACATGATACTAACCTACCAGAAAGACTTGGAAACAGTCAGGTAAAAAGTACCCAGGGTGAAAAGGCTCAAAAATCACACAACCATTCAATCATGTGTGGATTGAACCCGAGCCTGTTTTCCCCCATTCCTAATGACATTGTCTCCAGACACTGGAATAGGACATTGATAAGATCCAGTAGTGGGTTTCAAATCCTGTCACACCGGTTCGCTCATGGGCGTGCGTACAATGCTTCTGCACATGTGCAGAAGCATCCAGGTGGGTGGGTCTAGCCTCACACCACCACTGCTACTGGTTTGCCTGATCTGGGGCGAACTGGTAGCAACCCACCACTGATAACATCACTTGTGTGGCCTGGGCTCAAGATGTACAGCTGATATGATCAGCATAATGATGATCTTAGATTTTGAACTGACAAATAAATTGAGAAAACCAGAAGTTTATGTAGATGTTAAACAGGAGAGATGAGACTATTAAGCCCTGAGGCACCCCACAAGTAAGCAGTTTTGACCTTGATCTCTCCCCATATGAAACCATCCACAAAGAAAAGAGAAGAACATGCAACAGGATGCTCTCCACTTCCAATCCCTGAAGTTGGTTCCAAAGGATACCATGACTGATAGTATCAAATACTGTCAAGATATCTAGGAGAATCAGGGTGGATACCCCTCCCCCCTCAAATCTTGGCACTATCAGAGATCATGGACAAACTATATGAATGCTATCTCCGTGCAAAGCCTCATCCAACAACTGATGGAAAAGGGTAAAGTTTTTATCAATATAAAAACTGTGGAATTTTTTTAAAAAAACCTTAAAATAACTAAAATGATTTGAACTGCAACTTGAGTAATAGATATTTTAATTTCTACCTTGCTTCAGGTTAGGGTTAGAGTATAGTAAAGTCATAAAATTTCTAGCTTTTCCTTTCTTTCAGATGGATGAAACATTGCAAAGTCTGAAAGCAGAGGACAGAATATGATTTTTTTAAAGAAGTTGCCACTAATCCACAGTTAGACATTACCTTCATTAATTCACTTTGAAACCTGTATTTTGAGATGGGACTTCAATGAAGATTTGGTAATAACTGTGTATGATCTTGCTTGCATATGGTTTTCCATTTTTATTTGTTTGCCTGCTTTTTGAACAATTTACCCTAAAAGCCCTGAGAGATAATTTTCCATTTTTGAAGGACAATTAGCCATAAGTTTATTTTCTAATATTTTAGTTTTATTATGTTTTGTTTTTTGTATTTTATGAAATATTATTCTATGAACATGTATACATATGTACATATACATATACAATTTTAGTTACCAAGCTTAAGAAAGCATACAAATCCATGCCCCATAGATACAGCTGAACTACAAATGCAACTGAATATGTAAAAAAATGTAGCAATATATAGAGGGCTACATGTTTTCTATCCAGGCTATGGATTATGACAACTCAAGTAATCTTGAAAATTCACTGCATTAGAAAGGCAGAGAACAAATTGAATGAGCAGTAAATAATAAATTACTGTATTTGTAGGGGGGAAAGTCAGTCCACTAAGAACTAATCTGAACCTTGTTTTAATAGTTTAGCAGTAGCATAGTTTAAATTGTTGGGTTAATGTCTGTTAAGTTAGAAAAGAGATCTAACAGACCAAGTTTGATTTCAGAAAGATATTTTAAAGCAAATTTATAAGGAAAAAAACTTTAGGGAACAAAAGTGTTTCATTAACACCAATATCTAAACAAATTGTATGAAGGCAAGAAGTGCAAAATGAAATATACTTTTGACTGGCCTTGATGTTTATGGTGATGTCTGTTTTATGTCATGTATTATAGAACTGTCAAGATTTAGTGATTGAAAAATGACAAGCTATTGATGCCATTTATATTTCAGCTGGTATAGTTCTACAACTTCTCATTTTTCTATTTGAAATCTTGAGAATTTCAGAAGTTTCATCTAAATTCTCCTTCCTTGAAGATCAGAGAGATAAAGGAAACACTACATAGTATGCCCCATTTAGTTACTTTCTCAGAGTTTAGAATTTGAATACATATTCTTTTAGATACCAAACTGGTTGATAGGGTAGAGAAACTGCATGCAGCATTCTTGAATGCTGGAATAATAAAAATAGACAAAATGTTTCTAAGTTTTTGAAACTGTTCTGAAGAGAGTAGGATGCCCTGTTATGAATAACCTTGTTTTAAAAAGCATAAACAAATGTCTTGCTGGTTCATTATATTTTACTGAAATCATACACTGTGACTATGATTGAAAATATTGTTTTTCTCAAATGAGAAGTGTCGAAGAAGGCAGATATCCTTTCCCAGTAGACAGGACTTAGAAAGAAATTATTTGCTTAATTGCATCATAAATCTGTTCCTAAAGTCCAAATGTAGGGAGTAACTGCAGAATAAAATGTTTGTATTTCATGCATCACTTTAAAAAATGCAAGTAGGACAGTTGGAGATGGTTGTTGACTAGTGGCATCACAACAGATGCTATGAGAAGACCTTGCATCTTGGAATCACAACAGATGCATTATGACATTGAATGCAAATATGTAAGGACCAGTGTTTGCATCATGACATTATGTTAGACAGCTGCTCATTATTTGACCCTTCCCACACCGCTCCTTTAGACACCCTAGCATTAGCACTTTCCCACTGATGCTATTTTTAAAATTGCACATTCAATACAAAAGTACAGACCTGAATCGAAGCTTTGTGATATAAAACATACTTATACATGATGAACATGATGATTGGATTTGTTATGTTACTGCATCTTGTAGACTGTGTTCCCCTTACAGAATCCATTGTGCTCTTCTGCAGAAATGTCAAAAGTAGCATTGTGCTGTCATGCTTCCATTTCTCCCCTTTTTATGTGTGTAAGATGTGGTGATGCATATATCGAAGAGAAGGATATTGCATTGCAATAATGAGGCTCTGTTTTCATCAATTGACTGATCCATTTACAGATTAGTTTCTGCCAGTATGGTTTGATCAAATCATCCTTAAACTGGAAGTCTTAATCAAAGCTTTGCACAATCTTGATTCCTTGGGAAGAATGACCCAAAGTCAGATGTAAATATAAGTAACTCTATATCTGGATGATTTTATTTTAAACCAAAGGATACATTTATGTATCTGCTTCAGTTGCAGACATACTCCAAGCAATTATGAATGAAGTAATGTTTTCCATTCATTAAGATAAAGATAAAGGTTCCCCTCGCACATATGTGTTAGTTGTTTGTGACTCTAGGGGGCGGTGCTCAGCTCCGTTTCAAAGCTGAAGAGCCAGCGCTGTCCAAAGACGTCTCTGTGGTCATGTGGCTGGCATTACTAAATGCCAAAGGCGCACGGAACACTGTTACCTTTCCACCAAAGGTGGTCCCTTTTTTCTACTTGCATTTTTATGGGCTTTTGAACTGCTAGGCTGGCAGAAGCTGGGACAAGTAATGGGAGCTCACCCTGTTATGCGGCACTAGGGATTTGAACCGCTGAACTGCTGACCTTTCGATTGACAAGCTCAGCGTCTTAGCCACTGAGCTACTACATCCTGGGTTCATTCATTACTATTACATATATGACTACATTTTCACAGAGTTGCTTAATCAAAAATATTATTTCATAGAAGTTTAGGAGAGTCAAAAATTATGTCTTTGACATGAAGCAAAAATGGGGCCCTGGATCCTATCAGACCTGCTTGCAAACAAGACAGCTTGTTGTTGATGACACTTGACATCTAAAAAATTAGCCTTCGGCAGACTTATCTTTAAAGACTTGCCTGTCTATATTTTAATGTACACTTATTGTATCAAAGAAGAATGCAACTAAAAAGAGAGAAAATGTTGATATTGTACTTATTTTAAATGCTTGATGTTCTAAGCATATTTTTGAGCTGCAGTTTTTCCTCCCAGTTGCCTTAAAAAAAAATCTAGACAAGCCTCATCAAAAAGTTGTCATTGTATACTTTATTGCACATGGCTGTTTAAGATCTTGTTATCTGGGGAACCTTGTCTTCTCATCAGCAGGCGGATTGCATGCATCAACAAAAGAATTACAACATTAGTGCCATCTGCTAGAGCTGTAGAAAGTCTGAGAAGTAATTGGTCAGTGTTTCTTCAGCAACAAGAGATGCCAAATAACAACAGATTCACATTATAAAAGTGCAAAGAGTGCATCATTCTTGCCTTTCTTTTTCTCACCCCCCCCCCTTTAAGTAATGAAACATTGTCACCGGGAGGGCTATTTTTTTTGCCAGTCAGTAACACCTGTTGAAAAGTTGGTGCCAAAAACTAACAGTTGGCAACACTTCAGCTCTTTTAAAATTGTTCTGAAATAATTGGCTAAGGATGTGTTTGAAGCATAAATATCACTGTCTATTTGCTACTGCTAGTCTGCTACAAAACATTTATGCACCACTCATAGTTTATTAAGGGAAAAAAGTAGTTTTTGATCTCAAAGACTGGTTCAGGAATTGAAAGGTGCTAAGTTTTAAAACTTTTCTCTCAATGCACAGAACAAAACTCAACTTTGCTCTTCCTTGAAAGCTTTCAAGCTTTTAGAATTGAGTGGCCATTATCCTGATCTTTTCACCAAAAAGCTTATAAGCATATAATTATTAATAAAGGAAGATGATCGAATCATTGTGCATCTTAGAACCATAATGTATCATAAAACAAATTGCTCCATAAATAGAATATTGACATTTAGTTTAGCTGTTTGTTTTTAGTTTTTAGGCTTGAAAAATACACCTATTTTATATAATGTTCCTTGCTGGCTGGGGAATTTTATGAGTTGAAGTCCACACATCTTATACAGATGAAATCGGGGAACACTATTTTAGATCAAACTGAAATACTCACATCATTTCTCAGATTTTGACAGAATAATTAAATGAGTCAGAATATAATGGATTAAATAATGTAGGGAGAATTTCCATGACTGCCCAAAGGAAAATTTTAGTTTTAGTATTTACCTGACAATTGAGCTATAATCTTGCAATTTGCTCATTGTTTTAGGAGTATTTCCACCAGTCCCTGCTGCAACCCATTTAAACTAATAGTTGTTGCTGCAATTAGCTGTAATTTTACAGTGCAGTCTTGGTAATTGCTGTTGCTATTTTCCTGGTTAATACTGGTTCAGTATAATTGTCCATCAAGCAATGAACAATAACAACATTGCTTCTATGTGATGCTATTACTAGCATTAATAGGCTTATGATTGGGCTTATAACTGAGGTATTTAATTCAGGTGCCTAAGCACACTTACTGTGACCTGCTTTTCATTCTGAATACTATTGTTAGAGGGCTTAATCTATAATTTCACTAGATTTTCTAGGTGGTCTTTGAGTGTAATTACAAATAAACTAAAATTCAAAGTACCCAGAAGTCTTTTTTGTTTAATAACAAAATAAATAAGTAAAAAAAGATAGCCAATGATAGCAGTAGGTCTTATATTAAATTCTCTTATCTTGAATCTAACCCATGGAAACTAACCCAGGGTATTTTGCTTTTAAATGTTGCTTGCAGGTGTTTATAGGTCCACTTTCACCTGCATCCTGAGGTATCTTGGCATCCTGAAATAAACTAAAATTACAAATAACTAAAACCTTGTGTGATCTTGCAAGAAATTTCTGAGATTTTATGAAATCTATCATTGGTATAGAATGGAGAGAGAGGGTGCATTCCAGAGGAATAAGATGCAACTCAGCCCAGATATTATGTGTGAGAGAAAGAGGGTGAAGAAGACCATTGCTAATAGTTCATGAAGTATGCTGTAGATTTTATTTATTTTATTTATTTTGTCACAACTATATATATAAGCATCACACAAAAAGATTATATAGTATATAAACATATATATGAGGAAATATTAGGAGGTATAAGCATATATATATATATATATATATATATAAGCATCACACAAAAGATTATATAGTATATAAACATATATATGAGGAAATATTAGGAGGTATAAGCATATAATTATTAATAAAGGAAGATGATCGAATCATTGTGCATCTTAGAACCATAATGTATCATAAAACAAATTGCTCCATAAATAGAATATTGACATTTAGTTTAGCTGTTTGTTTTAGTTTTAGTATTTACCTGACAATTGAGCTATAATCTTGCAATTTGCTCATTGTTTTAGGAGTATTTCCACCAGTCCCTGCTGCAACCCATTTAAACTAATAGTTGTTGCTGCAATTAGCTGTAATTTTACAGTGCAGTCTTGGTAATTGCTGTTGCTATTTTCCTGGTTAATACTGGTTCAGTATAATTGTCCATCAAGCAATGAACAATAACAACATTGCTTCTATGTGATGCTATTACTAGCATTAATAGGCTTATGATTGGGCTTATAACTGAGGTATTTAATTCAGGTGCCTAAGCACACTTACTGTGACCTGCTTTTCATTCTGAATACTATTGTTAGAGGGCTTAATCTATAATTTCACTAGATTTTCTAGGTGGTCTTTGAGTGTAATTACAAATAACTAAAACCTTGTGTGATCTTGCAAGAAATTTCTGAGATTTTATGAAATCTATCATTGGTATAGAATGGAGAGAGAGGGTGCATTCCAGAGGAATAAGATGCAACTCAGCCCAGATATTATGTGTGAGAGAAAGAGGGTGAAGAAGACCATTGCTAATAGTTCATGAAGTATGCTGTAGATTTTATTTATTTTATTTATTTTGTCACAACTATATATATAAGCATCACACAAAAAGATTATATAGTATATAAACATATATATGAGGAAATATTAGGAGGTATAAGCATATATATATATATATATATATATATATATATATATATATATATATATATATATATATATATATATATATATATATATATATATATATATATATATATAAGCATCACACAAAAGATTATATAGTATATAAACATATATATGAGGAAATATTAGGAGGTATAAGCATATATATATATAAGCATCACACAAAAGATTATATAGTATATAAACATATATATGAGGAAATATTAGGAGGTATAAGCATATATATATAAGCATCACACAAAAGATTATATAGTATATAAACATATATATGAGGAAATATTAGGAGGTATAAGCATATATATATATATATATATATATATATAAGCATCACACAAAAGATTATATAGTATATAAACATATATATGAGGAAATATTAGGAGGTATAAGCATATATATATAAGCATCACACAAAAGATTATATAGTATATAAACATATATATGAGGAAATATTAGGAGGTATAAGCATATATATATATATATATATATATATATATATATATATATATATATATATATATAAGCATCACACAAAAGATTATATAGTATATAAACATATATATGAGGAAATATTAGGAGGTATAAGCATATATATATAAGCATCACACAAAAGATTATATAGTATATAAACATATATATGAGGAAATATTAGGAGGTATAAGCATATATATATATATATAAGCATCACACAAAAGATTATATAGTATATAAACATATATATGAGGAAATATTAGGAGGTATAAGCATATATATATAAGCATCACACAAAAGATTATATAGTATATAAACATATATATGAGGAAATATTAGGAGGTATAAGCATATATATATAAGCATCACACAAAAGATTATATAGTATATAAACATATATATGAGGAAATATTAGGAGGTATAAGCATATATATATAAGCATCACACAAAAGATTATATAGTATATAAACATATATATGAGGAAATATTAGGAGGTATAAGCATATATATATATATATATAAGCATCACACAAAAGATTATATAGTATATAAACATATATATGAGGAAATATTAGGAGGTATAAGCATATATATATAAGCATCACACAAAAGATTATATAGTATATAAACATATATATGAGGAAATATTAGGAGGTATAAGCATATATATATATAAGCATCACACAAAAGATTATATAGTATATAAACATATATATGAGGAAATATTAGGAGGTATAAGCATATATATATATATATAAGCATCACACAAAAGATTATATAGTATATAAACATATATATGAGGAAATATTAGGAGGTATAAGCATATATATATATATATATATATATATATATATATATATATATATATATATAAGCATCACACAAAAGATTATATAGTATATAAACATATATATGAGGAAATATTAGGAGGTATAAGCATATATATATAAGCATCACACAAAAAGATTATATAGTACATACACATATATATGAGGAAATATTAGGAGGTATAAGCATATATATATATATATATATATATATATATATATATATATATATATATATATATATATAAGCATCACACAAAAGATTATATAGTATATAAACATATATATGAGGAAATATTAGGAGGTATAAGCATATATATATATATATATATATATATAAGCATCACACAAAAGATTATATAGTATATAAACATATATATGAGGAAATATTAGGAGGTATAAGCATATATATATATATATATATATATATATATAAGCATCACACAAAAGATTATATAGTATATAAACATATATATGAGGAAATATTAGGAGGTATAAGCATATATATATAAGCATCACACAAAAGATTATATAGTATATAAACATATATATGAGGAAATATTAGGAGGTATAAGCATATATATATATATATATATATATATATATATATAAGCATCACACAAAAGATTATATAGTATATAAACATATATATGAGGAAATATTAGGAGGTATAAGCATATATATATATAAGCATCACACAAAAAGATTATATAGTATATAAACATATATATGAGGAAATATTAGGAGGTATAAGCATATATATATATATATATATATAAGCATCACACAAAAGATTATATAGTATATAAACATATATATGAGGAAATATTAGGAGGTATAAGCATATATATATATATATATATATATATATAAGCATCACACAAAAGATTATATAGTATATAAACATATATATGAGGAAATATTAGGAGGTATAAGCATATATATATATATATATATATATATATATATATATATATATATATATATATAAGCATCACACAAAAGATTATATAGTATATAAACATATATATGAGGAAATATTAGGAGGTATAAGCATATATATATAAGCATCACACAAAAGATTATATAGTATATAAACATATATATGAGGAAATATTAGGAGGTATAAGCATATATATATAAGCATCACACAAAAGATTATATAGTATATAAACATATATATGAGGAAATATTAGGAGGTATAAGCATATATATATATATATATATATATAAGCATCACACAAAAGATTATATAGTATATAAACATATATATGAGGAAATATTAGGAGGTATAAGCATATATATATATATATATATATATATATATATATATATATATATATAAGCATCACACAAAAGATTATATAGTATATAAACATATATATGAGGAAATATTAGGAGGTATAAGCATATATATATAAGCATCACACAAAAGATTATATAGTATATAAACATATATATGAGGAAATATTAGGAGGTATAAGCATATATATATATAAGCATCACACAAAAGATTATATAGTATATAAACATATATATGAGGAAATATTAGGAGGTATAAGCATATATATATATAAGCATCACACAAAAGATTATATAGTATATAAACATATATATGAGGAAATATTAGGAGGTATAAGCATATATATATATATATATATATATATAAGCATCACACAAAAGATTATATAGTATATAAACATATATATGAGGAAATATTAGGAGGTATAAGCATATATATATATATATATATATATATATATATATATATAAGCATCACACAAAAGATTATATAGTATATAAACATATATATGAGGAAATATTAGGAGGTATAAGCATATATATATATATATATATATATATATATATATATATATATATATATATATATATATATATATATATATATATATATATATATATATATATATATATATATATATATATATATATATATATATATATATATATAAGCATCACACAAAAGATTATATAGTATATAAACATATATATGAGGAAATATTAGGAGGTATAAGCATATATATATAAGCATCACACAAAAGATTATATAGTATATAAACATATATATGAGGAAATATTAGGAGGTATAAGCATATATATATAAGCATCACACAAAAGATTATATAGTATATAAACATATATATGAGGAAATATTAGGAGGTATAAGCATATATATATATATAAGCATCACACAAAAGATTATATAGTATATAAACATATATATGAGGAAATATTAGGAGGTATAAGCATATATATATATATATATATATATATATATATATAAGCATCACACAAAAGATTATATAGTATATAAACATATATATGAGGAAATATTAGGAGGTATAAGCATATATATATATATATATAAGCATCACACAAAAAGATTATATAGTATATAAACATATATATGAGGAAATATTAGGAGGTATAAGCATATATATATATATATATATATAAGCATCACACAAAAGATTATATAGTATATAAACATATATATGAGGAAATATTAGGAGGTATAAGCATATATATATAAGCATCACACAAAAGATTATATAGTATATAAACATATATATGAGGAAATATTAGGAGGTATAAGCATATATATATATATATATATATATATATATATATATATATATAAGCATCACACAAAAGATTATATAGTATATAAACATATATATGAGGAAATATTAGGAGGTATAAGCATATATATATAAGCATCACACAAAAGATTATATAGTATATAAACATATATATGAGGAAATATTAGGAGGTATAAGCATATATATATAAGCATCACACAAAAGATTACTAGTGTTCCAAGGGATGAGATAGTAATGGAATAAAAGCTCAAGATAAGTAGAAGCTCTAAAAGGATGAGATAACAAAAACACAATTGCGAAACAATTACTATATTTTTTTTTAATGAAGGACAACAAAAAGAAGCCAATAAGGTGATACTAATAATAAAGATCTTGAAAAGCAGAAGGAACAATTAAACTAATATATCAAAAACAGATCTATTCCATTTCATAATTTGATCCAGACTTGTCTAACAAAAATAAAAATTAAAAATAAAATCCAAAAAATTGTGAAGGATAAGGAAAATATTGCAAGATTAAACCCTGAGATTGATAGAATGCTGTTCAGGGAATACTGCTTCACTTTGAATTATTTTAAATATCCATTCTATGACACTGTAAGCACTTTGAAAGCAATACAGTAATTATTTGTCAAGAACAATTTTGCCAGACTGAAGAGTCCCTTATCTGCATCTGCAATATATGTTGTGAACTATTAGGGATGAACTGTCTTTTAATATTGGAAAACTGCAACATCCTTACCATGGTCAAAGGCAAAATAGGCATATTTTTCATATTTTTATATCATTTTTTGCATTGGTAAAACATTTCACAACCTTCCTGTTGGGATAAATTTTGGTCGTGCTTCAATTTAGTTTTACTTCATAACCTTTCTTCTCCTTTTTCTCTTTGTTCCTTTTGTTTTATTTATAAAATAACCTATATTTTTCTGATGTGGTTTATTTTCTTTGATATCTAGATAGTTTTCAGGGTTAGTATAAAGTAGTATCAAGGTCTGTTACAAGTACCATATTTTTAAAAGCAAGATTTGGAAAAGTTTTAAGTCAATTTTAATAAATTCAAACCAATGATTACTAGTGTTCCAAGGGATGAGATAGTAATGGAATAAAAGCTCAAGATAAGTAGAAGCTCTAAAAGGATGAGATAGTAATGGAATAAAAGCTCAAGATAAGTAGAAGCTCTAAAAGGATGAGATAGTAATGGAATAAAAGCTCAAGATAAGTAGAAGCTCTAAAAGGATGAGATAGTAATGGAATAAAAGCTCAAGATAAGTAGAAGCTCTAAAAGGATGAGATAGTAATGGAATAAAAGCTCAAGATAAGTAGAAGCTCTAAAAGGATGAGATAGTAATGGAATAAAAGCTCAAGATAAGTAGAAGCTCTAAAAGGATGAGATAGTAATGGAATAAAAGCTCAAGATAAGTAGAAGCTCTAAAAGGATGAGATAGTAATGGAATAAAAGCTCAAGATAAGTAGAAGCTCTAAAAGGATGAGATAGTAATGGAATAAAAGCTCAAGATAAGTAGAAGCTCTAAAAGGATGAGATAGTAATGGAATAAAAGCTCAAGATAAGTAGAAGCTCTAAAAGGATGAGATAGTAATGGAATAAAAGCTCAAGATAAGTAGAAGCTCTAAAAGGATGAGATAGTAATGGAATAAAAGCTCAAGATAAGTAGAAGCTCTAAAAGGATGAGATAGTAATGGAATAAAAGCTCAAGATAAGTAGAAGCTCTAAAAGGATGAGATAGTAATGGAATAAAAGCTCAAGATAAGTAGAAGCTCTAAAAGGATGAGATAGTAATGGAATAAAAGCTCAAGATAAGTAGAAGCTCTAAAAGGATGAGATAGTAATGGAATAAAAGCTCAAGATAAGTAGAAGCTCTAAAAGGATGAGATAGTAATGGAATAAAAGCTCAAGATAAGTAGAAGCTCTAAAAGGATGAGATAGTAATGGAATAAAAGCTCAAGATAAGTAGAAGCTCTAAAAGGATGAGATAGTAATGGAATAAAAGCTCAAGATAAGTAGAAGCTCTAAAAGGATGAGATAGTAATGGAATAAAAGCTCAAGATAAGTAGAAGCTCTAAAAGGATGAGATAGTAATGGAATAAAAGCTCAAGATAAGTAGAAGCTCTAAAAGGATGAGATAGTAATGGAATAAAAGCTCAAGATAAGTAGAAGCTCTAAAAGGATGAGATAGTAATGGAATAAAAGCTCAAGATAAGTAGAAGCTCTAAAAGGATGAGATAGTAATGGAATAAAAGCTCAAGATAAGTAGAAGCTCTAAAAGGATGAGATAGTAATGGAATAAAAGCTCAAGATAAGTAGAAGCTCTAAAAGGATGAGATAGTAATGGAATAAAAGCTCAAGATAAGTAGAAGCTCTAAAAGGATGAGATAGTAATGGAATAAAAGCTCAAGATAAGTAGAAGCTCTAAAAGGATGAGATAGTAATGGAATAAAAGCTCAAGATAAGTAGAAGCTCTAAAAGGATGAGATAGTAATGGAATAAAAGCTCAAGATAAGTAGAAGCTCTAAAAGGATGAGATAGTAATGGAATAAAAGCTCAAGATAAGTAGAAGCTCTAAAAGGATGAGATAGTAATGGAATAAAAGCTCAAGATAATAAATCCCCTCTGCATATTGTCATTAAGAAATTACCTTAAATAGGTCATTTCTTGTGAAGACATTGGATACTGGCATTTGGCCAGAATCTGAGTCTCTATAATTAAGTTTAAAACCGAGCCACAAGGCTGATGAGGAATAGTCCTCTTTTCTAAAAAAATCACACAAGTATTTTGCTGATTATTACAAAATAGAAAAAGGGCCTACACATAGTGCTTTTTCAAATTCTGGGAATGAATTGTAAAATTACTTGATTCCAGATAATATACAGATTGTGACAGTAGTGAAATCTGAACCGGTTTGCCACCAGTTCGCTGGCCATGCATGCGTGGTGCGTGCCAAATGTGCGCTGCAGGGACATACACAGCATGCACCAAACGCATGCTACATGCGCATGCACATTATGCACCAAACGCATGCTACATGCGCATGCACATTATGCACCAAACGCATGCTACATGCGCATGCACATTATGCAAGGAGGCTTGGGAAGGTAGGTTAATTTATCCATCTCAGTCCAGTCTAGAATTTTCCTTATCACTTCCTCCTCCGATGGTATAATCTCTTTTTTCCAGTTCTGTGCATAAAATATTCTTGTGGCTGTTATTATGTGTAAAATTAGATACCTTATTTCTTTACTATATTTTTTTTTAATGAAGGACAACAAAAAGAAGCCAATAAGGTGATACTAAAATAAAGATCTTGAAAAGCAGAAGGAACAATTAAACTAATATATCAAAAACAGATCTATTCCATTTCATAATTTGATCCAGACTTGTCTAACAAAAATAAAAATAAAAAATAAAATCCAAAAAATTGTGAAGGATAAGGAAAATATTGCAAGATTAAACCCTGAGATTGATAGAATGTTGTTCAGGGAATACTGCTTCACTTTGAATTATTTTAAATATCCATTCTATGACACTGTAAGCATTTTGAAAGCAATACAGTAATTATTTGTCAAGAACAATTTTTGCCATGCTTATCACATTTTTGACAGTCCTGAACTGTTTAATACGGGTTGCTGTTTTTTCCCCCAAAACAATTGATCTGTCCTCTAAACAGTTTTAGAAGCCAAAGTAACATAAAAAATATCATTCATAAACCTCATAAAATTGAAAGAGCATAAAAAGCATAAAATTTAAAGAGTATTCACTAAACCACATTACTATATATTCAAACTTTTTATAACATGTATTAAAGGTATTAAATATGCATGCAAATTATACGGGAACTTTCTGAAATTCTATGTTAGTAAAAATGCCAGCTATTATAGTCAGAAACAACCATGCGGTTTAATAATCCTTAGTGATCCTTAATCATGAGTTACACTGCTATTTTTTCCAGAAAAATATGCTGATGTAGAAGACACCAAATGTTTAATAAATCCCCTCTGCATATTGTCATTAAGAAATTACCTTAAATAGGTCATTTCTTGTGAAGACATTGGATACTGGCATTTGGCCAGAATCTATAATTAAGTTTAAAACCGAGCCACAAGGCTGATGAGGAATAGTCCTCTTTTCTAAAAAAATCACACAAGTATTTTGCTGATTATTACAAAATAGAAAAAGGGCCTACACATAGTGCTTTTTCAAATTCTGGGAATGAATTGTAAAATTACTTGATTCCAGATAATATACAGATTGTGACAGTAGTGAAATCTGAACCGGTTTGCCACCAGTTCGCTGGCCATGCATGCAAATTATACGGAACTTTCTGAAATTCTATGTTAGTAAAAATGCCAGCTATTATAGTCAGAAACAACCATGCGGTTTAATAATCCTTAGTGATCCTTAATCATGAGTTACACTGCTATTTTTTCCAGAAAAATATGCTGATGTAGAAGACACCAAATGTTTAATAAATCCCCTCTGCATATTGTCATTAAGAAATTACCTTAAATAGGTCATTTCTTGTGAAGACATTGGATACTGGCATTTGGCCAGAATCTATAATTAAGTTTAAAACCGAGCCACAAGGCTGATGAGGAATAGTCCTCTTTTCTAAAAAAATCACACAAGTATTTTGCTGATTATTACAAAATAGAAAAAGGGCCTACACATAGTGCTTTTTCAAATTCTGGGAATGAATTGTAAAATTACTTGATTCCAGATAATATACAGATTGTGACAGTAGTGAAATCTGAACCGGTTTGCCACCAGTTCGCTGGCCATGCATGCAAATTATACGGGAACTTTCTGAAATTCTATGTTAGTAAAAATGCCAGCTATTATAGTCAGAAACAACCATGCGGTTTAATAATCCTTAGTGATCCTTAATCATGAGTTACACTGCTATTTTTTCCAGAAAAATATGCTGATGTAGAAGACACCAAATGTTTAATAAATCCCCTCTGCATATTGTCATTAAGAAATTACCTTAAATAGGTCATTTCTTGTGAAGACATTGGATACTGGCATTTGGCCAGAATCTATAATTAAGTTTAAAACCGAGCCACAAGGCTGATGAGGAATAGTCCTCTTTTCTAAAAAAATCACACAAGTATTTTGCTGATTATTACAAAATAGAAAAAGGGCCTACACATAGTGCTTTTTCAAATTCTGGGAATGAATTGTAAAATTACTTGATTCCAGATAATATACAGATTGTGACAGTAGTGAAATCTGAACCGGTTTGCCACCAGTTCGCTGGCCATGCATGCGTGGTGCGTGCCAAATGTGCGCTGCAGGGACATACACAGCATGCACCAAACGCATGCTACATGCGCATGCACATTATGCACCAAACGCATGCTGCACATGTGTGCATGCGCAGTACGGGCCAAATGCACATTGCGCACGGAAAAAGGAGGCTTGGGAAGGTAGGTTAATTTATCCATCTCAGTCCAGTCTAGAATTTTCCTTATCACTTCCTCCTCCGATGGTATAATCTCTTTTTTCCAGTTCTGTGCATAAGATATTCTTGTGGCTGTTATTATGTGTAAAATTAGATACCTTATTTCTTTACTATATTTTCTACTGAATATTCCCAGCAAAAAGGTCTCTGGTTTCCAGTCTATGTGTTGGTCAGTTATTTCTTCCAGCCATTTTCTGATTTTGGCCCAAATTTTTTTTGCAGTTGAACATGTCCACCATAAATGGTAATATGTTCCGTATACCTTTTTGCACTTCCAGCATATTGGGGAACTGTTTGGGTACATCTTAGCAAGCCTTGCCGGTGGGAGATGCCATCTGTAAAACATCTTCAACCGATTTTCCTTAAATGCCATAGACATAGTCAATTTTATATTTGTTTCCCACATTTTTTCCCATTTCTCCAGTTCTATATTGTATCCAAATTTTTTTGCCCATTTAATCATTGTTTCTTTAACCACCTCATCTTCCATTTTATATCGCAATAGATATTTATATATTTTACTGATTAATTTTATCTCTGTTCCATGTATGATTTTATATCAGTTTCCCCTGCACCTGGATGAAACTGTCTATCTAGACCCGTTCCAGTCCGGTTTCCGGCCCGGTTACAGCACTGAGACGGCTTTGGTCGCGTTGGTGGATGATCTCTGGAGGGCCAGGGATAGGGGTTGTTCCTCTGCTCTGGTCCTATTAGACCTCTCAGCGGCTTTTGATACCATCGACCATGGTATCCTGCTGCACCGGTTAGAGGGATTGGGAGTGGGAGGCACCGTTTATCGGTGGTTCTCCTCCTATCTCTCTGACTGGTCGCAGACGGTGTTGACAGGGGGGCAGAGGTCGGCCCCGAGGCGCCTCACTTGTGGGGTACCGCAGGGGTCGATTCTCTCGCCCCTTCTGTTCAACATCTATATGAAGCCGCTGGGTGAGATCATCAGTGGCTTCGGTGTGAGGTACCAGCTGTACGCGGATGACACCCAGCTGTACTTTTCCACACCGGGCCACCCCAACGAAACTATCGAAGTGCTGTCCCGGTGTTTGGAAGCCGTACGGGTCTGGATGGGGAGAAACAGGCTCAAGCTCAATCCCTCCAAGACAGAGTGGCTGTGGATGCCGGCATCCCGGTACAGTCAGCTGAGTCTACGGCTGACTGTTGGGGGCGAGTCATTGGCCCCGATGGAGAGGGTGCGCAACTTGGGCGTCCTCCTGGATGAACGGCTGTCTTTTGAAGATCATTTGACGGCCGTCTCCAGGAGAGCTTTCCACCAGGTTCACCTGGTGCGCCAGTTGCGCCCCTTTCTAGACCGGGATGCCTTATGCACGGTCACTCACGCCCTCGTGACGTCTCGTCTGGATTACTGCAATGCTCTCTACATGGGGCTCCCCTTGAGGGGCATCCGGAGGCTTCAGTTAGTCCAGAATGCGGCTGCGCGGGTGATAGAGGGAGCCCCTCGTGGCTCCCGTGTGACACCTATCCTGCGCAGACTGCACTGGCTACCTGTGGCCTTCCGGGTGCGCTTCAAGGTTCTGGTAACAATCTTTAAAGCGCTCCATGGCATAGGGCCGGGCTATTTACGGGACCGCCTACTGCTACCGAATACCTCTCACCGACCCGTGCGCTCTCACAGAGAGGGACTCCTCAGGGTGCCGTCAGCTAGGCAGTGACGTCTGGCGACACCCAGGGGAAGGGCCTTCTCTGTGGGGGCTCCCACCCTCTGGAACGAACTCCCTCCAGGACCGCCAACTTCCGGACCTCCGAACCTTCCGTCGCAAGTTTAAAACACACTTATTCATCTGCGCAGGACTGGATTAGATTTTAAATTTACTGGTTTTAAATGGGTTTATTATTTATATAGTTTTTAATAATTCGGCTATGTAGAATAAGTTTTTTAATTGTTATTTTAGTCTGTATTTATATGTACTTTTTACTTGCCTGTGAACCGCCCTGAGTCCCTAGGGAGATAGGGCGGTATATAAATGTGAAAAATAAATAAATAAATAAATAAATAAATAAATCCAATTCTTGCTGCTCTTTTTGTATTTCGTATAGTTTTTTTATCCTCTGTATATCTTGATTGCATTTGTGTGTATGTCCACCAATCTATCTCCCTATCTACCTCTTTTTCCAGTTTGTGTTTTGTTCTCAAATTTCCCTGTTCATCTACCAGTTTCTCATATCTAATTATCTTATCTATATCCAATAAGTTTGGGTGTTTCAGCCACATTGGAATTCTTATATAATGTTTTTGTTTTATTTTTTTCCAAATCTGTAGCAGTGCATTCCTGATTATATGTGTTTGAAAATGATTTTCAAGTGGGATGGCATGAATTCCTATGGGATGAAAAATTTAAAACACATAATATTTTCAAACACAGGGCATCTATTTTTTTATCCAGAAACACTGAATATGCATGTGTATTGTTTGTTTGCAGTTGGTGAGCAGAGGTGTGGGAAAGCTGCTTCCTTCTACTGTAGTTGGCATAGACTTTGCCTCCAAACATTTTGACAAGCAGATGGAAGAAGTGGGGTGGACAAAGTATAATATCTCCTCTTCTTCCCATCAGACATCTGTTTTTATTATGCAAATCATCACTTTGTTGCCACACAGCACTATATTAATCCTTCTCTAGAGTGTCCTATTAAAACACTGCAGCTCATAAGTCATTTGATAATTCCTTTGGTTGTTGTTTAAATTAGGTAACTAAAGCCAGTTCTTTCCCATACACATTCTGAGTAAAAAGCTGGAAATATGCCTATGGTCAGCACCTCTGATAGGAGGATTATCATCCATGCATGCTTTCTTTTCCAATCATTTTCTAAAATTGTTAATTGCCTTTCAGAATAGAATAGGATAGAATTTTATTGGCCAAGTGTGATTAGACACATAAGGAATTTGTCTTGGTTCATATGCTCTCACTGTACATAAAAGAAAAGATATGTTCGTCAAGAATCATAAGATACAATGATAGTCATAGGGTACAAATAAGCAATCGAATCATACTTGGAAACAATATAAATCGTAAGGATACAGCATCATTTTGAGGGTAGGAGTTGAAATAGTTTATGTCAAGAATGTGAGGGGTCTGTAAATATTTCACAGCTCTCTTTTTGACTCGTGCAGTATACAGGTCCTCAATGGAAGGCAGGTTGGTAGCAATTGTTTTTTATGCAGTTCTAATTATCCTCTGAAGTCTGTGGCTGTCTTGTTGGGTTGCAGAACCAAACCAGACAGTTATAGAGGTGCAGATGACAGAATTCCTCTGTAAAACTGTATCACAGCTTCTTGGGCAGTTTGAGCTTTCTGAGTTGGTGCAGAAAGAACATTCTTTGTTGTGCTTTTTTGATGATGCTTTTGATGTTAGCTGTCCATTTTAGATTTTGCGATATGGTAAAACCTAGAAATTTGAAGATCTCTATTGTTGATACTGTGTTGCTAGTATTGTAAGAGGTGGTAGTATGGAAAGGTTTCTCCTAAAGTCTACCACCATTTGAACGGTTTTGAGTGTGTTCAATTCCAGATTGTTCTAGTCGCACCACGAGACTAGTTGTTCAATCTCCCTTCTGTATGTGGATTCATCACTGTCTCAAATGATACCGATCACTGTTGTGTCATCTGAAAACTTCAGTAGTTTAACAGATGGATCATTAGAGATGCAGTCACTGGTATATAGAGAGAAGAGAAGCGGAGAGAGCACACAGCCTTGGGGGGGGGCTGTGCTAATTGTACAGGTATCTGATGTGATTCTGCTTAGCTTCACCTGCTGCTTCCTGTTTGTTAGGAAGCATATGATCCACTTACAAATGTGTTCAGGTACCTATAGCTGTGTTCTGTTTCCCTCCCCCAATACTCCCAACAAAGAGTCAGTCAAAGGCCTTCTCTTCTACTTTATTTACATAGATAAATGTCCTGGCCACGTCTACCCACGGGCCTGCCAAGTCTCTGGAGATAACGAGGAAATTATAGATAAGGCCAGAATTACTCACGAATATATTCTTCCCTCCATTGATACAGTTTGCCCACGCAAATTCATTGCTTTGTCCAAGACAAAAAAACCAGGAAGTCCCGCCTCCTATTTATAGTCTCTGCAGATGTCACTGTATGACCATCATTCCTTGGCTTTGTCCCAACCCTTCCTCTGCTGCGCGCGCCGGTCACGTCTGCGCAGTCTTGCATCACTCCAAAACTGTTCTTGGGGCGTTGCCAAATCAGAAGAAGGCTTGGGAGAATCAGGCCTTGCCGGCCCCTCGTCTTCCCTTTGAGTGGGTGCCAGGGAGGGAGAGGGCCCAAGAGAAGCAGGGCTTGCCAGGTCTTCTCCCTCACTTTCTGAATCATCCGAGTCCAGGAGTCCTGGGTCACAACAAGCTGGTTTAACTTAGTTAGAAGAGTGTCTGGAATGAGGATATTGAATGCTGAACTAAAGTCTACAAAGAGGACCCTTGCATAGGTCTTTGGAGATTCAAGATGTTGTAGGATGTAGTGCAGAGCCATATTAACAGCGTCATCTGTTGATCTATTTGCTTGGTATGCAAATTGCAAGGGGTCTAACAGCTATTAGGAACCTTTGGATCGACAGCTTTTATAGCACCAGATGAGTTTCCTTCAATCCTTAGTGAAAAAAGTTCTAAATACAAGTTTCAGAGCATAAAATATATACGTTTTGGAATAAACAGCAAAAGGATTATTAAACCTTTGATTTTACAAAGTTACAAATGGACTAAAGGTCCACATGAATTTGAAATCAAACCTTGAAATTAAATATAAAAAATCTTTCCCAAGGGAAAATGCTTTTGCTTTGGATTTTTTTAAAAAATAAGATTTTAAAAATATGATTCTCAAAAGAACCAGAAGTTACTAAGGATTACCATTAAAAGAGAACACTCAAATTTGATTTTCAAATACAGAATGAAGCAAATGTTTTAACATTGGAGATATTGAAGGATATTTTTGAATAATGGTCACAGCAGTTAATTTTAAGAATGTCTACTTCTATAGATAGACTGTGTCCTGCTTCAAGTTTCAACCATGCACATTCACAAGCAGTTGCTATGGAGATAGCAATTTTATTTCAAGGCTGATGTGATAACAGCAATCAAAGGAATATAAACAAAACAGCAGCTTGGCTGAAGAATCTGCTTCTACAGAAGAATGGACAGAAGAATGTTCCCAATCCAATCCAAGGTTCCAAGAGTCAGGTCAGGGCTGTCAACTGATTCAAATTTATTTCACAAGCAGGATTCACAGGAATGTCACAGAAGAGCTAGAGGTCAAATGTTTTCAATAAAGGAAGTAGGGATCAAAGCTGCTTCCTATATCAGGCTGCTGTCAGTTGTTGCTAATTAAAAGGCTTATTCCCTTCCTTGGCAAGAAACCTCCTGGAATATCTCTACACTGCTCAGTTCTCTACTTGATTGTGTGGAGCTGGGAATCCTTATGTCATCCTCATTTGACTGCTCTAGCTGGCCAAATGGTGCTGTATTTGACTGGCCACATATGGTTAATGGTTTAGTGTCTCCTGAGGCTGATAATACGTTGGTTCCATCCCAGGTGCCTGATGGACCCGGAGAGGTTCCTGACGGAGCTTGGGCCGTTCCCTGAGGGTCTGGCTCACGGCATGGCTGAAGAACTAGTCGCGGCTTGGGAACTGGCCGCGGCTGGGGCTCTGGACCGTGTCGTGCCTTTGCGGCCTCTGACCCGGCGTAGGTCTCAACCAGCTCCTTGGTTTTCCGAGGAGCTGAGGGAGATGAAACACCGGAGAAGATGCCTAGAGAGTTCCTGGAGGTCCAGCCGTTTGGAGGCTGATCGGACACTAGTTAGGTCATATAGTAGGACCTACCTAGTGGCACTGAGGGAAGCGAAAAGTTGTTACATCTCCTCCCTCATTGCGTCGGCAGATAACCGCCCGGCCGCCCTGTTTTGGATGACCTGCTCTCTCCTTCAACAGGGGGAGCGGGATGACCCATTACAGGGACGTGCCGAGGAGTTTAGTGGTTATCTATACAATAAAATCGTTCAGCTTCAGGATGGGTTGGATCAAAATTGGGTAGATCCAGGTGAGAGGTCGGAGTCTCGTCTTGTTGAGATTGTTTGGGATGAGTTTGATCCTGTGGCTCCCGAGGACATGGACAGGTTGTTGGGGAGGTTGAATGCCACCACATGTTTACTGGACCCGTGCCCCTCCTGACTGCTACTGGCCATGCAGGAGGTGACACGAGGCTAGCTCCGGGGATTACTAATGCTTTGTTGTTGGAGGGGGTCTTTGCTACTGCCTTGAAAGAGGTGGTGGTGAGACTCCTCCTCAAGAAGCCTTCCCTGGACCCGGCTGTTTTAGGTAATTATCGTCCGGTCTCCAATCTTCGCTTTGTGGCGAAGGTTGTAGAGAGTGTGGTGGCACGTCAATTACCCCAATACCTGGATAAAACTGTCTATCTGGACACGTTCCAGTCCGGCTTTCGGCCCGGATACAGTACGGAGACGGCTTTGGTCGCGTTGGTGGATGATCTCCGGAGGGCCAGGGATAGGGGTTGTTCCTCTGCTCTGGTCCTATTAGACCTCTCAGCGGCTTTTGATACCATCGACCATGGTATCCTGCTGCACCGGCTGAAGAGTTTGGGAGTGGGAGGCACCATTTATCGGTGGTTCTCCTCCTATCTCTCTGACCGGTTGCAGACGGTGTTGGCAGGGGGGCAGAGATCGACTCCAAGGCGCCTCACGTGTGGGGTGCTGCAGGGGTCGAGTCTCTCGCCTCTCCTGTTCAACATCTATATGAAGCCGCTGGGTGAGATCATCAGTGGTTTTGGGGTGAGGTACCAACTGTACGCTGATGATACGCAGCTGTACTTTTCCACCCCAGGCCACCCCAACTAAGCTATCGAGGTACTGTCCCGGTGTCTGGAAGCAGTACGGGTCTGGATGGGGAGAAACAGGCTCAAGCTCAATTCCTCCAAGACAGAGTGGCTGTGGATGCCGGCACCCTGGTACAGTCAACTGCAGCTGCGGCTGACTGTTGGGGGCGAGTCATTGGCCCCGATGGAAAGGGTGAGCAACTTGGGCATTCTCCTGAATGGGCGGTTGTCTTTCGAAGACCATTTGACGACCGTATCCAGGAGAGCTTTTTATCAGGTTTCCCTGATTCGCCAGTTGCGCCCCTTCCTTGACCAGGATGCCCTATGCACGGTCACTCATGCTCTTGTTACCTCTCGCTTGGATTACTGCAATGCTCTCTACATGGGGCTCCCCTTGAAGAGCACCCGGAGGCTCCAGTTGGTTCAGAATGCAGCTGCGCGGGTGATAGACACTGGCTACCTGTGGTCTTCCGGGTGCACTTCAAGGTGCTGGTTACTACCTTTAAAGCGCTCCATGGCCTAGGACCGGGTTACTTACGGGACCGCCTACTGCTACCGATTGCCTCTCACCGACCCGTGCGCTCCCACAGAGAGGGACTCCTCAGGGTGCCGTCCGCCAAACAATGTCGGCTGGCGGCCCCCAGGGGGAGGGCCTTCTCTGTGGGGGCTCCCACCCTCTGGAATGAACTTCCCCCAGGACTTCGCCAACTTCCGGACCTTCGAACCTTTCGCCGTGAGCTGAAGACATACTTATTCATCCGCACAGGACTGGCATAGGGTTTTTAGTTTTTATTTGGTTTTAATTTTATTTGGTTTTATTCTTTTAAAGGTTTTAACTTGGGCCAAATCGAATAAGTTTTTTAAATAGTATTTTATTCTGTATTTATTATGTTTGTCTTGTTTTTATCTGGCTGTAAACCACCCTGAGTCCTTTGGGAGAAGGGCGGTATAAAAGTTTGATTAAATAAATAAAAATAAATAAATTCCACAGGTTCAGCTGGAGCATCTTCTTCAGGTTTAGTATCTGAATCCTTAAACTGGGTCATGACTGTGTCTAACAAATATTAGGAAAGGGGACAAATTCTGCCTTGCAAAATTGAGGCTTAATTGGATTTAAAAATTACAATCTACAAAAATGACATGATAAAAGATATTGACCTACAAAAGAAACCATTTGATGTCCTAAAATTAAAAGGGTTATACAGATAACAAACTATTAAAGTGATCTGGATAACTTTGCTATAATGGATTTATAAAAGAGGTTTGTTAACTTTTGAAAAAAGTTGTAAGAGGGAACAAAAAAATGAAAACAAGTCAAGTTCTAGAACATTATTTGAAAGTACTAAAGATCTTAAATTGTTGGAAGTAAAAGGAAGGAATATAAAATTGGTTTACTTGATTAAAGTTAAAGTTGTTAATGGACTTTTACTGACATTGGGATTAAAATGAGGCAGCTTTATTGATTTGTTTATAGAAACCAGATGGGATATGGAAAGAAGAGATCATTTTGTATTTTAAGAAAAGGTGGTAAGTTACTAAAATATTTTATTTTTATTTACTATACTCTTATTTTATATTTTTTTTCCTTTTTTTGCACCTTCTAGTTTTTCTTTTTATTCTTTTTCCAGTTTGTATTAGTTTTTACTGTTGTAATGTTAATCATTAATAAAATTACTATAAAAACATCCCTTTCCATCTCAGGAAGTGTCTTCTGTTGTTTTCCATGAAATAGGGGACAACACAGGACATAACCTGTGCTGAGATGGTGCAGTTGTTAGAGTGCAGTACTGCAGGCTACTTCAGCTGACTGCTAGCTGCAATTCAGTAGTTCAAATCTCACTGGCTCAAGGTTGACTCAGCTTTCCATCCTTCCGAGGTGGGTAAAATGAGGACCCAGATTGTTGGGTGCCATATGCTGACTCTGTAAACTCCTTAGAGAGGGCTGTAAAAGCACTACAAAGAGGAATATTAGTCTAAGTGCTATTGCTATTGCTATAAACCATAATATTAACTGAAAACTGTGAATAGATTTTAGAAATCTTTGGACATATTATCATTTTTTCTTTTCTCTCAATGGACCATTACAATAATTCATTAAGGGAGTCATATGCAACAATTTCTATTTCCCTCTTTTCAGTTATGCTTGAAGAAAACTTAATTAAATTTGTTTATTCTGCTTTATCCACAATCAGGTTCTTAGAAATATAGAGGGAATAAATTCTATCCCTGCAGTAGTCTGTGCTGGATGCTTCTCTTCAATAGCTTGCTTTATTGAAAGAAAACATTTGAAATAAAAAAAAAATCCAGTGTTGCACAGTTGAAGATGATTTTGTTTCATTGATGGCAGATTCTGCAGATTGCCCTCAGCAGCTCCCTTTTTATAGCCCTGTAATCCCTTAAGTAATAAATTATAATGAGATAAAACCCACAACACGCCTTCTTTTTCACAAGCATTTATCTATATGGTTTCTTCTTCATAGCAAAACTGCGCTTATTCCCTATGACACTGTTCAGCTAGATATACAATAATTTGACTTTCCTTTATAAATGTTATATTTATATATAAACTAAGAATTTCATTAATGCTTTAAGAAAAAATAGCTGTTATTAGTCCAAGTAGATTTCTAGTAACCTCTAATCAAAATATTTCAAGTAAAAAGCATGGATTACATATGTATGTTTGTGTCAGTTTTGCAGGTAAACTAGATAGAAATTACAACAGATGAGGTAATTCTATTTTATTTTAAATCTACATTAAAAGAAGCTTCCAAATATGACAATATTCTACCCCTTTACAGCCCAAGAAACTAGAGAGTTTCATCCTGTCCACTTGTTGTGGGCTAAACTGTCCCTTATCTGACTATCCCCTTAGCAGCATCTCTCAGTCCTACCCACGAAAGTCTTTACCATGTACCAATACCATTTGTGAGGGAAACTGTGTGTTCATTTTGTTTATATAAGAATACAAAATTAATAAGAAAGATGATCCAATAGGATATATTTAAACATTTAAATATTTAAACATTTCTCAACATTTTGCTTTTTCAGAGCTCCAAGATATTTAATAAATTAAAATGTTAGCGTGAAATATCATCTTTTTTTTTACAAAGCCTCACTTTGAAATAACAAAGCAGCTGTTATCCTCGGTGAATAAGCCAAGTTGAATTGCTCATTTGCTATGATGGAAATGAAGATGAATTCCTTGCTTTGTTCATGTACTGCAACTCTTCAATGTACTTGCAAATGGAGCTGAACATTTATAGCTAAGTTATTAAAGCATAGCATTATATATTTATTGAGATATACAATCACAGTCAATTCATTTTTTCCTGTTTTCAATTGCAAATGATTGCCATACATTTATACATAGCTATAGGTCTTGATGTTAAGTGTGCATAGGACAGGATATACAGCATAATGTTTTTTTGTTTACTTTTGCAGTTCTCAAACTACTATAATTCTAACCCTGCTAAGGAAGTTTGAAATATTATATATAATTCTACTGCAATTAATGAGAACATAAGAGATTGTACACTTCATTTAGACAAACATAAAATTACATGATGACATTCAAGGACATTTAAGTTTATGACACCCCCCAAGATGGTTGCTGAAAGGTAGAATTTTTTTCCTTTTCCTGCTGATCATCTGCTGATTTTGCTGTCAGGGCTGGTTTTCTGGCAGAGCTGCTCCCTGGATTTCAATGGGAGCATGTAGGAATGACCCAGACAAATTTTGGATGGCTGTGGAAGGGGAATCTAACTGAAAAGATTCCAGTTCCCTTTGAGAGCAGTCAGAAAGTCAGGGCATCCATCTTCCTTTCAGTATTTCATTTTCTAAGCCTGCCTGTTCACTTTCTGAATTGATTGCTTTGCTTTTTGTCTTTAAAAGTTGACTTGCTGGTTGAATGCTGACCTTCTTTAACCTCTTGCTGGGTTTAGGTTTTTTCCATTTTGATTTATGTTGTTGTTTTGAATAACCTTTGCTTTTCTGTATGGGAACATTGTGTGTTCTTGGATGGTGAAGTGCTTTTATTTTATTTACATCAATATTAGATTTTTACCACAGGTTTTGGTACTTTATTAACTTTTAAAATATTTGGAACTTACTTTAATTTTTCTTTTAACTTTGTATTGATATATCCAGAAAATATCTTTCCTGCCCCTTTAATTTATTTCCTCACTTTACTTCAGCATTGTTTGTGTCCTGGCTAACTTACACAGAGCAACAATAGATTGGATTACAAGCAAACAGGGCTGGCTGAAAAGACCTTTTGTTAACGTGCAATATTTAGTTGAAAACTTCTTTAAAAAGTTTGATGAAATGATAATCAAAGGTGAGTTTCAGCAGGTTCTGACCAGTTCTGGAGAACCGGTAGCGGAAATTTTGAGTAGTTCGGAGAACTGGTAGTAAAAATTCTGACTGGCCCCGTCCCCATCTATTCTCTGCCTCCCAAGTCCCAGCTGATTGGGAGGAAATGGGGATTTTGCAGTATCCTTCCCCTGGATTGGGGAGGGAATGTAGATTTTACACTATCCTTCCCCTGCCATGCCCACCAAACCATGCCACGCCCACCAAGCCACACCCACAGAACCGGTAGTAAAAAAATTTGAAACCCACCACTGGTGATAATGGTTGTGGAAAATATTCAGAGGCATGTGGTTCTGGAATTAGATTCACAAAAGGATGATTTGGAACCAGTTAATTCATAGAAAAAAATTGGAATCATATAGATTTAGAATTAAATGAGCTGATGGCATATTCCTTTTTAAGTTCAAGCCTACAGTCTTTTACAACAGCAGAAATTATACTGAGTGAAAAAGCAAATTGGCTTTCCCTAGGAGGATTGAAGGAAAGGGGAGAATGGAATTATCACACTTAATCAGGAACTAATTTTATCTGAATTTTGTTGGAAAAATAGACCAACTTTGAAGATAGAACTTATTACATTTTGTCAAACAACAATTGATAAGAAATGACATTAAGAAACAAATATGGATATATGATTCAGAATGAATTACTGTTAGCCTTTGGGATGATTTGAGATAGCTAGATAGATAAGATCATGGAAAATTTTCTATGAGTTGTTCACAATAATTGTTTGTTAACAGAGGGTTTTGAAAATCTAACTTTGTTTTTCTTTATTATTATTGGTCTTCCTGTTAACTATTTTGTCATTAATATAGCATATGGGTGACAGGTTAGTAATTTGCAAATGGATTTATTTTAAAACCTTTTGAGCCTATTTTGCAAAATGTGGGAAATTAATTTTGTAGTAATGTATTAATCAGTATTCAAATAGAAGGGATATATATGTATTAAGGGTTTCTATTAAGGATATTAAGGGGTTTTTTTTCATGTTCCATGCACTTTTTAAATGTCTTCCTTGTTTTGTGTTTTTATTTGTTTTTTTTTCCTTTAAGTTTTTGGAGTTTTATACTTTATTCTATTGAATAAAATAAAATTTGAATTAAAAAAAGAATATGTAAGTTTATAAAGTCTTTTACATTTTCAGGTTTAAAATATAAGATCCACCACCACCAATGAAAAATACTTCCTTTACTTTATTATTCTATGTAATTGTCCAGAAATGTATAATTTAGGTGAGATCAGGAATTACATTTCTTGTTTGGGTAGCCTATTGTATAACTTTAGTCCACAACTGAGCAAATCCATAGCCAAGAATTGGGCATAGTTAGAACAAAAGGACAAGCAAAAGTACTTGAGACATTTCTGAGGGGAAAAAGGCTTCCTTGCTTTGAGGTATGTTGTTTCATGGCCATATGAAACATACACAATCTGAGCAGGTCTGAAATGGGGTTGGTGGTCCAGATTGAGAAAACATGATAGTCTAGTCAAAGCATAGGATACTTCCCCCTCCCCAAGAAAGAATTAGTCTTTGAAGACATTTCGGATAACGTTTAGAAACAACAATAAAGAGTAGCAGAAATCAGTAGATCAATCAGTTTAACTCAGTTATTTAGGAATACCTTCTAAAATGAAACCCAGAATTTCAAGTCTATCTTAAACAACTTGCTTAATAATCAAACTGAAAACAGAAAAGTTTCAAGGTTGGCTGACACTGTAGAAAAGGCTATTCAGTCTTGCAAAGATTGCTCAATTGTATAATCAATTTCAGACAAGCACAAGGATTTTTATGTACCAAAAAAGAACAGAGCTTTTATTGAATCTTGACTTGCTCTGCCCCTTGAATATTATCTTTTGAATATAATTAGATTAGATACTCAAGCAGTCCCAGTTGTTCCTTGAAGTTGCTAGGTCAGCCGATTAAATACTATGCCTCTGGCTATGCTGCTTAAAATGCTTGTTTTATGCTTACTTTCAGAACTAAAACTTTAAATCCATTTAGTCTAAGCTTCACAGTATTTAGAGGTTTCATTATTAAATTTTGCTAGGTACATGCATATCTATGACATATAAAGAAAATGCATAGCAAATTAATATGCTTCATTAAAAGAAAATCAATATTATGCATAATGTTGCCAGGTTTAAAAGGAATTCAGAGCAAGAGTCCACCGCAATAATTTCTAAACATAGACAAAATGTGGGGGGAAATAGAACAATGCAGTTTCTTTGTTAACAGTTATAATGTTTACTACCTGGTTTAAAGTAAATTCTAAACAGGTTTTCCTAATATTACAATATATTATTAGCTGTTAATCCATTAACTGATGAGCCCTGCCTTCCCCAAATCTAAATGTATCTTCATAAACCATCACTCTGACATATGAATCTTTTTGTGTTTTAGTACTAGGTTTCAGAGTCTCTCTCAAACTGATCCTAATGTCCCAGCTCCCTAATTCCTGTTTTCTTAATTTTCTTACCATCTGGAATATAGCTTGGAAGTATGTAGGTGTCATTCAGTTTGATGATTCTATAGTCACATTATCACAGTGAGTATGAATGCTCTTATTTCTATTTTTTTCCCCTAAATGATAAAAAGGGATTGAGGGAATTGTTGCTGCTTAGGTCTCTGGAGATCTCCAGACATTTGCTCAGGACTTCACCTAATAGCAGCAGGGCATATTATCTTTAGGGTTGTGTGAGATTTCCAATTTGATTGAGCAACAGAGTTATGTTGAAAATGTCTCATTTAGAACAAAGCTACATAGCCAGTTTAATGGACTCTGAAGGGAAGTTTTATTCTTTGACTCTGCACCATTACACTATTGATTGTTACTCAAATCTACTATAGGTTTTAGATGAATGACAACAAAATATGTGACTCATCCATTTTGGTACATGCTAGGAAACTTTTTTTTTCCTGTGGAAAGCCACATTTCTTTTAAAGCAACATGTCAGTGGTGGCTACATTTCAATGGTGGCCGAGCTCCAATAGTTTAATGTATAACAATGGTGGCTGAGCTTTAAATAGTGGGTATTTCAGACTCCAAAATAACACAAGGTTACTCATGGTTTTTCTGACATCCACTCTTTAAAAACAGACAATGGACCTGAAGAAACTAAACTGAAGCATCATTCTTCCCTAGAGCTACAAATTGTTTATTCAGAGCCTATATAAACTAAACAATAGAATAGAAATAGCACCACTACAATTCTTAATTTAACCAACTAAATTGAAACTATCTTTCAAATAACTTCTAATACCAACATATTTTAGAACATTAACCAAAAAAAAAAAATCCAATCCATAGCATGTAATGAAAAAATATCAACAACCAGCCATGTAACACTATCCAATAATTTTAGACTCATAATGAATGGAAGAATATGCCTTTAAAGCTTGAGGAAAACGGAAAGTGTATGCCAATATACTTGATGTATTATAAATCATAATCCCTGGTGATTTAAAGTTAATGCATTTTAATATGATGGTTATAGAAAAAAACATACTGCAGATAACTCCAGACCAATGAGGAAATAAAACAGCAGGTACATTTTAAAACTGTTATCCTAAGTGGCACGCAAAACAAATTCGCATATTGAAGATCAATAGTTATTAGGCTTTTAAGAAGAGCGAGAGAGAGATTCAAAACATGCAATGCTGCACTCAAAGAATACTTTTAAATAGTTAAAGCAGCTATATTATTTCCATGCTGTTTCCCTAATTAAAATCTGACCAAAATGGTTGTACAGGCACACATGGAAAAACTGCCACGAGAAGCCCTATCATTCAGAAGACATATTTCTATGTACTCTGAAACACCTCTTTTGAAGGATTTGCCCATTTCTAGCTATAATTTCTCAATCAAATTTGATGAGAAAGGTTGGTTGTTTAATAACAAAGTGTTATTATTTTAATAAATCATTCATACATAATAACAATTTGTATTCAGCCTCAGCCATTTTCATGCACCCGATATCCTTTGATTTCCTGATATGATAGGCCAAAATAGTCTCAAGGTCAAATTAAATCTAAAATGAGATGAAGAAATCCTTGATGAATTGCATAAGTCATTTTGTAGGTAAAGAGAAGAGTCAGTCTGTAATAACTCTAATTTAGGGATTAAAATTATAAAGATATGATAGAGGAAAAAAAAGAATTGAATTCATATTTGGCTAAAACTTGCTTCCAAAAATTGACTAGAAACTATCAAAAGATTTTTTCCACTTTCAGTGAAACCAACCCTGCTGATTCCACTGTTTTTTTAAGTATATATCCAAAATATCACCTTGCAATCTAATATTGGCCAAGACTTGCTGTTCTTTCATAAAAGAACATTGTTCACAGGTGTTACTGTACATGCATTGCATGGTTATCAAAATGTTGGCATCAATATTTAGCAGGGAAAGTAAATAGTTGCTTGTACTACCCACAAAATCTTTAGTATCCCTTTAAAAAAACAGTTCAGTAAACCTCATTAAAATAATTTCGAAGAACTTTATTTTAAAAAGCACCATTGATTATAAAGCAGCAGAAGCAGCAACAGCACAACAAAACAAAATCAGTATACATCGTAAACCAAGTGATGAAATAGCCATCAAGGTCAGAAGCTTTTTCAGTTTTCATACATATATGTATAGTGCCTATTTCTTAAAGTGCTACGGTAAAATTAGATAATTAGTACATAAGGTACTGCCAAACAATTATTATTTTAAAAAGATTAATTTCTTCCTTCAAAACTATTGACAGAATTATAATTCTGAATAAATGAATGACTATGAGTGTGCATATACACAGACACTTATATCTATACATACACCCACCTCCATACACATACGAATTATACATATATGTATGTATATATTCACAAGTATTGCTTGTTTATTTTAGCTCAAGATTTGACTCAGTTATTTAACTTTGATGAAGGCTTACAGTAGTGCTAAACTGGCAATCTTTAATAACAGTCATATTCTTTGCCCTGAGCATCTTTAACAGAGGCAATAATATGATTTTATTGGGTTGTTTCAAGTGAGAGGCCAATAATTTAAAGGATTTTTCCCATACTACCAACATTTTATGTTATATCATTCAGTTAAAAAAAAAAACCTCTTTCTGGTTCATAAAGGGAATTATCAGCAAGTTCCAATTCATCAGACATAAAAGCATTATACAGTTCTGGTATTAATGATCTTACCTCAAAAATTCCTTCATTGAAACTTCCAGATAATATTCCCATGCAGAATATTTTGCAATAGTCAAGGCATGGATAATTTTGTCAAATCTGGCACTATTGCACACTGCTCATATTTGAGTGCTGTAGTTATTCTATATATATTAAGAATCAACAGGAACAAATCAAGGAATAAAGAATAAATCAAGGAGAAAGAATGAAATATTGATGGTGTGATTTGTATATAGTGAACATTTCTCCATATGTACAGAACATCTGAACTGAGCATTTATTACTTCTTTTTTATCCTTTTCATAAATTTTTAACTTTTTTAAATATAGTAATTCCATCTTCAATTAAACAATGTGTCATCCGGGTACAAATATCTTTGTAAAATAATAATCAAGATTTGCAACAATATTCATTACATTAACATTAATTCTATAATTCTATACTTCATTGTTATTCTTATTATGAATATTCCTAGGGATTAGTGCATGGAAGGAAGAGGAGGAGGAAACAGCTGAATCTTCTTCTGTATTGCACTGTATTTTTTTTTATTTTTTTTTGCAATTTAAGAATTGTTAGGTATTAGAGTTTTTTAGCTTTTGAGTAAAATTGTGAAGTGAATTTCATGTTTGATACCATACTGCTATATCCAAAAACATTTGCAATTTCACCCATTTATTCAGCATTTGCCTCTTTGAAGAGGTAGGAAATGAACTGTAACCCAATGAATTTGAAAGGCTGTAGACTGAAGGGATGATTGAAACCTGGATTTCCTGAAGTGAATTACTTATTTTAATAGTGCTGATTTTGCATGTGTGTTTATGCCATCCTGATCTAGACCAGCTGTTTTCAACACATGGCTCTTTACATTCATTGGAGTACAATTTCTTTCATCCCTAACATGCTTATTGGTTTGGAGTTGTAGTGTTTATACTTGTAGGGTGCCAATATTTGGGAGGTCTAGTTGGGAAGACTAATGCATTGTTATTTGCAAATAACCACTGAAGAATATGCAGAATTTCAGGTAAGAACTAAAAGATCCTAAAACTTACAATATAAGAATACTCATACATAAATTACATCTATACTCTAGTTTAGACCAATACACATTGGCATTAGGTCCATCAGATCTGGAGTCATTTAAAAAAATAACTTTGATTCAAAAGTCTAATGTGGATATTCTCAATCATTCAGGTCATCGTTGTCCCAAAGGTACTTTTTCAAGGGCAAGTGAACTTTCTTTGTTTTTCCTTGAAGATGTTTTACCTCTCATCTAAGAAGTTTCTCATCCAAGAAGTGGATGAGAAAAACTGAAGAAGCTTTGTGGATGAAAAACAAAATCTCTTCAAAGAAAAATAAAGAGAGTCCATTTGCCTTACCTATAAAAAACACATTCAGTTGGCTTTAACTCAAAAGATGACTGATGTCCTGATATTTTCTGGAGAAGCTTATTAATATATATTAGTTTGGAAATCTTATTATTTCTTTACCATGGAATTCACAGATATAATATTTTCTATTTGTGTTTGTCCATATCTCTTTCTGTGTACTGTATAATTTGCTTTGTTTCTCTGCTATAAAAAACTTTTTTGGGGAAAAAATTATATCATTCCTGTCATTTTTGAAGAAAGAGCAGATTAATAACTGAAACACTTATTCAGATAGAAAAATTAAAGAGAAATAATGTCTTTTGGTGATATATTTCCTTTAGAGAAACAAAATATAATTATGGTTGGGCTTATGTTATTGATGCCGCACTACTTCATCAGAATGCTTTATATGTTTTTGTCTTCAGAAGTAGGCATATTGCTGAGACCAAAAGGATCATTTGTCTTCCAGATATCAAAATACATTTTATAAGAGAAAATCAGTTTTTCACATTCAGAAGCCAAGTCATCCCAGTGTGAAGCTGAGAAATAAGGGAGTGGAAAAGAGAAATCTCAGACTTCTGGTGGCTCCGCTTCATTGATGGCGGTCTCTTTTAGACCGCTAGCTCTGTGATTCCGTAGAGCCACTCAGACAGTGCTAATCAGCTGTCTGGCAGCTTGAAAATCTCTCCCTCGGGCAAAGAGGGAGAGGTGAGCATTCGGGCTGAAGTAGAACCCCCAGGAAAGCCCCAGGAAAATTTCTGGAGGCTTGATGGGATCACTCCTTCCATAGCCTGAGAAAAGCTCCGGAATCCGGAACACTTCTGCCTAATGGCGGAACAAAATGTAGCATCCATCTCCGTGACTGAAAAGGATTTATGATGTAATGCTAATGCGGACAGAGCAGAAACAGGAGTATTGGCATTTGTTTGTAAGAAGATTTTAACTCCCTATCAGAGGAAATATTTGTAGTCAAGAGTGGAGATGAAGAAAGGAAATGGCATTTTGTATATTGAAAGCAAATGGCGCTTTGTGTATTGGAAGTGAAAGTTAAGGAAATGTTTATTACAACTGCTGGCGTGGAACCTATAAGAAGAATATAACAAGATGTTTTTTAAATGGATTGTTTATGATTTTTTTTACCTTTTTCTTTTTATTACAGTGATTAAGAAGAAAAGTTTATCGAAGCTTTTCCCCCCCTCTTTTTGGTTGATGACATAGTTTAAAAATGGTTTTTAAGCAAACAGCATTATCTACTACTAAAATTTTGGAAATTTCTTTAGCTCAGGTACGGAAATTAAAAGAAGATATCAAGGAAGATTTAAGGAATTTTTTACAGGAACTTTTGGAGGCTCATCTTTTAGAAATAGATCAAAAATTTAATGAAATGGAGAAAGAAATATTGGATCTTAAAGATGTGGTGGAAGAGCAGAGGGGGGCTATTATTTTACAGCCAAGAAGATTAGGTATGGAATTTTACAAGCATTTTATAAAAATAAATTTCAAATATTAGGACAAGATATAATAATGATGAAGGAAATTCCTCCTAAAATGTTAAGAAAGAGAAAATAATTTGCTTTTTTAGTGGATGACCTTAAGAAACATCAGATATATTTTGGGTGGGAGGTTCCAGCTGGCCTAACAGTGAATTATAAAGGAAAAAAGTATTTTCTTAACACAGCTGTTAAAGCTAGAGATTTCTATACCAATGTATTAAAGATTGGAAATCCTTTATTGTTGAATGTTAAGCTGATTGGTGAGCAGATGGTGGAAAAAGTGTAAGATAGAAGATAAGGGGAGGGAGAATGTTTAATTCTAATACATTTGAATATGGTTAATCCTTATAAAGGATTTATTTTGGATGTAAAAGTGTAATGTTAGGGGTATTATTTGAGGAGGATAGACAGTAAAATTTATGAATTTGGATTAAAAATTATATTTGAGAGATTGTTTATGGATGTAATGTTGTTATTTGGTTAAATAGAAATTAATTGTTATAACTGATATATTTTGGATATAAATAGGTGTAATTTTAATACTGTTATCTGAGTATGTGTAAGTTAAATTGAAGATTTTAATTAGTACAATTGACATATTGTGGAAGTTTAATATTAATATTAGCAATGTTATTTGATGTATGTAATTGATACTAAAGATATGAGAAGATAGAATGTCGTTTATTTTTGGAGATTGGAAAAAATAAGAATTTAAGTTGGAAATATGAACTATTTTTGAGAGACTGTTTAAGGAAGAAAGATATTATAGAAGAATTCCTGATGAATATTGGAAGAAGGAATGTTGTTTAGGCGTTGATCGATGAAGATTGGATATTAAAAACTATGTACTTTATTGAAGAACTGGAAATACCAATTTAACTGGAAGATGCTGAAGACTTTAGGAGTGGAATGGACTGATATATAATGGACTGGAAGAAAAATGTACTTTCTTGTTTCTGGAAGAGGAGTTAAGGTTTTAGAGAAAGGAGTGACTATGGATTATGACTTATGTTGTATTTTAATTTATGATTGTTAATCTTATACCCTGTATTCTGTTCTGGGAAGTCTTGGGTGGGGGAGGTGGGGAGGGAGGGGAAGAGAAGGGGAGGAGGTGGATATGGGGGTGGAAGAAAATCTTTTGTAAAACTTTTTAATTAAAAAAAGAAAAAGAAAAGAGAAGTCTCAAAGTCTCAAAGAAGCCCAACGGGAGAAATTAAATTTCACTCTAGATCTATTTTGTTGTTGAATTTGATTTTCTTCACCAACTTTCTGATCCCTAACAGATTATACCGACCAGAATTTCCCCCCCCATTAACACAAACTGGTGGCTGTGGAACAAATCAACCACAATTAGACAAGTTAATCCTGATACTATCAATAATTCAGCCAAAGGTTGATATTGAGGGTTAGTTTTTTTAAAATACACTTTAAATTCTCCCTTCAGATGTACAGTACCTTACTCTTTAGGCAGAATAGTTAATTTAAATATATATATATATTAGCAGGCATACTAGGAAATTTAAAAAAATATTTAATTAATTGCGATCAATAAACTTTTCTGTTACCAAATTCAGAGTGATGTCTGAAAATGTACAATACTTTTCGTTTAGAAAATCATGTATACAAATTAATATGAAAACCAATTTATACAGTGTATATAATTTTAATACTAGTTTTGTAAAAACCTAATAACACATTGAAGAAAAACAGCAAAAAAAAAGCAAAGAAAAAAAGTCAGTAGCTTTTTTTTTTGCTGTTTTTAATAGCTCAGTCCCTCTGCCAGAAGCTTTTCCTTACTATAAACTCTGTTCATCGAAAGCAACCAAATCACTTTGAAAGTACAACATATTTTTATTTGCATGTATGCAAAAATAATAATATAATATTCTTATATTATATCGAGGTAATCCTCGATTTACAACTGGTCATTTAGTAACCATTTAAAGTCTTATGACCATTTTTCACACAACCATGGCAGCATCCCCATGATCACATAATCAAAATTCGTATACTTAGTAACTGGTTCACGCACATAACAATTACAGTGTCCCAGAGTTATATGATGAACTTTTGCAACCTTCTGACAAGATAAATCAAGAGGGAAGCCAAATTCACTTAACAACAATTCATTTTACTACCTTAAAAACTGCAGTGATTCACTTAACAAAGGTGGCAAGAAAGGTTGAAAAATGGGGCAATTACAGGATGACATTCTATTCTATTCTATTCTATATTTTAGATTATTATTTATTATTTATCCTACTAGGTCAGCATAGCCATACTAGCTTTGGCATATGGTCAGTTAAACTTTCACCACCACATCAGTTAGAGGCAAATATATATAATATGCAGATGCAAATAAGACACTTGGGAGAAATAGATACAAAAGAAGAAAATAGTGGGGAAGGAAGATAAATGGGAAATCTATGAACTTTGTTATGGTTGATAGGCATGACTGAAATTCACAAACTTAGAAATGGTCATAAATTGCCTGACTTTTGATAAAATGTGGGCAGTAATAGAAGGAAAAGGAAAGTTGCATTTTGGTCCTCCTTTTGCATTTTCATACAATTTTTTCATACAAAAGTTTAATAATGTTCTCTTAGATATAATTGGTATCTGCAAAAATGTAGAGCTCTCTGCCCTGCGTCATAATAAAATTAGTGCAATGGCATTGGCAGATCAGTTTTTTCTACCATTCTGTCCTGTTAATAGCAACCTTAGCATAATTCACTATGGCAGTATTTCAACATTTAAGAAAACTATAAGTTATAACTGTATCAGGAAGGCTGAAATATATTGAAATAAATTAAATGTATGTTTGTGTCTTCATTAATCAACATTAATTGTTGGCTTGCTATTTATAATCATTTTGGGAAACTGCTATATTTCATTAGAGAATATTATTTGTGCTTATTTGTTGAAAAACTGTCAAAGTATGTGTGCATCTTTGCCTTACTTTTAATAGAAAGTTGTGTCTGGATCTACAGCAGTGGTAGTCAACCTGGTCCCTACCGCCCACTAGTGGGCATTCCAGTTTTCATGGTGGGCGGTAGGGGTTTTGTCCGATACTGAAGCACTTTCCTTTTGTTTAATTTAACTGACTTTTAAAAAAAAATCCATAGCATTATTTAAAAACATTTTTGTTATGTATCTTTAAATATTTTGGGCGGGAAACAAGCACGTTGCTGATTGGTTGAAGCCGCCGGTTAAACAGTATATAAAGGGTTGTTTTTCCCCAGCCAGGTTGCTGGGTTCACCATATATTAAAGAGCTGTTGTCACTACCCTGGTCTCCAGCCTCGTTACTTCCCGAACATAACACTGGCGACGAGGATGGGATCTCGAGGTTAAGGAGCACCAGAACCGAGCTGAAGCACGAAAAAACCGAACCCAGCAAACACAGGGCAGAAACGCGGAGATGGCCAGTTACACTCCGCCCGCACCGTTTGACCCGGCTAGAGAGAAATGGGGAACGTATATGACCCGTTTCGAAAGCTTTCTAGAAGCCAACGAACTGCAAGGAGTTCCAGACAACCACAAAAGGGCATACTTCTTGAGCCACTGTGGTCCCGAGGTCATCGACATCGCGGAAGCCCTGGCAGAGCCAACGCCGATACAATCGGTATCGTGGCAAACTCTGCAAACCCTGCTAAAAAACCATTTCGCGCCAACGCCGTCCAAATACGTGCGGCGTTTTGAATTTGGAGAGCGCTGGCAGCTAGAGGGCGAATCCATTGGCGACTACATGGCCGCCCTGCGGAAAGCCTCCAAAGACTGCGGGTACCGAGACCTGGACGAGGTGCTGCTGGAGCAACTCATTAGGGGGGTCAGAGACATGCGTTTGCGGAGGTGGCTGCTATCGAAAAGCAATTTGACGCTGGCGAACGCCCTGGACGAAGCCCGAGCACATGAAATGTCCACCCAAGCGGCGGAGACACTGCAAAAGCCTCTCACACCAAAGGCGAGCACAAAGTCAACCCCGGTGCACCAAGAAGAGATCCAGACCGAATCCGACGGTGAGGATGAGGAAGGGGTCTGCCGAACCGAGAAACGCGGCAAAGAGGACCGGGACGAATGCGGAAGTTGCGGAGGTCAACACCAGCGCCAACGCTGCAAGTTTAAGGACGCAACATGTCGGCGGTGCGAGAAGAAAGGGCACCTAGCTCAAGTCTGTCGAGCTCCCCAACCTTCCCGCCGAAAATTCAAATCGGCCAATCAGAGCACGGTATCGGCAAGGCGACCCGCGATTGGCTCAAACAAAAAGGCGCGATTCAACCAAACGACTGTGGTCATAGGCGCGCCTCAACCCAGTGGAGAAGAAGATCTTCACCAAACCCAAAATAGAGGAGTGCGGTGCCGACTCAAGTGGCCACCGGGCCAGCTATCACCATCATGTCCTGGGACACTTTGGCGAAGTCACTGCCATCAGTCGCGAAGCGCCACCTGCAAACACAACGGCTACGAGTCCACGACTACCAAGGGAATCGAATCCCTGTTCGAGGGACCACCTCTGTCCGAGTCGAGTACGGACCACACAAGAAGACCCTGCCCATCACGATCGTCGAAGGGACCCTGCCTAGTTTGTTGGGACTAGACTGGTTTCGTGCACTGGGCATGGGAGTGACTGGCATCTACAGAAGTGACTGTAACCTGAAAGACATGCTCATGAACGAGTTCGAAGATGTCTTCAAGGACTGCCTGGGCAAGTACAAGGGGACCCCTATTTCCTTCAACTTAGACCCCCAGGTAGCTCCCATTAGGTTAAAGGCAAGGAGAGTCCCTTTTGCCCTTAAACCAAAAATTGACAAGGAGCTAGATAAGCTCATAAATCAGGGGATTTTGGTGCCAGTCGATCACGCAAAGTGGGAGACGCCAATCGTCACCCCAGTAAAACCAGATGGGTCAATTAGAATCTGCGCTGACTACAAGGCGACGCTAAACAAAGCCTTACAGAAAAGCGCTTACCCAGTTCCCGTGGTGCAACACTTGCTGCACTCTTTGGGGCAAGGGCAAGTCTTTGCAAAGTTAGACTTGGCTCAAGCCTACCAACAACTGCCCGTAGACGCCAACACAGCCGAAGCCCAAACGATTGTAACTCACAGGGGGGCATTCAAGTGTACCCGATTACAATTTGGGGTGAGTGTGGCACCAGGGCTGTTCCAAAACTTAATGGAACGACTTCTGCAAGGGCTCCCAGGGGTAGTTCCCTACTTCGATGATGTATTGATATCAGCGGAAAATGTAGAGGAATTGGGGGAGCGTCTGAGAAAGGTTCTGGGCATTTTCCGGTCAGCCGGACTTAATGTTAAAGTGAACAAATGCCAGATAGGAGTAGAATCCGTCGAATTCTTGGGCTACCGAATAGACAAGAAAGGAATTCACCCCACTGAGAGCAAGGTCAAAGCAATCAGAAAGGCTCCAGCGCCCACAAACAAAGCAGAGCTACAGGCATTCCTGGGGCTAGTGAATTTTTACACGGTCTTTTTAAAAAACAAAGCGACCGTTGCTGAACCGCTGCATAAGCTTCTAGGGAAAAATACTGTTTGGTCTTGGGGAAAGTCGGAAAGTAGGGCTTTCGAAGCAGTAAAAAACCTGCTCTCGAGCGATAGCCTGCTCATCCAGTATCATAGCTCATTACCCTTAGTGCTGGTTTGCGATGCCTCCCCTTACGGAGTGGGGGCTGTGCTCAGCCACAGACTTCCAAATGGCACAGAAGCCCCTATAGCCTTCTACTCCAGAACGATGTCCTCCCCAGAGAGGAACTATAGCCAGTTAGATAAGGAAGCGCTAGCAATTGTGTCAGGGGTGAAAAAATTTCACGAATATGTTTTTGGGCGAGATTTCGAAATTGTGACTGACCACAGACCGCTGTTAGGAATACTGGCTGGCGACCGCCCAACGCCTGTGGCACTTTCGCCACGATTGACTCGATGGACTATTTTCTTAGCCGCTTATTCTTACAAGCTGCAGCATCGACCAGGAAAAGAAGTGGGGCATGCGGACGCGTTAAGCAGATGCCCACTACCAGGGGCGATCGAAGACCCCACTCCGGGGACGCCCATCCTGCTTATTGACTCTTTGGACTCTGGCCCAGTCACATCTAAGGAAGTGGCTCGGGCATCATACCGGGACATTATGTTAAGGACTGTACTCGGTTGGGTACAAAGAGGGTGGCCATACCGGGCGAACGGTTTAAGGAATTTGTAAAAAAACGTGATGAGCTCTCGGCTCAAGGGGGGTGCCTGTTATGGGGTGATCGTGTGGTAATCCCGGATAAATTAAGGGGAAAGGTATTGGACCTCCTCCACGAGGGTCACCCAGGGATCGTAAGGATGAAGGGGCTAGCAAGAAGCTATGTGTGGTGGCCACTCATGGACTCAGAGATTGCTGAGAGGGTACGGAAATGCCAGGCTTGCCAAGAGTCCAGACCTCTACCCCCAACGGCCCCAGTCAGGGAATGGGAAAAACCCCAAGGGCCCTGGTCAAGAATCCACATTGATTTTGCTGGCCCTTTCCACGGCCAAACCTTCCTAGTGGTTGTCGACGCATTCTCTAAATGGTTGGAGATCATACTCATGAAATCCACTACGGCCGAGGCAGTAATCGCAGCCCTGCGCCACCTATTCGCAACCCACGGGTTGCCTGACACTCTGGTGTCCGACAACGGCCCGCAATTCACGGCAGCCCAGTTTGAGGAATACTTGGCAGAGGAGGGCATCCGACATGCCCTCTCTGCGCCTTTCCACCCTGCGTCGAATGGCCTTGCAGGGCGTTCCGTCCGGAGCGCTAAGGAGGCATTGTCCAGGCTCAAGCCAGGTGACTGGCAAACAAAGATAGATTTCTTTCTGGCCGTTCAGCACAGAACCCCAAGCACTGCTACAGGCAGAAGCCCAGCCGAATTATTGATGGGACGGAAACTCCGGTGCCCACTTGACCGTTTGAATCCCCATTACACACCAGAGGGTTACAAGGGGGAACTAGAAAAAACGAGAGAAATGGGCATAGGCGACCAAGTGTGGGCCCGCAACTATGGGGACGGCCCAAGTTGGCTCGCAGGGCAAATCATAAAAGCAACCGGTCCAAAGTCATACTTGGTCGAATTACAAGACAACCGAGTATGGAGGCGCCACATAGATCAGATAAGGAAACGAATAGCTGAACAACCCGAGCTAAATGAGACAGATAATGACCACTCCTTATTTGAACCCACAGCTGACCATAACCCGGGGGAGGCGCAAGACTTAGCTGAGGTCCCGGAGGTCCAGCGACGCCATCAGGTTCCCGATGGAAACAGCAGGGAAAATTACAAAAGTAATCCAAGGCCGGATGGCCAAGAAAAAGAATCTGCAAGTAATCCAGGGCCCGATGGCCTAGAGAAAGAGCTGGGAGGAGCAAACAGCCCCTCCGACCAGCTCAAAACACCACCCAGGACTGAACCGCGCAGGTCTGAAAGAATTAGGAGACGCCCAGGTTATTTGCGTGACTACGTCGAAAAATAACATGTAAATAATATGTAAATAGTGGTAAAGTGTTTTCTGGGAGGGGAGGAGTGTTATGTATCTTTAAATATTTTGGGCGGGAAACAAGCACGTTGCTGATTGGTTGAAGCCGCCGGTTAAACAGTATATAAAGGGTTGTTTTTCCCCAGCCAGGTTGCTGGGTTCACCATATATTAAAGAGCTGTTGTCACTACCCTGGTCTCCAGCCTCGTTACTTCCCGAACATAACAATTTTCATTAGGTTTTTCATAAAATTCCCCTTGATAATTTAAATTTCTGAAAATATATAATTTGTATCGCCCGTGCATAAGTTTAGTTCACGTTACATAAGTGAAACTAAATGGCACTATACTGCAACTGCAAACAAAAGAGCCTCATCCTAGAATAGCTCGCACATTTCCCCCCATACCACCCAGCTGTAACAGACAAGCAGAGCTGGTAGCCGGCGCCCCCACCCACCCACCCAATCCACAATGCGTGAGAGATGTGCACAATGCATGTGCAGATGACGATACACAGCGCATTACTGTGGAACTGGTGGGCGGTTAGAAATTTTTACTACTAACAGAGATACAAAAGTGGGCGGTAGGTATAAAAAGGTTGACTACCCCTGATCTACAGTATTTTTCGGAGTATAAGATGCACCTTTTTCCCCCCAAAAAAGAGGGTGAAAATCTGAGTACATCTTATATTCCGAATGTAGCCCTGCCCAGCTTCTCAAACAGAGGTTTCAGAGGCTGAAAAAAGCATCAGAAACAGAGCTTCAGAAAAAAAGCCCCAAACGGAGCTTCATGGAGCTTAGAAAAAAAGCCCCAAATGGAGCTTCAGAAAAGAAGCCCCAGAGCTTCAGAAAAAAAAGCCCCCAAATAGGGCTTCAGAAAAGAAGCTCCCAAACAGAGCTTCAGAGGGTTTTTTTCTGTTTTTTCTGAAACAGAGTTTCAGAGGCAGGGGAAAAAAAGCCAAAAAAAGCAAGGCACAGAGCTCACAACCAAGGAACCTGTTGCTAAAATTCACCTCTGGGAACAGCTGATTGGTGGTATTTTGGGAAGCCAATCCACCTGCCAATCAGCTTTTTTCTTATTTTCCTCCCCAAAAACTAAAGTGCATTTTATACTCCGGTGTGTCTTACACTCTGAAAAATATGGTATATGCTTTTATATTTGCTCATAATATTTTTTTTTTGCATCTCATCTAAAATTTAAGATGTTTTATTATTGCTTGATAAATGGTAAACAAACGTAGGAAAGAAAGGATAAAATAGAAAAAATGTGAGTAAATAATATGCTTTATACAATTAACTATTGAAAGGTAACTCCACTTTTGAAGACATTAAACACTGACCACATAAAATGTTTTATGTTGATAATCATTCAGTTCATAAGGAATAAGTACACATATATCTTCATTCTTATATTTTTAAATTTGGAATAGCTATATTTTTATTATGCCAAAATCATCCTTTTGCTATGCCCATACAAATCAAAACATAATTAATTATAAATAGATACATTTCAGAATTGGGCATCATAGCTATATCTTTAAAGTTTATTTCCCATTACCAAAACTATATTAGCCATTTTTTTCTAAGTGATGCCAAAATCTTCATAAAGATTTTGCAAGAGGCAGCCTGAAACATGAGCTGAAAATTATTTATTTAACCTTAAATATAGCCTATAATGCAGAATCAGAATGTAGATGAGCCTGCTTAAATAAGATGGCTGTAATATCTAGAAATGATTTAGGCAATGATTGCTTATAATCTAATATTTTTTGCCTTCTAATATGCAAGGTACAGTCAGATGCTAGCATTAAACTATAAAAAGCTTAAATGTTGTAACCAAATTAATTAATGATAGAAAACAAATTTAGCAGAGGATAATTATTTATACCTAAAATAGAAGATAGAGGATAATGAAGTTTGCTGTAAATAAGGAGACAACTATGATCTAAATGATGTGATTACTATGCTATTGTGAGCATATCTAAGCTTTGATCTATGTGGTCTCAAGCTTTATTGAAAGATATAGAAGATGAGGGAAATATAATTTTTTGGAAGCTCTCATGCATTGTGGGAATCCTTTCTCAATTCCTCTGGAATTGAAACCTTGCTTGTCCTGTTAGACTTCAAGTAAGGTAGATATGCAATGTGCATGGGGTGTCAAACAGACAACAAATAGTTAAAATTGGTAATGCTCTATCAAATCCTGTTCCTGTCACAAGTGGTGTTCCTCAAGGTAGCGTTCTTGGACCTACTCTCTTTATAATATACATAAATGATCTTTGTAATCATATCTCAAGTAACTGTGTTCTCTTTGCTGATGATGTCAAACTTTTCAACACCACTGACAATACATCCACAATTCAAAAGGACCTTGATCATCTAACTGCTTGGTCTAAAATTTGGCAACTACAAATCTCAACCAGTAAATGCTCAGTCTTGCATATTGGAAGAAAGAACCCAATCACAAAGTACATGCTTGATGGACATTGTCTCGCAGATGACCCCCACCCTGTCAAAGACCTTGGAGTTTTTACATCTAAAGATTTAAGTGCCAAAGCCCACTGCAACTATATAGCTAAGAAGGCTCTAAGAGTTGTTAACTTAATTTTACGTAGCTTCTTTTCAAAAAACACCACGCTACTGACCAGAGCATATAAAACATTTGTTAGGCCAATTCTTGATTACTGCTCTCCTGTCTGGAACCCATACCATATATCTGACATCAACACAGTTGAGCGTGTCCAAAGGTATTTTACGAGAAGAATTCTCCACTCCTCCGAAACCAATAAAATACCTTATTCCACCAGACTTGATATCCTGGGTCTAGAAAACTTGGAACTTCGTCGCCTTCGACAGGATCTGGGTTTAGCATATAAAATCATCCGTTGTAATGTCCTTCCTGTCAATGACTTTTTTAGTTTCAATAACAATATCACAAGAGCTACCAACAGATTTAAACTCAATGTCAACTGCTCCAGTTTAGATTGCAGAAAACACGATTTCTGTAACAGAATTGCATATGCTTGGAATGCATTACCTGACTCTGATGTTTCTTCTCATAACCCCAAAGGCTTTAGTCTAAAACTGTCCACAGTTGACCTCACCACTTTCCTTAGAGGACTCTAAGGGGCGTGCATAAGAGCACAAACGTGCCTACCGTTCCTGTCCTATTGTTTCTTCCCCTATGTATATATATGTTTATAGTACCTCGTTTCTCCTCATATATACGTTCTTATATTATATAACCCTTTATGCAACACTTGTATATATTGTTACGACAAATAAATAAATAAAATAAATAAATAAATAAACAATGTGTCTATAAATGATGCTTTATTAAGTGCTTTATTTATTATGTGTCTATAAATGATGCTTTATTATAATGATGCTTTATTTAAACCTGACTATGTTGCTATATGATTGAGTCTCTGGGTAGAAGAACAATAAGAAAAGTGGAGATACAATAAAGATCTGCTTTAGGACCCTCATTTTGACACTTTAAGGATCTTTGAAAAAACATCACAATTATTAACTCCCTGGGGAATTAGAGTAATTGAAATGCATCATGTAAATCTGTGCAGCTATCACTTCAGTAGTCCCAGGAGTCTGTTCTGGATTATTCAGCTGTGACAATTATATGAATCTTGTATCTGTTGGGAATTTGTTCAAGGTAGGAAATTTGGCTAAACTTTGCTGAAATAGATCTGATGAATAATAAATTTATGATAACATTTCTCCCCTTGATAACTAATTGCTAAGTATGAAAAATACATAACTTTTGCTTCATTTAAATAAGAATTTCTAAAGTGTGTGTATATGCATGTGTCTATGTAAGCCTCTCTCCCTCTCTGTCTTTGTCTCCCTCTCCCTCTCTCTCTATCTTACAGTATATATGAGAGTATGTATGTATATGTGTGTGTGTATAGTATAGCTTACACAAAATGACAAATATCTCAATGATATATTTCATTTAACTCAGTTATTGAGTTAATCTATTAAACTTAACACTATTAAACATAATGATTTTCTAGAAACTGTGACATTGTCTACAACTTATGAGAATTGCACCATGCACACATGTATATGTATACACTGATTCCAAAAAATAATATTGGTTGTCAAACTTGGGAGTTATTTTTTGCAGGTTCTTTGACTTTCCTAAGAGTTAGAAATGCTTCTAAATTTTCTAATAGCAGTAAGAATTTAAAAGCTTAACTGTAAATTGAAACTGAGCTGCAGTTCTATCATAGGAATTTATATGCTATCCGAGAAAGAGTAATTGGTTTCTTTCTGACCATAATGCTTCAGAATAGGCTGGATTCATCCATTGTGGTACAGCTCTGTTTTGTAAAAAATGCTTCAAAAGATTAGAAAACTACCACCATGATTGTAACTAAATAATCATTTATAATAAATTTTCCCAAATAGTTCTGCCCTACTAAACTGTTCAAGTTTTGCTTGTCTGCTTGATTTGAATTTAGAAGATATATTTTGGGTTCCTTCACAAAATGTGAAATCTGGGAATGGAAAAGAGAGAATTATTGGAATAGAAGATCTCAGAGAGCAGGATATATAGCTAAAATACACTTTCTGATAGTGGATGTTGGATTTACACATTAAGCAATTTATTTAGTTTTAGTATAGCAATTTACCTGAACCTAGAGATAAATTGTGATTAAAGAAATCATGCCATAATGCAATGTGTTACAGCAGTCATGAACAGTTAAATTTGTGAAGGGCATAAAGAACATGTGGTAATTTTCTTGCCTTCTGCAAAAATTTCTAATGTCACATCTCATTTAAAGAGTCTGATACATAGTGCTTGGATATTTATTCCACTTATCATGCACCACATGTTATAGAGAATATAATGGCTGCATCCAGAGATATATTTAAGCAATTTGGTAGGAGCCAGACAAGAAAAAGAAAAATGACCTCAGCATATGGGTTACATAGTGCTCCAGGGAAGAGGGCTTTAGATTTGTTAGATACTGGAGAATATTTCTGGACAAGCCAGACAAACAGAAGATGGATGGGCTCTACTTGATCAGTAACATCACAAAGCAGGCAGGTGTTTAAACTGCTCTCTTAGGAAAAGTTGAATTATGAAGTATCTGATTTAGAGGACTTTTCCCTAGGGGATCACAGTGAAAATAGTTTTCATTATTTTAATGGGAATGGGTAGAAATGGTACATTTGAACATGACAGCCAATAAAAACCTGACTAGCCATGGGGGAAAAACAAAAAAAACAACTAGGTACTTCAGGGGATTGTTGAACTATCTCTATAGTACATATGTTTAGCTATTTTCTACCATAAATTTGGAAACCTTAATGTAATTATTAATTTTTTATGAATGGATAATATGTAACATTTATTTAAAAATAAATGCTGAAATAGTATATATGTTGTATATTTTAGTAATTTTATGTCTTTCCCAAATTGTTCTGGTGGTAGTTGTTATTGGCCCAAAAATAACATCACACTTCAGTGTGTGCTTTAATTATAATCATTCCAATTATATCTTTGAAAATAATTGAATGTTAAATATGTGTTCTGTGTATAAAAGAAGTATTTTTTTTAATCTTAATGGAGTTCATGATTCTAATTTATGGTTCAGTTTGGCTTAGTCATTCCATTTAAATTGAATGTAAAGCTAAACTGCAGTTAAATCAAGAAATGAACCCATAAGCAAAAGAAGCACCTGGAAGAGAACACCCTGGAAATGGAGGACTCAAACAAGCATATAAAGCTCTATTGGATGGGATTGACGACCTACCTAATCAAAGCTTATGTAGGCAATGTGTACATATGTAAATATTTATCTTCTTCTATTTTCCATGTATTTGATTTTTAAGAGAAGGATAGCATGGCCTAAATCAAGACATCTACGTTTGAACTGAGCCTTGCATAAAGTAAATTTGCAGGGTTTTGTTTTTTTTTAAATCTACTGGTGCTGATAGAGCAACAAGAAATACAAAATACAATTATGTTTCTGCACTTACTGCAACCAGAGAAAGCTATACAATGATATTGGTTAGAGCAGAGGTCTTCAAACTTGGCAGCTTTAAGACTTGTAGACTTCAACTCCCAGAATTCTGGGAGTTGAAGTCCACAAGTCTTAAAGCTGCCAAGTTTGGGGACCCCTGTCTTAGAGTGACCTCTTAAGGCAGTAGTTCTCAACCTTTATAGTGCTACGACCCCTTTAATACAATTTCCCACGATGTGGCGACCCCAACCGTAAAATCATCCACAAGCATGTGCAAATGATAGGCAGTGATCTCAGCGCGCCTCAGCAGCCACAGAAGGGGAAAATAAGCGGCAAACTGTTTTTTTGAATTTATCGCGCCTGAAGCTGTATTAGCTAGCGATCTGAACTGTTTGCGATTGCCTTGAGGACAGAGGCATTAAAGCGGAGACTCCTCCCCTATTAAGTTTATTGCACCTGAAGCCAGATTAGGCTAGCGATTGGGAGTGATTGCAGCTGGCTTGAGAGGGAGACATCAGAACAAAGATTTCTCTCTTTTTTAATTCATCGCGCCTGAAGCCGAATTCAGCTAGTGATTCGAAGAGCCTGCAGCTGGCTTGTGGAATCAACTATTGGAGCACGATTCTTCGATTCGCAAGTATACTTCCCATATTTCCGATGGTCGGAATCGTTATTCAACCCCCAATGGGATCGCGACCCACAGGTTGAGAACTGTTGTCTTAGGGAGAGGAGAGATCACTTCAGTACTTCTGTAATGGTTATGCTAGGCGCCTGACAGTTAAATCCACAGTCTGGCTATGGACTGAGATCTTCTGATATTTGGGAGGAATTTGATAGTGTAAGTCCCAAGGAAGCAAACTGGTTTTGTGAATGACAATAATACTATATTATTACTCCCCAAACCAAAATATTATAATTATATATCTAGGGAGAGTATTTCCCCCCCCCATTTTTATAAAAGAGATAATAAAACAATCTACAATATTGATGAATATGATTGTTTAAGAAAGTAAATTTTATATTTGACAGGATAATTTATTTAAAAAACAATTCACTTCTTCAGAATCAGAAACTTAGCAGACAGTCAAACTACTGAATTTGGATGTGGACCAACAAACAGAATTTGGTTACCTGTTGAAATGCTGTAATATCATCAACAAGTATACCGTATATACTCGAATATAAGCCGATCCGAGTATAAGCCGAGGTCCCCAATTTTACCCCAAAAACTGGGGTAAACTGGGGACTCGAGTATAAGCCGAGGGTGGGAAATGAGGCACCTACCGGTTGGGGAAACCCTCCCTCCCTCAGCTGAGAAGGCTGGCGGCTCCCCCCGCCCGCCCTCTCACTGCACCGGCCGGGCGTCCGGCCGGTAAAAAGTGAAAAAAGAAAAAAAAAACTCGAGTATAAGCATCTATATATATATATAGGAAGAAGAAAAAAGAAAAAAAAAACTCGAGTATAAGCCGAGGGCTTAAAAAAAAAAACTCGAGTATAAGCCGAGGGGACGTTTTTCAGCACAAAAAACGTGCTGAAAAACTCGGCTTATACTCGAGTATATACGGTAATCCTTATTTAAATGACAAAGACTACAGTATACCTGTGAACAGTTTACAAGAAAAATCCACCCTATTATTAATAAAAATGGGAATACATAATGTTGTGGGCTAGAAATGCAGAAGAATTCTATTACAATTCCACTGAGAATGAATTTATTTTTCTGCATCTGCCAATGGCAGAACATTAACATGAAATAAAGTTCAATAATATTCATCTGCTTCTATTAATACTGTCCCAGAAAAAGGTCTCTAAAATTATCTGCTGAACATTATGGACATATAGAATTATTTTTTTAAAAAGACTTCTTTTTCTATGTTTTTAAAAAAGGCATTTTGAGACTTTGCATAAAAGAAACCCATTTATCAAAGAATAAAAGCATCATGATACATACCCATCACACATATATATTGTTTCACACAACTCTCTGTTTTTTCAAGGTCGTATCAACTCCATCCACTCATGACTTTCTAAAACATCTCCTTCGTCCTGATTATTTCATCCTTTATATTTGTTTTTAGAAATTCAAAAATTATTCTATCTCAACATGCTTTTTTCATACTGACTCCTTTGTCTTTCCCTTAGCTTTACGAAACCACAATATATTCATTTCATGAGTATATGAACTTATTTGTGAACACACATAAAACTCCCCTTATAGACCAAGTTGCAATCTTCCATGTGCCATGATCATCAATATATGTCCTGTATATAGTGATGTCTGCTGTCAACCAACTAAGAGCTCCCAGGGCACTTTTTAATAACACAGAAGATGTGCGATGAGATATCAATCTTAGTTCTACCTCAACTACATGGAGCAGTCCCTGCTAATAATCAGAATAGTTCACAATCAATTTGGATAGTACGCCATAAACACAACCAAAGCCCAGCTTTACTTCACATTTGCTGATGTTATTCAATGCCAGCTTTGACCTAGAAATTACCTTGTAAACTAGTAGAGATACAATGATACAGTGACATAGTTTAGACATACAACTAGTTTGTACCAGATGAGTTTCACTTGCCTCAAATAAATTCAGCTCAACGATTAAGGGCCACATGCCACCTTTCAAATATTTATTTATTTATTTATTTTATTTATTTATTTATTTTGTCACAACATCATATAAAAAGATTATATAGTATATAAACATATATATGAGTAAATATTGGGAGGTATAAGCATCTATATATATATAGGAAGAAGAAAAGAAAAACAATGGGACAGGAACGGTAGGCACATTTGTGCGCTTATGCACGCCCCTTATGGTCTTCTTAGGAATGGGGTGAGGTCAATAGTAGAAAGTTTTTGGTTAAAGCTTTTAGGATTATGGGAAGTGACCACAGAGTCAGGTAAAGTATTCCAAGCACTGATGATTCTGTTACAGAAGTCATATTTTCTGCAATCTAGATTAAAGTGGTTAACATTAAGTTTAAATCTGTTGGTTGCTCTTGTATTATTGCAGTTAAAGCTGAAGTAGTCTTTAACAGGAAGGACATTACAATAGATGATTCTATGAGTTAACCTTAGGTCTTGTCGAAGGCGACGGAGTTCCAAGTTTTCTAAGCCTAGGATTTCAAGTCTGGTGGGATAAGGTATTTTGTTGTTTTCAGAGGAATGGAGAACTCTTCTTGTGAAATATTTCTGGACTCGTTCAATTGTATTGATGTCAGAGATGTGGTGAGGGTTCCAAACAGGCGAGCTGTATTCTAGAATTGGTCTAGCAAATGTTTTGTATGCTCTGGTTAGTAGTGTAGTAGCTTTTGGAAAAGAAGCTACGTAAGATTAGGTTTACAACTCTTAGAGCCTTTTTTGCTATGTAGTTACAGTGGGCTTTGGCACTTAGATCATTTGACATGAAAACTCCAAGGTCTTTAATGGGGTGGGGGTCATCTGTGAGGTAATGTCCATCAAATATTATGCATTCATTTTTGGATTAGAGCACTAGAAGAAAAAAAACGGAATGGGGACAGAGGTGAAATTGGGGGAAAAGAACAAAATTCACCTATCAAGATAAGGCTTCAACCCATTCTGACCTTAAATAGGCAATGCAAAAACATTAGAAAAGTGTATGTTATAAAGTCAAAATTGTCAATTCCATTTTGTAAAACCCTAATATTAAGTTCCTGTGTTATTATATACATAAAATTTTGCATAATGTTAATAAAAGTAATGAGTTGCTTAACACTATGGCTGTGTGAGATTTTGATTTACAGAGTTCAACTGAATAAGATGATAACATTTTCAATTTGAAGAACCAAATTGATTTGAAGTTCTCTGAAGAAATGCTTCATATGGATGATTTTTGGATGTTGCCAAACATTTTCTTTCCCCAGTCTGATTTTAAATGCCACTGAAATTATTGTGATGGGTTTATTTGTATGTCTGGATTAGGGAGGTTTTGCTGTGCTGATATGTTTAACATGGAGACATAATTTATTGTATATATGAAAATATATCCATACTATTGCTCTTTGCCCTAGCAACCATGTCCCATTATTTTATCTTTTTAGAAAGGGAAATGAGCAATATTTGTGTCCTCAGCATTTTTAAAATGGACATTAAATTAAAATTTTTGGACACAATCCAGTTTTGTTTATAGAAGTTCTTTAGTTTCTGAACTGTTTGCACTTGTGGTCTGAATTGTATCCATTTTATCCCAGTGTTAATGGCTCTATTTCAAAAATTACATTTGAGAACATATTTGTCTGAACTGGTTTTCATTTTCTATGTAAAATTATCTCCTGGCTATAAAAAAAGAGAAAAGGTAAAAAGACATCCTAACCTTTTGTAATTTTGTATTTATGATGCATCTTAATTAAAGTAATGTCCAAATTAAAAACAAAACTCATTGAGTAACAAAAGCTTTAGCCTGTTTATTTAATATTTTGAGATAGGCAGGTAGTATCTCTAAATATTTGTAGTTTATAAATGAATAAATACAAATGACCAAATCATTTGCCATTGCTTCTTTCCTAAATAAAAATTACTTCTCACTAATTAATTAATTAACTAATTAACTAATTAATTAATTTTTGTCAGTCTTGTTTACCTAAATTAGACTACCTAATTTCCATGTCTAATAGACAATAAACCATCATAGAATCCACTCAATCAAATTTAGAAAAAAAAATTCTAGCATGTTTAGAATCACGTATCACAAACCTTGAAAATATAATTTTTACAGTACAAAAAAATGGAAACTCCACAGAACAAAATCTTTTCCCAACCCCACAAATACTACCTAATCCACAACCTAAACCACAAATATATTCTAATCAATCAATCAAACAAACAAACAAATAAACAAACAACGTAGCCATTTTAATTAAAGATACCATTGAAAGAGAACAGAAATGTCAAAATGCAATATTAGTTGGATTAGATAATACCAGTGAATCAGATATTACTCAAGTTCATAATATTATTAAAAATTACATTTCACCCACCCTCTCCCCTGAAGATATAATGAAAGTCTCCAGAGATGGACCTGAATACAAAAACAGCGATGACTCAGTGGCACCAAAATTCTGTAGAGTAATCTGCATAAATGAGATCAGCAAAAAAAAGTTCATTCAAGCCATAAACAAAATTGCCAGAACCAACCTCAGCCTCAAGAAACTTAGAGCTAGACCTGATCTATCTTTTCTTCAATGGATTCGTTCTCGTGAATTTCGCACAGAACTCAAACGAAGGCAAGACGAAGGAGAAACCAACCTTTACATTGACTACCGTGCTGACTGCATAAAAAGAAAAACCTACAACCAACTGGCCAACATCCAACCTCCAATCAAAGTATCCAACCAACTGTCGCACTGAATTTCCAATCATCTGTCGTACAAAAATCTCAACCAGGGGGCGTGGCCATGACCGTGGCGGGGTAAGGACCTTTCCTTCACTTCACAGGGCTTATTAATGAAGATTTATGAGAATTTATGCCGTTTGGAATGCACTGTTATGGATGAAAGTTAATAAATCATGAAGTGAAAGTGTTAACAGCCCAGCAGATTGAATTTAAAACTGGTAGGTCATCTGGAACGGCTTGAATTAAGGAGTTTCTACAGCGTGGGATGACCAAGCCGGCAGACACGATAAGTTGGAATAAATTGCTGTGTTTTGTTTTTCCAAAATTAACTATCGTGTTCTGTGTTAAAAAAATTTTTTTTTCTATTGCTGAGGCTAAGGAGTGAATATTAAGGACTGAATCTGATAATGAGAAGAATTTAATTAAGGAGAAGAGAAACTAACTTTTTGTTGGATTGTTTGGCAGCAAGAGGATTTTACTGAGCGGATAATTTTTTCTTTATTTTTTTTTCTCTTGAGAGCAAATTAATAGCTTGTTTATATTACAGAAAAAAAAGGATTCTGCTTCGTTTAAGTTGGTTTGTCTTCTTTTCTGCTCTGCTGACGTGGAGGAAAAATGGCACTGATTAATGTTAGCTGTGAAGTTCTGTGTTTCTTTGTGGAATATCCTTGAACTTGAGAGATAACAGTGCAAATAAGCCGCTTCGCTTCAATTAAAAGACTGTCGTCCTTTGATCTTCACTAAGACCCTCTGTAAAATTGGTTTGGAATCTTAGTTTGGGAAAATTTTTGGTTTTTTTCAAAATGACTCAACAACTTTCAGAAACGCAGCAACTTGCTGCAGCTTTAAATAAAATTGGGGAAAAAATAGCAGGACTATCAGAGCGTATAGATAATTTGACATTGAAACTGACATCCGAAATGCAAAATTTGAAGCAAGAGATGAATGAAAACTTTGCAAAACAAAAAGAGGAAATGATAATGATTAAAGATGAAATGGAGCAGATGCATGTGCATGAGGTAAAAGTAGATCGGCAAATTGGCAAAATATTTTATAAAAATGAGCAGCAAGATAAGAGAATTTGTCTTTTGGAAGAAGAGATGAGGAAATATAATTTGGTTATCAGAGGAATCTCGGAAGAAAAGGAGGATAAATTGAAACAGCGGGTTCTGAAATGGATTAATGATTTGGATACACAACTTACGTTCACAATAGCAGACCTGGCAAGTGTTTTTAGAATTGGATATAGAAGGCAAAATGGTTCTAACAGGAATGTGCTTGTCAGGTTCGCAAATCTTGGTGATAAGTTGGAAGTTATGGCCAAGGTGAGAGAGTTGGGAGATGCTTTGAAGTTTGAAGGGAAGACTATTCAAGTCTTCCCGGATATATCAAGAGAAGAAAGGGCATGGAGATTTTTTTTAAAACCAATCACAAAAGTTTTGAGAGATAATGGAATTAAATACAATTGGAGGCCACCACAACAATTGAAATTTTTTTATAAAGGAAGGATGCGTACAATCACCCCAGATATAGATGCATTATTATATTTACGGGAGCTTGGACTGATTGAGATGGAGGATTTAATGGAGATAAAAGATCAAATGCTTCAGATGGGTGGAACATACGCGGAAACATCAATCCCAGAAGAAGAAAAAGGGGCTATTGGAGGGCAAGACTCTAAAGGGTTAAAGAGGAAAGAAATATCACCTGTGTTGGTTGAACAGAAGAAGAGTCGTGAGGATACAGTAGGAGAAGAAGCAGATAAGAGTCTTGGAAAATATGAAGCTGAATGCGGGTCATCGCTATCTTTTTTGGAGTGATGAATTTAAATAGACAGCCCGAAAGAAGTGGCCCGGGCATTGGCACGTCCCCTCTCCCCCATTCTCTTTATAGAGGCGAAACCGATGAGGATGTGGGGGAAGAAGATTGTTTGTGCTTTATTGTTTGTTTTGTTTTTTGTTTTTTTTCTGTTTTCTTATTGTTGTTTATATGTTAAATATAGGTTATATGGTAGTTTAATGTCGGGTGGTGGGCACAGAAAGGAAGATGCGGGGATAGGATTAAAAAATTTATATTTTAAATGGGAGTTATAAAAATAATGTCATGGAATGTGAAGGGTACAGGGAATCAGATTAAAAGAAGAAGATTGGAGTTTAAGATTAAAAGGGATTTACCAGACATTTTATTTTACAAGAAACCCATCAGAAATCTGAAGATTCAAATAGAATGTATATAAAAGGTATGCAAATATATGAAAAGCATTTGGAACTTCAAAAGCTAGAGGAGTTGCAACACTGATATCAGATAGGGTGTACTTTGAAAAACATAAGGTAATTTTGGATGAAGATGGAAGATATGTAATAATTGTTGGAAATCTTAATGAGGAAAAAGTGACACTTGTTAATTTATATTTACCGAATGAAAAACAAAGAGAATTTCTTGAAAAAATAACAAAAATTTGGAGAATGAAAGTGTAGGGAAAGTAATTGTGGCTGGGGATTTTAATTTAATCAGAGATAAAATAGACAGTACTAATCCCACCCGCTGTGGAGGAGCAAATAAAATGGGGATTTTAAATATGTGGATGCTTCGAAACGGCGTGGTTGATGTGTGGAGAGAGGTTAAAGGAATTGAGAGAGTATACACTTTTTTCTCTAAGATATATAATACATATTCTAGAATTGATTATATTTTTCTTTCTAAAGATTTGTTGAATAATGTGGATAAGGTAGATGTGGGAATTTTTAAAGATTCTGATCATGCAGAAGTTATGGTGGACTTAGATTTTAATTTTGAGAAAAAGAAGCTATTGGAGATATGACGAAATTGTATAAAATGAAAAGAATAAAAATGTGATACATAAAAAAGTGGAGGAAAGTTGGAGATTAAATGATAACGGGGAGGTTAAATTTGAAATTGTTTGGGATGCGATGAAAGCGGTGTTTAGAGGGGAGAGTATTAAATTATCAAGTAGGAAATATAAAAATTATAAAAATTAAAATGGAAAGAGATAAAATCAGATTAAAGAATTGGAAAATCAATTTTGCTTACTAAAGAAAAAAATTCTTCAGGAGCTTAATATGTTAAGAAATAAAATGATAGAAGAAGATACAGAGTTAGTAAAAGAAATTTGAGATTTTAAATAGGAATTTTTGAATTTAGTAATAGAAATTCTAAATTATTGGCAAAGATGGCGAAAGATAAAAGAGAGAAGAGAGAAATTGGAGTTTTGATAGATGATAGAGGTATAAGATGTTATAAAAAATTAGAGAAATGTGAAGTGGTTAGAAATTTTTTTCAGAATCTATATTCAAAGAAACCAATTAATCGGGGAAAATTGCAAAGCTATTTAGAAAAGTATGTGGTGAAAATTGATCAAACATATAAGGAATTGATGGAAGAAGATATAACACAAGATGAGATTAATGGAATAATACAAAAATTAAAATTAGGGAAAGCTCCAGGTGAGGATGGATTACCTGTTGAGTTTTATAAAGAATTTAAAGAATTAATAATACCAAGATTGCAAAAATTATTCAATGGAATATTACATGGTGGGAAGTACCTTCGTCATGGAATAGAACGGTGATATCCTAATTCCTAAACCAGATAAAGATTTAGAAAGGATTGAGTCCTATCGGCCCATTTCTTTAATTAATCAGGATGCAAAGATATTTACTGCTATTATAAGTAATAGATTAAATAGATTTATAGATAGATATATAAGTTATAATCAAGTAGGTTTTGTGAAGGGTAGATACATGAGTGATATTGTTAGAAGAGTATTAAATATTATAGATGTAGCTGAATATAATGGTGATAAAATTGGTATAGTATCATTGGATATTTTTAAAGCTTTTGATTCTGTACAATGGGAAACTATTAAAGTAATTGTGGAGGCTTTAGGCTTTGGTAATAAGTTTATACATGTTATTTCAAAATTGTACCAAAAGAGCAGTGCAAGAGTGAAGGTGAATGGAATATTAACTGAAGAGATAAAATTAGAAGCTGGTACGAGACAAGGATGTCCCTGTCCCCAACATTATTTTTATTGGCTATGGAAATATTGACAAAATGATAGAAAAGATGAAGAATTAGAAGGATATAAGGGTATAAGATAAATTTGTATGGATGATACTTTAATTATTTTGAAAATGTAGAGAAAGATCTGAAAAGATATATAAGCATTTGATAGAATTTGAGGAAATGACAGGATTGAAAGTAAATTGGTCAAAGTCAGAATTATTGATGGATAGTAATGGTAATGAGTCTGAGAATATGCAAGAGCAATTTGGGATAAGGATTAAAAACACATTGAAATATTTGGGTATAGTGCTTTCACTTAAGATTAAAGAATTGAAAAAACTTAATTATGATGTGGTGATTAACGAAATTGAGAAGAAGATAGATAAATATAAAATTTTAAAGTTGTCTTGGTTTGGTAGAATTGCAATGTGTAAGATGATGTTGCTGCCCAAGTTCAACTTTTTATTCGAGATGCTACCACTAAATTTGACAGAGAAAGATATTGAAGGATATCAGAAAAAACTGGATAAATTTTGCAATGGTGGGAAAAGACCTAGATTAGTGAAGAAAATGTGGTATCAAAATCAAAAGGAAGGTGGATTAGGAATCCCCAAATTATTTAATTATTACTGTGCATATGGTATCCGGATAGTGGTAAAAATACTTAAAGGTGAAGATAATCATTGGAGAGCTTTAGAGTTAAGGGATAGAGAGAAATTTGGATCAAGGTGGTTTTTAGATAAAGCAAATTTAAAATGTGTAAGTGGAAGTTATTGGTTAAAGGGATTAAGTAAAATGTGGAATAAATTTGTTAAAATTTTAATTCCGGATATAATCTTTTTGGGGGAGACAATTGGAATTTGGCCGATTAAAAATAATATAAAACGTAATGAAGTGATTAAAGAGGAAAATATAGAAATTATTAGAGATTGGATAAAAGTTATGGAAAATGAAAGGAGGAATAAAGAAATTATTGAAAAATTAGGGTTAAGTTGGTTTGAAAAAATACAGATAGAAAAATGGACAAAAAAACTAAAGGAAAATTATTCGATAAATAGATGTGAAACTGAATTTGAATATTTAGTATCTCGGATTATGAAAGATGAAATTGGGCTAAAGGGACTCGTTAGTAGGGTTTATAAGATTATAAATTCTGATGAAAAATTACAAAGAGTGATGAGGACAAATTGGGAAAAAGATCTTAATATTGAAATACCAGAGTCAGATTGGAATGTGAATTGGAAGAGTAGAATTATGAGAACTTTATCTATAAGGATTAAAGAGCACAATTATAAAGTTGTTTGGAAATGGTATTTGACTCCAGTAAGATTGTCACAAATGGATAAAAAATTAGTAAAAATGTTGGAGATGTGAGATGGAATTGGGGACTTATGAACATATGTGGTATAATTGTGATAAGGTTAAAAGTTTTGGCAACAATTGGAGAAAATGATATTTGAAATGATGGGGAAAGTAATAACATTGAGAGTGGAAACTATATTATTGTTGGTAATTAAGGAAATAGAATTAACAAAATATGAAAAGAATTGATTAGAATTATGATTATAATAGGTAGAATTATAATAGCTAGATATTGGAAACTAGATGTGATTTTTAGAATAGAAGAGTGGAATTCTGAAATGTGGAAATTAGCTTTAAATGATAAAATGACATGTGATATTAAAATTAGAAGTGGTGTGTATAAAGAAGATATTTTCTGGAAGACTTGGAAACCATTTGTGGACTTTGCGCTTGGAACATTGGACGCTTCAGTACCTGTACCTCGAGAACGTGGATTTTGGCAATCATGAGGATATATCCGAAGACCCAAATCTTCCTTTTATGTATAGCACAAGGGTGTAATAATGTATTTTCTTTTTGTTTGTTTGTTGCAAAAAAAAGTAATTAAAAAAAAAAATCTCAACCAACCGTTGCTCAACCAACTAACCTCCATCCACCCATCCATCCACCCATCGTACAGAACCCCCAACCACCCATTGTTCAACCATCCATTGTTCAACCAACCGTAGCTCAACCAACCAACCTCCAACTGACCGTTGAACAAAACCCCCAACCATTCGTAGCTCAACCAACCAACCTTCAAATGCCCTTAGAACAGAACCTCCAAACATTCGTGGATCAGAACCTTCAACCAACTATTATCAACAAATAGGTATTCATGCCCCTTATTTCCTCTTCACCAAACGTAGCAGATCTTAAATACAAATTGATAAACGTAAGAAGAATTGTAAACAAATTGCCTGAATTTATCCTCATTTTAAACAATGGTACATTTGATATTATATTTGTATGCGAAACATGGCTGAACTTATCCATCGCTGACTCCATTATTTCAAACGAAGAGTACCATGTTTTTAGATCAGATCGTGAAACCCGCAGAGGAGGTGGAGTAGCTATCTTTCATAAAAAGTCACTGAATCTAAAAAATGTTCAAGTTGCACATAAACTTTTTTTTTAACTTGCATTTATATCCTGCCCTTCTCCGAAGACTCAGGGCGGCTTACACTATGTTAAGCAATAGTCTTCATCCATTTGTATATTATATACAAAGTCAACTTATTGCCCCCAACAATTTTACCTACCTTATAAAGGATGGAAGGCTGAGTCAACCTTGGGCCTGGTGGGACTTGAACTTGCAGTAATTGCAAGCAGCTGTGTTAATAACAGACTGTCTTAGTCTGTTGAGCCACCAGAGGCTATCCCAGAAACTATTGTATGCGACCTGTTTCTTAATACCACACTTTGATTCCTACTATGCTACAGAGCCCCTAACTACGACATCGCACATGCGAACATGTTAACCTCACTACTAACTTGGGCTACCTCTTGCCCATATCCTCTCGTCTTCCTGGGTGACTTCAATATACCTCTTATTAACTGGATAACTAACGAATGTACAACTGAACCCATCCATACTACCCTATACAACGCTGTTACAAATCTAGGTCTTGAACAACTAGTAACTAACAATACAAGACTCAACAACTGCCTTGACCTCATCTTCTGCAACAACTCAAACTCAATTTATGGACTACAAATAAAAGAACCATTTTCCAACAGTGATCACAGCATGATAGACTTTTATCTCAATATACGCCCTTACAAAAATCATCATAATAATAGTATTCCAAACTACAATTTCAAAAAAGCCAACTATGACCTTATAAACTATTACCTCTCATCTCTTGACTGTCAAAATCTATTCTCAACCTGTATCACTGCTGAAGACCGCTACAGAGTTTTCCTACTCAAAGTCAATAGAGTCATTAAACTCTATGTACCACAAACCACCACCAAAATCAGGAAAAACAAATTACCCATATCAGTAAAAAAGCTTCAATCCAAAAAAAAATCCCTTTGGAGAAAAAACAAAAAGGGACATGTAGCTAATTTCAAAAACCACTACAGAGATATATGCACCAAATAAAAATTGAATGCACCAATTTACACACCAAGCAAGAAGACCTTCTGTGAACAAATTCCAATTGTGCTTTTTATAATTTTGTGAACAACAAACTTAATGACTCGAGATCCATCCCACCACTAAAAGAATCAAACGGCAAAGAAAATAATGATGAAACAGTTAAAGCAAACCTCTTTAACATATTCTTCGGCTCAGTCTTTGTTAACAGTAATGACTCATATCCGACATTCACCAACCACACCAACAACAACTTAATATATATAGATTTCACTGAAGAAAATGTTGAAAAAGCTCTTCACAAACTGAAACCATCCCTATCTATAGGACCTGATGGACTATGTGCATACTTCTTAAAAAAACTTTCCACTAATATAGCAGAACCCCTAAGCATAATCTTTGGAAAAGCCTTCATGACTAGTTTCCTTCCCAAACATTAGCCACGGTCATCCCTGTCTTCAAAAAAGGAGACCCCAGCCTAGTTGAAAATTACAGACCTATCTCTCTATGCTGTGTCACCTGTAAAGTTATGGAATCTATCATCAACCAATCCATTACCCTCCACCTAGAAACAAACAATCTACTCTCTAAGAGACAATTTGGTTTCAGAAAAAAATTATCATGTAACTTACAACTTCTTCACGGTAAAAACATATGGACTACAAATCTAGATCAAGGCAAAACAATAGATGCAATTTACATAGACTTCTGTAAAGCCTTTGACTCAGTAGTACATGATAAAATTCTCCTAAAACTAAAATCCTACGGCATCTCAGGACCCCTCCACAATTGGATAACAGCTTTTCTATCAAACAGACAACAAGTAGTCAAAATTGGCAATGCTCTATCAAACCCTGTTCCTGTTAAAAGCCCCAAGGCAGCGTTCTTGGACCAACACTCTTCATATTATATATTAATGATTTCTGTGACCATATTACAAGTAATTGTGTTCTCTTTGCTGATAATGTCAAACTATTTAACACCACCAACAATACAGCTATCCTCCAAAAAGACCTGGACTTCTTATCTGAATGGTCTAAAACTTGGCAACTCCAAATCTCAACCAGCAAATGCTCAGTCTTACAAATTGGAAAAAAGAACCTAAACACTAAGTACAAGCTTGATGGACATTACCTTACTGATGACGCCCACCCTGTTAAAGATCTTGGAGTTTTCATATCAAATGATCTAAGTGCCAAAGCCCACTGTAACTACATCGCAAAAAAGGCCTTAAAAGTTGTAAACCTAATCTTGCATACCTTCGTCTCCAAAAACACTACACTACTAACCAGAGCATATAAAACATTTGCTAGACCAATTCTTGAATACAGCTCGCCTGTCTGGAACCGATACCACATTTCTGACATCAATACAATTGAACGTGTCCAGAAATATTTTACAAGAAGAGTTCTCCACTCCTCTGAATACAACAAAATACCTTATGCCACCAGACTTGAAATCTTGGGTTTAGAAAACTTAGAACTCTGCCGCCTTTGACAGGACCTGTGTTTAACTCATAGAATCATCTATTGTAATGTCCTTCCTGTTGAAGACTATTTCAGCTTCAATCATAACAATACAAGAACAAACAATAGATTTAAACTCAATGTTAACCGTTTCAATCTTGATTGCAGAAAATATGACTTCTGTAACAGAGTTATTAGTGCTTGGAACACATTACCTGACTCTGTGGTCTCTTCCCAAAATCCCAAAAGCTTTAATCAAAAACTCTCTACTATTGACCTCACCCATTCCTAAGAGGACTATAAGGGGCGTGCATAAGAGCACAAACATGCCTACAGTTCCTGTCCTATTGTTTCCTTTCATTATATCCAATTAATATAGTTATCACATACTTATGCTCATATATATGCTTATATATTATATAGTTATTTTCATGCTTATGCTTATATATACTGTTGTGACAAATAAAATAAATAAAATAAATAAAATTCATTTTCTATCCAATAGCTAGAAGCCAACAACATAAATGCTTTCTATACCATCTCAGTTTTAATTATATTTATTTGTCTCTTATCATACATCCATACTGTGGCCTCTTTTAGATGTCTCTATAATGATAAGCATGGTATTAAAACATTCAAAAAAGTGATTTCTATACTTTCATCAATCTACTTAAGAACTTGGCCATATCTGGGCATTATAGACGGTTAATAGTTGTCAAATGGGAGGTAACTTTCTACCCAAAGCTGAATTAATAATGTCTAATCCACAGAGCTATCTGTATGGGATATTTACAAAAAAGAAGGTTTTGCAAATATGTATATACTGTAGTGACGTCCACCTGAATTGGATACTGTGTTCTCAAGGTCATTAGTCATATAAAAATCAATGCATTACAATACACAAAATTGCTTTCTTTTCATAAATAATTAATGCATGCATGGATAAATAAAGAAGTCTAATACCATTTCCTTGTTGAAAAAGGTTCCTGCAATCTGTTTATGAGGACTAGCTGTCCAGAATGACAGTGGATGATCTCACTCTCTCTCCTTTTTCTGGGAAAATTGCGCTGCCCAGAATTCAGTGCCTGGCTACACGATCTCTTCTGCAATGCTGTCCCTGCTCCTTAGGAGATTACTAGTTCACCATGAATCCTCACTGAAAGTACAATTTTAAAAGCAAATTACATCCACCGCCACCACCAACAGGGAAATAAGGACTGCTAGACACATTTTATTCTTGCTATCATTTGTCCTGTCATGGAACTGCTGAAAGCAATGCATCTCTGCTTTGCAAACTTCATGAAAAGATGCTAATTATAAACTGGATATACATGAATGATAATCCAGGGTTATTGACCAGCAAATAGTGTGGCTGGAAACTATGAATTGATATAACTATTTACCCTGCCACACAGCATAATAATTTAAAACCCCAGTTGGATGGTTTTATTATTGAGACATAAAAAGCCACAAATATTTAGAATTGGGTTGTTAATTCCATATTATAAAACCAATTTGTAGCAACTTAAGCTGAACATGTAATCAAGTATTTGCAATTAAATAGTAAGTCATGGAGTGTTCAGTAATAATTAGATAATTTCACTGCTTTTTATCCAAATATTGAGAGTTTAGTTAGGTAAGAGAATAGTCTTCAGGAAGAAATTCCATTCTGAGTAGAATATATAAAGTACTTTCTAAACAAATATTTTGAGTGGACCCTCGTACCCTTATCTGTCATAAACCTTCCATTGTGTATTTTATTTAAAAATATTTTAAAAATTACAAACAACAAACAAACAATATAGAGACTATGTCAACTAAACAACAAGCAGCAGCAAGAATCAAAATCTAAGCAGAAGAGAAGCCCACCCCCTCTCAAAAATTTCACAAGTTATTTAGAATCATGTATTTTCCATGGCATGCCCATTTTGTTTTTAGAGCTGCAGTGTTGACCTGGGACAATGGTATGCCTATGATTGTTCTTCGGATCTGGTGAAAAATAATTATGTATCATAAAAGTGGCAAAAGAAAACAACTTGGCAAAGTTGTATTGACCTCTCTCTTTTCATTCGTCAACAGAAAATGATTTTACACTATCCTGCCTGGTAATGCAAAGCTGTTCTCATAAAAGCAATCTATTATCCTTATCAAGGAATAATGAAACTCACCTTGTCCTTCTACTATCATTGAAATTCACTTGTATAGATATCATTGTACAAATGTTAAAGAGCGCATGAGGAATTGCATTTTTATAAAACAATTTTCCTTATCTTATTGTGAAATCCTTGTACCATTTATAGTGCTACCATTATACCACTGTCAGAACACAACATTCTGTTCTTAGAGATGTGTTCCTTTAATTATATCCTTCCTCTATTAATCATACCTGTGGCAGCTTAATGTTGGAGCTGTAGCACATAAAGTAATTTATTAAAATCTGTTTCAGGCCTTTGAGTTGGCTTTAAAATATTTATGACTGTTTTCTCCCGTTTGGCCTAAGGACTTATATTTTTAAAAGGGCAAGATGCACAGCTGAATATCCAAGCCATTTTAATTGTTGAAATATAACTCATTTAAACATGCTTCAATGGACATATTCTGCAATTTGGCAACATTTGTTCATAATTCTGGAATTGGGACCAAGATTATTGCTCAGTTTATATAATCAGTTTGTAATAGTCTGATATGCCCAGTATTTAAAAAATGTTTAAATATATTTATATTATTTTTAATAGATGTTTTATCATTTCATAGTTTTTAAAGAATAAGCAGAGTGACAATAAATATCAAGATTTATTAACATCTAGTAACCTAGGGAGCTAGAGAGTTATCCCTCCCCCATTATATAAAACTGAAATAAATATTTTTTACTACATATATACCAAACTGAATCTATCAGAGGCGGCTGAATGAAAAAAAGTTTCCATTGCTACTTTCAAGTGCAATCAGCTTTATGGTCACATTGACCCTAAAGTGTTTAAAGCTTTAAAGCTAAAAGCCAACTCTTTATGTTGCAATTGAAAATGGTCTCAAAGTTGTTACCAGTGCAGCTGCTAACATAAATTTTTCTCATGACTTGATCAACTAACAGTATCAGGTCAGCAGTATTTGTACATAGTTTTTATACTAGTGTTAAATACAGCGGTATATATATTTCTCCAGTTTCAATTATTCTCTAGTGAATAATTGAATTACTTACTGGACAGGGATAGTCAGTTAGAACTGCAACTAGGGTATCCACCTTAATTGGTAATCAGGATTCTCAAATATGATATATAACTTCCTCAATTATCTAAGACTATAGAACTCCCAAACTGCAAGCTTGATCCTCCAATAGGAATGTAGTTCCATGAAAGATTAGGACCTATCAGATGGCGGTGCAGTATCACCAATGGTGGGCTGCTGTCGGTTCAGACCAGTTTGGGCAAATGGGTAGTTCTGACCAGCGGCTAGGCCTGCCCACCCACCTTGGCGCTGTCGTATCTGTGATGGCAAACCTATCACATACGTGCCAGCACCCTCTCTGTGGGCACATGAGCCATCACCCCAGTTCAGCTCTCCCGTGCATGTGCATGTGCCTTTTGCCAGCCAGCTGGTCTTCAGGTCTCTGTCATACTTACGTGGGGGCGGGGTGCATGTGGGGGGCACGCACATGCATAGTTCGTGGGGCACATGAGGGGCCCGCACGTGTGCATTTTAAGTGTGCGCGTGCACACACACTTTGGGCACTCAGTCTGGAAAAGGTTAGCCACCACTGTCCTAGATAATTATCCATTTTCTGATGCTGCATGCGCGTTCACATTTTCGGTTCTGGGTGAACCGGTTGTTACAGTATGTGATGCCTACCTCTGAGTATCACAGACTAATTCTGTTGACAGCTGATTGCCATATGAATATTCCTAGAGACTGGTGCATGGAAGGAAGAGGAGGAGGAAACAGCTGAAACCTCTTCTCTATTGCCTTGTATTTTATTTGCTTTGCAATTTAAGAATTGTTAGGTATTAGAATTTTTTAGCTTTTGAGTAAAATTGTGGACTGCATTTCATGTTTGATATCATACTGCTATTTCCAATAACATTTGCAATTTCACCCATTTATTTAGCATTTGCCTCTTTGAAAAGGTAGGAAATGAACTGTAAACCAATGAATTTGAAAGGCTGTAGACTGAAGGGATGATTGAAACCTGGACTTCCTGAAGTGAATTACTTATTTTAATAGTGCTGATTTTGCATGTGTGTTTATGCCATCCTGATCTAGACCAGCTGTTTTCAACACATGGCTCTTTACATTCATTGGAGTACAATTTCCTTCATCCCTAACATACTTATTGGTTTGGAGTTATAATGTTTATACTTGTAGGGTGCCAATATTTGGGAGATCTAGCTGGGAAGACTAATGCATTGTTATTTGTGACCCGTGCACACTGGTTAGAATGCAGTATTGCAGGCTAATTCTGCTGGCTGTCAGGGGTTCGATCCTCACTGGCTCAAGGTTGACTCAGCCTTCCATCCTTACCAGGTCGGTAAAATGAGGACCCAGTTTGTTGGGGGCAATAGGATGACTCTATAAACCACTTAGAGAGGGCTGTAAAGCACTGTGAAGTGGTATAAAAGTCCAAGTGCAGTTGCAATTTGCAAATACCACTGAAGAATAGGCAGAATTTCAGGTAAGAACTATAGGTAGCTCAGAGTTGAAATTTTGTACTTCCTTTGTATTATCACTGAAGGAAGGTAACCTCTCATTACATATGTTGAAGATAGGCTGAGTAAACCAATTGTGTGAGATATGAGACAAGTTTGAAAAGATACCTAATGACATTTGTCAACCAAAATAAACCTCACATGTTGTCTGTGCCAGAATATGAAAATTTTATTGAAATACATGTACCTGTGCTTTAAAAACAAAATTTGAATCTGTGTGCTGAATGATGTTTGAATAGAACTGATAGATGTATACTCATCAGTAGCCAAAAAAGTTATCCAGGCTCTGGTCCACTTCATGTACACCTATCGATGTGAAATCAGGCTTTTTAGCTTTCATTTCCTTTTTTGTATGAAAATAATCTTATTATGCTCTTCCCCTTTGTCCTGTTAAATGTTAATATTCCCATCTTATTATTTTTCAAGATATTTTGTCATGGATGAATAGAATAGAATAGAATAGAATAGAATAGAATAGAATAGAATAGAATAGAATAGAATAGAATAGAATAGAATTTTTTATTGGCCAAGTGTGATTGGACATACAAGGAATTTGTCTTGGTGCATATGCTCTCAGTGTACATAAAGAAAAGATATGTCCTAAGGTACAACACTTAATGATAGTCATAGGGTATAAATAAGGAATCAGGAAACGATCAATATCAATATAAATCGTAAGGATACAAGCAACAAAGTTACAGTCATACAGTCATAAGTGGAAGGAGATGGGGGATGGGAACAATGAGAAGATTAAGAGTAGTGCAGATTTAGTAAATAGTTTGATGTGTTGAGGGAATTATTTGTTTAGCAGAGTGATGGTGTTCGGGGAAAAACTGTTCTTGTGTCTACTTGTTCTGGTGTGCAGTACTCTGTAGCGTCGTTTTGAGGGTAGGAGTTGAAACAGTTGTTGTCCAGGATGTGAGGGGGTCTGTAAATATTTTCACAGTCCTCTTTTTGACTCGTGCAGTATACAGGTCCTCAATGGAAGGCATGTGGGTAGCCATTGTTTTTATGCAATTGTAATTATCCTCTGAAGTCTGTGTCTGTCTTGTTGGGTTGCAGAACCATTTTAGCTTTCATTTCTGTTTTTGTATGAAAATAACCTTATTATGCTCTTCCCCTTTGTCCTGGTAAATCTTACTATTTTCCAAGATGTTTTGTCATGCATGATGGTCGTAATCTCACCAACTGTCCATGAGGAATATTTTTAAATATTCGTACAGAAAGCAAGAAGAAACCAGATTTTGCTAGAGTGGGATGAGTTCAGACATTAAAGAATAGGTTGTTTGCATGCATTTTTGAAGATTGATTCCAGTGTAAGCACTCTGAACATTACATAATGTATAAGTCATTCATTTATATAATACAAATACAATTGTTCAAGAAGAAGTGTAAAAGTAGATTAGTAAATGTTGCAAAAAAGGGAGATTATGCCAGGATCTTTCATTGTTAATGATTTGCTGAACTCTGTGGGAGTAACCTATTTATCTCTCCCCTTCAAGAATTCACTTAGAAAAATAATGCATTTCCTCCCTTTTTTGCTTTAATGAAAATCAGCTGAAGCGAATGTTCATGATTTTCAACACTTTAAGCACTAATTGGAACATACAGCATTATTTATATTTTGACAGTGTGGGAAAGGGTAACAGTGTAAGTGTTTCTTCATTAATCTAGATTTCTATAATTGCACTGAAGTTCTTTTGTTTTTGTTAAATGTGTCACGTTGCTTATGGACAAAATTTTCTTTGTTAACTTCTATTTTGAAAGGTTAACAGGAATAAAACAAATTATTCAACTGTAGTTTATTTATTTTTAAATATACTTGAATTGAATAAACCGAGCAGACTAAAAATGGTTTAGGTTAGTCCTTGGGCCTTACCATGTATTTATATTTAAGACGTGTGTGTGTGTGTGTGTGTGTGTGTGTGTGTGTGTGTGTGTTTGGGTAACTCAGTTTAAAATATAGTGCTTATAGAGGATAAAAGATGTCATTCCTGCATTGTAGAAGAAGGTAGATGACAAAAATTAATATGTGGACATAAGTAAAATAAATATAACATCATATGAACACAATAAAGCTCTGCTGTATGGAATTATATCTTTAAATGGTCATTAGGACCATTAGGATAGCTATAGAAAGAAAGCATAAACAAAACAGTAATTGGGTGTGACACTGTGCTTTTTCCTTGATTTGCTCTTGGAAAAGTCTATTAATATCCTCTTTCCTTAGGAGGGTTGCAGAACTATACAGTTTATCTGTTCTTTCTTTAGAATCACAGAGGCCAAGCAGACTCACACAGATCTTAATTTTGTTTGGAAATCTACCATCCCATACAATTGTCTATAAATGCCAGGGAATACAAGGTAGAAGCTTAGCATAGCAGATGGCCATCTGGACTGTCACTGAAATGACAAGACTTGGATTTATACACATGAAGTGTTGTGCATCAAAGAGGCAACATGATTCTTTTCTTTAGGAAAAGAGAGATGTGACTGGTTTGTCACATTGCCTCACAGCTTCAGGCTATTGATACTATTAGGCTAAGCTTTAAATGAGAGGCAAGAACAAAAGAGACTATTTTGCTTTGTTTTTAGAAATGAGGACTATATTTGCGCAATCACGTTACTTAATGCCGGCTGGCGGCCCCCAGGGGAAGGGCCTTCTCTGTTGGAGCACCTACTCTCTGGAACGACCTTCCCCCCGGTTTGCGCCAAATATCTGACCTTCGGACCTTTCGCCGGGAATTAAAAACTCACTTATTCATTCAAGCGGGACTGGACTGATTTTTTAGACTTTTTAAATTTCTAAATTTTAATTTTAAATTTTTAAATCTTTTGTAATTTTATATGGGGTATTTTAGGTTCGTCAATTTGACGGTTTTAATTCGGCCACCATTGAATAAGTATTTTAAATTGATTTTTAACTTTGTATATTTATTGCTTTTTATCTTGGCTGTACACCGCCCTGAGTCCTTCGGGAGAAGGGCGGTATAAAAGTTTAATTAATAAATAAATTAATAAATAAAATAATGTATTTTTATTTTTTTATTATTTACAATGTTTATATGCCCCCCAACTCACTGAGGAAAAAATACAGAAAAAAATGTAGAAAAAAAATCAACAAAACTTAATGTAAAGAATACAAAACCACAAAAAACACACCTACAAAACTAATAACAATGAAGTAATATAATGAGGAGCCAACAGCAATAACACCATCATCTAATCAGGATTCCAACATATGGCAACCTAGAAGACTGGGGAAGAGATAGATCTTGACATCTTTTCTAAAAGCCAGCTGAATCTGAGCCAAATGTCTATCAGGACAAAGGTACTGGCTGCCTCTAGGAAAAAACTGTTCCTATGCCATGTAGGGCACAAAATTTATTTATTTATTTATTTATTTGATTTGATTTTTATACCGCCCTTCTCCCGAAGGACTCAGGGCGGTGTACAGCCAAATAAAAATCCACAATATACACTTTAAAACAAGACTAAAACAAAACATATTACAAGATGGCCAAAATTTAAAACAGTTTAAAACCCTAAAATATAAATAGCCCCAGTATCTTGAATTAATAAATAATCAGTATCTTGAATAAATGATAATCAGCATCTTGAATTGCAAGGGAAGTGAGTGCAGCCTGTGGAACAGTATTGTCACATGCTTATGGTGAGAAGGAAATTCAGTTCCTACAAAACTAGAAGTTGCCAAATTGAGGGAAACTGCTTTATACTTCTAAATGAGTTTGCCTATCACGCTTTAGATATCATTGGGCATTGCAGCTGGGATGTCTATTTATTTATTTATTCATATTTTTATACCGCCCTATCTCCCTAGGGACTCAGGGCGGTGTACAGCCATCTAAAAACAACATAAATATACAAAGTAAAACATTAGTCTAAAAAACTTATTAAATAGGCCGAATATTTAAAATAGACATATAAATAACAAAACCCCAATTTAAAACCAAATCTAAAATTTAAACAATTAAAATTTAAAAAATCTAGTCCAGTCCTGCGCAAATAAATAGATGTGTCTTAAGCTCGCGGCGGAAGGTCCGAAGGTCGGGAAGTTGACGAAGTCCTGGGGGAAGCTCGTTCCAGAGGGTGGGAGCCCCCACAGAAAAGCCCCCACAGACTGGCGTCGCCAGTCGGCACTGCCTAGCTGATGGCACCCTGAGGAGTCCCTCCCTGTGGGAGTGCACGGGTCGGTGGGAGGCATTCAGTGGCAGCAGACGGTCCCGTAAGTAACCCGGCCCTATGCCATGGAGCGCTTTAAAGATCATTACCAAAACCTTGAAACGCACCCGAAAAACCACAGGCAGCCAGTGCAGTCTGCGCAGGAGAAGTGTTACATGGGAGCCACGAGGGGCTCCTTCTATCACCCGCGCAGCCACATTCTGAACTACCTGGAGTCTCCGGGTGCTCCTCAAGGGGAGCCCCATGTAGAGAGCATTGCAGTAGTCCAGACGAGATGTCACGAGAGCATGAGTGACCGTGCATAAGGCATCCCGGTCTAGAAAGGGGCGCAACTGGCGGACCAGGCAAACCTGGTAAAAAGCTCTCCTGGAGACGGCCGTCAAATGGTCTTCGAAAGACAGCCGTCCATCCAGGAGAACGCCCAAGTTGCGTACCCTCTCCATTGGGGCCAATGACTCGCCCCCAACAGTCAGCCGAGGCTGCAGCTGACTGTACCGGGATGCCGGCATCCACAGCCACTCTGTCTTGGAGGGATTGAGCTTGAGCCTGTTTCTCCCCATCCAGACCCGTACGGCTTCCAGACACCGGGACAACACCTCGATAGCTTCGCTGGGGTGGTCCGGTGTGGAAAAGTACAGCTGGGTGTCATCAGCGTACAGCTGGTACCTCACACCGAAACCACTGATGATCTCACCCAGCGGCTTCATATAGATGTTGAACAAGAGGGGCGAGAGGATCGACCCCTGAGGCACCCCACAAGTGAGGCGCCTCGGGGCCGACCTCTGCCCCCCCGTCAACACCGTCTGCGACCGATCGGAGATAGGAGGAGAACCACCGATAAACGGTGCCTCCCACTCCCAATCCCTCCAACCGGTGCAGCAGGATACCATGGTCGATGGTATCAAAAGCCGCTGAGAGGTCTAATAGGACCAAGGCAGAGGAACAACCCCTATCCCTGGCCCTCCAGAGATCATCCACCAACGCGACCAAAGCCGTCTCAGTGCTGTAACCGGGTCGGAAACCGGACTGGAACGGGTCTAGATAGACGGTTTCCTCCAGGTACCGGGGTAGCTGACATGCCACCACACTCTCTACAACCTTCGGTGGACGATAGTTACCTAACACAGCTGGGTCCAGGGAAGGCTTCTTGAGGAGAGGCCTCACCACCGCCTCTTTCAAGGCGGCCGGAAAGACCCCCTCCTGCAAAGAAGCATTTGTAAGCCCCTGGAGCCAGCCTCGTGTCACATCCTGTGTGGCCAGCACCAACCAGGAGGGACACGGGTCCAGTAAACATGTGGTGGCATTCAACCTACCCAGTAACCTGTCCATGTCCTCGGGAGCCACAGGGTCAAACTCATCCCAAACAGTCTCAACAAGACGGCTCTCAGACATCCCACCCGGATCTACCCAATTTTGGTCCAGACCATCCCGAAGCTGAACGATTTTGTCGTATAGATAACCACTAAACTCCTCAGCACGTCCCTGCAACGGGTCATCCCGCTCTCCCTGTTGAAGGAGAGAGCGAGTTACCCGAAACAGGGCGGCCGGGCGGTTATCTGCCGACGCAATGAGGGAGGAGACGTAGCAACGTCTCGCTTCCCTCATTGCCACTAGGTAGGTCCTAGTATAGGACCTAACTAGTGTCCGATCAGCCTCTGAACGACTAGACCTCCAGGAACTCTCTAGGCGTCTTCTCCGGCGTTTCATCTCCCTCAGCTCCCCGGAGTACCAGGGAGCTGGTTGAGACCTACGCCGGGTCAGAGGCCGCAAAGGCACGACACGATCCAAGGCCCCCGCCGCGGCTCGTTCCCAAGCCGCGACAAGTTCCTCGGCCGTGCCGTGAGCCAGACCCTCAGGAAATGGCCCAAGCTCCGTCTGGAACCTCTCCGGGTCCATCAGGCACCTGGGACGGAACCAACGTATTGGTTCCGTCTCCCTGCGGTGTTGAGTGGCGGTCAGAAAGTCTAGGCGAAGGAGGAAGTGATCTGACCATGACAAAGGCTCAATGACTAAATCCCTCAAGTCCAGATCCTTCAACCACTGACCAGAGATAAAAATCAAGTCCAGAGTGCCACCTCCACTGTGAGTGGGGCCATCAACTACTTGAGTCAGGTCCAAGGCCGTCATGGAAGCCGTGAACTCCCGAGTTCACTGAAGATGACAGGCCGGTCTGCTTTTAAACTTTGGTTTTAATGTGATATAAAAAGTATTGCCATTGAATTCATCTGGGCTGGTTCCAGTTCCATAAACCTGGATTCGGGATGCAAATTTTACTTTATCAAAAGGTGCATATTTCTAATATTAGCTGTGATGGGCTTCACATTTTTTCAACTTTGGTTTTCATTCCCTATATGTTCTCTCATGTAAATCACAATTTTACTTTAAACATTCCTTTTAAATATTTATGAATGGATCTACTTAGCACTTACATTACTATTATAAATTACATAGAACTTAAGTAAAAGTGACCTTTGGGTCAGTATTTTCTGGCAGTTAATGACTGGGATCTTAAGTTCAGTCACTGTTACCAGTAATGGTCCATTCACAAAATCATTATTACCTTCATAAATCTTTCTGAATAGAGTATAAAAAGCACACTTTTTCATGCCCAGTAATGGATAGTCAGTTCTCTTTCTAGCAATAGACAGATAAAACTCATGAAAATAAAGTTGATTCAAGGAAACCATAGGTTCATTTTCAAAAGTGATCCTTCCCGTCCAATTTTTCTCGTTTCAATTTTTGAAAATACTGGTAGGTACATTGAAGTGAAGGAAACTACGGTCTTCTGAATATTACTTAATGTCAGGATAACCAATAGTGACTGTTATGTTCAACATCATTCTGGGTCTGTGAAGACCCAGAAGCCTATGTTTATTACATAAAAATCAAAAAGGTTAACCATCAGATACTTCCATGTCTGCACTGTTAATATATGTTTGTATTTTAGAAAACTGTGTGGAAGTTTTTGGGCTGTTTCTGATGGCTGAAGTTACAATTTCTGTAGTTACAATTTTTGAAAGTGCAGAGAACTACCTTAGAGATACTAAATAGAGCCAATCTTGATTATCTTCTGAGATCAAATTCCTAAATGTTACCATTAAGTTAAGCAAGATTGGCCCTGATTAACATTTGCACAAGCGACATCTAGAAATTCTAAGGCAGTTCGCAAAGCTGAAAAGTTGAAATATCCCAGGAGAAAATAATGTGAAATCACTTGTAATGCTGCCAAGAAAACTACATAGATATGGTAATTAGGAAACCATATCAAGGGCATATTTTATTAGGGAAGAAAAGTAAATCTTGCCTTTGTGCAGCACTACTGCTGGAAAAGTCTTTTTGTTGTGCACTTGATCCCAGGTTGTCCCAGTATCAATAAAGTAAGTTAATTAATGAGTTAACGAGTGAGTTAATATGCTGTACAGCCATTACAGTTGCCTTCTAGAAATATTGTATCTATGCACCTTATAATTTCCATTTTAAAACATGGCTTCTTTCAGTGAAGTTGGGTAATCAAACTGTATGCCATAAAATATGAAGAAAGTATCTCCCAGAACAGAAATTTTATTGTTGTAAAAGCAAAGTTTCCTAGCCGAATATTTATATATGAATTTGCAAAATACATCACATTCATGTTAGATATTAAAGTTATTATTACCAGAGATGTGATACCCCTCAAGTGATGCTGCTTTTACACTGAGTACTGCATTAATGGGGCATTTCTGATGAGACATTAAGGAGTGTCAGGACCCTAGAAACAATAGAACATATACATCAAGTAATACAATTCATATTTTGTGTTAGTGTCATATGTTAAAGGAATTCCTTTTCCTCTCCTCTATGATAAGTTCAGAAATATTCAGAAGCATTTGCCCTTAAATAGAAAATATTTTTTATTCTTCTGAATCAGGCTTGAGTATGCAGTGGATAATGATTCTGTGTCTCCAACTTAGACAATTACAGAACATGTCCAATTACATTTTGTGGCTCAAGGACATGATGGTCCACGTGAAGTGAGTCAGCTAACCTTATGTTGATCCAGTTTTAAACAGATAATTATATATCTACCTTATCTAACTTTTCTGATGTTAATCAGTTTGTTTAAATTAATTAATTAATTAAATTAAATTAATTTAAATTAAAGACAGTTTGTTTAAATTAAAGTTCAGTTGATGCTACATGTCTAATTTTCTGTTGTTTTTTTTTGCTATCTAAAAATATTTTTCCTAGAATTCATTACATTTTTTATAACATCAGTTGATATTTCTACTTAACTTCAATGTAATTAATTCATTTCTAAAAGATGCCAGTCAATCTACTGAAAATATTTTTTCACAGTAACTTAAAAAAACATACTGTTTATTTTATGGAAGTTTATCTTGCCTTGTGTTCAAAGGAACAATTTTATTGGTATCATTTTGGATCTGGAGACTGAAAAAAGAGGATAGGAGATAGCATATTGCTCAGACTTTTCCTGTGGTGTGAATTAGAAGCACCATTTTGAATAAGTCTTGAAAATAAAATAAAGTTTGGTGACAAATGTGAAATACTGGCTTAATTTGATTGTCATCTACAGGGGAAATTAGTATGCATGTTTGATAATCTAGCGACCATATTTTGTACTAAGTGAAATGAGTCTCACATACAAATCATTGCCATAAACATTGCTTCAGTGACATTGATCACCATTCAGATTTATTGGATAATTTTAGATTCTAGCATATGGAGAGTATGAAAAAAATTGTCCATTTTCTCTACTGTATTTATCATTTATCATATTTCCCTGTAGTCCAGTTTTTCATGTCATACCTATACATTCAAAAATATACCTATTAATTAAAAAGTAGACTAAGATACTAACATAAATTATTATCATTAAGGATTGAATACATTTTGTCGTATTAACATTTTATTCTTTCATAGAAACATTTCCTACTGCGTAGACAAATCTGTGTAGAAGGATCTTTAATAATCATGTTAAACTACCATGCAATTCTGTTTCTCAGCAGCTCTCTAATGCATACATAGATTTTTCATCAGTGTTTAATTTGCTTAATTTTTATTAACTGTCTTAGAAAGTTGTCCTCTTCCAATTCTTTGACTCTCTATAGAACTGCTTGGCTGTCTGTCTTTCCCTTTTTATTATAGATTTTATATTTCATGATACATCAATCAGTTTTCAGTGCTGCAATATTCATTTTGCCAAGTTTTGTAAAACACTGGCATATTTTTTTTGAAGTCTTACATTTGTTTCGATCTTAGTTCTGTTTATTTTTACAAAGCATTAGTGCCATCTGGAGCGGTGCTCATTTTAATATATATTTTATTTCATTTGCTATGTTTATTCAACCAAATAAATTGTGATTCAATGGCATTTTGCAAATTCCATAACTGTGACAAACAATTTGTCCCCTTGTATTTATAAATAAATATTTTATTTAGCTATAAAAAATACTTTTCAAATGCTATTCAAGACGCAACAAACAAGTGCAAATTAAAAACCAACACCCCAATCTTATATACACATAGAAAACTTTTTTGACAATGGGAGATTTGCCTGTATCCTGAGGATAGTTACTAACTGCTTTAGAGAAGATAATGGGGCAACAAAGGCTCCCTCTCTCACACAGAAAAATATATGACCTTTGGGAGAGAGAAGAAAGAAAGCTGGCTGAGAAGTGTTATTCGTCTTAAGACCAGAATAATTCCTACTGGAGACATTTATTCAACATTGCAGTCTTTTGTAAGGTTATCCTCCTGTGTTGAAAACTAACCCTATTCCCAGATTTTAAAAGAGTGAATTTTGAAAACTCTTGCAGAAATTATGTGCTCCCATTCTCTTTTCACTGAACTCATAGTTTCCTTCTGATACAGTACAAGAAAAAATATAGTACATAGAACAGAACATAGAACAGTGTCGGTGAACTATGGCACGTGTGCCGGAACTGGTATGTGAAACCATCCCTCAAAAAATGCGCAGCCTCACTGGTTCCTCTTCTGCATTCCTCTGATCAAACTCGCGCTGGTCATGTTGTGTCTTGTCCGCTCTCACCGCAGCCGGGGTCTGCTTATCTGCTCCCAAACACGGAGGAATGTATGCCTCCCGGCCCCAGTCCTGGCTCCATGCCCAGACAAGCTGCAGAGGAGGGGGCACCTCCCGGTCCCAGCCCTGGCTCCATGCCCAAGCAGGCTGCAGAGGAGGGAGCATCCCCCGGCCCCAGCCCTGGCTCCATGCCCAGGCAAACGGAGCAGCTAGACCCCTCCCCCTCCTCCACAGCATGTGAGCCTGAGGAAAGTTTACTTCCAACAACAGCTGATTGGAGTGACCCTTGCATCAGAAGATTGGATAGGCGGAGGCAACAGAAGGAAGGGAGGGGCAGGCCTTAATGAGTGCTGAGTCATGGAGCCACACCCCATGGCCTATATAAAGGATCTGCTTTCTGGCAGTCTCTGAGTCAGGCAAAGTCGAACTTATCTTGCTGAAGTCACTTACTGGTCTCCTGCCTGCTCTGAGGACTTTGCTAGGACTTTGGGCAGAGCTGCAGAGGCAAGCCTGATTCGGATTTCCCTGACCCGGCCGTCAGCGGAGGAGTGGGACACGACAGGTCAGGTGTGGTGGAACCCGGAGGAGCGGCATTCTGGCACACATGTGCAGGCCAGCACCTGACCTTCCGGGTTGACGTTGCATGCATGTGCGATGGCCAGTTGTTTGTCGGGCATGCTTTCATGCTGGTATCCGGGTGTTTGAGTGTCGGTTCATGCATGTGCGATGGACCACTGCTCTTCTGGGTATCTCCGCTCCTGTGCATGCGAAGGCCAGCAGGGTTGTGCATACCTCACAGGATGGTTTTACATGCCACTTCTGGCACGCAGGCCGGCACACAAGAATGTCAAAGGTTTGCCATCACGGACATAGAACATCATCAGAGTTGGAAGGAACCCTGGAAATCTCTAGTCCAATTCCCTGCTCAAGCAGGGGATCCTGTACCATTTCATACAAATGGCTATCCAGTCTCTTTTAAAAGCCTCCAGTGATGGAGCACCCACAACTTCTAAAGGCAAGCTGTTCCACTAGTTGATTGTTTGCATTGACAGAAATTTCTCCTTAGTTCCAGGTTGCTTCTCTTCTTGATTAATTTCTGTCCATTACTTCTTGTCCTGCCTTCAGGTCCTTTGGAAAATAGGTTGACCTCCTCTTCTTTGTGGCAGCCTCTCAAATATTGGAACACTGCTATTATATTATATCTAGTTCTTCTTTTCATTAGACTAGGGGTGATAAATTTAATTTTATTCAAGCTTTATTGATATGATTAAAGGTAAATTTAATTTAATTTAATTCGAATAATGCCAGATTAATTGTGCTCTTCCCAATTTTAAATTTTGTCTGATTTATTGTTAATCTCTAAATAACAAATTTTAATTGTATTTTCATTACAAATTCTATGTATTCATGAATGAAAACAAAAAGTGTTTTTTGCTAGTTTATTGTCTGCCTTTGTTTCAGCTTGTTATATTTCTAATCAGGAAGATATGAAACCCAATTATTAAGAGGAGTAGCACATTTGGTAGCATTAACTACAACTTATTGTTATTACAACTAACCAAAGAATGGCTTTTAAAATGAAAAATCAGCTTTTTCCCAGCTTTAAAATTATTCTTTAGTTAAAGTGATTATAATAATCAAAGTTATATTTCAAACTGTTTGAAAAGTGCCTCAATTTCTGTTAAATGTATTATATAATGTGTGTGAGTTTTAATATTACATTATTAAAATCAGAAAACACCATCATTAATTATCTCTCGAGGACCTTCTGATAGTTATTATAAACTATCATGAATGTATAAAGAACTATTGTAAGAACAAGATTCTTGGAAAGAAGATAAAATGGAAAAAAATTAAAAAAGCAGTTGTGAATAAAACATAGCTGAAAAAGCAGGAGAAATCAAAATCTCCTGAGAATGTTAGGCCACAATGTTTAAAGCCATGAATGCATAATGTAAAGTTTTCACCCAGAATCTATTGTATTGAGGCAAAGTTAGCCTAATTGTAGAAGGTTTGACTTCAGTCCTCTATAGGTAACACTGAAATATTATTAGAAGAATTGAATGCTTAGATGGCATTCAAAGAGCAAGGTCTAAATACAGCAGTATTGAAATCTTGCATTTTTGATAAGATGATGCTGAGGGAAGTGTGCTGAAAAACCTGTTTTACTACAGGTTGTCCATGATGTACTAAGTATTATATACTTAGATACTTCGCATAACAGTATTGAAAGGATCTTGTTGTCAATCTTGATGGATGAATAAGTGGTGTAACACCACTTATGCTCATGTGTAAACATCCCATTATCTGCTCATTCCTAAAGGAGTCTCTTAATATGACCCTTGCTTTTTTGCAAGGGTTTACCATCATTGTTGAAGGAAATTGCTTAATATTCTTAAGAGTAGGGAAGATAATTTGTGTCTTGTGTTCTGCAAACAGAACAGAAGTGAATTTAGAGTAAATTCAGTTTCTAATTAACGCAGGAATCAGTTGATGAAACCCAATATTAAATAAAGAGACTCTTAGCACCTTATATGATTCTCTTCATTTATTGTTTATTTCCTTGAACAGCCCCAATCTGTCCACATGATCCTTTCATCCTCTGAAATAGACAACATTGTTTCTAAAGAATATTAAATGTCTGAGTCAGTGGTGGGTTGCTACCGGTTCGCATCGGATCGGGCGAACCAGTAACGGTGGTGGCGGGAGGCTTCGCCCACCTGCCCAGATGCTTCTGTGCATGCGCAGAAGTGCTACACACACGAGCGAACCAGTAGCGAAGGGATTTGGAACCCACCCCTGGTCTGAGTTCTTAGTGAGAGAAGAGAAAAACTGTATACTAGCTGAAACCTGAAGTTGATTTTTTGGGGAAAAAATCCATATTCTCCCTGATAAAATTCCAATAGTTGCACCAGAAATTTCAATCTTCAACATTTGGGGTGTTTAAAATATGAATATGGTGTTATTGACTCCAGCTGGGTATGTCATATTTTGATTGTATGTGTGTATATACACACATACAGAGTATATTGCCTGAATTGTTTTTCTGCTTTATTTAAGGATGAGGCATATAATTATGAGTATCATAGTGAATCACATACATTTAAGAGTAATAATTATTATCCAAAAATTGCTCAGAGGCAGCAGCTCACATTCCCAGAAGGGACAAATAAGTTGCATTTCTCTTTCCACTGAAAGTATAAGAGAAAGAAATGTAGGTGTTAATTGCTTTGAAATAAGTCTTCATGCACACTTGCTTGCACAATCTCTCTCCCTCTCACACAAAGACACACACATTTGAAAACAAATGTGCTGTTTGGAATTCTTGTGCTGTCATCATAACTTTTTCTCAGTAAATCTAAGTAATCACAGCTCAGAAATACTTTTGCTTGGTGGTTTGTTTTATATAGGTTTATTGCTACAGAGTTCTGGCAGCGACTAGGGATTTGAATTTAGTTTTAGGTTCTTTAACTGAATATTAATTAAAGCATATGCAGCAGATTTATTCCGAGTAGTGGGAAAACCAGGAAAATAATTGGCCTCTTGATTGAAACAACTGTGACAATGTAATATAATGTTTATAATCAAAAACTCCATGGGTAAAATCCATTAAAACTCAGGGGCAAGAGGTTTGTTGTTTCTAGTGCGTTATACTTGACTTTGGGGACACCAAATGAGCAAATAACATTTTAAACAACATAATAAATCTTTAAGAAATTTCCTAAGCTCAATCAGTTGGTTTAGCTGTAACCCTAATGTTGCACTGTATGAATGCCAGGAAGGCTCCTGGTGCACAAGGGTTTCCGATGTAATAAAAATGTATGAAAAAATAATTGATTTAATTATTAATGCATACAAACAGCCCAAGTTTAAATGAGCTGGTTTAAACATGAGATGATGAGAAGATTGCATTCTGGATACAGCTTTCTTGAAAAGGTAAGAAAATGTAGATATATTTGCATATGATTTAGGATTCAGAAAGTCTTCTCCCAAAACTTTCTCCAAATGTATCAAAGGGTTTCTGAATGTAGCTGGAGTTTATTATTTGGTATTCAAATCATAACATATTTTCCCTATTTGCTACAATTCTAAAGAAACACACACACACACACACACACACACACACACACACACACACTGGTTAAAACAGAAAATTTCATTGAAGAGACTGAATGATTCAGAAACAAAGTATACATGTCACTAATTTTTTAAAAAAAATCTCAGCAAAAACAAGACTATCCAGTTAACTGTCAATTTCATGGATGACTTCTATTCTTTGTAATCTTTGCTATTTAATGTCATGTTTATTATTTGCTTATTAAATATAAATATTACTGCTGATGGTTGAAGTCACTATAATATTTCTTTCTAAGCATGCTTGAGTACATTTTGTGGTCTTTACTGATTTCAATTGTGAACTTATTATATAAGTTCTAAAGCTGATTTTAGAGATCAAAAGTAGCCATTAATGAAAAATAACTTATTGAGAAAACAAAATATATTTTTTTAATTCTGTTCTCTGTACTTACCTTATGAATTTATCCAAAGGGAAGACAATCCTCATTTTAAGATTATTCCTAACCCTTCACCCAGAATATATATCAGCCAGAATTTATATTCTCCAGAGAAGATATGTCAGAAAGAAAAACTGGTATTAACTGAACTAGTAAATACATTTAATCATAAAACTAATATATTATTTAATTCTCAATCAAAATTGTTCATCAGTAAAATAAGTTCTACTACATATAGAATTAATTTATTTGAATATATCAACCATTCTCTTTCAAAAGAAAGAAAGAAAGAAAGAGAAAGGAGGGAGGGAAGGAGGGAGAAAGGAAGGAAGGAAGGAATCAGAAAAAACAAGTGCCTTTTAACTTTCTTTTCAACTGGTTTAAGCAAACTCATTATCTCATTTTCTTTTTGGTTATTCTTTTTCACTCTTAAACTACTTTCATATACACAAATATGTACACGGAAAAATAAGACACATACCTTCCCTTCCTCTTTCCTGGAAAGACAGCAAAAATGCAAGCAGGGTGGGGGGAGACAGAGGAGAGGAGAGGAGAAATGGACAGACAAAATATGATGGAGATGCTGGAAAGGAAAGAAACAATTGTATAAAGAATGTAAGCAATAGAACTCCTGTTTAGTGTTAAACAACTGTATCATGCAAATAGCTCCTTTCAAAGAACAACAAAAATAAAAACCCAGCATATTTCTGGCTGATATTCCAAAGCACCCTTGATTAGCATAGTAATGTCTATTCTACTTCTTTGTATTTTTCAACAACTTCTATTCTTTCAGAACTGAAAAATGACCTTCCCCTCCGTCCACAGATTTTTACATTTCGTAATATACCTCATGTTAGGTTAATATGGCACTTACAGTTCTTCATCTTTTTTTTAAATATGTGCTGTGTCCTTCCTTAGTTTTAGTGAAATTTGTTAAAATTATGTAGAAAAATCACATACATCATTTCAAATGTGAGTAGATTACTACTATTAGTAATTTATAGTGATACTACTATTATCACAATCTTTTATAAGGATTGTGATTTTTCAAGTTATATCTTCTGATGGAAAATGTATTTTCCTCAATTTTAGGGCAAGGAATATATTTGTCCATGGAGTAAGATTGGGGAGAAAAACAAACAAATGATCGTTATAGTCTACTCCTTCTGTGAAATAAGGAAATATTTCTTTCTTAACTGCAGAGGTGTTTGTGTTGGTTGAGATTCACAGTTTAGCCCCACAGCCCTCCAAAATGTGACAACAGATCATACAATAATTTTATCAAGCCTCTACAAGAGTTGATCAAATATTTTAAATCAGGTTTCTCTGTTTGGTTATTTGTGTCCCAAATAGTCCTGTAAGTAGATCGGAAGCCAGAAAACTCTACTTCCCATCTTTATCCCCTCACCCCAAACCTGAAAAATTCAAACCCATGAGGAGATTGGCAGTATAAAAATAATGTTCATGCTTAAAACGTGGCATTTTTACAACCTATTTGTAAATTTGTAGACCTAGAAAGGTTTTGGCACAGTAGCAGCTAAGATTTTTTTTTGCATTTACAGCATTTCATGCAAAGTCAAAAAACAGTATATAGGTAGTCCTCAACTTATAACCATTTGTTTAGTGATGCTTCAAAATTACATCAGCGCTGAAAAAATGACTTATGACTGTTTTTCACACTTATGACCATTGCAGCATCCTCATTGTCACGTGATCAAAATTCAGGTGCTTGGTCCTTCCACCAGCAAGGCTTGCTAAGATGTACCTGAATAGCTCCACATTATGTTGGAAGTGTAAAAAGATATATGGAACGTATTACCATTTATGGTGGACATGTCCAATAGTGAAAAAATTCTGGGTTAAAACTAAAAAGTGGCTGGAAGAAATAACTAATCAACATATAGACTGGAGACCAGAGACCTTCCTGCTGGGAATATTCAACACGAAATACAGTAAAGAAATAGGATACCTAATTCTACATATAATAACAGCTGCCAGAATAGCATATGCACCAAAGTGGAAAAACGAGAATATACCAACGGAGGAGGAAGTGATAAAGAAAATCTTGGACTGTGCTGAGATGGATAAATTAATGAAGGAGTTGAAAGAAAAAGAAGAGTCAGAATATTATATAGTATGAAACAAATTGTATAATTGGCCAGAGACTAGAAATATTAAATGATGAAAAAAGTGAAAAGCTTATACATACATGTATATAAAATGGCAATGTATGAAAGAAAATGAATAGTTAGAATGATAGATAGGATAGAAGATATATAGAAACAAGGGACAATGGGACAAAAAAGAAAAGTATAATTAAATGAAATGAGAGGGGGAATAAGGATGTAAATATGAGAAGAATAAGGAAATGAAGCTGATATAAAGAAGGAATACATGTTTTATGTCAATGTATGTTATGTATTGTTGTTTTTCTTTTGTTTGTTCTTTTTCGTTAAAAAAAATTCAGGTGCTTGGCAACTGGCATGAATTTATGACATTTGCACTATCCCATGGTCAAGTGATCACCATTTATAACCTTCGCAGCAAGCTTCTGACAAGCAAAGTCAGTGGGAGAAACCAGATTTGCTTCATGATCACTTGATTCTCTTAAAAACAGTGGCCAGAAGATCATAGCATGAGGCACAACTTACTTGACCACTGCTAGCTTAGCAACAGAAATTTTGGGCTCAATTGTGATTGTGAGTCGAGGACTACTTGTAAAGGCTGCAGTGTAAAATAATCCTGCCTCAGGTAGCACTTTGAGATGGAGCAATATGGATACTGGCATTTAAAGTAAAACAAAACGTTGTAATATTCTACTGAAGAAGTCAGTAGAGTTTTTTTGCCTCAGATGTACATAGAAGAACAAATTGGGTTTAAAGTGTATTCAGTCATTCAATTGCTCTCAACTCTTTGTGACCAAATGAAGATCATTTGCTCAAAATTGCAGGTCACTCCTGTTTTGAATTTTATAAGCTCATTCTTGTATCTTCAGTGATAGTATCTCGCTGTCTTGTCTTCAGTTCCTTTTTTATTTACTTTAGTTTTTTCCCCAAGCATCAGAATCTTTTGCCACGTGTCTTGTTTTCCCATTAGAGATCAAAACAAACAAACAAACATCTCCTGTAGGCAGGAATACTACAAACATCACTCCAATCAGTGGTGGGTATCAAATTTTTTTACTACCGGTTCTGAGGGTGTGTCTTGGTGGGCGTGGCATGGCTTGGTGGGCATGGCAGGAGAAGGATACTCTAAAATCTCCATTTCCTCCTGATCAGCTGGGACTTGGGAGTCAGAGTATAGATTTGGGTGGGGCCAATCAGAATTTTTACTATCAGTTCTCTGAACTACTCAAAATTTCCTCTACCGGTTCTCCAGAACTGATCAGAACCTGCTGAAACCCATCTCTGATGCCAATGTTTGTTTTTCAGCTAGTTTTACAACTATGGATCAGTACTTCTACTCTATGGGTAGAGGTAAAATAATCCTACTGAATCTTGTACTCCAAATGGCATTCTTTAGTTGTTCTTCTGTAGTCTAAAAGCAACAATTTAATTTCTTGTTGATGAACGATCATATTGCTTTTCTATAATAAGTGAATGCAGATATATCAATACCACTGTCATATTTATGATTTTAATGGCTTTTTCTATTGAGTAATGCAGGACATTTATTATCTGCAAAATTGGTACTATTTATCATTTTGTAATTAGTCTGAGTAGACTAATAAAGCAATTGATTTGCATAGAATTTTTTCCAGATTTGTGGATACGCTTTTTTATTCAGTGAACAAAATGCTGCCTAATAAATTATTCTGCCTGAAAAATGCAGAATAAAATGAACTTTAAAAAAACCCACATCAAGGACTGGCAAGGTTATAAAAATATAAGTATGCTGTAGACAATCAACTTTTCCATTCATTTTTATTGTTATCAAAACTCTTGTCATAACACATTTTATCTCAACAGTTTACAATACAAGTTGACATATTATTTCAAACTTCAGTAAGCATAACCAATCTGGTTTACTGCTGTGTGGCTGGATGCAATGAATTAATTTATGACAATTTTAATAAAACTTAATTTGTTGTTTAAATTGAAATGCAGTACTTAAAAGGGCATAGGAAGGGTGAAATATTTGAAAGCCAAGGCCAAATTTGAGAAAAGATAAGCATTAATTGAATTCTATGGAAAATAGATACAGTCAAAGATGGATAAACTGTTAATTAAATGCAAACGTGAAAGAAATTATGTGCAGTATTTTTAAGGAAGATAGCTAAGAAAACTTAAGAATTGATTGAGGTATTATACAATATATATTTAAATTTATTTATTTATGGTCCAAGAGTGATATTCAAAAGAAGATAATATTACAACATCAAATATAAAATGATATAAAATAAAAAGTAAAATAAAGCAGAAGTTATGCAGAAGAGGTTAAAACAATTACTAATGTAAGAGAAGCACCGGATAGTTTCTGCCAGTTTTCTGTTAAGAAAATTATCACCCTTATTAGAAGCAGGTGAAATGGAATGACATAGGAAAACAACTTCTACTCAGGCCAGCAATTATGATTTCTAATACTTTGTGTTATGAGCTCTGTCTCGTATTTATTGTAGAAAGGGCAATCTAACAATACATAAATATGAAACAGATTCAACTTCTATATTGGAACATAAAGTTTTCATAGGTGATATTGATGTATCTATCTGTTGATCCCCTCCCTCATGCTTCACCAGTTTGGGCAGAGTGAAGAATCTTGTGTGTGAACTGTGAGAATATAAACATATAAGGACTTGAGCAGGGGAGGGTGGTTATTGAGCTGTAATGGATGTTCTATCAATTTGGTTGTATCAGTTTTGAAATCTAGATCCCAGATCTTCTGTTGAAGATTACAATGGCTTTAACAGGGATCAGATAGCTGATGATGGATAAAAGTAGATCAAGACCAATTTGTCTTCTTAGTGAATATTCAATCCTTTCTAGTAAGGTGGGGTAAGACCTAAGATGTTCCCCAAAGAATTTACTTTAACTAGTATCTGAGGAGGCAAAATGCTAAAGGGCTTCTAAGGAGATGTAGCCTAATTTCAGCCAGACAAGGGAGTTAGAGGTAAAATTTCCAGAATCTTAAAAAATTTAAATTGAGCATCTTTTCACCACAAATCATCTTTGTTAATACATAAATAAGTGGCATATAGCATTGAGCCTAGTCTTGAATTATTTGATAGCTTTGGTACATAGTTGTTAGTGACATGCATATTTAATAATTGCAAAGGTGCTTTGGGAGTTTTTATAAGGAGGTCAGTCTTTTTCTTGATTGATCCTATGACTAGGTGATTGAAGATAGATGTCTAAGTATTTAAAGGCTATGACTTGCTCAATAGGTCTACCATTACTCTTCCAGCTAATGAGGAAATTGAAATGCTTTCTGAGGAATATAAGGACTCTTAATATTAAGAATATTAAGTTATTGATTTCATGGCATTCACTATAGCAATAAGAAGGTAATGCTTCAAGACATCTGTACAAGTCCATCTGGGGAAAGAATAGCTGTGCCACTGGCATAGAGAAGAATAAGAACCAAAATGGGCAAAAGCTGGAAAGTGACATTCTGATTTAATAAAGACTTCAGCCACATACCAATATATAAGGGTAGAATGCAATCTTGCTTTATATCCTTTAGGACAGGAAAAGTTTCAGCTAGATCCCCTTTACAATTTATCTTAACTTGCATGGTGGTATCTGAATGCAGTGATATCAATTATATCAATTTGACCTGCGTTGGGACTAGGGTGCTCTTGGAAAGCATTAAATCAAGAAGTATTTTTAGTTGAATTAAATCTTCATCTCTACACATTGCACCTTATACAAAATTACAACTTTAATAACTTATTAACCCTGTGGGAATTCCACATCATGTAAAGTTACGCACCCACTAGTCCAGTATCGTTATTATTGAATTCAGTTTAGAGGCAGATTCTGGCAGGTAGCAACAGAAAAATGAATGTCATACTTTGTAGTGTCTTGTGTATGCTGCTCCCAAATTCCACAAACTACACACAGGCAACCATAAGATGGGGTGTTGGGAGGAATGAATGTCATCAAATGTATCATGACAATATCCACAAATGATACAGATTATGGGTTCCATTGCAACTGACCAAGTTCACATACATTACATCAAAGAAATCACGATAAGTGATTTCTTTATAGCTGATATGAGATATATGGAGCTATGATGCTGCTCTTAGGACATCATCCAAATGTGTGTGAAGAAATATTGAACTATCATGAAATATTGAATTACATGAAATGGTGGGGAAGCATTATCTAGAGTTCTCCTCTCTTTTTAAAAGCCTCCAGGGACAGATTAATATGTTTATAGTTAACTTTTAATAACTAGAAACGTACTGCAATGAAAAGGCAGAAAATGAGAGAAATATATATTTATAATGATGGCTGGCACAGTCTTCAAAAAAAAATTGTCCATGCAAATTTTTGAAGATAGATGCAACAAAGTATATTTTAGGGGCATGCAAAACTATAGTAATTCTGGCACTCAAGGAACATTAAAAAAAAGGTAAAGGTTTCCCTCGCACATATGTGCTAGTCGTTGCCGACTCTAGGGGGCGGTGCTCATCTCCGTTTCAAAGCCAAAGAGCCAGCACTGTCCGAAGATGTCTCCATGGTCATGTGGCCGGCATGACTCAACACCAAAGGCACACAGAACGCTGTTACCTTCCCATCAAAGGTGGTCCCTATTTTTTCTACTTGCATTTTTACGTGCTTTCGAAACTGCTAGGTTGGCAGAAGCTGGGACAAGTAACAGGAGCTCACCCCGTTACATGGCAGCACTAGGGATTCGAACCGCTGAGCTGCCGACCTTTCGATCGACAAGCTCAACGTCCTAGCCCCTGAGCCACCGTGTCCCTTCAAGGAACATAGAAAAGCCTTAAAGAGCATAAGATTATAACATGACCTTTGCAATAGGAAAGGTCATGGGAAGACTTTACTATTAGCTGATCTGGTGCCTCTGCAGTCTAAGGAGGCTGCAAGTCTACCCTTTCTACTGATACATCAACTCTGAACCTAAGCAATGTATTTTATTGTACCTATATATTGTCTCCTTTCATACAACAGAAGAAAACAACTTGGTTTTTGTTATGCTTCTTTCCCCTGTTGTCATCAGGCAGTTCCAGTATGTCTGCTCTGTGTAATATGCACTTCAGAATCATATGTAAGGCTAGCATTTTAGTTATCCTGCATGTTTCCTAAATAGTTTAGTAATGTTTATGTACATGCCATGTGATCAGCACTCTTTGTATTTCTTACATATACAGAGTTGGATGCAATCCTTTTTTCAGACTATTTCATGACTAAAGTTATTCAGTTACACATAATATTCCTGAGCTTGGCTAATAATGTCTCCACAGTGTTGGATAAGCTTCCTAACCTCAAGTAATTACATTTTTGTTCAAGATAAGAAGATTTACATAACTGAGACCTAGTGTTGGCATGCTAACTTATATTTTAAGAAAGAAATTCCATTAAATTGAATAACATTTTTTACATATTCAGTATTAATAATATATAGCCTTCTCTATGGCAAGATGATTCTTCATTGTTGGCTAATCATACAGAATATTAAGATTTAGGAAGGCTCTATATTAATTACATAGCTAGTGGGCAGTGTCTATCTAATAATGGATGATCTTGAAAAACTAAGCAGAATTGCAGCTGGTTAGTACCTGGATATAAGAGCTGTGGACTAGGTTGGAAGTTTAGAGCTAAACTATGTTTACTACTTGATTTGGAAGATGCATTTGAGAACATCCTGAAGAATTAAGGCAACTGAGTCTGTTTCCAGGAAAGGATATCCTTTCCTGAAAAAAGATGTACCGTATATACTCGAGTATAAGCCGAGTTTTTCAGCACGTTTTTTGTGCTGAAAAACTTCCCCTCGGCTTATACTCGGGTCTATACGGCTTATACTCGAGTTTTTTTTTTTAAAGCCCCTCGGCTTATACTCGAGTATATACGGCTTATACTCGAGGTTTTTTTTTTTTCTTTTTTTCACATTTTGCGGATGGAAGCCCTGCCGGTGCAGTGAGAGGGCGGGCGGGGAGCCGCCAGCCTTCTCAGCTGAGGAGGAGGTTTCCCCAACCGGTAGGTGCCTCATTTCCCACCCTCGGCTTATACTCGAGTCCCCAGTTTACCCCAGTTTTTGGGGTAAAATTGGGGACCTCGGCTTATACTCGGATCGGCTTATATTCGAGTATATACGGTAGTTGGTTCAATGAGTCATAGACAAAAGCTGCATTTCCAAGCTTACCAAGCAAACTTCTCCATTTTTTCAAAATTCACTGTCAGCTTTATATAACGATGAATTGATACAGAAAATGAAGTTGCATAACCAAGATATACTTGAATATCATATGGAGAGTTATTAAATATGAACAGTTATTAAAATATTCTGCCCTTCGAGAATGTTGATATAATTCCTAAGATAAATATTTGTGATTGTTCCCAAGGATGTATTGGGCACTTTTCTGACCAACACCCTGCTTGCTCAATGTAACATGTTGCAAGGGACAAACATTGATTGTACATATTAAATATCACTTGTATTTACAGCTTGAAATATTTGCTTATCTTAGCAATTGTTGGTCTCTGCACTGGTCAGTTTGTGTGGTTTTTCAGTAAGACCAAGACCAAATAATTACATATATTTGAGTTTAGTAGAAGATCCTACATTTTCATTTAGAACATGCCTCTAAAAGAATACATTTGCCATATTTTTATGGTTTTTGATTTACATTTATGAAATAGCTATGCCATCCAAGCCTGGGATATGAGATTGAAATGGCATTGGTTGCACCCATGGACAATCTTTGGTGGGAGCAGGATAGAGGTGGTACATTCATCCTTGTTCTTCCTGACCTCTTAGCAGCTTTCAATACCATCAACCCTGGTATCCTTTTGGGCAGATTCAGGCAGATGGCAGAGTTTTGTGCTGGTTCACCTTCTTCCTCTGAAGCCAGTTCTAATCAGTGTTTATAGGGAGTAAGAGGTCCAGCTCCCAGTCCCTGCTTTGTGGGGTGCCAGAGGGCCTGGTGCTCTATCTGTTTCTTTTTAACATTTACATGAAACCACCTGGTGAGATCATTCATCACCATAGGATGAGGTATCACCAATAGGCTGATCGGTGTCCAGTTATATATCTCCATCCTGGGTGAAGTGAGTGATGTTATGGACATTCTTTCATGATGCTTGCAGAGGTGGGTTTCAACAGGTTCTGACCAGTCCTGGAGAACTGGTAGCAGAAATTTTGAGTAGTTCAGAGAACTGGTAGTAAAAATTCTGACTGGCCCTGCCCCCATTTATTCTCTTCCTCCTGAGTCCCAGCTGATCAGGAGGAAATGGGGATTTTGCAGTAACCTTCCCCTGGATTGGAGAGGGAATAAAGATTTTACAGCATCTTTCCCATGCCACGCCCATCAAGCCACGCCCACCAAGCCATGCCATGCCCACAAAGCCATGCCCACAGAACTGGTAGTAAAAAATTTTGAAACCCACCACTGGCTGCATGGAGGCTATGGGAGCCTGGATAGGAAACAACAGACTGCAGTTGAATCTTGGTAAGATGGGGCAGCTATGGGTGATCCCTCTGCATCCAGGAGTTTATCATCTTTGATCTTGGATGGGTTACACTATTTCAGAAAGACCCAGTTCATAACATGGAGGGTCCTCTTGCACTTACAACTTCTGTTTCAAAAACAGGTGTCAGTCATGACTAGAAGGACCTTATACCCTTTCCTGGGTAGGGAGGCTTTCCATTTAGTCACTCATACTGTGGTAATCTCCAGTCTGTACTACTTCAACATCCTCTTCAAAAGGCTACCCTTGAAAAGAATCCAGAAGCTTTACCTGGTGCAGAATCCAGCTGCATGAGCAATGGTGGGTGCCCAAATAAAGGCACATGAAACACCTTTTCTTCCTGAACTGCATTAGTGCCAGTTTGCTTCTGGGTCCAATTCAGAGTATTGGCTGTGACCTATAAAGCCCTACAAGCTATCTATGGAACATCTTAGTCTCATTACATCAGCCTATCCCACCAGGTTAGCCAGGGAAGGCATGTTGCAAACCAGTAGTGGGTTCCACTTATCTTCACTACCGGTTTGGAACTATGAGCGCGTCTGTGCATGTGCAGTGCTTCTGCGCATGCGCAGAACCTTCTGTGCATGCATGGAGCATCCATGATGACATCCAGGTGGGTGGGTGGAGCCTCCTGTCACTGCCACTACTGGTTCAGCTGAACTGGGGTGAATCAGTAGAAACCCACCACTGTTGCAGACTCTGTCAGTTAAAGAATTTTGACTGATGGGGTCCAGCAAGAGAGTCTTCTCTGCTGTTTCCTTTGCCCTGTGGAAAAATCCACCTATACCCCCTGAGGTGAGGCAGGCCACACTCTCCTGGCCTTCCAGAAAGCAGTCAAAACATTGTTTAGCAACCTTGCATGGGAAGCTCAGAGGAGCATACAGCTATGGAAATGGCTGGTGCTCTAAGAGCCCTTTCTTCACCTTTTAAATGATTTTTTTTTAGTTTTCTGGGATATATTTTGCTTTTTTTAAAAAAAAAAGCACTACATTTAGTGCTGTTGGTATTATTCTTTTTGGGAACAAATGCTCAAATCTTTGGGATATTGTGTCATGACTTTATTAAGCTGAAACGGCATTAGTTAAGCACAAAATGAAATTATGTTCCTCCTTTTAAAATTGAAAATGAAGTTTTCTATTTACTTGATCAATAGTCGAAAAATGAATGGTGCTAATAACTTTTCATATCAGATCCAATCCTCATGTGACCACTTTCATGCCTAGTTCCTTCCTCTACCCAGCAAGTAAAACAATTGAGTATCTTGAAGTCTAGAATATTTTTTTCTTTTATATCAATCCCATTTATGTAGCCTGTTATGTCAGTTTTGTCTAAAGAATACATTTAAAGAGAAAAATAATTCTTGCTGCTGTTACAGTAGCTGAATGGAGAAAGACTTGAAACTATTAGAATTTATATCAAAGGAGATTATAATTAGAAGAGAAGGAATGGCGTATTATGGCCTAAATGAGATTTTTCAGCTCAACGGTCTGAACTTATTTCTAGCAAAAGAATAGTATACTGTCACTTTATTAATAAAGCTCTAACTATTTTCAAAACTGCTGATGACATGTTCCTTTTACTAACAGGAAACAAATGTACTGAATAAATTGTTGATAACTGCCGTACACATAGAAAAGGTCATGTAATTGAAACACTCACACAACTCTTTTCAATGTAATTCACTGCAGTAAGCAACTATGGAAAACTAATTGAGGCTATAAAGAAGAACAATCTTATGAGAAAACTAGTTCAGTAAATATGATGGGCTCTCAAACTGACAAAGCATCTAGTTTTCCAATGACAACGTGTCAAAGCAATGAAAAGTTCAAGGGGCAGTTGAGATTAAGGTAAGATATAAAACATGGCAAGGAAAATGGAGCAACTAACTACTGATTGATCATGTACAGTGAAATTGGTGTTGACTCTAGGCAACCACATAGATGTTGTCCATGAAGATAGGACTATAACCGAGTCCTTCAGGTCTTCCAGCAGTGCAGCCTTCATCACTGTAATTGAGCAGCCCACTTTGCTGGTGGATATTCTCTTCTCTTTCCATCCACCTTTCCCTGCCTTATAGACTTCTCCAGAGATCTGTGTCTTTGCATAATGTGTCCAGAATATGATGATTTGACCCTGGTCATTTGAGTCCAATGATAAATGTTTGTTCAAAGATTGATTTGTTTGCTTTCTTGATTGTGCATGGTACTCTCAGGAGTCTTTTCCAATGTTAAGATTGGGGTGTTAATACTCTTTTTATCCTCCTCTTTCAAAATCCAGAGCTTACTGATAATACTTATGTTAAGTGTAAAATCAAACTGGAAATAACAATAGTCCTGGTGTATCAGCCAAGGTTCATTGTCCACCATTTTGGCTCTCAAAGTGGTCTGCTGAATACCTCTACATATCAGCCATCTAAGGTAAACCAAATTTGGAACCAAGGACACATAAACTAATGCTATTTTATAGTAAGGTTATACATACAGAGTTCTAAAAATCTGAATGTGTTTTCCTTTATCTTCATGAAAATTACAGACAATCGTGTTTAAGATGTTTTCTAAATTATATTTTTGCCCCAGACTCAGATATCTTGGTTGATCATTGTCTTGGTTGTGGCTCTACTTCCTACCCTTCAAGATTATTCCTTCTACCCATTATACTGTTTGTAAATAGGAAATAGAAGCATATTCTAACCATACCATTGTTTCCCTATAATATGCATTCTGTGATATACTGCCACCAACTTTATAGACAATATTTTTCAATAAATATATCTAATCCAAATACATCCACATTAAGTACTATTACCACATATTATGATAATGAATTTCATGATGCAATGTAGAATGATTTATTTTTGTTTTGATGAACCCTGGCTAGAGAAGGTGAATATTTTTCATGCCATGAGTGATTGTATACACCTTGTTCCTTTCTGCCCTAAAGTCTCTTTAAATACTAAAGGGTTCCGAATGTCCTCACATTATTCTTTCAATATTGTCTGAACCTCCTGATGCTTTTGATCAATCTCTTCTCTCACTTTTTGCTCTATATTATCCCTTTTCAAACAAGATCAAAATATCATATTTGAAGGTCCATAGAGAATGTACACAGTGCCAAAGGTGTGAACATATCACAGATTTCCATAAGACTATAACAAAGTTGGCATTTCTGTTTTGAATTGGTTTTGTAATGGTCCTTGATATGGAATTGTCTGCGTCATAGTTGCTCTCACTGAGTTGACATCTTCATTGAGCTACCTGCTATAAGAAAGTTAAATATGACTAGTTTGTATTCCATTAGTATATGTGTGGATTTTTTTTTAATTAGATGTGAGTCAATTTATACATAGTTAATTCGCACAACATTTGTCATCTAGTTGACTAGTAATCCAAATTAAAGAGATTCTTCTGGAGGTCTTTACAGTCTCCTTTGTTTTATTATTCTGAATATTTAGGTATCATTAGCAAATTTGGTGAGTTCATTGCTTCAAGATGACTAAACCGTACTCTGAACTAAACTCTTCTTCTTTCTTTATTCACTTCTCATCCTTTTTAAAAAATTGCCCATTATTTCTACTTCTATTTTCTACAAGCTGAGGACTACCTGTATATACTTTATAACAGGGGTCTCCAACCTTGGCAACTTTAAGACTTGTGGACTTCAACTCCCAGAATTCAGACTTCAACTCCCAGGATTCTGGCTGAGGAATTCTGGGAGTTGAAGTCCACAAGTCTTAAAGTTGCCAAGGTTGGAGACCCCTGCTTTATAATATAGGAAATATTAATGCTCTGATGGTCGTTTCAAAAAATCCTTTCTTAGTGAGCACCTAGAAATCAAGAGGAACACACATGGCAAATTTCAAGTTTGTAGACTTTATAGTTCTGGAGATTTCATGATTATGGTGTGAGTGGTTTTTGCTTTTATATATACAGTATATATAGATTACTAAGCCAGTTAGCAAGTCAAAAGCTTGGGTGAGGAACTTTGTCAAGGCTTCAGTTTGAATTTATAGCAAGATATTATACCCTTCACAGTGATGCTATATAGAAATTTACATCTGCACTCAAAAACTTCTAAATTTGGATAGAAATACTCATAGTTGTAAACCATGTTTATTTTCAAATATTTTAATATGTCTTTTTTATGATATGAAACTTTTAAATTGTTGTCACCTTTTCATCCCTATTTGAAATATCTGTAGATCCATTTTTAACATTTCTAACTCATTTCTCAACTCAGCCATCATAATATTTTCTAAAATATCAACCCTTTCAAACTGGATGCTATTTACCAATCTTCAACGTTCCTCAGAGACTACTCTTGAGGCAGCTGTATCATATTTTTGATGTAATGCACCAGCAGCCTAGTTCCATTATTTTTGAAGTAGACTCTATCTTTCTTGTATAGGGTCATCTTGTCTAAAATCATGTCCCAGACAAAGTCTAAAACTCTATGCTTGACACCACTATTCCCTTCATATTCTGAAATCACTGGGCAAAGACTGTGTAACTGCTTTGTGGAAAGTGGAACAAATATAACTTCTGAAAATGCTACCTTGTCAATTCTGGACTTCAGTTTAATGCCAAACAACATACATCTGGTTTTAGAACTGGCCAATTACATTTTCTAATGTCATTGGTGGTAATTTTCACAGTATGACTGTTGCTTAGATGGAATGTGACATTCTCAATTTCACACCAGGCAATCAAATCACAATGTGATTTACATGCTAATAAGAAGCCATCTGTCTGTGTTCTAATGTATATCTAATACACCCACATTCGTAATCCACCAAGCTCCCAGAGCAGTATCCTCAGTGTAAAAAGATATAGTATATCAATCAAGAACCAGAATTTTCCTACAAGAAATGTTCCCTTATCCTTGAAATAATGTTCTGCCTCCTCTAAGTCCCTTGTTTTCCCTGACAGCAGGGGAACTATCACTCAAGGATAGGAATAAAGCTATCACAGCCTGAAAGATCTTGTCTACATACCTCTCTAGATAAATAAGCATTTTTCAATTCAGCCACCTTGGTTTCAAGGAAATGGATTTGTTCCCTAAGAGACAGAAGCTCATTTTATTGACCAGAAGCACACAAATTATTTATAACTGTCAGATTGTTGCACCTTTGACATTCTATATAACAGATTGAAAACCTCCATCTTTCCTTTAACTTAATACTAATTATTTCTGATAAATTGGCCTTGTTTGTTAGGGACTATTTAATCTAAAATGTAGTCTTTATGTTGTAGTTTTATAGAGTTTACAACCCTGGCTTCCTCACACTTTGTCTAGACTCACTTTGAAGCTGACTAAACAGTAGCTCAGGCCAATTCTTAATAAATACCAAGTAATGACAAGATGATGCTATTAAAAGTCATTCTAGGATTACCTTTAAAACATGTGTTATGGTCAAGCTGCTATCCCTTCAGTTATTGGGAATCCCTGACAGCAAAGCATAGTACCTCCCAGGATTATCTATGTAAACATTCAAAAGGGAATCCCTAATACTTGTCTTTTATCCCTTTGCATGATATGGTTATATGTTACATTCCTAACTTTTCTTACCCAGTAAGAAAATGACATGATTTTCAGTATTATACGAAACCATTGAATAAATAATTTATATTTAAATAATAAAATATAATAATAATTATTTATTTATAAATTATTATAATAATTTATTATAATTATAATAAATAAGAAAGAAATAAGAAAAGAAAAGAAACATTAAATGAATAAAAGAAAACTCTGTAAAGCCACAACATGAGGACAAACATTTAGATTAAATAGTTCCTTAAACCCAAAGCCAAGTTATCAGCAATACCTACTATGAATTTAAAATAAAATAACTAAACTAAATTAAACTAATAAAATAAAATAGACAAGAAAGAAGAGGTAGCTAAACCAATGGTACAACAAAACAGATGAGGGGAAACAACCATCAGTCAATGGATTATATTCCTATAGCAAAATAGAGCTATATACCCCCAAATGCTAAGTCTCTGGAGTTGGAAGTTAATGCTTTTTTCCCTTACAGACTTTCTCTTCTTATTCACCTCCTGTTTGCTCTAATCAGATGCTGCTCCCAGCTGCCTCTCATCTTTATGAGGATTGCTGGCTGGACCCTACAAATATTGAGCTTAAGAAATGCAATAAAGGTATACAGGTATTAAAATAGACATGCATCATGAAGAGAGAGTATTGCTGCAAAAGAAAAATTTCCAAGATATATATAAAAGATTACTTTTTTACAATGGATGTCTAAAGATGTAAAGAAGATAATGTCTATGTCATCACTAAATATATCAGTCTTTCTCAGCAAACATATTCCATATATGCTGTGAATTTCAGAATTCCTAGCCAGGAAATTTAGCCTCCATTTAAGTTTTTGAAGAAGTTCAGAAATAGCTCTAGTCTTATGTAATCCTGCAATATTAGTTCTCTTAAACATTTTAGTATTTTTTTTTTTAAAAAACTAAAATTTGGGCAAAGTTGATATTTTCTCTTGTCATGCTGCAGCTCATTGTCCCCATTGGTGATATGGATCTACTGGCAGTGATTTTCAATAGCATTTCTTTCCAAGTCAGAATTCTGCAACACAAATAAAGCAAGGAAGTTTGCCACTATGCTACTTGTAATATCACAATTCATAAGAATTCTGGCAATGCTTTAAGACATTATTACATATTTATTAAGGTGGATTTAATTAATGCACACGGGAAAGAAATATCAAGTAAAGAAAATGTTGTATTATACTGAACTATTATTAGCTTGAATTTAATATAAATGTAAAATAGTAATTTAAAACTGAATTAATATGTGGGCAAGTTGTCCAAGGATTAGTTGCATAGTAACTTGATTTATTTGTCATGGAATATTAAATAATCCCACCAAACACTCCATGTGAAAATCTAAAAATAAAAATCCTGGTAATGTCAATCAGGAGATTCAGGCAGTTCAAATGAGTATAAAGATTTATTGCAAGCTTAGCTCTCTACAAAAATCTAGCTAAGTGACAATTAAGGGAAATGCATGGGAGTTAAGAATAAAAAGAAATTCAAGATGGGCTGGACTTAGATCTCTTACGGGTAAAAAGGGACTCATGACTTATGACATATTTGACCCCTCCCTCAAGTTCAGTCTGGTCATCTCCTACAGGTACTAAATATCAGTTTTAAAATCTATGCAGTAATACCTTCTCTACTATTCTAGATATATGGCAAACTACCAATTACCTGAAAAACATCTTATCAGAAATAAAAATAAAAAGCCATAACCTATTAAACCAGGTTAAAGTAACAAAGACCCAACATTATAAACAATTTGAATATAGCATTTTTTTCTAGGTACTACTAAACATTGTCATTTAACGTAAAAAGTAAAAGAGTTCATTTTGGTTTTACTCCAGTAATCATAGCCAATTTTAAGGGGTAGTGCTATGTTTCTGAGGTAGCACTGTGCGAAGATATTTCTGCAGTCATGTGGTCAACATAATATCACACCAAATGGCAACGTGTACAATAAAACATGGAATACCTTCCCACTAAAGTGATATCTATTTATCTATGCGCATTTACATACTTACAAACTGCTAGGTTGGAAGGAGCTGAGGCAAGTGATGGGATTTATTTAATCATTCAATGCAGTGTTAGAATTCATTTTTTTTTACTATCGGTTCTGTGGGCGTGGCTTGGTGGTGGGTGTGGTGTGGTATGGCTTGGTGGGTGTGGCAGGGGAAGGATACTGCAAAATCTCCATTCCCACCCCATTCCAGGGGAAGGATACTGCAAAATCCCCATTCCCTTCACATTCCTGGAGTAAGGATATTACAAAATCTCCATTCCCATCCCACTCTGGTGCCAGTCAGAGGTGGTATTTGCTGGTTCTCCAAACTACTCAAAATTTCTCAAAAGTTATTGGTTCTCCAGAACCTGTCAGAACCTGCTGAATAGCACCCTTGATTCAATGTATACATTTTAATTCAAATGTTTTATCTGAAACACATTTAAGCATTTAAAAGTAAAGCTTGTGTAAAATGTATTATTGCAGGCATACCAGAGATGGATCCTCTGAGTTACGTTGAAGGCAATTGGTGGCTATGTTTGCCACCTAAGTAAATCTGTGTATATAACTAAATCTTTCACTGGGATGACTAGTGAAAAGAAATGACAGCACACATTTGGGAAGGTGGATTGTTCAAGAACTATTTCCAAGTAATTAATTAACCTTGAAATTGGCTGCTTCATTTCAACAAAATCAGAGCAGCATACAAATATATTTATATTCATTTATCATTTATACAATTCTTTTACTTTATCTGGAATCTATCAATGACATTGTTAATGTACATAACAAAGAAAACGGGCCAGTTATGTATTCACTCAATTCAAACATGGAAATAGTGATGATGGCTTCCTTTAAAAATTGAAAGGAGCATGTTAGGAACAACAGATAGGAGAACCATTTGCCTATTCATAATGTTATAAACTGCTGCTTGGACTGTGCTTTAATTTCATTTTTCCAAATAGCTGCTGCAATGGTTGTAATGATGATATCTGATTTTGTCCAGTTCACTTATTCATTCAAACAAACAGACTCCCCATCTGAAGTTTCACTATTATTTTGAATTTCAAATTGAATATTTTCTAATTAGCATAGCCAACTAAAGTATTTAATTAACTTCCAAATACTAAATTGAATTAATTATTTTAAAGGTTAAGAATGCAATCTGGTTATGACAGATAACTATTCAGCAAACAGTTAATCTTAAATTGTAAGATGATGAGTGGGATAAGTTAATGTTTTCTTGTTTCTTAGGTACTTGAAAATTCATGGTCTGAAGTTATTGGACAAGAGCAAAAAAATGAAGAGCTTGGTAATGAGCCTGCATTAGAAGCAATGAAGTGAGTCTTAGTAAAATAAAGGCCCAGACATGGGACCTTAGGCACAATGCTTGTATGTTATGAACTTTATCTTTTCTCTGATAGTAAATAAATTCCTTTCAAGTGAACATTCCCAAAATAAATATTGTGGGGGGAGGGGTATTCAGTATGTTGCATACAGTTCAATGTGGTCTTGAAATGAAACACAACATTGGGGATACATTCAAATAATACAATGACCAGTTATCCTTATTTAGTTAAATAACAGAGATAACATGTCTGGATACTCAGACACTTGTGTTGTTGTTAGTTGTGAAGTGGTATCCGACCCATTGTGACTCCATGGACAATGTTCCTCCAGGCCTTCCTGTCCTCTACCATCTCCTGGAGTCCATTTAAGCTCATGCCGACTGCTTCAGTGACTCCATCCAGCCATCTCATTCTCTGTTGTCCCATTCTTTTTTGCCCTCGATCATTCCTAGCATTAGGCTCTTCTCCAGTGAGTCCTTCCTTCTCATTAGGTGGCCAAAGTATTTGAGTTTAATCTTCAGGATCTGGCCTTCTAAAGAGCAGTCAGGGTTGATCTCCTCTAGGACTGACTGGTTTGATTGCCTTGCAGTCCAAGGGACTTGCAGGAGTCTTCTCCAGCACCATCGTTCAAAGGCCTCAATTCTTTGGCACTCAGACTTCCAGTCCCCTGTACTATTTCCTAAACATCCTGATTTAATTTGAATTTGCAATTCAAAAGCAAATCTGATTCATTTGAGCTATTTTGAGATTCAGTTGGAAAATAATTGACCATAGTCTATAATAGGGAAGCATCAATGTATCTGCAGGTGCTTAATATTTAGAGAGAATATTGGGCCTCTGTGGCTCAGACTGCTAATGCAGTCTGTTATTAACAGCAGCTGCCTGCAATTACTGCAGGTTCTAGTCCCACCAGGCCCAAGGTTGACTCAGCCTTCCATCCTTTATAAGGTAGGTAAAATGAGGACCCAGATTGTTGGGGGCAATAAGTTGACTTTGTATATAAATATACAAATAGAATGAAGACTATTGCTAACATAGTATAAGCCGCCCTGAGTCTTCGGAGAAGGGCGGGATATAAATGAAAATAAAAAAAAAAAGAATGGGATAAAAATAGGAAAGATAGTTGATGCCTTGATCAGCTTTTGATCAGCCCAGAACTTTTATGACAATTTAAAAAAAAAACCTGCACCTGTTTTAATAGTTAAAGTCCCAGTCTCCAAAATGACTACCAAAAAGCTTATGTTGTGCTGATCTAGTTCAGAAAGTCCCTAAACACTACCTAATTTAATTTACAAGACTTCCAAAAAAATTTATAAGGGCAAGCTTTAACTTTTCCATTTCTTGTTCTTGAGTGCTAAACTAAACATTAACTTGACTAAATCTGAATGAGGGATTTTTCTATTTTTGATTACTGGGTATTTTGCTGTTCTGGGGGAGTAGGATAGCTGGTTAGAAGCTTACTTTGCATGGAGAGGCTCCTTCATCACTGTCTTTGGTGAACAGCCAAGTTTAGCAGGATATATTAAATTACATTGACCTCTTCTGAATAGGACTCAAAAGTAAGATCATTGACTACTTGCCCTTATTAATTGGTATACTATCTTTGGTCACTGAAGTGTGGATGGAGAGGGACAGAAGGGTTGGAATAGATAGTTGGCAGGTCTGGACCTTAATTAATATCATTAATTAAAATATCATTGTTATGCAATATGTAGAATGTTGATAAATAGTGTTGGTAGAAGCAGCACAGATGTGTATAATGCCTTTTAACTTTTCTCCTTCACATCTGTGATGCTCCTATCAAAACTAGAAATAATTCTACTAAGTAGTATCCAAGTTCTAGCGTGGGCATATGTATTGCCCTTTGAATTAGTGTTGACTCTTTTTTTCTTCTAAACTAGATTGATTCGGTTGGATTAAAAAGGGTATAATAAATCCTGATAAAGTTTGCAATTTATTTATTTATTTTATTTATTTATTTATTTATTTATTTTGATTTTTATACCGCCCTTCTCCCGGAGGACTCAGGTCGGTGTACAGCCAAGTAAAAATTCAATATATAAACATTAAAAAGAAGTTAAAAAGAAATATTATAATGTGGCCGAAATTTTAAAACCATTTAAAATCTTAAAACATAAATACCCCAATAAAATTTCAATCCAGTCCCGCTTGAATAAATAGGTGCGTTTTCAGCTCACGCCGAAAGGTCCGAAGATCAGGCAATTGACGTAAACTGGGGGGAAGTTCATTCCAGAGCATAGGAGCTCCAACAGAGAAGGCCCTTCCCCTGGGGGCCGCCAGCCGACATTGGTTGGCGGACGGCACCCTGAGAAGGCCCTCTCTGTGTGAGTGTACGGGTCGGTGGGAGGCACAAGGTAACAGCAGGCGGTCCCGTAAGTACCCGGGTCCTAAGCCATGGAGCGCTTTAAAGGTGGTAACCAAAATCTTGAAGCACACCCGAAAGACCACAGGAAGCCAGTGCGCAGGATTGGTGTTACATGGGAGCAACGAGTTGCCCCCACTATTACCCGCGCAGCTGCATTCTGGACTAGCTGCAGCCTCCGGGTGCACTTCAAGGGCAGCCCCATGTAGAGAGCATTACAATAGTCCAAGTGGGAAGTGACAAGGGCATGAGTGACCGTGCATAAGGCATCCTGGTCCTGACCTAGTGACCTAGTGAGGATTTAATAAGTAATGGGTGAAATCTTCCACCTGTAAGTTATTACAAATGCCTATAGAGTGTGAAGTTGGTAATCCTTTATATCTTCTATCCAGATAGACTGTTGGCTTTGTTTGAAAGCAATGTTCTGTAAAGCCTTGTCTCAGGGAATAGAAAGTAAGAGGCAGTAAATAGTATGACATTCCTTGTCCTTCTTTAAAAAATTGATACCACTTAGATAACTTAAGCTTACATATCTGCTCTCTATCTTGTCTAAAATCTTCCAAAAACAAATAGTCCCTCAGTAGTGTATGATAATTTATATCACTCAGATGTTCCTGACCTGGGGAGTAGGATAGCTGGTTAGAAGCTTACTTTGCATGGAGAGGCTCCTTCATCACTGTCTTTGGTGAACAGCCAAGTTTAGCAGGATATATTAAATTACATTGACCTCTTCTGAATAGGACTCAAAAGTAAGATCATTAACTACTTGCCCTTATTAATTGGTATACTATCTTTGGTCACTGAAGTGTGGATGGAGAGGGACAGAAGGGTTGGAATAGATAGTTGGCAGGTCTGGACCTTAATTAATATCATTAATTAAAATATCATTGTTATGCAATATGTAGAATGTTGGTAAATAGTGTTGGTAGAAGCAGCACAGATGTGTATAATGCCTTTTAACTTTTCTCCTTCACATCTGTGATGCTCCTATCAAAACTAGAAATAATTCTACTAAGTAGTATCCAAGTTCTAGTGTGGGCATATGTATTGCCCTTTGAATTAGTGTTGACTCTTTTTTTCTTCTAAACTAGATTGATTCGGTTGGATTAAAAAGGGTATAATAAATCCTGATAAAGTTTGCAATTTATTTATTTATTTTATTTATTTATTTATTTATTTTGATTTTTATACCGCCCTTCTCCCGGAGGACTCAGGTCGGTGTACAGCCAAGTAAAAATTCAATATATAAACATTAAAAAGAAGTTAAAAAGAAATATTATAATGTGGCCGAAATTTTAAAACCATTTAAAATCTTAAAACATAAATACCCCAATAAAATTTCAATCCAGTCCGCTTGAATAAATAGGTGCGTTTTCAGCTCACGCCGAAAGGTCCGAAGATCAGGCAATTGGCGTAAACTGGGGAAGTTCATTCCAGAGCATAGGAGCTCCAACAGAAGGCCCTTCCCTGGGGCCGCCAGCCGACATTGGTTGGCGGACGGCACCCTGAGAAGGCCCTCTCTGTGTGAGTGTCTGGTCGGTGGGAGGCACAAGGTAACAGCAGGCGGTCCCGTAAGTACCGGGTCCTAAGCCATGGGCGCTTTAAAGGTGGTAACCAAAATCTTGAAGCACACCGAAGACCACAGGAAGCCAGTGCGCAGGATTGGTGTTACATGGGAGCAACGAGTTGCCCCCACTATTACCCGCGCAGCTGCATTCTGGACTAGCTGCAGCCTCCGGGTGCACTTCAAGGGCAGCCCCATGTAGAGAGCATTACAATAGTCCAAGTGGGAAGTGACAAGGGCATGAGTGACCGTGCATAAGGCATCCTGGTCCTGACCTAGTGACCTAGTGAGGATTTAATAAGTAATGGGTGAAATCTTCCACCTGTAAGTTATTACAAATGCCTATAGAGTGTGAAGTTGGTAATCCTTTATATCTTCTATCCAAATAGACTGTTGGCTTTGTTTGAAAGCAACGTTCTGTAAAGCCTTGTCTCAGGGAATAGAAAGTAAGAGGCAGTAAATAGTATGACATTCCTTGTCCTTCTTTAAAAAATTGATACCACTTAGATAACTTAAGCTTACATATCTGTTCTCTATCTTGTCTAAAATCTTCCAAAAACAAATAGTCCCTCAGTAGTGTATGATAATTTATATCACTCAGATGTTCCTGACCTAGTGAGGATTGTGAGACTAGTTTTAGATACAGATTTGTTCATCCATTACTGTTAAATTGTTTGTAAAGGCATTGTTTTATCAAATTAGTATCAAACATGAGGACTAGTTTCCTATAAGATTATTGCTTTCTTTATCCTTATTAATGGAAAGACCACTTCCAATTTCAACATTGCTGTTCGTATACATGTGGGTAAGGCTAAGATTGATCTTATGAATTTATTCTGGACCATTTCTAATTCTTTTAGTTTATTGAAACTCCAAATTGGGGGTCTTGTAATGGGTCATTGTGGGCTTCCATTCAAATTGAAGAAAGCATGCCCTTGATGTGCCCTGATCTTTTAGGTTTTCTTAAAGTAACTTCTTAGATCTGGCAGTAAGTTTTCACTAATTGATTTGGAAGTACTAAAGTAAATGCTGTGTTAGCTTTCTACTTTAGAAGTGTTTTATTCCTATACTTTAGTGTTGCATTTCCTGAAAGTACCAAGAAGACTACAGTGATGTCTTAGAGGAGCCAGCAAGGATTGGTAAACAGATCATTTCAACAAAAGATTAAGCATTATGTGTTAAGTGTTGGCTCTGCAATCTATTTTGTTGTCGTAACGAGTACAACAAAGAGTTCTATGTCCAGAGATGGCCAATTTTGTTCCAGGAATCCTGTTCACTATAAGAATTAAATCTGGTGGTGCCAAAGAAGGCATTCTATTCAGTGATTCCAAAACAATATATTTTGCAGCTTACAATAAAATATTTACTGAAGCAATAAATGTTAGTGCAACTGCACTGTTGCCACTTGTAACAGTAGCTTTGTGTATCTATAGTCTTGGTTTATTCTTCATCTTCCAGTGAAACCAAGTACTATGATCCATGGGTTCATCAAAACAGCTTTTAAAAATGTTCGTTGGTGTATAGATATTAATAATGTACATTCATTTTCTTTTTAAAGAGCTGAAGTATCCTCACCCAATAATTCTCACCAGCTTGATGAGAAACCACTTAGGAATGCTACTGGAATACAAGTTTAGGGCCAGCCATGCTTCTCCTTAATTGTTACACAATTTACTAAGCTATGGGGTACTTTATTACATGCTTTGATAAAACCAAGAAATGTGTTTGTTTATAGCCATCCAAAGCTCAACCATCCATTGCTCAACCAAATGTTGAACAACCATCCAACCTCCAAACACCCCCATCCGTCATACATAACCCCCAACCAACTATCATTTAAAACTAGGTACGCACGCCCCTTGCTTCTTCTACACCAAACACTGCAGATTTTAAATGCAAATTGATAAATGCAAGAAGCATTGTAAATAATTTGCCTGAATTTATCCTCTTGTTAAACATTGGTACATTTGATATTATATTTGTTTGCAAAACATGGCTGAACTCATCCCTCCCTGACTCCATTATTTCAAATAAAGAGTATCATGTTCTTCGGTCAGATCATGAAACCCACAGAGGAGGTGGAGTGGCTATCTTTTACAAAAAGTCACTGAATCTAAATGATATTCAAGTTATACATAAACTTTCTCTTCTTGAGACTATTGTATGCGACCTATCCCTTAACATCACACTTCAATTCTTACTATGCTACAGAACCCCTGACTACGACATCGCTCATGCAAACAAGTTAATCACCCTACTAACATAGGCTACCTCTTTCCCATATCCTCTCATCTTCCTGGGTGACCTTAATCTACCTTCTATTAACTGGATAACAAATGAATGTACAACTGAACCCATCCATACTACCCTATACAACGCTGTTACAAACCTTGGTCTAGAACAACTAGTAACTAACAATACAAGACTCAACAACTGCCTTGACCTCATCTTCTGCAACAACACAAACTCAATTTATGGGCTAATAATAAAAGAACCCTTTTCCAACAGTGACCACAGCATGATAGACTTTTGTCTCAATATACGCCCTTACATAAATTTCATAATAATGGTATTCCAAACTACAATTTCAAAAAAGCCAACTATGACCTTATAAACTATGACCTCTCATTTCTTGACTGGTAAAATCTATTCTCAACCTGCATCACTGCCGAATACCACTATAAGGTTTTCCTACCTGAAGTCAATAGAGTCATTAAACTATACGTACCACAAACCACCACCAAAAGCAGAAAAAGCAAATTACCCATATCAATAAAAAAGCTTCAATCCAAAAAAATAAAGTAAAAATCCCTCTGGAGAAGAAACAAAAAGGGCTATGTAGCAAATTTCAAAAACCGCTACAGAAATATATGTAACCAAATAAAAACTAAATGTACTAATTACCACACCAAACCACACCAAACAAGAAGAAGACTTTCTACGCACAAATTCCAATCGTGCTTTTTATAATTTTGTGAATAATAAACTTAAAGACTTTAGTGGTCCATCCCACCACTAAAAAATTCTAACGGTAAAGAATGTAATGATGAAGCAGTTAAAGCAAACCTCTTTAACACATTCTTTGGCTCAATCTTTGTTAACAGTAATGACTTATACCTGACATTCCCCAATTGTACCAACAATGAGTGCAACGACCTAATACACATAGATTTCACAGAAGATAGTGTTGAAAAAGCTCTTCACAAACTGAAACCATCCCCATCTATTGGACCAGATGGACTATGTGCATACTTCTTAAAAAAACCTTTCCACTAAAATAGCAGAACCCCTAAGCATAATTTCTGAAAAAGCTTTCATGACCAGTTCCCTTCCCAAACTTTGGTCACTTGCTACCGTCATCCCTATCTTCAAAAAATGAGACCCCAGCCTAGTTAAAAATTACAGACCTATCTCTCTTTGTTGTGTCACCTGCAAAGTAACGGAATCTATCATCAACCAATCCATTACCCTCCATCTAGAAACAAACAACCTACTCTCTAATAAACAATTTGGTTTCAGAAAAAAATTATCATGTAATTTACAACTTCTTCACTGCAAAAACATATAGACTACAAATCTTGATCAGGGCAAAGCAATAGATGCAATCTACATAGACTTCTGTAAAGCCTTTGACTCAGTAGTACATGATAAACTTCTCCTAAAACTAAAATCCTACAGCATTTTAGGACCCCTCCAAAATTGGATAACAGCTTTTCTATCAAACAGATAAGTGGTCAAAATTGGCAATGCTCTATCAAACCCTGTTCCTGTTAAAAATGGCGTTCCCCAAGGCAGCATTCTTGGACCAACACTCTTCATATTATACATTAATGATCTCTCTGACCATATTACAAGTAATTGTGCTCTTTTTGCTGACAATGTCAAACTATTTAACACCACCAACAATATAGCTATCCTCCAAAAAGACCTGGACTTCTTATCTGAATGGTCTAAAACTTGGCAACTCCAAATCTCAACCAGCAAATGCTCCGTCTTACATATTGGAAAAAAGAACCTAAACACTAAGTACAAGCTTAATGGACATTACTTTACTGATGATGCCCACCCTTTTAAAGATCTTGGAGTTTTCATATCAAATGATCTAAGTGCCAAAGCCCACTGTAACTACATCGCAAAAAAGGCTTTAAAAGTTGTAAACCTAATCTTGCGTAGCTTCTTCTCCAAAAACACTACACTACTAACCAGAGCATATAAAACATTTGCTAGACCAATTTTTGAATACAGCTCAAATGTTTGGAACCCATACCACATTTCTGACATCAATACAATTGAACGTGTCCAGAAATATTTTACAAGAAGAGTACTCCACTCCTCCGAATACAACAAAATACCTTATGCCACCAGACTTGAAATCCTGGTTTAGAAAATTTAGAACTATGCCGCCTTCGACATGACTTGAGTTTAACTCATAGAATCATCTATTACAATGTCCTTCCTGTCAAAGAGTACTTCAGCTTCAATTACAACAATACACAACCACACAATAGATTTAAGCTTAATGTTAACTGCTTCAATCTTGATTGCAGAAAATATGACTTCAGTAACAGAGTTGTTAATGCTTGGAATACACTACCTGACTCTGTGGTCTCTTTCCAAAATCCCAAAAGCTTCAACCAAAAACTATCTACCATTGACCTCACCCCATTCCTAAGAGGTCTGTAAGGGGCATGCATAAGAGTACAAACGTGCCTACCGTTCCTGTCCTATTGTTTTCCTTCATTATTTCCAATTAATATAGTTATTACATACTCATACTCATATATATGCTTATATATTGTATAATTATTTCATGCTTATGCTTATATATACTGTGTGACAAAAATAAATAAATAAAAATTTATTTATTCAAAAAAGGAAAAAAAATCAGATCCAGGAAACTACAGACCTATCAGCCTGACCTCAATACCAGGGAAGATTCTGGAAAAGATAATCAAGCAACGAATCACTGAACACCTAGAAGCAAACAAAGTAATAACCAAAAGCCAACATGGGTTTGTCAAAAACAGATCATGACAGACTAATCCTATTGCATTCTTTGACAAAATGACAAAATTAGTAGACCAGAGGAATGCTGTCGATATAATTTACTTGGACTTCAGTAAAACATTTGATAAAGTAGACCATAACCTACTACTAGATAAAGTAGAAAAATGTGGGTTAGACAGCACCACCACCAGATGGATTCGTAACTGGCTGACCAACCACACTCAACGTGTAGTCCTCAACAGAACTACATCCACATGGAGGGAAGTATGCAGTGGAGTACCCCAAGGCTCTGTTTTAGGCCCAGTACTCTTCAACATCTTCATCAATGACTTGGACGAGGGGATAGATGGGGAACTCATCAAATTTGCAGATGACACCAAGCTGGCAGGAATAGCCAACACTCCAGAAGATAGGCTCAAGTTACAGAAAGATCTTGACAGACTTGAACATTGGGCGCTATCTAACAAAATGAAATTCAACAGTGAAAAAAGTAAGGTTCTACATTTAGGCAAAAAAACCCAAAATGCACAGGTACCGTATATGTGGTACCTTGCTCAATAGTAGTACCTGTGAGAGGGATCTTGGAGTCCTAGTGGATAACCATTTAGATATGAGCCAGCAGTGTGCAGCAGCTGCTAAAAAAGCCAACACAGTTCTGGGCTGCATAAACAGAGGGATAGAATCAAGATCACGTGAAGTGTTAGTGCCACTTTATAATGCCTTGGTAAGGCCACACTTGGAATATTGCATCCAGTTTTGGTCGCCACGATGTAAAAAAGATGTTGAGACTCTAGAAAGAGTGCAGAGAAGAGCAACAAAGATGATTAGGGGACTGGAGGCTAAAACATATGAAGAACGGTTGCAGGAACTGGGTATGTCTAGTTTAATAAAAAGAAGGACTAGGGGAGACATGATAGCAGTGTTCCAATATCTCAGGGGTTGCCACAAAGAAGAGGGAGTCGGGCTGTTCTCCAAAGCACCTGAGGGTAGAACTAGAAGCAATGGGTGGAAACTGATCAAGGAAAGAAGCGACTTAGAACTAAAAAGAAATTTCCTGACAGTTAGAACAATTAATAAGTGGAACGACTTGCCTGCAGAAGTTGTGAATGCTCCAACATTGGAAATTTTTAAGAAAATGTTGGATAGCCATCTGACTGAGATGGTGTAGGGTTTCCTGCCTGGGCAGGGGGTTGGACTAGAAGGCCTCCAAGGTCCCTTCCAACTCTGTTGTTATATTATATTATAAATAAATATAGCATTCCCCCAGAAGCACTAAGAAAGATCATGTTAATTTGACAAGTTTTTAACAGATCCATCAGAGATGGTATTCACCAGGTTCTGACCAGTTCTGGAGAACTGGTAGCAGAAATTTTGAGTAGTTCCGAGAACCGGTAAATAACACCTCTGACTGGCCCTGCCCAAATTTATTCTCTGCCTCCCCAGTTCCATCAGGAGGAAATGGGGATTTTGCAGTAACCTTCCCCTGGAGTGGAGTGGGAATGGAGATTTTACAGTACCCTTCCCCTGCCATGCCCACCAAGCCACACCCACCAAGCCATATCATGCCCACCAAGCCACACCCACAGAAATGATAATAAAATTTTTTGAATCCCACCACTGAAATCCATGCTGACTTATGGTAATCACTGCCTTCTTCAATGCTTTGGAAGGCAAAGTACGTCATTTTAGAATATTTAAAATATGCTATCAAACTTCTTAGGGGACATGTGTCAGTCACATTGAATCTTAAACACAGTAGAAGTGTCTTTAAGTATTGTATTCCAAAAAATCAAATAATGCAAATATTTTTATATTAATTGGTTAGCACGGCTATTTGAAATACATGCATGCAGGAAGAAACAGAGTAGTCCATTTCAGAAAGATCAGGTGTCTTCAGTGAAACGTTTCATTTTATATTTTTCCAAAGCTAATTTTTATTTAATTGTTCATGTCTCCAGGTTTGACAGATATTCATGAGCAATATCTTCTCTCCTAAACGATAATTTAAGAAATTTTCTTTCACACATTTATCAACATATACTTCCTGAGATTAGGTTTTCATAAAGATAAATTATTCACCCAGTGTCTGGAATATTGTAATAGTATCTTCTTTAACAATTTTGTCATTTTCCAGATATCTGCCTATCTAAAATTCAAACAAAGTATTTAGAACTCTTAACACCCAGAGATTTATGACCCTTTTTAGCCCTGAGAACTATCAGGGCTGTATTAACTTATATACATATCAGTGTCAGATCTGATATCAAATTAGCAGGCAGCTTCTTCCTGGATTCATTTGTATTTAATTACAATAAAATATATTTAATTAGCTTATAATCAAATGATTTTTCATGGATTTTTTAAATAAACTATTTCATTTGTAAAAATTAAATTGTACTGTATTGTCTATTAAAGACTAAAGACAGAAAAAATGTTTTGGAAGCAGCTCCATAACAATTCCAGGCATTGCTTTATTTTTTGGATGAATAAAAATAGGTTTAACCAAGAGTTTGAATATGACCTTTTTCTGAATAAAGGGCAAGAAATCAAGACATTAAGTAATGGAGTTATTTTTATTTTCAATGATTTTATTTTATTATTCTCAGTAAACTTGCCTGCTTTCACATAATAATTTTACAATTAAAAAGGGTAGGGTTATATTAGAAAATATTTTATTTTTTAAATTTCATCAGAATTATAGTGGAAGGAAATAAAAAATTCTTTACAGCCAGGTTTTGCCACAATAATTTTTGGCCAGCAAATTCTAGGATTCAAAGCCAATAAATTCACAAACGAGGTAAAAGTAAAATGGTTCACCGAATAAGGCCAGGAAAATAACTGGAACTTATTAAAGGAAAAAGAAACAGAGGAAAAAATGATCTTTCATTCCTTCATCTGCCAGCATCTCTTTTTCTGCATGGGAAATGACAGAGAACAAACCCCTATAAAGATAGTGAGGTACAGACTGTATTTCAGTCTGTTCTATGACTCCATCTCTGAGAAAACTTTCCAATTCTTTATAATATTATAGTTCATGATTTTAATGAGGCATTTTTGTTTATCAATCACCAAACATGTTTCTGATGCCAGTTTTACATGTGACAAGTGAGATATCTCCTCATGTCATCTGTAAATAAAGTTCCAACAATAACTTAGAATAGAATAACAAAGTTGGAAGGGACCTTCTAGTCCAACCCCCTGCTTAGGCAGGAAACCCTACACTTAGTCATTAACACTTTTTCTTTTTCTTATCATGAGGTTATCATGAGATGCCAGACATCAATTTTTGCTGGAAAAAAGATTAGATAGCAGCCATTGAGAAACACGGAATGTACAGTTGCACAGGATAAGTCCTAAAAAATATTGTCTCCCACCACTCCATGCTTCCTCACCACTATAAATATCTCTTCCAACAGCACTGTAGGCCAATTCAGGGATAAGTAATAGTCCAGAAATCAAAATTTAAGAAAGAAAAGTAAGTGTTGAAAAGAATTTGTGTCCCATTTCCTATTTTTCTTTTCTTCTCTCCTAACTGGTATCACTACAGATCAAACTTTGTTCTATTTGCAAAGAAAACTCATAGAGTTATCTTATGACTACACTAATTCATTTCAGAAAGAGCCAGGAAAGATATCAGCAGAAGTTGCTATAAATGTGAATAGAGGAGTACTTTACTGTTTGAAAACAGAAACGGAACGTCTTCAACACAATCTTTGCCAATCTATTTTTTCAGTGGATTTTTTTTTTAAAGTTGAAAAGTCTGCATTAAAATCTGCCTTGCGCAAAGTAGATTGATAAATGAAGTGGTCTTATACAGACCTGCATATCTTCTATTCATATAGATACCGTACTACCCTGGATGATCTGTGTATGCATAGATATTTAACCACCCATCTGCCTTATAAAAGAGTTCTCAGCATTTACAATTTAATCCACTTTAAAAACTGAATATTTTAAGATTTTTTTAAAAAAAATAAAAATGTAAAACAACATTATAAAAGTTCTCATAGAAGCATGGATTTTCAAACAAAATGAACTGCTACAATGTGTAATTGCCAGTAGTGAGCCTCGTCTCCTTCTATTAAGTCATGAATTTCACACAGATGCTAAGCCATGGCTTAATTTAACTTTACTGGGTCCATATGATGGCTCTAAATCATACAAACCTCATTATAGATAAAACTGTTACTGAACCCAATCACTGAGTTCTAAATTGAAGAGTAATCTGTAAGAGAAACTTCAGTTTACAGGGATTTTCCGTCCTTTACAGTCAGTTCCTGAAGTTGCATTAGTTACTCTCTACTCAGGTTTTGGTTTTGGTTTTTGTTAAAGAGAAATTTGCCTGTGAATCCTCTTGGTTTAGAACTGTCTTCTATCTGTTTTGTTTTGCATTCTCTGCAACATAGTATAACATGCTCCTAGTAGATAACTGTTTTAATTACTTCTTAATTTAAAACCAGGCATATAAATCCCTAAAGCAATAGGATAACACAAATAATTTAAAGGCAATTAAACGAAACAAGCTTTGGAATGATACTGCATTTTTTTTTCAAAAGTCTGTAATTAGACTTTGTTTAGTCTTCTATTTAATCAAAATTCACTTAATGTTCCTTGAGGAAATCTGATATTCCCTTCTAAACTTAGTGTTGAACAAGAGCTTAAGACACATGCCTGAAGAATACTTAGGAAGCGATTATTTTTATTTATAATTTGATTATAAGAAAGAAACGTACAACTACTTAGAAAAATGCAGCTAAACATAATAATGTCCAAAGATTAAGAACTTGGAGTTAAGACCTATACAAATGTTTAACAGATGATGGATTCCTCTTTCATCTAGGCAGTTGGCCTCTGCCTAAGTCAGTGGTCTTCAAACTCAAGCATAGCTGGCTGGAGAATTCTGGGATTTGAAGTCCACAACTCTTTTTTTTTTAATTCAAAAAGTTTTTCCCCCTTTCCCCCAACCCCCATCCCCCCTCCCTTCACAAACCCCCCTCCCCCCTCCCCCATGACTTCCCGGAAAAAACACAAGGTATAGTTAAAAATAAAACAAACATATGCTAAAAAAATTCCCAAAACTATTATACCAATTTTCCCTCTCTAACTCTGACTTCCTCCTTACAAAACCAAAATCCTCCCAAAAAAAAAATAAAAAAATAACAATTAACAATAATAAAATATATAAATCAGTAGAACAAATTAATCCTAAAGTATTTAAAACCAGCTAATGCATAAAAGTCCAATCCAATTCAGAGAATATCTCCCTTATAGCTTCTATAAACATATAATTTCCCCCCCAAATCTTTCTTACATAAGATCGTTCAAGAATATTCTATTTGCAATTCAGTAGAACACATTATATAATTTGAATACAAAAAATTACAGTATCTCAATTTTATATTCAAAATCCAATATAAATCCAAATATTTAATCTTTTATGATAGATGTGAAACATATAATCAACCCATTTCTTCCAGATCTTTCTCACATAAAGTCTTTCAGGGACGCTAATATTTTTATCTGTTAATATTTCAAAAAAAGATTCTTTCAAGGATAATACTTTTATCTCTTGCCATTTTATTTGATGCATTAGCCTCTGTCTTTCCTTCATTACTCCTTTTAAAAAGTCAATCACAATATTTCCTAATAGTTCCTTATGTCCAACAATCCACAAGTTACTGCCATATATTCCATCAGTCCGGAAAGAAAACTCTTGGAAAGCATTAACCCTGTGAATTTTTCCAGTTCGGGAGCCTCTTGTAACACAGATTCAGGCATTTCATCTAAAATTTTTGAAAAGAGCCTTGTTAGATCATCTTGTTTGTTCACGATCATATCTTCATTTTTATCCATTTTTGTTTGTACCTCCATTCCATCCAAGTACTGATTACACTGGTTAATTTCCTCCAAGCTCTCATCCAAAACATCCCCATTTTTGATCAATTCGTATTTTTGAATAATTAAATACATTCTTTCTGTATAATCCTGTATAAAGTCACGAATCCATTCTTCTGAAAGAACCTTCATGGCGAAGTTCTTACGGAGAATCCCCTTATGAAATACTTAAACAAACTAATATAATCCAACAGTCCACAGTCCAACACAATAAAATAAAATCTCCATTCACTTTCACATTCTCAGCAAGTAAACGCCTTTTTTCCCTTTAAGTATAGGAGAGCTCAATTCGTTACAATCCACAAATAATGTTTCCCAGCTTCTTAATTATGCAGTTTGCTCTTTTTACTTTACTTTACTTCCCTTTACTTTCACTTCCTCAAACGCCATTTTAAACAGTCAGTTAAAGCAAGGGGGAAAAAAGTTTCTCTTTTTAAAAGGTGGAAGTCAGGAAATCAAAAATACTTGCAATCCGATAATTGTTCACTCGTGCTTCTTCCGTCTGCATATAGGAATCCACAAAAAGAAATCATTTGAGCAGAGGTGGACACCTTCCTCTTTTCCTGTTTTTGCAGGAGCGCACTGAAGACTAGAGATAGCAGGATTTCAATGGGATTCAAACCCTTCGGGACTCTGCATAAGAAAAACAAAGCCCCTAGGGGAATCTACCACTCCCCCCTGCAGCTCTATTCTCTCTCTTTCAACCAGAGAGAGAAATCGAAGCTGGGAACATCTGTTTTTCGCTGTTTTCACCGGCTTTTACAGTATCCAGTGCGGAGTGCCTTAAGTTAGGCACTCAGCGAGAAAGGTGGGGCCAACTGGAAGTCTCGAAGTCCACAAGTCTTAAAGCTGCCAAGTTTGGGGATCCCTGGCTTAAGTTGTAACCATAAAAATCATCATATACTGTATTTTTCAGAGTATAAGACACACCTTAGTTTTTGGGGAGGAAAATAAGAAAAAGGCTGATTGGTAGGTGGATCAGCCTCCCGGAATACCCCCAATCAGCTGTTCCCAGAGGTGAATTTTAGCAACAGGTTCCTTGGTTGTGAGCTTTGTGCCTTGCTTTTTTTGGCTTTTTTCCCCTGCCTCTGGAACTCCGTTTCAGAAAAAAACTTCTTTCTGCCTCTGAAAGCCTCCAAAACAGAACTTCCGAAAAAAAGCCTCTGAAGCTCTGTTTGGGAGCTTCTTTTCTGAAGCTCTATTTGGGGGCTTTTTTTCTAAGCTCCTTGAAGCTCTGTTTGGAGCTTTTTTCCTAAGCTCCGTGAAACTCCGTTTGGGGCTTTTTTTTTCTGAAGCTCTGTTTGGAGCATTTTTCAGCCTCTGAAACTTCCATTTGAGAAGCTGGGTGGGGCTAAATTCGGAGTATAAGACGCACCCAGATTTTCACCCTCTTTTTTGGGGGGAAAAGGTGCATGTTATATTCCGAAAAATACGGTAATATACATGTGATCACACATTCATGTCTTTGGACTAAGTTATTGTTGGAACCTTATTTACAGATGACATGAGGAGATACTTCACTTAATCACATGGCGTCATGATTTATAGTTCTCCGAACCATAAATCTGAATTTTCCCTTCCTGAGGTTACCATTACTGCAGCATTCATGGCCCATTGAAAAGGGTACATGGATGGTCTCAATGTTATACAAGTCATCAAAGATGGGATTCTTGTAAGTGGTTTCAGGAGTGATCCTTTGGCCCATAGAAATCAATAAGATGGTATCAGTGTGATTATAAATTTCCATTTCCATGTATACGCTCATTTAAATTATGGACATGTTGAAATATATTTGAGTTAATACATTTGCCTTAATTTTGTCTGTTTTGCAAATCTCTGGATCTAAGTAGGTTCCTCAGTTTTCAAGTATTAGATGACATGGTGACACTTTAAGCATAATTTAAGTATTAAATTATGACTGACATGGATTTTGTTTCCACCACTAGAACTAGTTATTAGTAAACTTTAAAAATAAGTTAGATTATATTAAGTGTTAATTGTTAAGTTGGCATTTTCTTGATTTTTAACTGTTAAGTTAGCATTTTCTTGATTTTTTAATATTAATAAAAAATATTCTACACTGGTATAAATGGTTGCAGAAGGATATAAAGAAGAAGTATTTTATTATCCATAAAGATGTAGGAAGATATTATCAGAGTCTCTGGATGGCTAAAAGGTTGAATTCAAAATGAATCCCCTAGAGTGCAGATTCAGCTCCTTTATTCAATAAATTATTTTAATAATTTATCAGATTTATTATATACCAACTGAAGAAAATCCTTTTTGTTTATGATGAATTTATAGCCAATTTATATATATATTTGTTTATGTGTATGCATCTTTTTTGATTCCTGGTGACCACCTAAACTAGTTCCTATAGTTTTCTTGGCAAGAAATTTTGAAAATAGTTTGCTAATTCTTCCTTTGTAGGACAGTGACTGCTCCAAGTCACCAAACTGTCTTTTTGCCTAAAGTGGAACTAGAACTCATAGCATCCCAGTTTCTAGACTGATGCCTTACCCATACATGAACAGGCTCTTAATCTGTAACTATAGGAATATGTATTTATGGAAGCTTATTCTGAGTCAGAAATTTATGGACTAAATCACAGAATTTATCTGATGGTCTTACCTTAAAAATCTAATGTTAGTTAATGATATTTAAACATTTTTCAATCACTGCTGTTTAAAAATAATATATCGAACTTACTACATATTACTTTTCTTTTTTCAATTATTTTTAATAGACTGCAATAATTACTGAGAATATGACTGAAGCATGAAGAACCCAATATTAACTAAATTACTTTTTTCAATTAATTATCCAGATATTTTAAACAAAGTGTGAATAGATATGCTTATTGCTTAATTAATGTTATTAAACTGATTTGCTTACTTATTGGTTTAATTAGCTACATTTAGTTTTCATCCTTTACAAATTAATTTACTTAATTTAAGTAAGAAGTAATATAAACTATAAATCATGAAAATATGAAATTATGAATATATGAACTTGGAAAGAAGTTGTTAATATTTCTGCTATCTGTCTATTCTTTCTTCTTGACTTCATCTTTGGAGGAATACTTTTTTCATCAGTTAAACCTGAAAGTATAATTACTGGTTTTCCATGTAGGTTTTACTTTGCATATACCATCATTATTGACTAGTGGGAAAGGCCAGAAATCTTTGTGGTCACAGATATAAAATCATTAGTGCCTGTGTCCCTTAACGATATAGCATACTTTACCTTTACATAAAGGTGCTAAGAAATATAAATTATTCATACTTTTCATAGCCTTAATGAATGTAAGAAGAGAACTCACATCTTATATATATTTGGATAGGGTTAATCAGGTTGCAATTAATTTTCTTTCATTGACCATGTGGAGGAAATCTCTGAGAAGAATTAGGCTCATGGAACTAGGGGTCTAGGACAATTTGTGATTGCCAACTTACTGCAGCTGCCTTGCCATGGCCAACTCGCCACAGTACAATTTGCCACAGGATAATTTGCCATGGGACAAGAGTTACACTAATATCAAAGAAATCATGGAATATAATAATTAAAGAAAGACTGCCAAAGGAGGGACAAAATGAAATGTGAATGACAAAAATTAAAATATATTTAAAATTATTTTAACTAATTAAATTGAATTATTGAATTGTCCTGTAGTGAGTTGTCCCACGGCAAGATGGCCATGGTGAGTTATCCTGTGGCAAGTTGGCCATAGCGTGTTGGCCACGTTGAATTGACCACATTGAATTGGCTATGGCGAGTTGGCCCATTCTGCGTTCGAATTAAAAAAGTGTACTTTTAACATCTTTTTTTTTTTTTTTTTTTTTTTTTTTTGTTCGAAAAGTTTTTATTAGTCAAAAAAGGTTTATACAAATACATATCAGGTATGGTAAATTTTCATTTTTCTTATCTAAAATAAGAATTTTACTCAAATTTTTTAACACATACAACAGCCATAAGGCAAGCAGGTGACACGAAGTAGCAAAGTTTGCAAATTTTAAATACGTAATAAAGAAGAGTCAAGAATAAACAGAATATCGTACAAAAGAGAATAAGGAAAACCAACACAATCCCAAATATCTTTATCACTTCCTAGTTTTGGATCTCAGAACTCTGGGTTCAGCCTGACCCAACTCCAGGGCCGCAACAGCGGCAGCCGCTTCAGCCCCATGATCTATAACCTCCTTCTTCAATTCCTGGGTCATCTGATTCCAGGAAGGCTTTGTGTTCCTCCACATAGGCCGTAGCCTCCGCAATTGTACTGTATTTTTTCGTAATGCCCTCCCGGAAAATCATCAATCCCTCTGGCATCAGCCATCTGAAGCCCACTCCCTTCTGGTACAATTTGCTTGACAAAAAATAATATTTCTTTCTTTTTTCACGTACCTGTCTGGGAATCTGCCTCAGAATGGCTATCTCCCTGCCCCTGTAAATCAGTGCCCCACTCCTATGTTTTCTAAGAATTTCATCTCTCGTCTCTCTTCTCACAAATTTGACATGAACCTCTCTGGGAACTGCATGCGTGCATATTGCGAATTAACTCTATAAACTCGATCCACATCCCAATTCATGAAATCAACACTTCTCCCAAGAAATTCTCCCAACAATTTAGTCACAACATCTCTCAAGTCTTCTTGGTCCACTTCTTCCAAATTTTGAAACCTAAGGAAATAAGACATTTTATCCATCTGTAGTCCAAGCACAGCATTGCCTGTCGTCTCCTCTCTTTTCTGCACTGCCCGCATTTCACCCTCCAGACCTTCCACTTTCTGCTTGTTTTCTGCTGAGACTTGTTGAGTATCCTTTAAATCCTTTTGGATAGTCACAATTTCTTCTCTTATTTCCGTTTGGCCTCTTTGCAAATCATCCAGTTTCTTGTCCATATTGGATAACTTTTCCAGAATTCTCTCCATCTCTCCAGCAGTTGGTCTCTGACCTTTTGCCATTTGAAAAAAAAAAGAATCAAAATCCTCAGGCAAGCACAGTATCCTTGTAATTTCCTCCGGATCCACCAGGGGCACTCACAGGAGCAACGAGTCCAGAGTACAGTTAGTCAACCAGGAAGCCGAAGGAAGTGATGTCATCAAAATTCTCATAGTGAAGGCGGAAGCTGGGCGCCACCACTGTTCCCCAGAAGGAGGGGCCTCAAACCTTCCCTCCTAAATTTCTCCATCACCTCTTCTCTCCAGAGCTCCACAAAACCGGTAATCTTCTTATTTTAAGTTCTCCTCTCTCCAAAATAACTCGTGCTCCTTCCAACCGCAGGGGAGAAAACCCCCGCACTCGGAGCACTCCACTCACGTTACCGATATTCCCTTCCTTCTCCTCCTCAATTCTTCTCCGTGCCCTGTTCACCACCAGGCTGCTGCAGTTATAAATCCAATGCCCGGTGTCACGGGCACAGCGGCAAGCGGCGACCAAAATAATGGCCGCGGCCTGTGGCCTCCGAACCCCGCCAAGCCTAGGACGCGCCAGCATCGGTCCCCACAGTCCTGTATGTCGGCTGGGAGACCCCTGGCGAGCCGTCCGTACGGCAGGTGTCCTTTTCGGAACACCTGGCCCCTGAGGGCCTCGGCGGCGGCCGGATTCGGGCGCTGGAGGCAGGAGAAACCTTCCAGACGTCCGTTGCCGCTGGATACCGGAAGTCGTCTCCTACTTTTAACATCTTGATGAGACTTAAAGATAGATCCATACTTTTAACTTGGCACATTGCCACTATGGGCCACCCATTACTTTGTCATCCTCCTCTCACTCCCAGACTATTACAAATTCACTTGGCATTCAAGTTTTGCAGCTTCATTACAAAAGTGCTGTTTTCTGACCTGACCTAAGCCCTTCAGAACAAATGGTCTCCAGCACTTCATTCCAATCTAGTAGCAGGCCCAGCTCTGATTGGCTTCAATCTGGAATACTCTTCCCTTCCAAAACCTACTAACTGCTCTATTTAGTCATTTTGTCCTGGCCTGCTGGGCTTCTATGTTTTCTGTTTTTTTCAAAAATAATCCTACATTTGATCCAGTGATCAAGTAAAATAATCAACCTCCCCTCTAGAAACTTAGAGCCTTTTTTTCAATCTACATCTAGGTTCCATTCACTACCCACAACTACACAATTTCTCTTATCTTTCAAGGGTGATAATGATGATTGTGATGATGACAATGAGCATGTTTTCACTTAGCAACATTGCTCCTTTACTTCTATGAAATGGAACTGTCAGTTCTTTGTTGGTGCAACATTTTTATTGTCCTACAGAGAATCTTAGGAGTCAAAGAGAAACTTGTTCTTTGTTGCTTTGATTAGCATAACATCAGAGAGAGAAAATACTATAATAAAGAGAAAAACTAAAAGGAAAGGGTCTGCTTTATTGTCAAAAGAGAAAATGTGAGAAGGAAGCCATATATGCAAACATTGTGATAGCAAAGATAAAACATAGAGACAAAAAGGAAAGAGCCATCCCACGAAAAAAGCAAACACTGGTAGACTGGTGCTCATGGGAGCCAGTCAGTGAGGCTTGCCTTTATTGCATGAATGAGAAGAGCAAGAAGTAGGAGGAGGATTAATCAGTGGGTACAGTCCAGACTACACAACAGTCCAGTCACATTACCAGTCCATTGCCAGCCCATCTAGGTTGAAATTGCTGAAGTTGCATGAAAAAAATAATTGGGAGAAGCATGGGAGACAAGCAGGTTAGGTCACAGTGCAGAATTCCCCTAAATAAAACTAAAATAAAGAAAGAGAAAAAGAAAGAGAAAGAGAAAAAAGAAAGAAAGAAAGAAAGAAAGAAAGAAAGAAAGAAAGAAAGAAAGAAAGAAAATTAACATTAGAACCTGGTGATAATTCCAACTTACATATTGAATGGGAGAAGCAAATTTCAGAGATTTGTTTTATTCAGGGGTCAACGTTTTTAATAATTCAGTCATTTTGATCCACAGGGCTTGCAGGACTTGGATAATGGCATGAGCTGGACATGATGAAATAATTCAAGAACTGTACTTTCATCAATGGAGAGAGAGGAATTCATCCCCTGAGTTCCAACAATGCTTTTATTGGCAATTTTGCCACATCCTAGATTCCTTCACGTTCAGTCACATGGTTTTAGCTATGTGGGATTTCATTATCCAAAATTACACAACTGAATCAGGAGGAAGCTGAGATCCATAGTGAATGCACAGGCCTAGTGGCAATGCTGCAGGGATGTAGGAGTGTGTGCATGCATCATCTTGCTCAAACTAAAGAGCTATGTTCCCATCTGGAAAATTGTTAGAGTTCTTTGATTCAAATTGTCAAAAAAATTATTTATTTATTTCACTTATACAGCTTAGAGGCCTGCAGACTTCTAACAAATCTCAGCAGTTTACAATTAAGGATAAAAAAATATAAGATACAAAATCATGAACACCATATAACCAAAAAAGGAACCCATCCAACAGAGTTCATCCTTCATTCTGCTGCAGAACCTGGGAGAATAGCCAGGTCTTTAATAGCTTCCTGAACATCATCAGGGTGAGAGCCATATGGAGGGATATCAAGTTTACTGCAAAACAGAGCTAGTTGCAAAACAAAACTGTAAAACAGTCATTTCATTTTTACTACTTAGCTAGCAGGCAACATTTTCATCTTCTAGATCAAAAATTCTAGCTAATATTCTTATAGAATCTTACCTACAGTGATATAATTTAGAAAAGCTACCTAAATTCTGCTTTTCTTTTTCTTCTCTATCCTTGCTAAGCAGAGGAATCTCTCTGTCTCTATCTCTCTGTCTCTGTCTCTGTCTCTGTCTCTCTCTCTCTCTCTGTCTCTCTCTCTGTCTCTCTCTCTCTCTCTCTCCCCTACAGAGATTGTGCTTTCTTGTTCACGATGTTTCCCACTTTTTTGACAGGATAGAAAATCCTTATAGTAAGATGGTTAAATTCAGCACTTCTCAGCTTCTATCTTTGGACAGTCCAAGTCTCATGAGACTTGGCCATATCTTTTCATTTTCTCTTGCCAAACCGGACCTTCCTACTGACTCTGCTCACAAAACCTAGGACCAATTCAAAAGAGTCTTTGACAATTCTCTACAACCAACTCACCATGACCAACTTACTGTGGCCACTCTCCACAGGACAACTCAACTGCAGGGCAAGAGTTACACTAATATTAAAGAAATAGTGGAATAGAATCATTAAAGAAAGGATGCAAAAGGTGGGATAGAATGAAACATGAATGACAAAAAGTAAAATATTTTTAAAATTTATCGTAAATAATTAAATAGAATTGTTAAATTGTCCTGCAGTGAGTTGTCCTACGATGAGTTGGCCAGGGTGAGTTGACCGGGCCAAGTTGGCCCTGGTGAGTTGACCTCAGTGAGTTGATTGTGGAAAGTTGTTCCATTCTGCAATATCACCATGGAACATGAGAATTGAGTTAGGATCCCAGGGGGTTGATGCCCTTGACACCTTAAGTTGTCAATTGAGAAGCCTGGACAAATGTATATTGTTTGGACACCTGCCAGTCTGGCTGAGGCAGGTTATGAAGCTGCTGCCATCAGGCCATTCATCTTTATTCATCCTGGCTCACTTGTATCTCTATACAACCCTCAGTATTTTGACATTGTTGGTAGTGTCCTCAGTATCTACAAATTATTGCTGCAGGCCAATGGGAAACAACTTTGAGACAAGAAGATTCCTGTACAGCAATAATAAATGACTTTGTAAATTGATAATTGATTGCAGGGGTGTCAAACTCAAGGCTCAGCAGCCCATGAGATGCTTAGATCTGGCCCACAGGGCCACCCTGGAAACAGCAAAGGACTGGCCGGCGGTGCCTCTGCCAGAAAAAAGAGAGGTTGGGAGGGCTACCAACAGCCCTCCTGAGCTCTGTTTTCACTGGTGTAGGATTGGAGGAAGCCATCACAGCCAAAAATGGATCTCAAGAGCTCATTTTTGCTGGCAGAGGGCTCAGGCCACCACAGGCACCCCCAACATGAGTGATGACAAGTTGGCCATGCCCACCCTGGCCACGCCCACCCTGGCCACGCCCACCCTGGCTCCTGAGGTGAAATATAACCCTGATGCGGCCCACAATCAAATTGAGTTTGACACCTCTAATCTATTACATTAGATGAAATTCAAATGGTAATAATTATTCTGCATAATTACACATACTCAGTCTTCAGAATTGAATTTCCACTGTGTCCTCTAAAATTGCCCATTGGATACTACCTTTAAATTTATAAAAGCTTGTACTTATAAAAAAAAATTTAAATTAATGATTGGGCTTTTTAAAGTATACAGATCAGCCTTACAGAAGTTCTTGCAAGCACTGAATTTTGGAATATTTTTTTCATAATATAAAAAAAACCTCTAGCATTTTATATTTATCAAGTTTAAGAACCAGTTTTGCTAACAATTTTTGTTTTTGCTATAATATTATTATCCAAAGATTGTGTAATTTTTACTAGCTATTTCAAACCTATCAGTAAACAATATGTCTCCTTGCTTTGTGGAGCAAGTTGGAAGAAATACTAACTACCCATTATGACTAGCAGTTTGTCAAAAGATACCGGATCTAAAATGTATACAGATAATTCACTTCCAGAAATTCTTCTTCAAATATGAACTTCTCTGCATATCTTTCCAAGGAGAGGTTTATGAGGGTCTTTAATAACTTCTTTAGTAGTGCAAGACCTTATCATGTAAATCATTCTTTGAATCTTCACTATCAGAGCAATAATCCAACCATTCACAAGAAAAGCTTTATAAGAACACTCTTCAGATGAGCAAAGACTTTAGAGCAACAGATCAGATCTTCAAAGAAAATTTACAGCATTCTTCATCATAATAGGTACCTAAGTAACTTCATGTTAAAATGTGCCATTCTATGCAACTGCATATCTATGAAAAGAATAGTTCCCTCATACATAACAAATATCTCTCAGAAAACACCAACAGAATACTTCCCTAGGCTCACAGTGGCCCACAAACCAACAAAATCTCTACGAAGCATGTTAAGCAAACTCAAATAACCAAAAACTACTATGGAAGATGGAACATGAATTATTTACAACATATAATGCACGGATTATGAAAGTAGCTATGTAGGACAAATGAGCAGAAGATTAGCAGAATGCATCCATGAATACCAGTTGGCATTCAGAAGAAAGAATAAACATTTTTAACTCTATTATTCATAGACAAATTCAATAGTACATTTAACTGGGAAAATTATAGCCATTTTGGAGCAAGGCAAATCCAGAAATGTAAGACAAATATTAGAAGCCCGGCATTCTGAGAGGTCAGCCATTAAACTATATATAAAAATAAACCCAGTTAACAAACTATTTAAAAAAGAAACAAACAAAAACCCAAGAAGGAAGCAAACAGTTTGAAGATAACTTCCCTTACCCCTACATACCCAGTAATCAATACAATAAGCAAGACACAATACAATAGGCAAGATCAATCTAAACAGTGAAACAGTGCAGTAAGCCAAACCTGGTAGATCAATCAGAAAGAAGTACCACTAACTACAACAACCCCCATGAAGACCTGAAGAACAAATAGACAGATATAAAAAGCCAACAATTATCTCAAACCATTGACAATGTTACTTGGTTTGGTATTTGTAAGAAAACCAAGTTCAATAAACACCAAGATCCCAACAAATCTTCATTTTTAAAATTCAGAATAGCCCGTGAGCTGTAAATACAAAAATAAAATTATAATTATATTTTCACTCGTTCCTACGTGCAACAGCCACAATTATTTGTGTTCATTCTTGACTTTGTGCTTACTAGTGTATGAATTTTAGATCTAATACAAAGAATCTTCCATCAGAATGAATATGTCAGCACTTTCGTGGTGTCAAGTGCCATACTCCGTTTCTCAGACAAGAAAAGCCTCATCTTCTGAAAAGAAATCTTGATAGTATTAGAGCAATTCAACAATAGAAAATTAAAAGTGTTTACAACAAATGGAACCATCAATAAAAACAGTGTGGTACTGGAGTGTTTTCAATATATATCAAGTGATAAAACTATATGACAGTAGATAATGTTTTATGTTCTGCTGTTTGGATCACTCAGACATATCTTTTCCAGTATGCATTATTTATGGAGGCTGCAGGAATATATAACAAAAGGAAATAATATAAATACCATTTTATGTTGGCTTCTTTATAATATAAAAGAAAAAAAATAAGTATCAACCTCTTTGCACTTACATTGTCAGTGTAATAGATCAATAAGTCTTCATCTGTAACAGACTGAGTTTATCTGGATATATAGGAACAGACTTGACAAAACTCTAAGAAATTTTAGGAGGTAGCCATGTATGTATGTGTTTAAGAGCACTAAATCCCCAAACTGGGTCTGGGGAACCATAAATATTTTATTATATATTTATAACAAATAAAGCTCAGAAGCTTCATGAAATTTAGAAGAGGATACAATAAAAGGAGATGTTATCTCTTTTGCTAGAGATGACAATTAATTACTGAAGGCTGGTACTGAAGGATACATTAACCACTAGGAGGCCCTCCTGACCAGTTTCACCCTTATTAGGAATTGTCAGAAATACATAACCAGATTTTTTTCTGTTAGGTTCAAAGTAGCTTCCAAGAATTGAACTCGCAGATGCTTGAACTTTAATGGACTGATTACAGTACATTAGCTTTGTGTGCTATCCAGATCCTGGCAATTCTCAGAATGTTATATACAGTCTATCTTCCCTTAAATTCTCAGAAAGATAGAGGGAGTGGTCTTAATTGAGACAAAGAGTCTCTACCAAGCTGATGGAAAAATAAATGGGGTCTGAGTCTGAGGCAAGAATGTAACATGAATTCACTTGATAAAGGGAAGTAAAGGGAAGCCAATTCAGACTTGCAAGGTACTGTTACTGTAGCTTTACAATAAAAGTAGCACTGATCTACATGCCATTTGTCCCTAATCTGATCCACCTTGAAGGGCTGATGATAATTAATGAAAATAGGGGCAGCATTTGTTTGATTCTTGTTTCAGAATCTTGCTTGATTCCACTTTCAGTAGTGGCAAGTGAGTGTTATGTTATGGAACTGTAATGGCATGTGGGAAAAATAAGAGACTCTGCCAAGGGAATGGCCAGATAAGAGACAGCATACCCAGAGCTGGATAACAGGTAGGGTAACAGGCTCCAAAGAACATGCCCTAATTTTTTGGGTTGTAAAGGAGATGGGAAAAAATTCAGATTTGCAAGATTCTGTCAATGTAACTTTACAATAAAGTTAGAATTAGCATGTCTCTGTTGTATTTCTCTCTGGTTTACCCCACAGAAACTATTGACCTTTGCAAATGGACATGATAATAAATCACTGTTATGTATTCATGTTTGTACCTTTAAATATTTGAGCGGGAAATCAGCACGTTGCTGATTGGACGAAGCCTCCAGCAGAACTGTATAAAAGGAGAGGTTTTTCCCCCAGCCTGTTGCTGGGTTCACCCTATATTAAAGAGCTGTTGTCACTACCCTGGTCTCCAGCCTCGTTACTTCCAGAACTTAACATTGGCGACGAGGATGGGATATCGAGGCTAAGGAGAACCAGAACCGAGCTGAAGCACGATAGACCCGAACCCAGCAAATCCAGGGCAGAAAAGCGGAGATGGCCAGTTACACTCCGCCCGCACCGTTCGACCCGGCTAAGGAGAAATGGGGAACGTATATGACCCGTTTGAGCTTTCTAGAAGCCAACGAACTGCAGGAGTTCAGATAACCGAAAAGGGCTTATTTCTTAAGCCACTGCGGTCGGAGGTCATCGACATCGCGGAAGCCCTGGCAGAGCCAACGCCGTTGCAGTCGGTGTCGTGGCCAACTTTACAGACTTTACTAAAACCACCGCTGCGCCGTCCAAATCGTGCGGCGGTTTGAATTCGGAGGCGAAGGCAGATGGAGGCGAATCCGCCGGTGACTACATGGCCGCCCTAAGAAGGCGTCCAAGGACTGCGGATACCGTGACCTGGGCGAGGTGCTCCTCGAGCAACTCATCCGAGGGTCAAAGACATCCGTTTGCGGCGGCTGCTGGCAAAAGCAACCTGCGCTGGCCACGCTCTGGGCGAAGCCAGAGCACATGAAATGTCCTCCCAAGCGGCAGAGACACTGCAGAAGCCGGTCCCACAAAGGCGGCGCGAAGGCAACTCCGGTGCACCAGGAGGAGGTTCAGACCGAATCCGGCGGTGAAGATGAGGAAGGGTCTGCCGCGCGAAAGCGCGACAAAGGGGACCGAGCGAATCACGGAAGCTGCGGGTCAACACCAGCGCCAACGCTGCAAGTTTAAAGACGCGACATGTCGGCGGTGTGGGAAGAAAGGGCACCTAGCTCAAGTTTGTCGAGCGGCCCAACCTTCCGCCGAAAATTCAAATCGGCCAATCAGGCGCGGAATCGGCAAGGCGACCCGATTGGCTCAAACAAAAAGGCGCGATTCCAACCAAACAACTGTGGTCATAGGCGCGCCTCGACCAAAGTGGAGAAGAAGATCTTCACCAAGCCAAAAATAGAGGGAGTACGGTGCGGCTTGAAGTAGACACGGGATCAGCGATCACCATCATGTCCTGGGACACTTTGGCGAAGTCGCTGCCGTCCGTCATGAGCGCCACCTGCAAGCACAAGCGGCTACGAGTCCACGACTACCAGGGAATCGCATCCCTGTTCGAGGACCACCTCCGTCCGAGTCGAGCACGGTCCACACAAGAAGACCCTGCCCATCACGATCGTCGAAGGAACTCTGCCCAGTCTGTTGGGACTAGACTGGTTTCGTGCCCTGGGCATGGGAGTGACTGGCATCTACAGAAGTGACTGTAACCTGAAAGACATTCTCTTTAACGAGTTCGAAGATGTCTTCAAGGACTGCCTGGGCAAGTACAAGGGACCCCTATTTCCTTCAACTTAGACCCCAGGTAGCCCCATTAGGCTTAAGGCGAGGAGGTCCCTTTTGCCCTAAAACCAAAAATCGATAAGGAGCTGGACAAGCTCATAAATCAGGATTTTGGTGCCAGTCGATCACGCAAAGTGGGAGGCGCCAATCGTCACCCCAATAAAGTCGGACGGGTCAATTAGAATTTGCGCTGACTACAAGGCGGCGCTTAACAAAGCCTTACAGAAAAGCGCTTACCGGTTCCGTGGTGCAACACTTATTGCACTCTTTGGGGCAAGGCAAGTCTTTGCAAAGTTAGACTTGGCCCAAGCCTACCAACAACTGCCCGTGAGCGCCCGCTGGCGAAGCCCAAGCGATTGTAATGCACAGGGGGCATTCAAGTGCACCGATTGCAATTTGGGGTCAGTGTGGCACCAGGGCTGTTCCAAAACCTGATGGAACGACTACTGCAGGGGCTCCCAGGGTAGTTCCCTACTTGATGATGTCCTAATTTCAGGGAAAACATGGAGGAATTGGGAGGCGTTTAAGAAAGGTTTTGAGCATTTTCGGACAGCGGATTAAAAGTCAAGGCAAACAAATGCCAGATAGGGGTCGAATCCGTCGATTTCTTGGGCTACGGATAGACAAGAAAGGAATTCACCCTACTGAGAGCAAGGTTAAGGCAATTAGGAAGGCTCCAGCGCCCAAAAACAAAGCAGAGCTGCAGGCATTCCTGGGGTTGGTGAATTTCTATGCGGTCTTTTAAAGAACAAAGCAACCGTTCTTGGAACCGCTGCATAGGCTCTTAGGGAAAAATACTGTTTGGTCTTGGGGAAAGACAGAAAATAGGGCTTTCGAAGCAGTAAAGAACCTGCTCTCAAGTGATAGCCTGCTCATCCAATATCACAACTCATTACCCCTAGTGTTGGTTTGCGATGCCTCCCCTTATGGGGTGGGGGCTGTACTCAGCCATAGACTTCCAAACGGCACAGAAGCCCCTATAGCTTTTTACTCTAGAACGATGTCCTCCCCAGAGAGAAACTACAGCCAATTAGACAAAGAAGCACTAGCCATTGTGTCAGGGGTTAAAAAATTCCACGAGTATGTCTTTGGGCGGAATTTTGAAATCGTGACTGACCACAGACCGCTACTAGGGATACTGGCTGGCGACCGCCCAACGCCTGTGGCACTTTCGCCACGCTTGACCCGATGGACTATATTCTTAGCCGCTTATTCGTACAAGCTGCAGCATCGACCAGGAAAAGAAGTGGGGCATGCAGACGCGTTAAGCCGATGCCCACTACCAGGGGCGACCGAAGACCCCACTCCGGGGACGCCCATCCTACTTATTGACTCGTTGGACTCTGGCCCAGTCACATCTAAGGAAGTGGCTCGGGCATCATACCGACATTGTGTTAAGGACTGTACTCGGTTGGGTACAGAGAGGGTGGCCGCTGCGCGGGCGAGCAGTTCAAAGAATTTGTTAAAAACGAGATGAGCTCTCGGCTCAAGGGGTGCCTGTTATGGGGTGATCGTGTAATAATTCCTGATAAATTAAGGGAAAGGTATTGGACCTCCTCCACGAGGTCACCCAGGGATCGTAAGGATGAAGGGGTTAGCTAGAAGCTATGTGTGGTGGCCACTCATCGACGCAGAGATTGCTGAGAGGGTAGGGAAATGCCAGGCTTGCCAAGAGTCCAGACCTCTACCCCAACGGCCCCAGTCAGGAATGGGAAAAGCCCCAAGGGCCCTGGTCAAGAATCCACATTGATTTTGCTGGCCCTTTCCACGGCCAAACGTTCCTAGTGGTGGTTGATGCATTCTCTAAATGGTTGGAGATCATACTCATGAAATCCACTACGGCCGAAGCAGTAATCGCAACCCTGCGCCACCTATTCGCAACTCACGGGTTGCCGGGCACTCTGGTGTCCGACAATGGGCCTCAATTCACGGCAGCCCAGTTTGGAGAATACCTGGGAGAGGGGGGGATCCGGCATGCCCTCTCTGCGGCTTTCCACCCTGCGTCGAATGGCCTTGCAGGCGTTCCGTCCGGGCGCAAAGGAGGCATCGCCCAGGCCCAAGCCAGGTGACTGGCAAACAAAGATAGACTTTTTCCTAGCCGTCCAGCACAGAACCCCAAGCACGGCCACCGGAAAAAGCCCAGCCGAATTACTAATGGGACGGAAACTCCGGTGCCCACTTGACCGTTTGAATCCCCATTACACGCCAGAGGGTTACAAGGGGGAACTAGAAAAGACAAGGGAAATGAGCATAGGCGACCGGGTGTGGGCCCGTAACTATGGGGACGGCCCTAGTTGGTTCGCAGGCCAAATAATAAAGATAACCGGGCCAAAATCGTACGTGGTAGAGCTACCAGACAACCGAGTGTGGAGGCGCCACATAGATCAGTTAAGGAAACGAATAACTGATCAAACCGAACCAAATGAAACAAATCATGACCAATACCAATTTGAATTCACAGCTGACAATGACCCGGGGGAGGCGCAAGACTTAACTGAGGTCCCAGAGTTCCAGCGACGCCATCAGGTCCCCGAGGGAAACAGCTGGGAAAGTTTCAGAAGTAATCCAAGGCCGGATGGCCAAGAAAAAGAGTCAGCCCATAATCCAGAGCCCGTTGGCTCAGAGAAAGAGCTGGGAGGAGAAAACAGCCCCTCCAACCAGCTCAAAACACCACCCAGAACTGAACCGCGCAGGTCAGAAAGAACTAGGAGACGCCCAGGTTATTTGCGTGACTACGTCGAAAAAATAACATGTAAATAAATATGTAAATAGAGGCAAAGTGTTTTCTGGGAGGGGAGGAGTGTTATGTATTCATGTTTGTACCTTTAAATATTTGAGCGGGAAATCAGCACGTTGCTGATTGGACGAAGCCTCCAGCAGAACTGTATAAAAGGAGAGGTTTTTCCCCCAGCCTGTTGCTGGGTTCACCCTATATTAAAGAGCTGTTGTCACTACCCTGGTCTCCAGCCTCGTTACTTCCAGAACCTAACAATCACCAATTTTCCTGGCATAACTTGGTGGAAGATAGACACATCTTGGGTGGATTAGAATATTTAATACTACTAAAAATGAAAGTTTACACATAGCACTTGATTGCCTACTACAATGCAAAGAATGAGAGAAAAATGGGTGCTGTATTAAGGATTGTGGAAGATTTTGGGAAAACATTTACAAGGAATCTAGGAAGGAAAATCATATTAAATAGACAGGTGAAGTCGGGTGAAATCTAAAAATTTTCCCTACCAGTTCTGTGGGCGTGGCTTAATTGGTGGGCATGACTTGGTGGTCAGATGACTGGGTGGGCGTGGCCAGTAACAATAAATAATAAAAATAATAAACTATAAAAAACAATAAGAGGCACCGAAAACCAACTTTCACATTTTACACACACACAACACAACACAACACAACACAACTGACTCACACACAATGTAAAAGCAGCTGCACTTCACACTTCACATAGCCACAAAAAGCTCAAAAACCAACTTTACATGCACACTTTACATACAAAACCAACTTTACATACACACAACACAACACAACTGACACGCACACAACACAACACAACACAACTGACACGCACACACACACACACACACAAATATCACATACAGCTTTCTGAGATTTTTTGTGTTTGTGTAGTTAGAAACACACCAAATCTCAGAAAGCTGCACAAATATTTTATTTCATTATTAAGGTTTGTGGACTTCAATTCCCAGAGTTCCTCAGCCAGCAAATCATTAGTTGCTCAGTGATGAAATAGATTAGCTAAGCAACTGATTCTGCTGAAACTGGGGCTTTCGGGCTGAGGAAAAAGCCATGCATTTGATCAGTAATCAGGTAAGTGCCTTAGAATCTCTTAAAAGGAGGTTTTCTACAGAAAACATGTTTTTTAAGGTTCTGTTGATGAGGAACTCAGGTGAGAGTGCCAGAGGAGTCTTTAAAAGTTTTTATTTTAAAGTTTAAAGGCTCTGCCAATCTCAGCTGAGGGGCGGGATCCTCAAAGTCTTTTTTTTACTTTTAAAGGCATGTTTCGGCTGAAGAAAAACCTGTTTTTAAAAGTTTAAAAAAAAAAACCTCTGCTCAGCAGAGGCAGGGGGGCGGGGCCAGGGATTTTTGCTACCAGTCCTCCGAACCAGCAGCCGCCATTGCTACCAGATATCACGAGCCGGTCCGAACCGGGAGCATTTCACACCTGGGTGAAATGGTTTTGTCATATGACCTTCCCATCCCTAAGATTTGAAGATTTGAAGATCCCAACTCTGTTGGCCTTCTGTAAGCTATTGAAGTTCTAGGGTTTTTTCTTAGACATTTTGGTGGATATTAGTGGAACCTGGTGTGTTTTGTTTTATGCTGACAATTGTCTGTAAGAAGCTTGGTTATTTCTTTTTAAACTCTTTGTTATTGATAGAGGATCATGACATATCTCAGTGGTGCAATTATTAATATACAATATTATATTATAGAGGCCATTCAAAATGTTCTACTCTTCTGCAGAGTAACTTGTGTTGATTTCATCTTTTTATTTCCATATAAATACTAAACCCCAAATAACTAAAAACATTTTCTTTGTTTGATAGGAAGTTTGCCTATTTGATAATGAGGAGTAGTCTGTATTTTAATTACATTTATGCATCACTAGCCTTATTGATGAACATAAATTAGAAGATAATTCAATTTTGTCCTGATAGCCTGCCTCTAGGTTTGAAAAATAAAGTGTTCAAATCATGCAGTCTTGCCTTGCAGTCTAAAGGCTGCCATTGATAAATGCGTATATTACCACATTAAGCATAAATTACCTACTTTGGTAAGGGGCTACATTCTTCATTCTCAGGAGAGATTGAAGTTTCCCTGGATCCTTTTCTGAATGATCACTAACAATGCCAGTTGAAAAAGAAGATGCCTTTGATTTCAGTTATTATTTTTTGCTTCCTTTAGTGGCCAAATAAATGACTCACTGTATTATCCTCTTTTGAGGAATAGCTTAGAAGAACTACAAAGATTGACAACATGGCAAAACTTAATAAACATATTAAGTTTATCGTACAAAGTTCTGATTCAAATCATTAAACAGGTGTGGCATTTAAATCTCTTTTTCAAGCTGTTTTGCTTTCAAATCTCTTGCTATATGTGATTTCTTTTTTTAAGAAAAAAGGAGGGTGGGATAAGAACCAAATATTCTAAAACAAAATAGTTTAGTTCCATGAATGCAAATTTATGGTTGTTGTCAGGATCAACAGTGTACTGAATTTTGTTTAAACAAAAAATACATTATTGCTGTAATATTTCAGAAGTATACTATAGCCATGGGTATTAAATAGACTTAGGCAAAGTCCTCTTGTCTACATATAGTGAAGATTTTCAAAGAAAATAACCAAAAGGTATTTATTGTTCCAAAACCAACCAGAAACTAAATTGAAATAGACTTTAATAATTTTATTGAAGGATTCCTAGAAATGGCCAATTCAATAACTGTTCAATATATAGCATTGGGAACATGTTTTTCAACTTAAATAGGATGGTGAAATATTCTATGCATACATTTTTGGTTTTACAGTATCAAGAATTTTGCCTGCAACTTCAGTTATACAAATAAATATAAAAAATAATTACAATTTTTCAACAAACAGGCCAAAACTGTTTCTTTACTGAATTCTTCAGAAAACAGCAGTAAGCTATAATTTTTCCCCTTGTTTTTCCCATTAGATAATTTTCTTTGATTTGTTAGATGTTAATGTCCAAAAATGAGCTAGTTTGATATAATGGATTAGGGTCAGTGGTGGGATTCAATTTTTTTAACAACTGGTTCTGTGGGCGTGGCTTATTTTGGGGTGTGGCTAGCTGATCATGTGACTGGGTAGGCGTGGCTGGCTGGTCATGTGACCAGGTGGGCATGGTTGGCTGGTCATGTGACTGGGTGGGTGTGGCTATGGGCATAGAAACTACTCAGAGGGCTAAACAAGTCATTTTTGACCAGTCCTCACACTTTTGACCGGTCCTCGCACTTATGACTATCCTCATGTTAATGCCCATTGCAGCATTTTTAGCAACCATGTCAGTCATTTCACAACTGCTTCTCTTCACCACAGTTACAAGATAGAGCGCAAAATGTAAAATGTGCAGTCGTAGGTGTGAGGACTGGTCAAAAGTGTGAGAACAGGTCAAAAATAACTTTTTCAGCCCTCTGAGAAGTCTCTATGCACAAAATGCTGCAAACAGGCATAAATGATGACCGGTCATAAGTGTGAGGACTGGTCAAAAGTGTGAGAACCTGTCAGAAATCACTTTTTTCAGCCCTCTGGGTAGTCCTTATGTGCAAGGGACTACTCAGAGGGCTGAAAAAGTTATTTTTGACCTGTCCTTGCACTTTTGACCAGTCCTTGCACTTACGACTGTCCTCACATTTTACGTTTTGCACCCTATCTTGTAACCGTAGTGAAGAGAAGCAGTTGTGAAATGAGTGACACGGTTAAGAATGCTGCTACAGCATAAATGTGAAGATGGTCATAAATGTGAGGTCTGTTCAAAGGTGTCAGAACCTATCAGAAATCACTTTTTTCTGCCCTCTCGGTAGTCCTTATGCACATAGGGACTACCCAGAGGACTGAAAAAAGTGATTTCTGACAGGTTCTCACACTTTTAACCAGTCCTCACACTTATGACTGGTCATCATTTATGCCTGTTGCAGCATTTTTAATAGCCATGTCACTCATGTCACAACTGCGGTGCTTCATGTGACCGGGTGGGCGTGGCCAGGTGGTCATGTAACATAGCTTCTTTGGCCTAATGACAGTTTGCTGCAATGTTCCGGCCCGGTTACGGCATTGAGACGGCTTTGGTCGCGTTGGTGGATGATCTCTGGAGGGCCAGGGATAGGGGTTATTCCTCTGCCTTGGTTCTATTAGACCTCTCAGTGGCTTTTGATACCATCGACCATGGTATCCTGCTGCACCGGTTGGAGGGATTGGGAGTGGGAGGCACCGTTTATCGTGGAGAAACAGGCTCAAGCTCAATCCCTCCAAGACAGAGTGGCTTTTACCAGGTTCGCCTGGTTCGCCAGTTGCGTCCCTTTCTAGACCGGGATGCCTTGTGCACGGTCACTCATGCTCTCGTGACATCTCGGCTAGACCACTGCAATGCTCTCTACATGGGGCTCCCCTTGAGGAGCACCCGGAGACTCCAGGTAGTTCAGAATGCAGCTGCGCGGATGATAGAGGGAGCCCCTCGTAGCTCCCATGTAACACCTCTCCTGTGCAGACTGCACTGGCTGCCTGTGGTTTTCCGGGTGCGCTTCAAGGTTTTGGTAATGATCTTCAAAGCGCTCCATGGCATAGGGCCGGGTTACTTACGGGACCGTCTGCTGCCACCGAATGCCTCCCACCGACCCGTGCGCTCTCACAGAAAGGGACTCCTCAGGGTGCCGTCGGCCAGGCAGTGCCGACTGGCGACGCCCAGGGGAAGGGCCTTTTCTGTGGGGGCTCCCACCCTCTGGAACGAGCTTCCCCCAGGACTTCGTCAACTTCCTGACCTTCGGACCTTCCGCCGCGAGCTTAAGACACATCTATTCATTTGTGCAGGACTGGACTAGGGTTTTAAATTTTTAAATGACTAAATTTTAGCTTTGGTTTTAAATTGGGTTTTATTATTTATATCTTATTTTAAATATTTGGCCTTTATAATAAGTGTTTTAGATGAATGTTTTATTTTGTATATTTGTGTGTTTTTATATGGCTGTACACCGCCCTGAGTCCTTAGGGAGATAGGGCGGTATAGAAATACGAATAAATAAATAAATAAATAAATGAATAAATGTTTGTAAGTGTGAAAAACGGTCATAAGTCACTTTTTCAGTGCCATGCTTGTTAAACCAATTACCAGAACAAATCCATTCTCCCTCCCTCTTTCTCTCCATCTTTCTTCCCCCTCTTTCTCTCCACCTTTCCCTCCTTAATCTCTCCTTCTCCCTCCTTCTCTTTCTCTCCATCTTTCTCTCCTTCATCTTTCTCCCCCTTCTATCCTTCATCTCTCTTTCTCTCCTTCATCATTTTCTGCCCCCCTCTTTCTCTCCATCACTCTTTCTCCAAATGGGGTAGGGTAGGCTGGCCCTGCCCTGGTATTCTAACATTTCTTGCCTGAGAATTTCCTGTATATGAATCCTGTTGTGGAGTCTCATAAAATGACACTGTTTTCCCAATCAAGCAGTTATGTACGATTTTTTATTTAAAATGCATCACAGTAATTGTCAATTACACCTGCCCAGAGAGTCATCTCAGTTCTTCCACAATTGTTGTGGCTGAATTTATAACCTGGCCTCTAAGTTAACTCAGTTTCTTAACAATAAATCGGCTGGGTTCACGCCACATTCTGAGCCCCCCCAAAACTCTACTTGCATCCAGTTACAACTCCAAGCTGGAGAAAGCTAAAGAGGATGTGTGTTAGCGGGAGAGAAATATGAGCAAGGAATCAAATAGTTCGGGGGGGGCGGTTTAAGAAGAAACAAAGATAAGGGAGCAGAAGCACCAGCTGTTTGGGAAGAACGGAAGGAAAGAAATGCAGGAGAAGAGATGGGGGGGGTTGGCTACGATGGGGACGGAGACAAGAGACCGCAGTGAGTGATGGGTGGCTGAAGCCAGAAGTCGTTGCAAAAAGGGATGCTGCCTAAGGAGCTGGCGACGCTGCTGGACCAAGGAGAAGGGGTGGGGAGAGCAGGAAAAGTGGGGGAGGGCAGGAGGACGAGGGGCTGGGTAGGAGGAGAGAAATAGTGAAGGGGCTTCAAAGGAGGGGCAAGGAGGGGCGATGAACGGTAGAAGAAAAGGGAGGGCTTGGTCCAGGATGGGCACGGGGAAGGGAAGAAGCGCTGGTGGCTGGTGGAGGAGTGCGAGGGGCTTCGCTCCTTCTATGCCCCCCACCCCCTCCTTCCTCCCTTCCCCCCATCTATGCACCACCCCCTCCTTCCTCCCTCCCCCGATCTATGCAGCTCTGCCCTCCTGATCCGAGCCCCAGGCGGCTGCTGACCAAAGCCTGCCTGCATCTAAGCGTCTCGCTGGCCAGCCCATTGAAGCACCTCGCTGGCCAGCGAGACGCTTGGATGAAAGCAGGCTTTGGCCAGCAGCCGCCTGGGGCTCGGATCGGGAGGGCAGAGCTGCATAGATCAGGGGGTGGGCAGCTGCTTTGAAAGGAGGGGGCGAGGAGAGGGGCGATGAACGGTAGAAGAAAAGGGAGGGCTTGGTTCAGGATGGGCGCGGGGAAGGGAAGAAGCGCTGGTGGCTGGTGGAGGAGTGCGAGGGGCTTTGCTCCTTCTATGCCCACCACCCCCTCCTCCCTCCCTCCCTCCCTCCCTCCCTCTGCGGCCTGCATTCCTCTCCGCTTCCCACGCCCCCCTTTTGCACCCAGGTCGAGGCAGAATTAGGAAGCCGTGCCTCAGGCCGGCGCCGGCTCCCCCTCCTCCCCCTGCCCCGCCCCCATCATCACCACCGGCCTTCCCTTCCCTTCCCTTCCCGAAGCCGGAATCTCCCCGGGCTGGGCCATGACCGAGTCAGCTCATCCCCGTCACGCTGAGGCCCCATCATGTAAGGAGACAAAGCCAAACGCATCTTGACAGGTGAAGGGGGCGGGGAATCGGCGGCGGCGGCGGGAAGGAGGGAGCGCGAGCAGGCAGCTCATGCACCCGGTGGCGCCGAAAGCTATGGGGAGAGAGGAGTTGGGGGGGTGGGTTTACCGTGCTGAGGGCTCACAGGCTCACAGGCTCACAGCCTAGTGGAATGTAGAAGTTGCAGCAGCTCCCTGCTTGTCAGGGTGATGGAAGTGGCTGCTAAATTGTGTGTGTGGGGAAATTGAATGGAAAAAGCTGAGATGAAGATGCCCCTCCCCACCATTACTTACCGGTGTATGTCGGCGGCCGCGTGGCGCTTGGATCAGGTGGGCTGCGAGGCCACCATCCAAGAGTCTCTCTAGCCAGAGATTAAAGCGCCTCGCTGGCCACGTGGCCAGCGAGGTGTTTTAATCGCTGGCTAGAGAGACACCTGGATGGAGGCCTGCTTTGGTCGGCGGCCTCGCAGCCCACCCGATCCAAGCGCCACGCAGCCGCCGACAGACACCGGTAAGTAATGGTGGGGAGGGGAGGGGCAAGGGGCGGGGTGAACCGCCAATTTAACAAACGGTTCAGCCGAACCATCTAGAACCGGTAGAATCCCACCACTGATTAGGGTACCAGGGTAGAAACTGAGAGTCCATAAATTCAAGTCCCACCTTAGAAACAAAACCAGCTGGGTGACCTTGGACCAGTCACTCTCTCTCAGCCCTAGAAAGCAGGCAATGACAAACCACTACAAAAATCTTGCCCAAAAAGCTGTAGGGACCTGTTCAGGCAATGCTAGGGATCAGCACTGAGTTGAACACTTGCACACAATGTCCAATAACATGTCTTCATTATAAAAAGTTTAGAAAAGGTTTATATTTCTAGTAAGTTTTCAATCTGTCTGATAAACCTTGTATTCGATTGTATACATTTTCTGCAGCTTTGATGATGTGAATATTCAAACTGAAACAATATACAAATGTATTTAACATGATTATCTGCTTCCATCCAGGGGTAGGATTCTACTGGTTCAGACTGGTTCAGGATAACCGGTAGCTACAAAAATCAGCTGGAAAAGAACCGGTTCACTCCAATGATCAGGTTGGCCTGCCCACTCACCCCTGCGCTTTACTTACCTTTATTTTTTCAGCTGATTGGCGTGGCAGAGTGGATTGGCATGCCTCAGTTGTGTTACTCCCAAATGATAACACAGAAGGTTAGTATTTGTAAAACTGTGCACCCACAAAGCACGCAATCACTGAACCAGTTGTTAAACCGGCAGCATCCCACCAAACTTCCATCCTACCATTGTGTAACAAGCCAAGAGTTAGCTGCTAAATCAAAATTGGTTTTGGAAATCTTATTTTCAGGTTCTTTGCTGTTATCACTCCAACTCCAAATATAAATTTAGAAAAGATGTAGATTATTAAATGACAAATTATGGAAGATCTTAGATTCTTTGCAATATTTCTTATTTATTTTTATTTATTTATTTATTAAATTTTTATACTGCCCTTCTCCCGAAGGACTCAGGGCGGTGTACAGCCAAAGATAAAAAACACAAAAATGTACAATTAAAACGACAATTTAAAACCGAACATATTAGAAAAAATGGCCACATTTAAAAGTTTAAAATTTAAAATTATAAACCATATAATGATAAAACCCCAGTTAAAATTTAAAATATTAAAAATATTAAAAATATTATGCCAGTCCCGCTTGAATAAATAAATGCGTTTTCAGCTCACGGCGAAAGGTCCGAAGGTCAGGCACTTGATGTAGTCCAGGGGGAAGTTCATTCCAGAGTGTAGGAGCTCCCACAGAAAAGGCCCTTCCCCTGGGGGCCGCCAGCCGACATTTTTTGGCAGACGGCACCCTGAGAAGACCCTCTCTGTGAGAGCGTATGGGTCGGTGGGAGGCATGCAGTAACAGCAGGTGGTCCCGTAAGTACCCGGGCCCTAAGCCATGGAGCGCTTTGAAGGTGGTGACCAAAATCTTAAAGCGCACCCGAAAGACCACAGGTAGCCAGTGCAAGCTGCGCAGGATTGGTGTTACATGGGAGCAACGAGTTGCTCCCACTATTACCCGCGCAGGTACATTCTGGACTAACTGCAGCCTCCGGGTGCACTTCAAGGGCAGCCCCATGTAGAGAGCATTGCAATAATCCAAACGGGAAGTGACAAGAGCGTGAGTGACCGTGCATAAGGCATCCCGGTCAAGGAAGGGGTGCAACTGGCGGACCAGGCGTACTTGGTAAAAAGCCCTCCTGGAGACGGCCGCCAAATGATCATCAAACAACAGCCGCCCATCCAGGAGGACGCCCAAGTTGCGCACCATGTCCATTGGGGCCAATAACTCGCCCCCGACAGCCAGCTGCGGCTGCAGCTGGCTGTACCGGGGTGCTGGCATCCACAGCCACTCCGTTTTGGAGGGATTGAGCTTGAGTCTGTTTCTCCCCATCCAGACCCATACGGCTTCCAGACACTGGGACAGCACTTTGACAGCTTCGTTGGGGTGGTCCGGGGTGGAAAAGTACAGCTGCGTATCATCAGCGTACAGGTGGTAACTCACCCCAAAACCACTGATGACCTCACCCAACGGCTTCATATAGATGTTGAACAGGAGAGGCGAGAGAATCGACCCCTGCGGCACCCCACAAGTGAGGTGCCTCACGGTCGATCTCTGCCCCCCTGTCAACACCGTCTGCGACCGGTCGGAGAGGTAGGAGGAGAACCACCGGTAAACAGTGCCTCCCACTCCCAACCCCTTCCAACCGGTGCAGCAAGATACCATGGTCGATGGTATCGAAAGCCGCTGAGAGATCTAATAGGACCAGGGAAGAGGAACAACCCCTATCCCTGGCCCTCCAGAGGTCATCCACCAACGCGACCAAAGCTGTCTCTGTACTATAACCGGGCTGGAAACCGGACTGGAATGGGTCTAGATAGACGGCTTCATCCAGGTACTGGGGAAGCTGCCATGCAACCACACTCTCTACAACCTTCGCCACAAAGCGAAGGTTGGAGACTGGATGGTAATTCCCCAAAATAGCTGGATCCAGGGAAGGCTTCATGAGGAGGGGTCTCACCACCGCCTCTTTCAAGGCGGCGGGGAAAACCCCTTCCACCAAAGAAGCATTTATAATTCCCTGGAGCCAGCCTCGTGTCACCTCCCGAGTAGCCAGTACTAACCAGAAGGGACACGGGTCCAGTAAACATGTGGTCGCATGTAACCTCCCCAGCAACCTGTCCACGTCCTCGAGAGTCACAGAATCAAACTCATCCCAAATAACCTCAACAAGACGAGGCTCCATCATCCCGCTTGGATCATTGCAATTTTGGTCCAGACCATCCCGGAGCTGAACGATTTTATCGTATAGATAACCGTTAAACTCCTCGGCACGTCCCTGCAAGGGGTCATCCCGTCCCTTCTGATGAAGGAGGGAACGGGTCACCCGAAACAGGGCGGCCGGGTGGTTATCTGCCGATGCAATGAGGGTGGAAACGTAAGAACGTTTCGCCTCCCTCATTGCCACTAGATAGGTCCTGGTAAAAGACCTCACTAGTGTCCGATCAGCCTCGGAACGGCTAGACCTCCAGGTGCTCTCCAGGCGTCTTCTCCGGCGTTTCATCTCCCTCAGCTCCTCGGAGAACCAAGGAGCCAATTGAGACCTACGCCAGGTCAGAGGCCGCAAAGGCACGACACGGTCCAAAGCCCCAGCCGCGGCCCGTTCCCAGGCCGCAACCAGTTCTTCAGTCGTGCCGTGGGCAAGATCCTCAGGGAATGGCCCAAGCTCCGTCTGGAACCACTCAGGGTCCATCAGGCGCCTGGGACAGAACCAACAAATTGGCTCCGTCTCCCTGCGATGGTGAGTGGCGGTCCAAAAGTCTAGGCAAAGGAGAAAATGATCTGACCATGACACCGGTTCCGTCACTAAATCTCCTAATTCCAGATCATTAAGCCACTGTCCAGAGATAAAAATCAAGTCTAGTGTGCCTCCCCCAGTGTGTGTAGGGCCATCATTTACTTGAACCAGGTCCAAGGCCGTCATGGAAGCCTGGAACTCCTGGACCACCGTTGATGACAATCCGGCCAATGGCAAGTTGAAATCCCCCATGACCAAAAGTCTGGGGATCTCAACCGCCATCCCGGCAAGCACCTCTAGTAGTTCAGGCAGGGCTGTAGTCACGCAGCAAGGAGCCAGGTACGTGATCAACAGACCCATCTGATTCCTATGGCCCCACTTCACAAGGAGGGATTCACAACCAGCTATCTGAGGCACAGTGGACTCCCTCGGCTCTAGGCTCTCTTTAATCACAACCGCCACCCCTCCACCCCTACCTTGGGCCCTCGGCTGATGGAATGCATGGAAACCTGGAGGGCACAGTTCAACCAGGGGTACACCCCCTTCTATGCCCAACCAGGTCTCCGTAATGCCCGCAAAGTCCGCGGACTCCCTCTGAATCAGATCACAAATCAAGGGAGCCTTATTAACCACGGACCGGGCATTGCACAACATCAGTCGAAGACCCAGGCCCTGAGGGTCCTGACCATCTGGGGAACGAGTAAGGACTGAGGGGCCGGAGCACGTGATCGCCTTTAAACATCGAACACGTGCTCCCAAAGAATGATTGCTTCTGCAAGCAATCACTAATTACGGTACATTCAGGGCCAATTTTCTGTAAATTACTGTAAATTTACAGTAATGTACAGCTTGTATAAATGAATCCTTGAAAAAGGAACCCTCTGAAAATTAGAATAATTTGCTATATGCATCCATGGACCCCAGATGTAAATTAAATACTAATTAAAACTGGATAAATAATTTTAAACAGATTAGTGCAAAATTTGGTAAGTACTAGGTTTTCAGAGTTATTCAAGAGACAGCTGATATCTTTCTTAAAAAATCATGTTTTCATTTTGCATAGAATATAGTTTTATTCTTCAGCACTGAACTTATGCATTCAAATTATTCGTTTCCGTACCCTATTGATTCAATGAGAACTGCAAACTTCATCCTGAGCTAATCTAAAAAGAGCCTCCTTTCATGAGCCGAGGCAATTTCCCCACACAAATGGCATAAATTATGATAACTTGATATCATTAATTTCACCAGAAGTTAAGCATTCTGATTCAATATAAATTCCATGCTACTGACAACTTAGCCACTTTGAAATCCAAGCAAATAAAAATAATTACTATATTATGCGAACCATTTTGTTGTGTACTAACCAGTATCTTTCAGTGAATAAAGTTTTAGATTCTAATCTTAGGAAAAGAATGCTTTCTAAAAACAATCATATTTATTGCAAACCTGTTGCAGGCTAAGGGAAAAGAACAGAAATGATTTCAGTTCAGTTTTGCTATGGGTTAATGGCATGGCTGTTTGTATTTGAAGGATTTCTCCTCCTTTCAGGGAAAAAATAGAATCCAAATTGCATCAAAATTAATTGGCCATAATAACTTAATTTTTTTAACAGTTTATATTAATAGAAGCTGCATTGTAGCTTTGTTCATTTTATTGGTATTTTGGATATTAACTCTCTTGTGCTAACTGGGTTGCTGGAATATAATTTTCCTCTCTTCCTGTTGCTAGGCAATAAGAATTCAAAATATTTTCTGTTGACTGCATCTACATTCTATTGGGGCGGGAGGAAATGCAATAGAAAAATGGGAATGTAGAAATATTTATTTGGGTTCCATTATCTTTTAAAGGGAAGTAGTTGTTTGATTTTTTTTTTTAAAAAATAAACATACATTTTATTACCCCCTTTCATTTGTTGTGCATAATATACTTCCTACAACATGCCAAGGATAGATAAAGTAAGGTACACTCTAAATTAACCATCATTACAATTACTCCTCATTTTACAAACATTTGTCTGGGGACCACCTGAAGTTACAATGGCGCTGAACAAAATGACTTAAAACCAGCCTCACTCTTACAACCATTGCAGCATCCCTACAGTCAAATGATCAAAATTCAGGCACTTGGCAAACAGCATGTATTTAGAATATTTACAGCATCCCAAGGTCACGTGATCATCATTTGCAACTTTATCAGTCAATCTGGGGGAAGCCAGATTTTCTTAATGACTTCATGATTCGCTTAACAACCATAGTGATTTGCTTAACAACTGTGAAAAAAATGTTGTAAAATTGGTCATGACTCACTTAACATATGCTTTACTTAGCAACAAAAACTGTGGTCCCCTTTGTGGCCATTAAAAACTACCTGTAATATAATTTGAAACACTGGATTTTCTATAGTTTCTGTATTGGATACATTGATCGTGTTATATGCCTTCTGAAAAGAAAGAATAGGAAAATAGATTAAATTCACCTCAGAAAGGTTTCATTATTTAATTATGTAAGCTGAGCAAGCAGATATTGTTCCTATCTCTACCTCCATATGCCACAAACAGAAATGTCAATAATATCTTTAGAGTTCGTAAGAAGATGAAAAGGATTCCAGGGTATATGATAGGAGATAAAATATAGGTTTGTGTATGTTCAATTTTATCACATCTTTTCTCTATGAGCTTAAGGCAGTTTACATAGAAAATCTTCCTTCATTTTATCCGCACAGCAACAATCTTATAAAGTAGATTTTTCTGAGTGCAGGTGAAGGAAAGTCATCTAGTGAGTTTCCATAGTAAGCACTGAGCTTCTACGTGAAAATCCTAAGTACTGTATCCCATTGCTTAAATTGATTTAAAATGTACATATTAAATGGTTTTCTCCCCCCCCTCCCCTTTTGGCCAGTTTCTTGTCAGGAAATTTGATACTTTTCACCTATGCATTGCTGAGAAACGTCTAATGTCATTAACAAGTTGATTAATAAATATTCCATGTATGTATATATGAAGAAACCAAACGTGCATATAAAAATTATAGTACATAACAATAAGTGTTCTTTTGCCTATTTATTTAATTTAATAACTGTCTGAATACTGAGGGCTCTTAATGGTTTACAGTAAAACTTAATTTAAAACCTAAGCTATTAAAATCAATTAAAACAACATTTTAAATCAATTATAATCAACAAGTAAAACCCTGTTTTAAAAGTTGTGTTTAGGGCCTTTCGAAAAACCAGGAAGTTCATTCCAAAAAATTGGAGTGCATACAAAGAAAATCCAAACTAAACCATTATAAGATGAATCACTAAGAAAGTTAGTGAACTTCCTTTCATGAAAAGAAGAATGTATTATCTCAAGAAAGCTAGACCCAAGCAAAAAATAAAAATAACCCATATTTAAAAACAAAATGGCCACCAGTAGAATGTTTATAATATTGTAATTTGTTCTTTTTGAATCCTTCCAGAGTTCATCCAGACTGATCAGTTTCAAGGTTCCAGGTTACATTCAAAGATAGCCCTGCATTCAAGCTTGTTCAAGTAATCAGTCCTGAAGTTTGCTAGCATTTGCATAGATTAAATATATATTTTTGACAGGGTGGGGGCTGGTAAGAAATGTCATTTGTGAGAAAAAAATAGTAATTGACTTAGATATGTATTAACATTTCATCAGTAAAAAGTAACATTTCAAATGGGTTCAAATAAAGTAATTTTATTAATATAAGCACAAGTATTGCAACATAAATCCGGTTATTTTTTATTTTACCATTTTTGCAGACTGCCATTCTCTTACAAAACCCCTTGCTGCTTTTCTGTTCAATAATAGAACCAACTATTTTATTTATTTATTTATTTATTTTGTCATAACAATATATGTAGGTATCATACAAAAAGATTATATAATATATAAACACATATATGGGTAAATATAAGGAGGTATAAGCATATATGTATATAGGAAGAAGAAAAGAAAAACAATAGGACAGGAACGGTAGGCACATTTTGTGCGCTTATGCACGCCCCTTATGGTCCCCTTAGGAATGGGGTGAGGTCAATAGTAGACAGTTTTTGGTTGAAGATTTTAGGATTATGGGAAGAGACCACAGAGTCAGGTAAAGTATTCCAAGCACTGATGATTCTGTTACAGAAGTCATATTTTCTGCAATCTAGATTAAAGCGGTTGACATTAAGTTTAAATCTATTGGTTGCTCTAGTATTATTGCAATTGAAGCTGAAGTAGTCTTTAACATGAAGGACATTACAATAGATGATTCTGTGAGTTAAACTTAGGTCTTGTCGTAGGCGACGGAGTTCCAAGTTTTCTAAGCCTAGGATTTCAAGTCTGGTGGGATAAGGTATTTTGTTGTTTTCAGAGGAATGGAGAACTCTTCTTGTAAAATATTTCTGGACACGTTCAATTGTATTGATGTCAGAGATGTGGTGAGGGTTCCAAACAGGCGAGCTGTATTACTATATTACCACAGAGGATTAAAACCAATATTCCACAATGTCCTCTAACAGCAACAGACTATTTTATATTTTTATCATTTATTCTCTTTGCCTTCTTGAAGATATTGTGCATGGAAAATGTGGGTATATAGAACTTGAAATAGAAGATAATTAAAAAATGGAAGCTTAAATCAAGATGATTGTTCAGGCAATCAGCTTTAAAGGAAGTTTTAATATACTTCCCTATTGATATCAATTTTATATTAGTTATACATTATTTAATATCAGACAGTGGGATTTTTGCAAAATAAAATACGAAATAGTGAGCTACTACATTTGCCTAGATAATAAATTTTATAGCATTAGAATTAGAGATGATTTGCATGAGTTGATTTTTCCTTTCTGTAGAGATATTTCAAAGGTTGCATGAAATGAAGTTTCTTCTCTGATCCAGATCTGTGTTTGTAAAAGTGGGCAATTCAACTTGCTTCATGAAATGTAATCTCATGGAGCATAACGGCAAAATCCATTTAAATTAAAATCAAAGTAGACTGTTCCTATCCTTTGCCTTTACTGCCAGATAAATTCTGTTATGATTTAGAGGTTTTCTGGACTTTTGCAGGTCAGATCCGATACTTTGGATTTAAAAACAGAAAAAGCAAGTAATTGCATGCCTACTGTTTCTATTTTTAAATCTCCCTGATTTCAGAGGAAGATGTTCCAAAATATTTGACTAATATGGGGAAACAAGATAGGTACTTCATTCTGTGTTCACCATGTTTTTTGGAGAGAACCAATATTTGTTAAGGAAGAGATAGGTACCAGATGACCATAAAATTGAGGTATGGCAAAGGATCCATGACCCTGAACTGAAACTTCTCCTGGTTCATACAAATGGAATAAGAGTTTTGCCCTCTTCACATTAGGACTGTCTTGTTTGAGAGGAAAAACTGATAGTTTGAGTTGTCCTTTCCAGTACAGAAGGCCCATCTCTGAATACAGGGAAAAACAGTTACACTTTGATTGAAAATAGCCTCCAGACTCCAATCATGATTATAAAAGTAACACAGAAGAAATTAGTTGGCTTGTTTTTAAAATTTCAAGATTTCTCTTTGTCAAAACCTCCACTCTATTTATTTATTTATTTATTATTTATTTATTTATTTATTCACATTTTTATACCGCCCTTCTCCAGAGACTCAGGGCGGTGTACAGCAAATAAAACAATAATCCAAAAATATTAAAATACAATAACAAGCTTAAAAATCTAATTTAAACGGTGTATAATTAAAAATATTAGATAAGAAAAAAATACAAAAGATAAAAACCCTTTTAAAAGCCCACTAAAACCCCTCAGTATTAAAATCAATCAGGCCAGCCCCGCTTGGTGAGAAAAGAAAGTCTTGAACTCGCGCTTAAAGGTCCGAAGATCAGGGAGAAGACGGAGTCCTACCGGCAACTCGTTCCACAAGGCCGGGGCCCCCATAGAGTACGCTCTTCCCCTGGGGGCCGCCAGCCGACATTAGTTGGCCAACGGCACCCTAAGGAGGCCTTCCCTGTGAGAGTGCACTGGATGCACCGGACGATGGGAGGTAATTGGCGGCAGCAGGCGGTCCCTCACTCTAATAGAGAAAGGCTTGGATGTATATATTTCTCTCTATTCATAGACTATCCACCACCTGAGTTCCATTATCAATGTCTTACTGACTAGCTTTGTTAGTTTCAGTGCGGTATGAAAGTGACTTTAAAAGATATTTCCCTTCTTTTATTGAGTCTGAGATTAATATCTCAACTTTTTCAATCAATAGAACCATAATTTAGTCCAAAAGCTAAGTTTCCATTCAGGATTTTTTTCGGATTCCCCCCCCTCCCCCAAGTAATCAATGAGAAAGTAATTATATGGAACAACATATCTGAAATCAGCATATCTGGAGAAAGTGAAGATTTTATTGTAGGAAGAAGTCAGCTAAAATAGATGACTTCAAGACTTGGGAAGAAATGAAATGTGCTTAGAAAGAAAGTATAGCTAGAAGCAATGAGAGGTTATTACAAGCACTGGGAAAAGCTACATTATCCTTCTTCATTCCAATTTTGAAACAGTGATTTTTATACTATTTCAACATTGGAAATACAGATACATGCACATGTACAAAGGAGGGATAAGTAAAGTAAATTCAATGCATTCCATTGCATTATTTTCCAAACTATCCAATGTATTACTAGAGAACTCACTCATAACCTTAAGGTCTTGCTCAGTTCTAAGTGTATGTGGTTTCGATGTGCTATTTTAGAAATATTCAAATAAGAGAAGTTGGCACAAATAATTGATGTCATATAAAAATTTCAAAATACCCATAACAAAGTTTTTTTTTCCTTTTAGATACTGATGAAGTACATTCATATAACATTAAGAATTTTTTTGCATAGTAAAACTGTTTTAAAATTTTCAGTTTTAAAATCTGCTTATTAATTTTGTTCTGCATTTTTGTTTCATTGCATTGTATATATGTGACTGGCTCAAACAATGAATGTATAACTGCTCCAACTTGTAAGCAATATTAACTCTCATGTTATAGTCTTAGCACGACACATCCAAAAGATTTTAAACATATTAAGGTTTCTTTTCCTCTTCAATGTCTTTATATCAGTCTTAAACTGCAGCACGAACAGCTACTGCAAACTTTCCCATAAAAATGACAACAGTCAATTTCTTGAAGACAGAAATCTTAGCCAATAAATATTCATTATAATTCTTATGGATATACCTATTGAAGGCTAATTAAAGTTGAGATTAGTCTCACGGTGAAGTTAAATGACTTCAAAACTGGATTGCTTCCCTTTCTATTATAATCCCCAGATTTCAGTGAACAGCAGTCTAAATACTTTATGAGTGAATATATATTATGTGAAATTAATCAGAAATTAAACACACTGAAGACTTTCTTCAGATTAGTCCAAATGGGGTCAACTGGATTAGGTCTGCAAGTAATAATTTTATTCACTCTATATAAGTACATTACTCAGAGTTGGGCTGATACCGTAATAGCTGGTTATTTCCATTGACCAAAGAAAAACAAAAGTTAAGTGTTTTACATGAATTCAGTTTTTTTCTTCTTCTATCTTTCTTTGCTCCTATTTTGTTATTAACAGTTTGATTTTTAGAAAGCACTAAGAAAAACTGTCAGGAGATAAGAATCAGCTCTGGCTAATGTCAGCTGGTAAAGGGGCAGAAGAAATTAAAAAGAATAACCATGCTATCTTTTGGTGAAGTGTTTAATTAGGATGGTCCTGTTTGTATTTTATATAAAATATCTCTTCTATACATTCTGTATAAGAGCTAGTGTAAATATTTGTTATTTCAGCAATTCTAAAATTATGAAAGGATGTATTATTGTCATTATTCAAATCATAATAATCATTTATGTTTTCTTTTACAGATAAAAATATGGTGGCAACTCTTGATATTCTTTTGAAGAGTCCCTGATGTATAGTAACTTAATTATTGACTAGGATCTTATTAAGTTTGTTCCTGCAAATGATTGATTAGCATACATTGTCAAAAATTTCCAACAGTTTTTTGTAGTAGATGTACTCTCAATTTTCTGCCTCTTTTATAGGAATTGTGATGTTGCATTTTCGGTAATTAATAGGTGACTCTCAGTATACTGGTAACTCAGTATACTGGTAAACCGTTGCTCATACAACCAAAATTTCTCTACCTCCTTTAATCTGAAAGTTTCATATAACAGTGAGTGAGCTATTGTTGGACAATTGATGTGATTTTTCTTATTCTAGCAGTCAATATTATGTTTTAATTTACAATAAAATTAATATAATTGAGAAGTAGAAAGGAATATGACTATTTTTGGTTTTCCATAACTATTACCCTCCCCTGTACTACAAAGAATTCAAAGAAATATGGAATTAGCTAGATCAAAATATCAGGCTTTAATCATTTATCTAAAAGAAAAAAGCATTTCTTCATAAAAGGCAACAAGAACAATGTGCCTGCTAATTCACAAAAAGGTTTATATTGGAAAGGTCTATGTTACAGACAATGTGACTATGTTTGGAAGCCTTTCTTGGTTTTTTCCCCATATTATCATTTCAGGCCTGAACAAAGAGTGTTCCGTGAAAGGTCATCGTTTTGTTTTCAGGCTCTAGACCTGTGTTTTGGGTATATTTTTGTGTTTTGCATCTTGGCACTAAATGGATGCCAGCGAAGATATACAGATGGATACACACACACACACACACACACACACACACACACACACTACTGAAATAGATTAATTATAGAAACTGGGAGACACTGCATTCTAGTCCAGCTTTAGGCACAAAACTAGCTTGGGGTAATCATTTTCTCTCAGTCCTAGGAAGACGATAATGGGAAAACTACTTCTCAAAAGCCTTGCCAAGAAAATTCCAGGGACTTGTCCAGGCAGTCCCTTAGAATTGGACATGATTGAATTGGAAGAAAAAAAAATGTCTATTTTCTTCATTCAATTAGTGTTGATGATGTTTTTGCAAAACACAGTGGAAAGGTCTGAATAATTCTTCTCATCAAAGTAGCAAATTCTGTTATACAAAGTGGAGCCACTCTCTCACATCAAGAATACTAATCATGCTTTGGGTCATACTGTAAGTTTATTATTACTAGACAGCAAGCTCTTTACTAATACAAGCAATGTGTAATGTGTCACTAGCACTTAGTATCTGTAATCAACCCTGCGGTGCCTAGTAGGGGAAATACTTGTAGATTATAAAATGATGCTTGTTTTGATTGCCTAGTCATGCAAAATAAAATGACATGTAAATGAATTTCTATTAACAATAATGAACATTATTGTTCATTATTAATTTTCAGCTTCCTTAAACATCAGAACAAAAAACTGAACTATGAAGAAACTTTTTTTTTGAGATTTCTTTTTTACACACAAACAACATACAATGTATCTTTTCTGAACAAAATATCAGCCAGGTATATGATTACATCCAGTTCAGTTTTTTCCAACACCTCTTATGTGCTTTTATCAATATATTTTCCTTCCCCTTTTTTTAATTTCCCTATTTGCATTTCTCTTAAAAATTCTAATCTAACCCTTTGTTCCCAATTTTAATCTTTAGTCGAATCTATCCCTTTCCCCACCCTTCTTCTTTTCCCATTTATGTTAAAACCCTATATTCCCATTTACTAATTTCTTTCTTTTCAATCTCCATAGCATCAGCATCAATCATCTCTTTACATTTCAATGAACATTTTAAAACTGTTATTCATAATCTTATAAAGAAAATAAAAAACAAGCAGGCATTTCCATCATTTCAGAGTCTAGTATTTATATATTCCCATCTCATTAATATTTCAAGCTTAATTTGTTTCAATTCCCTTTTTTTCCCCTTAAAATTCCTTGCTATCTTTTCTTGTCCTATATTTCTATCCATTCTCCTCTTTTCCTCTTCCCCCATTTTTTGTTTCTCTCTATTGACTTTGTATTTTTTCCCTTCCCTTCTTTCTTCCCTTGTTCCTTCCTTCCCACCTTGTTATTTCCTCCCCTTCTTGTTTTCAATATTTTTTCATTTACTTTCATCAGCTTCTTTGTGCTATTTCCCTTTTTATTTTTCCCCTTTCCAACGATTCTTACGCCTCTTCCCTTAAATTACATAATCACTTAATAGTTTATCATCAGTATTTTTTTCTTCCTCTTCCAATGCCCTTTCTTGCTTCATGGATTCTTTGTTTGCAGTCAGTTCTGGAGCAGTTCTTGTTTCTTCTGGATAGAATAGAACAGAACAGAACAGAACAGAACAGAACAGAATAGAATAGAATTTATTGGCCAAGTGTGATTGGACACACAAAGAATTTGTCTTGGTGCATATGGTCTCTGTGTACACAAAAGAAAAGATACCTTCATCAAGGTACAACATTTACAACACAAATGATGGTCATAGGGTACAATTTAACACTTAATGATACAACACTTAATGATAATCATAGGGTACAAATAAGCAATCAGGAACAATCAATATCAATATAAATTATAATAAATCAATATCAATATAAAAACATAACATCATAATAACATAATAAATCAATATCAATATCAATATAAATCAATATAAATCATAAGGATTATCAGCAACAAAGTTAGTCATACAGTCATAAGTGGAAAGAGATTGGTGATGGGAAAGATGAGAACACTGTCAAACTATTTACTAAATCTACACTACTATTAATCTTCTCATCGTTTTCATCACCAATCTCTTTCCACTTATGACTGTATGACTGTAACTTTTTGTTGCTATCATTAAGGGTTAAATTGCAACCTATGACCATCATTTGTGTGGTAAATGTTGTACCTTTGATGAAGGTATTTTTTTTCTTTTATGTACACTGAGAGCATATACACCAAAACAAATTCCTTGTGTGTCCAATCACACTTGGCCAATAAATTCTATTCTATTCTATTCTATTCTATTCTATTCTATTCTATTCTATTCTATTCTATTCTATTCTATTCTATTCTATTCTATTCTATTCTGGTGTGCAGTGCTCTATAGCATCGTTTTGAGGGTAGGAGTTGAAACAGTTTATGTCCAGGATGCGAGGGGTCTGCAAATATTTTCATGGCCCTCTTCTTGATTCGTGCAGTATACAGGTCCTCAATGGAAGGCAGGTTGGTAGCAATTATTTTTTCTGCAGTTCTAATTATCCTCTGAAGTCTGTGTCTTTCTTGTTGGGTTGCAGAACCAAACCAGACAGTTATAGAGGTGCAAATGACAGACTCAATAATTCCTCTGTAGAACTGGATCAGCAGCTCCTTGGGCAGTTTGAGCTTATTGATTTGGCGCAGAAAGAACATTCTTTGTTGTGCTTTTTTGATAATGTTTTGGATGCTAGCTGTCCATTTTAGATCTTGCAATATGATAGAACCTAGAAATTTGAAGGTTTCTACTGTTGATACTGTGTTGTCTAGTATTGTGAGAGGTGGAAGTATGGAAGGGTTTCTCCTAAAGTCTACCACCATTTCTACGGTTTTCAGTATGTTCAGTTCCAAATTGTTTCAGTCGCACTACAAGGCTAGTCGTTCGACCTCTCGTCTGTATGCAGATTCGTCATTGTCTCAAATGAGACCAATCACTGTTGTGTCATCTGCAAACTTCAGTAGTTTATCAGATGGATAATTAGAGATGCAGTCATTGGTATATAGAGAGAAGAGAAGTGGGGAGAGCACACAGCCTTGGGGGCCCCTGTGCTAATTGTACAGGTATCTGATGTGATGTTGCTTAGCTTCACCTGCTGCTTCCTGTTTGTTAGGAAGCTTATGATCCACTTACAAGTCTGTTCAGGTACCTGTAGCTGGTTTAGCTTAGTTAGAAGAGTGTCTGGAATGATGGTATTGAATGCTGAACTAAAGTCTACAAAGAGGACCCTTGCATAGGTCTTTGGAGATTCAAGATGTTGTAGGATGTAGTACAGAGCCATATTAACAGCATCATCTGTTGATCTATTTGCTCGGTATGCAACTTGCAAGGGGTCTAACAGCAGATCCATGATGGTTTTCAAGTATGAATGCACTAGCCTTTCAAAGGTTTTCATGACTACAGATGTTAAAGCAACTGGTCTGTAGTCATTCAGTTCCTTGATGGTGGGCTTCTTCGGCACTGGGATGATGGTAGAGCATTTGAAGCAAGAAGGAACCTAGCACATCTCTAGTGATTTATTGAAGATATGGGTGAAGATGGGGGCCAATTGGTCAGCACAGACTTTTAAGCAAGAAGGAGTTATCTTGTCTGGGCCTGGAGCTTTTCCTGGCTTTTGCCTGTGAAATAGGTCCTGCACTTCCTTTTCTGTGATCACTAGGGGTTGTGAACCCAATGGTATGGGGTCAGTTGTAGGAGGCTTGGCTGTTGTTGGTATGTCTGAGATGGGGGTTGTGGAGATAGGTGGCTGTAGTTTCCTTTCAAACCTGCAGTAAAACTCATTCAGGTCATCTGCCAGTTGTTGATTACCTTCAGTCTGGGAAGGAGGTTTGCCATGGCCGGTGATATTTTAAAGAGTTTTCCACATGTTTGCTGGTTCATTTGCTGAAAACTGATTCTTTAGCTTTTCAGAGTAGCTTATTTTTGCTGCTCTTTTCTCCCTTGTTAGTACATTTCTGGCCTGATTGTACAGCATTTTATCACTTTTTCTGTAGGCTTCCTCTTTGGAATGACATAGCTGCTTAAGTTTAGGTGTGAACCAAGGTTTGTTGTTACTGTATATTCGCAAGTTCCTTGTCGGTACACATAGGTCTTCACAGAAGCTGACATATGATGTTACAGTATCTGAGTTCATCCAAGTCTGCAGAGGTTTCTTCAAAAATATTCCAATCAGTGCAGTCAAAGCAGGCCTGTAGCTTTAATTTGGCCTGCTCCGTCCAGGTCTTCACTGATTTAATTGTTGGTTTTGTGGTTTTAAGTCTTTGCCTGTAAGCAGGTACAAGGTGACTCATGCAATGATCAGAGTGTCCTACAGCTGCTTGTGGTAAAGATCGATAAGCATCTTTTAGTGTTATGTAGCAATGGTCTAAAGTGTTCTTGCCTCTGGTGGGACAATTGACATGCTGAAAGTATTTTGGTAGCTCTTTCCTTAAGTTTGCCTTGTTTAGATCTCCCAAAATAATGGCCAGTGAATCAGGGTATTCAGCTTCAACCTCCATGATTTGGTCAGCTAGAGTTCATAATGCCTTATTTACACAGGCTTGTGGTGGGGCATAAACAGCAATTAGAAGAAATGAAGATTTTCCATACAGTCTTGTGATTAGAGCAACAAAGATGATTAGGGGACTGGAGACTAAAACATATGAAGAACGGTTGCAGGAACTCGGTATGTCTAGTTTAATGAAAAGGACTAGGGGAGACATGATAGCAGTGTTCCAATATCTCAGGGGTTGCCACAAAGAAGAGGGAGTCAAACTATTCTCCAAAGCACCTGAAGGTAGAACAAGAAGCAATGGGTGGAAACTAATCAAGGAGAGAAGCAACTTAGAATTAAGGAGAAATTTCCTGACAGTTAGAACAATTAATCAGTGGAACAACTTGCCTGCAGAAGTTGTGAATGCTCCAACCCTGGAAATTTTTAAGAAAATGTTGGATAACCATTTGTCTGAAATGGTGTAGGGTTTCCTGCCTGGGCAGGGGGTTGGACTAGAAGACCTCCAAGATCCCTTCCAACTCTGTTGTTGTTTGTTTGTTTGTTGTTGTTGTTGTTGTTTTATTATTTCTTTTATTTCTTACTTAAAAGTCATATGCATCTTTTTCATCATTTCAAATATTCTCTATGCCATTTTTTAGTTCTTATTCTTATCAAAGTCAAACAGTTTATTGACAAAATCCTCCCTTTTGGTTCTCACCAGCCTTATCACTGCCATAGAAAATTTTTCCACAATAACCGTTAGTCCTTGTAATTTTCTCTTCTGCCTTTGAGTGTCACTTTAAAATCCACAGTTCTAATCCACAATTAACAAAGGTATCCATTTTGATTCCTTTACTTAGAGCCATGTTTTGTTTTGCTTTAACTTTTTATTTTTTTCCAATTAGTCCCATTTAAAATCCGTATCCAAATTTACTTAGTTCCAATTCGTAGAGGAAAAAGAAAATCAGAGATATTCCACCATGTTGCGGTTTTAAATCCTCTGTTTTTTCCTTTTTGTAATCTATAACCAGTTTTAAAAGTTTCCAAATTGTCCAAATTTCCAGCTTTAATTAGGGATTCCGTTTTTTTCTTTTTTGTTTGAGGGGTCTCTACTTCAATTTTAAAAGTAAAATTTCTCTTGGTTCTTTGGGTATTGCTTCCATTTCTGTTGTTTTGCTATGTTTACAGTCCTTAATTTAGCCGCTATTCCACCGCCAAAATTTTGTTTTGCAAATGTCAAGTTTAGAGTGCTTTTTTTGTGAGTTGGTATTCAGTCACCTGGCTTTGATAAGTCATCCAATTCACCGCTCCTGTTCAATAACTTGGTCCAGTTGCCCCAGCTTAGTGATGGCTGCCATAGCCATCTCCCCCGCCATTGAGTCGAAGGGATTTCCTCCAACCTCCGAGGAACTTGCCGGTTCCTCTCAGTTATCCGAGGTGCCCCTTCTTCTTCACCATCCCTACAGGACAGTTCCAGTCCGAAGACCCCTCAAACGGCATTTCGTCAGCCTGAGGATTCACAGAGCTCGGCAGAGCTTGCTTTTCCCAATCCATCTCACCGTGATGCTTCTGGTGTTCTCCAAAGAAACATTTAAGTACAGAATTTAGAAACAGTATTTATGAAAGTCATGTTTCTGAAAAATAGAAACGAGGTAAACATTTTTTCTACACTATTATAAAGTGTTAATCCCCATCAGGGTTTTCTTCTAGAGTGATAATGAGAGCAGATCCATTAGACTGCAAATTGAAAGCCCCAACTATCCTCTATTTCTGCTCTCTGTATATTATGTGACAATCTAAAAATAGTGAATTCACCTTAGATGATCTGACTTTGGATCCTCATTTCCTATATAATAGTATAGCATTTTTGCTGTGTTCTGTTGTACCCATGTAATATTCTTCATGCAAGTGGAACTAGCCTGCCAACAAAATAGCTTTTCAGATGACTGTTTTTATTTTCCAACACAGTGGAGATGCATTATGATTTCAGAAAATCCACATTCACGTCAGTCAAAACTAATATTCTAGCATTTAAAAAGGGTGAGGTAATAATTCAAGATCAGAAAATATAATATACTGCTTAATAAGTGTATCCTATATAGAATATTTCTCAATTTAAGCAGACTATTGATGGTGATAAAAACAGGCTTTTTAGCAATTTGCCTCCATTGTTTCTTAATAATGTGCAGACAGAGCTTTTCTTAATCTTGCCTGAAATAAAACATTAGACAAAGAGAGATTTCTTAATATATTATTGAAAATGTCTAAATCATCTAGAAGTTGAAAGTATATATTTTAATAATAGAAAATATAACAGATCCTTCTTTTTTCTGAACATTCTAAAAAAGAAATCTGAAATAATTTGATATGGGTAAGGTAAAATAGGAATTTATCCAAATTTTCATTTTTTTTTCTAAATGGGAAGAAAAGGATCCAGCATTTCTAAAATCAAATATGGAAAGAAGTGGTACAATCTAATTATAGAATTTAGAAGGTTTGGCTAAGTTCAAAGGTTGCCATTTTTTACCCTCCTCATAACTGCATAGGAGTTCATCAGTTCAAATCCCTAGTGCCGCATAACGGGGTGAGCTCCCATTATTTGGCTTCTGCCAACCTAGTAGTTTGAAAGCACGTAAAAAATGCAAGTGGAAAAATAGGGACCACCTTTGGTGGGAAGGTAACAGCATTTCATGCGCCACTGGTGTTTAGTCATGCCGGCCACAAGAACATGGAGACGTTTTCAGACAGCGCTGGCTCTTCGGCTTTGAAACGGAGATAAGCACCGTCCCCTAGAGTTGGGAACAACTAGCACATATGTGCAAGGGAAACCTTTACCTTTACATATAATCTAGTAAATATTAGTATTTTGGCTTTTCTATGAAATTCACAAAAATTAAGTAATAACATACAGCACAATACAATCAATAAACAAATCTAGTCCTTAAATTTCAAAGTCAAAATTTCATTTCTGTTTCATTCAAAATGTCCAAGAGTGGTTTCAAAGGAGTCAATGTCTATGGAGTTTTTCAATCATCCAGATCATGGTTGTCCCAAAAGTGCTTTTTGCAAGGCAACCGGACATTTTTTGTTACTTTCTCTTGAAGACATTTTGTTTTTTATCCAAGATTCTTAGATTTTTTCCCCCAAATAAAGTTATTAAGAACTGTACATGTACAGTAAAAATAAAAGTCAATGCAAAGTACAAAAAATATAAACAGAAAAAAATATAAAAAAAGAAAAAATGGGTATGAAAAAGGAAAGAAAGGAAAAAAGGAAAGAGAACGGAAAGAAAAAAGAAGCAATTAAAATGTTACATTAATCAATCTTTGTTAGCAAAAGTTCTGTAAGAGTACCCAGTTATAACTCTTTTAACCATGATCAAACAAGCCAATCTTATAAATCATCCCTGATTTTTTAAAAATTCTTTGATTCCTTCAAAAAGAATTCCAGAAGTAATTTGCTGCTCATCTGTGTTTTAAGGTGAAATTCCTTTAAAATTTTAACAGATTTCTTTTGTATCCATAAGTAAAATTTATCTTTCTGCTCATCACATCTAAAAAAGTCCTCCCAAATCTTAATAAAGTTGTTTTGTATTTCCAGAGAGGAATAAAATATCCAAACCAATTTCCTGATTTAATGTATATTCATCTCCCTTAGGGAATTAATCATCCTTCAGATCCATTTGAATTACATTTAAGTCCACCTTCAAATATTTCATAAATATCCACTGAAACACATTCTTGTTTTACAACTTCATTAGAATACACACTTATCAATTTTATCTAGTGTGTAATCGATTCTGCCTAAAAGCTTAGCTGAAAGATACTGCAGTAAGGGTTTCTGTTCCTTTTTAAAAAATTCTCCGGTTCTTGTGTCCAGCCTTCTGGGTCTCCTTATCATTAAAAAATTAAAACAATTCCCATTTTCCCACGAGAAAGCATATTCTAAACAATTCAAAGCTATAATTCCAAATTCCTCTGCCCCCTTAATTCTTAATAACTTTCCAAAATCCATATCCTATGATGGTATGTGCCCTTAGAGAAGGGAAGGGAGGAATCTCAGCAGAAGCAGCATGATCTACTCCTGAGGAGTATGATGTTATCTAAAAAAACAAGAAAACAAATAAGCTCAGAGTACATCAAGGATCCCTCATGTCAACCCTGAACTAATATTCTCCTTTATTAAAAAGAATGTCCCTCTATTACAAAAGCCATACAGGTATTTTTTGGTACTGTGCACTGATGGAAAGCAAACATTTTTGCACTATACTACACACAAAGCACAAATTTTTTATATATAATGCCATATAGTTAGTTAACATCTACATTAGTGCATAATATGAGACAAGTAATTTTTCCTTTGCAATTCCACATTGGCTTATTCCTGGGTTGTTTTTTTAAAAAGATAACTTTATTGGTTTTCCAAAAAGATACAAAGTCAAAAGATAAACAGAAAATTAGAAAAAGAAAATGGCTTTGAAAGGATTAAAAGTAAAAGTTCAGAAAAGGAAAAAAGAAAGAAGTAAAGAAAATACTATAGGAAAAGAATTATCTCTGGCTTTCCAGATTTAGGAATACATCAAACACTTATTCTAAGGTTAACATTTGTCTACATTATTTCAATAATGCCAAATAATACTAACAATCAAATCCCCAAAACAATTTTTCAGTTCTTTCATTTTCTTGCACAATGTCTAATAATGGTTTCCAAGTAGAAATAAAATTTACCCAATTTTTTTCTTTCATCAAAGCTGTCAGTTTCACCACCTCTCACAATTCTCACAAGTCATTCTTGTGTTTTCATGAAAACTTGTGAAATGAATAAGCCACAAGAATAAAAATAGGCTTATTTTTGAAGGTTTTTTTCATGGTTTGATAGGGCAAAAGAAATATGATCTGATTGCTGGATGGCATCATCTCTTTTCCCTATCTATAAGTACCTTGCCGAAGCCATAATGTCAAGAAAATAATGTCACATGCTTCACAAGGTTATAATGCAAATGATGAAAGTTATGTTTTCAAAATATGCTTGATGATATGAGGATCCATGAAATGTCACTTGCTTCCTCCAAGAATCTATCCCACTTAAGAACATTGCCCGCATACCATTGTGGATGAAAACAGCTGGGAATGCCTCCTGCTCGTTTAGCCTTTACCTTCTCATGACCTGCTTTATTAGTAGTTGTGATTGCTCAAGCTAGTCAAAATAGTACAGACTATTGTTGCTTCTCCTTTCATGACATTTGACGCTTGTTACTGTAATTATCAAAGGGAAATTTGGATGGCAAAGAGCAATAATCTTTGAAACGGATTGGGCCTGTCGCAGTCATTTTCTCTGTTCCTCAGCTTGACACAGGAAGGAGCTTTGGAGGGAGGGAGGTTTGGAATGTCAGACCAGACATCAACATTACTATCTCGTGGGAACCAAGGTCATCTTACCAGGTGCTGGCCAGATACTGAAAGAGGTTACTAAGGAGACGCCAGAAAACCTAATTGGACAATGTGACCTGTGACAAGGAGGGAGAGAGCTGACTTATCTTTAATTACACTGAAAGCATGGGAAATAACCTGAGCTGGTTTGTTTTTCAACTGTGCAAAAATGATGCACTCAATAAAACAGTCCTTTGAGGAGGAGGATGCAAGGAAAGCAAGGAAATTTTGCTTACAAATTCCTATGTGATTAGAAAAAAATGTTTGGACAACGTATAGAATTCAAGCTAGAATTATTTCTATTAGACATTATAGGAGATAGATATGATAAAGGGACGATATACTTCATACTACACATTCTGACGGTGGCAAGAATGGTGTATGCGCAGCAGTGGAAAATTGAAAACACCCCTTCAGAAGAGGAGATAATAAGGAAGATATTAGTCTGTGCAGAAATGGATAGACCAATATTAAAAATAAAAGACAAAGGAGAGACAGAATATTATGACAGATTCTGAATAGATTCTATCAATGGCTAGAAGCAAGACGTGGAAGTTGGAATACGAAAAAAATTAGGCTAGGTGGACGTGGAATGAGATACTATATATGTATTGTTGTATTAGAATGAATATATGAATGAATGTCAAAAATAATTGTACAATACTAGCACTGTTTAAGTAGTATATAATAATAATAATAATAATAATAATAATAATAATAATAATAATAATAATAATAATAATAACAATAATAATAATAACAATAATAATAACAACAACAACAACAACAACAATAATTTAATTTTTATACCGCCCTTCTCCCGAAGGACTCAGGGCGGTGCACAGCCAGATAAAATCAACAATCCATGGATACAATACAAATAAAAACAATGCTAAAAAACTTATTAAATTTGGCCCCTAAATTAAAATACATAAACCATAAAATCCCATTTAAAATTACAAATACTAATACTAATTCTATGCCAGTCCTGCGCAGAAGAATAAATACGTCTTCAGCTCGTGGCAAAAAGTCCGGAGATCAGAAAGTTGACAAAGACCTGGGGGAAGCTCGTTCCAGAGGGTAGGAGCCCCCACAGAGAAGGCCCTCCCCCTGGGGGTCGCCAGCCGACATTGTTTGGCTGACGGCACCCTGAGGAGGCCCTCCCTATGGGAGCGCACGGGTCGGTGGGAGGCAAACGGTGGCAGAAGGTGATCCCGTAGATAACCTGGTCCTAAGCCATGGAGTGCTTTAAAGGTGGTAACCAACACCTTGAAGTGCACCCAGAAGACCACAGGCAGCCAGTTCAGCTTGCACAGGATAGGTGTTATATGGGAGCCACGAGTGACTCCCTCTATCACCCGCGCAGCCGCATTCTGGACCAACTGAAGCCTCTGGGTGCTCTTCAAGGGGAGCCCCATGTAGAGAGCATTGCAGTAGTCCAGGAGAGAAGTGACGAGAGCATGAGTGACTGTGCATAGGGAATCCTGGTCTAGAAAGGGGTGCAACTGGCGAATCGGGCGTACCTGATAAAAAGCTCTCCTGGAGACGGTCGTCAGATGTTCTTCGAAGGACAACCACCCATCCAGGAGAACGCCTAAGTTGCGCACCCTCTCCATCGGGTCCAATGACTCACCCCCAACAGTCCGCAGCGGCTGCAGCTGGCTGTACCAGGATGCCGGCATCCACAGCCACTCCATCTTGGAGGGGTTGAGCTTGAGCCTGTTTCTCCCCATCCAGACCCGCACGGCCTCTAGACACTGGGACAGCACTTCGACAGCTTCGTTGGGTTGGCCTGGGGTGGAAATGTACAGCTGAGTGTCAGCAGGTGAAGCTAAGCAAGATCACATCAAATACCTGTACAATTAGCACAGGGGCCCCCCAAGGCTGTGTGCTCTCCCCACTTCTCTTCTCTCTGTATACCAATGACTGCATCTCCAATGATCCATTTGTTAAGCTACTGAAGTTTGCAGATGACACAACAGTGATTGGTCTCATTCGAGACAATGACGAATCCGCATATAGACGAGAGGTCGAACGACTAGCCTTGTGGTGCAACCAAAACAATCTGGAACTGAACACACTGAAAACCGTAGAAATGGTGGTAGACTTTAGGAAAAACCCTTCCATACTTCCACCTCTCACAATACTTGACAACACAGTATCAACAGTAGAAACCTTCAAATTTCTGGGTTCTATCATATCGCAAGATCTCAAATGGACAGCTAACATCAAAAACATCATTAAAAAAGGACAACAAAGAATGTTCTTTCTGCGCCAACTCAGTAAGCTCAAACTGCCCAAGGAGCTGCTGATCCAATTCTACAGAGGAATTATTGAGTCTGTCATTTGCACCTCTATAACTGTCTGGTTCGGTTCTGCAACCCAACAAGAAAAACACAGACTTCAGAGGATAATTAGAACTGCAGAAAAATAATTGCTACCAACTTGCCTTCCATTGAGGACCTGTATACTGCACGAATCAAGAAGAGGGCCGTGAAAATATTTGCAGATCCCTCGCATCCTGGACATAAACTGTTTCAACTCCTACCCTCAAAACGACGCTATAGAGCACTGCACACCAGAACAACTAGACACAAGAACAGTTTTTTCCCGAAGGCCATCACTCTGCTAAACAAATAATTCCCTCAACACTGTCAGACTATTTACTGAATCTGCACTACTATTAATCGTTTCATAGTTCCCATCACCAATCTCTTTCCACTTATGACTGTATGACTATAACTTGTTGCTGGCAATCCTTATGATTTATATTGATATATTGATCATCAATTGTGTTGTAAATGTTGTACCTTGATGAACGTATCTTTTCTTTTATGTACACTGAGAGCATATGCACCAAGACAAATTCCTTGTGTGTCCAATCACACTTGGCCAATAAAATTCTATTCTATTCTATCAGTGTACAGTTGATAACTCACCCCAAAACCACTGATGATCTCACCCAGCGGCTTCATATAGATGTTGAACAGGAGGGGTGAGAGAACCGACCACTGCGGCAACCCACACATGAGGTGCCTCGCGGTCGATCTCTGCCCTCCTGCCAACACTGTCTGTGACCGGTTGGAGAGATAGGAGGAGAACCACCAAAAAACAGTGCCTCCCACTCCCAAATATATATTATTTGTCTTCACTTTGGTGTTATGGCAAGTGAAATGCAAGGACAGTCACATTATATTCAATATATTTATATGTAAATAATAAAAATATATTAAAAAAACAGTCCTTTGAGAAAGCTAAAAGTCTCAGAGTTTGTTGTGGCTCTAGCTCCCCCCTCCCGGGCCTGGCCCCCTGCCAGAAAGTGACTAAAGAGTGAGGGGGAAGGGCCGTCAGGGCTCCCCTCTGCAGGGCCAGCCTCTCTGGCACAGCTCCAGGAGCCAGAGGCAGGCCAAGTGGAGGAGCTGACGAGGCCTCTGTCTCCTGTATCTCCCCCGACCCAGGCAATGCTTCCAGACTCAGCTGTGGACAATCAGTCCTGGTTAGATCCTCGGTTTCATAGACAAGAGAGGCAGGAACAACAGAAGAAGGGGTGGAGCAGGCCTAGATAGTGCTGAGTTACAGAGCCACACTCCACAGGTTATAAAAGCAGGAGGGGCTGCTCTACTACTTTTTGATGGACAAAACAAACTGACTAGAGAAAACTTGAGCTGAATTATTTGACTGAGCATTTGGCTTGGATTGCTGTTTGTTCCTGGTTGCTCCGGTAATGAGCTTCTGACACGCCGGCATCAAGGAAGATAAAGGAAACTATGGCAGACATTTGCTGTTTTGCTGCCAGAGCTGATAGCTGCCGTGGACTAAATTGCTGGCTAATTGAGTCAGTTCACGTGTCTCCCGGACTGAGATGGGGGGACAGAACAGAGTTGCTGGATTGGTTGGGTTCATTATTCAGAACCTTGACAGTATGTTTTGAGTGGATTCAGGTCTCCTTTTTGATAATAAAGCAATAACTTATTAGAGCACCTAAGTAGTTTCATATCTGAGTTGTGTGGATGTCCAAATATGGTACATGGACAGTCTAAGACTGTCCTTTATTGCCCAGTCTGAAGGACAAAATAGCAAGCTCCCTTTCTCGATACTTAGCTTAATTTTCTGACCACTAGAGCAGAAATGAGATTTTGTCCTTAGCTATTTGCAGTCAGCAGGATGATGTGGGGGAGAACACATGCCATTTAAAATATAGCTCTGTTTTAGCCTCCCTAAAATTCATTTGCTTGACTCACCCAAATATTCTGCTTCAGAAAGGCAGCTCCGTTTTGGTTATAGCCTAGCCAGCTCTTAAAATGAAAAGTGTCCGTAGCTGACATTGGGTGATCGTGAAAAATTAATCTGGTTATTTCTAAAATGAGAGATCCTCATGAAATTCAGGCTGGATTGGGAAGTTGAAAAACTTTTCCAGAAGAAGACCTGGAAAAACACTGAAAGGTCTCCCTTTATATAGTTCTACAAATATAAAACTTGAAATAACTTTAGATCCATCTTTTAAATTGTTAGAGAAATATTGTGGTAATGAATTTTTCTTTAATAAACCAGCACTGCCTTTTTATCCTTGGTAATATAATTGCATGTCATTGTGCTTTTGAGCTGCAGATAGGAAAATGTCTGCAGTGGAGGAAAAAAAATCTTGAATATAGAGTTCCATTTACTATTTTTATTTATTTATTTATTTATTTATTATTCGAATTTATATACCGCCCTATCTCCCAAAGGACTCAGGGCGGTTCACAGGCATGTAAAACATCAGTATACAAATTAAAATAATCCTTAAAAAACTTATTCTAACGCCCAGATAATTAAAAATAGAAATATAAATATAAAATATAAATATTAAAATCAATTTAAAACCCCTCTAAATTTAAAATCTAAGCCAGTCCTGCACAGATGAATAAATGTGTCTTGAGCTCGCGACGGAAGGTTCGAAGGTCAGGAAGTTGACGGAGTCCTGGGGGGAGTTCGTTCCAGAGGGTGGGAGCCCCCACAGAGAAGGCCCTTCCCCTGGGCGTCACCAAACGACACTGCCTAGCTGACGGCACCCTGAGGAGTCCCTCTCTGTGAGAGCGCACGGGTCGGTGAGAGGTATCTGGTCACAGTAGGTGGTCCCGTAGATAACCCAGCCCTATGCCATGGAGCGCTTTAAAGGTGGTCACTAAAACCTTGAAGCGCACCCGGAAGGCCACAGGTAGCCAGTGCAGCCTGCGCAGGATGGGTGTTATGCGGGAGCCACGAGGGCTCCTCTATCACCCGCGCAGCCGCATTCTGACTAACTGCAGCCTCCGGATGCCCTTCAAGGAAGCCCCATGTAGAGAGCGTTGCAGTAATCCAGGCGAGACGTCACAAGAGCGTGAGTGACCGTGCATAGGGCCTCCCGTCCAGAAAGGCGCAACTGGCGCACCAGGCGAACCTGGTAGAACGCTCTCCTGGAGACGGCCGTCAAATGATCTTCTAGAGACAGCCGCTCATCCAGGAGGACGCTGTTGCGCACCCTCCATCGGGGCCAATGACTAGCCACCGTTGGTCAGCCGCGGATTTAGCTGACTGTACCGGGATGCCGGCATCCACAGCCACTCTGTCTTGGAGGGATTGAGCTTGAGCCTGTTTCTCCCCATCCAGACCTGTACGGCCTCCAGACACCGGGACAGCACTTCGATAGCTTCGTTGGGGTGGTCCGGTGTGGAAAAGTACAGCTGGGTGTCATCCGCGTACAGCTGGTACCTCACACCGAACCCACTGATGATCTCACCCAGCGGCTTCATGTAGATGTTGGACAGGAGGGGCGAGGGGATCGATCCCTGCGGCACCCCACAAGTGAGGGGCCCCGGGGCCGACCTCTGCCCCCCTGTCAACACCGACTGCGACCGGTCGGAGAGATAGGAGGAGAACCACCGATAAACGGTGCCTCCCACTCCCAATCCCTCCAACCGGCGCAGCAGGATACCATGGTCGATGGTATCGAAAGCCGCTGAGAGGTCTAATAGGACCAGGGCAGAGGAACAACCCCTATCCCTGGCCCTCCAGAGATCATCCACCAACGCGACCAAAGCCGTCTCCGTGCTGTAACCGGGCCGGAAACCGGACTGGAACGGGTCTAGATAGACAGTTTCATCCAGGTGCAAGGGAAACTGATATGCCACCATACTCTCAACAACCTTCGCCGCGAAGCGAAGGTTGGAGACCGGACGATAATTACCTAAAACAGCCGGGTCCAGGGAAGGCTTCTTGAGGAGGGGCCTCACCACCGCCTCTTTCAAGGCGGCCGGAAAGACACCCTCCACCAAAGAAGCACTCGTAATCGCCTGGAGCCAGCCTCGTGTCACCTCCTGCGTGGCCAGCACCAACCAGGAGGGGCACGGGTCCAGTAAACATGTGGTGGCATTCAGCCTCCCCAACAACCTGTCCATGTCCTCGGGAGCGACAGGGTCAAACTCATCCCATAAAATGTCACCAAGACCACCCTCAGCCGTCTCACCCGTATCACCGCAATCTTGGTCCAAACCATCCCGGTTGAACGATTTTATCGTATAGATAACCGTTAACCTCCCCAGCACGTCCCTGCACCGGGTCATCCCGCTCCCCCTGGTGTAGGAGGGAGCGGGTCACCCGAAACAGGGCGGCTGGGCGGTTATCTGCCGATGCAATGAGGGAGGAGGCGTAGCTACGCCTCGCTTCCCTCAATGCCACTAGGTAAGCCCTAGTATAGGACTTCACTAGTGTCCGATCAGCTTCTGAACGGCTAGACCTCCAGGAACTCTCTAGGCATCTTCTCCGCGCTTCATCCTCTCAGCTCCTCGGAGAACCAAGGAGCCGGTTGGGACCTGCGCCGGGTCAGAGGCCGCAAAGGCACGACCGGTCTAAGGCCCCGCCGCGCCCGCTCCCAGGCCGCAACAAGTTCCTCAACCGAGCCGTGAGCCAGACTCTCAGGAAATGGCCCAAGCTCCGTCCGGAACCCCTCCGGGTCCATCAGGCGCCTGGGACGGAACCAACATGTCGGCTCCGTCTCCCTGCGGTGGTGAATGGCGGTCAGAAAGTCCAGGCGAAGAAGAGAGTGATCTGACCATGACAAAGGTTCAGTGACTATTTCCTTTAAGTCCAGATCTCTCAACCACTGACCAGAGACAAAAATCAGGTCCAGAGTGCCTCCCCCAATGTGAGTAGGGCCATCAACTACTTGGGTCAGGTCCAAGGCCGTCATGGAAGCCATGAACTCCCGAGCTGCCGTCGATGACGAGCCGGACGATGGCAAGTTAAAGTCCCCCATGACTAAAAGTCTGGGGGTCTCAACTGCCACCCCGGCCAGCACCTCCAGGAGCTCGGGCAGGGCAGCTGTCACGCAGCAAGGAGCCAGGTACGTGATCAGCAAACCCATCTGGCACCTATGACCCCATCTCACAAAGAGGGATTCGCACCCGGCAATCTGAGGTACAGTGGTCTCCCTCGGCTCTAGGCTCTCTGTAATCACAACCGCCACCCCCCCACCCCTACCCTGGGCCCTCGGCTGATGGAATGCACGGAAACCCGGTGGGCACATCTCAACAAGGGGCACACCCCCTTCCGTGCCCAGCCAGGTTTCTGTAACGCCTATAAGGTCCGCAGCGCCCCCCTGGATAAGGTCGTATATTAGGGGGGCCTTATTAACTATGGACCGTGCGTTGCATAACATCAGCCGAAGGCCCAGGCTCTGGGGGTCTTGACCATCCGGGGAACGGGAAAAGGACGGGGGATCGGGGCGCGCGACTGCTTGCACACATCGGGCGCGCGCCCCCCCAGAACGATATGATCCCCCCCTTCCGCCATATCTGCCCCTCCCACTTACCGTGGAAATCAGTCCACCCTCACCAACAGGAACGCAATCTCCCCCCCTAACCTCCGAACCTATTAAAAAACTGTCACGAGCACGCGCAAGGACTGGCTCCCCTCCCAACGGGCTACCCCCAACGCCCGCCTTAACCCTCCCACCCCTCCCCGACGGGTTCTCTCCCCCACCCGCCGAATCCCTCCCCCCCACCCTCCCCTTAAAATTCCCATTAAAATTCCCCTTAAAAAAACTATTAAAACAATTAATTAAAAAACCCCTGAGTCTCCTATTTTTGGCATGCCATCTCTCGGGGTTCCAAAACCCGTCCTCAAGATTTTAACTTTTGGGCTTCCCTACAGTTTAGCTGAAGTGCTATTTCTCCATCCTAGAATACACAATTGGAATTTTCTGCTCTCCTTGCCATTCCATACTCTATTCCTTGTGTTCTTATTTACTGCGAAATTGGGGTGTCATAATTATGCAGCTACAAGGCATTCTAAGTAATGTGACTGGATGAGTTCTCTGACTTTGTTTTCCTTTTCCTTGCTCTACATCACACCCAGTGGATTTAATATTTTTGCAAAAGACATTTATAATGGTGAGAGTTTAAATAGTATGCTCCCTTTTTTTCAGGGGCAGGTTCTAATTTTTTTAACTACTGGTTCTGTGGGTGTGGCTTATTTTGTGGGCATGGCCTGATGGTCATGTGACTGGGTGAGAGTGGCTTGGCAGTCATGTGACTGGGTGGGTGTGGCCAATAACAATAAATAACAAAAATAATAAACAAAGTATACAAAACAATAAGAGATACCAAAAACCAACTTTCACACTTTACACCCACACAACATAACACATAATGTAATGTAAAAGCAGCTGCACTTCACCCAAAATAGCCCCTGCAACAAGCAGGAACTTCACACAGCCACAAAAAGCTCAAAAACCAACTTTCACACTTTACACACACACAACACAACACAATACAACTGACTCACACACACACATACAAAATGCCACATACAGCTTTGTGAGATTTTGTGTGTTTGTGTAGTTAGAATGAAACACTACAGAAACACACCAAATCTCAGAAAGCTGCACAAATATTTTATTTTATTATTTTATTTTATTTATATTTTTTAGATCAGGGGTCTCCAACCTTAATAACTTTAAGGTTTGTGGACTTCAACTCCCAGAAGGGGCCAGGAAAGCTGGCTGAGGAACTCTGGGAGTTTAACTCCACAAGCCTTAAAGTTGCTAAGGTTGGAGACCCCTGTTTTAGATAAAAGCCGCTAAATTTAAAACTTCCTTAACTTTTAATTGCTGTCTAAAAACCCAACTCCTTTAAAGAAACCCAATTAACTAATTTTTAATAGTTTACTTACCCAATTGAGGCAGGCAGATTCAGTTGCTCACCGAGGAGATGGATTGCAGGCAAGCAGAATCAGTTGCTAGTTGATGCAACTGATTGCAGAAGCCATGGTATGGGAGCCTGAAAGGAGCAGCAATTATAGGTAAGTGGGGGAGGGGGTGATTGGGTGGGCATGGGTAGTTGTAAGAGGTTGTAAAAAAGTGATTTTGAAAGCCTGTGATGATCAGGAAATTCATCTGGGATCACCAGAGGAAAAAAAGATTTTAAAAGGCTCCTCTGACGATCCCAGCTGAAGTTGTCTCATGGCAGCCCAGATGATCGCAACCTCTAAAAAGGATTTTTTCTACAAGCTCTTCAGCTGAAGAGCTTGTAGAAAACATGTTTTTAAAGGTTCTGGTGATCAGGCAATTCAGCTGGGATCTCCAGAGGAGCCTTTTAAAACCTTTTGTTTTTACAACCTCTTCGACCAAGGAAACCGGTTCGGGGGCGTGGCCAGCTGGGCATCGTTACCAATTCTGCGAACTTGGCCAGATTTTTGCCAGCGGTTCTTAAGAACTGAGTAGTTCAGAGAACCAGCAAATTCCACCTCAGATTGGCCCCGCCTACATCTATTGGCTGCCTCCCAAGTCCCAGCTAATCAAGTCCCAGCTGATTGGCTGGGTCTTCTTGTTGCCCTGCACAGGAGAATGGAGCTAGAAAGCAGGTTAGGAGGGTGGGAATGGAATGGAGATTTTATAGTATCCTTTGCCCTGGAGTGGGGTGGGAATGGAGATTTTGCAGTATCCTTCCCCTGCCACGCTTACCAAGCCACACCCACCAAGCCATGCTACACCCACCAAGCTACACCCACAGAACCAGTAGTAAAAAAATTTGAATCCCATCACTGAGGCTGTCAGTGGGGATGGATCGGAAGTCCTGGGTGTTTGCTGGTTGTCTACTTCAGCAACTCATGTTTTCAACATTGCTGGAATCACCTCCTCCAGGACTATTCTCCTTGTCTCTATTTCTTCCTCTTCCTCATCAGAAGACAAGCTCATTGGTCATCTTCTCTTGATTGGTCATCTTCTCACATAGCTCTCCTCAAGAGTGTTCTTTCTTTCTTTCAGAAGTTCTTTACTAAGGCCAGATACTCAAAAAGGGTTGGCGGGATGGATAAACTGATACTATCTTGTGTAAGATTTTGATAAAAATCTAAATCTAAACCTAAAAAATATATGTACATAATTAGGAGGATGAGTAACTTCAATAGAATATTTTGTGACTTTTCAGAAGGATACCTGGAATGAGCCTCAGTAGAGGCCTTCCCAAGAAAGCTGTTTTTTGGCAGCTAGGAGCATCTTTAGCTGCCTTTGATAAATACAAGTGTTATTCAGCTTGCACAAGAATATAAATTTCTCTGCTACATTTACACTCCTCTACTGAATGTTTTTCGTGCCTGTAGTTATTTCCTGTATATATTAAACTTAGCATCTAACGTTATTCTTCTCCCATGCTTCGCTTAATAAATCCTCTCAGCTTTTACCTCATCTCTATGTCTAGTGCTTTTAAAACTAAGACTTTCTATAAAAATCAATTTAAAAATTTAAAGTGCTTTGAAGTCGATCTGAGTTTTTGCAACTCTGTCTTGGCATTGATTATATTCAGATTGGGCAATTTTTCTAGAGCCATTAATGAGGTATTCCACAGTTTCATCTATAATCTTACACAGTTGATATTGGCTGTCATTCCAAATATGTTCAGGTTTGGCTTTGATTAAATTTGCTAGCATTGCCTGTGCTTCTTCTGCCACAATTGCTCTTTCACTTTTGTTTCGAAGAACTCCAACTTTCAGCCTCTGCCAAGTCAAATTTTGATCTGTTTTTCTTTCAACAGCATCAAATCAAATCTTTATTGTGGTCATAAACTAATTCAAAGCATATGTATATTGACCATGAAGAGGTTTAAATTTCTAGGCATTAATTTGATTTTGAATTGCTTCCTTTTTTTCTTTTGAATTTTGTAACATTTAGTACTTTTTCTTTACAAATTTCTTTCAGTAGCAGTTCCTTTCTGGGTGTGATATAATCATTCAAGCCTTCTTTCTCTTTTTCAGCTGTTTGTCTTACTAGAAGTAATTACCACCCACCTTTACTTCTGGCAAAATAAAGCCTTTCAACATCTCTTCTTGGGTAGGAGGCCTCATTCATGGTCATTAATTTCCTTGTTTTCCTTTCAAGTGTGTCTAATTCACCACTGTGCCCAATCAATTATACTTGCAGTACATCCAATAATTGGAAAAGCCCAAATATTTATTGCTTTAATTATGTCCCTATATTTAATTTTGTTTTTTAATTTTTTTCTAGATTAATGGAACCAGTATTCTTTTTAACTTGTTCATATAAGAAACTTTCATCAATCCTAAATATTTATATTGCTTCTCTCATAGCAATAGTCTGATGGCGTTTCCAGATTTACAGTTCATTAGGTATAATCCATCTTTTTTTAATTTTTTTTTAACAAGGTTCAATTATTTTGAATAACTTTAGGCCAAAATTATATTGCAAATGGATTGGGTTTTTTAACCTTTAAGAGTGATAGCCATTTGGTTGTATCTAAATTATTTGTAAGTGGGAACATCTTTTCAAATAATAGTGAGGGTTTTGTGCTTTCCGAAGTTCTTTGGAAAAGGTGTGCTTCCCGCCCCCATAAAATATATTAGTTTTGTCATTGTTGCTATAAATTACTTAAATGTTGTGAGAAGACAAGTAATAAGCCTGTATTTGTCAAGATTAGTGCCTTTTTCTGTACTAGAAAGTTCTTCCAAATGTTATCAATTCTTCATTATTTGAGTTTGCAAAAACTCATTCAGTTGTGTTACCAACCAGAAAGTGTTGATCCAAAAGTCACAGAATTCATGTATTTTAGAGGTACTCCAATAGTTTCTTTTTGGCTTTTAATTTAAGTGATTCAGTTATTGTAATGATGTGTTTCATTGCCATTTCAAGTAAATCTTGTTTCATCTATTCCAACAAAGGGCCAAACAAAAATGTTCTTTAACTGATCAACTGAATATTTCATTATTTATTAATTTACTCTTTAACCAGTTCCAGGGAGAAAGAGATATTCATAGTTCAATTCAGACTCCAAGCGAAACCAAATGAATCATGAACGTGTTGTTGTTATTATTATTATTATTATTATTATTATTATTATTATTATTATTATTATTTATTCGATTTTTATACCGCCCTTCGCCCGAAGGACTCAGGGCGGTGTACAGCCAAGGTAAAACAAACGGTACAATATACAATTAAAATACAGATTAAAAAACTTATTATATAGTTGGCCTAAAAACTTTAAAATATATAAAACTAAAAAACCCTTTAAAATTAATAATAGAAAATTTAAAACCAATAAAATTTAAGCCAGCCCCGCGCGAATAAATAGATGTGTTTTCAATTCGCGGCGGAAGGTCCGAAGGTCAGGTATTTGGCGTAAACCCGGGGGAAGTTCGTTCCAGAGGGTGGGAGCCCCCACAGAGAAGGATCTTCCCCTGGGGGCCGCCAGCCGACATTGCTTGGTGGACGGCACCCTGAGAAGTCCCTCTCTGTGAGAGCGTACGGGTCGGTGGGAGGCATGAGGTAACAGCAGGCGGTCCCGTAAGTACCCAGGCCCTAAGCCATGGAGCGCTTTAAAGGTAGTGACCAAAACCTTAAAGTGCACCCGAAAGGCCACAGGTAGCCAGTGCAGTCTGCGCAGGAGCGGTGTTACACGGGAGCTACGCGAAGCTCCCTCTATCACCCGCACAGCTGCATTTTGGACCAACTGAAGCCTCCGGGTGCACCTCAAGGGGAGCCCCATGTAGAGAGCATTACAATAATCCAAGCGAGAGGTAACGAGGCATGAGTGACTGTGCACAAGGCATCCCGATCAAGGAAGGGGCGCAACTGCCGAACCAGGCGAACCTGGTGGAAGGCCCTCCTGGAGACGGCCATCAAATGATCCATGAGTGTTGGATGAAACTTCTGTCCTTGCTGTAATCATCTCCTTCTCTGAAACCTTGCCAGAAAGCATGAAAAGCAGATGAGTGGATACAATATTGTCTTGGAACTCCAGAGTACCACAAGTCTGTACATAGTGATGCCTACATAACATCCTAGCTGAAATGTAAGAACTGTATCCAGACATTTGGAAGGGACAAGCAGAATGTCTTTCCTCTAGACACATGCCAAATACATGCCCATATCACCCCACTCAGAAATGGACAATAGCAACCAGCTAGATCCCACCTTCTAGTGTTATCTGATTGTGATGCCAACAGAATAGTTGGCAAAATAGGCAATATTCTATATACCTTGCTTTTGCCCCAGATGCTATCAGCTTAAGATGGAAAATGTTATTTTAGCCAGAATACAGTTAACAACGAGTTAAGCATTTTCTCCTTTTATGGGCCAAGCACAAGATAAAAGTAGTGTCAATATATTTTCATATATATATTTGTAACAGATATAAATAGAGAAAGACAGAGACATAGAATAAAAATTGAGAATATATTATAATCACTTAAATCTAGTCCAAAATCTTTGTAACATTACCACCCTGGAGTCTGGAAAGTATATGTAATTGTACAATAGGATCAATATTGATATACTATTAAAAAGATATTCAGACAAAAACATAACCCTTTTATATAGCATTAAAGGTGTCTTGAAGATTTAATTGAGGATATTTTTCTTTGCTTACTCAGGACCTTTTCCACGTTTGACAGCTTTAAGTAGATGGATGGACTGGAAGATGATTTTCTTTGTTCACTATTGTCTAGTAATCTTTGGATATGTGTGTGTTCACTGACTGTTTTAAAACTCTCTGGACCTTGTCCAGATAATTTTAAATCAGTCAGTTTTAAATGTATATTAAGGACAGATTAAACTGAATTTCCTTTGTTCTCTCCTTTTCCTCTCCTTAACTATTTCGTCTATTTTATGCATTTGTTTTATAATTTTAAAATTAAAAATTTTGTGAAAATTTACATTGATGATTATTTTTCCATTATTCTAAACATTTTTTTCTAAATATGCACATTTCCTATTAGGAATTATAACTTTCTCTACAAAATCAAGTCTCGCTTGAGTCAAATTGTATCAATACAAAGGTAGCTTGTCATTGCTTTTTTGACTAGCTTTTCAGGATCATCCTGCTGTATATATATTTTTTTTGTTCATAACTTTTAGCGCTGCTGATTGGTGGGGTTGAGAAGGAAAGGATGCTCTTGGGAGGGATGAACAAACAATATTGGGAGTATATGCCAAAACTAGATATTCCCAGCAGGCTTCTCACAGTTTAAAGGTAATCCCAACTGCCCAGGTAGAGCAAACGTACACTATATTGAGCAGCAAAAATATAGAAAGATGTTGGAGGGAGATGACCACCTTTTAATGACAATGGCAAAGGTATCAATTCATACTGTGTAGGAGAAGACAATGATAAAACAGCCCTGTATTTTTACCAAGAAACCCATTGTTACTAAAATAATTAAATATATAGTGCTAAGTGATGGGCCCCTTAGGTCAAAGGCCACTCAACATGTTGCTGAACAGAAAGCTAAAGATTTTTTCTAATGTTGTTAATGAAGTAGCTGGATTTATACCTTTGGGATATCTACTTGCTGATATTGCCATGTAATGGGGGAAAAAAATCCAAAGCAACAAAGACAAAACTACAGTGGGAAAATAGAATGTAAAAAATTTGAGCACAGAAAAGCTTAAGACAGTGAAAGAAGAATTGACAGAACTGCAGATTGAAATCTTAGACAACAGTGAACAGAAATTTTCTGGGATTGGATACTTTCAGTAAGAAGTTCACATTGTTTACTATTAAGTACATGGAAATAAAAAAGGAAAGGCATTTCTTTTATAGCCAGCAAGAATAGCACTTGGTTGCAATGTCAACAATGACCAAATAATATCTGATGGAGTTTGTGGATTGTCCAATTTCTTTCCAATATGACAATCATCTAAATTTATGTGCCAACCACCCATGCAGAAAAAGAAGAGTTGGGTTTTATAATCAAGTTCAATTTGAAATTAGCAGAACTTGCAAGTAAGAGGTACTGCTTATGATTGGAGACTAAAATGCCAAAGTTGGAAACATTAAAGAAGAAAATGTAATTGAATTGTAAACTGAATGAAACTGCAATGTAAGCTTAGGAAAAAAGTGTTGTTGCTTTATCATTTAGTCTCCCTAGAGTGCAGAATAGGGTGATGTGTGTTCTTGTATATGTCTTAATGTTAATCAGATTAATTATTTTTAATAATATAGTTTCAATCAAATGTAATAGATGTCCCCTTCTTCTGGAGTGAAATATATTCAGTTATATTAAGATTTGTTAAGTCTTCATAGTTTAATTCTTTTAAAAGTATAATTGGATATCAGTTTCCTTCATTCATATAAAAGTAGTATGAACAATCTAACAAATGACAAAACTGTTCATCTACTGCATTTATAAACAATATACATCCACAGGCGCTTTTTAAAATAACCATTGTCAATGATGTTACCTGTCAGTATAAATTGGTCAAATTCTGCTGGGAGGATTCATTAAGCCCTGTGAGGCTTGCAAATTCAGGAAACACTTGGATATCTTGAATGAGCTTTCTTGCAACCATAATAGGGTAATGAGAGAGAATCTTGAAAGAACACAATTATCCAGGTCATCTTATACCTATGTAATTAAAGCAGAGTTATTCTCAGTCTTTCTCTTATGCATTCCTTCTCCCCTGGATTCAAGAATCTCTTGTGTAACAGCCTTGATCCCTTCCTTAACTGCCTTGCTGTCTTCTCTGTGTTGTTACAGTTGTTAGGCTTTCATCATAATGTGGCATTATTTCATTTATTTAGTTAAAAGATAGCTAAAAGTATATGTATGTCCTTGCTCTGATTGAGCAATTAGCTTTTCAACCATCAATAGTTGCCTTGGCTTTTCATGCCTTAATTAATTTCAAGGGAAAGAATCCTACAAAGAAATTCTTCTTAATTTATCTCAGCTTTTTTTAGAACGGAAAATTATAGATATTTCAAAGGAATGACAATAAATGTACAGTAAAAACGGTTTATTACATTTATATAATTGATCAATTGCTCTGCAACAGTGCAATAGTAAAGAAATACAACCCACATCAGGAACAAGACACAACAATTATATTTATATTCTCAGCAGATTCACACATTCACGTGCCCCAGTTCCTGCAGGAAGATCCAAGTTTTTAAGTGTGAAAAAAAATGGTCATTTCTTTATTTTATTTTTATTTATTTTATTTATTTGTCAAACACAACAGTATATATAAGTATAAGCAGGAAATAACCATACAAATTGGATGCAATCAAAGGGAACATTAGGACAGGAACGGTAGGCATGCTGGTGCTTTTATGCACGCCCCTTACTCTTAGGAATGGGGTAAGGTCAATTTGAGTAGATAATCTTTGGTTAAAGCTTTGGGGATTTTAAGAAGAGACCACAGAGTCAGGTTGTGCATTTCAGGCAGTAAGAACTCTGTTACTGAAGTCATATTTTCTACAATCAAGATTGGAGCGGTTCACATTAAGTTTAAATCTATTGTGTGCTCGTGTATTGTTGTGATTGAAGCTGAAGTAGTCTTTGATAGGAAGGACGTTGTAGCAGATGATTTTATGAGTTATACTCAGGTCATGCCGAAGGCGACGGAGTTGTAAATTTTCTAAACCCAGGATTTCAAGTCTGGTGGCATAAGGTATTTTGTTGTGATCAGAGGAGTGGAGAACTCTTTTTGTAAAATATTTCTGGACATGCTCAATTGTATTAATGTCCGAAATGAGGTGTGGGTTCCAGACAGGCGAGCTTTATTCGAGAATTGGTCTAGCAAATGTTTTGTATGTTCTGGTTAGTAGTGTAATTGTCGTGTCCCACTCCTCCGCTGACGGCCGGGTCGGGGAAGTCCATATCAGGCGTGCCTCTGCAGCTCTGCCAAAGTCCTAGCAAAGTTCTCAAGGCAGGCAGGAGACCAGGAAGTGACTTCAGCAATATAAGGTAGACTTTGCCTGACTCAGAGAATGCCAGAAAGCAGATCCTTTATATAGGCCATGGAGTGTGGCTCCATGACTCAGCACTTTTCCAGGCCTGCCCCTCCCTTCCTTCTGTTGACGCCGCCTATCAATTCTCCTGAAGCAAGGTCGCTCCAGGCTCCAGCTGTTGGTAATTGACCTTCCTCAGGCTCACATGCTGTGGGGGAGGGGGAGGGGTCTAGTTGCTCCGTTTGCCTGGGCATGGAGCCAGGGCTGTGGGCTGGAAGCACTTCTTCTTCCTCGGCCTGTCTGGGCATGGTGCCAGGGCTGGGGCCTGGAGGCATGCCAGGACATTCCTCAGCGTCCAGGAAGGAGATAAGAGGGGCCTGGCTGCTGGGAAAGCGAACGAGACATAACAGTAATCTTTCTGGAGAAGAAGCTATGCAAGATTAAGTTTATAACTCCTAAAGCCTTTTTGGCGATGTAATTGCAGTGGGCTTTGGCACTTAGATCGTTTGATATGAAAACTCCAAGGTCTTTGACGGGGTGAGGGTCATCTACAAGGTAATGACCATCAAGCTTGTATTTAGTGTTCAGATTCTTTTTTCCAATGTGTAAGACAGAGCATTTGCTGGTTGAGATTTGGAGTTGCCAAATTTTTGACCATTCTGACACAAAGTCAAGGTCTTTTTGAAGGGTAACCGCATTGTTGGTAGTTTTAAATAGTTTAACATCATCGGCGAAGAGAACACAATTACTTATAATATGGTCACAGAGGTCATTAATGTATAATATGAAGAGTGTTGGTCCTAGAATGCTGCCTTGGGGTGGGGTTGGGGCTAGCTGAAGGCTGCTTTTGCATTGGGCAGGCATTGTGACAGGGAAGACACCCTTTCTTGGTTCCATCAATATATATCCATCAATAATAGGTGACACTGTTTAATTGATAGGTCATTGAATTTGTGTAAAGATTCCTTCAATATCTGTAGTTGGCAGTGGATTTGGGGGCATAGCATAATAGGAACACAAAGATGATGATGGTGATGAGAATTGTGAAGGAGGAAAAGGTTCCTAGTCTTTCAATTAACAAATTAAAGACATTCTAACTCTCTGAAGATGAAATTAAATCTGTGTCATGTTCAGACTGTTTTACTTACAAAAGCTACAAGAGTGAGGAAGCATTTTTAAGATATTCTGAGGTGGGCAGAAAAATGTCTTAAATAAAAAGTTGTACAGTTAATGTTTTTCAGTTAAATATGGATGGAGGGAGATGAAGGGATGGCTACTCCTTTAGCATAAATGTTCTTTATATGTCATTTAAAATGGTTTCTGAGAGATTATAACTGGCAGCTATTGTATTCTTCTCTTCTGGTTCTATTGGAATCACTATAAGTCATGTTATAACATTGCTCCAATTTCATTGTTGGAGAAATAGAATAATAATGGATTACACCAGTAGAATTCTTTAATCAAGTTCAGGGGTGGGTGAGACATACATACATACATTCCTGAACCAACATAAAGATTGGATTTTTTCATAAAATCACCACGAATTTTTATAGCAGCAAATCTAAGTACTTCACACAGTACTAAGTAGCATATCACAGCAGCACAATGTTTCGGTAAAAAAGATACAATATTTGGCATAAACCTTATTCAACACAATTCTCCAGATGAGAATCATCTATCCCAAGTCAAATTCTGGTTAAGATACTGTATTTTTCAGAGTATAGGACGCACCTTTTCCCCCCTAAAAGGGGTTGAAAATTTAGGTGCATCTTATACACCAAATGTAGCTCCACCCAGCCACTGGTTCCCACCCTTTGGCCTCTGCCTCCCAGCAAGCAGCAAGAAGAAACAGCCCATTTCAGTTTCAGCACAGCCTAATTAGTACAAGTTGATCGGCCTCCCGACTCTCAGCTGTTTCAGGCTGCAGGGATTGCCATTGCCTATTGCTGCCTGGGCCTCTGCTGCTTGCTGCAAAGAGGTAAATTGCTGGGAGCAGATTTTTTTTTCTTGTGCTAATCAAGCTATGCTGAAAACGAAAATGAAAGTAAAGCAGGCAATTTGCTGTTTGCTGCAATGAGGCAAAATTGCTGGGAGGCAGAGGCAGATTTCTTTTTCTTGTTTTCCTTACCAAAAAAGGTGGGTGCGTCTTGTAGTCCAGAGTGTCTTCTACTCCGAAAAAGACGGTATGTGGGAAGAATAATGCTGGAAAATTTCTTCAATAGATTTAGGCATGGCAAACCTCTTAGAAGCATGACAGGCAAAATAGTGTTCACGTAGTTATGAAATTAGTATATTGTATATACTAATATTGTATATATAGTAGCTCCTCATTGGGGAAAGAGTCTCTTTTGAGTTTCTTGCTCTGCCACTATTTAGATGTTATCTCTTATCTGACTATTCTTGTGACAGCATATTTTCACTCATTGTCCCGACATCTTTCTCATATATCATGACATACCAAGATATCTCGGGATATGCACATATCTGACTTTCTATGCTTCCTTCCATCCATCCAAAGCCAAAGCATCCATACAGTGGATCACTTGATATCATATGATTGACAGCGCTACCTCTTATGGAAATCATAATGGTAAGAAAAAACCTTCAAGTGTGTTACAGAAAGTGCATTATTAAATTCTTTAGATGTTCTAAGCAAATTATTTTTTAGGACAAAGTTCAATGTTTTTGTTCCATATTTAGTCTTATTTTACTTAAGTTGTATTTCAGAATTTGCTCTTAGATTCTGTTCTGTACTGAAATTTCATCTTAATGGAAATATAATATAGTATACAATAACAATCAAAAAGCAACTTTTTGTTTAATTGCACAATAAGACAAATTAGACTATAGTTGTAATAGATGTGTTGGACCACAGGGAGAAAAATAAGCAAAAGCAAAATGCTTTTGAAAATGATGTACAGTATACCGAATGCCTCCCACCGGCCCATGCGTTCTCACAGGGAGGGACTCCTCAGGGTGCCATCGGCCAGGCAGTGCCGACTGGCGACGCCCAGGGGAAGGGCCTTTTCTGTGGGGGCTCCCACCCTCTGGAACGAGCTTCCCCCAGGACTTCGTCAACTTCCTGACCTTCGGACCTTCCGCCGCGAGCTTAAGACACATCTATTTATCTGCGCAGGACTGGACTAGAGTTTTTAAATTTTAAATGTCTAAATTTTAGATTTGTTTTTAAATTGGGTTTTATTATTTATATGTCTATTTTAAATATTTGGCCTATATAATAAGTTTTTTAGATGAATGTTTTACTTTGTATATTTATGAGTTTTTTATATGGCTGTACACCGCCCTGAGTCCCTAGGGAGATAGGGCGGTATAAAAGTACGAATAAATAAATAAAATAAATAAATAAAAATAAATACTAAAAGCAGTTAATATCTTTCTAAGTTGTTTTAGTTTGTTCAGAAATTTTCAGTGTGGAAAACATTGGTCATAATTTCACTTTCTTAGGCATAATGTTGTGCTCCTCACAGAGGGTTGTAATAAATATTAACTATTCATATTTGAATAGTCCCTCCCTCCTTCCTTCCTCCCTCCCTCCCTCCCTTATTTATACTTCTGAGTTTCCCAGAAAATAAGTTCCTGTCTTATTTTTTTTTTTTTATCCCTGAAATAAATGCTTGGCCTTATTGCCCTGTGCTCAAAAGCCTGATTGGGCTTGTTATCAGGGGATGTCTTATTTTGGGGGAACAGGGTGGTTGCAAAGAGAGAGGGGGAAAAGGCCACCCTATTTTTCTCCTTATTCTAATTTTCTTTTAAAATTGCTTCTTCTATGCTTCATTCCCCCCTCCCCATTTCTTTTCTTCTTCACTATGTCTTGTTTGCTGGCCTAGGTTTACTTCTGCTGAACACTTGACTAGGTGGCTGAACTAGGTGGCTCAGTGGCTAAGACACTGAGCATGTCGATCAGAAAAGTCAGCAGTTCGGCGGTTCGAATACCTAGTACAGGTCTCCTGCATGAGCAGTGGGTTGGACTAGATGACCTCCAAGGTCCCTTCCAACTCTGTTACTGTTACTTGTCCCCAATTCTTACCTTGTGTCATAAACCTCCAAGAATACAGTACTCTTTTTACCAGTACTAAGGTCAGTTTTATCTTCTTCAGACCTTCTATTCTGGCTAGTTTCATATTTCTTTCTTGCCATTTCTCTATCTCCACATCAATCTGTCTCTCCCTTGGCTAACTTACTTCCTGTTTATTTTGCTGCATCTTCAAAGGTCCTATTTTAATTTATTTCTTCAGCAGGTTCAAATTTTTACTCTTTTTTCACAATTCCCTCTGTACCATACTTTAACTCTTCTAATTACTTGCAAATTCTAATTGGTGGGGGGTTGCACATAGCTATTTTAATATCAAAAGAGAAAGCATCCAAATGGCAGTGAAAAAGGAGTTTGGAAATTTCTGAAGAAGTTTTAATGGTTTAATGAAACCATTGGGAAAGATCATGCATAGATGTTAACTTAGATATCCTCAATATGGAAACATTAGCCACCTATTCCTTTCCTTTGTCATCTAATCTAAACAAAGCACTGTTCTGGTTTGGTAAATGGACTCAAAGATAATGGCATTTAAGACAGAAAAAGTCTAGATAATTCAACTGGTCAGCTAGGTAGTATTTTAGAAGCTAAGCTTCTCATTCTTTGATCCAATGCCCTTTCAGGCCTTGCCATTGTTTCCAGCTTAATCCCTACAACTAGTTTTATTTTACAACTGCAACTTAATACTGGTGTTGACTCCTCCAAGTGGTGATGATGGGAAGCATATTATGGCAGTCAAAATGTGAGGAGAGCCAAACTGACACCAACATGCCAAAATATTAAGTGTAGACCTGTGTTTTTCAATTTGGCAACTTTAAGACATGTGGATTTCAATTCCCAGGAAATTATGGTATACACTCTGTATTGCAAAGGACAGGCAAAAAGAAAAAGGCCTGAAGTTTGGACCAGGGGTAAGTTCAGACCGGTTTGGGTGAACCGCTAGGGATTATGGGCATCAGTTTGCTGAACTGGTAATAATTAGCCCTCTTTGGCCCCACTCATGCTAGGCCGGTCACCGGTCACCGTTCACCTCTTCCGGCTGCTCGATATTTCACAGAATTCAATGTTAAATGCAGCAGAGAGAATGCTAACTTTACTCCCTCCATTCAGAACGGAGCTGCTGCAGCCTGTCTGTCTACCTTTAAGGTAGTCCCCAGGAGCAAGGGGGCCAGGAGGGATCAGCAGCCCCATTCTGAATGGAGGGAGAAAAGTTAGCATTCTCTCTGCCACCGAATTCAATGTTAAATGCAGCAGAGAGAATGGTAACTTTTCTCCCTCCATTCACAACGGAGCTATTGCGGCCTGTCCCTTTTAAGGTAGTCCCCAGGAGGGAGGGGGATGGGGGGAGCAGCTGGAATGGTGCCATTTTTGTGAAAGTCAGGAAAATGGGGAAGGGGATTTTCCTTCCTGTCATCGATTCCTCAATCTCAGCACAGACTGAGGGAAGGATGTTAGGCAGGAATATTCCCCTTCCCATTTTCCTGCCATTCATGACAAGGATTGGCTGGGAGGGGAGGGGAGTGATGTTGAGTTGGCCACGTCTACCCACTCCCATGACCTCCCCCCAACAAGCCACGCAACCAGTAGGGGAAATTTTTTAATTTCACCCCTGGGTTGGACCCTTTAAATCAGTACCTCCTCAGCCCTAACAAGTTGCAGAATAAGACCAATTGCTAGGAACAACCATCAGACTCCAAACAGCAAGTCACAGAACCCATGTATTGTTTATTTTTATTGTTTATTTTTTATTTATTTATTTTGTCACATGGTATATATAAGCATAAGCATGAAATAACTATACAATATATAAGCATATGTATAAGCATAAGTATGTAATAACTATATTAATTGGATATAATAAAAGGAAACAATAGGACAGGAACGGTAGGCACGCCCCTTACAGACCTCTTATGCATGCCCCTTACAGACCTCTTAGGAATGGGGTGAGGTCAATAGTAGACTGTTTTTGGTTGAAGCTTTGGAGATTTTGGGAAGAGACCACAGAGTCAGGTAGTGTATTCCAAGTATTAACAACTCTGTTACTGAAGTCATATTTTCTGCAATCAAGATTGAAGATTAAGCTTAAATCTATTGTGCGCTCGTGTATTGTTGCAATTGAAGCTGAAGTAGTCTTCGACAGGAAGGATATTGTAATAGCTGATTCTATGAGTTAAACTTAGGTCATGTCAAAGGCGGCGGAGTTCTAAGTTTTCTAAAACCAGGATTTCAAGTCTGGTGGCATAAGGTATTTTGTTGTTTTCAGAGGAGTGCAGAACTCTTCTTGTAAATATTTCTGGACACGTTCAATTGTATTGATGTCAGAAATGTGGTGAGGGTTCCAGACAGACGAGCTGTATTCAAGAATTGGTCTAGCAAATGTTTTATATGCTCTGGTTAGTAGTGTAGTGTTTTTGGAAAAGAAGCTACGCAAGATTAGGTTTACAACTCTTAGAGCCTTTTTTGCTATGTAGTTGCAGTAGATCATTTGATATGAAAACTCCAAGGTCTTTAACAGGGTGGAGGTCATCTGTAAGGTAATGTCCATCAAGCTTGTATTTAGTGTTTAGGTTCTTTTTTCCAATGTGTAAGACTGAGCATTTGCTGGTTGAGATTTGGAGTTGCCAAGTTTTAGACCATTCAGACACAAAGTTTAGGTCTTTTTGAAGGGTAGCTGTATTGTTGGTGGTGTTAAATAGTTTGACATTGTCAGCAAAGAGAACACAATTACTTGTGATATGGTCACAGAGATCATTAATGTATAATATGAAGAGTGTTGGTCCAAGAACGCTGCCTTGGGGAATGCCGCTTTTGACAGGAACAGGATTTGATAGAGCATTGTCAATTTTGACCACTTGTTGTCTGTTTGACAGGAAAGGTGTTATCCAATTGTGGAGGGGTCCGAGATGCCATAGAACTTTAGTTTTAGGAGAAGTTTATCATGTACCACTGAGTCAAAAGCTTTAGAGAAGTCTATGTAAATTGCATCTATTGCTTTGCCTTGATCAAGATTTGTAGTCCATATGTTTTTGCAGTGAAGAAGTTGTAAATTACATGATAATTTTTTTCTGAAACCAAATTGTTTATTAGAGAGTAGGTTGTTTGTTTCTAGATGGAGGGTAATGGATTGGTTGATGATAGATTCCATTACTTTGCAGGTGACGCAACATAGAGAGATTTGTCTGTAATTTTCAACTAGGCTGGGGTCTCCTTTTTTGAAGACTGGGATGATTGTGGCTAGTGACCAGAGTTTGGGAAGGGAACTGGTCATGAAAGCTTTTTCAAAGATTTTTGTAGGGGCATATATTGAGACAAAAGCCTATCATGCTGTGGTCACTATTGGAAAAGGGTTCTTTTATTTGTAGTCCATAAATTGAGTTTTTGTTGTTGCAAAAGATGAGGTCAAGGCAGTTGTTGAGTCTTGTATTGTTAGTTACTAGTTGTTCAAGACCTAGATTTGTAACAGTGTTGTACAGGGTAGTATGGATGGGTTCAGTTGTATATTCATTTGTTATCCAGTTAATAAAAGGTAGATTGAGGTCACCCAGGAAGATGAGATGATATGGGCAAGAGGTAGCCCATGTTAGTAGTGTGGTTAACATGTTCGCATGAGCGATGTCGTAGTCAGGGGCTCTGTAGCATAGTAAGAATCGAAGTGTGATATTAAGGGACAGGTCGCATACAATAGTTTCAGGAAGAGCAAGATTATGTGCAACTTGAATATTCTTTAGATTCAGTGACTTTTTGTAAAAGATAGCCACTCCACCTCCTCTGCGGGTTTCGTGAAAAACATGATACTCTTTGTCTGAAATAATGGAGTCAGGGAGGGATGAGTTCAGCCATTGTGTTTCTGTAGGTGTGTTCTGTTGGACGTGCAATATTCTGTCAGCATCGTTGCTTTGAATAGTGATTCTACCAAAGGAATACAGTAATTGAAGTACTCAAAGTCATGTTTAGGTAAATTTAATTTGTGGCACTTTTTAAACCAGTGTAGATACTAGTGCAAAACAGAGTAACCCAAATGTTTATTAGAACTAAATGATATGATATTATACTAGTCATCTGTATTGCATCTCTATTACTTTCCAATCCCAATTTTTTATATCCCATGCCTGGATCTGTTTTAGGGTAGAGAAGTTTAAAATTATCTATATAAATAAACAAAGTTGGTGTGAACCTTGAAAGGTGTAGACTGTGTAATTGGGTGTAGACTGTGTACAAAATGTCAGTGTTTTATACATCTATGGAACTTAAAAACATACTTGGAATTTATAGTTGACTTTTTCCTTGATAAATGTTGAATGAATAAATTGAAGCTTGAGAAGGGGTGGGGTTGTTGCGAGTTTTTTTCTTCTTCTTAGATGTAAAATAATTTTTTTATGAAATCCTTTGATAAAAGAATGTGGATATTCTGTTCCCAGATGCACACATTTGGAGGATATGTTGATTCCTCCCTGTAAAAAAATCATATACGAACACACACACACACACACACACCATTCAAAAGTTAGTATCATCAGTGGGAATTGCATACTTGAAAAGAGCTGACATCAGAAGGATTTGCATCTTAACTGCCTATGTTGAAGAAATTTGTATGTCAAAGGCAGAAAACGGGATGATTGATGGTTTAAAAAAATAGATTTGGGAGTAATACAATTCAACATTTATATAAATTAGGGAAAATTTATACAGAGTCTCCATGTGTTATGAGACATTGTGAACAAAGACCAACTGAAATTTTCTAGCTACTGTGATGGCCCTTTTGGCATTTACGGTATTTCAATTCTTCCCCATTTGATTTAATATCAATTTTATTAATATTGTATATTTTATTATTTTAATATTTATTTTTCAACTACCCAAGAGATTTTCACAGAAATTCTGTGTAAACTAACAACCATGGAAATGTAAAAATAGGAGTAATTGGCATGGAAAATCTTCTTACCTAGAGAAACTTGTATAATGCTTTGGTGAGTTTTTTAATTTAAATAATAACAGTTAATAAAAAATGACTAATCCACTTGGTAATACAGAAGCCATAAATTTAATAAAAACTTCATTGTAAGGAGAAAATAAAACTTAGAACATATTATTCTTTTGAATTTGAATCCTCGTGTTCTTTTTCAAGAGTAATTTTATTAAATATCAAGAGCATAGATGTAATCTTAGTCTTACAGTCTCTGTCTGTCAGAAGGACAATTAAGTTTTAAGGTTATGCTGTAATACTTTGATAGCCTAATAAAATAGTCATTCTTGTTCTATTATATCTCCACATTTCAGAACTTTGAAAGTTCATACATTTCTAGGTCAGGATCCCCATAAGAAATTTAAAAGAACTTCCAGATTCATCATATCATAATTATAATATTAGGCTTTGTATAACTTCAAGAAAGGCTGGGTGATGCTAGAAATTGCTATAAATCACTAATGGAGAAATGACCCAAGATTAAGATAGGTAACATTTATATGTGAGGTTGGAGACAGGCACATGGGTTGAAAAACAGAAAAAGGTTTCCACATGATGTAAAGAATTATGAAGGGGCTATGTGACTGAACTAAGGAGAAATATTAGTGAGCTTTCATTAGGCATGTCTAGTCTTAAAGAAGTCAGGTAATAAATGATATGAAAATCTTGTATTTGGGAAATCATGGGTAGTAAATTTCATTTCTTGTTCACAACATTTCAAATCAACAGGAGTAAAGGCAACCATTAATTGCTTTTAAACTACTTTTGTGGATTTGAGGAGTGGAACTACCAAGAACCAAGTTCTAACTTTGGGATTCTAACTTTAATATTATATGAGTAATTTCCCCAAAGAGTAAATTTGAGATGTGGTAAGAGAAATTTAAGAAAGGAGTGCATAAATTATAACAGAGCTCATCATTAGCAATGGTCATCACACATTGTCCATCCTTCAGTTTCTCTTCCCTTTGCTGATTTGTTTCCATTGCGAATAGTAATCACTATGTTCTCAGTTTGTACCTTTTTATAGCTTAGTATATTGTACGGAACAAATATTAACGCCTCTCCCCCCCAATGTGTGTGTGTTTATGTACATTGGATACATACAATGGAGAATATTTTTAGAAATTCTTCAAATTCTATTTCTGGGGTGATCAAATACAAGAGAAAGTGCTCTTTTCCTTAAAAAGTTATTTTGCAGAAATGCCAGGTAATCTCAAGAATAAGGCAATATATTGTGTCATATAGAGTTTGAATTTTCAAAGTGCACTGCTTTGACTAGTACTTGCATGGGATTTTACAAACTCATCCATCCAATGTAACATAACTAAATCAAGGTTTTATCTACAAGCCACTGAGACACACAAATTATAACAAATTTTATTCATGGGACACTAATTAATTTTAAAATGAAAAGGCCTCAGAGGCAGATTTCTCCACTGAAATTTTAAATAGGAATTTTTTCTTTTAATGGGAAAGGAAATTTCAAAGCCTCCATTACTTTGTTAAATTAATCAGCTAATTTCTTCTTTCATCCCATCAAAGTACTATTAGAGAAGAAAGCAAAAGCTTTCAAGGAGTCTGCCTCATATTTTCTGTTTGTGGTTTTATATGCTGAAATGGAAAAAAAATCAGGAATCTGGAAGTGAGAAGAAAAGGAATCTGCTGGATCCAAAGACTTTTTAAAGTAATGAGATCAAGTAAAAGCATTATGGAGATATAAACAGTCTTGGGTAAAGCAAAGCATTTCACAAAACAACCAGCCGGTGGAAGTTCTTGGGGTAAAATATGATTTACAGAAAGGTTTCCTCCTTCTGCCCATTTTATGTTTCCTTTAAAATCTATAAAGCCCTGAAAGATATAGGAAGACAGCATGGTACACTATTTTATGTATGCATTTTCATTACTCAGTAAAGAAAAGAAATACCTAAAACCATTAAAACAAAACAAACAAACTAAAACTAAAAAAGCCATTTCATTACATGCAAAAGATACACCAGTTTTTATACAGTGCATTAAACTTTGATAATCCAGAATAATATTGCATTTTTTTCATTGCATCAGTCAGAGGCTCATTTAAAAGCAGAGCGCAAACATGTATCACCCATCCAAGTGAATATACTAGGGGTAGCATTTTCCATCATGAAATAGTGGGACACAGTGAATCACTATTTCACGATGGAAAATGCTACCCCCGTGTCCCATGATCAGTAAATCTAGTTTTTCATATGATAAAGTCTGAATTGTTAGTATAAAAAAATCATATTTAGATTTTATATCACATTATTCTCTGTCAAATCGTATTATGAAATATATGGATATTAAATCAAAATGAAGTAATGGAGATGTAAACCCATACTATAGGTTTAAGTGTCCTTATCTCATGCTACATTTTAAAGCATAACAAGAATCTAGTCTGTGTGACCATAAATGATTTTAACAGTGAAAATGACTTGTAAACCATCTCAAAGCATCCTGAAAGAGGAGCATTTCATAAGTCTTTTGTCAATAGGGCACAGGTCTTACAAACTTACAAATTTCTCCATAAAGGAACTTTCCCCCAACAAATTAAACAATAAAGTATTCAAAAGATAAGGAGATAGACCTTAAATTGGAAGAGAACTGGGATTGTAGATTTAATCTGTTACTGTACCCAACCATGTCTTTCATGGTCAATTTGCTATTGTGATACAACCCTCTAAAGATTGTTGCATTGATTATTGCTGATTATTTTAGATCAAGGCTTATGAGTCTGATACATTTTAGTGACATACAAGTGAACATTGATACATTTTAGTGGCATACTAAATATTTGTGAATGGACTGGGAATAAGGCAGTGAGATACGTGCCAGTACTTTAATTGAGAATTCCCTAACCTTTAAATAGAGAGTGAGGAAGATGACCCTAATAGAGATATATAGGAATTGTTGCCTAAATGAAGGGGCTGAAACATTTTTAAAACCCAGAATAGCCAGATAATATTTGGAAATGATCAGACAAATAGTCCCCTATTTCACTAAATTATAAAACAGAAGAGCAGATACAGCACAATCAGTTCTGCAAGATTCTCTTATAATAGCCAATCATAATAAAAATTAGCATTAGCCTTCTTGAGGTGTTAATTTCTTGGTCTGGTTCATCTAGTAGGGGTAACACCTTGGGTCCCTCAATACTGTAGATTTCATTTTTATATTCTGCAGATAATATGGTCATTGCTGAATTCTGGAGATTAACATCCTCATGTCATGAATATGTTCATGAAGAGCAAACAAGCTTAATATTAAATCCAGCAGGTATTCGGATGTAGGAAGTGGATTTGTTTAAGAGTGGAGACAGGAGTGATTTGCTTCCAAAACATCTTCCACTCCTATTCTTTAAACCCTGAAAAAAATACCAAAAAGGGACCTAAAATATTAATCTCTTTCTGTTCATTATCACATCACCAGATGGCTTGTTGGAAGGTCATGGGGAAGAATTGTGAGCTCTGAAGTCTTAAATTTTGCTTACCCATGTAACTGTTATTATTGAACAGGGACTCTTACTTTCATTGTCAAGACCAATACATGCAGGGGAAAAAAAAGAATAAAATAAATGAGAGCTGGGATTAGAATGGACCTTAATGCTTGTTACAATCCACTGATGCATTTTTTTTGTACTGAAAGAGAGGGCAAAGAACAGTCAGCTGTACTTTTCAGCCATCTCCCTATTGTACCGGGAACACTGTTTTAGCTGAACAAATAAGTGATTAACAGGTAAATATATATTTCTATCAGAAAAGCTAATGCTCACAGACGTTCCAGTATTTAGACAAACTATAAGAGGCAATTAGAAAAAATGCTAAGAGGGCATTTTGGTCAAGGTCGGAGATATAAAAGAAATTATAGGCTGCTTGCAAAATCCAATTTACAATTAAAATAGTTAAAAACATAATACAGAATCCGTCAGCTGCGATAAAAACAACCATCACAACAAAAACAGGACAGGCCTCCCAAATACATTAACCACAGGCATGGGAACAGAGTTAGGTTTTAAGAACTTTCCAGAATACCAGAAGAGTAGATGTCATATGTTTCTCTGGCAAGATGTTCTTCCAGAGGGCTGGGACAGATCCTTTCTAATGTTTGTTAGAAAGGACCTGGAGTGTCCTTTCTATGTGCACCTAGGAAGAGTAGGGGAAAGAGGAGGAACTATTGGAGATAAGACTTTATAGGTGGTGACCAACAACTTGAATTACAATGGAAGCCAACTGGCAACCAATGCAGTTTACATAGCAGCAGTGACACAAGGCCTCTTGCACCACTACAATTGAACCACTATAGCCTCCTGATGGTCTTCAAGGGCAGTCCTATGCAAAGCACATTGCAAAAGTATAAAATGATGCATCCCAATAGTATAACAATTATGCAAGCTTGCTCAGTGTAAAAGTTTGAGTCAAAATGTGTGGTTGGAAATGGGGTGAAATTGAAGTGGATGCATGGAAGTATAGCAGTTGACATTTTGCATGAGATACAAAGAACGAAAAGGTTATTGGAATCTTCCCTATACGCACTGAATGCCAACTATCATTTTTGCATATAGTATGTACAAAACATGGCAGCAGGCATTAGTTCCTCTACAAAATAAGCTTTCTTCCCATAGTATATTTAGGATTGGGAAAAGTTTCATGGATACAAAGATGCTATTTAGCAGGAAGAGAGTAAACGGAAAATGAAAATCAAGAAGCAGAAGAAAGACAAATACTTCAACAGTGTATTTGACTTACCCAACTAATTCTGCTGGAAGCTAATTGTTTCTCCAGTAATTCCTCTAATACTAAGGTGCATAACATTTTCTGGGCTGAGGGCCAGACTTTTAAGGCCAGCTTAAAGTGAATGAAGCCAGAACAAAGTAAAATTTGATTTAATTTTAATTTAATTGAAATATACTTTAATTAACTAAATCCAATTAGTCTTATTATTTCACACTTATTCAATCATTTCCCCCTTTTGCTTTCAAAAGCCACATGTGACTTGGATCTACAGATTGTGTAGCTTTGTTGGAGTAGATAGCAATGAAAATCCAGCAAACCATACTTGAACACAAACCACATTTTTTGAGACAAACCAAGGTTCATCTCATCCAGCTACCTGTTTTCCACAATACCAGATATAAATATCTGTAAAGACCAGAAGCAGGAATCTATGAAACATAGTCCATCTTCATTAACTTGTCTCCTAAGATCTTATATCCAAACGTTTAATAATCACAACTAATTGCTATTGATACTCCTATCCTTCCTTTTGAAGCCACTAATTCCCTTTAAAGCTGTCTAAGATAGGGGCCATTAATATATCTTATGACAATAAGCTCTGTAAATGAATTATGCACTATAGAAAAATGTCCTATAGCACATGTCCAATCTGAATTAATAATTAATTAATTAAAACCAAACAACATCCCCAATCTAGAATCTGGATTCTTATGTTTGTTAATAAATTTTAGTTTCATGTTGATACTGGAATTTATTTTGACCTTGATTGCCTTAGTTCAAGAAGAAACTTTCTGGAGGCAATTATTTAACAAATAGCAATTATTTAACAAAGTAAAAGTACCAGTGGTGATTTTTTCATCTTGTCAAATTGGATCAAGTTGTTTTTTGCACAGCATTTTGAAATATTTGTTTAAGGTCCCCTTCAAACATTGTTGTCAAATCAAAGAAGTAGCATGAAAAACAAATGACATTTTTTTTCAAACGCAAAAGTGGTTTGAGGGAAATAAGCAGTTAGAACTATTTTATAGTGTTTGTTTCTGCATGAGGTAAATAATTATGATCTCTTATTAAAACGATTGATTGCAACAAGATAAACTCCATGCTGCAATGACTCCTTAAAGTTTGATTTAATAGATAGAATAGAATAGATTTTTTTCGTTGGCCAAGTGTGAATGGACACACAAGGAATTTGTCTTGGTGCATATGCTCTCAGTGTACATAAAAGAGAAGCTACGTTCATCAAGAATCATAAGGTACAACACTTAATGATAGTCATAGGCAGTGGTGAAATTGGAACTGGTTTACTACCGGTTCGCTGGCTGTGCAAGCACGCTATGCATGCATGCGCAGTGTGCACCACACACCATATGCGAGGTGCGCACACGCACACACGCAGTGCACACCAGGAGGAGGCATGGGGTAAGCAGAACAGCGTGCGGAGGAGTGATCAGCTGTGGTGCGCAGTCTTTTTTTTTACTTTTAAAAGCATTTTTTTACAACCTATTCGGCTGAATAGGTTGTAAAATGCTTTTAAAAGTAAAAAAAGGCTCTGATGATCCATGCTCAGCTGTGGTCATGTGGTCTGCATATCTATATGCTGAAGTGCACAGAATCCTGCTACCTTCCCACCAAAGTGGCACCTATTAATCTACTCTCATTTGCATGCTTTTGAACTGCTAGGTGGGCAGGAACTGGTAACAAGAGCTCACCCCATCATGCGGTGCTCAATCCCTGGGCTGTCAGCTTTCCCTGCAACTTCTGGAGGCAAGCCATTCCAATGGTTAATTGTTCTCACAGTCAGAAAATGTATCTTAGTTCTAGGTTGGATCTCTCCTCAGTGATTTTCCACCTGTTACTTCTTGTCTTGCACTCAGGTGCTTTGGAGAACAGGTTAACTCCTCTTCTCTGTGACATCCTCTCAAGTACCTGAACCATCTATCATGTCTCCCCAGTTCTTCTCTTCATTAGACTAGACATATCTAGTTCCCTCAACCATTGATTGTATGGTTTAGGCTCCAGTCCCCTAATCATCTTTGTAGTTCTTCTCTGCACTTTTTCTAGGGTCTCAGCATCTTTTTTGTATCATGGCAACCAGAACTTGACACAGGATTCCAAGTGTGGTCTCATTTTCTTCAACTCTGAATAACACATAGAATAAAACTGTATAGTACGGTTTATTTATTTTATCATTCTAATTATTGTTTGTTTGCTCTGATTTTTAATTTATATCATGCATTTACAAGTAATAATATGCAATCAGCAATTACCGTACTTTTCAGCGTATAAGACACAATCCCCCCCCCCAAAAGAGGGTGGAAATGTTGGTGCATCTTATACACTGAATACAACAATTTTTGGCCTCCTGAAACCCCACCCTACATGTCCTGTTTTTGCCAAAAACAGGCCTGTTTTTTTGCAAAAATGGGATATGCAGAGCATTTGGGAGGCCTGCAGAGTGCTCCTGGGGGCTGGAGAGCGCAAAAATGCAAGGCATGGGGGTTTGGGAAGCCAAAAACGGGGTGCACAGAGGGTTTGGGAGGCCTACAGAGTGCTCTGGTATGTCTTATAGTCCGAAAAATACAGTAAATGATTTTAAAAAACACAAAGTAAGAAAAAAGAAAGTAAATTATATATAGAACTCCAAACAATTAAAATATCAGTAAAGTAACTTAAACAATTCGAGTCAGTTGGGGGGACAAAGGCTGTCTAAATAAAAGTGAATGTGTTATTGCCAAGAAAAGGCCATCAGAATAACCATTTTCTCTTCAGTATATAAGAGCTGGAAAAAACTAAACAAACTCATTTTAAAAACATCACGTTCTATTTGTTAGTTTTTTTTTAAAAAAATTCAAAATTATTAGAGCAAAGGAAATTTAGGCACGCTTAACTTTTTACAAAAACTGCAAGTTTCTTTGTGAGCTGCTATCAGTTTGCCCTGGATTGGGTGAACTGGTAGCAGCAGCAACGGGAGGCTCCATCCACCCGCCTGGATGCTTCTGCGCATGCATCCCAAAATAATAAGACTTCCCTGAAAATAAGGCCAAGCACTTATTTTGGGGTTCAAAAAATATATAAGAAAGGGTCTTATTTTCGGGAAAACATGGTAGAAGAATGCACAGCAGTACTCTTATGGGGTAAGCCCCCATGAGTGAACCGGTAACGATGGGTTTTGAAATCTGCCCCTGGTGCAGCATTTGTTATAGAAGGAGATAATGCACATATTGCTTCCTTTTGCTATCTCTGAAAGGCAAGGATTCTTCAACTTATTTTGGCCATAGCTATAGGACTAACCAATGGAATAGTAAATATTAAGGGAGGGATCAAGCCTGGTTAGTAGGCCTTAAAAAAACTGCAGATCCTTTGTAGTCCACTCCTATGTGGCAGTTCAAATATCCAGAGTAATTAGTGTCGCATTTGCTATTTAAAGAATTGAAGTTATATAATATACTGCTGATCTTTGTACTAAAATGCTCTTTGAGAGTCCTAAATCTGCAGTGAAGCAGATTAAATTAGAGCATAAAAGGAGAACATTGCTACCTTGGACTTCTTGTAGCAAAGTTGCATCCTTACAGCATGTATGCCATGAGAAGATTTAGAGCTCAGTTCAATCAAAGGCAACAAAATTAGAAATAAATAGAGGCAGATCAATACAAAGTCTTGTCTGGAATAATGAAACAGCCCTAAGCTGTGGGGGGGAAATCTATTTTATTTCTTTTCCACCAGCGGCCTTCCTTGTAAAATAACCTCTTTACCCCAGCCCACCAAATAAAAGGCCTATTTATTTTATTGGGGAAAGGATGCATATGAGTTATGTATTTTATATTTTCTAAGTGTAATATTAAGGATCAATAAAATATTTAAACAATTTGTTTGTATTGCTGAAGATGATTAAATTAATCCTGTATGCTATTCTTTATTTTAGCATTGCAGTATCTTGCACTGAAGTGTTCTTCTTCTGCAAAGCAGTATGTGTAGAAAAACTTCCTTTGTGTTTTCTCTTTTTCCATTTAATTAGTTTTCTAACCATAAAAATGGGCAGCATTATTTTGAACACCAGTTTCCATACATTTTGGTAGTTATGATACATTAACTGAATGTATTGATTTTATATGTCATATCTTTTGCAACCAGTTTACCCTATTATTCTAAGATAGAGATTTAATTTTTTTTTTATCAAAAACCAAGAAGGCTTAGGAGGAGTTCAAAGGAACTAATGGAAAAAGTTGATACACTCTGGCACTATAAAGGTTTCTTACCACAGATTTCTCCTTGGGGTCAGGAATTTCATTAGTTGGTGTAGTTTTTAAATTTACCTTATTTTTGGATGTTCCAGAGAGCACAACTATTGGTGTTTCTTTGGCTGTTTGTATTTTCCATCCTGAAAAAAACAAACTAGATCTGAGTTCTCTTGATACAGCCTTTGTTCAAGATTGAGAATTGAGATCTTAATTGAAGATTGGGAAGTCAAAGAGACTGTAAGCCACTAGGGAGATAATTATACAATGAACGTCGGGATTTACACATATCCTTGGCCATTTTGAAGTTATTTGTCTCTATCCATTTCATTTCATTGAATTTTTCTTTTACTTTCAAAAAACAAATTGTCTTTCACAAGATAGGATTTTTTTTAAAAAAGGAAGTAAGATAATTTTCTGCCCAGTAAGCATATTCTAAAAGTCCTTGAACCTGCAAGAAAGTTTTGATAAGAAGTACATCTTTATAGAGTCAAGAAACTTGTTTTATCAAGATTTTGATCCTTCTTTCACTTTCTGCTACATTTAGCAAGTTCAGGGTTTAGAAGATAAGGACCCATTTTTTTCACATGGATTCATAATTGCCTGTAATTTAATTCTGAATGTATATCTTTCTTTCCACTACTGACAGCATTCAGTTTAAAATATTCTGAAAAGGGTATTTGGCTTTTGCCTAACATTTTATTGCCAAATAATGAAAATTAATATTGCTAACAAGAATAGATTTCATCTTCTTGATAATCAGAAGCAAGCAGTGACTAATTATGGTTTCAACTATTGACTGAGATAAGATAATTCTGTTGCAGCACCTCAGCTGTGGGTGATAACAGAAAACATCTGCTAATTTTCATTCCTCAAATAACAGCCTCCTGGAATTTCACCTCTTAGCCCCATAGTTAGAAGCAGGTCATTATTTTCTTATCAAATTTCAAGACAACATCTGTTGAATATATTTCTGTGTGTATGTGTTGATAAGAAAAAGAATAGTAACTGTATGTCCTTAAGATATATCTGAAAAATCTGTCATGAGGACACGAAAATGTCAAAATATATTTTATGATTATGCACGTAAAGCTTAATTTTAAAGCTTCGGAAATATCCCAACTTAACAAAAATTGAAGGCAATTAAAATGTGAAGCTGCTGGAGCTTCAGAAGATATTTTCATGCAAAGATATTTTCTTTTTTTATCCCTTAAGCATTGTAGCTTCTTTTTCATGTTGTAAGAAACAGGTTGGGTTAGCTGACATGAAAAAAAATTTCTTACTTTTTTATCTTAAAATCAGATCACCTTCAACTTCAGTTGTCACTGGTGATCAACTTAATACTCTTAATGAAAATATTTTTTTAGTATATTATAGAGGAACTTGCTGATTAAGAGATTTCAGTACAAAACGATTATAGCCAGGGATATATAGCATTTCTACATTATTTTAGACTTCTAAACTAATGCTGCTGAAACTAGAGAGTAGACAGTAATCCTTAAAATATTTTCTAAGGTATGATCAAATTATTAAATTTTACCTCCAATACAATATTACTATGCTAACACAAACTTAGAATTCTGAAACGCAAAAATACGAGTTTTTCCCCCTGACCTACAAATATCCATTCTCATATACTTTGATGGAAAAAAAAATTCCTTTTAGTTTTTTCCCTAAAGGAGAATTTCAGTGCCATTCTCATGATTGGGCAAGAGCCCATATTCAAAATTATTTTATGGTAAAAAAGAGTAGCTAAATGTTATTTCTCCATCCTCATTGTTTCTGTCAGTAACCTTGCTGGAAGGAACAAGCCATAGGAATCAGGGGTGAAATCCAGCAAGTTCTGACACATCCTGGAGAACCAGTAGTGGAAATTTTGAGCAGTTCAGAGAACCAGCAAATACCACCTCTGGCTGGCCCCAGGAGTGTGGAGGGAATGGGGATTTTGCAGTATCCTTTCCCTGCCACGCCCACCAAGCTACATCCACCAAACCACAGCACAGCCACCAAGCCATGCCCACAGAACTGGCAGTAAAAAAATTTGGATTCTACCACTGATAGGAATATCTATAAGGCTGCTGTGGAGTATATTTAAGCTATCTTATGGATAAAATCTCTCAGGCCCATTGAGAATTGGATTCCAATTGGACAAGTCCAGCTAAGTCTTCTGGGGCATGGTGTTCTGGAGTTATCTAGAATGAATCCTGTGACTCCTAAGGATGTGCAAAAGATCCTTCGAATTGTGACTTTATTTTCTGTTTATTAGAGTCTGGTCACAGTTTTGCTTGTTAATGCCACTTTAACGTCTTTTGTTTAACATCTACATCAGGGATGTCAAACTCACGTCATCATGTCATTGTCACATGACATGATGTATTGGGACTTCTTTCCCCTTTGCTAAACCGGGGGTGGGTGAAGCCAGCATGTCCTGCAGGCTATGAGGTTGATACTCCTGATCTACATGAAATGTCTGAGTAAGGTCATTTCTTGGTTTGGTGTCCAGTATCATGAATATATTGACATCATATATCAAGGTAGGGATGAGAAAACTGCTGCACAGATTTTGCTCATAATGTACATTCAACCACTTGAACATCAATAAGTTAATTACACCAAAGTAGTTGTTTGAGGGAAGAGCTAGACTAGATATAATTGGAATTTGGATATGAATAGACCAAGTTAAGTTCCTGGCTCCCACATTTTAAAAGGAGTTTTTAAAGAGGTACAGGCTGCCAATACCATAAGGTACCAACCATAGCTTCCTGGATTCTCTAATTCCAACCATAAAGGTATATAATGCAAAATAGTTCCAGTGATCACATGGCACAGAACTATGGTTATGTATAAATGACCCCCTACTGGAACAGACACAATCTATTTTTCTGAAATGTATCTTGGGAGTGGACTAACTCCAACTATAAGAACCAAGTTGGTTATACCCCCTATACATATAGTATAGGGGGTAAATATAGTAATTAAAGTATTCAGTTTCTGGCTAAAGATCATATCTATAGATCCAAATAGACTATTACCTAAGCTGTGTTTCAAAGAGCAGTTTCATCATATTTTAACTTGTGCTTGCACCACCCAATCTTTAAATGTTATATCCGAATACGGATTCTTCTTCTAATTCCCGGTCCAATCAGCTATGAAAGAAAACTTTCAAACAAAGAGTGGTTGATGTGGCTGCCCAAAATGATATTGCAGCATTTAAATATGTTAAATCTTTGAAGTGACTGGCTCAACATAATTCACATAGTCCCCGCCTACAGTTGGGAAAATATTGAACCATCTATATGCCTCAACATCTCAAGATGTTGAGCTTTTTCTAGATCTCATTTCAAACAAATGACCCCGTGGTAAGGCATGAGGGGTTTCATGAGTTCCATTTGAAGAAAGACTGTGTATTTGTGTTGCAGACATTGGACATGCCTTTTTTTGACTTCAAACTGTACTCTGCAGAAAAGGCTGATTATTTATATTCTTATTTGAAAACTATTGGTGCATCCAGAAAAAGTGTCTTACTGTTTTTTTCAGAGAATGAACCTGTGTATCACTAGTAAAACTTCACTCTATATATCAAAGGTTATTTTGAAGAAGATGGAATACGTTATTTATTTATTATTTATTAATCAAATTTTTATACCGCCCTTCTCCCGAAGGACTCAGGGCGGTTTACAGCCAGATAAAAACACCAAACAAAATAAATACAGAATAAAATACATGCTAAAAAACTGATTCAATTTGACCCATATTAAAATATCATTAAAAGAAAAAAACCCACTCGAATTAAAACCAAATAAAAACTAAAACCCTATGCCAGCCCTGCGCGGATGAACAAATATGTCTTCAGCTCGCGGCGGAAGGTTCGAAGGTCCGGAAGTTGGCGAAGTCCTGGGGGAAGTTCATTCCATAGGGTGGGAGCCCCCACAGAGAAGGCCCTACTTCTGGGGGCTGCCAGCCGACATTGTCTGGTGGACGGCACCCTGAGGAGTCCCTCTCTGTGAGAGCGCATGGGTCGGTGAGAGGCAATCGGTGGCAGTAGGCAGTCCCGTAAGTAGCCCAGCCCTAAGCCATGGAGCACTTTAAAGGTAGTAACACCTTGAAGTGCACCCGGAAGACCACAGGTAGCCAGTGCAGCCTGCGCAGGAGTGGTGTCACATGGGAGCCACAAGAGGCTCCCTCTATCATCCGCGCAGCTGCATTCTGAACCAACTGGAGCCTCCGGGTGCTCTTCAAGGGGAGCCCCATGTAGAGAGCATTGCAGTAATCCAAGCGAGAGGTAACCAGAGCATGAGTGACCGTGCATTTCATCAGCCGAGGGCCCAGGGTAGGGGTGGGGGGGTAGCGGTTGTCATTAACGAGAGTCTTGATCCGAGGGAGGTTGCTGTCCCACAGATAGCCGGTTGTGAAACCCTCTTCGTGAGGTGGGGCCGGGGGGTGCAGGTGGGCTTGCTGATCACGTACTTGGCTCCTTGCTACGTGAAGGCAGCCCTGCCCGAGCTGCTGGAGATGATAGCCGGGACGGCGGTGGAGACCCCCAGACTTATGGTCATGGGGGATTTCAACCTGCCGTCAGCGGGCGATTCGTCAATGGTAGCTCGGGAGTTCATGGCTTCCATGACGGCCTTGGACCTGACCCAGGTAGTTGCGGTCCCCACCCACGTCGGGGGTAACACACTGGACCTGATTTTTGTCTCGGGACAGTGGCTAAATGATCTGGAGCTAGGGGAATTAATATCTCAACCCTTGTCATGGTCAGATCATTTACTCCTTCAGCTTGACTTTCGGACCGCTACACCTCACCGCAGGGAGACGGAACCGGTTCGATGGTTCCGTCCCAGGCGCCTGATGGATCCTGAGAGGTTTCTGACGGAGCTTGGGCCATTTCTGAGGGAGTTAGCCCACGGCTCGGCTGAGGAACTGGCGGCTGCCTGGGATGAGGCGGCCGCTGGCGCCTTAGACCGCGTCGTGCCTTTGCGGCTTCTGACCCGGCGACGAACTCGACCAGCTCCTTGGTATAACGAGGAGCTGAGAGAGATGAAGCGCCGGAAAAGAAGCCTAGAGAGCGCCTGGAGGTCCAGCCGCTCCGAACCTGACCGAACACTAGTAAGGTCATATATTCAGACCTACCTAGTGGCGATCAGGGTGGCGAAATATAACTATTTCTCCGCACTCGTCGCATCGGCAGATAATCGCCCAGCCACCCTGTTTAGGGTGACCCGCTCCCTGCTCACACAGGGGGCTCGGGAGGACCCCTTACAGGGTCGTGCTGAGGATTTTGTTCAATATCTGTCTGATAAAATCACTCAGATTTGGGACGGCTTGGACACTGATTGGATAGATTCAGGTGGGATGATGGGGACAGGTCTTGAGAATGTTATCTGGGCTGAGTTCGATCCTGTGACTCCTGAGGACATGGACAGGTTGTTGGGCAGGTTGAACTCCACCACATGTTTATTGGACCCGTGCCCCTCCTGGATGGTGCTGGCCACCCGGGAGGTCACACGAGGCTGGCTCCAGGAAGTTACCAACGCTTCTTTGTTGGAGGGTGTCTTCCCCGCTGCTTTGAAAGAAGCGGTGGTGAGGCCCCTCCTCAAGAAGCCCTCCCTGGACCCGGCTGTTTTAGTGAACTATCGTCCAGTCTCCAACCTTCGCTTTCTAGCGAAGGTTGGTGGGAGTGTGGGGGGAAATCGGCTTCCTCAACACCTGGAGGAAACGGTCTATCTGGACCCGTTCAGTCCGGTTTCAGACCGGTTACAGCACCGAGACGGCTTTGGTCGCGTTGGTGGATGACCTCTGGAGAGCCCGGGACAGGGGTTGTTCCTCTGTCCTGGTTCTATTAGATCTCTCGGCGGCTTTTGATACCATCGACCATGGTATCCTGCTGCGACGGTTGGGGGGATTGGGAGTGGGAGGCACCGTGTATCGGTGGTTCTCCTCCTATCTCTCTGACCGTTCGCAGACGGTGTTGACAGGGGGGCAGAGGTCGACCCCAAGGTGCCTCACTTGTGGGGTGCCTCAGGGGTCTGTCCTCTCGCCTCTCCTGTTCAACATCTATATGAAGCCGCTGGGTGAGGTTATCCGTGGTTTCGGGGTGGATTATCATCTGTACGCTGATGACACCCAGCTGTACATTTCCACCCCGAACCACCCCAATGAAGCCGTTGAGGTGATGGGCCGGTGTCTTGAGGCCGTACGGGTCTGGATGGGGAGGAACAGGCTTCGACTCAACCCTTCCAAGACCGAGTGGCTGTGGGTGCCGGCTTCCCGGTACAGTCAGCTTACACCATCGCTGACTGTGGGGGAGGAAGTACTGACCCCCAGGGATGGAGTGCGCAACTTAGGCGTTCTCCTGGACGACCGGCTGTCCTTAGAGGATCATTTGACAGCCGTCGCCAGGGGAGCTTTTTATCAGGTCCGCCTGATTCGCCAGTTGCGCCCCTTCCTTGACCGGGACGCCTTACGCACGGTCACTCACGCCCTCGTCACTTCCCGCCTGGACTATTGCAATGCTCTCTACATGGGGCTCCCCTTGAAGAGCACCCGGAGGCTCAGTTAGTCAGAATGCGGCCGCGCGGGTGATAGAAGCACCGCGTTGCTCCCATATAACACCTATCCTGCGCGGCCTGCACTGGCTACCGGTAGTCTTCCGGTGCAATTCAAGGTTTTGGTTACCATCTTTAAAGCGCTCCATGGCTTAGGACCGGGATACCTTTGAGACCGCCTTCTGCCACCAATTGCCTCCCAACGACCTGTGCGCTCCCACAGTGGCCCTCCTCAGGGTGCCGTCGACCAAACAATATAGGTTGGCGACCCCCAGGGGGAGGGCCTTCTCTGTGGCGGCACCAGCCCTGTGGAATGAGCTTCCTCCAGGATTACGACAACTCCCTGACCTCCGGACCTTCAGACGTGAACTGAAGACTTTATTATTTCAGCGTGCGGGACTAGCCTAAGAACAAAATGTTTTAATTAAATTTTAATGTGGGTGTTATTGGTTCGTACTGTTTTAGTGATCAGGCTTGATAATATTTAGTTTTAATTTGGGTTTTAAATGTTATTTATTAAATTTTACCTCCAATACAATATTACTACGCTAACACAAACTTAGAATTCTGAAACGCAAAAATACGAGTTTTTCCCCCTGACCTACAAATATCCATTCTCATATACTTTGATGGGAAAAAAAAATCCTTTTAGTTTTTCCCCTAAAGGAGAATTTCAGTGCCATTCTCATGATTGGGCATATTCAAAATTATTTTATGGTAAAAAGAGTAGCTAAATGTTATTTCTCCATCCTCATTGTTTCTGTCAGTAACCTTGCTGGAAGGAACAAGCCATAGGAATCAGGGGTGAAATCCAGCAAGTTCTGACACATCCTGGAGAACCAGTAGTGGAAATTTTGAGCAGTTCAGAGAACTAGTAGCGGAAATTTTGAGTAGTTCAGAGAACCAGCAAATACTACCTCTGGCTGGCCCCAGGAGTGTGGAGGGAATGGGGATTTTGCAGTATCCTTTCCCTGCTACGCCCACCAAGCTACACCCACCAAACCACAGCACAGCCACCAAGCCATGCCCACAGAACTGGCAGTAAAAAAATTTGGATTCTACCACTGATAGGAATATCTATAAGGCTGCTGTGGAGTATATTTAAGCTATCTCATGGATAAAATCTCTTAGGCCCATTGAGAATTGGATTCCAATTGGACAAGTCCAGCTAAGTCTTCTGGGGCATGGTGTTCTGGAGTTATCTAGAATGAATCCTGTGACTCCTAAGGATGTGCAAAAGATCCTTCGAATTGTGACTTTATTTTCTGTTTATTAGAGTCTGGTCACAGTTTTGCTTGTTAATGCCACTTTAACGTCTTTTGTTTAACATCTACATCAGGGATGTCAAACTCACGTCATCATGTCATTGTCACATGACATGATGTATTGGGACTTCTTTCCCCTTTGCTAAACCGGGGGTGGGTGAGGCCAGCATGTGACGCATCTGTCCTGCAGGCTATGAGGTTGATACTCCTGATCTACATGAAATGTCTGAGTAAGGTCATTTCTTGGTTTGGTGTCCAGTATCATGAATATATTGACATCATATATCAAGGTAGGGATGAGAAAACTGCTGCACAGATTTTGCTCATAATGTACATTCAACCACTTGAACATCAATAAGTTAATTACACCAAAGTAGTTGTTTGAGGGAAGAGCTAGACTAGATATAATTGGAATTTGGATATGAATAGACCAAGTTAAGTTCCTGGCTCCCACATTTTAAAAGGAGTTTTTAAAGAGGTACAGGCTGCCAATACCATAAGGTACCAACCATAGCTTCCTGGATTCTCTAATTCCAACCATAAAGGTATATAATGCAAAATAGTTCCAGTGATCACATGGCACAGAACTATGGTTATGTATAAATGACCCCTTACTGGAACAGACACAATCTATTTTTCTGAAATGTATCTTGGGAGTGGACTAACTCCAACTATAAGAACCAAGTTGGTTATACCCCCTATACATATAGTATAGGGGGTAAATATAGTAATTAAAGTATTCAGTTTCTGGCCAAAGATCATATCTATAGATCCAAATAGACTATTACCTAAGCTGTGTTTCAAAGAGCAGTTGCATCATATTTTAACTTGTGCTTGCACCACCCAATCTTTAAATGTTATATCCGAATACGGATTCTTCCTCTAATTCCCGGTCCAATCAGCTATGAAAGAAAACTTTCAAACAAAGAGTGGTTGATGTGGCTGCCCAAAATGATATTGCAGCATTTAAATATGTTAAATCTTTGAAGTGACTGGCTCAACATAATTCACATAGTCCCCGCCTACAGTTGGGAAAATATTGAACCATCTATATGCCTCAACATCTCAAGATGTTGAGCTTTTTCTAGATCTCATTTCAAACAAATGACCCCGTGGTAAGGCATGAGGGGTTTCATGAGTTCCATTTAAAGAAAGACTGTGTATTTGTGTTGCAGACATTGGACATGCCTTTTTTTGACTTCAAACTGTACTCTGCAGAAAAGGCTGATTATTTATATTCTTATTTGAAAACTATTGGTGCATCCAGAAAAAGTGTCTTACTGTTTTTTTCAGAGAATGAACCTGTGTATCACTAGTAAAACTTCACTCTATATATCAAAGGTTATTTTGAAGAAGATGGAATACGTTATTTATTTATTATTTATTAATCAAATTTTTATACTGGTTGAGACCTACGCCGGGTCAGAGGCCGCAAAGGCACGACACGGTCTAGAGCCCCAGCCGCGGCCAGTTCCCAAGCCGTGACTAATTCTTCAGCCGTGCCGTGAGCCAGACCCTCAGGAAATGGCCCAAGCTCCGTCCGGAACCTCTCCGGGTCCATCAGGTGCCTGGGACGGAACCAGCGTATTGGTCCCACCTCCCTGCATTGTTGAGTGGCGGTCCAAAAGTCCAGACGAAGGAGAGAGTGATCTGACCATGACAAAGGTTCAGTGACTAGATCTCTCAAGTCCAGATCCTTAAACCACTGTTCAGAGATAAAAATCAAGTCCAGCGTGCCTCCCCCAATGTGAGTAGGGCCATCAACTACTTGAGTCAGGTCCAAGGCCGTCATGGAGGCCATGAACTCCCGAGCTGCTGTTGATGACATGCCGGTAGATGGCAAGTTAAAGTCCCCCATGACCATAAGTCTGGGGGTGTCAACTGCCACTCCAGCAAGCACCTCCATCAGCTCAGGCAGGGCTGCTGTCACGCAGCAAGGAGCCAGGTACGTGACCAACAAGCCCATCTGACCCCTATGACCCCACCTCACAAAGAGGGATTCACAACTGGCAATCTGAGGTACAGTGGTCTCCCTCAGCTCTAGACTCTCCTTAATAACAACCGCCACCCCCCCACCCCTACCTTGGGCCCTCAGTTGATGGAATGCTCGGAAACCCGGTGGGCAGATTTCAACAAGGGACACTCCCCCTTCTGTGCCCAACCAGGTTTCCATAACGCCCATAAGGTCCGCGGAACCCCCCTGGATAAGATCACAAATTAGGGGGGCCTTGTTAACCACGGACCGTGCGTTGCACAACATCAACCGGAGGCCCAGGCTCTGAGGGTCTTGGCCACCCGGGGAATGGGAAAAGTCTGAGGGATCGGGGCGCGTGATCACCTTCAAACATCCAGCATGCGCCCCCAAAAATCGATACGAGCCCTCACTTCCGCCATATCTGCCCCTCCCACTTACCGTGCAGATGGAACCACCCTCACAGGAAGGAACGCAATCCTCCACCATAACCTTCGAACCTGTTAAATGAACACCGCGAGCACACGCAGGAACTTCCCCCCCCCGATGGGTTTCCCCCAACACACGCCCTTACACTCCCTCCCCTTAAAAATTCCCTATCTAAAAATCCCCAGAGGCTCTTTTCGACGCATGCCACCTCTGTGGGTTCCAAGACCCGTCATTGAGGCCGGCCCTGGGTAATGAAATGGGCCACTCCTGTGAGGCGGGGGCACCTCGCAGGTTCAAGAGTTCATGTACAGAGTTTCGCATAGAAAAATAAGAATCGGCGAGAGATGGTAATATCCCAGGTTGGCAGAGCATTATTAAATGATGGTTCCTCCAATGGATACCCATTTGTCAGATGACGAGTCAATGGGGGCTGGGGTATGATGACAAAGATGGTATAGAGAGGGGAAAAAATAGACAGATAGCATCTATGGCAATTAGTCCATGATAAGGTCCTCGTAAAAGATCTTAATAAGTCAAGAAATACTGCTAATCCGTCCGTAACCCAGTCCTGAAATCCATTGGGTATAAGGTGAGTGGCGTTACTGTCCCCGCCATCGATGCCCACCGTTGATTCCCGGATGAGTCCCCCGGCAGATCTCAAACCAGTCCCAAAGCATCTTCCACAGTAGTCCCAAAGAACCGCTCACGGCCAAGAGTCCCAAAAGGCCATGTAAAGTGCAGATGACATTGCACTAATTAAGAAGAAACAAGCCAAAATAGGCCAGGACTCCTCCGACGCCTGCCACGTCGCCACCCTCCGCCAAGCTGTTCCGAGGGCAAGCTGCTCTGAGGCCAAAAACCTGTCCACAGCAAGCCGCTCACTCCAAAGGGCCGGGCCCTGCCCAAGGCCTGACCACTCCACAGGACCAGGCTGTTTCCAAGGGCCAGGCCAGGCCAGGCCAGGCATCTCCCCAAGGGGGCCAGCGAGCTGTAAAACGCCACAGATCCCAATGCGGCAGGGAGCAAGATCGGAGCATCGCGGTGGAAAGTCAGGGCAGAGAAGGCGACCGCAGGGCCGGGAACAACCCTTCACCCCTTCACCGCCCAAAAAGGCGGGGGGAGGGAGGGCCGAAATGCTGATGGAACACCGATGGAACGCTGATGGAAACGCTGATGGAAAAAAGGACAGGCCGCGGCCTCACTCACGGCCTCACCTCGGGCCTCACCTCAGGCCACGGCCTCGCCTTATGCCGATAAAGCGCCGATGGTAAAAGACGGGCCGGAGCCGCGGCCTTCCTCGCGGCCTCACCACGCGCCCGGGAAAATGGCCGCCATTCACCGCTTGCCCTCTGGCCCCGTTCTCCGCAGCCGCAAGCCCGAGAAGGTCCAGGGACCTCTCCTACAGCTGCCAAGAAGATGACCCAACAGGCCAAGGGGCGCAAGCAGCTCGGCAGGTCGCCAGGGCGCCGCCATCCTCAGGGCACCATCCATCGCCGGCTCCGATCTTCTAGAGAGACGCCATTCTCGTGCATGCGCAGAGCCTCAATTTGAGCCTCAACGTTGATCATATTAGGTTAACCGTATTGTTTTCTTTTTAACTATTTGTATATTTGTATTAGTTTTATACTTTTGATATGGTCAAATAACCAAATCAATATTTATTTATTTTATTTATTTATTTAATCAAATTTTTATACCGCCCTATCTCCCGAAGGACTCAGGGCGGTTCACAGCCCGATAAAAATACAAATATAATACAAGATAAGACACTAATTAAAAAACTTATTTAAATAGGCCAAAATTTAAAATTACAATTAAAATGATAAAACCCCATTAAAATTAAATTTAAAATTAAAATTCTAGTCCAGTCCTGCACAAATAAATAGATGTGTTTTAAGCTCGCGGCGGAAGATTCGAAGGTCAGGAAGTTGACGGACTCCTGGGGGAAGTTCATTCCAGAGGGTGGGAGCCCCCACAGAGAAGGCCCTTCCCCTGGATGTCGCCAGTCGGCACTGCCTGGCAAACGGCACCCTAAGGAGTCCCAATAAGGTTTCTATTCTATTATATTCAGTATCTTGAATATCCAAATGAATACCAAATATTCATATTGACTGGAATGTCCAAGTGATGTTCTTGGTGTTTTATCCAGGTTCTGGAGACTGTTCATGTCTGGATGGGAGGAATAGAGTCCAGCTCAATTCTGACAAGAATGAGTTGCTTTGGATATATTCAGTTCCTGTATCTGACTTCTAATTTTTAGTCTTGGATAGGATAGAATTTATCTGTTTGATATTGGTGAGTAATACAGGCATGGTCTTATATTCCTGTTGGTAGAAGAGGTGGCAGATGTTGCCAAGAGAGCATTTGCACAGATCTATTTAGTATGAGAGCCAGTTTGGTCAAGGCTAGAAAGCAAGAGACTGTGAGTTCAAGTCCTGACCTACCCATGAAAGCTAGCTGGATGATTTTGGGCCAGTCACTCTTTCTTAGTCCAACCCCCACACAGGATTATTGTTGTGGGGGAAATAGGAGGAAGAAGGTATGCTGAATATGTTCAGTGCCTTGAGTTATTTATAAAAATAATAAAGGTGGGACATAAATAATCAAATAAAGAGCCAGTTTATTTATCATATTTCTATAGCTTAATTATAAAATCAATAAATACATAAAACCAGTCATTTTTTTTTAAAAAAATACATAAATGTAAAGAGGCCTACAAAACAGGAGAAGATAACCTGCAGAATGTTGCTTCTGTTCCTAGATTGGGCTTTGTCATTCCCTATTAAACCTCATAAAATAATCTTTGCCATGCTCTGAGACTGTCCTTGAAGATATAGCTCATCTTGAATCATGGACAGTGATGTGTACGTCGTTGTATGCCCATGTGCCACTGCTGCTTTCCCAGCTGCAGTGTTTGTCAGCTGTATTCAAGGTTATTGGCTCCTTCATGGCATAGGGCCTGGTTATAAGAGGGATTACCTCACTCAGATAGTTTCTCTCCAGACAATAAAATTAGACAGCGTGAGTATGTTACTGGTTCTGTCAATTACACAATGAAATTTGTTGAGACTTAGGAAGCATACCACTCAGTGAAGAGGCCTGCCCTCTAAAACATCAGAGACCTATATGGCTTCTACTAAACACAGAAGTGTTTACCTCAACACTTCTGAAAATGTTGGGGTAAAGAAGTAATAGTTCAGTCCTTTTTTCAGTTTCTTTTTTGTGTTCTGTCTGTTTTCTTTCTTTATTCCAGGTTAAACATAATCTTTTTCATATTTTATTGTTTTGTGTGTGTTTTTTAAAGTCTCTCAGAGATGTTTGAGCTCAGGATATTTCTTCATTTAAAATAACAATAAGCAGCACTCATCACCATCATCTGCTTTATCCTAGGTCCTTGGGAAGAACTCAATAGGTGGATAAAAATGCGAAATCCAGTCTGAACATCTAGCTGACTGTGTGCCATCCTATAAAAATAATGATTCCACTTCTTGGGGAAATCTGATTTGCCAAAATTCAAATTAATAGATTCAGATATATATGTTTGTTGTTTGATTAGGTTTGTAGGAACAGCAGTTATAATTTGGCAATTCCCCATCCCCATTAAAAGCAAAAGCCACACTATTTCCCTCTTGTATGTAAAGTAGTTAATTTTTTATAAAAATGAGCAGGTAGCAGATAAGAAGCTAGAGCTAGGAACCCATCACATATTTCAGAAGTAGAATAGTACTATTTTACTGAAGGGAGGAGTCAATTTGCTTCATTTCCTGTTCTGTCTCTGTGTTTTGATGGAAGTCTTTTAGGAAATTCTTATAAGCATAATAAATGTATGACTCCTAGGCACGAAATCTTCAATTTTTCATAAGAATGAAAGTTGGATTCAGAAAGTTATGATAAACGAAAAATAATTTAACACATGAAGGCTCTTCAGTCTTAATTGACATTTTAGCAAAGGATGAATCACCCCTCCAGGTGGGACTCAGAAGGCTCTTTTCAGAACTGTTCAGCCATTAAATTGGACAGTTCATGTTCTCAACACCTTGGCTAGTCTGATTGTACCTTTTCCCCACCATCCAAACTGCCCAAACCTGAAAGTTATTAATGCAAGAATGATGAATTCTGTCATCCAAGTTATTTATTTTTCTCTTCCATTCTTATCTCAAGAATTATTGCATTGTTGTCAATATTGATTTTTTTTAAATAATATGAATAAAGAGTAAAGGCTATAAATAATATTCTGCTTTAGCAAAATTATATCAGATGAACTTATATGAGAGTGTCTGAGTGCCTACATTGCCAATATTTTATTTTTGTTCTCCCGCCTCACCCCTTTTCTTCTGATAGGGGAATTATTACTCTTTATTACATTTTCCCAGTTAAAAACCTTAGTTGCCTATTATCATGTAGACTATAAAGTCTCATTGACATAGGTGTTATTTACTTGGGTCTAGTCTTTATTTTATCTTTTATGCTGATTTCTTATTTTGCCCTTTCCTCTTGGATCAAGATTCTCTTGTTCTTAGATTTTCATGATTATTTATTCACTTTCACTTTTTGTCACATAGCAAGTTGCATGGTGTTCTTCACCTACTTTGCTACAAATGCAGCATCTTTTAGATATTTAAAAATGCTACTTTCCATCCTTAATTTAATTCCCACCATTTGCTCCTCCACCCTAAAGTAGGTTTTGTTGCTCCCAGACAACAACAACAACAAAAATTGCCCCATAAGAGTACTGCTGTGCATTTTTCTATTGTGTTTTCCCCAAAATAAGGTCCTGTCTTATATTTTTTTGAACCCCGAAATAAGCGCTTGGCCTTATTTTTGGGGAGGTCTTATAATTTTGGGGCATGTGGAGCAAGATGGGGCTCCTCTTGCCATCTTACCTGATTTCCAGCTCTATCTGCCTAACCCTAACCAGAGGAAATGGTGGGGACCAGCTGCACATGTGTTTAAACATTCTCAGGGAAGGGTTATTTTTGGAGAGGGGCTTATTTTAGCATATGCACTCAAAAGCCAGATTGGGCTTATTATCAGGAAATGTCTTATTTTTTGGGAAACAGGGTATTTTATTAGTAGGTTTCTCCCACCTTTCCTTAATCTCCCTTTCCTGGAAGTGAGGATTCTTGCTTTTTCTTGCATACAATTGGATAAGGCAAATGCAAAAGCCAAGGCAGTGAGGAAGAGAAGCTGATTTTAGAATTGTCTAAAACTTGAGAAAAATTGGCTTCAAACTGTAAGAAAATAATTTGTTACATTAGAGATGAAATAAAAAATTAAATGGGACAGTAGAATGGAAATCTAAAAACAAGTGTTAAAAACTATGTTAAAGCATACTACATTCTTGAAAATGATGTGTGTGTGTGCGTGTGTGCGCACGAGTGCGTACCATTTTCCAACTTCTTCAAAGTGATAAAGTTGCCATAGAGACCAACATGGCAATTGTTTACTGATAACTCATTGTGATGGATTTCTCTGATAGTGGGAACTAATATCTCCTGACGATATTAAAGCAGTTTTGTAAGGGGAAAATGTGATAGTCTAATCCTAACTGTGCAGGGTTTCATAAATCATAACTAATACTTTGCATGGTGTCAGGCAGCAGAACAGAGGAACTGTTTTAATAGGGAATTATATGTTCCTTATCTTCAGCAGACTATCTACAGTACTTTTGAACTGTTTTCAAGGGTAATACTTAACAGGATGAAATTTAGGAATATAACTTAGTTAGTACCTATTTATCATGATTAGATTTACAACTATTTATGCAAGGTAAAAATTACAGGATCAATACAGTGAAAGTTAGAAAGATAATTTTCTCTCTTTTTAAGGCAAGTGATAGCTATTAAGAATTCAGTGTTACCTATTTCTGGATTAATTGATTATTCATACATATTCCAGAAAGGAAACAGAAAGGGGGGAAAAAGCAAATATATTATCAGTTTCCAAAGTCAGTGTTAAAGAACTAGGGGAATGACCTTCTAATCTTCCATCTACAGTATCTCAATTGCTCTGTAACAACTGCTGCCTCTTTCTGTCTGGAAAATTATGTTATGATTCACTGCTACTGTGAAACAGTTGACATTAAGCAATATTGTTATTAATAATTTGATTTGATCCAAGATGAAGGAAGCTACAACACAGAACAACTAGACACAAGAACAGTTTTTTCCCGAAGGCCATCACTCTGCTAAACAAATAATTCCATCAACACTGTCAGACTATTTACTGAATCTGCACTACTATTAATCGTTTCATAGTTCCCGTCACCAATCTCTTTCCACTTATGACTGTATGACTATAACTTGTTGCTGGCAATCCTTATGATTTATATTGATATATTGACCATCAATTGTGTTGTAAATGTTGTACCTTGATGAATGTACCTTTTCTTTTATATACACTGAGAGCATATGCACCAAGACAAATTCCTTGTGTGTCCAATCACACTTGACCAATAAAATTCTATTCTATTCTATTCTATTCTATTCTATATAAGCAAAAATGGAAAGTTCTATGAAGTTCCATTGTCCTAAGTGACAAATTTTGTTTTGTTTTGAAATTTGAAATGTCATAATTCCATTACAAAACTTTCAGGAGAAGTAAATGCTGTCTGTTAATATTCATGGCAATTTTATTTATTTGCAAATGTTGCATTAAAATCAGCATATACTTGTGAAAATGCCTGAAAAATTGGATAAATGCATAGGGAAAGAGATATACATGGGGGCACATTTTATTGAAAAATTGGCCTGCAATATTATGAAAGATGTATCCACTGTAAAAGGTGTATGATAGCAATTACAGATTTTCCATGTTTCTTTTTAATGGATGAATTGAGAAATGGACCCAGAAAGGAATAATATCTAATTATGTGTGGGGTTTGTTTTTGATGAATTGATGGTGATCTGCATATCTCCAAAGCTATTCCATTCATTTCAGTTCAAGAATTATAGCAATCACTCAGTGATGGAATTCAATTATTTTTACTACTGGTTCTGTAGCCATGGCTTGGTGGGCGTGGTGTGGCTTGGTAGGCATTGCAGGGGAAGAATACTGCAAAATCTCCATTCCCACCCCGCTCTGGGGCCAGCCAGAGGTGCTATTTGCTGGTTCTCCGAACTACTCAAAATTTCTGCTACCGATTCTCTGAACTGCTCAAAATTTCTGCTACCAGTTCTCCAGAACCTGTCAGAACCTCCTGAAGTTCACCCCTGCAATCGCTGTTACTGAAATGAATGTGTCCTGTCCAGTTTAGTGGCCCATATTTCATTAGGTTGACTTCTGTACAACCATGGAAATCCTGAGAAAGATTTTAAAGCCTTCCTTAAACCAAACAGCAGAACAGATAGAAAATTAACAAAACATTAAATGTTCATGAATTTTCTCCTTGGAAAATGAATATTGAGCAAGTCAAACTAAGTACTATTAGCCTAGCTGCTATGTTACTAAGGTTTGATTTTTTAATTCCATCTAAAGCTAAACAGAAAACCTGATTAATGGCTTGCCCTGCTAAACAAATATTGCTTGTTATGCAGGTCCATGCTCCAATCTATGATTTGCATTAGAACATTTTTTTTTACACTAGTTTAGAAACAGCAACAAATTAGCAAAACATAAATACTTCAGGGAATCTAAGTTTATAATCTTAATACCTACCATTATAAAGGAGAGAATGTATTTATGTGTTTGGTATTAATAACTTTTAGGTAAATACATTTTATTTTACAATTGTGTAGATTTTTAAAGAATTTTTTAAGGAATTAGCATTAGCAGTTTGTAATGTTCTCCTAAAAGGAATGGATGTTTTTCTTTTTAGGTGTATGTTAATAATACATCATCGTCTGTTAACATAAGATTTCATCTGCAAAGACTAGATTAATATTTTTTTCAACTATAAGTAGCTCCAAATCAAATTCATTGTTAATCAGTGGTTCAAAGGATAGATTAGTAAAACAATGAATGCCATTAACCTTTCAAGTGCTGTCATTATAGAGAACTCCCTGCAGAGATACACTCCAGGATAGAAATATGCTATATCCACCTAAAATATTGCCTTGGTTAAATAATAGATTTTTATGTTTTAATGGACATAAATTTAAGCATACCTCTGGATTTTTGCAAACTCCAAACAGAGTAGCAATTCTCGTTGCAGCTTCAACCATATTACCACTGTGTATTAATCACTAAGAGGGCTCCTTGGGAAGTTATCAAAGTGCCATGTTTTCAAGAAATGTTATTCTCCGAGATTGTTACTGCAACAACCCCAGAACAAACCTCAAAATAATTTAGATAATCCAAATCTGTAAAAAATAAATATAATTTTAAAACATTTTTGTTCAGATGTTTTAGATTTTGTCTCACAATATTGGCATTGGTCAACAGGCTAAATAAATTATCCTTATTTTTAAAAAAACACCAAAATGGATTCATAGAGTATTTTGCCAAAGTATATAGATTAAATACACACATTTATTTATTTCATCAATTTATATAGCTACCCATCTCAACAGGTAACTTTAGGTTGTGAATAATACTAAAAGTAAAAATAAAAACAATGACAACTACCAAATTAAAATACATAGCAGCCAAGAGAAAAGTATCATTAATCAATAACACACCCAGAGAGGTACTTCTGGTCACACACTCACTGTCTCAGGTCCATTGCCAGGTTGCATACTACATCTTCTGAGAAAGTACCACTTCATCCACAACCAAAGATGGAAGATTGTTGGCATGAGAAGGTCCAAACATCCAAAACCACTCGGTATTTCTTGGACATCATCCAGCACTGGGACAAGACATCCACAGCATCACACAGGCAGTTTGGGGTGGAGATATAACACTGGGTATCATCAGCATACTGATTCAAATTGTTGCATAACCTCACCTAGCAACTTCATGTAGATGTTAAAAGAAGGGGAGATATGTGAGTCCTGTAGAACCCCATCAATATTGATTGGGACATTTGATGGAATGTGTGCTTGCAGGAGCAATGGGGAAGAGTTTTGGCAACATGAAACATTCCCAGAGAAAGGGCCAGATGAAGACACTGTGCCATCTCAACCAGGAGGGAGGTGGAGGGGAAGAAGATCAGGATAGCCAAACCCTGGAATCTCTCAGGATATATAGTATCTAATAGATTAGTAGCTTAGGTTTGGGCTGACAAGATTTTGTCAAAACCAATGGACTCAATTGGATTTCATTGTGCCATCTCTAGATTTAGACCTGATGTAATCAACCCAGAGGAAGGAGGAGTACTAGCACTACACAGTGCCACTGTCCCACTTTAGCTCCCAGAAGGATACCATGATAAATAGTATCAAAAACTGTGAGAAGTCAAGAAAAGCAAGGATGGATACACTAAACCATCCCATTCCTGCCAAATACTATCTAGGAGTGTAGTTAATGCCTTTTTGGTTCCATACCCAAAGTCCAAATTCCAGTTGAAAGGGTTCCAAACAGAGGTGGATTTCTACTGGTTTGCACTGGTTCACTAGAACTAGTAGTTAATTTTCTAAGCAGTTCGGAGAACTGGTTGTTAGAAGAAATCTCCTTTTGATTTTTCCACTTTACAGGGTTAATCCTGTAAGAAATTACAACGTTCTGGTGTTTCTAGCCTAATCTTTTAGCCTGCTTACAGAAACTGCCCCTCCATTAACCCTTATTACATTCATAACATAACATAATAACAGAGTTGGAAGGGACCTTGGAGGTCTTCTAGTCCAACTCTCTGCCCAGGCAGGAAACCCTACACCATTTCAGACAAGTGGCTATCCAACATTTTCTTAAAAATTTCCAGTGTTGGAGATTCACAACTTCTGCAGGCAAGTTGTTCCACTTATTAATTGTTCTAACTGTCAGGAAATTTCACCTTAGTTCTAAATTGCTTCTCTCCTTGATTAGTTTCCACCCATTGCTTCATATCCTGCCTTCAGGTGCTTTGGAGAATAGCTTGACTCCCTCTTCTTTGTGGCAGCTCCTGAGATATTGGAACACTGCTACATATCTCCCCTAGTCCTTCTTTTCATTAAACTAGACATACCCAGTTCCTGCAACCATTCTTAGCAATACATTTCTTTCTTTCTTCATACGTCTAGACTTACTGTCTCCTGAGCTTCTTCAGAGTTTTTTTCCTTCTTTCTTAAAGGGGAAGGGTTGTTTTAAGCTTTTTACACTGCTGTTGGGAGGAAATACTCCCCTGTTAGAGTTCTTCCAGCAAGGATGCAACAATCAGCACTTTGAAGAAATAATTGAATAACAAAGCAGAGATGCTGGAAAGAAGCTTTTAATGACAAGGAATCAAGATGAATGACATTCAGCAAGGCTTCTTGGCTAGGTAGAAAGATTGACACTCAAACGTGAGTTGACATACCCTTTCGGACTTTTGGTCTAAAACAGGTTTTTGGTGAAGTTTAATTCTGTAGTTGGTGATATTTAATCCCATGTTTATTGATGGGATAATTTTCCCTATTCAGCTTTGTTTGAAAGGGAAAATGTTAATCTCTGTTCCTGAAAAGAAGCAGCTTCAGAAATCTGGCTAGTTCCTGTGTCTATTTGTTCTGGTAATTGGTTTAACAAGCAACAGCTACTGTGTTTGTTCCTTTGCTTTATTCTAGTGTTAATTGCTTTCTTTCTAGTTAGGCTTATCTCAAGTGCTTTTTCTATCTGGGAGGGGGGTCTTCCTTCACTGCTTTAGTGGTTCTTGGCACTGTCTTTTTGGGGTGTACTTCCAAGTGGAAGGATGCAAGTTTGGCACTGATTTTTGTACTGCCTTTCTGAGGGCATGTGATCTTTCCTTAAATCTGGATGATTTCCTTAGGATATCTTATGAGGTGAGTGAGACTAGCTGGTATCTTTAAGTGGTGCAAATGGATCTAAGAATTGCTTCTCCTGGGTGTGTTCTTTCTGGAGAGCTTAAATGACCTCTCTGCTAAAGGGTTTCACTTTATGAACAAGAGTTGGCTGTTGATAGTTATCATTGCATTTTAACTATTTTAATTCCTCTGGCACCCTGCCTGATTTGTAACTCTGGCTTGCAGATATTTCTAATCTAATGATTGGTATTCAGGGCAGCTTTTTGCAAGCAAGGAAGTGAAGACAATCCTTCACTTACAACAGTTCATTTAGTGACCATTCAAAGTTACAATGGCACTGAAAAAAGTGACTTATTACTGTTTTTCATATTAACAACCGTTGCAGCATCCCCATGGCCAAGAGAGGCCAGGCGAGGTGAAGCACCTCCTCAACATGAGTAATATCAAGTTGGCCACACCCACCTAGTCACTTGACCATCAAGCCATGCCCACCAAGCCATGCCCACAGAACTGGTAGTAAAAAAAATTGGAATCCTACCACTGGTTCCAAATAATCCATTTCACCCAGAGTCCTCTGAAGCTGCAGTGTGACTACTTTCTCCACAACTTTTCCTACAAAAAGGGAAGATTGGCAATTTGGCAAAAATTGGACAGACTAGTTGGATCAAGTGATGCCTCCACTGAGAAAGGACACACTACCATCTCCTTAAGAAGAGATGGCCTGTTCCCTCATCAAAAAGGAACTAATCACTGCCTGGACCCACTCACATCCCCTCTCAGGGCAGGAGAAGCATACACCTATTACAAAGGTTGCTGAACTAACAGCTTCAATAATTCTTGTGTACTTCCTCAAGCTTAACAGGATCAAACTCTTTCCAGATAACCATGTAAGACCACATACATGTACATAAAAGATAGGAAGGCATCCAGAGTGTAATTTGTTGAATTTTTCAAGTCCTTTATTAATATATGCTGCTTTGGTCACATAAGCAGGAACAAGAACAGTGCAGAATTGAACAGTTGCAACTGTTGTAAATGCTATATCTTCCCACAGAGATGAACTGGAAGATTTTTTCCCTTCCCATTTTTGAACTCAGTAATTTCTTTGCCAGTTTGTCTTACTACCAAATATAGTCCAATCCAGTTCTGTTATGCTTATCCTCATGACAGAATCATGAATGCCTTTTATAACATTTGTCTAACATTCTGTTGGGTTGGAAAGAGTAAAAAATCTGTGAAAGATGGCAAAAAAATAGTTAATAGTTTCTGTTCTTTTAAACATTTTTTTGAAAAAATACAAATTGCAAGATGATGATGATGATGATGATACACGAATCTCCAGTTTTTCTTTCCTGGGTGTTCCATCATTTTGAAATGCTGGCTGGAGAATTCTGGGAGTTGAAGTCCATGCATCTTAAAATTGACAAGGTTGAGAAACACTGTGCTAAGACAATTGATGATGGGTAGAAGTCAAAATGGTGCTCATAAGTAGGGTATATCATATTGAAATGGGATCTCATATTTATTTATTTATAAACAAACGGGATCTCATATATTTTGTGAATAACATTAATTACTAAAATGCTTTTATTTACATATTATACAAAACTTAATTTTTTTTAACTGTATGCAGTTAAAAATATGATATTCAATGTCTTTTCAAGGAATATAATATTTTGGATATAACCAACCTACAACTGATTTAAATCCATGTGGTATTTCAATATTAAAATGCATCCAAAATGCTCATGTATAAGAGAAGAATCTAGTAATATTAAAACATTAAATTTTTACAACTTCTATTAAGAATGTATAGGCACTTATATACAGCATATCTGCAGGCTCTTGATTCTCAGATATAAATATATTACAAGATGAAAAACATAATGCTATAGTTGGTTATAACGGAAATGAATTTCTTAATATATAGTCATTATGAATATATATCTTCATAAAAATAGAAGAGTCTGTGCATAGTAGTTCTATGCTTTAAAGGAAGAAAATTATGTTCATATATTCATATAAAAATAGTGGCATCTGATGCCCATGCCAACTCTGGATACCAACCAGTTGACTTTGGCCAGATATACTTACTGATAAATTTCAACAGATCTACTCTAGATTTCTTCTTTGGGTACTAAATGAAAGGACAGCCTCATATAAGAATTCCTGGAGAAAGTTGAAAAATAATAAATGTCTAATGATTACATAAAATAGAAGAATTGTAGTAACACTGATGGCGATTCTTTAATATTCTCCTAGGGCGTGTCAAATTTTTCAACTTTCACTTTCCAAACATTATGTACTCCCACATGAGTAAAGTCCTACAAGTCAATTTACCTCTAATTTAAGTTAATTTATCTTTAATTTTTGAAGTGATGAGGCCTGCTGTCATAAATCTGAAATAAAATGGAATTGCTATAAAGATGGGACCAATTCTAAACCCAGTGAGTTAAAAAAACATTAGGTATTAATCAATATAGATCTTGCAGAATAGGTAAGCTCCAGATCTCCTTGATCAAACAGTGTGTTCTATTGGGGTCTTGAAAACATGTTTTTTCTATCCTAGCCCTGCCCTCTAGAACAGCATACCCTTGAAATCCTTATGACTTCCACCACAATAATGTGCACTAATTTTTTGGCTATTCCCCCAGTACTTGGGGTAAGGTTGTTGCTGAGCTCTTGTAGAAATTCTACTTTATTGTGGGTTTTTTTAAAATAAATTGATGTTATTTATTTTATTGTTTTTTTATTTTAAAAAGGTCAACTGTTCGGAATTGTTTGTCTCTAAATAATGTCAATAAATAAAATGCAAATATGAGTTTGAAAATGTTTTCCCAGATTTCACTGGAAGCATCACAAGCACTCATTACCTAATTGAAATACTGAGGTCATATTCTGCAGGAGGAATAAGCTGGATGTTAGCCTTTATTTTACAAATTTATCTTGAAAAATGTTGAACCTCTTCATTTGTTGATTTTATTTCTTCTGAAAACTTCCTTTTTGAATATTTTAATATTAAAAAAATCTGAATCTACTAATAATCCCAAATGAGGCCTTTCTAAGTTTTCTTTTCCTTTTTTTTAAAAAAAGAAAAATGAATTAGCAATTCAACAATAAAAAGTTTTAGGAAAATAATTTTAAAGTAATTAGACTAAACCAAGAGATAGTAGATAATGTGAATTCAGCTTCGTTTACTATTAACATAACATAACATAACATCAGAGTTGGAAGGGACCTTGGAGGCCTTCTAGTCCAACCCCCTGCCCAGGCAGGAAACCCTACACCATCTCAGTCAGATGGTTATCCAACATTTTCTTAAAAATTTCCAGTGTTGGAGCATTCACAACTTCTGAAGGCAAGTCGTTCCACTTATTAATTGTTCTAACTGTCAGGAAATTTCTCCTTAGTTCTAAGTTGCTTCTTTCCTTGATCAGTTTCCACCCATTGCTTCTTGTTCTACCCTCAGGTGCTCTGGAGAACAGCCCAACTCCCACTTCTCTGTGGCAGCCCCTGAGATATTGGAACACTGCTATCATGTCTCCCCTAGTCCTTCTTTTTGTTAAACTAGACATACCCAGTTCCTGCAACCGTTCTTCATATGTTTTATCCTCCAGTCCCTAATCATCTTTGTTGCTCTTCTCTGCACTCTTTCTAGAGTCTCAACATCTTTTTTACATCGTGGCGACCAAAACTGGATGCAATATTCCAAGTGTGGCCTTACCAAGGCATTATAAAGTGGTACTAGCACTTCACGTGATCTTGATTCTATCCCTCTGTTTATGCAGCCCAGAACTGTGTTGGCTTTTTTAACAGCTGCTGCACTGCTGGCTCATATCTAAATGGTTATCCACTAGGACTCCAAGATCTCTCTCACAGGTACTACTATTGAGCAAGGTACCACATATACGGTACTGGTGCATTTTGTTTTTTTGGCCTAAATGTAGAACCTTACTTTTGTCACTGTTGAATTTCATTTTGTTAGATAGCGCCCAATGTTCAAGTCTGTCAAGATCTTTCTGTAACTTGAGCCTATCTTCTGGAGTGTTGGCTATTCCTGCCAGCTTGGTGTCATCTGCAAATTTGATGAGTTCCCCATCTATCCCCTGGTCCAAGTCATTGATGAAGATGTTGAAGAGTACTGGGCCTAAAACAGAGCCTTGGGGTACTCCACTGCATACTTCCCTCCATGTGGATGTAGTTCCGTTGAGGACTACACGTTGAGTGCGGTTGGTCAGCCAGTTACGAATCCATCTGGTGGTGGTGCTGTCTAACCCACATTTTCTACTTTATCTAGTAGTAGGTTATGGTCTACTTTATCAAATGCTTTACTGAAGTGCAAGTAAATTATATCAACAGCATTCCTCTGGTCTACTAATTTTGTCATTTTGTCAAAGAAAGCGATAAGATTAGTCTGGCATGATCTGTTTTGACAAACCCATGTTGGCTTTTGGTTATTACTTTGTTTGCTTCTAGGTGTTCGGTGATTCGTTGCTTGATTATCTTTTCCAGAATCTTCCCGGTATTGAGGTCAGACTGATAGGTCTGTAGTTTCCTGGATCTGTTTTTTCCTTTTTGAAGATGGGAACTACATCAGCTCTTTTCCAGTCCTCTGGCAGCTCCCTGTGCTCCAGGATCTTTGAAAGATATAGTTCAGTGGTTCTGAGATCCGTCTGCCAGTTCCTTCAGAACCTTGGGGTGTAATCCATCCGGTCCTGGTGATTTGAACTCGTCTAGGGTAGACAGGTGTTCACTTACCATTTTCTTCCCTATTTTAACTTGTGTTTCTAATCTGTTTTTGTAGTGCTGTTTTGATAGGTTGGATTGTTTTTCCTTTTGTGTAAAGACAGATGCAAAATATGAGTTAAGTAGATCTGCTTTCTCCCTGTTGCTTGTCATCTTCTTGCCACTTTCTCCCAGCAATGGGCCAATTGTTTCCTTGACTTTTTCTTGTTTTTAACATGTTGGAAGAAGCTTTTTATTATTTTTTACTTTTGTCGCTAGCCTTTGTTCATTGTGAGCCTTAGCTTTCCTCACTTCATCTTTACAGGCTCGGGCTATTTGCTGATATTCTGCCTTAGTTATTTGCCCCTCTTTCCACTTTTTATATTTGTCCTTTTTGTCTTTCAATTTGTCAGATAGTTCTTTATGCATCCATGCTGGTTTCTTTTGTGATCTACTATTTTTCTTCTTCATTGGTATTGTGTTAGACTGCGCTTTTATAATCTCACTTTTCAAAATTTCCCAAGCTTCTTGAGTTGTTTTCCCCCTGAGGATTCTCATCCATTGAATCCTTCTCAAGATATTGCGCCAAATATCTGACCTTCGGACCTTTCGTCGGGAATTAAAAACTTATTTATTCATCCAAGCGGGTCTGGACTGATTTTTTAGATTTTTTAAATTTCTAAATTTTAAATTTTAAATTTTTAAATTTTCTGTAATTTTATATGGGGTATTTTAGGTTGGTCAATTTGACGGTTTTAATTCGGCCACTATTGAATAGGTATTTTAAATTGATTTTTAACTTTGTATACTTACTGCTTTTTATCTTGGCTGTACACCGCCCTGAGTCCTTCGGGAGAAGGGCGGTATAAAAGTTTAATTAATAATAAATTAATAAATTAATAAAGATCTCTCTAAGTTTATTGAAATTAGCTCTCTTAAAGTCCAAGACTCTAGTTTGACTTTGTTCTACTACTTGTATTTGCTTAATGTTGAATTCCAATATTGCGTGGTCACTTGCCCCCAAGGTTCCTGTAGCTTCAACACCTTCTATCATTTCATCTCTGTTAGTGAGAATTAAGTCCAATCTGGCTGATCCCCTTGTCGCCTTCTCTATTTTTTGGGAAACAAAGTTGTCTGCTAGGTTTGTTAGGAACCTGTTGGATCTTCCACTTGGTGCAGAGTTTGTTTCCCAGTTGATGTCAGGGTAGTTAAAATCCCCCATTACTACTGTGATGTGCTTCCTACATACCTTAGTTAGCTGACTAGCAAAAAGTTCATCTACTTCCTCTGTTTGGTTGGGTGGCCTATAGTATAGACCTATGGCAATATCGTTTTCACCCTTTTATATTGACCCAAATACATTCAAGATGATTTTCATCATTGTTGTGCTCTATTTCTGTAGAGATGTAGTTATTTCTTATATATAGTGCAACTCCACCTCCTCTTTTATTTGGTCTATTTCTTTTAAATAATTTATATCCCTCTAGCTGTATGTTCCATTTGTCAGTTTCATCCCACCAAGTTTCCGTAATGGCAACAATATCATATCTACCCTCATTTACTTGGATTTCTAATTCACCCTGTTTATTCCTCATACTCTGTGCATTGGTGTATAGACATTTGAGTCCATTTGGATTGATCTTGTGTTTACTGTCTACATAACCTGTGTTGACTGCCCCTACTTTCATGCCACCTGTTGGTTTAGTGCACATGGTATGGCACTCACTGTTAAATGCTTGGTTTTGCTTGATAGCATGGTTGATAGTCTTACCCATACAGACATCTATGTTACATGCACTGATAACCCTTTTAGTTTTCGATTGCTGGGGACAGAAATTTTCTATATCAGTTAATTCATGTTCTTTTTATGAGGTAAAGATGGGGAAGTACTATAATTACTAAATAACATTAAAAACAAAACAAAACAAAACTGTTCAACATTCTTCCCGCTGTGAAAATTTTCAAATTATTAGAAAATGAAAAAGAACTTAAAACACAATTATTCTTTCAATAATATCTAAATTTCTTTTCACTGGGAGCTTTTTATACATAGTGAAAGTGTATAATGAAATTCATTTAACAATGGAATTCTAATACTTCAGCAAACCACTTCAAAGTTTGAACTCTTCAAATAATTTTAATGCATTTTATGAAGCGTATGTATAAAAACAACATAATCTAACAATAAAAAGAAATGATAAAGAGTAAAAAGGAAAATAGGGATAGAAGTGTGAAAAAGTGTAAAGAAAAAGAAAGGAAAACATGAACTTATTCAAATAATCACTTCTGAATTCTTCTTCCAAGGATATAAAGAATGCTTACTTCTGATCTTAGTTAAGACTGTAATAAAATGTCTACTTTCCCACAAAAAGTAAAGGGAAAAGTTTAAAAAAAATCTTTATTTTTCTTTTTAAAATTTAACAATTGTCAAATCCATATGTCAAAATTTGATTTTTCTCCATTTCCTTCAAATAGCCCACAAAGGGCTTCCAATTATAAATGGTTTTTTTAGTGCTTTTTCCTCTCATGGGGACCATTAACTTAAAAGTTGGAATTGCTCAAATAGGTGAAAACTATGCCAATGTGGGTTGGAAAGACAGCAGTGAGGATGGACAGATATTTACCTTTATCTATCCTTTTTCTTTAAAACAAGCAAATAAATAATTCCATCATTGCAAGAAACATATTAAGGTAAACTAATACGTTTAGTGAAAGGTCTGTTATTTTCCTGGTTATGATTTGATTGAATGTTCTTTAATGGGGGGGCTTTAAAAAGGTCCTTTTCTTGTATCTTGAAAAACAAAACAACAAATTAAAATGGAACAACAACATAGAACATGTACCATGATGAGAACATGGGGACAGAATTCTAAAATGCAAGCAAAATGAAGAAAGTTTAAAGTTTTTGAATCTCTGAAGCTGATTGCAGGGAATAGCAGGACCCTATGCTCTTAAAGTTAACTGAAAGAACCTGCAGTTAACTACAAACATGACATACAGCTAATAGTTCATTTTAAAGAATTTTCACACCACTCCCGTTTTCTCGTCTCACAAACACTTTCAGACTAACCTTCAGTTATGCTCATTACAGACAGAAGAGTTTAAAGTGCAGAAATTGTTCCTTAACATTTCCTCCAGCTGTCTTAAGGGAGTACACAAAAGCTGGTTGTGTTACTCTGTCCTGCATTTATCCTTATGCTTAATTTCTGCTCCATTTTGTTCAGTGGCTAAACACATACACACACGGGCACACAGAAAGCAACACAAACTCCCCTAATCAGTGATGATACGAGGCAGATTCAAAGCCATTGCTATAGTCAATCAGACAGTCAATTTGTGAATACTGTATAGTCAATTATTGTATTGTTTAAGGTTTTTTTGTGGAGAGGAGAAATACCAAATCAAGAAACAGGCTGGAATAAGAGTTTCTGTCAAAGTAAAATCATTTACCCCCAAATTCTACTATTATTAAGCAAAACTCTCCCCACAGAAATTCCACTTGTCTTATAGAACGGCTGGAAGTTTAATTAACCCACCAGCCTAATAAACTTAACAGGGCTGGATCACAGAAATTTGGAATTATCTAGGAGCTGTGCAAGTGTTACATGTAGAGGTGCCTTTATATTTAAGCATTTTATAACTTCTGCATGTTGATAGAGTAGCTTCAAATTATCTGCTTTGTTTTAAAATGCAAATACTAAATTATGATAGTTGTATTTACATATATATCTAATTAGTGACATTTATATCTCACTTATATCTTGTATTATTGACTTTCTTTGGTTATGTGCCTTATTAATGGGAGCAGTATATTTTAAGTAGCTATGGATCTGTTTTCAGACTAATTATTTTCCTACAGTACTCTGCCTCTCTCTTTTGCAAAAACAGCATACAGCTGGAAGAGCACTTGTTCAGTTCCCTTACAAATAAATTAGCAGGATTAATGTGCAACTTAATATCACTGGACATTTCTACCATCACAGCACATGACCTTGTAGGTTCTAAGTAATTACTGGTTGAATGCTAATGCAGTGATGATTGTATTGGTGAAATAATGGCACAGGGTGAAGTGAAAGGCATTCAAATTTCAGTGAATTTTGCAGAGCTCAAAAGAGAATTGCTGTTTTATATAACTGCAGTATGGTTTGTACTTGCGTATAACTGAACCTCAGATAAAGCTTTTTAATATTCTACTTGGTGAACAAAGGAGAAAAGTGTTCTATTAAGGCGGCAAAGCAGGATTTAAAAATAACAGAGAAAATAGTCAGAGATACATGCACTGACCTGTTCTGTGAAAATAATGTCACTTTTACTAAGCTGGAAGATACACTGTACTTTTCCACCCTTTCCAAGTTGGTCCATTACTCTAAATAGATAAAGATGCAGACAATGAATTTCTAAATTGAGGCTTACGCAATTGACAGACAAAGACTGAGAATTAAGCAGTGGGGTGGAAGTGGAGCAAATGGAAGAGCACTCATTCGTCTGGTATGCAATGTCAATGGCCTCTCAAAAGCAATTTGATGGACAGAATTTATACTTAGGGCACTAGACATCCACCAACAAGTATATTCAAAAGCTGAATCTCTGTGCATATTTATGGGGAAATATTGCTTCAGTTCTGAGAACATCCTCCTTCGATTAGGATAACATTTATTTCTCAGTAAATATGTACAGTAGAACAGGGACTGGCAATATTTCCAAGCACCACATGCCAAAATAAATTAGTAGGTCTGTAATCTTCTGTGATTGTAAAATATTGGTGATAACATCTCTAAAATCTCATGAAAAGGCTAGCATTTCTGCCATTCTATTTTTTTTTTCACTTCATTTTTATTCTATTTTATGATTTTTCAGACACTATTGATGGTGCTAATACAGCTTTGGTATCTTGCCAATATCTAAATATACAATATAAATAGTATTCAGAAATAGGACCTATCATTTCTGTCTCTGAATTGCTCTGTCTCCTGCCCAGTTAGGTTGGGTCACAGGTTCTTTTGCATTTGGAAGCAAGGACTACTCATTATGTATACTTAAGGTTTTATTCTAAGGCAGCTTAAGAAACTAGCATAATAACATAATGCAAGACAGCAATCAAAGTGTATTCAAGAACACAAAGAAAGAAAAGAAAGAAAGCCATCAGTTTAGACTCTGACAAAAGTCTTTTGAGTCTTTTAAACTTTCAACTTCTGTACTCAAATGGAACAATGGATCTATAGGTAGAGAGACCTGGCAAGTATAGATACTCTTCATCTTTCACCTCCTTCAGCCTGCCAGACTAGGTGAGGTAATAGGTGAAAGGGATAAAGAGTGAGCCTTTTTCAAAGCATCCAGGAATCTGGTGAGCAGAAAAGTTTTAAGCTTTCAGGGTTTTTTATGCATCAGTGGCTCTTGGATTTAGAGACTTTGAAGGGCCATCTTTTCCCATTAACTTGCCACCTGTATCTATTAGTAGCTAAGAAACTCATCTAAGAGCTATAAGATGCTGGGTTCACCATAAAGTGAAGCACTATCTACTTCACCATTAACTGCCCTTCAATTTTGGCTGGAGGAGTGGGTGTTTAATTTTTTTCAAACTAAAATTGTGGGGATGATGTTGCTTTTTTCACAGAATAGGGTTATAACAAATGGCAAATTGTTTTTGTATAGTTCTTCAATTAGTTTCTTCAGTCAACATTTTGGGAGTAATTGTTTATTGTAAGTTGATTTCAATTTTGTATGCTTAATATGTTGAGAATAAGTGCAAATCACATATTCACGTACAGAACAGTATTTCTGAGACTCTGGAGTTGGGGGAGAGATTGAAAGTGTCTTATAAGGCAGTTTTATGTAAGTTAAGTTTAATTCAAATAGGGGCCTTTGATACTACCTTTGTAGTGTGTTTAGGAATGTGGTAGAAGAATTATCAGAGGCTTTCTTGACATCAAGCAAAGTCAATTGCTGCAACCTATTCCAGTGATTGGCTTTTCTTGATGTTAAGAAAGTCTCTGGTAATTCTCCTACCACATTCCTAAACGTATTTTGGAACTTGGAGTAGTGTCTGTATTGTCTGTTGAGAATAGTAAATTTTGGATGGTCACTAACCTCATTTTGTTCAATAGGCTTCTTGGCCAGAACTGGATACTTTAAGAATGTTGCCTCCTTGTAGCTAGTTTGGCTTCAAGCCCTTCCCTTTTAAGAAGGATGGGTAGAATAATTCTGTTTCATGAGTGGATTTTGATATCTAGTTTTAGTTTAATATTCTTTGGATTTAGATTTTTATAAAATATATACTGATAAATCAAATAGCTTTTGGAAAAGTTCTTTTGGCTGATGAATGAGATTAATGTCATGATGGCTGAATTAACTAGAACTTTTTGACTTTGCAATGTTTATTACATTTGTCTCCTGGGAAATTTATGATACTGTTGTATCCCCTTTCTGATTTACAGGTTATACAAATAGGCAGTCAGTGATAATTGCAATTTGAAATTTGAATAATATTCTTTCCTACCAGAATGTTCATTTAGATTTTGATGGATTCCATAATGTATGATATTTTTGAGAATGAATTAGAGACAAATCAGCATGGGATAATTCAGATTTGGAGTGTAGGATGACTTTTGTGGCAAAAGAGGCTATGTATTGGGTTAGGTATGAGAAACATCTGGTATAAGGAATGGGATGCCTATATTATTGGTTGAAAGGTGTATTCCTTTCATCCACAGGTTAATGATTTTTGACTGTAGGATATTTCTGGCAGAGCCCCAAAAGCTTCTTTATTGAAGGTCCTACCTGGACATTGTGGTACAAGGAATAAGTTGTTTATTATTGAAAATATGGATGATAATTTATTTGGTTTGTGGAGTCATTGAAACCATTGATCACCTGCTGTCAGGCTGTGTTCACTTTCTTGCTGACTGAGATTTTCCTCTTTTTTCCTCTTTTTTCCTCTTTTTTTTCCTTTTTTTATTGATTTCTACTATTGGTTCATCTATTTATCAGTGTAGGATTTGTTTGGTGATGATCACTATCGGCCTTTGCCTAGAAATAGTTTGCAAAAATTTCTTCAACCTCCCCACCTCCATAAAACATTACAATGTTTTTCAAGGTCTTCTGCTTCTGCTTAAGAAAGAGAAGGAAAAGGGTACAGAGTTTCTGAATCCTCAAACCAAAATGGGACTTGAAAGGACATGGTACTCCCACACTAGTCTGACATGGACAATGGATGCCAGACGACTCCACCTGTGAATTTGCTGTCACATAGTGGTCAGATATGCAGTCACCTGTAAAGTGCTGCAGTTGTGGTCCGTTTAAGGAAAATATTTTACTTTTAACAATGGAACGGCCAAGGTTGTCTCAGATATGGGTTAGGGATAAGATAATGACAACATCGTGGGAACATGGCAGAAGAAAATGCAAATAGGATAAAGCCTACTATAATCTGATTTCACATGTTCAGGAGTGAATGAAATCAGAAAAGAGTTTAATCATATTTCTAATATCTGGTGAATGAATTGTCAGATCTTGATTAATTCATAATACAAGAACTTTTCCATATTTTTTTTTCACTGAATAAACTGAACTCCAGAGATTATAAAAGCAAATAGAATCTAGCATTTTATTGATATTACACAGATTAAGTTTCAAATTTTGATAGATCACAACACTCTAGTATGAAATAAAATCAACTCTAAAAAACAGTTTCGAAAATCTGGAATGCTGGCACTTGAGATAATATTGATGGTCTGTCTTGGTAAAAGGCAGCTTTATACATTCTTCTATACCACCAGATCATCCATTGACAAATCTGTAAAACAAATTGTATTGACCAAAAATTGCCTTTCCCACAGGCAGTTCCCTTCAGTTCCCACAGAAGAACCTGGCTACATTTTACTAAAGGTTATACAGCAAAATGAAATGGTGCAAATTATGTCATTATTTACAAGCAGAATGCCACATTGCTTTACAATTTGAACCTCTGATGAAATGAAACATTCCTTTAATGACCCAAATTGTACTAATTGCTGTACTACATTTCTGTCATGGAATAGGACATTAAGCTGAGCACAGATGCAAGAAAGTTGTTCCATGAGTTGTTGCAGTGCTTGCTAGGCATTCAAAGCAATAATATAAGAACTATTGACAGATGCTCATGGGGTTTATGGCCTGTGAGAATAAAAAACAGTGTGTCAACTTGCAGGGATATGCAGATAATTTAGGAAGTTATTGTGATTTGCAACATTAAGCAGGTTTTCCATTATTTCCACAATAACATCAGGTAGAATAGAATACTATTTTCTTGTATATGCATGTTGGAAAAAAGTTTCAGGACTTGTATAGATATTATATGGCTGAATAAAATTTACTAAGGAAGGGAGAGGCATAGCAATTCAATAGAAATTTTATTTTCTGACACTTCATATCTATTACTGTATCATAGTTTATAAACAATTTTTTTAAAAAAATATTATATTTTGTCAGTAATTATATTACTGAACTGAATTTTTTTTTCATATCATACATTTTAATATTTTGTGCAAAATAGTTCATTTTACTTTAGACATGATTCTTTCATGGAATCTTCAGCACTGGCTGATTTTAATATTTCGGTATGGCATTAACTAGTGATGCTGCATCTAACTTAGAAGCCTTTTTTTAACCAGCTATCCCTAGTTCCATTTTGGTCCATCCTAATAGCATAAAACTGAATGTGAACATTTTAGGAAATGTTAATGGATATATCAAGTGGGAAGATTTTAGATAATTAAAACTTATTTATATTAGGATAATAAAAACATTGAATAATTATATGTGTATCATGAGATGCATATATTTCTTACATAGTTTCATTTTATTATCATTATATTAAAATCCTGAGTAACTGTTGATACCAGCATCGAGAAATCCATAGAGGTAGGTGGATTTTCTGTTAATATGAACTATTCTTATGCAATGATTAAACTGTATAAGGAGATGGGGGAGGAACTATTGTGTAATATTCACCAAAGGAAAGACATTATCATATTTTTTCATTTGGGAATTTATGGTGGTATACACAGTGTTTTCTCCTCTTTTCCTCCCAAGAGAACAACTATGGTATTTTAAGGTAGGTTACACTGAAAGATTGGCTGAGTCAAAGTCACTCAAGACTTTCCTTGGTTGATGGTGGATTAGAACCTGAAATTTTTGGCTTCTAATCCAAAACTGTAATCTTTACCACATGACTCTCTGCAATGGCCAGAAGAATAACCTTGAGGAACAAGATAAAGAGCTGTCACTGAAACAAGGGTCAGATAAAAGAAATCTGATTCAAGGGTAGAAATATAATTTGAGAACACAACTGATGGGACTATCCCTAATCCTCTTGAAAATAAAGGGAGCAAAGCAGAATCATGTTCACATTTGCAAGATGTTGTTACTCTAATCTTATAATAAAAATAGCATTAGCATTCATAACTTTGGTTTGACCTACTCTGATCTATCTTGAAGGGCAAAATAGGTTGATGTGGGACCCTGAGAGAAGAAACAAGCACTATGGCTTGTCTTTTCTGTTTGACAGTGGAAGGATGACAGAGAAGTGGGCTGCCTTTGTTTGATGTTTCAGGAGAGAAGCAATTGATATTGACTGATTTGGAAGTTGAACAGTATATAGGATTTTTATTCATATTTCTAAACCATTTTCTAACCCCCCTCTTCAAAGAGAAAACTCCATTTTTTGGTTTCTTCTTTTCTTTGTGCAAAGTTGGTATTCAAAATGTAAACAAAAGGACATATAAGGAGATCAGGACCATATTTTAATAAGGGATGCTTCTGTTTAGGGTTATGACTTTCTAATAGCCAATTTATCAACCACATTTTAACATAATAATAAAGAGATGGATCAATATTTTTAGTTCTTTTCATAGCTAGTCTGCATGGCATGGCGTGCTTAAGGAACAATAGAAAACTGTTGGTAGCTCAAAAGTATCAAATGAAAAATAGTTATTAGAAGATAATTCTATTATAATAGCACATACACATACTAATATAAATTCATTTTATATCTCTGCTGGAATTTGGTACTTCTGGGAGTCCTAATACCATACTAATAGGCCAATCCAGTGACTCAAGATCATTTCTCCAACAGTTGTTAACAATTAGTTTCCAATGCCTCCTCCTGTTCTTATTCTCAGAGAAGGGCAAAGTAATGAAATGAGCAATTATGCAATAACATGGCCACAGGGAATTAAGCTGAACATCATCAGAAAGGATTTATAAACTTGATTTTCTATGTGTGCATTGCCCACACAAAGCAAAGAAGCTACTCAGTGTTGCAAAATCTGTACATAACAGAAATTACACAATAGAAAAAAGTAATAATGTCCCAAAGAATATATAGAAGAATTTTATACCCTCATCTTCTGTACATTCTTTGCTAAAATGTTATCCTGCTTCATAGCTTCATTCGCAGGATGCTTTAGAACTTTGCTAGAATTTATTTGCATAGTATTGTTCAGCTTCTTTTATTGATTGAAGTTGGTAAGCAGTGCTGTTTCCGTTTGTGTTTTCTTGTCTTATTATGTTCACCACCTGGAGCTCTAAGGGTGTTCATGCTTCCTGATCTGAAAAAGCTGCATGGGAGAGTCCCTAATGAAATCCTTTTGGATTTAATTGAACCAGGGAGACTGCAGATTGTAGGAGAAATGATTACACTATGAACACAAGACACTGACACGTGCACAAATTGTATAACTAAGGGAAATGCAAAAAGTCTGTGCCACACACATGAAAGTTTCATCCCTATAGGAAACAAAATCAAATGCTATGTCCTTTTCATTGAAAGAACTAAAGAAACATACAGAAAAGATTTTTGTCATTGCAGTGATCATTCATATTAAAGTTTGTTCCTAGAATATTTGTCACTGTCCCCCCCAAAAAAAAGACCCACCAAAAACCCCTAAGTACATTGTTTAAAGGAAAATACAGGAGTTTTGTGCATGAAAGATTAGTGTCACATATGAATAGCTGAATGTATAACCCTGGCTATTTTCTTCTTAAGAAGCAGCCTACTGACATTTCCATGCATCAGAAAGGAACGAAGGAAAGAAATCTACAGTTATTTCTTCAATAGTAACTTCTAGGCTGTCACATTGCTTGTTTACTATAGAAAGTGCTTTTGTATTGTCAAAGACACTCTCTCTGGCATAAAAAGCCCCCTTTTTAAAATTCCATACTGCCTGTTTTAGTGATAAAACAAAGCTCTGTCCATTTTGTTGGTTACATGCTCTGATTAAAAAAAACTGATTATATGTATCAAAGTAAATCATTTCACACTCCTTTTTCTGACATACCCATTAATAAATGTCTTTTAAATAAATAATAAATTCATTTTTCTGGTTTGATTCCACCATATGCATCGATGTGCATTATTCCTTGAAAGTTGTAATCTAAATGAAAAGCTCACAATACTTTGCAACAGCTCAAAGTCTGAGCCCTTAATTAATTTTGTATCCCTATGAGTCCTGACCTTTGAAAAGATACACATATCACCCAAAATGTATAGAGTCTTTGCACTCTTACAGACAGGAATTAATCATTTTTTGGAAAATGGCTCATATTTTTCTAAATACCAATGCTTTTCCAGATAAAGAATGTATCACTGGTTCATTTCCTTTTATCCACTGAAACCGCCTGCATAATTTTCTCTCTTGGAAATAATAAGGTTATTTAGTTCAGGTGTCAGGCTTCTACAATCAAATTAGACTAAATTGGGCAATGGCATTGAGGGTGTGGATGTCTGATCTAATTGGAACTAATGCAAGAAGATATCTTCCTTTCTTCTTTCCGTGTTTTTAGCTGATGCCTGCAAAACCATTGCTTCCATTTTGGATTTACTAAAATTGGTTTAGAATATTGCTGCAGATAATGTTTTGAAATGCTTTGAGCAAAGTTCTTTGAAATGAAAGCCTTTGAAGAGTTTAGTCCATATCTCTGCCAAATAGGATTTTTTTTTGAAAATAGAACAATTTAAATGAGGAGTTTTGTTTTCTATTTTATGTATTATGTTTTCTCCTCATTAAAAGATTTTTTTTTCTGGGCTTCCTGTTTTTTAAATACTAGGTTTACTCTTTATGAAAATGCTATCTAAACCAGGTTATATTGGAATAAAAATACAATCATCACAAATTTTCTTCCTTTCCATTACATGGTACATACTTAATAGAAAGTTTAGAAATTATTTTTGAGATTCAGAGAAAGCAAGATAATTTTAAGAGAGGTGAAAGAGAGCAGGCTGAGCTTGCGAAATATTTCCTGCCCTGTTATCTGTCACAAATAATTATATTTAATATAAATATTGCTTATGCTGTAGAATCCTGGCATACTGGATTGATGTTAGTATTTTATGCTACAAATTTTTCAAATTATAGCCATGATTCAAGTTTTGATTCCCTAAAATCCTCTATCAGTTAAGGAAGATGATAGAGTTATTTATTTGCTCCATCCCACATGAGTTAGACCAAGAATAAACAACCACTTAGGTCTTCTGAACTTGTTACTTGAGCAACTTGGCATTTCAATACTGACAGTAGCTTTCCATGCCATGTTGAAAAACGAAAACATGTATCATTTTAGTGTATGTTATAGTTAACATAGTCTTAACACACACGCACCACACTGTCCCTTTCTCTCAAAAAAGAAACAAGATAAGCTTTCTCTATCTATGTTACGATGAGGCACTGCTATTTCATTCAGTTCAGCCTTTATATCATTTGAAAATAAGTAGCCCCCAAAGATTGCCCACTCCTGAATCAGAGGCTGATTGCCCATAACTGAGAGGGTGAACTAGATTTTAATCCAACAAAGTGCATGTTCATTGCATAAAGTTACCTTCTAACTGGTGGCGGATGAAAAATTAATTGGTCCTGCCTCTGGCAACAGTGATTCTCATGCTGATTATCACTTGATAGGATTATTGCAATGCATTCTGAAAATTACTCAGAAACTACAACTGGTTTAGAATGCAGCAGTCTCACTGATAGCCAGGGAAACTCACTATTGGAAGATTAAACCAATTTTCTAATCACTGCTAGTGCAGAGCAGAGAATGCTATCCCATCTGTACGGTAAGTGGGAGGGGCAGATATGGCGGAGGCAGGGGGGCTGTATCGTTCTTCGGGAGCACATGTTCGATGTTTAAAAGCGATCACGTGCTCCGGCCCCTCAGTCCTCACTCGTTCCCTGGATGGTCAAGACCCTCAGAGCTTGGGTCTTCGGCTGATGCTTTGCAATGCCCGGTCCGTGGCTAATAAGGCTCCCCTGATTTGTGACCTTATTCAGAGGGAGTCCGCGGACCTTATGGGCATTACGGAGACCTGGTTGGGCACAGAAGGGGGTGTACCCCTGGTTGAACTGTGCCCTCCGGGTTTCCGTGCATTTCATCAGCCGAGGGCCCAAGGTAGAGGTGGGGGGGTGGCAGTTGTGATTAAAGAAAGTCTGGAGCCGAGGGAGTCCACTGTTCCTCAGATAGCTGGCTGTGAATCCCTCCTTGTGAAGTGGGGCCACCGGAATCAGATGGGGCTGTTGATCACATACCTAGCTCCTTGCTGCGTGACTACAGCCCTACCTGAACTACTAGAGATGCTTGCTGGCGTGGCGGTTGAGATCCCCAGACTTTTGGTCTTGGGGGATTTCAACTTGCCATCGGCCGGCTTGTCGTCAACGGTGGTTCAGGAGTTCCAGGCCTCCATGACGGCCTTGGACCTTTGATGGTCACATGGTCCCATGTTCTCCCAGTCCATTCGAATATCTTCTTGCCACTCTTCCTGCAGATGTGAACCCCATCCAACCTTGACCGTCTAAAGAATGTTACCATACCCCTCAGCCCCCCTTCTTCCCCTCAGGGGAAAAATGTGGCAGCGTCTGGAAACCTAAAGTCTAATATGGTTTCCAGGCCTGACAGGCGTCCCCTCTTGGAAAAGAAGCTATATCCTAGGAAAGAAAACAAAAGTCGATAAAGAAGAGTGTCAGTGGTCACACTTCCTTCTACCCCCTCCCTCTCCAAGAGGTTTCTTAGGTTTGTCAGGAAAGTGTCGTGAAATTGTTTAATCAAATTGTCCGCATTTACTTTCCAACTTTTGACCCAAGTAGATTCAGATAATGGATATCCTTCCAGTGGACTAAATATTGTAATTGACCTCTATATAGTCTAGAGTCAAGATTTTCTTGATTTCATAGTGGGTTTCACCTTGGATTATCAAGGGTGGTGGGGGCGGCAGGTTGAGGTCTCAGACCAGACTGTCTAGCAGGTTTTAATAAGCTGGTATGGAATACGGGTGTATTTTCCCCAACATTCGAGGGAGCTTGAGTTGGACGGTAACGGATTAATAATTTTACAATGGGAAAGGACCCAAAATTTTGGACCGAATTTTCTGCTGGGTATCCTTAATCTTAGATACTTAGTAGACAAAAGACTTTATCTCCAATGCGAAAAGGGGTTGAAGGAACGGTGTTTGTCAGCTTGGGCTTTGTAATTCGAGCTGTCACAGCTAAGGCCTTTTGTGTTTTCCCAACCTTTCTTCAACGAATTCATCCAGTCCGTTAGGAAACCGAAGTGGGGGTTGCAGGAGTTCAGGCATTGGGCAAGTCCATGCCGCTGGTTACTTGAAAGGGTTAACCCGTGCTGCTGTGTCTGCATTATTATATGCAACCTCTGCAAATGGTAACAAGTCGGACCAGTTTTCTTGTTGGTAATTTACGTAACACCGTATGTATTGTTCCACCATCAAATTTAATTTTTCAGCCGCTCCGTTAGTCTCCGGATGGAATCCAGAACTAAGTCCTTGAGACGACCCAATGGACCGTAGGAACTCTCTCCAGAACTTGGCTGTGAATTGAACACCCCTGTCGGATATTATCCTTTTAGGGACTCCATGCAGTCTGTAGATGTGTTTGAGGAAGAGCTTTGCTAATTTTCTAGCCGATGGCAATCCGCTGCACGCAGTGAAGTGGGCCTGTTTAGAGAATAAGTCCACCACGGTCCATATCACTGTATTTCCTCCACTAGGTGGGAGTTCAACAATAAAATCCATGGCAATCTTTTCCCAGGGTCTGGTGGGTTCGGCTACGGGTTGTAGGAGTCCAGGGGGTTTCCCTGGTCTGGACTTCATGGTGGCGCAGGTAGCACAGCTCCTGACATAGTCTTTGACATCTGATTTCATTTTCGGCCACCAGAATTGTCTTCTAGCCAAGTGGAGAGTTTTAAAAAATCCAAAGTGACCTCCTAGGCGAGAGTCGTGGCTTCTCTGTAGTATTGGCAACCGCATAGCAACGGGTACATAAATTTTGGTGCCCTTCCAGGGTACCCCATCCCTCAAGGTGAGGTCTGGCAAGTTTTCTTTAAACCAAGCATCGTCAGTGAGTGCTGATTTTAAGTCCGCTAGCAGTTTATTTGGTGGAATGTTAGTACTGCGGTGTGATCGTGGTCGAGTCAGTGCTTGGCTAGCCGGTTCGCTATTGGGGATCATCGCATGTATCACCTCTTCGCGTTTGCTGTCAAATTGTGGTTTCCTAGATAGGGCGTCAGCCAGTAGGTTTTGGTCGCCTGGGATGTATTTGAGGGTGAAATGGAAGCGTTTGAAAAACTGAGCCCATCGAACTTGTTTGGGAGAAAGCTTTCGGGGTTTTTTTAAGTATTCGAGGTTTTTGTGGTCCGTCCACACCTCGAACGGTTCCTTTGCCCCTTCAAGGAAGTGTCTCCAGGAGAGGAGTGCCCAACGTACTGCAAAGGCTTCTTTTTCCCAAACTGCCCATCTGCGTTCAGTGTCGGTCAGTTTTTTAGATACGTACGTGCAGGGCATAAGGTTGTTCTCGGTATTCCGTTGTAATAAGACAGCGGCTACTGCTACATCACTTGCATCAGCTTGGACCACAAAAGGTTTATTTGGATCCAGGTGTTGAAGAATCGGTTCCATCGAGAAGAGGCGTTTCAGGTGTTCAAAGGAACGTTGGCAGTCCATTGTCCAAGGTAGGGGTTGGTTAGGTTTGGGTTTGGCAGGTAATGGCCCAGTTTTTAGTAATTCTGTTAATGGTAGAGCTACTTCTGCGAAAGAAGGAATGAATTTGCGGTAAAATTTGCGAATCCCAAGAAACTTTGAAGTTGCTTACGTGTGCGTGGCAGTTGCCAATCCAACACTGCTTTTACTTTGCCTGGGTCCATTTCGATACCTTTGTTTGATATCCGGTAACCTAGGTAGTCTAGGGATTCCTTATGGAATTCGCATTTTGAAAGTTTGACATATAGCTTGGCGGCTAGGAGCTTTTTAAGAACTTGTCTGACCAATTTGATGTGTTGTTCCATATTGTCTGTGTAGATAAGAATATCATCTAAGTAGACAAGAACCCCATTGTAGAGATGGGGGTGCAGGGTTTCATTAATTAGTTGCATAAAAACAGCTGGAGCCCCTTGGAGGCCAAAGGGCATGACACGGTATTGGAAACTACCCAAGGGGCAGTTGAAAGCCGTTTTCCATTCATCACCTTCCTTGATCACGGACCCGGTAATAGTCTTCCCTTAAATCCAATCTGGTGAAAAATTTTCCTTTTGATAGGTGGTTCAACAAATCGTGCATAAGTGGTAAAGGGTATGTGTTTTGTATGCAAATCGCATTGATATTTTTGAAGTCAATACATAATCTAAGCGAACCATCTTTCTTTTGTTTAAATAGCACAGGCGCAGCTACAGGTGATTTTGCTGGTTCAATGAACCCTCTGGCTAGGTTAGTGTCAATGTATTTTCTTAGTTCAGACATTTCTGCTGGTGTCATTGAGTACATTTTGGGTTTCGGTAACTTTGCCCCTGGGTGCAATTCAATTGCGCAATCAGTTTGCCGGTGGGGGGGTAAGAGGTTACATTCATCCTCGCTAAAAACGTCTGATAAATCCATGTATGCTTTAGGGATGCGGGGTTCATTAGGAGACGGCTTGGATATGGTGGTTGTTGGTTCCCTCTGGTGGTCATTTTGGATAAGGTTTTTCTTGTGTGTGTGGGGGGGTATTGGGTCTAAGAGTCCGAAAGTCCATATAATTTTCCTGAATCCATCCTCCCATTTGATTGTGGGTTCCCATTTGTCCAACCAAGCTAAACCCAGGATGATGGATTCTGACATTTTGGGAATTACTATGAATCTTATAAGTTCATGATGGGCACCAATTTCTAAGCGAACCAGTTGTGTGATTTGGGTTGCTGGGCATACCAATCAAGGTTCCATCTACTTGGTGGAATTTAATTGGGTGTTTCAAGGGAAATGTTTTTATACGGAGTTGGGCGACTGTGGAGGTTGAAATTAGGCATCTGGTGCATCCTGTGTCCACAATAGCGTCTAAAACTTTTTGGGTGCCTACCCCTGGAATTATTAAATTTACTTTGATGGCAAAAGGAGGAATAGGTGCACTCACCATTGGGTCGTTTTCTGCTTGGTTTGAGTCGTCGGGAGGTGAATCAGATGACAGAAGGTCAGTAGGAAGGTCTATGGCTTGTCTCGCAAAGCGACTGGTATTAGGATTCTTTCGAGGGGGGTTGCGTGGTCGGGTAGCAGTTGGTAACCGATACTGTGGGAGGGGTGTTGGAGCTAGGCAAACTGACGCTCGATGTCCTAGTTTTCCACAACAGTAGCATTTGATTATTGTTGAAGGTTGAAAGGTGGAGGGTGGGGTTGGTCTTGAGAGAGAGGATCTTGTAGGTGGTCGTTGTGGAGTTGTAGTTGGTGGTTGGCTTTGGAGGGGGTTGAATTCTCTGTCCAGAGCGATGGACACGTTGTACCAGGCATTAAGTTGTTCTGGGATTCCTCTGGTGGAGCAGGCTTTTCTGATGTTTTGATCAATTGCGTCTTTGAAGTAGTGGAGAATAATTATTTCTGGCCAATGTCTAAGATTGCCAGCAACTCTTCTGAAATCCCATACAAATTGTTTTAGTGGCTTGTTGCCTTGTTTCATTGTTTTTAAGGAGGTTTCACATTCTGCAATTAGGTCATCATCTTGAAACCGGTTGCGAAGCAGTGCCCTAAATCCCTGAACATTGTTTAGTTCTGGTGCATGTTCATTGTATAGCTGAGCTATCCACTCTGAGGCTAACCCCACATTCAAACCATCTGAGATGGCGTTGATTAGGCTTCTTTCTGATGGGTATTGATGTCTATATTGTTCAATGTAAGCCTCAATTCTGCTGAGAAAGTAAGCCAGGTGGTGTGGATTCCCATCAAAGGTTGGTTTGAAAGGGGGAGGGGGTGCAGGGGGGTTTAGCTGGCCTGCTTGCGGCTGAAGAGGGATTTGCGGGGCGGGGCCGTTGCTGTTGTGGCTGATTGTTGAGCTGTAAAGGGGGGTGGAATTCCCCCTGGCTGCTGAGAAGGAAGTCCTTGAAATGCTTCAGCAGATGAAACAAACATCGGCGTGGGGCCCCCAGGAAAGAAAGGTGCTGAACTGGCTGGTTGCCATTGGTATTGGATCCACCCTTGTCCAGGATAAAACGTCCAACCAGGAGGAATAGAAGCTGCTGGAGGCAGCGTAGGCCTCTGTTGGCGGGAAATGTCAATTGGAGGGGGGAGTTGCGATTTCCCCCAAGCTCCTGGTGCTGCCTGAACTCCTGCCGTCCGAAAGAGGGAAGGAGGTTGTCTGCGTTCATCGGAACGGCTTGAGCTTCAGTAATTTCTCTCTCTCTGGTGGGAGGAAGGTGAATTTAGGCTGAGCTAAAGGCTCTCGAGGTAGGTGGGCTGAGCTTATGCGGGGCCTCACTTCCAGATGCTCAAAAGTTTCAGGGAGGTCTAATAGGGACTGGGATTTCAGGGGGTTTCTCAGGTCCCAATCCAGTGACTCTCCCGATTCTCCAGGTTTTACTGTCCTCCAGTGAGGTTGAGAGGAGGGAGGGGGCTCTCCATTCCACCCCAGGGAAATGTTTTCTCCCGACTGGCAGCTTACCCATGAATCAAGTCCTTGGGCCGTGCTCCAAGCTGACAAGCAGGCTCTACCACTTCGGGGCTTCGAGTCCCCTTCTCCGATGGGAAATAGGTGACTTCAATTAAATCGTCAGATTCATGTTCCGGTGCTCCTTCTACGCTTTCAACTTGCTGCTCTTCCATCTTCACTGGGTCTTTGCACCGCTGTGGAGGTTGCGGAGACTGGGGCCCAGCACCCCTCTAACGGGCCCCCTCTGAGAGGAGGAGAGGGTACCGTTAGCAAAAGAAAGTTATGAGTTTTGGAATAATGTCAAGGTTCCAGAAATACCTCTTCTGCGTAAAAGAAACTCAGAGACATTTCTTTTCCAGAGTTCTTTACTAGCATGAGGAGACTGGCACACGATGAGTGCAATTCCAAAACTGAAGTTCCAGATTCTTTTCCCCAGTTATACAAACCCCAAGAGTCCCACCCCCCTGACCCCTTTGATGGTCACATGGTCCCACGTTCTCCCAGTCCATTCGAATATCTTCTTGCCACTCTTCCTGCAGATGTGAACCCCATCCGACCTTGACCATCTAAAGAATGTTACCATACCCCTCAGCCCCCCTTCTTCCCCTCAGGGGAAAAATGTGGCAGCGTCTGGAAACCTAAAGTCTAATATGGTTTCCAGGCCTGACACCCTTACAGGGACGAGCTGAGGAGTTTAACGGTTATCTATACGATAAAATTGTTCAGTTTCGGGATAGTTTGGACCAAGATTGCGATGATCCAGCCGAGATGACAGAGTCACGTCTTGTTGAGGTTATTTGGGATGAGTTTGATTCTGTGGCTCTCGAGGACATGGACAGGTTGCTGGGGAGGTTACATACAACTACATGTTTACTGGACCCGTGTCCTTCCTGGTTAGTGCTGGCTGCTCAGGAAGTGACACGAGGCTGGCTCCAGGGGATTATAAATGCTTCTTTGATGGAAGGGGTTTTCCCCGCCGCCTTGAAGGAGGCGGTGGTGAGACCTCTCCTCAAGAAGCCTTCCCTGGACCCAGCTATTTTGGGAAATTATCGTCCAGTCTCCAACCTTCGCTTTGTGGCGAAGGTTGTAGAGAATGTGGTTGCATGGCAGCTTCCCCGGCACCTGGAGGAAGCTGTCTATCTAGACCCGTTCCAATCCGGCTTCCGACCCGGTTATAGCATGGAGACGGCTTTGGTCGCGTTGGTGGATGACCTCTGGAGGGCCAGGGACAGGGGTTGTTCCTCTGCCTTGGTCCTATTAGATCTCTCAGCGGCTTTCGATACCATCGACCATGGTATCCTGCTGCGCCGGTTGGAGGGATTGGGAGTGGGGGGCACCGTTTATCGGTGGTTCTCCTCCTATCTCTCTGACCGGTCGCAGACGGTGTTGACAGGGGGGCAGAGGTCGTCCTCGAGGCGCCTCACTTGTGGGGTGCCTCAGGGGTCGATTCTCTCGCCTACCCTGTTCAACATCTATATGAAACCGCTGGGTGAGGTCATCAGTGGGTTCGGGGTGAGTTATCATCTGTACGCTGATGATACTCAGCTGTACTTTTCCACCCCGGACCACCCCAACGAAGTGGTTGAAGTGCTGTCCTGGTGCCTGGAAGCTGTACGGGTCTGGATGAGGAGAAACAGATTCAAGCTCAATCCCTCCAAGACGGAGTGGCTGTGTATGCCGGCATCCCGGTACAGTCAGGTGCATCCGCGGCTGACTGTTGAAGCAGTTAGTGGCCCCAAAGGAGGTGGTTCGCAACTTGGGCGTCCTCCTGGATGGACGGCTGTCTTTTGATGAACACCTGGCGGCCGTCTCCAGGAGGGCCTTTTACCAAGTTCGCTTGGTTCGCCAGTTGCGTCCCTTCCTTGACCGGGATGCCTTATGCATGGTCACTCATGCTCTGGTTACGTCTAGGCTGGATTATTGCAATGCTCTCTACATGGGGCTGCCCTTGAGGTGCACCCGGAGGCTGCAGTTAGTCCAGAATACGGCTCTGTGAGTAATGTGAGGGAGCCGCTTGTGGCTCCCATGTGACATCGCTGCTCCGTAGCCTGCACTGGCTTCCTGTGGTCTTTCGGGTGCGCTTCAAGATTTTGGTTACCATCTTTAAAGCGCTCCATGGCTTAGGACCCGGGTACTTACGAGACCGCCTGCTGTTACCTTTTGCCTCCCACCGACCCATACGCTCTCACAGAGAGGGTCTCCTCAGGGTGCCGTCCGCCAAACAGTGTCGGTTGGCGGCCCCCAGGAGTAGGACCTTCTCTGTGGGGGCAGTGATGCTCTGGAATGAACTTCCCCCTGGCCTGCGTCAAGTGCCTGATCTTCGGACCTTCCGTCGTGAGCTCAAAACATATTTATTCATTAAAGCGGGACTGGCATAATTAGCGATGAATTTTAATTGGGTTTTCTTAATATTTTAAAATTTTAAATCTAAATTTTTAATTATCAGCCTTTATAATTTGCTTTTTTTAAATGTTGTTTTAACTGTATATATTTCGTTTTATTTTGGCTGTACACCGCCCTGAGTCCTTCGGGAGAAGGGCAGTATAAAATTTTTAATAAATAAATAAATAAATAAAAATAAATAAGATGCTAGTGGGTTTCTGAGGCCAATATCCTATAAAGCTCCCATATACTAGGGCATCAGGATGTATTGGGCATCATGTCATCAAATATGATTCTGCCTGGTCAGTCCAGTCATAAAGAGAATTATGTTGAGAATCCCAGCCCCTGAGAGATATGCACATAGGATAGAGGCCAAATTGCAAGCCTTTTCTATTATTTAGACTTTTAAGAATGAAAAGGATGTAATATAACAATGAATGGTCTAGCTCATTAACACACAGTAGCCACATCCCAATACAGGGAAACATGACTTGCTGCCAAACAAAACAAACAACAAAAAATATCTGAACAGATTTTATATGTGGCATCACAGTTTGCTAGCAACTGGACAGTTCTCAGAGTTTTGTCTACTGGCTTACACATAACCAAAATATTCCTAGAAACTTGATAAGACATGCCTAAATAATGTATATTCATTTTAACATGAGAATTAGAGCCATTTCCAATAATTCAGTTTCTTCTGTCAGTTAAGACTGCTGTCCAGTGTGGGTTGCTACTGGTTCACCCTGGTTTGGACGAATTGGTAGTGGCAGCAGTGGGAGGCTCTGCCCACCTGCCCGGACATCTCTGCATGTGCAGAAGCTTTTGGCATGCGCAAAATCATCGTGCGCACACTCATCCATGAGCAATCCGGTAGTGACAGGATTTGAAACCCACTACTGCTGCTATTCATTCTATAGCCTCTTGGGTTCAATTTTGAGTCAGTCTGTCTGTCTGTCTGTCTATATCTATCTATCTATCTATCTATCTATCTATCTATCTATCTATCTATCTATCTATCTATCTATCTATCATCTATAATTTAATATCTATGATGTCCATCTTAACAAGGTGACTCTAGGTGGCTTATTCAATAAAATTTCATGTAAAATCTTCATTCAATAAAAAATACCGTATAGAACTTTAAAGCAATAAAGATGATAAATTTAAAATTCAGTTAAAACGCACTTGACCAAGATGCAGAGAAGGGAGCAAAGCGCACACAGGGATGAAGTAGGGTCTGTCTAATCCATTAACCTCCACCAGGATTACAGGTCAGTTGGCAAAGCCAGGTCTTCAAGCCCTTTTCGAAGGCCAAAAGAGAGTGCAGATCTCACCATGGGTATCATGATGGTTCAGAGGGTACCATGGCAGAAAAAGCTCTTCTCCTGGGATCCTTCAGCTGAAATTCCTTGACCAATGGGGTCCACAACATGCCTCTTCTGCCAACACATGTATGGCAGTCTAATCCTATTGAAGTGAGACTGTTCCTCAGATAACCTGGACCCATGCCAAGATGGCTCTAAAGGTAATAACCACCACCTTGAATTAGACCTGGAAGCAGACTCTTCAAGGGTAGTCCCATATAGAGCATGTTGATGATAAGGGCTTGAGAGACCGATGGCAGGCACTCCCAATCCAGGAAAGGGCAAAACTGGAGCACAACATGACTGCAACCTGCTCATCAAGCACAAGTCCAGGAGAACCTCAAAGTTGTACACTGGTTCTGTCTGGGTAATGCAACCCCATCTAGAACTAAAGATGCAAAAGGCCCATAACCCAGAGCTCCACACAACCAAGGCCACTCAGTCTTGCTGGATTCAGCAAAAGTCTATTGCTTCCCATCCAGATCCCCATAGTCTCCAGGTACCACAAGAGGGCAGTGATAGGATCACTTGGGTCAGGAATGCAAATGTAAACTTCAGCATCATCAGTGTACTAATGGTATCACATCCCATGGTGGTGACTGTTCTTACCCACTGGTTTCATGTAGATATTAAAAAGTAGTAAAGTACTGAGCCCTGTGTCATACCACAAAAGCACTACCATGGACTGGACCTCACATTCCCTATTGATTGGGACCACCCTTGGAAAAAGGAGCCAAACCAGTACAAAACTGTGCCACCTACTTCCAAATGCCACGGTCAGCCCAAAAGGATATCATGCTCAATGGTATTGAGGGCTGCTGAGAGGTCAAAGAGAGAAAGAAAGGATGCACTACTCCTATCCTTCTCTCACCAGATATCATCAATTTGTGCAGTCAATATAGTTGCTGTCCCATAACTGGGCCTGAAACTTGACTGAAACAGGTCTAGATAATTCATTTCATCCAGGACTCTCTGAAGCTGTCATGCAACAATCTTCTCTATTTTCCTGAAAAAGGGAGACTGGGTGGAAATTGTCCAGAAAGGTGAAATCAAAAGATGCTTTTCTGAGGAGGAGGGTAAACCAGGACCTCCTTAAAAGGTCTTAGAAGCATACACTCTGCAGTGAGGAATATTTCACTGCCTGAACCAACCTGTTGTGACCATCCTCCATGGCATAGGACCGGGTTATTTAAGGGACCGCCTGCTGCTACCAATAGCCTCCCATTGACCCGTGCGCTCCCATAAGGAAGGTCTCCTCATAGTGCCGTCAGTCAAACTGGCGACCCCCAGGGGGAGGGCCTTCTCTGTGGGGGCTCCTGCCCTCTGGAATGACCTGCCTTCGGGGATATGTCAACTCCCTGACCTCCAGACCTTTCGAGGCGAGCTAAAAACTTTTTTGTTTCATCACGCAGGGCTAGCTTAATGTAGTTGTAATGGGGTTTTACTATAGTTTTAGTCTGTTTTGGCCTGATCGAATTAGTTTCTTAATATGTTTCTTAATTTTTGTGATATTTGTTTTTATTTGGCTGTAAACTGCCCTGAGTCCTTCGGGAGAAGGGTGGTATATAAATTAAATAAATAAATAAATAAATCCTGGAGGCTTTCAACAGTTAGGGGGGACAGGGATCTAATTGACAGGTGGTTGCACTGACACCGTTGAGGACCCTATCCAATTCATCAGGTCCAACAAGCTCAAACTGTTTCCAGATTCATTCATAAGATCTTTTGTTAGGCATCTCTAATGGTCATGCACCAGGCATCGTTTCCAATTGGAGATGAATCTGAGCAACTTTGTCCATCAGGTGTTCCACAAATGCCTCTGCATGGATGTGAAGATGATCACCCAAGCCCTCCTGTCCCAGGAGGCCGATTGATCCTGAACAGGGCCACCAGATGATACTCTACAGATCAGTGGTGGGTGGTTACCAGTTCTCCCAGTATTGGGAGAACCAGTAGCGGTGGTGATGGAAGACGTGCACATGCTCCCGAGCGAATCGGGTTTTGAAACCCACCCCTTCTATAGATGTCATATGGGTGGAGAAATAATGGTGTTTTTCCACTCTGGCCACTGTGGGATAGGCCTTAATAGCAGCTGTAAGTTGTGTCTAGTCAAATTAATTCCTTGCTTTTCGTCCAGCAGCACTCTAGGTGTCTCTTAACCCTTTTCAGACCCCACAGCTCCTCCAGGAACTATGGGTAGTGTTAGGAGCAATAGAGTAATGGAGACCGGAAAGGCATGATCCTGTCCAAGCCTCGCCTTCCCTTTGGTTCCAGGACATAATCAGGATCATGCAGCAACTTTTGCTCCTGTTCCTTAATAGAAATATTGCTTCTCATATTTTGATATGGTTTATAGACATTTTTAGCATTCCTGCCCAGGGAAATTCTCTATATCTCTCATGCCATAATTGTGCACATACCCAAAAGGAGTTTCCATTGTGTTCAGCAAAGCTGATTCTTGGCAAGTTGTGTACAGGATTTCATCTTAAATTAAATTTCCCATGATCTATATTATAAAGTTATGTGTTCCAAGTTCTAGATTAAAGGAGGCAGATTTAAAACCAATAAGCTACTGTTTATTGAAACTCATTGAAAAAGATGATGCTGTTATGTGACCCAGTCACTTGGGAAAATAAATTATCTATGACTTTTAATGGTATTACTGCAAACTGGTGACCCTTTTTATTTGCTGTTGTGAGAGCATCATTAAATCAGAAGACGAGGCTTCTGTTCAGCACAGGAAATGGCTAACTTCTTTGTCAACTTAATTTGTTTCTCAGTGACTCAGTGAGTCACTCAGTGACTCAAGTATTAAATTCTACCCTGATGATCCTAAACCTTCTTATTTAAATATTGTTTTTTTAATGTGTCAAAAATCTGTGGGGGTTATTATTCGGGAGAAGGGCAGTATACAAATTAAAATATTATTATTATTATATTTAATTAACATTTAAATCTTTCTTCAACTTTGAATACATTATTAGATTTCCTTGTTTATTTAATATACAGTCAATAATTGCTGAAAAAAATGCTTTTCAGTAGTGAGAATAAAATTGATTTGTGAATTTATACAGAGTATAAAACTAAATTTAGCATGGGTAATTCATTTTAATATAGAGATTGTTGTACATGGATCATCTTTTACTACTGAACCTCTCTTGTTCTCCTCCAGTCAACTATTAGTATCTTTAAGCAATGAGCTTGTCCATGGAAAAATCATTCTGACAAGAAGAATTTAGAACTGGAGGTGATCTAATCCCTCTCAGTGAAAGTTTATCTTGTTGCACTCTATTACCCTTTTGGGGGAAACAAACCCATCTATTCTATCTGTGGCAATTTTTTGTTTATGTATTGTCATGTATTTATTTAATCAATTTATATATTTATAAATATGGATTGCCCACATGATCGCCAACATCTAATGACGGATATCGCACAAGAAGAAGAAAATACATTTTAAAAAGGTAAAGTTTTCCCATGCCAGTCAGATCTGACTCTAGGGCAGGGGTCGGCAACCTTAAACCCTCAAAGAGCCACAAAGGTCCTAACTGGAAGCCCCCTGTTCAATTCTGGAGCCAACAAGAAGTCTGGTTCCCTTACCATAGAGTCTCCTCCTAGCGCGGCATCCTTTTTTCCTCTGCTGACTGGAAGCCTAGTCCCACCCATCCACCATAGAGTCTCCTCCTAGCACAACATCCTTTTTCCTCTGCCAACTGGAAGTCCACCATAGCCTCCTCCTAGCATGGCATCCTTTTTCCTCTACCTGTCCTAACTGAAAGCCCTATCAATTGTGGAGCCAACCGGCAACAGGAAGCCTCATCAGAGGATGAAAGAGCCAACATGCGGCTCCAGAGCCTCAGGTTGCTGACCCCTGTTCTAGGGAATGGTGCTTATCTCTGATTCATAGCCAGCATTATCCAAAGATATTTCCATGGTTATGTGGAGGGCATGACTATACACCATAGGTACAGAACACTATTATCTTCCCATCAAAGTGATACCTATTTATCTACTTTCATTTATTTTTATTTTATTTTATTTATTTTGTCACAACAGTATATATAAGCATAAGCATGAAATAACTAAACAATATATAAGCATATATATAAGCTTAAGTATGTAATAACTATATTGATTGGATATAATGAAAGGAAACAATAGGACAGGAATGGTAGGCATGCTTGTGCTCTTATGCACGCCCCTTACAGCCTCTTAGGAATGGGGTGAGGTCAATAGTAGACAGTTTTTGGTTAAAGCTTTGGGGATTTTGGGAAGAGACCACAGAGTCAGGTAGTGTATTCCAAGCATTAACAACTCTGTTACTGAAGTCATATTTTCTGCAATCAAGATTGGAGCGGTTAATATTAAGCTTAAATCTATTGTGTCCTCGTGTATTGTTGCAATTGAAGCTGAAGTAGTTTTCAACAGGAAAGACATTGCAACAGATGATTCTATGAGTTAAACTCAGGTCATGTCGAAAGAGGTGGAGTTCTAAATTTTCTAAACCCAGGATTTCAAGTCTGGTGGCATAAGATATTTTATTGTATTTGGAGGAGTGTATTTATTTAATCAATAACTCTTTTTGTAAAATATTTCTGGACATGTTCAATTGTATTGATGTCTGAAATTTACATGCCTTCAAACTGCTAGGCTGGCAGGAGCTAGGGCAAATAACGGGAGCTCACCCCATCAAAATTAGGTGAGATTAGTGATGTGAAAGCTATGCAGATGTGAAGGTGTAGTCTTTGGTGCTCTCTGAGCTTGGTTGCTTATTTGCAGATGTTTTCAAGTAGGTAACTTCATCAGTACAAGTAAGTGTGTTGCAACAGTACAAGTAAATCTGTTGGTTATTTCTGAGATATTTTTAATGTATGGAAGTTCTAGTCTTTTCAAGTATTCAAGTCTACTGCATTCAAACCTTTCAGGTGGGGAGGGCAGTAAATGAAGAGAAGAGGTCTACTGTAATAGAAGTGTTCTGTCCCCAGAGCATTTCCTGCTCTGGCAGGACAGGGTTAATTTCATTCTGTTTGGCTAGCTTATAGTAAGTTTGGCAACCCTGACATTACTGGCCAAAGTAGGTGCATTCAGGAATTATTACTTTCAAATCTCAGCAGGCTCAAGGTTGACTCAGCCTTCCATCCTTCTGAAGTGGGTAAAATGAGGACCCAAATTGTTGGGGGCAATAGGCTGACTCTGTAAACCCACTTATAGAGGGCTGTAAAACACTGTAAAATGGTATATAAGTCTAAGTGCTATTGCTAGTAGTTCTCACTTATTGTTTCCTATCTTGTCACTTCCTGTTACTTCCCATCCTATTGATGGGAAAGAGAAGGTAAGTGAGACCATTCCAGCCTCCATCTTTCCTTCAGAGAAGTTCATAATTTTTCAGCTGCAATCTAGACCCATCTGGAGTATTGCAGGTGAGCAGCATATCTTACACACCTTTTCGGGGGTTGTAGGAACAGTTATATTTTTGACCTAGACAGTAAGTAGGCCACGTTATACCTAGGAGTACATGGTCTCTTTTATGAAGCATGGTTTCTAGTTGTTATTCGTGTTGTAATCTTATACTATTGCTTCTCTTTTACTGTATTACCTGATCTTGCAGAATTGAATAAAATTTAGATGGTGAACTGCCTGCATAGCTTTCCATAGAGCCACAGGGTTACAGATTAGTGAGTCCAGGACAAGCAGTATGCTATGCAGAGTACTATCTTAATTCCAGAAAGGCACCATATAAATCAACAATAACAGATCCAACATTATTTTTATTCATGGTATTTGTTAAATTTATTTGGGCAGTTTATAACAGTAAAAGGAAAAAAAAATCTAAACATAATAATAACAAAGCAAAGAAACAATAAAAATGAAAAAGAAATTCACAATAATATGAATTAAAAGATTAATTAATTATGATTATTTGAGCCGTCAGTGAGGTTAGCATATCTACTTTGTTCTTCACGGTGGATCAATGTCTATTTATAGTTCTTTAATTAAAAAAAATGACTCAAAAGTTTTCAGTTCCAACTTTTTAAATCAAATCAAAGGAAGAGTGATTCACAAGGAAGAATTTACCTTGTCCATTCATCCAGAACATTTTTTCCAATTATCACAATATATTAACTAACTTTTCCCCAGAGCTGTTTTTCAAGTATTCATCTTTCTATCTTTTGGCAAGATAGTATTTTTTTTCCCTCATATTTTTTTTTAATCATTCAACAGCTGAAAACCTAACACAAGGTAAGCATAGGGGGAAATTCTTTCAAACTAGCAATAGCAATAGAACTTAGATTTCACAGTGCTTTACAGCTCTCTCTAAGCAGTTTACAGAGTCATTATACTGCCCCCAATAATCTGGGTCCTTGTTTTACCAATAATCAATAACCAATAATAAGGGTCCTTGAGTGGCGCAGACTGCTAAGACAGTCTATTATTAACAGCAGCTGCTTGCAATTACTGCAGGTTCAAGCCCCACCAGGCCCAAGGTTGACTCAGCCTTCCATCCTTTATAAGGTAGGTAAAATGAGGACCCAGATTGTTGGGGGCAATAAGTTGACTTTGTATATAATATACAAATAGATGAAGACTATTGCTTGACATAGTGTAAGCTGCTCTGAGTCTTCGGAGAAGGGCGGGATATAAATGCAAATAAAAAAAAAATATGGGTCCTCGGAAGGATCATGGAACACTGAGTTAACTTTGAGTCAGTGAGAATCAAACTGCCAAGCTGCTGGCATCTGGCAGTTGGCAGAAGTAGCTTGCAGTACTGCATTCTAACCACTGAACCATCACAGCTCTACATATATATATAGATATATATAACTTTCAAACTAGATATTTTAGAAACAACTAAAACAGATGTCATCAAGGGTATCTGCAGGGGGTCTCTGCTGGGGTGTGAGTGTCACACAAACTCAAAATGATTGCTGCCACAATGCATCTTTTTTTCTCTTGTATGTACTACTCTGCCTTTTTCACATTAATCAAGATGCACATAAAAAAGAGCAGAGGTTTGATTGCATGGTTTTGGCTGCATTTGTTTACTTTTTTAACCTCCCAGACACCAAAATGACAGAGATTTAAATTTAAAGTGATTTAATTAATTAATTAGTTAATTTAAAATAAGCTTATGTTAGCAGATAGCATTGAAATTAGCAATGCATGGTTTTGGACTACTCCAAAACCAGATAGAAATGACCTATTTTATGAAATATCAAAAAGCTAATTATAGTTCATCTCCATAAAAATGAAAACTTCAAACTGATAGAAATGTTTTTGAACAACTGCTTCATAACAACAACAATAACAATGAATTACTTTTCATTTTCTCCTCTAAGTATTTGATACTAGCTACATTGTTCTTTCCCAAATACTGCAATCCTCCTACCAATGTTTTATCCTACCAATCCTACCTTCTACCAATGTTTTATTAGCAAGCAAAGCATTCCAGCAAGTATCATATTTTTTGGAGTATAAGACACACCTTTTTCCCCCAAAAAAGAGGGTGAAAATCTGGGTGCATCTTATACTCTGAATGTAGCTTCTCAAACGGAGGTTTCAGAGGCTGAAAAAAGCATAAGAAACAGAGCTTCAGAAAAAAAGCCCCCAAATAGAGCTTCCGAAAAGAAGCTCCCAAACAGAGCTTCAGAGACTTTTTTTCCTGAAGTTCTGTTTTGGAGGCTTTCAGAGGCAGAAAAAGGTTATTTTCTGAAACAGAGTTTCAGAGGCAGGAAAAAAAGCCAAAAAAAGCAAGGCACGGAGCTCATAACCAAGGAACCTTTTGATAAAATTCACCTCTGGGAACAGCTGATTGGGGGTATTCCGGGAGGCCAATCCACCTGCCAATCAGCTTAAGGTGTGTCTTATACTCCAGTGGGTCTTATACTCCCAAAAATATGGTATATAGTAATAATGTACTGGAGAAAGTTATATATACCACACTTTATCCAGGAACAAAAACCAAACACAATCCCTAACGAAGTGTATTCAGCAGCATGAGTATAGTACAAGAAAGTTTTCTATGGCAGACCAATTATGTGCCTTTTCTTCAGGCCTTAATGCCAAGTTAGAGGATTTTCTGATATTTTTCAAGTGGGAATGAGGCCCCTTCAACTGATAATTCCCACATTTTAGGATTACTTGAGTTGTAGTCAAATAGAAATTCTTTGATATTAATTTATTTATGTTATTGGGTGTCATCAACTCTCGACATTTTTATTTTTATAAAAATCCAATATGTAATGCAGATTATGTAAAAGTTATTTTGTTCAAGAAGAAAGATTGCCTCATCATTTTCAAAGCAGAGTCTTTTGTAGGGTTAAGGTTTCTCTAAGGGAAGGAACAAACTCCAAGGGTGGCAACCACAAGAGATGACAATTCAAGCTGCATTGGAAAGATTAATATAGGTACTCGTTGATTTACAACCATTCAATTAGTGACCATTCAAAGCAGGAGTGGGTTCTACTTGCCTTTACTACCGGTTCGCAACAGGATTGTGCATGTGCGCTTGCTTCACTCGCATGCACGTTGAGCTTCTGCGCATGCACAGATCGCCTATGACGACATCTGGGTCAGTGGGCGGAGCCTCCCTCTGGTTTTATTACTGGTTCTATAGAACCGGTCCAAACCGAGTGCAACCCACCACTGATTCAAAGTTACAACGGCACTGAAAAAAGTAACTTATCACCATTTTTCACATTTATGACCATTGCAGTATCCCTTTAGTCATGTGATCAAAATTCAGAGGCTGACTCATATTTATGACGATTGCAGTGTCCTGGGGTCATGTGATCATCTTTTGCAACCTTCTGACAAGCAAAGGCAACAGGGAAGCCAGATTCATTTAACAACTATGTTACTAAATTAACAACTGCTGTGATTCACTTAAGAATTATGGCAAGAAAGATCATAAAAATGGGGCAAAAGTCACTTAACAAATGTCTTACTTAGCAACAGAAATTTTGGGGTCAATTGTGGTCAATTGTAAAATGGGAAAAGCCACATCATTCATGTAAACATGAACCTGAATTCAGAATTTGAACGCAGGACCTTTGTTATTTTTGATAATAGTATTATCTTTGAGTTTACACTACTTTTTAAAATATATTTTTCAACCTAAAAATGGCTAGAAGCCCTGCTCACAGTTTTCTATAATTATCCCATCAAAATTCACTAGTATGCTCCAATGGACATTCTAAAAAGCAGGATGGAAGCTCCATGTTGTTAGGTGTCTTAGTGTCTGAGTTTTGTTTAGCAGGGGTGGGTTCTACTTAACTTTACTACCGGTTCGCCTCATGCCCATACATGCGCAAAAGAGTTTTGATGACATTTGGGTCAGTGGGCGGAGAGTCCCGCTGGTTTTACTATGGGTTCTATAGAACCGATCCAAACTGGGGGCAACCCACCACTGTCGTTTAGACACAAAATAAGAGGTTTAAAATTACATTAAAGATAAGACACTGCTATAATGGTATGGGAGAGATGAGCAAATATAGTGAGAAATAAAATTTAGGAACAGGCAGTCAGTAGCATGAATTAGACAGTTACTGGCTTTTAGAAAATTGTCTGTGCGGAAGGTGCTGAACAAGAGAGGGTATTAGCAAGTCCTTAGTTTTGTTATCTGAAAAGTTGGAGTGTTCCATTCAGATGGAAATATGGATCCCAGTGGCATGCTTTTTTGTTTTGCTTTTTTATGTAACTGAAAGAAAGCAACAATGAAATGACTTCCATGCCAGAAGGCGCTTTTTGAAAAACTAGCCATTTTTCCAGTCACATTAGCTTAGATAATGAAAAAGGGGGGGAAAAAAAACAAGAACAAAAAGAAGAAATCTTCATTGGAAATTCTCTCTGTAGCTTCCAGAGAACTTGCCGAGGCAGTCTGCCATCTAGCTTTTCCACAGCAAAACAGACTTTCAGACTGCAGATGAGAGAGTCAGAAGCAGAGACACAATTTTAACTTAGCCATCCCTAATTTATCTCCAGGATTTCCCATTTATCTTCACTGCTGTGTGTACCCTGGAATATCGGATGGCTGTCCTATGGGAAATAGAATGTGACCAGAGCTCCTGATTGTCAGTTTAAGAGATATTCAAATCGTGCTGATTTTCTTCTGGGGACTGACTGGAAGGAATGAAACTCTCCTCAAGTCCCTGGTTTGCAGGCGATAGATCAGAAGACGTTGCTAGTTTCCTAATGGATTATTGTTATCAGGCAGCTTCTTCCTGAAGGTAAGTAGTTGCTCTTCCATTCATTAACTATGCCATATATCAGAAAATAATCCCAAGGGCTGGTGATCCAAATACACTAGAGATAATGTTAAGTAAATAACCCTTTTTAAAAATTGAATGATGATAGCACTTTATTGCAGAATGGTTGCAGTTAAAATACTCTGAATTGTTTATTATTGGTCTGAAGCTGTTACACTATCACAAAGTGCACTGTCAGCAAACATACACACCCACATACACACACCAACAAGTCTGCAGACAGTGCTACTCTAAATTCTTATTGGCTGCCTTGGGAATTTTTCTGTGAAATATAGAGTACTATGTTTGTGTCTGACTGAAGAATGAGCATCTATCCACTGTGGTTAATATCAATGAGTTTAATAAACAGGCAAATATTTTAAGGTTAAAAAGCTTTTCCTAATACATTGAGTGTTTCAGTATGTTCTTATAAATCAGTTCATCTGTGATTTAAATGAATCTTCCTGATAGAAGCTTATGTGGTTCAAGGTTCTGAATGAATTAAACTAGTTGTAGAGGTAGATAATGAGATAGAAAGTTCAGAGTGTCAAAAATTGATAGTGAGTGATGACTTTCATGCTTTGGGTTGGTTCTGTAGGTGGAGACCAAAGCACTGAGTATTCCTATACTGGTGAGAAATCCACACTACATTTTTCTCTGTGTCAGAGAGCTAGTGTTCAAAATGATCCACTTACAAATGGTTGAAAACCTTAATAACTTATTCAGGCTGAGATGGGTTCATCTCAAAATTATTCTTGATTATTTTTGGTTTCAGTATGCGTCTACCTGCTAAAAATTTTATCATTCCAAAGAGATGCTGGATCAAATCTTGAAAGAAACCCATGCTGCTACTATAGTAATGATGTATATCTATACTGTACTAATATTTTTCAGATAAAAACCTTAGGTAACAGGTAATATTGATGTTTTTTGTAATTCAGCACACTACTGTCCTGCCTCTTAAATACATACCTTGACATGATATGTGCACTGGCAGGAACACTCAAGTTAGCATATGTTCAACCACAGTAGGTAAATAGAAATATTACAGAATTATGTATGGTAGGTTTATCTTACATACATTAATAAACTGAGAGGAAGCTTGAGTGAACACAAAGTTTGAGTTTTCTATTACATATCTAAGTATATACTACCATGTAGTAGAGCTCTGTTACTATTATCCTTCTCATCTTTCCTATTACCTACTCCTATTGGTATGACTATCACTTTGTTAGTCTTATGATTTATGATTATATCTCATAATTATAATTTATATTATCATTTTGTTGCTTTTATATATATATATATATATATATATATATATATATATATATATATATATATATACATATATATATGGAGAGCTTATGCACTGGTGACAAATTCCTTGTGTGTCCAATCACACTTGGTCAATAAAGAATATTCTATTCCAGTCTATATTTAAAACCTGATACATAATTAAGAAAAGAAAGATTTATTGGCTTCTGGCATACAATATCTAGAAAACAGCTGAAACTGGGATGTAAAAAAGGATAGGAAAAAAAACTCAGGTGGACATATCTTCATTCTGCTTCAATTTTCCAAATATTTGTTTAAAGCACAATCTAAGAAATTGATGTCATAATATTTTTAATCAAATTTTTCCTAGATGAGTTTTGGTAATGTACTTTCGATTTTCTTTTCTTTTGTATCACCTTCTGGGCTTTTTTATTTAAAAAGTTTAATAAATAAAGTTGTTGATGATTTGGAAGCCCCCTTAAGGTTTAGCATTTATAATATGTTAGCATGATAATTCCATGGTAGAAGATTTATGTGACTTCAAACTATATGTATCATTTGTTCTAAATAGATATTCATTGGTTACACCACATTTCTTTCTCATTTAATCATTGCTATGTAGCACTAAATCATCAGATGTTAGTCATAACGCAACACATGGTACCATACTATTGTACTGGTACTAGGCAGTATAGTATAAGCACTAACTCTATTCTTTACTAGAAAAAACAGTGCAGTACTATATATGAATATGTGTATGTAAATTCAACTGATTCATAAAGCTTGTCTGTTATGTAAAAAGCCATAGGATTGCAGAATTAACATATGTAATGTGACAATAGAACATATGATGAAGAAAGAAAAATGCCATATATTTTTGCTTGATTTTTCTCCTTTTAAAAATTCAAAACATAAGTTCATAATAAGATCTTTCTTATGTTGTTTTTAAGAATGTGAGCATAGTGTTACATTGTTGAATCATTGTTAGAATCATAATTAAACTAAGGGAAACCTACTCATACCCCCAAATTTTTGATACTAACGACTATGTTCTTATTCCATCACCTAGTCTAAGGTGTTTCAGATAAGGTCTACATTTTTGTATCTGTGCCTTGTAAAAGTACCTTAGGGACATGGAATGTGAAATGCTGCACAGTCCCATTCAGGAGATACATATAATATATTCTGGACTCACATGTGGAAATAGTCAGCATTCAAGTAAGGGTTTTGTTATCTTTTTAAGTGTAGTGTTTTGTACTCATATGTGTCAAAGTTCCAAAATTCAGTTCCTGGCAGATGATAGAAAATTGCTGAAGCTCTGCAGAGCAGTCAGAATAGTCAACATTGAACTGAATGGACAACTTAATTTAAAGCACCTTCATTTGTTATTCTGAGATTATAAGACATAATTTCCCAAGTAGATAAATTTTCCATTTGTCAGAAGACTTTTAAACCAAAAATACGGTTAAATGGTAATTTAAAATATTTACAGTCTAGTATATCTAGTATATCTTACGGAGCATTTGAGTTATGTCTGCTTCTGATGCTCTCACAAGTATATTAATAGGGCAAGGCTATAGTAAGGGATGAAATTTATATTGTAAATTCAAATAGATTGACCACATCAATACATGAGGACATAATAGATACAAGCTTAAGGTAAACCACATCAAACTCGATTGCAGAAAATATGACTTCAACAACAGAGTGGTCAATGCCTGTAATGTACTACCTGACTCTGTGGCTTCATCCCAAAAATCCCCAAATTTTAACCTAATACTGGCTATTGTTGACCTCACCCCATTCCTAAGCGGTCTGTAAAAGGCGTGCATAAGAGCACCAGCGTGCCTACTGTCCCTGTCCTAATGTTTCCTCTATTTGTATCTATTTTACGTATCCAATTCATGCTTATACTTATTACCTAATATGTTCTTGACAAAATAAATAAAAACAAATAAATAAATAAGTTGTAATACAAACACTAATCCAAACCCTTTTGTACTTGTATGTAGCATCACTATGCCAATATAAAAGAGTGGACCTTGGGTTGTGATGTCATGATAGAATTTCATCATTTTGGCATCATTGTGGTTAGTCACAAACACTTAATTATGTTCCTAAGATTAAGAATACTTAAAGCTTTTGGAAGAATTATCTGCAGTATCTTAGACAGTATCTCCTCTCTATAGGAAATGTAAGTAAGTTGATGACATCCATATTAGTTATAGATAGTTGTTGACCTGTGATCTCCATTGGGACTAGAACTTCTGTCACTAAATTATATAGTCATTTGGCAAGTTTTATGAGCTTTTTGCTAGAGATAAGTGATTCCTCATGATCATTAAGAGAATTATGCTGTCATTGAACATGTTTGGCTTCCCCTGATGACTTTGCTTGCTGGAAACCACCAGGAAAGATCATAAATGGAAATCATTTGACCCCAGGAAGCTGCAACTCTTATAAATGTATGCCTATTGCTCAAATTTTGATCATGTGACTATGGGGAATGCTGTGATGGTCATAATTGTGAGGACTGGTTGAAGGTCACTTTTTGTCATTACCCTCATAACTTTGAATTGTTGTTAAATCAATGGTCATAAGTCAAGGATTATACATACAGATTTATCTGTAGTAAAGATCTGGAATATCCTGTCCTAATAAATAATGGAAGTTTGCATTTTAAAAATGTAGAATGAATTCCTTTGATCTTAACATGATCTTAAAAACTTTGTCTGGGATATATAGGATATCTCAGATAATGTTTTGTAAATAATGGCTACAATCTCCCTGCTCCTGGAAATGTAACACATGATTATGATTTAGTCTGGTTCTATTGTTACTGCAATTTGGGCTGACATCAGTGTTGGTGAAATGACTCTGGATCTATCGCATTATGTACAAAATATATATGTTCTTCTTGGCTTTATCTTCAATGCTTTATGTCTATGAAAGACTGTATCAGAAATTGTGGATTTTTCAGACGGGGGCATCCATTAATCTAGTTACTATACAATAAATACTGGAAGGAACAAACCACATCTGATTGGCAAAAAGGGATTGTTGTCTGTCAATAATGGAATGCATTTGTGAGCTTTTTTATTTCTGATGAAGGAACAGGAAAGAAAGAATTTTAATTAATATGATAAAATTGTTTGGAGGTCTTTTTTTAATTATTTCCTCTTTGTTTTAACTTGCTAACCCTTATTGGCATTGCAGTGTTCCATTAAAGGTTTCATGTGTACATGTAGCCTTTGATTTATGACCACAATGGAGTTCAAAATTTCAGTCCTAAGTCATTGTGATCATAACTTGAAGCACTATGTGACCAGACTCATTTTCCAACCATAAAGCAAGTCACTGTGATCATAAAGCAAATTATGTCATTAAGCAAATCCATTCTTCTATTCCAATTCATTTTTCCGAATGGGTTTTTAAAAAAAACTGTTTAAATGACAGTCACATGATCGTGGGACTTTTGATTTGGTATGATTTTTTATCTTGGTTTTCTTAAAAAAGTAGGGTTTGATTTCTGTTGCTAAGCAAATTCAACATGTAAAAGCTATATGTAACTTTCTGATGAAGGATATGCAAAACTCATATTGAATCTCAAAAAAGCCTAAAAGTGAACAAAATATTTCTAGTAACTACTTTACTAACAGATGTTAGATCAATGGTACCATAATGATCAACAGGCATAGTTCATCACTCCAACCAGGAATGATGGAAGATGTATGCTTTCTTATGTCTATGGAGATTCTCATTGATTCTGGTCATGGTTGTCCCTCAAAAGAGAACTGGACTTTATTTTTCCTTGAAGACGTTTTGTTTTTCATCCAAGAAACTTCTTCAATTGACTAAATGCTACAGGATGAAAGGATTTATATTACCTGCAGTCATCCGTTCGTTGCTAGTGCTAATGACCAGATGATTGTAAGGAATATAAATCCTTCCATTCCCCACCATTCCATCAGAACTGAAGAAGCTTCTTGAATGAGAAGTGAAACGTCTTTAAGGAAAAACAAAATCCAGTTGCGTTTGGGACTACTCTTTTCTATCATGAAGAACAAGATAATATAAAGTTAGAGTGAATAATACTGAAATAAAAAGCCAATTGAGCTGTATCAATAGAAGACCATTTCTTTATGCCTATAAACTATTCTGATAGGGTCAGAAGTATTCTCACCCTCTCTAAGAAAAGAAAGTATATCAGATGAAATCACCCATTTCTGAGACTCTGTAATTTTGACTTTCATTTCTTCTTTGTATGAATAATTGAACAAAATAATGTTTGCGATTACCAGAATATTATAACTGCTATTGGAATATTTCTATGCTGCCCCACTATAATGAGAACTACACACATTAGTATTTTAAAGGATTCTTGATTTGTATATTAAATACATAAGATTCATGACTGAACACCAACACTGCTTTTTTCCCAAATACTTGAAATAAGGTATTCACTAAAACTTGATCTTCTCTCTCTCTCTTTTTTTGCAAACCTGATCTTTCTTGTCTTCTACTTAAGTGAAAAAAAAGTTCAGAAGTAAAGTGGCTCAGATTAACAACATTTAAATAATGAGCTGCTACTTTTTATATTGTAATCATTTGTCTGCATTAAATTGTATCAAATTTACATTTTTATATGAATGTTGTTGTAATGAAGATTAAGTATTAACATAAACTGAAGAGTGATTGTGGCCTCACTTAAATTATAGCACAAGAAAATGTAATTTCTTCCTTGGTGTGTGATATATTGCATGTAAACCTGTATAAATAATGAAATCTAAGCAAGAGACTGTTTTCCAGCTTTTAAACTTAGAAGTTCTGATTATTTGTCATAATGCTGCTTTGGAATATAATAATAAAATGCAATAGATAAGGAAGCATAATCTTTCAAATGGACAGTTTTAAATTTCATTTCATAGATGGAAAAAAAAAGAAATCAACAAGTCCTATCTAGTTCATTGTGTCTGCAGTCTTGTACTATTAAATCAATATCCCCGTGCAATAAAATACTAAAAAATTCCCTTTGTATTTAGATGGATCTCTGTTCATTGGGAGAAAACCAATACTAGACAACCCCTCTGCCAGACTTTGAAGTTGATCATTTCAGTTATTTGGAAATATTGACACTAAAACTCTTAAAAAGGAATGAACCCTAAGTTAGATAGGTTGAAATACAGTTTATATAGTTTATAAATCAGTATAGTTAAGCCTAGGCTAATTTAACATTTTAAAAAAATATTTAATTGATGTAAAAAGTAACTAGTATTAGCAAATTTATAAGGAATGCAGTTTGAAGTTCTTGCGTCTATGTAGTGGTTGAAGTATGTGTGTGAGACAGTCTTATAAATCACAGAATAATCATCTCTCTAGTGGTCTTTTATCTCTCTGTCTTTCAATGTTTCAAGAAAATTGCAATAGAAAACATAATTATGAAAACTTTATGTATTTCTTCATGATGTTCCAAGCAGTCCTAGGAAAAGAGATACCAGGGAGCTTATAGAGTTATGAAGAAATATGTTACAGAAATGAACAATTTATACTTGGGCAGAAAAATTGTGAAAGCAGCTTGAAAACATTTTGAGAATAACATAGAGAAAAAAGGAACACAAATCTCTTTCTCGGTAGAAAACTTTTGAGAAATTTGTTTTGGGCATAGCATAAATATATGCACAAAAAGCTTGTTAATGTTGGATGAAGCACCCAGAAATTGCTGAGGAACTAAACAAACCATTTTCTTTTCTCTCAGGATCAAGAATTGAGTTTTTTAAAATAATTTTCTATGGATTATTTTAAAGAATAATATAAAATTCCAATACAAAAATAAAATGTAAATCTATATATCACTATATTTCTCTACATCTACATTTTCTTTATCTCTACCTCTAGCTCTATTGACAGGATCTGAGGTATAGATTAAGAAGAGGTCTCAGAAACAGTCCAACATACGGTGTCACGTTCTAAGACACTGGCAGAAAGAGCATATTCTGAATGGCAGAACAAATTGGCTGATATTGTGTATAGGAACATCTGCAAACTATGGCCCGCGGGCCGGATATGGCCTGCTGAAGCTATTAATCTGGTCTATGCAGGACCACAAGGCTGAGCTGAAACTGGAAAGCTGAAACCGGAAGGTAAGGCCCACATTTTTGGCCTGTAGACAGTGGTGGGATTCAGCCAGTTCGCACCACTTCAGGAGAACCGGTTGTTAACTTTCTGAGCAGTTTGGTGAACTGGTTGTTGGAAGAAATCATTAGGGCAGAGAATCGGTTGTTAAATTATTTGAATCCCACCACTGCCTGAAGAGTGCTACTGGAGGCTGGAGAGGCTAAAAGTGGGCACATTTTTGCCACCCACCCACCCGCCTCCAGAAGAACTCTGCAGGCCAAAAATGGGCCTGTTTTTGGCTTCCCAGGGTGTCTGTGCAACCTGTTTTTGACCTCTCCCACCTACAGAAGATAGACACAGAGAGAAAGAGAGAGAGAGAGAGGGAGAAAGAGGGGGGGAAGGGACATAGAGAGACAAGAGACACACAGAGAGACAGAGAGAAAGAGAGAGGGGGGGGCAGACAGGGAGAGACAGACAGAGAGACAGACAAAGAGAGAGGGAGAGAGAGAAAGAGAGAGAGAGAGAGAGACTTGTTGATTGTAAGTTCCTTGGGGCTGAGAAGAATTGCTGCAAAACTGAGTTTCCTGAAGTGGACCACTGGACGCCTAAACAACTGAAAAAAATGATCTAGTAAAAAGAAAAGTCAACCAAAAGAGCAACATGCAAACAAAAGCAAATAAAACACCTGTCCATAAAACAGTCCATTGTTTAATGGACTGCTAAATTGGCCACATCCACCTAATCACATGACCACCTAGCCATGCCCACCCAGTCATATGACCACCTAGCCATGCCCACCCAGCTGGTCCGGCCTCCCAACAATCTGAGGGACCATGAATTGGTCCCCTGTTTAAAAAGTTTGAGGCCCCCTGGGTTAGACCATCCCAGGTTTACATGAGAGATTCCAATGAAGGTTTTGGAGAATACAAATGCTAAGATCCTGTGAGATTTCCAGATCCAGACAGACAGGCAGATACTGGCTAATCAACCAAACATCATAGTAATAAAGTACCAGAAGAACAGTTGAAGTAGTGCCAAATGACTACAGAAGGGAAATACATACACACATTCAAAATAAAATAATAAATAATGTAAAATACAAATATAAGGAAATACAACAATATTAAATAAAGGAAAAAGGAAGAAAACATTATACGAATCTTTCCCTTTCATTCCAAACAAATTAGTCAACACTGATATTTTATCGCTGCTTCTTAAATGCAACTAAATACTTCATTCCATATCTCGTCCCATTTTCTATAAACCTGGATTCACTAACCAAAACAATTGACACCTAAAAAGAGCAGTATTAGAGAAAGATGGGGTAGCATATAAATTTAATAAATTATTCTAATTGTTATCATAGTTCACATAAATGAATTTTCAGAATATATTCAACCTTCCAGGATATCAGAAAGTGTATGCAACTCATAATCTTAAATTCATATATTCAATCACCAGCATGTCTTACATAATTGTTTCTATAATTTTTGTTTATTTATTTAAGACTGGGAAAGAAGTGAAACATTAACAACATTCATTTTTTTATCAAACCAAATGATCCATTGCAGAAATAAAGAAAATTAAATAATGTCTAAGCTATTAAAACATCAGGAAAAAGAAACATCTATTTAATTTGTAATCTAAAATGTAGTTTTTTGTGTTGCTCAGTTTGTTTATTTATAATGCTACCAATCAGTATTTAATGCTTTATTTCTAGTTTCATCTATAACATTTATTTTATTTATTTTATTTTATTTATTTGTCACAACAGTATATATAAGCATAAGCATGAAATAACTATACGATATATAAGCATATATATATAAGCATAAGTATGTAATAACTATACAAAATTGGATACAATCAAGGGAACATTAGGACAGGAACGGTAGGCACATTGGTGCTCTTATGCACGCCCCCTACAGACCTCTTAGAAATGGGATGAGGTCAATAGTAGATAGTTTTTGCTTAAAGCTTTGGGGATTTTGGGAAGAGACCACAGAGTCTGGTAGTGCATTCCAGGCATTAACAACTCTGTTACTGAAGTCATATTTTCTGCAATCAAGATTGGAGCGGTTAACATTAAGCTTAAATCTATTGTGTGCTTGTGTATTATTGCAATTGAAGCTGAAATAGTTTTCAACAGGAAAGACATTGCAACAGATGATTCTATGAGTTAAACTCAGGTCATGTCGAAGGAGGCGGAGTTCTAAATTTTCTAAACCCAGGATTTCAAGTCTGGTGGCATAAGGTATTTTGTTGTAATCAGAGGATTGGAGAACTCTTCTTGTAAAATATTTCTGGACACGTTCAATTGTATTGATGTCAGAAATGTGGTATGGGTTCCAGACAGGCGAGCTCTATTCAAGAATTGGTCTAGCAAATGTTTTATATGCTCTGGTTAGTAGTGTAGTGTTTCTGGAGAAGAAGCTACGCAAGATTAAGTTTACAACTCTTAAAGCCTTTTTTGCGATGTAGTTGCAGTGGGCTTTGGCACTTAGATCATTTGATATGAGAACTCCAAGGTCTTTAACGGGGTGGAGGTCATCTACAAGGTAATAAAAGAAGTTTCTCAGCTGTTTCAAAGCCGTAGCTCCTCCCTTCTCAATATGCCCTGCCTTTTAACAGGATTATTTTTTAAAACCTCTCCCCCACTACAGAAAATGAAATACTGAATAAGAGGGAGAGAGAATAATCATGTTTCCAAAATAAAGCTTACAGCCTGAGAGACACATATGCCATTTCAAAAATTAGGTGTTCTCAAAATTTCTGATGCATATTTAGGCCAGAAAGATAAATGGTTACAGGGATGAAGCACTTCAGTGACTGGAAACAGTAATTCCAGAAACACAAGAAGAGTGCTGCTAGTCCAATTTAAATCCAAAATTAAATGCATACACATCCACTTTCTATATAACATTTCTACTTTGTGCGTGTACATTGGCTTCACTATATATGAGGGAGAAGTCCCCATGGCAAGTTTATTTCTACTTTTGCAACCTTTGTAGGTTGCAGAGATAAATCATTCATTAAAAAAGTTCCTTTCCTAAGCAGCAGGTGCTTTCTCTAGTCATAAAACTGGAAAAACAAGCTAAAAGGACAAATTGCTAATGGAATTAAATAAAGTCCATTTGTGGTGACTATTCTCTTCATTCAATTTATATAATTACAGCTCTGTGGGAATTGTAGCACAGCCTGATTAAAATCTCTCCTTATTTTTAAACCTTAGTTACAGTCACCTCCCAATTGGACTATTGCAATATGTTTTATATGGGGCTATCTCTGAAGAGTAGCCAGAACTTCAGCTAGTGCAAAATGAAGCAGTGTGAGTGGTTATATGTATTTATGTAGGGTGCATCCCACACCTCTGCTACATGAGCTGCTTTGATTCTCATTTGGTTTCTGGGTCCAATTGAAGGTGCTGGTATTGATCTTACATAGCATGAGACTAGGTTATTCCTGATTTTATCTGCCTGCCCCACCAAATCCAATAGAGTGGGTATGTTAGAGGCTTCATTGTTTAGGAAATTGCATTAGGTGAGCTCTAGGTGTGTGTGTGTTATGGCTTTTCTGCTGTGGTGCCTGCATTGTAGAATCTTATCCTTCCAGAGATGAGGTCAGTCCCATCACTCCTGAACTTTCAAAGATCCTTCAAAACTTGGTTATGATAGCAGTTCTGGAGAACTCAGGTGATGAGAGAATTAACATCCCTCCATCTATTATTCTCTTTCCCTGTTTGAGTTCTGCTGTCATAGTTTTAATATTCTTTTAATAATTATTATGTAATGGTTTTAGGTAATGATTGTTTTATTTATTCACTGTCTTATTGGGTTGTTGTATACTGCCCAGTCGCTTTCTGTGAGATGGTTGATCATATAAATTTGATTAATAAATACCATAAATAAATAATAGAAAATATTGTGCAACAATTAATGTAGCTGAACTAAACAAAGCTCTCATACAACAAAGCCAACATTTTTTATAATTTTGTTTGTTTGTATGTTTAAATGCAAACAATGACTGTAGGCTTTGAAGGACACCTTCCTAAAGGACAATTTAGAAATTGTGTTTGAAATCTCACTGCAGAATTACAATTCTATCCACATTAATATAACAAAATCCTTGGTTTATAAGAAAGTGATTATGAAACAATTACAGCCAACTATTCTAAGGTGTTCAAAATCACATTTCTAATCTGAAAGAAAGTAATACATTTCCTTTAATTAAAACTGAAAGGTATACCAAGTGTTCAATATCAATAAGAATAAAACAAAGTCAATGAGTAAATAAATAATAAATAAAATACCAGTAAACTATGAACATGTTTTAAATATAAAATAGGCAACATTTAACATGCACATACCCAAATCAATAAAACAGTGAGAAATAATTTAAATGTAAATTCCATTTTAAATACATATCTTTTTAAAAAGGAAATAATTTCAATGTGTTATTCTTATTTAGAAATTAACACCAAGGCAATGTATATACCTGAGAGCAATTCTCTAAGAACATACCTGCAACAAACTATTTAGGTTTCATCTACCCACATATACTCATGGCCAAACATCAAATCAAAATGTTTGCAGTGTTCAACATGTCAAAATTATACACTGTAAGATTCATGTAAAAAAACAAATATCATAGCTCTAACATAAAATGAGCACTAATATTAATGTTCTAAATTGCTTGAGGAGGTAAAATTATATGAGGGTTTGAAAAGTTAAGTAATAAATGATGATTGTGTACCATCCAAAGATATTGGAAGAAGAGATCTAGAGAAATATCTTGGTTTTTTAATTGTATTAAAACCTGAAGCAAAGCAAAGTGAAATACAAAATAATAGTCTCCATGGGCTCTTTAATTTACGTATTCTTCCATTCCATTATCCCAATCCAGTTGAGCCTGAAAATCAAGTACACATGAATTAATTTCAGATAAATGTTGTACCTAATTATTTAGATAACTTTAATAGATAGCAATAGAAGAAATACTTTTCTTGTTCTGTGTAGAATCATTTCAAACTCTCTATAATTCTCTTCGTTTTTACTATTTACATATGTTTATGAAGATGGCTTAACTAAGCAGGTCATCTCTCTTGCAGAATGCAAAATTGATGGTCCAGTTTAAATTATAACTCAGAGCAGATGACTGATGTTTTCTATATAGATGAAGAAGAAATGTAAATACAGAAGAAGTATATAGAACACTGGCTGAAAAAAAATTATAATTTATTATCTGTCATAATGATAACATTGTCAGTCTCCCTTTGTGCTTTATTTATATAACTGTAAATAATTAAATTAAATAAAAATATCCTGAGTTCCTAAAAGCATTCTTTTAACCCATAGTCACAAATCTTAAAATTTCCAACCTTAAGAAGAAGAGTTAAAACCGTGCAGCAGTACTATCGTACATAAAGATTAAAATTCTTTATTAATTTAATTGCACTCTCCACAATACTTAGGTGAGTAACTATCAAAGCAATTATTTCTTTTAAGGCAATAAAGATTTGTATCTATTGTATGAAAAGTATATTATGTTAATTATGCTCTGGTGGATAATTTAAATTGCATCATGCTGATAATATATTCTTTTTTTCACAATAACAAATCATGAATCTGGGTACATAATTAGTTGAATGAATTTAACTGAAGAGTTTGACTGAAAACTTATTTTCAAATTTTTTTAATGTAAATTTGAAAAACCTCATTGTTTCCTCCACTGATTGTAAGATACACAATTTTCACATATTGCACGTCCTTTTCCTCACCTCCCTTTCCTTTCCTCTTCTGTCTCCTATTTATTGAGAAATATATTTGATCAACAGTCTCAAGAACAAAGGGTGAGACTCTGCATATGTGGCATACTTCTATGCAAAATGAGTCTGCATAAGCAAGCAAAAAAACATCTTCCAGATAAAGTCATAGAAAATTGTGTTATATTGTTATTTCAAGCAATCTCTGTAGAAATTACTTTGTTGAGCCACAAATATATGAAATAATACAATCTGAGAGCCATGCTGAGCTTCCAGACACAGCAATCTTTGTGGACTTTCTACATTCCATATCTACATAATGGACAATCAAATAAAACCATGGGAAATAATGTCAAATAGAACTAATGTAAAGGAAAGCTTTATTTTTGAAACCCATTTTCAAATAGATATATATATACACACAATATGGGCTCGCACACATTCCAGCCATTTAAAATATAATTTTAAATCTAAACCACATCTGGTAGAAAATGGGAATGGAGGTTTATTTTAGCCACAAGTAAAGATTTGATATGTGGATATGTGCAGCTTTTGAGATATCTCCATTGCCAAGCATTTGTCAAGGTACAAGAGTACTACTCCCAAGACATCTCTGCAGGTATGAAATCAGCTGTGAGCATATTTTTTTACTGATTATCAATGCTTTCTCCAAAATCATGCACGGCCTTAAATTTTCTATTCAAAGGCATCAATAGTTTTGTTTTCATTCTTTTGATCTTCTCACTTATATGGGGTCATTATCTCTGGATAGGATTCCCAGTTTTCACTTTCTACTCTTGCTTTTGATATTTGTCTACTATAATTTGTCTCTCCTCCCTCTTTATTGCCCTCACTTCATTTCCCTCACTTTTATGGCATGAGAGGTACCACATCTCTCTTATTCAAAGGAGCAGCAGAAGTAACTTGATTAAAATTGGGACGGTCAGGACACTTCATTCAGAATTCAGCATTTAGTGCTGAAGAAAATAGATGTTGCAACATGTGCTACGTTCAGATTTCATTTTTTTTTTTTGTAAAAAAGAGAAGAATATGGCAGAGGACTGAAAGGTCTAAATAGCATAACATAACATAACATAACAACAGAGTTGGAAGGGACCTTGGAGGCCTTCTAGTCCAACCCCCTGCCCAGGCAGGAAACCCTACACCATCTCAGTCAGATGGTTATCCAACATTTTCTTAAAAATTTCCAGTGTTGGAGCATTCACAACTTCTGCAGGCAAGTTGTTCCACTTATTAATTGTTCTAACTGTCAGGAAATTTCTCCTTAGTTCTAAGTTGCTTCTTTCTTTGATCAGTTTCCACCCATTGCTTCTTGTTCTACCCTCAGGTGCTTTGGAGAACAGCCCGACTCCCTCTTCTTTGTGGCAACCCCTGAGATATTGGAACACAGCTATCATGTCTCCCCTGGTCCTTCTTTTTATTAAACTAGACATACCCAGTTCCTGCAATGGTTCTTCATATGTTTTAGCCTCCAGTCCCCTAATCATCTTTGTTGCTCTTCTCTGCACTCTTTCTAGAGTCTCAACATCTTTTTTACATCGTGGCGACCAAAACTGGATGCAATATTCCAAGTGTGGCCTTACCAAGGCATTATAAAGTGGTACTAACACTTCACGTGATCTTGATTCTATCCCTCTGTTTATGCAGCCCAGAACTGTGTTGGCTTTTTTAGCAGCTGCTGCACACTGCTGGCTCATATCTAAATGGTTATCCACTAGGACTCCAAGATCCCTCTCACAGGTACTACTACTGAGCAAGGTACCACATATACGGTACCTGGTGCATTTTGTTTTTGGCCTAAATGTAGAACCTTACTTTTTCACTGTTGAATTTCATTTTGTTAGATAGCGCCCAATGTTCAAGTCTGTCAAGATCTTTCTGTAACTTGAGCCTATCTTCTGGAGTGTTGGCTATTCCTGCCAGCTTGGTGTCATCTGCAAATTTGATGAGTTCCCCATCTATCCCTCGTCCAAGTCATTGATGAAGATGTTGAAGAGTACTGGGCCTAAAACAGAGCCTTGGGGTACTCCACTGCATACTTCCTCCATGTGGATGTAGTTCCGTTGAGGACTACACGTTGAGTGTGGTTGGTCAGCCAGTTACGAATCCATCTGGTGGTGGTGCTGTCTAACCCACATTTTCTACTTTATCTAGTAGTAGGTTATGGTCTACTTTATCAAATGCTTTACTGAAGTCCAAGTAAATTATATCGAAAGCATTCCTCTGGTCTACTAATTTTGTCATTTTGTCAAAGAATGCGATAAGATTAGTCTGGCATGATCTATTTTGAGAAACCCATGTTGGCTTTTGGTTATTACTTTGTTTGCTTCTAGGTGTTCGGTGATTCGTTGCTTGATTATCTTTTCCAGAATCTTCCCCGGTATTGTGGTCAGACTGATAGGTCTGTAGTTTCCTGGATCTGTTTTTTCCTTTTTTGAAGATGGGAACTACATCAGCTCTTTTCCAGTCCTCTGGCAGCTCCCTGTGCTCCAGGATCTTTGAAAGATATAGTTCAGTGGTTCTGAGATCACGTCTGCCAGTTCCTTCAGAACCTTGGGGTGTAATCCATCCGGTCCTGGTGATTTGAACTCATCTAGGGTAGACAGGTGTTCACTTACCATTTTCTTCCCTATTTTAACTTGTGTTTCTAATCTGTTTTTTGTAGTGCTGTTTTTGATAGGTTGGATTGTTTTTTTTTCCTTTTGTGTAAAGACAGATGCAAAATATGAGTTAAGTAGATCTGCTTTCTCCCTGTTGCTTGTCACCTTCATGCCACTTTCTCCCAGCAATGGGCCAATTGTTTCCTTGACTTTTTTCTTGTTTTTAACATGTTTGGAAGAAGCTTTTTTTTGGTTATTTTTTACTTTTGTTGCAAGCTTTTGTTTATTGTGAGCCTTAGCTTTCCTCACTTCATCTTTACAGGCTCGGGCTATTTGCTGATATTCTGCCTTGGTTATTTGCCCCTCTTTCCACTTTTTATACTTGTCCTGTTTATCTTTCAATTTGTCAGATAGTTCTTTATGCATCCATGCTGATTTCTTTTGAGGTCTATTATTTTTCTTCTTCAATGGTATTGTGCTAGACTGGGCTTTTATAATCTCACTTTTCAAAATTTCCCAAGCTTCTTGAGTTGTTTTCTCCTTGAGGATTCTCATCCGTGGAATCCTTCTCAAGCTCTCTCTAAGTTTATTGAAATTAGCTCTCTTAAAGTCCAAGACTCTAGTTTGACTTTGTTCTACTACTTGTATTTGCTTAATGTCGAATTCCAATATTGCATGGTCACTTGCCCCCAAGGTTCCTGTAGCTTCAACACCTTCTATCATTTCATCTCTGTTAATGAGAATTAAGTCCAGTATGGCTGATCCTCTTGTCACCTTCTCTATTTTTGGGGAAACAAAGTTGTCTGCTAGGTTTGTTAGGAACCTGTTGGATCTTCCACTTGGTGCAGAGTTTGTTTCCCAGTTGATGTCAGGGTAGTTAAAATCCCCCATTACTACGGTGATGTGCTTCCTACATACCTTAGTTAGCTGACTAGCAAAAAGTTCATCTACTTCTTCTGTTTGGTTGGGTGGCCTATAGTATAGACCTATGGCAATGTCGTTTTTCACCCCTTTTATATTGACCCAAATACATTCAAGATGATTTTCATCATTGTTGTGCTCTATTTCTGTAGAGATGTAGTTATTTCTTATATATAGTGCAACTCCACCTCCTCTTTTATTTGGTCTATTTCTTTTAAATAATTTATATCCCTCTAGCTGTATGTTCCATTTGTCAGTTTCATCCCACCAAGTTTCCGTAATGGCAACAATATCATATCTGCCCTTATTACTTGAATTTCTAATTCACCCTGTTTATTCCTCATACTCTGTGCATTGGTGTATAGACATTTTAGTCCATTTGGATTGACCTTGTGTTTACTGTCTACATAACCTGTGTTGACTGCCCTACTTTCTTGCCACCTGTTGGTTTAGTGCACATGGTATGGCACTCACTGTTAAATGCTTGGTTTTGCTTGATAGCATGGTTGATAGTCTTACCCATACAGACATCTATGTTACATGCACTGATAACCCTTTTAGTTTTCGATTGCTGGGGACAGAAATTTTCTGTATCAGTTAATTCTCTGTCCCCACTGTTCAGTTTAAATGTTTATCCAGAAAATCTGTGAATGTATTGCTAAGTAACTCAGTCCTTTCTTTGATGGATGCAATCCATCTCTTTGTACAATTTTCATTGGACCAGTTGCAGATATCATGACTAATAAAACCAAAGCCTTTCCTTTTACACCACTCCTTTAGCCACACATTAAACTCCACTACACGCTGGCCTTTACCTTTTTGTTCCTTATGTACTGGTAAAACCTCTGAAAAGTTAAGCCTACAACCTATGCTATTAAGTTCATACCTCAAGCTCTGGAAATCATTCTGCACAGAAAGCACATCCTTTTGGGACAGATCATTTGTGCCAAGATGTATAATAGCATCAACATCAGAATCCTTACTGGCATTCTTGACTATCTTAAGAATACGCCTCTTGTCTCTGCTGGCAGTAGCACCAGGTAGACACCTGACGTCTTTCAAAACCTCCATATCCTTTCCTAGATTTACATCTCTTACAACTGAATCACCAATCAGAAGGTGGCTTCTCTTTTTGGATACCATGCTCTTCTTGTGTGACCGATCTGTAATACTTGAAACACACTTTTCCAAAGTAGGTTCACACTTTTCCAAAGTAAGTTCTTCATCTCGGACCATAATCCCTTGATTGTTTGAGTTATCAGTATCACAACTACCTTGATCTGTCACTTTAGTGTTCCTATTTAGGTCAGCAAGGGCACTATATCTGTTATACTGGGACACTGTAAAAGCTTTGTGTTTATGGTTCACAGCTCTCACCCTGCCAGATCCCACGGTTGTCCATACTGTCCTTTTCCTGCAGGATCTTTGTGGTAGAGGGGGCTGATGGCACAGCAGCTGGAATGGCTGAATTGGGTACCTAATTTCTGCTTGGAGAGCATAGATTAGAGATTCTAGATATGTAATCTGTCCACGTAGACTGCTAATTTGTTTACAAAGAGGACAGTACCCAAATTTGAAAAGAGTACTGCGAAAGACAGCTGCAAAACAAGTATTGCACTGAACTAAGCCAGTCATTTTGAATAGAATAAAATCAAAATCTCAAGTGGAACAACCCTGAATATATTATTGCTATTTTTGATTTACAGTGATTAGATTAGGTTGTGAAAATGAGAAAGAAATGCAGGCAGTTTCCCACCCCCAATTCCTCCTTAAAGCAGCAACTCTACTCACGTGCTTCTCTGAAGCAAATCAGGAAGAAATGCAGGCAGTTTCCCACTCCCAATTCCTCCTTAAAGCAGCAACTCTATTCAGGTGCTTCTCTGAAGCAAATCAGGAAGAAATGCAGGCAGTTTCCCACCCCCAATTCCTCCTTAAAGCAGCAACTCTACTCACGTGCTTCTCTGAAGCAAATCAGGAAGAAATGCAGGCAGTTTCCCACCCCCAATTCCTCCTTAAAGCAGCAAGTCTACTCACATGCTTCTCTGAAGCAAATCAGGAAGAAATGCAATAGCATTGAGACTTATATACCACTTCACAGTGCTTTACAGTCCTCTCTAAGCATTTTACAGAGTCATCATATTGCCCGCAACAATCTGGGTCCTCATTTTACCAACCTCAGAAGGATGGAAGGCTGAGTCAGCTTTGAGTCTGGTGAGATTCATTGGAAGTGAGTCATAAATGATTTCCAGTCAGAATTCCCCCACCCCTACTTCAAAAGTTATCTAAGGACTTGCTCTCTAGATAACCATAGGCTGAAGATTTTTAAAGGATATATCATCATGATATTGCCTTCATTGCATCTTCAGTTCACTGCAGGGATTGGGCTTCAAAAATTTTAGCAAGGAGTTCTCTGCCTGGTTGCTGGGTGGGCGTGGCCTTGTTAGCCTCCTGCACCATGGGGTGGGGTGTTTTTGCCCTCCCTGGGCTCTGGAGGCTTTCCTTGAGCCTCCGGGAGGGCAAAAATGGCCTCCCCAGGCTTCAGAGGTCCTCTGGAGGCCCAAAATGGGCCCATTTCCAGCCTTTCCGAACTTCCAGTAGGCCCGTTTTTCATCCTCCCTGAGCTTCTGTGTGGACCCTGCACTTACCTGCATTCAAAACAGGCTGCGTGGGGATTCCTGGGAAAGGCAAGGTGGGGCGGGTGGAGCCAGCTAGGAGTGGGATTTAGAGGTTCTCTGAACTGCACAGAATTTTAGCTAGAGGTTCTCCCAAACCCCTGTAAACCCCCAGTAGTCCACCCTGGTTCACTGTGAAGGGAGCCTAAATTCATCTTTATCTGTTCCATTTTTAAAGTACATTTCCCCTTTTCTTCTGACACCAGTTTTGCTATAGTTTCCAGTGTTAACTTTGGACAGCTTAGTGCATCCCCAATTTCCTTCTAGACATTAACATTTCAGTGTCCTTTTTTTCTTGGGTTGGAGAAAAGATTGGACATATGGCCCCAGAGGCATCTGCCTGCAAAATGCTTGCTGTTGTATTCCAGTCTTTTTGCAAAAGAATGGTAACATTTTGTTTAAAATACAGAATTCGATATAATACTCTCTTGATAGAAAGTTAGTTCTTGGATGTGTATACTTTATATACAGGAAGTACTTGCTTACAACCAATCATTTAGTGACTGTTCAAAATTCTAACAGCATGAAACAAGTGACTTATTACCACAGTTATGACTGTTGTAGCAACCCATGGTCATGTGATCAAAATTTAGATACTTAGCAACTTGTTCATATTTATGCAGTGTCCTGGGATCATGTGTTCAACTTTTTGACCTTCTGATAAGCAAAGACAATGGGGAAGCCAGATTCATTTAACAACCATATTACTAATTTAACAGCTGCAGTGAGCCACTTAACAAATATGGTACAAAAAGTCATAAAATGGGGCAAAACTCACTTAACAACTGTCTCACTTAGTAACAGAAAATTTAGGCTCAATTGTAGTTGTATATTGAGGACTACCTGTCTCTTGCTTGGCCTTTGGGGAGTTGAAGGTTCTTGATTATTCCCATATTGTCTTAATTCCCTTCTCTCCTTCTCTTGGTATGTAGCTGAATGTGTGCATAGATACATTTATTTTATTTATTTTATTTATTTATTTTGTCACAACATCATATAAAAAGGATTATATAGTATATAAACATATATACGAGTAAAATATTAGGAGGTATAAGCATCAATATATATATAGGAAGAAGAAAAGAAAAGAAAAACAATAGGACAGGAACGGTAGGCACTTTTGTGCGCTTATGCACGCCCCTTATGGTCCTCTTAGGAATGGGGTGAGGTCAATAGTAGAAAGTTTTTGGTTAAAGCTTTTAGGATTATGGGAAGAGACCACAGAGTCAGGTAAAGTATTCCAAGCACTGATCATTCTGTTACAGAAGTCATATTTTCTGCAATCTAGATTAAAGCGGTTAACATTAAGTTTAAATCTGTTGGTTGCTCTTGTATTGTTGCAATTAAAGCTAAAGTAGTCTTTAACAGGAAGGACATTACAATAGAGGATTCTATGAGTTAAACTTAGGTCTTGTTGAAGGTGACGGAGTTCCAAGTTTTCCAAGCCCAGGATTTCAAGTCTGGTGGGATAAGGTATTTTGTTGTTTTCAGAGGAATGGAGAACTCTTCTTGTAAAATATTTCTGGACTCGTTCAATTGTATTGATGTCAGAGATGTGGTGAGGATTCCAAACAGGTGAGCTGTATTCTAGAATTGGTCTAGCAAAATGTTTTATATGCTCTGGTTAGTAGTGTAGTGTTTTTGGAAAAGAAGCTGCGCAGGATTAGGTTTACAACTCTTAGAGCCTTTTTTGCTATGTAGTTACAGTGGACTTTGACACTTAGATCATTTGACATGAACACTCCAAGGTCTTTAACGGAGTGGGGGTCGTCTGTAAGGTAATGTCCATCGAGTATGTACTTAGTGTTTAGGTTCTTTTTTCCAATATGTAAGACTGAGCACTTGCTGGTTGAGATCTGGAGTTGCCAAGTTTTAGACCAAGTGGTTAGATGATCAAGGTCTTTTTGGATGACAGATGCATTGTCTGTGGTGTTAAATAGTTTGACATCATCAGCAAAGAGAACACAATTACTTGCGATATGGTCACAAAGATCATTAATGTATAGTATGAAGAGTGTTGGTCCAAGGACGCTGCCTTGAGGAACGCCACTCTTGACAGGAACAGGATTTGATAGAGCATTGCCAATTTTGACCACTTGTTGTCTGTTGGACAGAAATGCAGATATCCATTTGTGAAGGGGTCCTGAATGCCATAGGATTTTAGTTTTAGGAGAAGTTTATCGTGTACTACTGAGTCGAAAGCTTTGCAGAAGTCTATGTAGATTGCATCTATTGTTTTGCCTTGATCAAGATTTGTAGTCCATATGTTTTTACAGTGAAGAAGTTGTAAGTTCCATGATAATTTTTTCCTGAAACCAAATTGTTTATTGGAGAGTAGGTTGTTAGTTTCTAAGTGTGAGGTAATGGATTGGTTGATGATTAATTCCATGACTTTGCAGGTGACCCAGCACAGAGAGATCGGTCTGTAATTTTCAACTAAGCTGGGGTCTCCTTTTTTGAAGATAGGGATGACTGTGGCTAGTGACCAAAGTTTGGGAAGGGAACTGGTAGTGAAAGCTTTGTCAAAGATTATGCTTAGGGGTTCTGCTATATTAGTGGAAAGTTTTTTTTAAGAAGTATGTGCATAGTCTATATTTATACATATATTATTTATTTATATTTATACATGCTCTATATTTCCACCCCTAACCACCCCAACGAGGCTGTTGAAATGATGTCCCAGTGCCTGGAGGCCGTACGGGTTTGGATGGGGAGGAACAGACTCAGACTTAATCCCACCAAGACCGAGTGGCTGTGGATGCCGGCGGCCCGGTACAGTCAACTAATTCCATCACTGACCATTGGGGGCGAACTATTGGCCCCCACGGAAAGGGCTCGTAATCTGGGCGTCCTCCTGGATGCACGGCTGTCTTTGGAAGATAGGGATGACTGTGGCTAGTGACCAAAGTTTGGGAAGGAACTGGTAGTGAAAGCTTTGTCAAAGATTATGCTTAGGGGTTCTGCTATATTAGTGGAAAGTTTTTTTTAAGAAGTATGTGCATAGTCTATATTTATACATATATTATTTATTTATATTTATACATGCTCTATATTTCCACCCCTAACCACCCCAACGAGGCTGTTGAAATGATGTCCCAGTGCCTGGAGGCCGTACGGGTTTGGATGGGGAGGAACAGACTCAGACTTAATCCCACCAAGACCGAGTGGCTGTGGATGCCGCGCCGGTACAGTCAACTAATTCCATCACTGACCATTGGGGGCGAACTATTGGCCCCCACGGAAAGGGCTCGTAATCTGGGCGTCCTCCTGGATGCACGGCTGTCTTTTGAAGATCATATGATAGCCGTCACCAGGGGAGCTTTTCATCAGGTTCGCCTGATACGCCAGTTACGTTCCTTTCTGGATCGGGCTGCCTTATGCACGGTTGCTCATGCCCTGGTTACATCCCGCCTGGACTACTGTAATGCTCTCTACATGGGGCTCCCCTTGAAGGGTACCCGAGACTCCAACTGGTCCAGAATGCGGCTGCGGGTGATAGAGGGAGCACCTTTTGGCTCCCATGTGACACCCTCCTGCGTAATCTGCACTGGCTCCCAGTGGTCTTCCGGGTTCACTTCAAGGTACTTGTTATCACCTTTAAACGCCCATGGCCTAGGACCGATATTTACGGGACCGCCTACTGCCACCATTAGCCTCTCACCGACCAGTGCGCTCTCACAGAGAGGGCCTCCTCCGGATACCGTCAGCTAAACAATGTCGGCTGGCGACCTCTAGGGGAGGGCCTTCTGTGGGGCCTCACCTCTGGAACGAGCTTCCTCTGGGGCTTCGTCAACTCCCCGATCTCAAGTCCTTCCGCCGTGAGCTGAAGACGCTGCTGTTTCGAAGAGCAGGACTAGCTTGAACGTAGTTTTAAACTTGGGATTTTAAAAAAAAGGGTTTAAATGAGGTTTTAAATTTGTATTTAAAAGTTAGAGCATCAATTGAATTTAACTGTCTATTCTTTTAGCTTTTTATGTATTATATGTTTTTCTGTTGTTTTTGACTGTGAACCGCCCTGAGTCCTTCGGGAGATGGGCGGTATACAAATATAATAAATAATAATAATAATAATAATAATAGTCCATCAGGTCCAATAGATAGCGATGATTTCAAGTTATGAAGAGCTTTTTCAACGTTATCTTCTGTGAAATCTATATGGGTTAAGTCATCATATTCAATGCTAGTGCGTTTATGGAATGTCGGATATGTGTTATTGCTGTTAACAAAAACTGAGCCAAAGAAACTGTTGAAGAGGTTAGCTTTAACCGTTTCGTCATTGTATTCTTTGTTGTTAGAATCTTTTAGTGGTGGGATGGATCTTGAGTCTTTAAGTTTATTGTTCATAAAATTATAAAAGGCACGATTGGAATTTGTGCACAAAAGGTTCTCTTCTTGCTTGGTGTGGTAATTGGTGCATTCAGTTTTTATTTGGTTGCATATATTTTTGTAGCGGCTTTTGAAATTTGCTACATAGCCTTTTTTGTTTCTTTTCCAGAGGGATTTTTTTTTTGATTGAAGCTTTTTTATTGATATGGGTAGTTTGCTTTTCCTGGTCATGTTGGTCATTTGTGGTACATATAGTTTAATGACTTTATTGATTTCAAGTAGGAAAACTCTATAGTGGTCTTCAGCGGTTATGCAGGTTGCAAACAGATTTTGCCAGTCCAGAAATGAAAGATCGTTGTTTATAAGATCGCAGTTGGCTTTTTTGAAGTTGTAGCTGGGAATACTATTGTTATTACGATTTAAGTATGGACGTATATTGAGACGAAAATCAATCATGCAGTGGTCACTGTTGGAAAAAGGTTCTTTAATTTGTAGTCCATAAATTGAGTTGGAGTTGTTGCAGAAGATGAGATCAAGACAATTGTTGAGTCTTGTGTTGTTAGTTACAAGTTGTTCAAGACCTAGGTTTGTAACAGTGTTGTATATGTAGTATGGATTGAATCGGTTGTACATTCATTAGTTATCCAGTTTATGAGAGGTAGATTTAGGTCACCCAGGAAGATGAGAGGATATGGGCAAGAGGTAGCCAATGTTAGCAGTGAGGTTAGCATATTTGCATGGGTAATGTCATAGTCAGGGGCTCTGTAGCATAGTAAGAATCACAGAGTAGTGTTGAGGGATAGGTCGCATACAATAGTTTCAGGAAGAGAAAGTTTTTGTGCAACTTGGATATTTTTTAGATTCAGTGACTTTTGTCATTTTATATTTTTATATAATATATTTCATTTTTCATATTATATGTGTCATTTAGTCATTGAATAGATCAAAGATAGTCAACCTTTTTATACCTACCGCCCACTTTTGTATCTCTGTTAGTAGTAAAATTTTCTAACCACCCACTGGTTCCACGGTAATGGTGATTTATAAAGTGTATAGTTGTCTGCGCATGTCTCTCATGCATCGTGGATTGCGTTTGGGGGGCGCACCGGCTACCAGCTCTGCTTCTCTGTTACAGCTGGGTGGTGTGGGAGGAGATGCACAAGCTATTCTGGGACGAGGCTCTTTTGTTTGCGGTCACACTATAGCGCCATTTAGTTTCACTTATGTAACATGAACTAAACTTATGCGTGGGCAATACAAATAGTATATTTTCAGAAATTTAAATTGCCACTGGGAATTTTATGAAAACCTAATGAAAATGTTTTTAAATAATCCTATAAAATTTTTTTAAAAAGTCAATTAAACTTAAAAAAAAGGAAAGTGCTTCAGTATCGGACAAAACCCCTACCACCCACCATGAAAGCTGGAACACCCACTAGTGGGCGGTAGAGACAAGGTTGACTACCACTGGAATAGATGAAGGTAAGTGCTTGAGTTAGGCTGTTAAAGAGGTTAGAATTCTATAGAATAGATGAGTTTCTCCTCCTTTTTCCTCCCTCTCTTCTTTTGCTGTCATTTGTTTCCTCCAGAAGTTAGAAGGAGGCTCCAACCCAACACAGATCTTTCAGTTTTCAAGTACCTACACACAAGCACATGCTTTATTAGCAGGAATCACTGCTTCTTTAATCTCGTTTCTATACTCTGTGACCCTGTTTTCACACTAGCCCACTAGCTCTCTGAAGGATAAAGGTAACCCAAAAACACTACTCTGAAATAGCACAAAAAGTGTGACTACCTTTCAATGCATCTGAATAAAACACGACTGAAAATAGGACAAGGTTTTAACTGATGAGGAAACCTGGCAGTGTAGCCATTTGTCTGAACTTATTGCTCCTTCCAGGACCATCCCATATTAAGAAGGATTTTTTTTAACCAGAAAGTGTCATTTGTTGGAAGGACAAACAAAGTCAGGAGACTTCACCTGTAAAATCCTATAATTTGCCCTGCATTAAGTCTGCTGGATTTTTAGATCTTGGGTGTCTAAACAGCTCAATTTATTATAGCAATTTTCTTGTTGGTGACCATGGACTGGAAGAATGGATGTTAGCATGTCCATAAGGAAGAATTCTATCTATTCAAAAGCAGAATTTACAGTCACTTTCTTGTTTTTTTAATCCACATTAAAATAAGTCAATTCCACTCCTCCTACATATACATTTATAAGAAGTTAATCTTATTTTAAGTTTTGAAAAATTTCTTGCCAAATATTATCTGCAATGTTCATTAAAGTTTTTCACTGAAATCTCTGAGGGAATTAGATTAAATGCAATGGTTTCCAGAGATCCCTGAAAACCTTAGACATGAATATATGTCTAGGTGACAAAGATCCTTATGCCAATAAATCCATAAAAAAACTCATAATTGTATAGTCTGAAAACTGGTAATAAAATAGCAGAGCATTTCCACATTCAAATTAGATAGCTTATCAAAGTATCACTTGAAATTCTTTTACTGTATACCTTATAATTCTAAATAATAGGATTATTTTCTGATTTTTAGCATGATTTTTGTTGAAAAAGGTATAATCTAGTTAAATAAAGATTCTTTAGATTAATCTGAGCCCAGGTATGATTTCTCTTTATTTTTCAAAAGTTTCTTATTCTGTTTAGTATGGTTTCAAGACTGACTCCAATTTTGTTTCTTTTTTTGCTTGCTTGGTACTGTACTCTGGTGTTAATCTCCTGTTTCAGAATTAATATCCCCCACTCAGTTTTTTCCAGCTTTTTTTTTTTTGGTAAGTTTCTCTGGAAAAATCTATTTGCTGCTATGTTACGAAAGTTTTATACTTTGACGTAGATAAGACTTTGCCTTTTTTCATTTCTCCTTCTCTAAATAGTATTTATCTATATAAATCATAATTTTAACCTGTGGCCCTATTGACTATTCCTTGCCATTTCTGTAGTTAGAATCACACGAAATAATGTATCCATCCATGTAGTGAGGCTTAGATGTGTTACGTTTACTTTCTCTTTGACAATTACTTTATTTTGTGCGTGCATGAGTTTATGTATATCAAAAATAAATCTTTATATTTTGAAATGAGTTACTTGAGTTATTCCCCATTGGTTAAAACACATTGTTTAGTGCTGATATATTCATAAAATACCCTTGACCTTGGACCTAGATTTTAGATCTATAGTGAATAACCACGGTTTTCAATCTGTTTAGAATATACGTACATATGGATATTTCTGTTCAAATGTAAGCTGAGAAATTACAGCATGAATATAACTGCCTGGGGAAAGTGTATAAGAATAACTTGATAAATTTGTATTCATGTGAATACAAATACCATGCTATTTGCCCAATGTAAGGGTAAACATAATATTTCAGTATGATTCTGAAGATTTACCAACAGATATTTAATGGATTTGGAACAACGTTAAGCATAAGACACCTGCTTGTCATATACAAGATTTTTGCTTCAAATTGTTCCAATTAAAGTCAGAACAGTGATGTGAATCCATTTGTTCTGCATTGACATCTATTGATGCCCAGATGGCTAAATCTAACAGAACAGATGCTAAAATACCCTTAGGTATTTGTGGTCTTATTGAAGATTTTTAACCATCTCAATAATGATTAAGCATATATGTATATAGAGAATAGAATTTTTTTTTATTGGCCAAGTGTGATTGGACACACAAGGAATTTGTCTTGGTGCATATGCTCTCAGTGTACATAAAAGAAAAGATACGTTCATCAAGGTACAACATTTACAACACAATTGATGATCAATATATCAATATAAATCATAAGGATTGCCAGCAACAAGTTATAGTCATACAGTCATAAGTGGAAAGAGATTGGTGATGGGAACTATGAAACGATTAATAGTAGTGCAGATTCAGTAAATAGTCTGACAGTGTTGAGGGAATTATTTGCTTAGCAGAGTGATGGCCTTCGGGAAAAAACTGTTCTTGTGTCTAGTTGTTCTGGTGTGCAGTGCTCTATAGCGTCATTTTGAGGGTAGGAGTTGAAACAGTTTATGTCCAGGATGCGAGGGATCTGCAAATATTTTCACGGCCCTCTTCTTGATTCGTGCAGTATACAGGTCCTCAATGGAAGGCAGGTTGGTAGCAATTATTTTCTATTCTCTATTCTATTCTATTCTATTCTATTCTATATGTATATTTATTCATATTCCCAAGAATTTTAGAGCTCCCTGAACAAAAAGAGCAGCTAAGATACTGTGCACAACCCTAAGACACCCCCCCGCCCGAACTTTGGCAGGCAGAAGACTTGAGATTGAGGAAGGCACACGCACCCATATGGGTGAGAAGGGAATATTTATACATTTATATTTACCATACATTGTTACACCACTGTGCATACTCTTAGAATTATTTAACATTCATATTACTACAAAGTTGCCAGAATTTTTCTTGTTCTTAATTACATTAGATCTTGCCAAAATTTTGTTTGTCTGGACTTGTGTGGTATAAAGTACTGTGAACTCAGCCTTTTTGTTTAATTATTGAACCATCCATTAAAAGAGCTTTTTAAAATCCTATTATCATTAGTAGGCAAAGAACACCAGTAGACTCTTATCATGTTTAATGCAATTAATTGACTCTTTATTATTTTAAAGCAGCCATTTTAGGTTATTAAGATGAGTACTCCTGATAGGTCATTTTTAAAAAAAATATAACTTCAATATCTCATCAAAAGTTTAGAAATGTTGTGCTTTTTATTTCTCTAAAATAACTTCAGGCATCATCTAAAACCATCCCTGCAAAATTAATATGAAGAATTGCTTGAAACAGCAAATGTTTCACAATACTACGATTTAAGAGTAAACGTAACTGTCAACTGTTTTTCCTATAGCAGCAATTTCAGAAACATTATGTTTGATTTAAAATAATCTTAAAATTTGCGATTGTATCTAAGCTTCTGTTCTTTGTCAATGTGAGTCATTATCAGATGTGACCCAATTCAAACACCATTTTATAAAAGAATGTGCAAATGTATATTTGAACAGAACTAATTATATTTTGGATTTCTCCCCTCCCCCATGCTGATGATTCCTAAATGCCATTTAACTGAATGAATTATTTCCACTTCAGGCTGAAAACAAATAACAGAACAACAAATGAGCAACTCACAGTAAAATTAATTATTATTAAAACAAGTACACAGAAATGTCTGGTGTAAATTGGTTATGTATCACTTTTGTATTTTACTTTAATTATGAACATATTGCAGTGATATTTAGCATTTTAATTACCATCATTTAGTATTTTTAATTACATAGATATATTTCTACTGATTATCAGAGTGACAAAATACAGTTACTTTATAATTCTGATTTTATATATAAATCTGATTTTTAAGTAATTTTTTAAAATATTACTTTAATTTAATAGTTGGATTTTTAGATCACTTGGCTCTGAAAAGGCTCTGGCTAGCACACAATATTTCAAGTATTGTAATTTTAAAACACATTTAAAAATATAAGTAGCCAGAGAAAAGAATAACAGCAATATATCTCAACAAGTGTGTCTTTCAAAGGAAGTAATGGCAGATTGAAGACAGTTCTGTGAAAAGCAAAGCCAATGATCAAAGTGAAAAACAAAGAATGAGTGAACATATTGGCTTTTTGAACTTGCCCAGACAAAGAGAGAAGAGATTACCCACAAGTGCTTCAGACGTTTGCTCCTCATGAGGTTACAGCCATTTTGAGCAAAGGGAAGCAAAGGAGTAGCCATCTTCCTCAAATCAAACCCAGCCCCTGAAAAGGAAAATAAATTCACATATTGCCTTTTCTAATCATTAGAAAATTTTAACTATAAGTTGAAAAACTTGAAAAACTTGAAAAGTCACCAAAAAAACTAATTAAGGCTTTGATTTTAAAAAGTCCAGATAAATTTGATATATGATTTTGAAATTAATTATAAATAATCCTTCCAGTGGGAATGTGAATTTGCTTTGAATTTTTTCTAAGCCATGATACAGATAAGCAATTTTAAAAATTGAATACTAGAGGGAACTAAAGATTTTAATTAAATTTTAATTAACGAGTACATATACTTATAATGGGACACGGTGGCTCAGGGGCTAGGACGTTGAGCTTGTCGATCAAAAGGTCGGCAGTTCAGTGGTTCAAATCCCTAGTGCTGCCGTGTAACGGGGTGAGCTCCCGTTACTTGTCCCAGCTTCTGCCAACCTAGCAGTTTCGAAAGCACCTAAAAATGCAAGTAGAAAAAATAGGGACCACCTTGGTGGGAAGGTAACAGCATTCCATGCGCCTTTGGCGTTGAGTCATGCCGGCCACATGACCACGGAGACGTCTTCGGACAGCGCTGGCTCTTTGGCTTTGAAACAGAGATGAGCACTTCCCCCTAGAGTCGGCAATGACTAGCACGTATGTGCGAGGGGAACCTTTACCTTTACCTTATACTTATAACAGCTATAGAATTATGCAAAATATTATAACCTTGGAAATACAGGATACTTTTGAAAAATGGAATCAGAAGTTAATATCAACAACGTCAGTAGTCATGTTTGCACTTCTGAATAGACTTTGTCCAAAAGAAATTTTGAAAAGAATGACAGAAGATAAATGTTCTATATAACAAGGCAAGGATAGTATTGAAAGTGGATCTACAAATGACAGGCTGCAAGAATGACATGGAAAAATGTGTCTCATAACAGAACAAATTGGTTGGTGCTTTAAATATCAAAAGGCAATTGCAAATAATAAACCAAAAGAGTGACCCGGATAATTCTTTTATATTGGATTTACAAAAAGGGTTTTTGAAAGCTTGGAACAGTGCTAAATTTGAAATTGTCTTTTAATATCCTTCTCACCATTTTAAGTAAAGGAAAAAAGTTTTGTTTATGAAAAAGTCTAACAGTATTGAAGTAAGATTAGATTACAATTAGAAGAGATAACCAAACAACATATTGAGATGAAACTGGAAACATTTTTCTTAGGAATACTCCCAGGGTCTTATGGAAAAAAAATACAATATTTAATCATATTATCACAGCAGCAAGAATAATATACACACAGAATTGGAAAAATAATAACATACCGACCAAAGATAATTTGATTAGAAAAGTCTTGGAATGTGCAGAAATGGATAAACTTACAAAGGAGTTTCAAGAGAAAGAGGAAACAGAACATTATATAGTATGGGAGAAATGGTACAAATCGCTAGAGGAGAGAGATAAAAGACAAGGAAAGATCAAATAAGGAAGTTATAGGAGTAGACATGTAACAACAAATAAGAGGAAACAGAAAAAATGTAGTTTGTAGAAATGAAATTGGGTACACTATTATTTACCGTATATACTCGAATATAAGCCGATCCGAGTATAAGCCGAGGTCCCCAATTTTACCCCAAAAACTGGGGTAAACTGGGGACTTGAGTATAAGCCGAGGGTGGGAAATGAGGCACCTAGGTTGAAACCCTCCTCCCTCAGCTGAGAAGGCTGGCGGCTCCCCGCCCGCCTCTCACTGCACCGGCAGGGCTTCCCAGCTAATGCAAAAGCCCGCCAAGTTTGCGCGGTAAAATGTGAAAAAGAAAAAAAAACTCAGTATAAGCCGTATATACTCGAGTATAAGCGAGGGCTTAAAAAAAAAACTCAGTATAAGCCGTATAGACCCGAGTATAAGCCGAGGGGACGTTTTTCAGCACAAAAAACGTGCTGAAAAACTCGGCTTATACTCGAGTATATACGGTATATGTATATATGTAAATAAATTAATATTAGACTTGTATGTATAAAGGATACATTGAAATAAGGGAGAAAAAATGGACAAGTAAGAAATGTTCAACCATTGCAAAATTGTTGGAAAGAATCTATTGTTTAAAGATTCTTTTTTGTTTTTTTGAAAAATGTTTAATAAAAATTGTATAAAAGAAAAAGCCTACAAACCAGTCCTGCTCTGTGAGTGTCTGTGTGTATATATATTCTTCACTTATGATTATGCAACTCATGTTTAAGGAGTAAGTTGATTCATCCCAGCAAATATAAAAGAGAAAAAGATTTCACATAATAAGATGCAATATTTCAAGATAAGCGGTGACAGTTTCAAACCCAGTACTCCGTTGCCTTATTTTTGGGATTACATATGGTATTATTTTGCAGTATGCCAACTTTCTATTTTGTGTATTTTATATTAAAATATATAGTTTTGATGGAGTGGCTCGGCATGGAATCTTTCAGGCATTGAGAAAAGTTTAAGTAGACCTATGAGTGCCTACAAAGCCACCTTGGAGACCCTTGTTATGTTCAAAGTTGTCCCCACTGAAATACATTTTGCAATTCAAAACCTTGAATTAAGCAAGAGTTAGGCACCAGCTCTTGTTTCTTGGGCATATTCTTTGATAAGAGTCTGCCACTAATTTGTTACATCTTTCCAGAAGGTGTCAGGTTTAGAAATATAGGACTTTAATGGATTTTTGTTTTATCCAACAGTGCCTATTGCTTCCTACCTGTATATACATTGTTCTGTGGAGAAAGCATAATTACTGATTAGACTTTATGCAATAATTTTGATTTTTCTTTTTGAAGAGCTCATTCTTCATATGTAAAACAAAGTCAAGAAGGGCAGTATTAGCTAGATAAAAATGTATCCAGTTGGCTCAGAGTTGCTTGTTAATCAAGGACTGAAGTACAGGAAAAGCTTAGTAAGACCAGATCAAGAGTTTTTTTTTCCTATAGTCCTTTAAACTCAATTGCTATGATGAGAGAAGGTCAGGCTGAATAAAATAGGAATTTAAAAAAGAACCTATAATATAAAATGTTAAAGGAGAACTGTTTGTAGGCTTTTTCACACAAAAAAACTTTTTTCCCCTTTATTAAAATGTCAAGAGGGATGTTTATAAAGATATCTTATTATATGCATCTTTTAAACATTTTCCACATATTGTAACGGAAAAAATAGACACTATACTGAAAGTTCTCTAGCAACTTTCAGTCATTTTCCTTTGAAGCATTCTGGATTAGTCACATCCCAGTTTCTATCAGATTTATATATTTATTTATTTATTTTTGTCATAACAGTATACACAAACAAATGTCATAGATAAAACAGCATATCTTGAAGAATATATATATATATATATATATATATATATATATATATATATATATATATATATATAAATAATTAAAATTATGCATCAACTATAGTAATTGGATATAATGAAGGGAACAATAAGACAGGAATGGCAGGCACATCTGTGCTCTTATGCACGCCCCTTATAGTCCTCTCAGGAATGGGGTGAGGTCAATAGTAGACAGTTTTTGGTTGAAGATTTTGGGATTATGAGTAGAGACTATGGAGTCAGGTAATGAGTTCCAAGCATTAACAACTCTGTTACAGAAGTCATATTTTCTGCAATCAAGTTTGAAGCGATTAACATTTAGCTTGAATCTATTTTTTGCTCTTGTAATATTGCGATTGAAGCTGAAGTAGTCTTTTATAGGAAGGATATTGCAATAGATGATTTTGTGTGTTAAACACAGGTCATGTCAAAATCGACGGAGTTGTAAATTTTCTAATCCCAGGATTTCAAGTCTGTCGGTATAAGGTATTTTGTTGTTTTCAGAGGAGTGAAGAACTCTTCTAGTAAAATATTTCTGGACTCGTTCTATTGTGTTTATGTCAGAGATGTGGTATGGGTTCCAGACAGATGAGCTGTATTCAAGAATAGGTCTGGCAAATGTTTTGTATGCTCTGGTTAGTAGTGTAGAGTTTTTGGAAAAGAAGCTACGTAAAATTAGGTTTACAACTCTTAGACCTTTTTTTGCTATGTAGTTGCAGTGGGCTTTAGCATTAAGGTCATTAGATATGAGAACTCCAAGGTCTTTGACAGGGTGGGGGTCGTCAGGTAGGTAATGTCCATCCAGTTTGTACTTGATATTGGGGTTCTTTTTTCCAATATGTAAGACTGAGCATTTGCTGGTTGAGATTTGGAGTTGCCAAGTTTTAGACCAATCAGAAATTAAGTCGAGGTCTTCTTGAAGGGTAGAAGTATTATTAGTGGTATTAAATAGTTTGACATCGTCAGCAAAGAGAACACAATAACTTGAGATTAAGTCACAGAGATCATTTATGTATAGTATGAAGAGTGTTGGTCCAAGAACACTACCTTGGGGAATGCCACTTTTGACAGGAACAGGATTTGATATAGCGTTGCCAATTTTGACCACTTGTTGTCTGTTTGACAGAAAGGCATTTATCCAATTGTGAAGAGGTCCCGAAATACCGTAGGATTTTAGTTTAAGGAGTAGTTTATCATGTACTAGATTGTAATGGAGAAAATGGTGGGCATATATTGACAGATCAGTTTACTCTGTAAATATGAGTTGTTTAATCATAAATAAAGAATATATATATATATGCTCCCCCTCCACACCACCAAGAGCCCATCCTTAAGGGAGGTAGGTGACTTAGAAACATGAAATATAAACAAAGAAACAAATGAATGAATAAAAATATATAAAATCTAAAAATACATATGGTGAAAAATGTAAATACATAAAGAAAGGTTGGAAAAGGTTTGAGATTATGTAGTCTAATCCCATGCCTTGGGCAAGAACCCATCACTAAAGCATTTTTCACAGTCTTCTCATCTCTATAAATACTTCCAGCAAAGAATCATCTATTTCCACAGAAATGTGTTACACTGTTGAATAGTCAGCATAAAAAAACAACAAAGGTACTTTTTAAAAGGCAGCTGGGCTGTTTTTGTTTTGAGGAAGAAGTTTTGCCTCACATCATTTTGCTTCTTGGATGAGAAGCAAAATGTCTTTTTCTTCTTCCTCAAAAAACAAAACAAAACAAAACACAAAAAACCAGTCCAGTTGCCTTTTGAAAAACACACCTTTGAGACAACTATGACCTGGATGATCTTCATAGGCATTTAGCTTAAGAAACTTTTCCTAATGTCCAACCAAAATCACTTTTTTATAGCAGAATTAGAAACATTCCTTGCTACTTCTTCAAAAAAGATATCTTGATTTTAACCCATGCCCCAAAATTAGTCTCCAAATTACCCAGTAAAAGAATATGCATGTGTATGTATATCTAATCTATCTGATTTAATGTGAAATTGTGCTATTCCCATGCAAAATATAATTTTTAAAAATTGGTTTTAAAAATAAGCTCTGTGTTTCCTTCCCCCCCCCCTCCAATAACAATGTTGGTAGTTAACAAGTTTGAGGCAATATGGTAAGGATCTGCTTGGTACCGACTGTAAGATGGCATGCTAGGCAGGGTAAACCATGTTCTGAGAGGGCAGAAGAATGACTACTGACTTGTTCTTTTGAGGTATTATAATTTTGATCACTGGGATGCTAGGAGTTAGCATAATTGATTGGCAAGCTTGGCCCTTCCTGGAAAGGGCCCACTTATCACTGGCAAGACTCAATTGCATCTGGAGTCCCTCTTGCTGCCAATACTCTATGTTAATTAGCTCAAAGAGGCAGCAGAAGCGGATGGCACAGTGAGATAGGCAAGCCAAGAGAAAAAAAATCTGGCACCGAGAAAATAGCATTTGTAGCATTACACTCCAGTCCTGTTTCTGTGTTATCCTGGCATTCATTCTGTAATTGTCAAGAGTTTTCATCTTGGCCCAAATTGTACAAAATGTGAAAGTTAAAGAAAGCCCTGAGCCCATCATTAGAATGCTGAGAGCTAAGCTCCAGGTTGTGTTGCAAGATCAGCATAGAAATGTAACAATCTAAAGCACAAGAGAAAGCAAAGTCAAAGCTTGTGATTGGCCCCATTTCAGGATGAAAAAGTGAACAAAGCCCAAAATAATGTTAGCTTTTCCACCCCAAAAGAGTTTAATAGATATAGAATTTAATGAGATATTAAACCATTTGGTTGGTGACTCATAACTCATAACTCAGGACTGAGTTAGATTTTAGTTTATGGGTTTTATCTTGGGTTTTAATTTTTATATTTTTAATTAAGGCTTTTGAATAAGTTTTTTAATTGTTTTTAGAATTGTATTTATTGTATTTCTTGCTTTTAAATGCCTGTAAACCGCCCTGAGTCCTTTGGGAGATAGGGCGGTATATAAATATAAACAATAAATAAATAAATAAATAAATAAATAAATAACAATGTCAGAGAGATTATCCCATCACTCAGTCCCATTTTAGCTGGAAATTAGATTGGAACATAGCATATTGTTTGGAAAAACCCTAGCCACAGTAAAAAAATATATGAACTAGCTGAAAAGGTTGTTATGTATCTCAAAGACACCTATTCAATTTCCTGCTTCAAGCCAGATCTCTGCTTCAGTTGGCAAATCCGCTTCAGCCAGGTGATTTGACTGAAATTCATCAAATTGAAACACTCTTTCAAATTTTTGCACTACTCTAATGATTATAATTCAGGCTACATATAATACATACTTTACCAAGCTGATCAAAATGTTTTGGCCAACAAGTACCAATGCATAACTACACTGCTTTTAAAACACCAGGAAAATTCCTTGCAAAATTGAAACCACAACACAAAATACACCAGATAAAAATTCTGAGATGTAAAATAAACCTCCAGGAAATATGGATGCTCAATTTGTGTATAAAGGAGCAATCTGAACTGTTTTTAGTCAAGTTTCATGCAAAGCATTATTGACAGAGCAAGCAGATGTATTTAAGTCTCATAGACAATTTATTTAGATTTATGTTAATTAGTTTGATAGAATTTGGTTTCTTTCCCCTGATTTTATACCCCTTTCTTTTCTTTGTAAAATGCCCTACTTTCTTCACCATACTTTATTATAGTGCAGTAATACCAACATAAATAATTTTAATAAGTGTTTGTGTGAAAATAGAAGTGCCAAATTGTGCACAGTATGAGAACAAATCCCTTTTTATTGCTTATTGGCATATAAGTGGGCAATTTATTATACTGACTTTTATATCTCTCCCAACACACAGCAGAAGAATGCATTTCTTGCATATCTTACTATATCAGTACAATTTTAGCTATCTCCAACATTCACCTACTAATTAAAGATCTCCCAAAACTAATCTGCTATTTTGATTGATATCTATAAGTATAACACTTTTTTAAAATTTTATTTTGTCACAACAGTATACACAAGCATCAACATAAAATAACAACATATCATATAAGCATATATATGAGCAAAAGTATGCAATAACTATATTAATTTGATATAATGAAAGGAAATTATAGGACAGGAATGGTAGGCACTTTTGTGCTCTTATGCACATCCCTTAAAAATAACTTTGTGTTATGTTTCCATGAACCCGGAATCATGGCTTCATTTTTGTTTTCAAAGCCACTTAAAACTTCAAAAAATTCTGGAAGCTGATAACCTTCCCACTATTGGAACATACCAAGTTAAGTGGTATCTCACACAAAACATGCTATCAATGACATCATTCTCTGTTGTAATTGTGAAAGTTATTAGCTGTGCACTCCTTTTGAATGAGGCACTGGGGAAGGGTCCAATTGCTGTGCGTGAAGGAAGCTAGACTTTAACACAAGCATTTGAAAAAAAATACTTTTTTGGTATCTTCATATGGAGGAAACACAGCTTCACTGACTTTTCATTTAGAAGCAAAAAGAATATCAAAGGACAATGTGATATAAAAGAGGGGAAAGAAAAAGGAATGAACATCTCAAGCTATGAAGATTCATGGAAATCGATTAATTACAGCAGCTCATTTTTAATTAGTCAGTACAACTGTATCAACCACAAGTGAATATGTTTATGTTATAATAAAACAATCATTTTCTGTTTGAATGATCAGTGGATGTGCAGGAAATACATAATTCAGCTTCTCTGTTTACAGATATATTCCTGGCAGCTATTCTTGCCTCATATTCTAGCAAAACAGGAATAAGAATACTTGTTTTCCAGGACTAATTAAAAACAGATGAGCTTTCCCTAAAATGTTTTCTTGAAGATGTAGAGATTGGATTTCACTTGGTAGAAATTCATCACTATCTTATTATTACAGAATAAATCTACTATAATGCAAATGTTGCATCCGGTGGAAATATTTCAAAACAACCAGAATGTAATGAATATATAGTTTGCATTCAAAGCTCCACACAAATAACCTCAATAATTTTAGACTTGCACCCAAGTTCTATTTGATGTATTTCTTGAGTAAGCCATCAGCATACTCAATTTTTGGACAATTTTTCTCCTGTTTCTAATTTCCCCTTTTTAGGAAAGATTGTTGAGAAGGTGATCCACACTACAAGTTCAGTCAATCCTAGATAAGGTTGTATTACCACGATCCCTTAGATATTTCAAGTTTAAGTATGTTGCATCATTGATCAGACCTATGGATCCCTTCTGGGTGGAGTGGGATGTAGATGTCTTCTTGATCTTTCAGTGGTTTTCAATATAAAGATGATATCCTTGTAGATCAGCTTTGGTAATTAGGAAGGGGGTACACAATATGTACTAGTTTCTTTTCCTTCTAGGGTTGGTTCCAGATGTTGCTGGTCTGTGGCCCCTTCTCTATGCAGTACCTCAGAACTCAATCCACTCCCCGATCTTATTGATTGATTTTAAAAAGCTCCCATATTGCAAATTGATTCTGAGCAGTGTATAACAAAGTTAAAAAAATAATAACTATTGTTGCAATAAAAGTGTTAAAACCTAAAAAATCACAGCTAAAAAAAGAAATAATGGGTGAAGGAATGTTAATAATAGAATCACCTTACAAGTTCACCAGTTCCCTGGGGTTACCAGGACTGATGGTGCCACCAGATCTTGAGAGACCTTCTGAAAGTCAAGAGTGATGGTGACAGCCTCACCTTAGTGTGGAGGATATTACACATCATAGGTGCCATGACTAAGGCCCACCACCTAGCATCATCAATATCAGTATGTTGATGATGTTCAACTTTATATATTTAGGCCAAAGAAGTGATGCTTTGACAATTTTTTCAGTATCTGGGGAATGTTTGGTGCTGTATTATCTGAGGATATTGATATTTCTTTTGATTACATATATAATTTTAAGAATCTTATCATTCATTCTATCCTTGCTGCCTGCTACTTCTGTAATCTCACACAAATATCTGCTTGTTGTATTATTTAAAAGATGGTTTTCGTCTGCTTTATTCTCATGCTTAATAACTAAATTATTTCATTTGTGCTTTGTAATTATTTAATACTTTATTAACACAGACTGTATTATTCTTCTCATTAATTTCTCCCATAAATTTATCATTAATATACCTCAGGTTTTAATGCACTTGTTATGTCTGTAACTAGTCACCCTTTTCTCAGACTTGTATTCATTACTAGCCAATTTTGGGATTCTATCCCCTTTTATCAAAAACAATTTACCTTCCTCTTCTCACACCTGATTTAACTCATTAAAACTGCTCTAAATAGTTGGACAGACTTTGGAGTAAATTTGGGCCATGTAAATTCTCTAAAAGGGATGTGGTGGCTCAGTGACTAAGATGCTGAGCTTGTCAATTGAAAGGTCAGCAGTTCAGCAGTTCGAATCCCTAGTGGGTGAGCTCCCGTTACTTGCCCCAGCTTCTGCCAACCTAGCAGTTCGAAAGCACGTAAAAAATGCAAGTAGAAAAATAGGGACCACTTTGATGGGAAGGTATCAGTGTTCCCTATGCCTTTGGAGTTTAGTGAAGCCAGCCACATGACCATGGAGACATCTTCAGATAGCGCTGGCTCTTTGGTTTTGAAATGGAGATGAGCACTGCCCCCTAGAGTTGGGAACGACTAGCAAATATGTGTGAGGGGAACCTTTACCTAAATTCTCTAAATGGAAGTGGTTTGTTTGTTTTTTTGTCACCAGGGCTGGGAAGTGGCTCACCAGGCTAATGCAGCCTGTTATTAACACACAGCTGCCTGCAGTTACAATTACTGCAGGCTCGAGTCCCACAAGGCCCAAGGTTGACTCAGCCTTCCATCCTTTATAAGGTAGGTAAAATGAGGACCCAGATTGTTGGGGGGACAATAAGTTGACTTTGTATATAAATATACAAATAGGATGAGACTATTGCCTTATACAATGTAAGCCGCCCTGAGTCTTCGAAGAAGGGCGGGATATAAATTTAAATAATAATAATAATAAAAAAACCATTGATGTCCATCCCTTTGGCAGATAGAGACTATGTGAATGTCAAAATCAAAACAGATATTGAGAGAAGCTGTACCATATTTTAATAATTTGCATCCACAAATAACATGGATTAGAGGATGCAAATTAGTGCTGTCACTGATATTCTGTAAATCCCTCAACATATGTTGTATTACTATTTAATATTTAGAAGTAATATTTATCCTAAATATTAAACTAATAGAAGAATCTGTTTATTCTATCCAAGTCCATTCCTAGTGCTATTACTGTAGGAGAAATAGTTACCTTTTATGTTTGTTCCAAAGTATCCTGGTATCTTGTTCTTAAGCCTTCTGATCTGAATCTGTGCTTTTTTTTTTTGTAATTGAATATATCACTCATTTATTATTTGGCCTACTTTAATTTCCTCTCCAGCTTGCACTGCAAATGAAAGACTCCTAGCTGTTTTTAATTTTATGCTCTGACAGCAGAAGACATATTTGCATGATTAAAATGCCAGATATCGTTGTAATTGTTATCAATTAAGTTAATTAATAGTAAATGGCTGTAGTTTTTACACAGAAGAGACTGCTGTTCTAAATCTTTATTAATACCAAGTCGTCTTTAAACTTCTGTTCCTCATAGCTTACTTCTTTTTCCTTTTTAAGATTATATATAATTAATATCCATTTCTTTAATGAATGCAGTGTGTAGCAACAATATGAATCATAGACTCATCAACCTTTCCAGTTCGGGAATTAAAATGCAGTTTTCCATAAAAAGTATTAGACTCATTAACTAGCTGAATTATCCAAATGCCATGCAGTCCTTATGGTCACATACCCTTTAAATTAACACACTGACAAACCTGTTCACAAATCATAATTGGTTACAAAACAGAATATTAGCTGAGGATTTTTAAAGCCATATTTGTAGGTCTGGGGATAAATTTAAATGACCTCTTTTATGTATGGTTTTAGTACTAGACATTTCCTTTGCATTGACAAATATTATCAGAAAAACATACATTTATGTTATACATGCTATGGCTGAACTGTATAAACATAATTTTAACATGTTTTCTGGGCATTTGTATTATGTATGAATTAATATTCACATACTGGAAATTCTTAATAGTTAGAGGAAAGAGATTGCTCTCCAGGATGGAAGATAAGCAAAGACTGATACATAGAATGAAGGAAGATGATATTTTAAATCTTCCCTATTATGACAAGATTATTAAATATAATAATGTAACAAGGCCCCAATAGAGGTGCTTATGGCTAGGTAGGTGGCTGACAGAGTACAGAGAATATCCCCTTGGTTTGTCATTTCTATTTAAACTTTCTTACTTTTAATCATTTTGTAAGCCACCAAGAGTCGCATCAATAGTTAGATGGGTGGCATGTAAAATAAATAATATAAATAATAATAAATTTCAGAAAGCCTGCTTTTCTGGATAGCCATGATTGATCAGTAAGGTGGCTAAGAGCCATGGTGGTGCAGTGGTTAGAATGCAGTATTACAGGCTAATTCTGCTGACTGCTAGGAGTTCGATTTTCACTGGCCAAACAACCTTCCATCCTTCCAAGGTTGGTAAAATGAGGATCCATATTGTTGGGGGCAATATACTGACTCTGTAAACTGCTTAGAGAGGACTGTAAAGCACTGTGAAGTGGTATATAAGTCTGTGATTGTATTGCTACCACAGAACAGAAAATTCAAATAAGACAGGAATTAAAATATTTCTAATCATATTTTTATTGCAACGTTTTTTAAAAATATTAGAAATTTAAAAGAAGATAACTAACAAAAACATATATAGTTTTTGTTACTTGTTATCTTCTTTTAAACATATATATATATATATATATATATATATATATATATATATATATATATATATATATATATATATATATATAAATATAAGCATGAAATAATTATACGAGTTGGATACGATCAAAGGGAACATTAGGACAGGAATGGTAGGCACGCTGGTGCTCTTATGCATGGCCCTTAAAGACCTCTTAGGAATGGGATGAGGTCAATAGATAGTCTTTGGTTAAAGCTTTGTTATAATGATATGCCTGCAAGTAAACAACCAAGCTCAGTGAGCATAAAGGACTCCACACTAAAACCTTGTCTTGACTTTCTTCATTCAGATCTATGATTTCATGATTTACAAAACAAGTATTAAGTTGCATTTGCTTGGAATTATGCTACAGATCCAGTTGCATTCTTTCTAGTATTACAGAGTTCACCGGTCAATATCCTATAAGTTCAATATACTAATGAGCCAGGATATCATTGTCATCTCTCTGAAAATTAGAGATACAAATTGTGAGATTTATTCAATCCTATCTTAGCCATTTCAGAATTACTTTCTGAACTATTTGATCCCTTGAATTTATTTTTTATTTTGCTACTCTTTTTCCTTTTCTTTTGTTTGTTTAAGACATACATACAGATACACACTTTGCTGCATTAAAACATTTAAGTGATAGTTTTTCTTTAAAATGAACCAACCAGACTGAAATGTATATAGTATTCCATGCATTACATATATTCAAAGACACATTAAAATCCACCTTTGTACCATTATTTTTTCATATATATATATATATATATATATATATATATATATATATATATATATGGAAAAGAGAAAGACAAAAGATTCACCTTGAAAAAATTCTAGTGTATCATGAGTTAATCATTTATACTTATCATTTATCATGTATAGAATGCTTCTTTTATTCAAAGCAATAAGGATGTTTTAGACACATCCTAGATTTGCATTAATTCCATATTCTCAGAATAGCACATCCAACATAATGATTTTTAAAAACTATATTAACCTTAGCATTGTCATATCACAAATATTCATTCCACCCAAATCTCAGATTGTGCTTTTCTAACTCAAATAGATTTCTATTTCTCAGCAACATCTACCCAATTACTTTATTTATTTATTTATTTATTTATTTATTTATTTATTTATTTTGTCACAACAGTATATATAAGCATAACCATGAAATAACTATACGACATATAAGCATATATATAAATATAAGCATGAAATAATTATACGAGTTGGATACGATCAAAGGGAACATTAGGACAGGAATGGTAGGCACGCTGGTGCTCTTATGCATGGCCCTTAAAGACCTCTTAGGAATGGGATGAGGTCAATAGATAGTCTTTGGTTAAAGCTTTGTTATAATGATATGCCTGCAAGTAAACAACCAAGCTCAGTGAGCATAAAGGACTCCACACTAAAACCTTGTCTTGACTTTCTTCATTCAGATCTATGATTTCATGATTTACAAAACAAGTATTAAGTTGCATTTGCTTGGAATTATGCTACAGATCCAGTTGCATTCTTTCTAGTATTACAGAGTTCACCGGTCAATATCCTATAAGTTCAATATACTAATGAGCCAGGATATCATTGTCATCTCTCTGAAAATTGGAGATACAAATTGTGAGATTTATTCAATCCTATCTTAGCCATTTCAGAATTACTTTCTGAACTATTTGATCCCTTGAATTTATTTTTTATTTTGCTACTCTTTTTCCTTTTCTTTTGTTTGTTTAAGACATACATACAGATACACACTTTGCTGCATTAAAACATTTAAGTGATAGTTTTTCTTTAAAATGAACCAACCAGACTGAAATGTATATGGTATTCCATGCATTACATATATTCAAAGACACATTAAAATCCACCTTTGTACCATTATTTTTTCAGAAATTACAGCTAAAATCTACCCAGATAGTAGAAGGGTGTCTGAAAGTTTTCATTCAAGAAGAAAAAAAATATTCTAAATAAACTTTAATCAGTCACAATAGAAATTTGTGGCCTCATTTAGGATCCTAAATATGTTTCCATGTTATAATTAAAACAGTTTGTCAGGGTTCCAAGTAACACCCCCAACGAAAGAAGACTCCGGGGCGTGAAGTTCCTCAAAGTTCCATTTTATTAGAGATGTCATATTGGCACATCTGGGAAAACCCGAATCTGAAAGTTTCTAGGTTTTCCCCACCCAAAGGAAAATCCAGGTCCCTGCCCAGCACCCACATGTCCATCATATGGTCCAATCAAAGCACTGTCCCAACTGGAGATGCCTCCCAGTCACACCCCTCCAAGTGCAAGGCAAGATGTCCTTGACTCTCTGAGAAAGGAATGTTATTATGACTATATATCTCCCCTGCTTCCTACAATTCCCCCTCCCAGGTTCCCACAGTACTAAATGTGGCAGGCCTGAAGGCCCAAGGCAAAAGATGGCTTCCAAGCCTGACACAGTCATTTATTGCTTGGAAATGAATTTATTTATTAATACCTTTGATTTATAATTTATCCATCAATACAATTAAAAAATTAAAGTTATAAAATATAAATGGAATTAGTGGAATTATATCATAAAATAAACATTTCTTTTTTTTTCAAGTATGCATCCTTAAAATGTTTTTCTTAGGCAATTAAAATAAATTTTTGTATGGCTTGTAAAGATACAATTTTCGGTATAAATTATAGAAAATCCCTTTGTGACATATGTTGAAATGCACAATAGGATTGCTCATTATATAATAATTAATACAATTATTGATAAATATTAGATCTACAAATATGGGATTCATTAGATGCTTTTGTATGAATTAGCTCAGAAAACTTACTTGTTATTAATACGTAGGTAATAAATTAATTTATTTTTTAAAATGCCAACAATATTTTTAAAACATTTATATATGTTGACAATTTCTTTTTTAATGAATAATGTAAGTTTTCATGATTCTAGAATAATTAGTATTTCTTAACTCCAATAAATTAGTGACTAACTAGTTGAATAATTAGCTTTTTGAAAGTATAACATGATATTAACTCACTTGCAATTCTCTAAGTGGTCATTTTGCAGTGGAACTCTTAAGGAATCAGTGAGTGAACTAAGTGTGTCAGTGTTGTAATTAGATTTAAATGAGAGCTAGGATTGCAAACTTAAATATTTAGGCTTCTAACTGTGTGAAGTTGCAAGAGATTTTTTCAAACTGGTATTAATATCATTTAAATTAAAATTTCTTCTTCAAATTTGAATTATTTTAGGACTCATAATACTGCTTGTGTCAATAAAAGGATTAGTAGTTCATGAATGAATATTGATATATGATAGTTTAGGCTAATATATTTTGTCTCTTGTCACAACCTATTTAAACTGAACATATTTGTGCAAGGATTAATAAAATACAGGCTACAACACACTATGCCTAAGGAGATTGTGAAGTTCTTTAGCAAAAATTCAGAATTTCTCAGATATTCAGATATGAGTGGATTTCTCCAAGGCCATGCTTGGCTTAAGGTCTAGAATGTATTAGAAAAGCTTATTTGTCCTTTGTCAACATAAGGGTGCAATTCCTTTTTTATACTACAATGCTGTAGTATAACAGTGCTATAGTTGAATGCAGGTTTCTCCCATCGCTTCCATCGTTTAATTATTTTTTCATCCTGTGCTTTTGGGTTTTGAAACTGGGCAACTGTTGGTTGTCAAATAACTGACATTTGTGCCTTATGAAATTTTGGTTCTTAGTTTATTTCTCATGCTAACCTACTCTCCATTCCGTCTTCTCCCTCCATTCCCAGCCTTTGAGTAGCCTTTGCAATGAATGAAATATTTAAATCACATTGTTCTGCATTGAGACTAGATTGTGCTCTGTTTTACACACACACACACACACACACACACACACACACACATATTAGAAGGACTAGTACAAATGGAATGAGAAAAACAACAACAAAGAAACAAAAGCAACAATGCAAGACTGGGAATATGCAGAAAAGAGAGTTGAAAAACTACAATATTCGTTTATGCCATCATGGGAAAGCTTGACATCTACCTTCTTTGATAGTCAAGTATATGAGAAAAATTTAGTAGAAAGTTCAATGTGATTTCCTGCTGCAATGGCATTCTGATGCTAACAATTATATGACTATAGATCAAACTCTTCTTGAAAGAGGAGTTGAGTGGCCAGAAGCTCCTGCAGAAAATTGGGAAGCTTCCAGGGTATGCATGATTGGAGGTTCTTGGGGAAGAGGTACAGATATCGGCCATAGATAAATAAAAAATTAAAGGCATGGATTAGGATAAGTGAATTCTCGTAAAAGTAGACCTTAATTCAGCTAGTTTGCTGGTACTTAACATAAAAGAAGAACATAAAAGAAATGTATCAGTGATACATTTAGTAACCTATGGAATTCAAAATATAACTCCTATCTTTTGCATGGCTAAGATTTTTTTTTAATTGTGCAAAGCTAACCAGCTCTGTGGAAATAAATAGTAGCAAATACTAGAATTCTAAGCAAAGAAAAGATTTTCCCAGATCAGAAGCTACCAACAGTTTAGAATGTTTAAGCTTCCTGAACTTAATTAAATCTCACTCTGTTCCCCTGAGAAATAATTAAACAATGGCTTCTGTTGTTGAAACAAGATTTGCATGCTGAAAACTGAATTTGGGGCCCAAAGCTCAGTTACAGTGCTCAACAGTTGGTAATTTTTAATATGACAGAATAGTATTGAATACATGAGAAATAAAGCATTTCATATGTTTAATTAATCTTAATGCTAATTAAATATTCTTTATTTGCGATATTTTGATGTGCAAATTTTCTCTAAGGAATGCAGCCTTTTGGTATATATTTCTTCTAATAACCATAGTAGGAAAGTTATGAATGGCACTGCAAAATTCTGAAAAATATACATTTGGGGTGGACGGACTTCTCTATTTTGTCCATGTTGTTTTCTTCACAACAAAGTGAAAATGGCTTGCCATTTTCTATTTATACACTTATTTGTACTGTACTTGTCCAGTTAATATGATGAAGTCATCAGTGCATGATGTAATGAAGCTTTCGCTCTACAGCTGGCTTATTACAGAGCCCAATGCTGACAGGAATGAAGAAGAGTGAGAGGATCAGGGTCCTTGCAGCTAACTCCCCCCCCCAATTGTACACTACATAGTATCTTTCTTGTTACTCGCCCCAATCTTTTTTTCTCATACAAATCTTCTTTCCTTTCATAATTCTACCAAGAATTCTTTTTTTATACGGTACCTCTCAATTCAGCAATTCATCAATGCATATATTTCTTTGTTCTTCAAATGTTACTCAAGAACAAAATTGCTGCTAATTATTGTATCATTTTTCAATCTCTGAAATGAGAACAGCAGAAATGTCCTTCCACTTATTAAGTAACTGTACCAGTAAATCAGTAATTTCACCTTGTGTTGGCTTCAAAAAGAATCTAGGGCTGCCCAATCAAACAAGCAAAGAAATCCCAGGAAAAAAGCTGCATGAAAAAAAATCTCCCAAAAGAAAGATTAGAAGGAAAAAAGATATAGAAAAAGGGATATAGAAGCTGCTTAGAATATAATTAACACATTGATTTTCATTTCAAAAAGGTGCTATAATAATTTTAAAAGTCATAATTCTTCTATTTATGTATACATCTATGTATTACTAATATAATTCGGAAATACTGAATAAGAAGCCTTTGAAGATTATTTAATGAATCTGGCAGAACCAAATTATCCATTCAGATGGACTGTTTAGCTTTTAAAATATTCTGATTTTGTTTGTTTTTCTTTTAATTTCCTTTTTACCAAATTTGGGGTGTTAAATTAATGTTCTCGTTTTCCTTCCTCTTCTTTTTAATAAGATCCTCATCAATGATAAACCATGTAAAACACCACAATCTCCATGTTTAGTAAAACTAATTGTGCTGAATTTGGCTTGAACAAATGGCAACAATTTATTTCAGTACATTTTTGGATCATTTAAAGGTTCCTTCAGTAACAGGACAAAAGTCAATTTTTTAAAAATTGAAAAGTGAGAAATTGTCTGCCCTAAAGAAATACTGCACTAATAAAACTGTTGGCATTCCTATTGGTATTAATAATGAGAGTTTCAACCAATAAACATTTTGACAACATTCTCTTGGACATCAGAGTGGAAATGACTTCCCTTCTGAAAGCTAGCTCCTCAGTTTCTTGACCATTTTGTTCTGTTCTATTTTTCTATTTAATTTTTCAGTTATTTTATAATTTCTTTTCGTAGTCTGAATTTATTTTGTCACTCTTTTTTTATCTTTTTATCTGTATCATATAATTTCATTACTTTGCAGCCTTCATGTCTAGTTCAGTTTCGGTGAAGTGAATTGAATAGAATCAAAGCATGGTAAGCTAATATGTCTATAGAGCAGTACAGAAATTATTGTATAATACTTCTGTGCATTTTTTACAAGGGCATCCTCAGGGAGTTAAAAAAGGTCATTATTGTGCATAATCATGTGGTCAAAGCCATGATCCTTTTGAATGTGATATGTATGTCCATGTACATAAAAAGGTGGCAGACTATCCAATCATTATGTGACAAGTGCATTATTATGGATCTGGAAATACCTTATTGGTCTCAGCACAAGAAACATTTTCTAGTAAAGAAAAAACAGGCAAAGACAAATGGTTAACATATCAAGACTTCTTAATACAGGAAGATGGAGAGCTTAAGATGAAGCCAAGAAAAAATTAATTGCAGAGAGATTTAGTTTTCAATAGTCTTTATACTCACAATTAAGAAAAGATAAAAAGACAATGGGGATTAAACAACATAAAATGGAATTTGAAAATGAACCGTGTACAAATGATGAACAGGTGATTGCAAAAATGTTTAAACATCTGTTGCAATTTGAAACAGAAGTTGAACAAGTTAAAGATACAAATGTACAGTATGTATAAATATATTCTAGTCAATGTTAGAAATGTGAAAAAACATGAAGGAACATTTTGCCATGCAGAGGAAACAAATACACATTATGATATAAATAATTTTGATGATTCTTATTGAGATGGAACCAGGAGTGAAATCCATCAGGTTCTGACAGGTTCTATAGAACCAGTAGTGGAAATTTTGAGCAGTTCAGATTTTGCAATATCCTTCCCTCAGGAGTGGGGAGGGAATGGGAATTTTGCATTATTTTTCCCCTGGAGTGGGGTGGGAATGGAGATTTTGCAGTATCTTTCCCCTGCCATGCCCACCAAGCCAAGCCCACCAAGCCACGCCCACAGAACTGGTAGTAAAAAAAAATGGATTTCACCACTGGATGGAACCATAGTTTTTTTTTATTGGGACTTATGGATAATCAGTTAGAAAGTACTAATGGTGGAGTCATTTTGTATGTGGTAACTAGAAAGTTTATAATAAAGATGGAGAGATACTGAAATACCTACAATAAAGGAATGAATTGTGAAGATGGCAGAACTAACCTTTTTGGTCAGACATAAATCAATAAGTATTTTTATAAAAGACTGAAAACCATGCATGGCTTTTTGCTGAAAAGGAGGAAAAAGTGAAATTTTGATTTCTAGACTTGATGATTGAAAAATAGATTGCACAAAGAGTTTGAAGGGATTAGTGTAATGTTCAAAGAGAGAAAGGGAATAATGAATTTCTTTTAATTGCTGTAAAACAGGGCAAAGTATCTTTTTAAGTATTTTTTTTCTTTAACTGTTGTTGTCTAATTGCTGCTTCCATAGTTTTTGACAGTGAGGGATTTAATATTCAGTTACCTGAGGTATACCATCATGGAGGTAGTCTTTACTTCATACCCCAATGGCGCCGTATTATGGTGATTTTATTATAGTTTTATCTTATTATCTTCTATATTGTATTGCCCACATCTTACACACACACACACTTTCTGACAGTTTATTTAAGCTAAATTTGTATATCAGTGATTGCATGACCTCTGTATACACTAAATAAATAAATAAAATACTGTATTGTTAATGCAGTTTTTCTTTTATTGTTTTTATATATGTATTATATATTTATAATGTATATATATATATATAAAAAGAAAAAAGTTAAAAGAAAAATTGCAATAAACAATACAGTATTTTATTTATTTATTTAGTGTATACAGAGGTTATGCAATCATTGATACACACACACATACACACACACACACACAGGGATGCGATGGCTCAGTGGCTAAGATGCTGAGCTTGTCAGTCGAAAGGTTGGCAGTTCAGTGGTTCGAATCCCTAGTGCCACGTAATGGGGTGAGCTCCCATTCTTTGCCCCAGCTTCTGCCAACCTAGCAGTTCGAAAGCACGTAAAAAGTTCTAGTAGAAAAATAGGGACCACCTTTGGTGGGAAGGTAACAGTGTTCCGTGCACCCTTGGCATTTAGTCATGCCGGCCACATGACCACGGAGATGTCTTTGGACAACGCTGGCTCTTTGGCTTTGAAATGGAGATGAGCACCACCCCCTAGTACGGAATGACTAGCACATATGTGTAACGGGAACATTTACCTTTTTAATATATATACATGTACATATACACATGCATATACATATATAAAATGATTGACCCTGACATCAAACCATTTTAATGCTCCTGCAGATTGCCCCTATTCAATTATATTATATTGCAATATTTTCTTTTGCATTAATCTGGGTGAGAATAATTTAAAAAATGCAGTTAAAGATTTTTGGGAGGGCTCAGCACTAAGGTGAATAGAAATACTGTAAATGTTTCAAAGAGACAATGAAATATGAATGAATATATATGAAACTATGTATCCATAACCATACCTTAGTTGATGCAATTGATTAAATAATTTTTTAAAATTAAACTTTTTAATATGGTCTCAGTGATAAGGCCAAATAAAAAACATTAGAGTTGAATGAAAATAATGTTCAGTTGATTTCTGCCTCCAAGTCTGTGAATCTATTACTTTGTTTTGGTGGAGACATAAAGGAGTAAAAGTTAACTTCTAGCTTTATGGCCTGTTTATATTAAAGCAATGAGCTTTAATAACAATTCCAGCTTGCAAGTTAACCAAAACGTTGACCTTAAATTTATAATTTGCTGACCCTAAGTATTCTGAGTTAACTCATATGCAGCTGAAAGCCATAAAACACAGTCCTTGGGAAACCTACTTAAAAATTAATCAACAAACATTACTTTTTCAATAATTGTTAAAATAATAGACTAAATATTTTAAACCTGTTCTGCTGACTAAGGTCTATGGTTTCTGCTCCAAAAGTTTGTTGCCTAACATTCACATTGATCATTGAAAATTGCATCTGACCTAACGTGCATATTTGGCAGAGACTTCTTAGTGTCCATTTAGTACCACCATGATTCTTAGCAAAGGAATTGTCCCAAGAAGTATAGCAATTTAATGAGTTGTATAATTAGCATTATCCTCCCAAGGAGATTTCACAGGAATCATTTAAATGTCATGCCATATTTGAGGATGAATTAAAGTTGTATATTATATTTTATAACGATTTTAACATTTAATGGATGTAAAGACATTCACATCTAAATTATGTTTAAATGTTGGTTTTGTATTATATTATCTTAAAAAAATGTCTCAGTTCTGAAAATTGTAGCTTTCATTAAACTAAAAGAGCACTAGTAACCTACCAGAGGAACAAATAAAACTGTTGTGCTAATGTTCAGAAACTATCTGACATTTTCTATGAAATTGTATAAAGAACCGATATTAAAACAGGCCTGCGGGAAAAAGGATCAATGTTGTAGTCTAGTATGAATTTAGTGATCATTACCTGCTCTCTACTCAGAGTGACCTTTGTGGCAAAAATTCCTTTGTTATATCAGTTACAACAACTTGACTAGTTAAAGACGTAATGAAAACAGGGCTTCTCAGAAAGCACAGCTTAGAAAAATGGGCAGATTTACTGTGAAGTAGTTTTAGCAAACAGGTGCTATATATACAAAAATATGAGACTTTTTGATGGTTTTTGGTTGACTCAAGGTGAATCTACAATTGGTTTAGAAAACACACTCAAGACACTGTTGCCAAAATTAGTAACCTGGAGAGAATCAAGACGAGAGTTTGAAGAAAGGATGTTACTCTTTGCTGTCCCATTTATATAAATATTCAATCTACATCTTGCTGGAAACTTGGGATATTTGGACTTATTTAGCCTCTGGCTTGAATCTGTGTAGATTTTCTCTAAGGAATTTTGGGTAGTTGGTTGCTCAGGTTGGATGATGTAAAATTGAATTGAATCAGAGCAGCGGGGCGCCAAAGAACATTAAAAAAAATACTCCCCAAAGAGGGTTTTTTTCTGATTATGTAAGAACAGAATCTCTTATAAATAGAAATAGGTTTCAAAAGACTGTTCCTAGTTCACGTATTTCTGGAATCTTATTTGGCTATCAAAATGCATTAGTTAGTTTCTGCACAGTCTTAGTATTAATCTTAACAAAATAAACATTCATATCTATTCCATTGCTGAACTTTTTATATGCTTCTTTTTCCCCTCCACCATATTTAAATAATCAGTAACAATGAAATAAGAACAAACATACATTTATTAAGAATGAAAAGTGTTCTCTGAAAAATACTTCACAAGAAATTGTTCTCCAAGGAAGGTGTTTATTGAAGTGGGGTGTAAATTCATAAAGACTCCTCTATTCTAATGAATTTGATGGAGCTGTTTTAAATAGAAATGTCAGACAGCTGGTAGAACATATTGTCAGGTGCAAAGCAAAAATTAGATGGCAATTGATTAAAAGCTTTTAATTATTACAGGGACTTTTGTATATACTCTCCATGTTCTGTTTATATGGAAATGATAATCAGGTAAGAAAGCCAACATTAAGACATTCTGTAAACAATAAAAATGGTTATATCAACGTTCTTTCCCACAGGATAAAATGTTTGTCAAATATTGTAATTCTAAGTTGTTAAAATGCTTATTCTATAATATCGGGTTGAATATAATGCATTTTATTTGCTCATAAGCAAATACTCTTTTTCCCATTATGCTTGCTCCAAATGATACAATTCAGCAGGGGTGCTATTCAGCAGGTTCTGACAGGTTCTGGAGAACTGGTAGTGGAAATTTTGAGTAGTTCGGAGAACTGGCAAATACCACTTCTGGCTGGCCCCAGAGTGGGGTGGGAATGGAAATTTTGCAATATCCTTCCCCCAGGAGTGGGGAGGGAATGAGGATTTTGCAGTATCCTTCCCCTGGCGTGGAGTGGAAATGGAGATTTTGCAGTATCCTTCCCCTGCCCACACCCACCAAGCCACGCCCACCAAGCCACGCCCACAGAACCGGTAGTAAAAAAATTGAATTCCACCACTTCAGTATCTCTAAATCCATCAAAAAGAACCCACTTAGATTAAATTGTTCTCTTTAGTGGCTTTGTGAGCTGATTTTATTCATAAACCTATGTTCTATTTTTACTTATTAAAATTTTTAGAGTATATAACTGAAAAGGTTTGGACATACATATTTCAAAATTATGGCTTCTAGAGCTTTATTCCAGTAAGAAAAGTATCTGAGATGAGGCACACTTTCTGGAGTGGCATACCACTGGCTTGTTTCTGTATACACAGTTTGATCTTGTTTTGATATCTCCTTTACTAAGTAGTTTTATTTTTGTTCAAGGGCAGAAAAAAGTTTTTCTAATAAGTTCTTACCAATGTTTTCTTTGATGTTCAGTAGAGGAAGGTGATCTGTGTAATATTTATTATAAAAAATAGGTTATATATTTGAGATTTCAGATTTGGCTAAAGCCTGGAAGCTGAGACATAATAGAGAAATTGGGATAGATTTTCATTTCCCCAGAATAGAGCAAATCTAGATAGAGTTGGACATCTAGTTCTGATCTATTATGCTGTTGCTCATAGTACCACAATATCTTCAAAAGAAGACTATATTTCAATTTTGCAAAATGCCAATATGAACCAGAAAAGATAACTGTTGGGTTTCTGATGGACGGATCTGCCCACTTCCCAATCAGTTTGATGCTTATGATCAGGTCATTATCAGATTACCCTATTATGTGATGTGGGAAATCCTGACACAGAAGGAAAAGGTTCTTAACGTTATCCTTTGTTTGACATTGTAACTTTAACTAATTTCAACAATCTCCTGAGTGATTGTTTGTTTTAAACTGCATTTTTTAATTACCTATATAAGGGGCTATTTATATGATAAAAATGACCAATAATTAACCATGGAGGTGGGAAACTGAAAGCGATTCTTATTGCCCAATAGTCCAAATTCTATTATAATAATCTGATTACAGCAAGTTTGAGTCATTGTTGTGCAGCCATTACTTCACATTGCCAAAATAATCATTCAGATATTAATGGACCAAGTCAATGTAGCATAGTTGCTGGAGATCAAATTATTACTGAAATGAATTGAGCTCAAATATCTAGCTCTTGAAGTATAAAGATCACCTTGGGCCAAATCTCCTAGGTTAACATGCTTAACTTGGTTGTTATGAAGATAAATAAGGGAAGAGCAGATTTGCATTTTATTCTTGCATGGAAGGATAGGATAAAATTATAATCAGTTGATGAGAATTATAATAAACCATACTGAATTATTTGAGTATCGAAACAAAAGTAAGATGCTAAAAAAATGGTCTATTGGTGATTAGCACCATGCAGCTATTACTTAATACATGAAAAAAAGTCAGTGATAACTTTGTATTACTCATTACTTCCTAATACTATCAATTGGCAAGAACTTCCTTTCCCACATTACAATTATGCAATACACTATGAAAACAATTTTGACTAATTGTATTCTTGATGGTTTTAGGCAGGTAGTAAAAAAATGGTTGACCTTTGTGAATGTGTTACTTATGAGATTAAAATTATATCTATCATCATGGTGAAAAATTATCCTGTATTTTTGTAACTAATTTTGCTTTATTCAGAAGAAAAAAAGCTGCTTTTAACATTTATTTCAAATGAGTAAAATAGTGGTGAAATTATTTTTTTATTTAGTTATAAGATGACCAAAGATGGAAGGAATGACTGTAATGTCTTTCATTCTATAATTATTTTTCCAAAATTTACCAAGCTTCTCACACTTTAGAGACATCTCAAGAGAACTTCTTCCCTGACCCTTTTCGGACTTTGAAAGTGAGTAGTCAGGAAGGTTTTAGATGGATGAACAGATGTGTAATGGCAAAGAACAATACAGCAGCAGCACTTTGTGCAACATACATCAATAATATTTATAGATTGGAAACATGCAGAAGAGGCCTTCATCCTGCAGTGGATAGACAATGGCTAAAATGATGATGATGATGTTGATGATGATGACGACAACATCAATAAAGCTCAAAACTGCCACCCAAAGAAATTCTTCAAAAAATTCAAAGACATAAGATACAAAAATGGGGGGGGGGGGAGTTTGGGTTGAAACAGAAGACAACTTTTGAAAAACTGGCCCAACATTAATTTCAGTCTCAGTACTATTTGCTTTCACAGCTTCTGCTTTTAAATTGGTTTAAGCAAGGGTATCCTAATTTTATTGGTTTGATTAAATCTTAAATACTTGGAGGGAAAAGATTAAAGTAAAATTTGAGAATTCGTCACAGTGAGAGGTAAATAAAATGCTATCATTATTAAAATAGGAGTCAGATTGAGTAAAGCATTCATCCATCCATAAGATGGTAAAGAAATTGCCTTTTTGTATTATTTTTTACACAGTCGTAAACTGGGTTCAGAAATGTGAAGATTCCTTCTTCCTTTGGAAGAGCATTTCCAAAGCAAGTCTTAACTTAATATAATATTGTACATTGAGGTCATCTGTAGCACATCATATGTACTCTGGAGAAGGCATACTGAATATAGTAGAAATGCCCGTAACTTTATACACCCCTGTATGTGCAGTTATTAAAATTGCAGTACTGATCATTTTTTATTTAAGTTTATTACCTATTGCATTCATTTTTAATTTTTTATGTGAGTAACCACAGCTGCTGTTACTTACTTATTTTTTTTTCTTTAAATGCAAAATGTAAATTAGATCTACATTGTTGTTGCATGCTTGGTAATAAAGATTAAATAACTTACACTGAATCTCTTAAATGCCTAGTATTTGCCTCATGATGGGGAGATGAATATACTATACTGGGCAACTCCAAAACTGGGCAAACTATATCCCTTGTTTAAAGCAGGAACTCCATGTGTTATTTATTGTATTATTTAACATCTTATGAAATGATTGGTGAGGGCATTGAGTGGTTCTATCGTCAGTGTGCTCAGTTGTACAGCACTTGAGTAATACTAGAGATAAGTTCTGGACTGCTATCTGAAGGCTGCAAAGATCGGGAAACTACATTAAAAACTTTTGAGAAGCTGCTTGGCATCAACAGGCAACAGAAAATTTAATAATAATGCCCCTGCTAGTAATTCTGGATAAGGCAACACTACCCCTTGAATGAGTAATTTTGCGACTTGAGGGCTCTTGTGGATTCTTCACACTTGTTTAAACAGGAGTTAGGGAGAGTTTGACCAACTTTGACGCACCAATGATGACCTGATCATCACTCATATGGACTGCTGCAATGGACTCAATGTGAAGATAACCTGGAAATTACAGCTGGTACGAAAAAAGTGATAGCACACTTCTGATAACTCTATCATGTTAATACTAATTTTGAAATCATGCATGGGTTAGTAGTAGGCTTCAGGCTCAATCCAAAATTCTTGATATTACTTTTAAAGCATTTTATAATACAACATTGGGATATATCAGGCAACAAGAATTGAACCTATCTGTCCACCTCTATCAACAAGAGATTATCTATGGTGGACTATGCTAGGTTGGCAGAAGCTGGGACAAGTAACAAAAGCTCACCCTGTTATGCGGCACTAGGGATTCGAACTGCTGAACTGCCGACCTTTCGATCAACAAGCTCAGCATCTTAGCCACTGAGCCACTGCGTCCCTCTGTCTATACAGTATATCAGCAGACATACCTGAAAATTCCCAAGAAAGATGTAAATGGACTGTTTTATTTTTCTGGTTTTTTTCTTCAATTGCAGTTAAGCAATAAAATAATATTTTTGCCTGTCAGCATTTCTGTTCTATGTTAGACCCTGGATCTTTTAAACAACTACTAATATAGCCTTAACATATATTTACTTAAAAATAAATCCAAAAAGTCTATTCATAGAACGGTACATAGAGATAATTATTGCTGAGTTTGATTTAATGTACAGTATGTATATATGTAGGTACTATATACATACATAGTTTCGTCATTTGTCAAAACATCAGGCTTTGCTCATGACAGGTCCTATAGTGCTGTGAAATTCTGATGATATCAAAATACATTGCTCTGTTTTCCTGAATATTGTTACTGTGCAACAAATGACGGGATCCTTTGCACTCGGGACTCAGTTTTCTCATTCACACCATGAAGATGAAGAGTAGAAGAGGCAGGTCCATATCTCCCCTTCACCAATGATTACTGCCAAATATATGAAGAGGATTCATACTGATAGGCTTCAAATCTGCTTTGAATTGGCAAAAAATGTGTTATCAATAAGGTTTTATTTAACAAGTTGATATTCTTCAGCTTTAGAATAAAAGGTTCATCTGAACATCAGCTAAATTTTGAAACCATCTGGTAATTAAGCCATCTGAAGAAATTGCCACCAGGATTTCAATCTGTTCCTTTATTTTGACAATGCTATTCAGGTGTTCTTGGGAGAAATGGTCAGTCATCACAGGGCAAATGGTAGCTTCTCTTGCTTTGTTGCCTCTTCCACTCATGCTGGGAAAACAAATATCAACCACATTCGTTTTTGTTTATATAGCATGCCTATGAGTTTTTGAAGACATGCAGTTATTATCTTTTCCCACAAGTCTCCCCAGTCTTGCAGGCAGAGGTTTAAATAAAACAATTTATATAGCCACCAATCTCAAAAGAGTCATCTTGGATGGCACACAGCAAATTAAAACCTTCAAGGTATAATATAACAAATAGAACTCCAATAATGATAATGATAAAAAATAGCATGCCTGGTTATAAAAATAATCCAGTATTAGTGAGCAGATAAATAAATCCAACAACAGGTCTAATAATTTTCCGGATATTTAAAGCTTTAGTTTACCAGTCTTAAAGAAAACTGCACACAGTATAGTCAGGTAGTTACACAGGAAGAAGAGAAACTGAGAGCTATCTTATCAAATTTCACCCTTCAGTTTTATCTCTTCACTAGTAGAATGTGGGATATTATTTATTAAACCTTTTTTACCGTTTCATTGATACATCAAAAGATTAAAAAGATGAAAGAAAAGTCCACCATTGCATTGCTCCATCAATGTCCACCTTCGTTTTTATGGTACAAGGCACAAAACATACGGCATACAATGAACAAACAACGTATATGGCATGTTTCACAGTAGTATTGACTGCCTAGCAAGTTTATTTAGGTTTGCAGCCTTTGTTTATGAAATATATTAGGTAGATTCCATTCAAGTCTGTTTGAATGGAAAGTACATGGATTGTGGCATTTGCAATGTTAAACATTCAACTGTTTTTTGGCATTTCTTTTGTAATGGGAAAAGCTTTGATGACTGTTATTTTCAAAATGAGTTTTATTCTTCCCCCTGAGATTGTAATTTAAATAACTTTTCTAGCTCTTTAAGACCTGTTAAATGTAACATTAAGCATCAAAAAGTGCTAGAAGTAGAATGTCAAAATGCTATAAGGCTATTTTAATTGAAGTCTCTAAGCTGTACTGAAGCCAATATACCTGTTACAGCTTAAATGGCAGCAAAAAGCCATTTTCAAGATCATAACCTTTCCTGCACTGTTCTCTGTATATGAAAAGAGTGATTGACAGGTGTAAAGACATTCTTTATTGTTAGTAACCCTATGTAGGAAGGGGTTTGTTGGGATTATAATGGAAATGTTACTGGAGCTTTACAAAGCAAAGGTTAAGCAGTGCATAAATCAATTTGTAGTTAACTTTTCAAAGTAGAATTATATTTCATTGTGTTTCCTGCCTATTTTTCAATTTTTTCTCTTTATGTTGTCCTAGCTAGCAGAAACACCTTTGCTCTGATTTCACATAAAGCTCATTACATTTTTATTGTCTTTTAAGCAAAGTTTGTTAAAATTTCAGTCTGAAATTCTGCAAACACTGGTCTTCTAAATAATTTATTTGTTTTTAATTCCATCTTTATTATTTTGATAAATAAATCAAGTCAGTGACCTATACCGAATACTCCTTCCTCCTATTTTTCCTGCCACAGCAATCTGTGAGGTGCATTGGACTGAGAGAGAGTGACTGGCCAAAAGTCATCCAGCCTGCTTTCATGCCTAAGGCGAGACAAGAACTTGCAGTCTTCTGGTTTCTAGTCTAGTGCCTTAACAAGAGCTCAAATTGGCTCTCAGAAGAAATCACTTTTCTTTTTCTTATAAAACAATTCTAGTGATTTCAAAATTATCGTATTCTATATTAGACATGTACACACTTCATTAATGTTTATTTTTTGAATAATTATTTTATAAATAATTTATTTTATTTGCATTTCTTACCATTCTTAGTAAAAAAGGGGGGTGGGAGTTCCTGTGGATTTTACTCTGCTAGTCACAGAAGGGTAGTGCTCCTCTCCATTTCAAGGCCACTGAGACAGCACTGACTGAAGACATTTCCATGGTCATGTGGCCAGCAAGACGTCATGGAGCCGTGTTACCTTCCCACCAAAGTGGTACCTATTTATCTACCTCCATTTGCATGTTTTCAAACTGCAGGAGTTAGGGTGAAGATGGGAGCTCCCTCCATCACATGGTGGTCCGGTCTCAAACCTCGGCTGCCGACTTTGTAGCCAACAAGCACAGCATTTTCCATGGGGATTTTCACATGCTTTTAATGAAGTCTTCAGAAAGAGTGAATTACAGCCCAGGGCAGTGATGGAATTGGCTGCTAGTCGGATTGAAATTTATATATTATATCTTTGAAATTTTGAAAAAATGTGAAATTCTAGATCATTGTAGGGGACCTCATGCTCTCCCAAACTTCAAGGAAAGGAAAGTTCAGCTAACAGGCAATCTAACATTAAATTCTTTAGCAAAAATAAATTTGTTCATCAATAAGAAATGAACTTAAAGAGATTTTAAGATGATTTTAAAGAGTTTTTAAAACACGTGATACACATGTGTTTTAAAAACAATGCCAGAAGATATATTAATCACTTTTATTTAATTTTGTTTAAATAAAATCCATTTATTTCATTTTATTTTGTTTTGTTTAAAATACACTAAAGAAAATAGAAAAAGATTTGAATAATGACTCTTCACAATCCAGCTCCAAGATAGGTTAATTACATAAGAGTATTTACATTTTGCTTTTATAGAATAGAATAGAATAGAATAGAATAGAATAGAATAGAATAGAATTTTTTATTGGCCAAGTGTGATTGGACACACAAGGAATTTGTCTTGGTGCATATGCTCTCAGTGTACATAAAAGAAAAGATACGTTCATCAAGGTACAACATTTACAACACAATTGATGATCAATATATCAATATAAATCATAAGGATTGCCAGCAACAAGTTATAGTCATACAGTCATAAGTGGAAAGAGATTGGTGATGGGAACTATGAAACGATTAATAGTAGTGCAGATTCAGTAAATAGTCTGACAGTGTTGAGGGAATTATTTGTTTAGCAGAGTGATGGCCTTCGGGAAAAAACTGTTCTTGTGTCTAGTTGTTCTGGTGTGCAGTGCTCTATAGCGTCGTTTTGAGGGTAGGAGTTGAAACAGTTTATGTCCAGGATGCGAGGGATCTGCAAATATTTTCACGGCCCTCTTCTTGATTCGTGCAGTATACAGGTCCTCAATGGAAGGCAAGTTGGTAGCAATTATTTTTTCTGCAGTTCTAATTATCCTCTGAAGTCTGTGTTTTTCTTGTTGGGTTGCAGAACCGAACCAGACAGTTATAGAGGTGCAAATGACAGACTCAATAATTCCTCTGTAGAATTGGATCAGCATCTCCTTGGGCAGTTTGAGCTTACTGAGTTGGCGCAGAAAGAACATTCTTTGTTGTCCTTTTTTAATGATGTTTTGATGTTAGCTGTCCATTTGAGATCTTGCGATATGATAGAACCCAGAAATTTGAAGGTTTCTACTGTTGATACTGTGTTGTCAAGTATTGTGAGAGGTGGAAGTATGGAAGGGTTTTTCCTAAAGTCTACCACCATTTCTACGGTTTTGAGTGTGTTCAGTTCCAGATTGTTTTGGTTGCACCACAAGGCTAGTCGTTTGACCTCTCGTCTATATGCGGATTCGTCATTGTCTCGAATGAGACCAATCACTGTTGTGTCATCTGCGAACTTCAGTAGCTTAACTGATGGATCATTGGAGATGCAGTCATTGGTATACAGAGAGAAGAGAAGTGGGGAGAGCACACAGCCTTGGGGGGGCCCTGTGCTAATTGTACAGGTATTTGATGTGATCTTGCTTAGCTTCACCTGCTGCTTCCTGTTTGTTAGGAAGCTTGTGATCCACTTACAAGCCTGTTCCGGTACCTGTAGCTGGTTTAGCTTAGTTAGGAGAATGTCTGGAATGATGGTATTGAATGCTGAACTAAAGTCTACAAAAAGGACCCTTGCATAGGTCTTTGGAGACTCAAGATGTCTTCCAAGATCTTGCTACCACTTGTTTGTCTACAAACAACAACAATTATAACAGACCCTGTCGGTTATTTATTCTCTAAGATGTTAAGGTGATAAGATGTTTTTAAATTTGATACTCATATTACTTTTAACTCATTCAACAAGTTTGTCCTTTTTTCTAATAAATTACTACAAATGTTCTAGAGGTTACCGTTAATGATTTCCTTGTTGTATTTATATCTACAAAGAACATAGAGACAACAGTTTTTTCTGTATCTATGAAAGTGAAACATGAATTGAGACTTTTGAAATTTAATATTGGAGAAAATCCTGAAACTACCATGGATGGTCAAGAAAAGTGGATCATAAAACAAGTGAATCCAGAGAACAAATGATCATGAGCAAGTGGCACTTTATCAAAAGGCATACCTTTCTTGAGAGATCTGGAAATGGTAAAAGAAAGATAAGAAAAGGATGACTGATAGCAAAATGAATCGACTTGTTTGGTTCTTTTTTGCTACTATGAATATAGTAACTAATCGTTTGCTGTCAGTTTGTAAGAAGGGTTTTTCATACACACACATTCTTTTCACCAAAAGCATTCTTTAGAATTATCAATATTTCACAAATGTCAGTAAATTCCCAGCTTTAAATATTTTTTTAATGTCAGTTTGGTAGTGGAATGAGAGTGATTATGGATTCTCCTTTATCACAACTCTCAAATCTCTGATTGAAATGAATGAATTAATTAATATGTTCAAATGGAAGCTAGACACCCATCTAGTTGGGATGCCTTAATTTGCATTCCTGTATTAAACAATAGATTGGATTCAAAGGCCTAAATATATTTCTGTTTCCATTTTTGTGATTCTAGATAGTGCTTTTCTTCATTTTTTTAAAAAAATAATTTTTATTAAGCTTTTCACCCTTAAAAACAAAATGAAGAAGAAAACACACACAAAAAAACAAAAAACACATTCAAAACACATAACAAACAGCGTTATATATTTTACATCTTGTCGTATCGGCAATGATATATATTCTCTGTTCTTTTTTATTCACTCCTGTACATACTTATATTTACATTGATTTCTATTTACCAATCCAATAATTTACATTTCCTAATTTTAACTTAGTTAGGTTAACAATCCGATTTATAATTTTGATTTCTTTTTTCCAGCCAATCATATAATTTATTCCACACTTGTAATATTCCAACTCTTCCCTTTCCTTAATTTCTAACGTCATCCCGTCCATTTCTGCACATTGTAAAATTTTTCGAAGTATTATTTCCTCTCCTAGAACATTATTTTGTTTCCATACATATGCTACAGCGATCCTTGCTGCCATTAATATATCAAGTATTAAGTATTGCAAAGATTTATCCATTTTTGAACTAATTATTCCCAATAGATAAAATTCCAGTTTAAATTATATTTTCAATTGGGTAATTCTCTCTAGCCAATTTTTGATTTTTTGCCAAAGAATTTTTATCTTGGGGCACATCCACCACATATGGTAGTATGTGCCTAGCTTATATCCACATTTCCAACAATTTGGTGGTAAATTTGGGAACATTTTGGCCAATCTCGTTGGTGCCAGATGCCATCTATGGAACATTTTATACAGATATAGGCTGTTATATAGGCTACTGCCATTGTTAATTTATAATTTCTATCCCACAATCTGTCCCATTTTTCTAATTCTATATTATGCCCAAAGTTTTTTGCCCAACAGATCATCGTTTCTTTTACTGTTTTGTACTTCAAGAGGAAATTGTAAATTTTGGTGATTTTTTTTTTTTTGATCCTAATAGAATTTTGTCTATATCCAATTGTTCTCTATGTATACCATATTGCTCCTGATCTTTCTTAAATCTCCAGATTGGTTGGCAAAGTTTTCTCTGGGATGGGAGGAATAAATACCACACATATTTTCAAAGACACCTATTAAAAAATGCCCTATTACAAGTTTGGGAGAAAATTAAGAAAGACTATTATACAAAAATCCCAGTTTGGCTATCAACTATGGAAGCAATATTACATCCAAATACCATGGATTTGAGCAAAATGATAAGATATGCAGAGCTACTCAATGAAAAAGGGGAATTAAAATCAATTCAAGATTTGAAACAACAAGGATTAAACATGGAATGGTGACCATATCTACAAATAAATACCAGATTTTCTTCATTTTTTTAACAGGAGTGTTTTGTGACCTAAAATCCAAAATATTCAAAGCATCTCTTACACATGTTAGCTTTTGCTTTTGAAATCCTCAAAGAGGAGCTAATTAGCACCTGCTATAAATAAAAGTAGAAAAGCTCAGAACAATGATTCTAACCATCAAGTAGCTTTGCAAGATTAGGATCCAAGCCAACTGGGCCTCTGGTGGCTCACACTGCTAAGACAGTCTGTTATTAACACAGCTGCTTGCAATTACTGCAAGTTCAAGTCCCACCAGGCCCAAGGTTGACTCAGCCTTCCATCCTTTATAAGGTAGGTAAAATGAGGACCCAGATTGTTGGGAGCAATAAGTTGACTTTGTATATAATATACAAATGGATGACAACTATTGCTTAAGATAGTGTAAGCCGCCCTGAGTCTTCGGAGAAGGTTGGGATATAAATGCAAATAATAAAAAAAAAACTACATAACAGGCATCTAGCACTAGCAAGAATACATAAACCTTTAGCATTGATTAATTTACACAGACAAAGATTGTTCTGTTTTTCCTCAGTCTAGATTGTCCTAGTGTTTTGGGTTTCAGCTCCAAAAACTAACAGCATAATGAACAGGCACGCTGATTGAAGATTTGTGGAGCTGAAGTTCAGTACATGAACAGCATCTGACTGGGGAAAGATACTTTATCTAATTATGTTCATATAATCTATCTAATGAGGGCATACAAGTCAAAGAAGAAAGAACTTTTTTTCTTTCCCCCTTTTCATCTGAAATAATGTATCCTATTCACAATTTCTATGAATTTTAATGAAATGCTCATCTTATTTCACCCATGTAACTGCAGTTGAATTCAATTCATGTACCCTTTGCATCTATAAAGAGTATGGCATAAAATATGTTAAATTTTCTAGCTTTCAAATCAAGCATTGAATTATGAAAACACTTATTCAAGGTTTTGTGCTTTGTCTACTAAGTAACAGAACAGCTTGATTTGACTTCTCAATATAACTGTTAGATTGCTATCATTCTTTTTTTGATTTTCACATTTCTCCAAATATTATGATACATTTTGTCCTAAAATGAAACATTTTGTTTGTAGATTAAAACAGAAGTTACATTTTATAAATTCTACAAAAAATATTTTTTAAAAAATGTTATTTATACAGAAATGGAATGAAAAGTATTTATGAATGAATATGTGTAAAAATTATAAATATATTGGAAAATAATGTTTCATTCATTCCTAACTAATGGATATATTTTGGCTGTTTATGTATGGAATCCATAAGCAAAATATATCTGTAAATGAAAATTTTGTTCTACTTAATGAATCAAACCTATCTAAACAATTCTGTATCATTCTTCTTCTTTTTTTTTTTTTTTGCTGTAGATTATATTGGTTGGTCAGTCGTTATATTTAATTTTCTCTTCACTTACCTGGGTTATATAATTGGTTGAGCAGTAAAGGGGAATATTTTTTCTGGGATTTTTTTCATACCAAACTCATCTTTCTTTGAAGTAAAGAAAATCTATACCATTTAAAGAGCAATTCAGAGGACTATAAATTCCATGTCTAGTAGTAGTAATTACAAACTGAATGATTATCAATTAATAAGAATGGTCTTATTGGGGTGCTGTATTCAACATTAGGATATCTTTTTATTATGACTATGTTTTCTGGCTTACTTTACTAATCATAGACATGTTTTCTTCCCTGAGGAACATGGAAATTTAACAATTATTTGAAACTCTTTAGCACCAAGCAATTTCTTTGGGGATTGCAATATGTTAGAGTTCAATTTTCTCAGACACTGACAAAATGATCAGAATGAATTCAGTCCTTCATAATGGAACTCTGAATAAACCAAATGTGATTGAAATGAACTCCCGTGTGCCGTGTGTGCCGTGTGCCGTGTGCCACTCATAAATAAAGCAGCAGATTTCTTTTTCCTCTCATACCATATACAATGAACATTCCATTTATAAGTCACTTGAATTCTTTAAACCAAGCAAAAGCATGATTATTTTTCATTCACTAAGATTTCTTTGTTCAGCTATGATAATACTATAAGGTAGGACTAATCAGCATTATGGATTTGATTAAAAAAAATTACCTCGAAGCATGCAAGGACCCAGGAAGAGGTTTTAAAAAATTGCAAATATATTTTATTTTTGTACCATGCACCGAGCATGTTTTTACACTTAGATTCAAAGAATCACAGTTATAGTATAAATGAGTACATAGCCTATTGATTTCTTGATTATATTTTTAACCCATATAATTTGGAATTGTCATGCCTTTTTATACACAGGCTTATTGAAAGGCACACAGACATAATTAAAACAAAAAGATAAAATAAATCAAAGGGGTTTTATTAAAACTTTAACAAAGAGCTCTTTCCAACATAACAAGAACATAGCAATGCAGACTGTTCTGGAGTCACCTCAGATGGCACATGTAACATTGCTGTTGCACACTCTGCACTTCCGGGGTTTTTTCAGGTCCAATTCAAGGTGTTGGTCATTGCCTTTAAAGTCCTTTATGACATGGGTTGAGAATATCCTAAGGAGCCATCTCACTCCAATGGGACAGGTCCATTCTACTCTTTCCAGACGAAGAGGCCTACTTTGGATCCTGTCTTCCAAAGAATTTCAGCTAGTGGCATCTGGGAGAAAAGCCCTTTTTTTGTGGGGGGGCCAACCTCTGAATTATTCTCCAGCTGGAGGTGTGGTCTGCCCCCACATTCCCGACCTTCCAGAAGTGCCTGAAAACCTGGCTCTGCTGGCTGGCCTGACCCCTGATAGAGGCGTGCTGTGCTGGGGAAATCTGAGGTAGTCAAGAGAAGCTCCATGTCAACAATCATTTTGATTTTTAGTTTCTTATTTAATTCTCTTAATTTTAATTATTTTCTATTAACTCTGGAATAATGAGAAATATGGGAGGTGAGTTTTCCATCAGGTAAGTATATTTTTTATGACTAGCCAGAGTACTACAGAACTTTATACTAACTTCTTACATCAATGTAATTAGGAGTATCAGTTTCAAGACCTCAGACCTACAATTTTTTGCTCTATTGATGATGGTGCATAATATAATGGACTCCATTTTAGAGATCTCTAGAAACTAGGTCCTTTCTTATTACAACTATTTCTATCATTTCTAGAGTTTAAATTCTATTGCTATACCCTAAGAAATATACATAAATGTTTTGATATTAATGAACTGAAAATATTTTGACAGACTAATTGTATCATTTCTGTTTACTAAAATCAAATTTAAATTTTATGCCAAGAAACTAATGTTTCTTTTTTTAATTAACATGTTGCCTTTTTATTCTACACTGGTTACATTTATTTTCTAATGAAATAATGATGTCTCTTACCTGACGAGTCCCTTATGTAGTCATTCTCTGAAGGCCAACTTTTTATCTGACTATTTCCTTTCTAATCATAACAGAAAGAGTATAGAAGAATAGGTTTGTGGGAAAATAGATGACATTTCTTTGAAACTTGATGCATAAATCTATACTGAGCCCTGTTAACAGATAAACATTGCAAACAACCTCCAGGGCTTCTGCAGCACTTAAGCTACTTGAACAAATATGGTTACCAGGATTCAAATGCCAAAGCAAATAGGTGACAAGACAGTGCTGATCAATGACAGCTGCACAAACCAAATCAAAGATTAAAAATCATTATTACAAGCACAGACATAATGTTTGCTTGGCAGACACCCAGTGGCTCAGTGCTTAAAACACAAAGGCGTGAGTGGAGTACAATGGCAAGGATAATGCAATGCAAAATATCTTTCTACTCCAGTTTTTTTTTAAATATGGAAAGATATAAGGAACATTTGTTTTTCAGTGGCATAAATTGTGACTGAGGGATTTTGTTTGTCACATACTATTGTTTATCCCCCAAACCTTCCATCAAAAAAAAAAAAAAATACAAAGCAAAGCAAAGCAAATAACATGTATTAGATGGAGAAAGGAAAAATAAGAAGACATCCTTGTTATCCTGATAGGGTTTTTACTGCATCAGTTGTTAGTCACGCACAAATGTCAATGAACATTTTCCTCTAGAAGCATATTTTAACATCTTTTAGCTGGCTTTCCCTTTGGCTCCCACAGCCACCTCTTCCAATGAATATCTGCTTTGGATTTATATTTTAAAATCAACTGCTGACTGCTTTCTGATCACTCAAAGGCTAGATGTGAGACAACTTGGTTAATGTATGTCTCTCCTGCCTTGTCTCCCTGAAATGGGAAAATTTTGGAAGATCTTTCAGACAGTCCCTCATCTCTACACCTTTACATACATTCTGTACATTCTGTAATATTCAAAATTCCTCAACCAATTCAGACTATCCAGAAAACAAACCCAACCTTGGTACTATCTTTTTAAAAACAACAATAACAACAATAAATTGTCATTAAATGTAATGAAAAATAATTTCTTTTTTGAAAGTTTTAGAATGAAAGAAGTATTGCAGTGAACTTGTAATGAATGGGATAGGATATTTTCAATGTATCTAGTTAAAAGATGTCCAGGGCACATCTGCGAACAAATGACTAGAGAAAACCTTCCAATAAAATGGATATCCATGCAACTGTATCAAAAAGTCCCTGAACTCTCAACCCAGGGTAGCACAGCCAACACAAGTTTTGAAAAGTATAACACTGTAATGCAACAAAAACATTCCAGAAATCACCAACAGCCTTTTATCACCACTTGGCAACACTATACAAACTGAGTAAAACAACTAAGGTAAACCAAAAGACCCAACAGCCCCAGAAGAAACAAAAAGGAGTCATCTATAACATCTGTCTAAGGACTGTAACAGCCTCTATATGGGCCAGACAGGCAGAAAATTAGAAGTGTGCATCCATGAACACCAACTAGCAGTCAGAAAGTATCATGACAACTCCTTAATTGCATAGCACATGGACAGAGTTAACCATAATTTTAACCGGGAAACTGTGAGTATCCTAGACCAAGCTAGAACCAAAAATACTATAGAATTCCTGGAAGCATGGCATTCAGAAAAATCAACCACCAAAGGCACATAGAGATAAACAACATTTGCAAACTATTCAAGAGAGACAATACGGGTACAGTACAGAGACGGCTTTGTTGCGTTGGTGGATGATCTCTGGAGGGACAGGGACAGGGGTTGCTCCTCTGCCCTGGTCCTATTAGACCTCTCAGCGGCTTTTGATACCATCGACCATGGTATCCTGCTGCACCGGTTAGGGAGTTTGGGAGTGGGAGGCACCGTTTATCGGTGGTTCTCCTCCTATCTCTCTGACCGGTCGCAGATGGTGTTGGCAGGAGGGCAGAGATCGACCGCGAGGCCCCTCACATGTGGGGTGCCACAGGGGTCGATTCTCTCGCCTCTCCTGTTCAACATCTATATGAAGCCGCTGGGTGAGATCATCAATGGCTTTGGGGTGAGGTACCAACTGTACGCTGATGATACGCAGCTGTACTTTTCCACCCCAGGCCATCCCAACGAAGCTATCGAAGTGCTGTCCCGGTGTCTGAAAGCTATACGGGTCTGGATGGGGAGAAACAGGCTCAAACTCAATCCCTCCAAGACGGAGTGGCTGTGGATGCCGGCACCCCGGTACAGTCAGCTGCAGCCGCGGCTGACTGTTGGGGGTGAATCATTGGCCCCAGTGGAAAGGGTGCGCAACTTGGGCGTCGTCCTGGATGGACGGTTGTCTTTCAAAGATCATCTGAGGACCATCGCCAGGAGGGCTTTTTACCAGGTTCGCCTGGTTCGCCAGTTGCGCCCCTTCCTTGACCGGGTTGCCTTATGCATGGTCACTCATGCTCTGGTTACCTCTCGCTTGGATTACTGCAATGCTCTCTACATGGGGCTCCCCTTGAAGAGCACCCGGAGGCTCCAGTTGGTTCAGAATGCAGCTGCGCGGGTGATAGTGGGAGCCTCACGTTGCTCCCATGTAACATCACTCCTGCACAGTCTGCACTGGCTACCTGTGGTCTTTCGGGTGCACTTCAAGGTGTTGTGACTACCTTTAAAGCGCTCCATGGCTTAGGGCCAGGGTACTTACGGGACTGCCTGCTGTTACCGAATGCCTCCCACCGACTAGTACGCTCGCACAGAGAGGGACTCCTTAGGGTGCCGTCTGCCAAGCAATGTCGGCTGGCGGCCCCCAGGGGGAGGGCCTTCTCTGTGGGGGCTCCCACCCTCTGGAACGAACTTCCCCCTGGACTTCGGCAACTGCCGGACCTTCGGACTTTCCGCCGCGAGCTGAAGACCTTTTTTTTTTTTTTGCATTTATATCCCGCCCTTCTCCGAAGACTCAGGGCGGCTTACACTATGTCAAGCAATAGTCTTCATCCATTTGTATATTATATTTGTTTGTTCGCGCAGGACTGGCATAGGATTTTAATTAGTTTTAATGTTTTAATATTTTATAATTTATGGGGTTTTATTCTAAATGTTTTAATTTGGCCATTTGTGTAATAAGTTTTTTAATTCATGGTTTTATGTGTATATTGCTGTCATTTTTATTTTGGCTGTAAACCGCCCTGAGTCCTTTGGGAGAAGGGCAGTATAAAAATTTAATAAATAAATAAATAATAAATAAATAAATAAAATAGCTAAAAAGGAAACAAAAAGACCAGAACATCTCCTTGCTAGGATTAATATCAGATGAACAATCAAGCAATAAATAATCCCCTAATTAAGGATCTACTAATTCAGACAAACAAGTCTGAATTGACAGCCTAATCAGGAAACTACCAAAGAGAAAACAACATTGCCATTAACGCTGAGAGGGCAAGGAACTGTATATTCAGTTCAGTTTTCTGTATAACAGAGAGCAAACTGAATTCCCTTCAAACACTGAAGATATTACCCACTCAGGTATATCTATGACATTTCAAGGGAAACATTGTGTGGTTCCTCTCTAAAACGATTACTGTCCTGCAGAGGATGGTAATCTAACTTCATCTGTTTGATTTTTTTATCTCTTGGCCTCTCTATGATTATAAGCCTTCAGAGGGTCATCATAAGGGCAAGAGAGAGAACCCAGCATGCAGTAGATAAAATACCTATTAGGAACTTTTAAGTAACTGAGGACTTTTCCACTCAGCAGCATTCAGTTGCTTGCTTTCTGTATGTATATTGGCTGGATGTGAAGGAGCTTAAGAAATCGCTTTCTTCATTTTAGCTTCTTGTTTCACTTTAGCTACAATGACTGACCACAGTTAATAGCCCTTGATCAGTCATAGGTTGCCCCCGGTTTGGACCGGTTCTCTAAAACCGGTGGGAGGCTCCACCCACTGACCCAAATGTCATCAAAACTCTTTTGCGCATATGCAGAATAGCGCGCACGCCAGTGGAGCAAGTGCTGGTACGATGCGAGCTGGTAGTAAAGGTAAGTAGAACCCACCCCTGCCCTTGACTGACAGGTTTTCCTTCTCACTTATGCTAGAAAAGCACCAATTGCTTTCCCTTCTATGAGCTCATTTGTCAGGACAGAAAAAGGGGAGGGGCAGTTTTACAGTTCTTCCTGTCATTTGGAGATAGGAAAATGAGCAAAATTCTTGTCACCCAGCTAAATGAAAGAAAAGAAGGAAAAAACGCATTTCATTACTGTACCTGCAAAGAGGGCCATTTATGAAATTGCCTTCCCCTTGTATCTCTCTGTCAATTTCATCCATTTTTGTTCAAATAACAATTCTACCATGTCTATTTGCTGGTCTCTTCTTGTTTTTTTTTCCTGGAAAGTTCTTTTTAATAGTTACTTTAATAAAATAAAGTCAATTGCTAAATTTTGTACACAGCTATCCCTATGTGTGGACTCACCTTTATATGTACCATTAATATGAATTATCTAATTCAATCCAATCTGCCAAGAGACACAATAAAAAATACCTCTCTCTCTCTACCTCTACCTCCACATCTCTCTATCTACCCCCCCTTCTCTCTCTCTCTCTCTCTCTCTCTCTCTCACAAACACACACACACACACACACAGGTTATATGCAGAGGTGGGTTTCAGCAGGTTCTGACCAATTCTGGAGAACCGGTAGCAGACATTTTGAGTAGTTCGGAGAACCGGTAAATGCCACTTCTGACTGGCCCAGCCCCCATCTATTCTCTTCCTCCCGAGGCCCAGCTGATCTGGAGGAAATGGGGATTTTAGAGTATCCTTCCCCAACCATGCCCACCAAGCCATGCCACACACACCAAGCCACGCCCACAGAACTGGTAGCAAAAAAATTTGAAACCCACCTCTGGTTATATGTTACCTATACAACAACTTCTTTTATCATTAAAAATAAGATCAAGCATGCAAATAAAATAACTATACTGAAAGAGGGAAAACAGGAATTAATTTACATTAGAAAGCCTTGAGGAAATAAAAATACCATTAATGCCCAATGGGCAATAATGTTGGTAACACGGAGGCTTCTCTAGAGATAAAATTTTGCAAACATATTTTTCCTAATGATGTTGTTCATATTTTTTTCCCTAAGGGTCACTTTTTTTTTTCTTTTTGCATGCATTGCGTACATTTTCTTTTCAGCTGAAAATTCAACAACAAAGATCAGAAAAGTATGGCAACTGAACAAAATGTATCTCCAATCTATTCTTGGCTTAAGGCACAAGTACTAAATGAGAGGGCTTGCCTCTTTGAGGATATTAATAAATAGTAAAGAGGACTTACACATCTTAGAATCCTTAGAGGACGTAATGCTGTCTCTAAATCCTCTGAAAACACACTATCAATCCACATGAAAGACGTCTGAGAGTTCCCTTGTGTGCACTCAAAGCTCCAGCGGTATTAAATCAGTTTCTCCTCTCAAAGTGTCATTAAAGTTAGAAGGCTTTGCTGCCATTTGAACTTTTCTGAAAATGAAAACCTGCAGGGCCTTTCTTATGGTCTGAGCTAAAGCCAGAGATAAAAAAACCAGTTGCTAATATTAATCAAACCTTATATAAGTTTTCAATCCCTGGAAAGTAAGGCCAAAAGTACACTTCAGTTGATAAAAACACATGAGATTTCAAATAGGGCACTGAACACATCCCAATTTAATGCACAACAAAGATGTCTGCAGGGCATATTAATTCAGAGCACCTAATCTGTGATCCAGATAGAATGTTCCAGTTTAGTTATCTGCAGCTGAAGAAAGTAAAAGAGTGCAATCAGTTACATTGCTCAGCAATGACTATAGAGCCTGGTAGCAATAGCCATTGCCTAAAAAAGAACTTTTCTCCCAAAACACCAGGGGTGCTATTTAGCAGGTTCTGACAGGTTCTGGAGAACTGGTAGCGGAAATTTTGAGTAGTTCAGAGAACCGGCAAATTCCACCTCTGGCTGTCCCCAGAGTGGGGTGGGAATGGGGATTTTGCAATATTCTTCCCCCAAGGGTGTGGAGGGAATGGGGATTTTGCAGTATCCTTCCCCTGCCACATCTTCAAGCCACGCCCACCAAGCCACACCATGCCCATCAAGCCATGCCCAGAGAACTGGTGGTAAAAAAAAAATTGAATTCCACCATTGCAAAACACCCTACCCAAATCTAAGAAAATACAGCAGATTTGATTCTGTCCAGAAAAAAAAAGTTTCATCCTAGCCTGAAAGTTGCCTGTCCTAGACTTTGGCAGCAATGACATGGCTTATGCATTGTGGTTTTAGAACAGTTCAGAAATAAAAATGCCATTAAAATAAATTCTGTTCAGGAATTGAGGAGATGGTGTAATAGATTTTAGCTAGAAAATTTAAGAAGGGCAATTAAGTCAGAGGAAACAGAAAACTCTCTAGCCTGCCTTCTCCCAAGCACCTTGATTTTGCACTCCAGATATGATAGCTTTAGGTAACAGTAAACTTCAGGTCGTCACCTGGGAGAAGCAGTTATACAAATAAAAATGGGTCTGTGCTAAATAAACAATCTTTTCTGCTACTCTTAGGAATAACACATAGGGTTGTCTAGTGTGTTCATCCTCACTCTCTCTGAATGTGAGCAGAGTGTCACCAGATTTTTTAAGCACTAAATTGGGCAGGTTGTTTGGAAGCCAGGCAGGTGAAGAATAATGCTTTATTCCTTCATTCAAGGGGCTGAAGCAATGTGTGTAGTGGGAGAAGAGAGAAAGAGAAAGTTTAGAACAGATCTGTCTCAAAAGCAAGAATCATCACTTCTACTCTCAGCTCTATGCCTAAGTGAGTTAATCTTTTATTTGCCTTACTGAGGCACTTCACCACATGAAAATAATCAAGTAAGCCTTATTTTTATTATTTTTTAAAAATAATTGTTACTATAATTTAAGTAATTATAATAAAACAAAAAGAAAAAATGATATACATTTAAAATAATAAAGAAAATATAGTACTAAATAATTGAACACTTGGATAACCAAGAAATCTTGAATAACCAGCTGTTCTAATATCTTAGAGCTAATATATTCAAATAAACCGTTTATAATAATATAAATTACTATAAAACATTTAATTCCCAATTTATTATCAAGACAAGTCTCTAGTGAACCGAAAAATTATTTGGATAGCACAAATGAAATCAATAAAGGGAAAAAAGCTATACATATTAAACAATACATTTAATATTGAAAAATAGTGTAAATAATGTGTAAATTATATTTCAGATTAAAATATAAATTACAGCTCACAAATTTTAGATGTCACACAATAGCATGTACAGAACTATATAAATTATTTCTAAATAACAATAAACTGTACATCAGATTTAGTTTTTAGATTTCAAGTTATACTATACTTCAAAGCATATTCACAGTTTTGCAATTCTTCCATAGAAGGGATCAGACACTTGTGGTTTTTAAATGCAAACAGTAAAGTCCTGGCAGCTATTATCATACACACATTTTGAAGCAGTTTGTGGGTTGGTAAAAGCTGATAAAATTATCTAAAGTTGAAAGGGAATTATCACGTTCAAAATTTGTTCCATTTTACAATGAATTAATTTCCAATATTTGGAACTTTGCAATTGCTACCACATATGAAAAACTGTTCTACTCAGCTATTAGGTTTAGTTATGATGTTTGATATAATAGACTAAGGATGAAACATCTTACTCCAATTCTAAGTATAGCATTTGAGGTGAAGATAATATTCTTTTTGCACTGAAGTTCCCACTGTTACATCTTTATAACTATATTCAAATTTTACATCAACTTAATCAGGCAATCTTTGACTTGTTTATGTTTTAAATAATATTTCACTAACAGATCAAATGTTGAAATCAGTAAATATTCAATATTTCTCCTTCTTTCTTTAATATCTGGTTGATGTGCTACTTATTTGTCAATCTTGTAAAGTAGACTAGACAAGAAACATGGCCAAATGAGTTCATTCTATTTTATTTTAACGTTACATTAACAGAATCTTGACAGTTTGAAAATACATTTCTCCCTCTGTCCCCTTTATAACCCATAAAACTAGGGAGGATCCTTCTGAGCTGCTTGTCCCTACTACATTCCTACTGCAGGCTAAGTTCCTTTTTATTTGACAATTGTCTTGGTTGCATCCCAAAATCATTCCCACGTACCATTATGTTCAGTGATGAAATACAATTATTTTTTTACTACCGGTTCTGTGGGTGTGGCTTGGTGGGCATGGTGTGGCTTGGTGGGTGTGGCTTGGTGGGCGTGGTAGGGGGAGGATACTGCAAAATCCCCATTCCCTCCCCACTCCTGGGGGAAGGATATTGCAAAATCTCCATTCCCACCCCACTCTGGGGCCAGCCAGAGGTGGTATTTGCCGGTTCTCTGAATTACTCAAAATTTCTGCTACCAGTTCTCCAGAACCTGCCAGAACCTGCTGGATTTCACCCCTGATTACGTTATTTGAGAATATTGGAACCAGCTATAAAATTGAGGAAGTGCTCTGTGTAACATAAGACTTCAGAAATCTTAATTTTGTCCTGCTAATAATAGAACTGGGTAATCAATATGTATTATCTCTCCAGTAAGCAAATTTCTCAATGATTCTCTCAACAGATGAGGAATATACAATATGATGAATCATAATATCTTAATAAGTCTTGAAGGCTTTCCCAGGATGTTAAAGGAAAAGCAACATATAAAAAACACATAAATTCATAGACTTTAGAACATAATAGTATATCACCATGTATTTTTAATTAAAAATTCAAGTGATCAGCCTGGCAGAAAACTTCCACATCACACCTTCCAAGCCGTATTACAGAATAAGTCCTTAGAAAATTGTAATGATCCCCTGTTGTGCATTGCTTACTTCAATTAGTTTCATACTGTCAAATGCTGCTTAAAGCAACTATAGCCAGATGAAAATCAGTCAGACTATAGTTTCCTGAATATATTCATATTCATTCTGGTGAATCCAGCTGGAAACAATAAATGGAGTAAGTTATGTAGAGTAAAAATAATATATTCAAAGCATAAACATATCCATGGGTCCATCTGTGTATTTCCCTCTCAAGCTATTAATGTTTATTTTATTCCCTCTTAGCTCACCCATCTCATCCATATGGATTATAAAATTTACATATTGTATTCAGCTGGAAAAAATAGGTCAAAGTTTTTTGCAATTTTGTGGGTCCCACTTTATGTAGAAAAGTAGTAAAGGAAAGAATAATGTTAAATTATTGTTTTTATGTTGCAAAATTCTTCAAATAGGTTAATTCAGAATAAAAGTTTCATATGATTGTGTTCTTAATTTACTTTCCAAATCTGGAGGAGGAAAAAAGGATAATTCTTAGCATAATATGGAATTTCATTTTTACTATGATGGCCTCAACTCTCAGAATAAAGGAAGAAGTATTAAAGTCTGACATAGTGGATCAATCTGTCAGAAGACTAAATTGAGCCCAATGTTTATGACTAAAGCTATTCTTTGAGAATATTTTCAACTTCTGGCTATAGAAAAATAATAGCCCAGAAAAGAACAGATATAGAATTACTGGCATTTGATTGATCTGGTATGTGTGACATTCTAATTGCAATTCTAAAGCAGTCATGTGATACACATCAGTGCCTTTCTTTAAAAGAAATTGTGCTGAAGAACCCTAAGCTGTTGGTCTAGCCTAAAGTGCTCCAATAAATGGAGATATAGAAGTCTGTCTCTCTTGTGTATATTAAAGAAATGAGATTTTTGAAAGATTCACTAAAATACAAATTTTAAAGTTTAGTGTGATCTAACCAATATATTGGGCTACAGATACATCTGAGTAAGATATGAGTTGGAACGGGGCCAATTAGGAATAAGGCTGAGTAGACACGCTAGTCTAGAGCACCAAAACATCATCCAAATCATTCTAAAAATAAGATTATATGCATTAGTGAGAGATGGAGGTAGCACTCAGTGACTTATGGGTGCCAAACACCCTTGAAGTAGAACTGCATAGTAATATGTAAAATACATATGTTAATTTCTTTCAAGATGCATGTCTTTTATACATAGTAATACCAGATCATTTGTTCCAAATTTTGCCAAGAGTCTGTTCATTTCATTCTTCTATTGCAAATTATGGAGACCAAAGCCTATGGACTTTGACTTTAAAGGACAATGTGCGATTCTTGGAGAATGGTACCCATATCTAATTCTAATAAGAATTCCACATGGAATCCTCTGGGAAGTTATGAAACAGATAAGATTGTTTGTTCTGACAACTTCTTGAGGGAGTCTGCCCCAATATGGGAGGGAGCATACTGCTTCCCTTTCGCCTTTCAACTCCAATCCAGGAGCCCTCAGGCAGTTGCTTTCACGACAAACTATTTTGTACCAAATTTATATTTGCTGATAAAGAAATAAAGGGAGACTAGTACAGATCTATTTCAAGCTATTTAGCTCTCATCAGCTATCCATACCCTTATTTGGATTCGTACTTGGGCTGCCTGCTTATTAGGCAGTTGTATTAACCTCTGAGCCACAATGTATATATACACACACACACATACACTTACACATAGACACACACACATAATTTGTGTAATCTACAAAATATATTCCAATTTATATAAGTAAGATTGCAGAAGGTTGAAAGCAGAGATGAAACAATTGACCTAATTTTCTATTGTATTATACTGACCCATGTCCAAAGCCTCAAACACACAGAGAGCTAAAAAATAAACTTGTGCAAGCTTCATTTTCAAAGTCAATCTCAGGAATATAGATCAATAATATCCATGCATGCAAGGAATATATAGGATTATAGAATGCTCAAACTGCATAAGTTGCCCCTGTAATATGTGGAGAATTACTTGGAAGAACTGTGAGAAACAAAATGTCTACAGCTAAAGACAGAGCCCAAAATTTATGCTGCTAAGTGAGACTGTTGTTAAGTGAATTTTGCCCCATTTTACAACCTTTCTTGGCCACGCTTATTAAATTAATCATTATGGTAGTTAAGTTAGCAACATGCTTGTTAAGTGAATCTGGCTTTCCCATTGACGTTGCTTGTCAGAAGGTTGCAAAAGGTGATCACATGATCCTGGGACACAGTAACCGTCATAAATATGAATAATTTGCCAAACATTTGAATTTTGATAATGGGACCATGGGGATGTTGCAGCAGGTGGTGTCAGTGTAATTATGAGCTGGGATAGCCATAACAACAAGTCAGCCAATGGGAACTGTTTAGTGACTAAGAAACAGGATCTGTTGTGAGCAGGGGAGATGGCTTGGAGCCTGTGAGTGGCTTAGCCTGATTGTACTGAATACATAAGGATTATTGTTGCTTCTGTGATTATATTGATTCTGTACTTCTTGATTCTGAGTTCTGGTTCTGGCTTCTGCTGCATGGGTATTGTATACATACATCATGATTTATATTATTGTATATAAAGAAGCTTCTTTTATACATGAATCCTGCTGAATTGTTTACTTGTGTGCTGGTTGGATTGCTGCAAACTCGAACAGATTGTAATTGTGAAAAATGGTCACAAATCACTTTTTCCAGTGATGTGTTGTAGCCTGCCATGTGTCAGCAGAGCTGGTGGTGGACTCGGACGATGAGGAGGTTGGGGAGGAACTTGGGACAGTTCTGAAGTCCAGTGAAGGCTCTGATGGATGCTCTGTGTCAGACACAGAGAAAGAACCAGGGCCATCTGACATTTCCCAGCCACCAAAAAGGCAACTGCCTTTAGAGGCTGAGATGAATGTGGAGGAGGAACAGCTGGGGCCTGCTCCAGATGCATGTATGTGCAGAGCTGTTAGGAAAGAGGTGTTTTTCATGACAAGGAGTCTATTTCTTGCTTCTGCTGGGTCAGAACATGACGATGTACCTTTGAACAAACACTAAATGAACTATTGTAAGTCAAGGACTACCTGTATAAAACTTATTCAAAAAATTACATAATAACAGAAATCTATTTGACTAAAGATAGAAAAGTTCAACTATAAGGAAAGAATATTTTTCTGTTTTCTTCTAAGAAAATCTGTCAATCTGTCAGTTTTCTGATTTTAAGATATGGCAAAATAGCTCTTCCCCAATTTTCTCATTGAGAAGGATATAGTGAACTGAAGAAAATCATTTTTGCAACAAACCTTTTAATGTCTTGATTTGGCAAAATGTTGCTGAAATTCATTCCTATATTTCTCAAACCAGAAATTTCTGCTCTTATTTTGAGACACTGATATGTTCATCACTTCAATATGAGTTTATAAACATTCTTCATAACTAAATGCTGAGTATCTCATATTATAGGATAGAGACAATTAAAGTATTTATTTATGGAGCAAATGAAAATGAAGATGCAAAGAAAAGAATAGAATTTCAATGTATAACATTATACAATGCACAACTTATCTATGTAGGCTTGATTCATGGGAGAATAAACCTTAAAATTGCATGCAAACTCAATTTACAAGCACACATACTTTTTTGTGTGTTGCCTTTGAGTCAGTGTTAACTCCAGGGAATTGTCTAGATAAGTCCCTGCAGTTTTCTTGGAAGATTTTAGAAATTTTGCCATTGCTTCCTTCCTAGGGCTGAGAAAGAGTGACTGATCCAAGGTCACCCAGTGCCCTCATGTCTAAGGTGGGTCTAGAACTCACAATCTCCTGATTTCTAATCCTTAACCATTACACCAAACTGGCTCTTGAATCACATATACAGAATTTTTTAACAGGTACTACTAATAGTGCCTGTTGATCATTTTATACAGCAATTATTTGCCTTGAAATTTGTTAATAAAATAATAATCAATAATAATAATCAATTATTCTTTCTTGACCATAAAAAAGTGATTACATCAGTGGTGGGTTGCTACCGGTTCACCCCGGATTGGGTGAACCAGTAGCAGCAGCAGTTGGAGGTTCCGCCCACCCACCCGGACATCTCTGTGCATGCCCACAAGCAAACTGGCAGCAGCCGAAATTGAAACCCACTACTGAATTATATGCAAATATAGAACACAATGGAAGCAATTTGAGCTGAATAAAGTTCATATAGCAATGAACTCTTATCACCCTGCAGATTGTTTACCAATCAAATAAACTTTTAGTATTTTTCATTAGTTTTTTCCATTTTAAATTTCTAACCTCTCTAAAAATTGCTAAATATATTTTGTTTAGCAGAAAAAAAAGAAAGAAAGCTTTCAACAGCATTACATCTCTCCCAGAAAATCAAAATCACAAAAAATTATTCACATGTTTGAGTAAAATGCACACAAATCATGTGCAATTTATTAAATATTTGAATATTTGTCTATCTATGCCATTTAAATTTCCAGTTTGCAATAATTTAATCACTAGCATATGTTTTGCATTCCTACTAAAAAGTTTTTATTTATTTAAATGTTAAAATATAATATTTAAACAATCCTGTTTTTTAGCTAGTTATTCTCCCTGAAAACGGGAAGACTATAAAAAATAATTGTAAGGCAGGCAAATCAAATCTAACAGATGTTTTACTTATTTCTTTATTCATAGAAATATTTGTATACTACCATTTTTTTAGACTGCTTATTTTTAAACAAACAAAACATCCACAGATATGCACCACATAGCAGTGGTGAAATCCTCCATTGTTTGCCACCGATTCACTGCACGCATATGCGCAGTGCACACCACACTTCACGTGGAAAAAGGAGACTTAAGAACAGCTTTGCTGACACTTCCTGGTTGGCTCCGTTGGCAATGGAGGTGATCTTTCTGGTCACCAACCTCTGGATCATGTTGGACTGCTAAGACAGCGACAATCAGCTGTCCAGCAGTTCGGAAACCCCCCTCTTCGGGAGAAGAAGCGGTGGTGAGCAAAAAGAAGCAGAGGTAGAGCTTCCCTAGAGCTCCTGGAAGATACCAGGGGGCTCGAAGGGTTAAGCCCCCTCAGAACTTCAAAGTGCTCCAGATCTGAGGCTTTTTTCCTGCTCCGGCAGACCTAATTGCCGCGACCAACTTCCGGGACCAATTTTAACTTAAAGAAGATAATACCGGACTGAACAGAAACAGGAGAGCTCTAATTATAAAAGCAAGTAATCAATCAATTCCCTGTTATTTTTTTTTTAAGTTTTGGATTTGACTTCAAAGTGAAAATGGCGATCGTTCTTTAATGAGCTACACAGTTGAAAACGAAAGTGTTACAAGTCTCACTGTCTGTTGTTTATTGCTGAGGCCAGCTGGAAATTTTTTTTTTTTTAAACATTGTAATGAGAAGGGAGAAGAGATACTGAGACTGGGGGAAAAAAAGACTTAAAAGGTTTATACGTAATATTAAGTTAAAGAGAAATTTTAAGAGATGGCAGCAAAACAATTAAAGTCAACTGCTACAAAACTCCAGGAACATTAACACCGGCAGTCTCTCCAGCACATACAGCAGATACAAAATCACTAAATTTGGAAGCACTTCAGGATAACCTGAAAGAATTTATGAAAGAATCTCTTAACGATGCTATGAATTGGCAAACTTCCCAGATAGAGGATAAGTTTAAATTAATTACAGAAGAAATGTCAGAGATGAAAAACAGATGTTAGAAATTCAGACTGGAAATAAAGAAGTTAAAGAAGGTTTGGTGTCAGCAGTACAGGGTCTGGCATCAAATGTGATTTTATTGGAGCAGGAAGTAGAAGAAATAAAGAAAGTTAATTTAAAATTGGAAAATGAGATTGAGGCAGTTCAAAGTAAAATGGATAAAGTTGATGATGAATTTGTTTTGGTACAATATAAAGCAATGGAACTTGCTTTACCAATCCGTGGACTAAAAGAATGTAAAATGAGAATTTGAAGCAAATTTTTCGGAGGCCTTTGCAGAGATTTTGGCAGTTCGCCAGTAGATGTGGCATTTTATATTGATAAAATTTATCGTGTGAATTCCTGGATAGCAAGACAAAGAAATCTTCCCAGAGACATTGTTATTTATTTTACTACTAGAACAGTGAGAAATGAGATTTTACAAGCTTTTTTTAAAGGAGACAAGATTCAAGCAGCCGGCCAAGATATTTTAATACTAAAGGAAATTCCCCCCAAAATGTTGAGAGGTAGGAAGGAGTTTGCTTTTTTGGTGAACGAACTTAAAAAACGTCAGATTGAGTATAGATGGGACATCCCAATTGGTATAATAGTTTACTATGAAGGGAAAGCACATCGTCTTAATACAGTCAGTAAAGCACAAGAGTTTCATGCTTATGTGCTTAAGGCTGGAAGTCCACCATCTCTGGATGGTAGGAGAAAGGAAGGTGAAATTAAAGAAAAAGAAGTGATAGTAATGGAAGAAGACCGTTTACAAGCGTTGGATGTGTCTAAGATGGGATCAGAGATTCCAAAAGAGCCAAGGATGACAAGAGCAGCTGTCAAACGCAAGGAACAAGAAGAAAAGGCTCAACAGGCTCAATCTGCTATTACCAAGACGGAAACAGTGGGAGGAGCAAGGCCCAAAGAAAGATATGATTTGCGGCTGGTGCTTCAAAAGTTTCCGATTGCTGATAATGGCAATTAGACTTTTATCTTGGAATGTCAATGGATTAAACTCACCACAAAAGAGAAGAAAGATATTTCATTATTTGAAGCAATTTAAAAATGACATTGTATGTTTACAAGAAACACATATTAGAACATTAGACCAGAAATATTTGATAAATTCGAAATTGGGAATACATTTTGTTGCATCTGCTACAGAAAAGAAGAATGGACTAGTTGTTTATATAAAGAGTAATTTATCTGCAACATTAATTGAAGCGGATAATCAAGGAAGATATATTGCTATTGAACTTTTATTGGAAGGGAGAAAATACTTTTAATAGGAGTTTATGCACCAAATCAACAACAAGAAAAATTTTATAAGTTTTTACATAAAAGAATAACATCTTGGGATTATAAAATTTATATATTAATGGGTGATTGGAATGGAGTGATGGATACCCAGAAAGATAAAAGAAGTCTTAGAAATATTTCCAATCGTGTAAAACTGCCAAAGGCATTCTTTGATTTGATGGAAGATTTAGAATTGAGAGATGTATGGCGAGAACGCAATGAAAAAGAGAGATTTTACATTTTTTTCTGACAGACATCAATCTTTTTCTAGGATTGATTTCATTTTAATTACTAATGATTTGTTTTTCAGAGTGAAGAAGACAAAAATTTGTTCTAGAACCTTGTTTTTTTTCTTTTTTTTTATGGATTGAGTTAGATCGGGAAAAAGAGGCCAGGAGGTCGTGGAGGATGAATGAGAACTTGTTTAAATATGAACAAAATGTAAATGAATGTAAAACTCTAATGAAGGAATTTTTTTCTTTGAACATGGATAAAGGGACACCTATAGAGATAGTTTGGGACACCAGTAAAGCTTATATGAGGGGAATTTTATTAGAGATGAATAATAAATATAGAAATAGACTGCACAAAAGGCGAAAAGAACTAGAAGAGGAAATTAAAAGGAAGGAGCAGTTATTGGTAGGCAATCCAGGAGATAGTAAAACAAAAGAGTCAATAAATATATTAAGAGGTCAATTTAATATGTTAATGGCAGATCAGGTGGCAACTAATTTACAATATGTAAGACATAATTTGTTTAATAATTCTAATAAACCTGGAAGGTGGTTAGCATATTTATTAAGAAAGAAACAGAAACGACGATAATTGATAAAATAGAATATAGAGGTAAGGAAGTATATCAGCAAAATTTGATTAAAAAAGCTTTTTTAGAATATTATACTAAGTTATATTCTAGAGATGTGATTAGTGATAAAGATATAGATAGATATTTACAGGACCACGGTATTTTAGAAATTACAGTAGATCAAAGGGAAGAGTTGAATCAATTAATTTCTTCAGAGGAAATAGTGTTTGCAATTAAGCAGCTTAAAGCGAATAAAGCACCAGGTACAGATGGCTTGACAACTACTTATTATAAAAATTTACAAAATGAGATGATTGTACCACTTAAGGAGTTATTTAACAGAATACAAAGGGGAGGAGAAGCTCCTCCTTCATGGAGGACAGCTTTTATTTCATTAATACCTAAAGAAGATCGAGATGGTGTTAAACCAGAGAATTATAGGCCAATATCGCTTTTAAATACTGATTATAAGATATTTGCTAAGATACTAGCGAATAGATTGATGCCACTGATGAATCAATTAATTCATAATGACCAATCAGGATTTATTAAGGGGAGACAGATGAGATATAATATGAGACAAATTGTAAATTTACTTGAATATTTGGAAGGAAACAGCCAGGTTTCAGCAGCATTCCTCTTTTTGGATGCCGAAAAAGCTTTTGATAGATTGGATTGGCAGTTTTTGTTTAAAGTAATAGAAAAAATGCAATTTGGGGATTATTTTATTCAAGCAATTAAGGCTATATATCAAAAGCAAACAGCTCAAATAATAGTAAATGGTGGATTAACAGAATCTTTCAAGATTGAGAAAGGGACTAGACAAGGATGTCCCTTGTCACCATTATTATTCATTCTAACTTTGGAAATATTATTGAGTAAGATACGTGGTTTAGATCGAATAAAAGGAATTAGAATTAAAAATCAAGATTATAAATTAAGAGCGTTTGCAGATGATTTGGTTGTTTCTTTATCTCAACCAATACATTCAGCTGTATATTTGATGGAGACAATTGATCAGTATAGTAAGGTATCTGGGTTTAAAGTGAATCAACAGAAGACAAAAATGATAATTAAAAATATGAATACACATCAGAGGGAAGAATTAGAAAGAATAACTGGATATGAAGTAGTTAAAAAGGTTAAATACTTAGGAGTATACATTACAGCATCGAATGTAAAATTATATAAAAACAATTATGAGGTATTGTGGGGAAAAGTAATTAAAGAAATGGAGAAATGGAAGAAGTTACAATTATCATTGTTGGGAAGAGTGGCAGCTATAAAAATGAATGTTTTGCCTAGATTTTTATTTTTGTTTCAAATGATTCCAATTTTGAAGAAAGATGCAAATTTACAAGAATGGCAAAAAGGGATTAATAAATTTGTATGGAAGGGTAAAAAACCGAGGATAAAGTTAAAAATAATGCAAGACGTTAGGGAAAGAGGGGGTTTAAAATGCCTAATTTGAAATTGTACTATGATGCAGTTGTTTTAACTTGAATTTCTGATTGGATTAATTTAACAGAGGAAAGGATTTTGAATATAGAAGGTTATGGTTTGTTATATGGATGGCATGCATATGTAATATATGACAAGAAAATTGATAAGACATTTAAGAATAATATGGTCAGAAGTGCGTTGTTGAGGATTTGGAAAAAATATCAATATAAGTTAGATGGAAAGATACCAATATGGACCATCCCCAGACATATGATAGAGAATATAAATATATTACAAAAAATGGAAGTTATCACTTACAAAGAGCTTTTGACTATGGAAAAGGGGAATTACAGTTGAAATCTAGGGAGAAATTGAGGATGAAGGAAGAAATTATACATGGTTCCAGTATGGACAATTGCAATCTAGATGGAAAATAGATCAGAAAATTGGTATAAGGCAAAGTGATGATAATCTGGTAAAACAAATAAAAGATCAAGGTCAACAGCATATAAAGAGATTATATAATGTATTGGTTGAAATTGATTCAGAAATGGAGTTGGTTAAAGATTGTATGGTAAAATGGGCACAAAATTTTCAACAACCTATAATGTTAGAAACATGGGAAAAATTTGGGGTGAGGAATGTTAAATTCACGCAAGCACAAAATTTAAGAGAAAATTTTTATAAAATGTTTTATAGATGGCATTTAGATCCTAAAAAACTGTCATGTATGTATCCAAATGTGAAAGCAAAATGTTGGAGATGTGATTGTGAGGATGCTACCTATTATCATATATGGTGGACTTGCAAAAAAGTTAAAGCCTTTTGGTTTAAAAATATGGTGGATTATGCAGAACATTTTGAAAAAGAAGATCAAGTTTGTTCCACAGTTCTTTTATTAGGAATAATCTCAGATTGCACTGTTATAGAGACAAAACTGATTCTGAATTTAATAACTGCTGCAAGATTATTGATTGCACAATATTGGAAGAAAGAAGACTTACCTACAATTGGAGAATGGATTAGTAAAGTATCAAATTTAGCAGAAATGGCAAAAATTTCTGCCTACTTGAAAGACTGTACACAAGAAAAATATATATTGGAATGGAGGAAGTGGATTGATTATATTCAAAATAAGTATCAGATTAAAAAATATCAATTAGTTTTTGAGTGAAGTTAGGAATTATTATGTATTAGTTTAAGAAAGAAGGGAATTGATAGTGTGATGGTGTGAAATGGAATATGTTTTATGTTATATTTTAGATTATGTTTGTTAGTTACAATACCCTGTATTCTGTTCTGGGAAGTCTCGGGGAAGGAGGCGGGAAGGGGAAAGATTATAAATTGATTGGTTGCCATTGTACAGAAATAATGGTAGAATTAAACAAGTTGGAATGGTGTAATGTCGGGACTGCTCGGCAAACACTCCCGAAGGGAAAGGGTAAGGAAAGAGGAGTAAAGAAGGAAGAAAGTAGGTAGGTAGGTGGGTAGGGAGGAAAGAAGGGAGGGAGAAGAAAGGATAGGAGGAGGAGAAGAAGGAGAAGATAGAGGGTTAGAAAGGATGGTAGTGAGAAGTGGGAAAGAGGAGGGGAAGTAGGAGCGAGGAGAAGGTGGTGGGGGAAGTTTAAGAAGGATGAGAAGGGAAGAAAGGATTAAAGGGGGGAGTGGCAGTCGAGCAGCCCTGACTGAGTATAATTTGAGTATAGGACTGATTGTTGGATAAGTGATTGTATTGTACACTGGTCAAATTGTGGGAATTATTATGGAAAAATAAAAAAATTTTGCAAAAAAAAAAAAAAAAAAAGAACAGCTTTGCTGTGCGATTTAGATTATATAAATCGGCACAGCTGATCCTTGGAAATACCATTTCGGATGAACTGATAGCATTTTTTTTGTACCGGTTCGCCCGAACTGGTAGCTTTTATTACTACTGATTCGCCTGAACCAGTGCGAACTGGTAGCACTTCAGCCCTGCCACATAGTATTTTAAAAAGTTAACAAAATGTTTGTACTTTTAGCACCCAAAAGCTCCACAAATAACAAGTTCTTACAAATTTTTCTGAAGTTCAGGAAGTTATGGAATTTTTGTACTTTGGAAAGTAAAGGGAGAGATTTAAAATCTGATATGCCCCAAATTGAAGCAACCAAGGGCTCAACCCTTTCCCCCCACCCCTACTTAACTGGAACTGCTCACTTAAGAAGAAACAGACCTGCTATAAAACCTTGCACCCAGTCTTCAGCCCTCATTGCTAGTCTAGACGAATACCATGGTTGATGATACAGAATACCTCCTAGAAATCAAATAAAAGTCAGATAGTCAATTACCTTCATCCTGACCCTGAAAGACTCACCAGATTGACCAGAGTTGTTTATGTCCTATGTCTGAATCCCAATTGGAAAGAGACAGAAACTTAATTTCCCTTAAGACCCACTGTGATCAAAGCCCTACTACCTTTTTCAAAGCATCCCCTAAAAGCAAATGTGTGCAATGGCTAGATTGAGTTATTCAGCAATTTCTCCTTAGGAAGTACTATCGCTCCCTTAAAAAGTCATTTGCCATTTCTCAAATGCATCCACACACATACATAGATGCACAAATAGTCCAGGGAGCATGAATCCAGGATGGCAGCACTTATGTATAAAAGCCCCTAATCTTAACATCTCTGAAAAACTCAAAAAACTCTTTTTTCCTTGCATGATGCTGTCTGAGTCATTCTGCTATATCCAGCTGAAATGATGTTCAACTATGACTGAATGCAAATGATTTTATCTATGAAGAATTACACAAACGTATCATAGCAAACTACAAGAAGATACTCATATAGTCCTCCTTAAAAGGGACAAACAGCCTTAAATTAAATTGCTGGATGAAAGTTAGCACATGTAATAAGCATGGATTAAAAATTATTTACCACACTTCTCACTAGTTTACTTCTTTTGTTTTCCTTCAATATCCAGGGTTTCTTTTATGTGTATTTTTTAGCTGTACCCACATAGTTATTTTTTTAATAACTTTCATTGTTTATTAACCTGCATTGTTATTTTTTTTTAAATTGTGAAAGAATTGAGTAGTGTTGTTAATTAACAGGTGACTCCCTACATGTCTGAAACAATCTGAAACAGATTGTTGGCAACTGGCCTTCAATTGGGCCACAATTAAATGAACAAATTAATTATCGGTGAACTATGAACGCTCTGCTGTAATTTGGCTTTCACTTACACACACTTCTGGATATATAGGTAATCCTCAACTTCTAACCACAATTAATATCATAATTTTGGTTGCCAAACAAGGCAGTTCTTAAGTGAGTCGCACCTGATTTTATGACCTTTTTGCCATAGTGAATCATGCAGTTGTTAAATGAATCCAGTTTCCCCACTTCCCAGAAGGGTCACAAATAGTGATTATATGACCCATGATGCTGCAATCATCTATAAACACATGATGGTTGCCAAATGCCCAAATTATTATCACATGACTTTGGGAATGCTGCAATGGACTAGTTGTAAGTCACTTTTTTCAATGCTATTGTAACATTGAACTAAGCAAATGGTTGTAAGTCAGAAACTACATGTATTATTAAGAAAATGTATTTTGGGACTCTGAAGAAGGCTCTTCTTCATATCTATTAGGACTTCACTCTTAAATTTGCCTTTTCATTTTTCTTTTTAAATATCAGAGTAGAGATGTCACAACTGCCATGCTGCACCTGCTACACTTCACTACATGCCAGTGTCTGCCATGAGTAATGGGGGGAGGGAGCTGTAGGGTGGGTGCAAGAGGGGCTAGATTCAAAGGAATCAAAAGTACTCAGTGTGCCATCCTATGAGAGCCACTGGCAGCTCCAAGGTCACATTATGGAATCAGTGGTGGTCTTCAAAAATTTTTACTACCAGTTCTGTGGGTGTGGCTTGATGGGCATGGCATGGCTTGGTGGGCATGGCTTGGTGGGCATGGGAGGGGAAGGATATTGTAAAATCTCCATTCCTACCCCACTCCAGGGGAAGGTTACTGCAAAATCCGCATTTCCTCCCAATCAGCTTGGACTTGGGAGGCAGAGAATAGATGGGGGTGGGGCCAGTCAGAATTTTTACTACCGGTTCTCCAAACTACTCAAAATGTCCACTACCAGTTCTCCAGAACTGGTCAGAACCTGCTGAAACCCACTTCTGCATGGAATGCCACACCATCTTGCCTGCTAGCATAGGGACTGTTATCAAAGCAAGTTGTTTGAATATAATTGGATGAACATAGATAAGCAAGGTGGGTTGGGAAGAAAGGGGACAAGTTAACCATATAGTTTGGGTGTGAAAAATCAGAACCAAGACTGCTATGCTGTAACCAGTCTGGCTATACTGTAAAGTGCATTCTTTGTAGCCGTGGCCTCGAGAGTCTTTCTTTGCTACTGACCAACTGGGACAGCTGACAAGAGATCCTTGTCTTATGTTCTTTATGTTTGATGTCCCATCTTCTTATCTTTGGTCACAAAGAGGACCTATATTTCATACCTCATTACTAGTAATATTATTATTATTAATTATTATTATTAATTATTATATTATTAATTATTAATTATTATTAATTATTATTAATAATAATAGTAATAAACCTCATTACTAACATGGGCTACCTCTTGACCATATCCTCTTATATTCCTGGAAGACCTAAATCTACCTTCTGTAAACTGGATAACAAATGAATGTACAACTGAACCAATCCATACTACACTATACAACGCAGTTACAAACCTAGGTCTTGAGCAACTAGTAATTAACAATACCAGACTCAAAAACTGCCTCGGCCTCATGTTTTTCAATAACACTAACTCAATTTATGGACTACAAATAAAAGAACCCTTTTCCAACAGTGACCACTGCATGATAGACTTTTGTCTAAACATACGCCCTCACATAAATCGTCTTAACAATAGTGCTCCAAACTACAATTTTAAAAAAGCTAACTATGACCTTATAAACAATGATCTCTCATTTCTTGACTGGCAAAATCTATTCTCAACCTGTATCACTGCAGAAGACCACTATAAAGTATTTCTACTTGAAATCAGTAAAATCATCAAACTATACGTTCCACAAATCACCACTAAAATCAAAAAAAGAAACAAATTACCCATATCAATAAAAAAGCTTCTTCTCTGGAGAAGAAACAAAAAGGGTTATGTAGCAAACTTCAAAAACTGCTAGAGAAATATTTGCAACCAAATTAAAACTGAATGTAACATTTACCACACCAAGCAAGAAGACCTTCTACGCACAAATTCCAATCGTGCTTTCTATAATTTTGTGAACAATAAACTTAAAGAAACAAGATCCATCCCACCACTAAAAGAACCTAACAGCAAAGAATGCACGGACGAAACAGTTAAAGCAAACCTCTTTAACACATTATTTGGCTCAGTCTTTGTAAACAGCGATGGCTCATATCCGACATTCCTCAATCGTACCAAAAATGATAACAACGACTTAACTCTTATATACTTCACAGAAGATAATGTTGAAAAAGCTCTTCGCAACCTGAAACCATCATTATCAATTGGTCCTGATGGGCTATGTGCATACTTCTTTCAATAAATATAGCAGAACCCCTAAGCATAATCTTTAATAAAGCTTTCACGACTAGTTCCCTTCCAAAACTCTGGTCTTTAGCCACAGTCATCCCTATCTTCAAAAAAGGAGATCCCAACCTAGTTGAAAATTACAGACCTATCTCTCTATGTTGCGTCTCATGCAAAGTAATGGAATCTATCATAAACCAATCCATTACACTTCACCTTGAAACTAATAACCTACTCTCTAATAAACAATTTGGTTTCAGAAAAAAATTGTCTTGTAACTTACAACTTCTCCACTGCAAAAACATATGGACTACCAACCTTGATCAAGGAAAAGCAATAGATGCCATCTACATAGACTTCTGCAAAGCTTTTGACTCAGTAGTACATGACAAACTTCTCTTAAAACTAAAATCTTACGGCATTTCAGGACCTCTTCACAATTGGATAAATGCTTTCCTATCAAACAGACACAAGTGGTCAAAATTGGCAACGCTCTATCAAATCCTGTTCCTCTCAAAAGTGGCGTTCCGCAAGGTAGTGTTCTTGGACCAATGCTCTTCATACTATATATAAATGATCTCTGTGACCTTATCTCAAGTTATTGTGTTCTCTTCGCTGACGACGTCAAACTATTCAATACCACTAACAATACTTCTATCCTTCAAAATGACTTTGACTTTGTTTCCGATTGGTCTAAAACTTGGAAACTTCAAATATCAACCAGCAAATGCTCATTCTTACATATTGGTAAAAAGAACCCTAATATCAAGTACAAGCTTGATGGACATTACCTTACTGACAATGCCCTCCCTGTCAAAGACCTTGGAGTTTTCATATCAAATGACCTAAATGCCAAAGCCCACTGCAACTACATAGCAAAAAAAGGTCTAAGAGTTGTAAACCTAATTTTACGTACCTTCTTTTCCAAAAACTCTACACTACTCACCAGAGCATACAAAACATTTGCCAGACCTATTCTTGAATACAGCTCATCCATCTGGAACCCATACCACATCTCTGACATTAATACTATCGAACACATCCAGAAATATTTTACTAGAAGAGTTCTTCACTCCTCCGAAAACAACTAAATACCTTATACCCCCAGGCTTGAAATCCTGGGATTAGAAAACTTAGAACTCCGCCGACTCCGACATGATCTGTGTTTAACACAGAGAATCATCTATTGTAATATCCTTCCTGTAAAAGACTACTTCAGCTTCAGTCACAACAATACAAGAGCAAACAATAGATTCAAACTTAATGTCAACCACTTCAAACTTGATTGCAGAAAATATGACTTTTGTAACAGAGTTGTTAATGCTTGGAACTCTGACTCTATAGTCTCTACTCAAAACCCCAAAAGCTTCAACCAAAGTCTGTCTACTATTGACCTCACCCCATTCCTGAGAGAACTATAAGGGGCATGCATAAGAGCACAAAAGTGCCTACCATTCCTGTCCTATTGCTCCCTTCATTATAGTATTATATGATACTTTTACTTATACTTTTACTTATATATACTTTTTCTCTCATGATGGGTTATTGTTTATGTTGATGATTGTATATACTGTTGTGACAAAATAAAAAAAAATATTTGGCTAATAACAATAATACTATCATAATATTTTCATATGTTCAACATTTTCACAAGCATTATCTAACTATACAAACTTTAGAGGAATTATTATTCTCATTAGTGGAAGTGGAGAAATAAATGTGGATATGAAGTACAGTTTTCCACCTAATGAATTTATCACATAGAGAAGATTTGTTGAAAGGTTCAAAAATCTCACATACATATTTGATGAGAGGTTTCTTCCATTCTATGTATTTCATACATCTGACTATTTCAAGTCAAGAAGTGCACCCCTTGGCTTTTTCAGGATTGAAAAATCTGTGAAAAATCCCTTAGCCACCCTATTATTTTTCCAAAGAAAATGCTACTTCCGTAGTTACTCATGGATTTATTTTCCAAATGCTTATTTGTTTTTACTAATATAATTTTATTCAGGGTAAAACCTCCAAGTTAATTCCAGTTTGATATTCTTTTATATCCCCAATCTATCTAAACTAATTCTACAAGCTTTTTCACACTCAAGGATGCATACCAATCAGCATGCTGAACATTCCTTGGACGTAGGAGAATGGCTGCTTATTACTTAATCTATGATTAAGTGGTGGCATGAATCATTCTTATTAAAGCAGGGGTGCCAAACTCGCGGTATGCAGGCTGGATGCGTCACAAGCTGGCCACGCCCACCCCTGTTTTAGCAAAGGGGGAGAAAGTTGCAATATGTCAAATGACGATGTGTCATCGCGAGTTTGACATACCCGTATTAAAGAGTCACATACATTAAATTCAGTTCTGCAATTATTTAAAGGTTATCTATTAGTTATTTATCTACCAGATATGAATTTGGTTTTCTTAGTAAAGAAAAAATGTGAAACAAAATATGCATATGGCTTTGTTTTTCATACATTTAATAACCATCTGGCTTGAGAAAAGTTGCCAGTGGCAGTCAGGAATCTACTACTAACATGTACTGAATGTGAGTTTTGTTGGCCTAAGATTAGACTTTTCCTTACAATATCCTTAAACCTTTTTAATGCATATGACCGTACCCAAGCATAGCGATAGTGATAGCGACAAGGCATGAACAAAAAATTCAGACCCAGAAAAATGTACTTCTTTTTGCTGCATAACAGAAGGTCAGTCTATTTTGAATTCATTCAACTTTTCATTTCCCTAATCATAACCTTATTTATGGTTATTGACATATCACATTGTATCTTAAAAATGCCTGAATAGAAATTTATAGTATGGGCCAAAAATGACTTACAGTATAATAGATTCTGTAGATGAGTGAGTGAATGGATGGATGGATTCAGTTTCTCAAATTTCTTTGTTTTAAAGGAGAAAATAAATGAAGCAAAGTTCTCTTGTGAATTGTATCTGTTATTTTTTCCATAATTCCTTCTGAAAAAAATTTCTTTTTTATGTGATATTGACAAAAAAATTACTAGTTACCATTCCAGCCTGAAATGACAGGTTGATGGGGGCTGAGACAAAAGATTTATCAGTGAAGACCATGTATTTTCATTGTGGCTGTTCAAAGGAAAGGAATAGATGCTTCCTTTCCTAGCATTTGTAGCAGAGCTAAAGAAGCAGGGACTCTATCAATCAGGAGATTTGGTAAGGATCATCCAGGTAGATACTGTATACTAGGACCTAATCAATGGTGGGATTCAGCCAGTTCGCACCTATTCGGGAGAACCAGTTATTAATTTTCTAAGCAGGTCAGAGAACCGGTTGTTAGAAGAAATCTTATTTTGTTTTTTTCCCACTTTACAGGGCTAATCCTGTAAGGAAGGCAGGATGGAAACATTCTGGTGTTGTTTCTAACCTAATCTTCATTGCTCTGCTTACAGAAATTGCCTCTCTGGTTAACCCTTATTACTTTGCAACAACTAAAGCGAAGCACCCATTGACGAGTGATGTTGAGTTGGCCATGCCCACACGGTCACATGACCACCAAGCCACGCCTACCCAGCTGTCATTAGGGTAGAGAACCGGCTGTTAAATTATTTTAATCTCATGAATGGACCTAATCATAGCTAAAGCAGTAGGAGGAGTTAAAATTTGGAAAATCTTATGATGGCTTCATTTCTAGCTTGTTAATGCACAAGAGTCAAGCAATTGAAGCCTGAAATGTAGAAAAGCCATTATGCTTGTGTTCTCAGGGGATGGGCTGTACACCAATGCTCCTACACAGCATTCTCCACATCTTGAAGAGGACTCGTAAAAAAGAGCAAACTTTCTCCAGAATGAGTCCTCTAGAATTGTCCCTTTACAGTCACAAAAATGAGGGTTTAAAAATATAAGAATGAAATAACACAATGTAGGGAATGGACTTTAAATATGGAAGCAGAGAGCATATTTTGATAACTGATTATAAAGTTACATGGAAACAAGAAATTAGAAAGAATTCTAAATTCAATGCATATTAATATTAAAGCTATTTAATTATTAGTCTTTTCTCCCAAAATATAACATCATTTTTTTCCTTTATAACTTCCCCAAATACATGCTATTTGTATGCAGTTTTCACAATCGTTTTTATAAGATCCTCAAATATGACTTTTTTCCCATATAATGTTTCCTATAATAAATGCTTCAAGGTGGTTTATTGTGCTATAAAGGATTCAATTTTGCATCACCGTTTCATTAAAAAAGGAAAAATAATAATTAATTAATACATTCCTTTGAAACCCATATATTTCAGTGGGGAAAGTGTTCTTGCAACTAAAATCAGGAAGAGTCAAGTCAGTGAAAATTCATGTGGTTATAGTAGAAATTTAAAATTTTAATTTAAACTGCTAGGGTTTTTTTTCTTTGAAAAGATGACAGATAATAAGATGTTATATTTTACATTAAGTTATGTATGATGGGGAGGTTCATTTAATTTGATTTAATTTTTTAGAATATTTACCCTGCATATAGGACTGAAATATTTTTTGTACCAGGGGTGAAATCCAGCAGGTTCTGGCAGGTTCTGGAGACCTGGTAGCAGAAATTTTAAGTAGTTCAGAGAACCAGCAAATACCACCTCTGGCTGGCCCCAGAGTGGGGTGGGAATGGGGATTTTGCAGTATCCTTCCCCTGCCATGCCCACCAAGCCACGCCCACCAAACTACACCCACCAAGCTACACCCATAGAATCGGTAGTAAAATAATTTGGATTTCACCACTGGTGTGTACTCAAAAATGCTGATACAATAAGAAAGTCTGGTTGACAATTGAAAAATAAGTTGCCATAATATCAATATTAATGGATACCCCAGACTAACACTGATAACATCTGCCAACCCACATTGGACCAGCATGGCAAATTATAGTCTGTCCCTACTAGAATCACTAACTCACATTCATAACAGAGGAAAACTATTATATATACTGCGTATATGAAACCAACCTCTCCAAACTCAGACTATACGTGATACTACAAAAGCTAATATGGGAACCAGACATGCATATACATATTTTTAAACTGAAATAGTATTAACTCCAATTAAACGGGCTAGGAATGTAAAATAAGCTTCATGTCTAGTTTTGACGGTATTATATTACTGCTAGTAAAATCTGTTGATATCCATAACTGTGCAATACAATATGCTCGAGAGAGAAATATATGCAAAATGAAAATGGGTAACATATTTTATTTGATTTACTATGAGCTTTCCCATGTATATCCAGGTGGCAAAAATTGGCATTCTTGAGGTTTTCCTGAAATAAACCCCTTATGACTGATTAAAATGTAGATGAGCTTCATAAACCTCTGTAATTTGAAAGGTCTGATTTACTGATGTAGTTGCCTTCCATCTGCTTCAGGTGTGAAGTGGAAATATTTCATATTATAAAATAAATTTAATTTGGATTCAGAAGTTATTTCCTAAGATACATGTTTTTGCTAAATAATTCACTAAGCTAAGCATTTGTTGCTTTGTTTAGAGGTTTTACAATTCTTTGTGTAGAAGCCTAATGACAAATATATTCCGATTTCTGAAATCTATCTCTCCTGCCTTGGCTATTAGTGAAAGTTTATAATATGGGACAGGGAATTGAAATGGTGCCATGAATAGACTGATTTGTTTCCCAGCAAAGTATTTGTAGTGTAACATAGACTGGAACAGCAGTGCAGGCCCTATATAGTTATAAGATGATATCATGCAATCAAAATTTGGAGGTCAGCTGAGGTCATTTACCCAACAATAACTTATATTCTATAGTCATCCAACCAACTTGTTAAAATAACAGTGACGAGGATAGGCTTTGTACCATTTTGACAATAAGGGGGGTGATGGTATGATGATACTACATGCCATACTGGTGGAATAGCCTGATTATATGCAACTCTTCCAATTTTTGTATTCCTAGTTCTGCTTCCTTCGAAATGAAGACAGTTATATCTGGAATCCTGATACTTCATTAATGCTAATTTTTGCCAGTGTGGATTCATGGCTGGTTATTTACAGATACATTACAAGTGAGCTCTACTAAACAATTGTTTCATTTAATGACCATTCAAAGTTATAATGGTATAAAACATACTTTGCAACAATCCTTATATTTATGACCATACAGTATCCTGCAGCCACATGATTCTCATTTGTCAATTTGCAATTGATATGTATTTATGACCATTGTAGTGTCCTGTGGTCATGTGATCACCATTTGTTTGCTTCAAAACTAGCTTCTGACAAGCAGTAGTAATGGAGAAGTCAGCCAATAAAATTGCAAGTTGTTGTCAGGTCATTTATCACTTAGTGACTGCAATGATTCACTTAGTGACAAAATGGTAAGTGACATTGTAAGCTTGCTGCAGTCACATGAGTTTCTGCTTAGTGATCATGGAAGTTGTCAGCTCCAGTTGTGGTCACTAAGTGAACACTACATGTTTTTAAGTTGAAATCTTGGATTTGTTTATGAATAAACAAAGTAATTGTAACCATTTTCTCAACCTCAGTATTCCTGCTATGCAATGAACTAATCATTCTGGATTATGTCAGAAATATTTGAAAGGCATTCATTAATATTAATTTGAAAGGCTCTAATAGGAGCAAATAAAAGTTGTTAGACTGATTAATTGTTGTGAAGAGTATAATAGAGAAACCGAAATGTATGAATCTTACAAACAGATATTTGTAGAGATATCACATGTCTAGCCTTGAGATAGCCACATTTTGGGGTAAAATCCAGCAGGTTTTGACAGATTCTGGAGAACCGGTAGCAGAAATTTTGAGCAGTTCAGAGAACTGGCAATTACCTCTGCCAGGCCCCAGAGTGGAGTGGGAATAGAGATTTTGCAATATCCTTCCCCCAGGAGTGGGGAGGGAATGAGGATTTTGCAGTATCCTTCCCCTGCCACACCCACCAAGCCACGCCCACCAAGCCACGCCTACAGAACTGCTAGTAAAAAAAAATATATTTCACCACTGCCGTATTTGACTGTTCTGCATTGGTAAAATAGTCAAAGGAGAAGCACACAAAAAGACATCATAGAACAGGGTTAGTCAACCTTTTTATACTTACCGCCCACTTTTGTATCTCTGTTAGTAGTAAAATTTTCTAACCGCCCACCAGTTCCACAGTAATGTGCCATGTATCGTCATCTGCGCATGCCTCTCGCGCATCATGGATTGGGTTTGAGGGGGCGTAGGCTACCAGCTCTGCTTGTCTGTTACAGCTGGGTGGTGTGGGGGGAGATGCACGAGCTATTCTGGGACAAGGCTCTTTTGTTTGTGGTCGCGCTATAGTGCCATTTAGTTTCACTTACGTAATGTGAACTAAACTTATGCACGGGCGATATAAATAGTATATTTTCAGAAATTTAAATTGTCACAGGGAATTTTATGAAAATCTAATAAAAATGTTTTTAAATAATGTTATGAACATTTTTAAAAAAATCAATTAAATTAAAAAAAGGAAAGTGCTTCACTATCGGACAAAACCCCTACCGCCCACCATGAAAGGTGGAATGCCCACTAGTGGGCGGTAGGGACCAGGTTGACTATCATTGTCATAGAATCATTAGAGACCAAAGATATGATTTTATGTCATAAGATAGCTATGAAAACAGGCATGAAATGAAAGATGGGTGGTAATTATTAATATGCATTAAGGCACATCAGATACGTACACTATGATATCAACGGTCTGGACCAAAATTGCGGGGATCCAGATGGGGCGTCTGAGGGCGGTCTTGTTGACATTGTTTGGGATGAGTTTGACCCTGTGGCTCCCGAGGACATGGACAGGTTGCTGGGTAGGTTGAATGCCACCACGTGTTTACTGGACCCGTGCCCCTCCTGGTTGGTACTGGCCACTCAGGAGGTGACACGAGGCTGGCTCCAGGCGATTACGAGTGCTTCTTTGTTGGAGGGAGTCTTTCCGACCGCCTTGAAAGAGGCGGTGGTGAGGCCCCTCCTCAAGAAGCCTTCCCTGGACCCGGCTGTTTTAGGTAATTATCGTCCGGTCTCCAACCTTCGCTTCGCGGCGAAGGTTGTAGAGAGTATGGTGGCATGTCAGTTTCCCCGGCACCTGGAGGAAACTGTCTATCTAGACCCGTTCCAGTCCGGTTTCCGGCCCGGTTACAGCACGGAGACGGCTTTGGTCGCGTTGGTGGATGATCTCTGGAGGGCCAGGGATAGGGGTTGCTCCTCTGCCCTGGTCCTATTAGACCTCTCAGCGGCTTTTGATACCATCGACCATGGTATCCTGCTGCGCCGGTTGGAGGGATTGGGAGTGGGAGGCACCGTTTATCGGTGGTTCTCCTCCTATCTCTCCGATTGGTCGCAGACGGTGTTGACAGGGGGGCAGAGGTCGGCCCCGAGGCGCCTCACTTGTGGGGTACCTCAGGGGTCGATTCTCTCGCCCCTTCTGTTCAACATCTATATGAAGCCGTTGGGTGAGATCATCAGTGGCTTCGGTGTGAGGTACCAGCTGTACGCTGATGACACTCAGCTGTACTTTTCCACACCGGGCAACCCCAACGAAGCTATCAAAGTGCTGTCCCGGTGTCTGGAAGCCGTACGGGTCTGGATGGGGAGAAACAGGCTCAAGCTCAATCCCTCCAAGACAGAGTGGCTGTGGATGCCGGCATCCCGGTACAGTCAGCTGAGTCCATGGCTGACTGTTGGGGGCGAGTCACTGGCCCCGATGGAGAGGGTGCGCAACTTGGGCGTCCTCCTGGATGAACGGCTGTCTTTTGAAGATCATTTGACGGCCGTCTCCAGGAGAGCTTTCTACCAGGTTCGCCTGGTTTGCCAGTTGCGCCCCTTTCTAGACCGGGATGCCCTATGCACGGTCACTCACGCCCTCATGACGTCTTGTCTGGATTACTGCAATGCTCTCTACATGGGGCTCCCCTTGAGGGGCACCCGGAGGCTTCAGTTAGTTCAGAATGAGGCTGCGCGGGTGATAGAGGGAGCCCCTCGTGGCTCCCATGTGACACCCTTCCTGCGCAGACTGCACTGGCTACCTGTGGCATTCCGGGTGCGCTTCAAGGTTCTGGTAACTATCTTTAAAGCGCTCCATGGCATAGGGCCGGGCTATTTACGGGACCGCCTGTTGCTACCAAATACCTCTCACCGACCCGTGCGCTCTCACAGAGAGGGACTCCTCAAGGTGCCGTCTGCTAGACAGTGTCGTTTGGCGACACCCAGGGGAAGGGCCTTCTCTGTGGGGGCTCCCACCCTCTGGAACGAACTCCCCCCAGGACTTCGTCAACTTCCGGACCTCTGAACCTTCCGCCGCGAGCTTAAAACATATCTATTCATCTGCGCAGGACTGGATTAGATTTTAAATTTATACGGGTTTTAATGGGTTTTATTATTTATATTGTTCTTTTTTAACTATTTGGCTGTGTAGAATAAGTTTTTTAATTGATATTTTATTCTGTATTTATATGTACCTTTTTATTTGCCTGTGAACCGCCCTGAGTCCCTAGGGAGATAGGGTGGTATACAAATACGATAAATAAATAAATAAATAAATAAATAAATAAATAAATAAATAAATAAATAAATAAATAAATAAATAAATAAATAAATAAATCACAGAAAATGAATGTCGACATATGGACTTTTTATGGAAAAGGAAAGAAAAAAGTCAAGATATTTCTTGGGGCAGTTTAGAAACAATAATGCTAGCAGGACATGGTTATGCCATATATCCAGTGGTGGGATTCAAGTAATTTAACAACCGGTTCTCTGCCCTAATGATTTCTTTCAATAACCAGTTTGCCAAACTGCTCAGAAAGTTAACAACTAGTTCTCCCAAAGTGATGCAAACTGGCTGAATCCCATCATTGCATACATCCCCTGACTCTATTAAGCATAAACAATAAAAGGCAATTCCTTACTTCTGAAGTACCAGAACAGTCACTTCATAATTTTTTCCTTTTCAAGCAGACAAACATAAAAGGATTTCTCTCCATTTCATATATAGCTTTTGAAGTATAATGTTCAGCTTATTCTATGTAAAATTCAATAGAATACAGTTTCAAAAGGGTCTAAGATTAGCAGAAGTGTTACCACAGAGTAATTAATTTCAGTAACTCAACAGCAGGGAACTTCCTTCCACAAAGAGAGAAAAATAAACCACTCAGCTCTCAAGCAGCCACATTACCTTAAAAATGGGTGGCTGCCAGCAATAGTTTTTTTTTTTTTTATTAGCTCTCTTATTGAGAAAAGCCATTGCATATATTCCATTCAGTCTCCTATCTCTTGATGATTTGATAGCCTGAATGCTGCTGTATGGTGAACTTATTTCCTGGAAATGTACATTTGTAACAAAGGTCTGATAGGTATATAATCCTCAGGGTTCTTCATTCATTTTTCCCTAGAGTTTTTCAGTGCCTTGTTTAAAGTTATAACTCAAGCTCAAGGATAGAGCAGAATTTAAAATAACTGGCATTTTCCTACAGTCACACCATTTACAAATAGGCAATAAAGGACCAAACAAAGGGAAAATGGAAATTTCACATTAGTGGTAGAGGTCTGGCATGAAAGAAGAATCAATGTCTTATTGTCCAAAACAGTTTTTGTAAAAATAAATACCTTCTCATGTATTATAATTCTGTATATGGAAGGAAGCACAGATTCTATAGTGAAGTTAATGTGATGCACAATTGCAAAGTAATGTAATAATGAGATCTGTCTATGAAACAGTAATTTATTTCATTTTTGTTCAGTAGATATTTTTTAAAATATTACAGTGGTTAAGGTTTTTCAGGTAGTTTAGTAAGTTAGCAATGCCATTGATGAGGACCTTTTTCCATGCTCATGGAATGCTCAGCTTGCCATTGTCATTTGGTTCAAAACCAAGATCCCAGATGGACCAGATGTACGTTTTTGGACAATAAAGATAAAAAAAGGGTTTGTTTCAAAGCACTACTAATGTAAAGGCTAGACTTGGCAGCACCAGAAGCAAGTAGATTGAAATCAGATGGTCCACTATAATAACAATACGCAGGTTTGAGTCATTTTCCTTTCCCAAAGTGTGAAGTTATCACTCCATCCCTGAATCTTAAAATATAGGGCAATAGTACAAAAGAGATTAAAACAGGCCAAGATGGCAGTTGCAGCATTGTGATCAGAGCCCTACATCTTGCATTCAGTGTTGACAGAGTTGGCAGAATGTACAAGGGGGCTTACATTAAAACATATATCTGCATCTACCATCTTTTTTTTGTATTTATTTGTCAAGCATGTATTTTATGACAGATACAAGTGTAAACATAATTATAAATACATGAAAAGGATGCGAATAAAAGAAAACATTAGGGCAGGGATGGTAGGCACACTGGTGCTCTTATGCATGCCCCTTATCTTGTCTGTTTGACTTCTCCTGCAGCTGTATGGGATTTCTATTCTGATATTGGTCAGGACAAGTTTGACAGCGGACCTCAAAGGAAGACAGGCAGGGAGAAGGAAAGAAAAAGAAAAGAAAAAAGAGGAAAAAATGAGCCGGGAAAAGGCTATGTCAATATTGGTAAGGGAAAATTGAGACTTGGGAGTTGCCTTGGGGAAGTGAGCTGATAGCTAAATCCAATCTGGAAAAGAACTGGGTCGAATCTGACAAAGTGAGAAGATACATGAAGTAGGGACTGACAGGGAAAGGGGAAAATAGAACAACTCTGCCTTGCCTATAGCTATCCAAGGATGTTCTTCCTAGGTAACTGACTCCAATGGCTACTGTTAGAAATATTTTTCATGTCATAATATATATTAGAAAATGACAATTAATTAGCCTTTCATAGCTAAGCCAGACAAGAGGCACACTAAGAGAATGTATAAATCATTGGTTGAAGTAAACATGTTACCAATTCTTGGAAGAAACAAAGTCTCTGGTGATTTCCTATTTACAGCCAGGTCATCCTATATGCCTCCTAAAATAAAATTATGTGAAAACAAAAGATGCTTCTGAAGCTGTTAGAGATAAGCAGCTTACCTGAAGGTATCCAACCCTAACTATATCCCCATGCAGATCTTGCTAATGACATGTATCAATCAAATTCAGAAATTAAGAAAGATTCCTGCATAGGCACAGATACTTATTCCACATTCAAACAGCAGGAGGTATAGAAATATACCGTTACTTTTCCCAAAATGACATGATTGTTCTCATCTTGGGCAAATCTAAGATGCATATTGATGTGGGATCATATGTAGAATTTAAAGACTTGGATTTATATATGTGCTATCAAAGACACTGTGTTGTCTCATTTCTTGTAGCATTTTTCATTCTTTTTGTTAAATTCTCACAGAAATAATAAACATTCCTTTTGTCTTATAACTGAACTGTTTCTTAAATATACTTTGCATGGATAGTGAGCAATCTTTATATTGAAACCAACAACAATAATCAGACCCTTTACTAAGCTTCTCACATAATATTTGTCTTGCTGTGAGGTTAATCCACAAAATGTCCTTCCTCTTAAGGGCACACTATCAAATAGACCATTTGGGGGCTATTGCCAACCCTTGGTCCTGAAAGCATTTAAATGAAGCTTATGTTTGCAGCAGCAATAGAAAGGGGATAATTTTTGCACATGTGTTGTTGTCAATTGTCTTTTATATATGCAAATAGATGTCATGAAGAAAAAAAAATCTTACACCAAACACGATGAAAAAGTACTCTTGTGCCATGTGTATGCTTTCAAAAAGATGATTGATGTAGCTGTACTAACACTGATCACTTGTGTGAGTGTATGTGATCTAGGCATCTTCTTCCATCTTCCCATGGATGATGAGTGCTGTCAATCAGGAAAGCAGTCATACGTTTCTTAAAAGATAGCATAGTGTTTAATGGCAGGTGCACAGTCCTTTACTAACTGATAAGATCTATACATCAGAGCCATAGATTCCCAATATAATTATAAGAATAAACCATTACTTATGAGCTTAAAGTTTATTTAAGCAGACTAGTTATTTGTAAACGCTGTACATTTGGTGATTATCCTTAAAAAATTATTAGAAGGCATTTGCAGATTTACATTTAGCACTCAATTAGCAGATTAAGAATATCTATTGTCTAAATGTGTATTAAGAAATAAATCTTGTTGACATGTAAACTCTAACAAAAAAAATGATACATGAAGATTAAATGTTCTGTGTGCTGAATTTTAAATGGAACTACTTTTAATTGGTGTAGGTCGATGTTATTTGAATTTAATAGCTATACTTTCCCAAATATATTTCAGTTTAACAACCATATACTCTTTAATTGTAAAGAGAGTGAGTTGGAAGAGTTGGTTTAGAGCCAGCCAAGATTCAGCTTCAGGTTCACCCTCATCTATGGAAACCCAGTGAACATTCTAGCTTCATTCCAAGCTTTCAGGAATCTATGCCGCAGGAAGTTTGCTGTGGGGATAGATGAAGAATAGACTATTATGTAAGAATCATTCTTACCTTATGACCCTTTCCATCGTCCATTTTCCTTCCAGAAAACTTTGTCTTCTAACACCAAATTCACTCTGTGAGATTGTTGGGGATGGCTGGGAGAGTCTTTCTTTACCTAATCAATCTGTAGTCAGCATTAGGACCCACATGTACAGGTTTGGATAAATGACCTTTAAGGATAGATAAATGACCTTTATCTTTTTATCCTCTTACTAGGAACCGTGGAGAAATCTTCCACAATTGCCAGTCATACTGTTATCTTGTTGAGCAACTCTTGGTTGCAGCTTTGGTCAGTAGTATTTGATGAGTTATGGCTGAGCATTTTAAACAGCCCAACTCTTTCTTTGTGATTCTGGGAGCAACACAATAGACCTCAATGACATAGGCAATGCATATATGTCAAGGCTTGTCACAATCACCATGCCAATGCCAGAAAACAGTTTCCATTGTTATGGCTTCCCCTTCCCACATCAACCTGGGATATCATTTCTTTGAACTTTATATCCATCCTACAACATGTCAGAGGCCTGGATAAACATTTGATTAAGTTGATCTCTTCTGAAGTGGCCCATTCATTTCCTTTCGATGCCTATACTTAGATTCTTGGCTGTTTGTTCAGAAATTTTTATTGAAGCAAAATTTGCTGACTCACCTTCGCAGTTGCCCAAAACTCAAGACATATTTTTGGAAGAGACTATTCTGATAAAAAAAACAAAAACTATTGACAGGACAAGGCACAAATAACCAGTCTCAGATTGCGTATTTTACACAAATTATATGAAATGAGGGTTCTTGGTGCTCTCTGAGCTTGTTTGTTTTCTTGCAGACATTTCATTACTCGAATTAGGTAACAACATCAGGGCCTTTTAGTTTTAGTTTTAGTTTTATTAAATTTTTATACCGCCCTTCTCCCGAAGGACTCAGGGTGGTGTACAGCCAAAAGATAAAAAACATGAAAAAATACAGTTAAGACAACAATTTAAAACCGAGCAAATTAGAAGAAATGGCCAATATTAAAAAATTTAAAATTTAAAATTTCAAACCCCAAAATGATAAAACCCCAATTAAAAAATTTAAAAAATATTAGGCCAGTCCCGCTTGAATAAATAAGTGTGTTTTCAGCTCACGGCGGAAGGTCCGAAGATCAGGCACTTGACGTAATCCAGGGGGAAGTTTGTTCCAGAGCGTAGGAGCTCCCACAGAGAAGGCCCTGCCCCTGGGGGCCGCCAGCCGACATTGTTTGGCGGACGGCACCCTGAGAAGACCCTCTCTGTGTGAGCGTACGGGTCGGTGGGAGGCATACGGTAACAGCAGGCGGTCCCGTAAGTACCCAGGCCCTAAGCCATGGAGCGCTTTAAAGGTGTCAGTTTACATTCTAGTGGCTTGCTTTTGCTGTCAGTTTACATTCTAGTGGCTTGCCTGTCGGTGTTGGGGGGCAGGTCTTAGAGATTCTTTGATTGGGCTGTTTGCTGTTGGCATCTTTGGCAGTTTATTGATTGGGGTATTGTTTATTTTGTTGTTGGTCTGATGTTAACCTTGGAGTTAATCTATCTAATCTAGGTGTTGATTGCTGCTGGAGAAGTGGGTTTTTTTGTTCCTTTTTGGGCTGGGTGATAGTTTCTTTTGCAGTCAGATGTTGTTAATGTCTATATGTCTATTGATTTGTCAGAGTGCCAGGCTTCTAGAAATTTATTTAGTGATTATATTTACACTATTGTAAGACCTAAAGGAGCAGGTGGGACAAACCATCCTGGAAAAAATCTATTTATGTGGCTCCCAAAACCCAATATGAGTGTGATGGTACATAAACAATCAAATTTCAATACGGAATATAAAGCTCTCTTCTTCTTGTTATCTGTTTTTGTATAAAAATTGAGCAGAAAATACCACACTAAAGCAATATTTTCAGTGTAATGCAAACTACTAGTAGTCTAATACTCACAGATTTTTTATACAGTTCCTTTACAAGCTTCCCACTTTCTATTTTTGTAAATCCTGGCTTCCAAACCATCTATAAATTTCTTTCTTCATTATCTTTCTTTTTAAAATTTCCTAGCCTCTTTCAGAATAATTTATAAACTGGGAATTACCTTTCTAGCAGGCTGGGGGTGGACTGGGGTGAACATTGTCCATTCTTGGTCTTCCCAAATGGTAAGCTTGAGTTTATGTTGAGGCAAGTAGGAAATGCAAATCAGTTTTGTAACATACTACAAAAACTAATCAAATGTCAAAATAAGAAGCCTATAAACTAAAAAGATGCACCTTACTGCTTATTACCATTTGTGAAATTCTGCAAGCCACGTTTATTTTGGTAGGTAAATAAGCAATACTCAATTCTTCAATCAAAGCCTACAAAGATTTTTGTTCATTAACAGAGTAATATGCCATGCAATAATGGCAGGCATATTTTAGTCCAAGTGAAGCTGTTCTGAAGGTGGCTAAGTATCTGCCTAAATGGCAGTCTTGTTGAATCGGTTTCCACTTCAAGTACCAGAAGTGACACGTCCCCCTTTGTTCACAAAATGAAGTGCTAAAGGTGATATTATTTGCTTCAGAAAACACCATAATGATATCATTTACTTTTGTCATCAACTTTAGGGCTGGTAGCTTCTGCGCAGGTGTAGACAGGTATCCATGTGTAGACATCCACATCAGGATTAGAGACAAAGTTGACATAAATTGAAATGGCTGTTTTGAAGCTGTCAGTATATGCTTTAGATTAGATTAGATTAAATCACCTATGAATCAAATCACCCCACTGAAATTTTGCAGAGCCTTCTTAAATTGTTCTCATTGAAATAACTTGAAATTAAAAGTAATTACAGTGCAACCATTCAGTCTTTTCTCTTCCCCAGGATTGTTCCAAACTGCTACTACAAAAGCCTGCCTTGGGGGGAAATGGTGGGTGAAATGGACTAAAGAAAATTTATCCCAAAATGTTCATGCATTTTGCTAAGGTTTAATGATGCAGAAATAAATTTGCTTTTGAACATGTAAATTAAGCCTTCCATAAAGAGAAAAACATTTGTGCATTTCTCTATGATATATAGAAAGATACATTGTTTTTGTTTGCTTGCTATAGCAAAAAAAAACCCCACTTTTCGATTTTGCTTTATTATGGTCATTTTAATTTTCCAAGTGTATTTTAAATTTAGCATCTGCTGTCATTAAAACATTTTATTTAAACAACTCTAGATTTCTCATAGATCTGCAAAATGAAATTAATAAGTTTTTAGTCTCATATACATTCCTGTAATTTTTCATATAGCAGTTTTTACTACTCACTGCAATGACAAATCTATACTTGTAGTAATCCATTGTTCTCTAAGTATGCTCCCTGCTTTACTTATTCAACTTGTAAAAATATTTTTCTTCAGAGAAAGAAGGAAGGAAGGAAGGAAGGAAGGAAGGAAGGAAGGAAGGAAGGAAGGAAGGAAGGAAGGAAGGAAGGAAGGAAGGAAGGAACAAGAAAGAGGGAGGGAGGGAGGGAGGGAGGGAGGAAGGAAGGAAGGAAGGAAGGAAGGAAGGAAGGAAGGAAGGAAGGAAGGAAAGCAAGAAAGAGGAGGAGGGAGGGAGGGAGGAAGGAAGGAAGGAAGGAAGGAAGGAAGGAAAGCAAGAAAGAGGAGGAGGAAGGGAGGAAGGAAGGAAGGAAGGAAGGAAGGAAGGAAGGAAGGAAAGCAAGAAAGAGGAGGGAGGGAGGAGGGAGGAAGGAAGGAAGGAAGGAAGGAAGGAAGGAAGGAAGAAGGAAGGAAGGAAGGAGGGAAGGAAGGAAGGAAGGGGGGGGGGAGGAGAGGGAGGAGGAGGAGGGAGGGAGGGAGGGAGGAAGGAAGGAAGGAAGGAAGGGAGGAAGGAAGGAAGGAAGGAAGGAAGGAAGGAAAGCAAGAAAGAGGGAGGGAGGGAGGGAGGGAGGAAGGAAGGAAGGAAGGAAGGAAGGAAGGAACAAGAAAGAGGGAGGGAGGAAGGGAGGAAGGAGGAAGGAAGGAAGGAAGGAAGGAAGGAAGGAAAGCAAGAAAGAGGGAGGGAGGAAGGGAGGAAGGGAGGAAGGAAGGAAGGAAGGAAGGAAGGAAGGAAGGAAGGAAAGCAAGAAAGAGGGAGGGAGGGAGGGAGGGAGGAAGGAAGGAAGGAAGGAAGGAAGGAAGGAAGGAAGGAAGGAAGAAAGACAGACTTCAGACTTCCAAGAGCATAATAATAACCCTCCAGGAGAGAGTGCATGAAATAAGCTTTGAATTTTCAGGTGGAAAATGATAGAAAAAAAAATAGTAATGAGGGAGAAAAGCCTGTTTCAACTCCTAAATACTTATTCATGCAAATAAATTATCTGGAAATAAAATCATTGTCATTTTCTAATTTCAGCTTGTTTATTGCATTTTTCTTGGAAGGAGATCCATTACTTGGAACAGGGATTGTCTGAGTCGCTGTAGTTAGAAGTGCATCTTTCAGCATAAATTTAACGGCTAATTTTAGCCTCTCCTGAATTGAAATGTGCAGGCCAAACTGATCCATGCATTTGTAGCTTCCTGTTAGGATTCCTATTAGGATTGCTATAACACATTGGAATGTCTAGGAAGTCAGTTAAAATACTGAGTATCACCAGGTGATAAATAAGCACACACATATATTGTATGACCTCAAATGATTTAGGGTCTAAGTACATATTAAAAAGCTGCTTCTGATATGTCCAATCTGATAAATTTTGTTTTGTCTGATGATATCCTCCTTATCCTTATCCTCCTTAAGAAGATACCATCTTTTTTCTTCTTTCTATTTCCCTTGTATTGTGATTGGGTTAAAGAGCTTGCTGTGCAAGATAAGATGAACCAGGAAACTGAATTAACTCACTTACCCAATCTTAAATCTTAAGTAAAGGGGAAGTCGAGATCATCAGTGACCACAATTCCTCAAAACCAATTGTCAGAACTTCATCCACTCTCTATCAAACCTGAATTTGGTAACTTTGCAGCCTGAACTTCCAAAGCTTGCTTTTTTTAAAAAATAAATAAATCCCAGTACTATCTATTCATCTATCCATCATGCACATAGGAACAGCACATAGGAACAGCAGAAAGACATACAGTACCTATTCAGCTGTATTCATAATGGCATTTGTTAGATTCGGGCAATAACGAGGCAGGAGACCAGGATAGTGACAACAGCTCTTTACTATATGGTGAACCCAGCAGCCCGGGCTGGGAAAAACCTCTCCTTAAATACAGTTTAGCCGGAGGCTTCAACCAATCAGCAACGTGCTTTTTTCCCGCCAAAACATTTAAAGATACATTACACTCCTTCCCTCCCAGAAAACACTTTACCATTATTTACATGAGATTTACATATTATTTTTCAACGTAATCACGCAAGTAGACTGGGCGTCTCCTGACTCTTTCGGACCTGCGCAATTCATTCTCTGGGAGTGAGTCGAGCTGACCGGAGGGACTGTCTGTTCCTCTCAGCTCCTCCTCTAGGCCATCTGGCCCTGGATTATTTGCATAGTCGTCCCTGCTGTTTTCTGACGGAACCTGTTGGCGTCGCTGGACCTCCTGGAAGTCAGATAAGTCCCGCGTTTGCCCCGGGTTTGAGTCAGCTGTGGATTCAAACATTGTATAGTCAGGGCCTGTTTCGTCTAATTCGGATTGTTCGTTATGCTTCTTATTTGGTCTATGTGGCGCCCATACCCGGCCATCCTTTATCTCCACTAAATATGATTTGGGACCTGTTATTTCTAGGATTTTTCCTGCTAACCAGGTCGGGCCTTCGCTATAGTTGTGTGCCCACACTAGGTCGCCTATTGCCATCCTCTTGTTTTATCGAGTGCCCCTTGTAACCGCCTGGTGTGTAGTTTGGGTTTAAACGGTCTAGTGGGCACCTGAGCTTCCGACCCATTAATAGCTCTGCTGGGCTTCTGCCAGTTGTGACACAGGGGTTCTGTGTTGGACTGCCAGGAAGGTATCGATTTTTGTTTGCCAATCGCCTGGCCTGATTCTGGACAATGCCTCTTTGCGCCCGGACGGAACGCTCTGCAAGGCCATTCGTCGCAGGGTGGAAAGGCGCCGAGAGGACATGCCGGATGCCCTCTTCTGCCAAGTACCCTCAAACTGGGTTGCCGTGAATTGCGGGCGTTATCGGAGACTAACGTGTCGGGCAACCCATGGGTTACAAATAGGTGCCGAGGACTGAGATCACTGCCTCGGCTGTCATGGATCTCATGAGAATGATTTCCAGCCATTTGGAGTAGGCATCGACTACTACCAGAAAGGTTTGGCCGTGGAAGGGCCGCAAAATCGATATGGATCCTAGACCAGGGCCCTGGGGTCTCTCCCATTCCCGAATCGGGGCCGTTGGGGTAGCGGTCTGACTCCTGGCAGGCCTGGCATTTCCTACCCTTTCAGCAATTTCCGAGTCCATTAAGGGCCACCACACATAGCTTCTCGCTAGACCCTTCATCCTCACGATCCCTGGGTGACCTTCGTGAAGGAGATCCAACACCTTTTCCTCAATCTCTGGGATCACCACTGATCCCCCATAGCAGGCACCCCTTGAGCCGAAAGTTCCCTCGTTTTTTACAAACTCTTTAAAACGCTCGCCGCGCAGCGGGCCAACCTCTTGTACCCAACCAATTACAGTCCTTATTGTAATGTCCTTATACGCCCGAGCCACCTCTTTGGATGTGACTGGGCCAGAGTCCAAAGAGTCAATTAGCAGAACTGGTATTCCTGGAGTGGGGTCTTCGATAGTCTCTGGTAACGGGCATCTGCTCAGGGCGCCTGCATGCCCTAATTCCTTCCTGGCCGGTGTAGCAATTTGTAAGAATACGCTGCCAGGAAGATAGTCCATCGGGTCAGTCTTGGCGAAAGTGCCACGGGCGTTGGGCGTCGCCTGCCAGCAGACCTAGCAAGGTCTATGGTCCGTGATGATTTCAAAATCACGACCAAATACATACTCATGGAATTTCTTTACCCTGAGACTATAGCCAAGGCTTCCTTATCAAGCTGGCTATAATTCCTTTCAGTTGATGACATGGTTCGGGAGTAGTATGCAATGGGGCTTCTGTGCCATTTGGTAACCTGTGGCTGAGCACAGCCCCCACCCCATAGGGAGATGCATCGAGCTTAACACTAATGGCAGCGTGCCATTGTATTGGATAAGGAGGCTATCACTCGTTAGGAGATTTTTACCCTTCAATGCCCTAGCTTCCGCCTTTCCCCAAGACCATGCAGCCGCCTTAGCTAATAATTTATGCAGCGGCTCTGCTACTGTTGCCTTATTCCTTAAGAATACTGCGTAGAAGTTGACCAGACCTAAGAATGCCTGTAACTCCGTTTTGTTCTTGGAACCGGGCCTTCCTGATGGCCCGTACCTTGCTCTCAGTGGGTGAATCCTTCCTGTCTATCCGGTAGCCCAGGAATTCCACAGACTCAACCCCGATCTGGCATTTGTTCAGTTTAACCGTGAGACCGGCAGACCGGAAAATGCCCAAAACTTTTCGCAGCCTTACCCCTAATTCCTCTAGGTTTTCAGCGGATACCAGTACATCGTCAAAGTATGGTACCACCCTGGTAGTCCCTGCAATAGCCGCTCCATTAGGTTCTGAAATACCCCTGGAGCCACACTAACCCCAAACTGTAACCGGGTACACTTAAACACCCCTCTGTGAGTCACAATTGTCTGCGCTTCGGCTGTGCTGCTATCTACCGGCAGCTGTTGATAGGCTTGGGTCAAGTCTAGCTTGGCAAAACTTGCCCTTGCCCCATTGAGTGCAGTAAGTGCTGTACCACCGAACGGGTAAGCACTCTTTGCAACGCTTTGTTAAGCGTTGCCTTGTAGTCAGCGCAACCGGACCGACCCGTCCGGTTTGACTGGGGTGACTATAGGGGTCTCCCACTTAGCATGGTCAACTGGCACTAGAATTCCCTGGTTTACTAGTTTGTCCAGTTCCCGGTCAATCCTGGGCTTTAGGGCGAACGGGACCCTCCTAGCCTTTAGACGGATAGGGCAACTTGGGGTCTAAGTTAAAGGATATAGGGGTCCCCTTGTACTTGCCCAGGCAGTCTTTGAAAACGCCCCAAACTCCTTCGTGAGTGCGTCTTTGAGGTCGACTTCGTTTCTGAAGATTCCAGTCACTCCCATGCCCAATGCTCGGAACCAGTCCAGTCCCAACAAGCTTGGCAGGGTCCCATCGACTATGGTGATGGGCAGAGTTTTCTTGTAGTGTCCATACTGACGTGGACGGACGTTACCCTCGAACAGGGATGCGATTCCCTGGTAGTCCTGTACTTTTAGTCTTTGTGGTTGCAGCTTGCGCTTTGCGATGGCGGGTAAGGCTCTCACGAGGTTGTCCCAGGACATGATCGTGATCGATGAGCCGTGTCCACCTCAATCGGCACGGCACCCCTCAATCTTTGCTTTTGTGAAGATTTTCTTTTCTAGGCGTGTTGATGCGTGACCCACTCTCACGACAGTTTGATTCAATTCGCGCCTTTTTAAACTGACCACTGGCCGCCTGCTCCCCGCCTGATTACGGTTTGAATTTTTGGCGGGAAGGTTGGGAGCTCGACAGACCTGTGCTAGGTGCCCTTCCTTTCGCATCGCCGACAAGTTGCATCTTTAAATCTGCATTGTTGTCGTTGGTGTTGCCTCCGCAACTCGCGCAGTCGCCCGGTCGTCTTTCTCCGGCCTCCCGGTGTGGAAGACTCCTTCCTCCTCCTCACCGTCCGATTCGGCCTGGACCTCTTCATTGTGGACCGGGGTTGATTTCGCACCAGCCGCTGGTGTGACCTGCTTTTGTAAGGTTTCCGCTGCTTGGGTGGACATCTCGTGAGCCCTGGCTTCGCCCAGGCGCTTGCCAGCGTTAGGTTGCTTTTGGCCAGCAGCCGCCTCCGCAAACGGATGTCCCTGACCCATGGATGAGTTGCTCCAGCAATGCCTCGTCCAAGTCTCGATACTCGCAATGTTTTGAGGCTTTTCTTAGGGCGGCCATGTATGCACTGATGGACTCGCCTTCTTGCTGTCTGCGCTCCCCGAATTCAAACCGTTGCACATACTTGGATGGCATCGGTGCAAAATGTGCTTTCAGCAGAGTCTGCAGAGTTGCCACGGTACCGACTGTACCGGCGTTGGCTCAGCCAGGGATTCTGCGGTGTCGAAAACCTCCGGACCGCAGTGGCTCAGGAAATAGGCTCGTTTCCTGTTGTCGGAAACTCCTTGAAGTTCGTTTGCTTCGAGGAAACACTCAAAGCGAGCCATGTATGACCCCTATTTCTCCTTAGCTGGGTCGAATGGCGCTGGCGGTGTATAGCCGGACATCGCTGCTTTCTGCCCTTGTTTTGCTGGGTTCGCGTCTTCCTGGTGAATTCAGCTCTTTTCCTGGCGCTCTTAGCCTCGAGATCCCATCCTCGTCGCCAGTGTTAGATTCGGGCAATAACGAGGCAGGAGACCAGGATAGTGACAACAGCTCTTTACTATATGGTGAACCCAGCAGCCCGGGCTGGGAAAAACCTCTCCTTAAATACAGTTTAGCCGGAGGCTTCAACCAATCAGCAACGTGCTTTTTTCCCGCCAAAACATTTAAAGATACATTACAGCATTAAAATGAGTTATTTTGGGGAAATAGTTTAGGCCACATAGTAGGAAACTTGACAAAGTCGCAGACTTGTCGAACAATTGAACTTATTGTTCAAAAATAATTATTTATTCTGAAGTAATGAAGTATTTATTCTGAAGTAATTATGAAATTCTCTTTTCATAGCCCTCTTTCTGGCTCGTGCAGTATAGAGATCCTCAACAGAGGGGAGATTGGTAGCAACTGTTTTTTCTGCAGTTCTAATTATCCATTTATTTATTTATTTATTATTTGGTTCAGAATGCGGCTGTGCGGGTGATAGAGGGAGCCCCTCGTGGCTCCCATGTGACACCCCTCCTGCGCAGACTGCACTGGCTACCTGTGGCCTTCCGGGTGCGCTTCAAGGTTTTGGTAATGATCTTCAAAGCGCTCCATGGCATAGGGCCAGGCTATTTACAGGACCGTCTGCTGCTACCGAATACCTCTCACCGACCCGTGCGCTCTCACAGAGAGGGACTCCTCAGGGTGCCATCAGCTAGGCAGTGCCGTCTGGCGACACCCAGGGGAAGGGCCTTCTCTGTGGGGGCTCCCACCCTTTGGAACGAGCTTCCCCCAGGACTTCGTCAACTTCCGGACCTCCGAACCTTTCGCCGCGAGCTTAAAACTCATCTATTCATCTGCGCAGGACTGGACTAGATTTTAGATTTTAAATTTAAACTGGTTTTAATGGGTTTTATTATGTATACTGTTATTTTTAATTATTTGGCTATTTGGAATAAGTTTTTTAATTGATGTTTTTATTTTGTATTTATATGTATTTTTTTATCTGCCTGTAAACCGCCCTGAGTCCCTAGGGAGATAGGGCGGTATAAAAATACGAAAAATAAATAAATAAATAAATAAATAAATAAATAAATAAATAAATAAAAAGTACAGTTGAGGTTATAGTCATTTCTTTTCTAAAACTTATAGTGCATTCTTCAGGTTTACTTTGTATGTATCCACTATTTCTATGAGTTTCTATTAACTTTTCTACTTTTTCCCCTTTTATAGGAGGTTTGAATTACTTATAGATGTGTTAAATACAAAACTTAGTCCTGTCCTGGCTGTGGATATACAAAAACTAAAGTTCTCAACCTGAGTTGTCTCCACCTTTCAGTCCCTAGGTTTGGCTGCCTTGATTGCTATCTGGCATTTTCCACACTTTTTGTCCAGGAATCATTTGCTCTGATCTCAGATGCCCTTCTGATTTTGGCATTTTTTGCATCTTCTGGGAGCAAAGGGGCAGGTTTGCTACAAATTCTGGTTGGCTGTTAATGTACCTGCAAAAATGGGTGTGGCTGCTTGGCACTGCTTCCCTCCCTACAGTTTAGTCCCACTTGAACTTCTGAATCAGTTCTCTCTTCCTCAGCACTTCCAGTTGCTCTTCCATGTCATTCAAGAAGGCAATTTTTCCCCAGAGCAAAGCATCTTTGCTTTGTTGGAGTATTGTGCTTTTTTCTTCACTCCAACTCATATGGAGATACATATATCCCTGTTGTTTATTTATTTTATTTATTTCATTATGTATGTATTTTATGATAGATACAAGTGTAAACAAAATTATAAAGACATGTAAAGGATACCAATAAAAGAAAACATAAGGACAGGGACTGTAGGCACGCTGGTGCGCTTATGCACACCCCTTACAGACCTCTTAGGAATGAGGTGAAGTAGACAGTCTAAGGTTTAAAGTTTTGGGGATTTGGGGAAGAAACCACAGAGTCAGGTAGTGCATTCCAGGCGCTGACAATTCTGTTACTGAAATTCTATTTTTTGCGGTCTATTTTGGATCAGTTTACCATGAGTTTGTATCTATTATGTGCTCTTGTATTGTTTTGGTTGAAGCTGAAGTATTCATTGGCTGGCAGGACATTGTAGCAGATGATTTTATGTACTATGCTTAGGTCAGACTGAAGATGGTGAAGTTCTAAGTTGTCTAAGCCCAAAATTTTGAGTCTGATGGCATAAAATATTTTGTCATGAGCGGAGGAGTGGAGGACTCTTCTTGTGAAATATCTCTGGACTCGTTCAATTATATTAATGTCCGATATGCAGTGTGGGTTCCAGACAGATGAGCTGTATTCAAGAATTGGTCTGGCAAAAGTTTTGTATGCCCTAGTTTGCAGTTCAATATTACCAGAGAAGCTACACAAGATTAGGTTAACAACTCTTAATGCTTTTTTAAAAATGCTTTATATCCACCTCCAGGTAGGGAAAGCATTACCTTTTATATCTAGAGCATAGCACAGGATCAGATGACTCACTCCTTGAGTGGATAAAGGAAAACAATAAGAAGGGCATACATACACCTGAGTGCTGTCAGCTCTGAAAAAAAAATCATATCCTGATGACTGCATAATGGGGCATGACATACACACACACACACACACGCACATGAATACATACAAAAATGTAGAGAGAAAGAGACGGAGAGAAGGAGGGATATAGAAAGTGTGTATCTGTATGGAGGTTAGCATTACGATCCTTCCCATCCTTAAGGATTCCCAGTCTAGAACTGGGTCAACACTCTGCAGCAATTAAAAGAATAAAAATAAGAGAGAGGCTGAGGGAGGCATCATTTATATATTATCCACGAGCTCCTAAGTCAATCTTTCTTCCAACATAATTATACTTGGAAACGCTATCACATATTTAAGGAGTATCACTATGCATATTAATAATGCATTGAGGGATTGTAAATCTCTATTTTTATTGATGCTCTCATCTCTCACAGTAGGTCTTTGAGTTCAAAACATTTTTATAGTTGGCCCATCTTATTCCATCACATTCAAGACATGCATTTTGGAATCGTGATACTAAATCATAGTAATAAAATTAACACTTGTGTCAGTTGAGTAATAAAAAACCCACAAGAAAAGCAATGCCAGGAGTATAGAAGAATCATGTACTCTGGCATTGTTCCTTTTTATTATAGTGGGATTACTCTGTTGAAAGTGGATGGATGAATGTGCTAAAATACAAATCTGGGCAATGTAAGGAATGTTAGGACATTTTGTTAAATAATGATTGCACCTGCCAAAGTGACAGACTGCCAGTTCCCCAAAGGACATTCACAGTGTTAATAGATCCAATATTATGCCTGCTATCATGCCAGGACCTTCTGCTCTTTATTTCTCACAGTGTCTTTCTTAACATCATTCCAGTTTAAATTACTCAATAATATCACACTGCATCTTAAATTTCAGAGATATTACCAGTATGTTATGCAGCTGGAATATATGATTTGGAGGTTAATAAACAAAAGCCTAATGAAAATCTCTCATCTGATTTGTCTATCAAATAAAATGATGCATCCACGCAACTAATACTTCCTAATAAAAAAGATCCTGCTGTGCCCAACAGCTTTCTGAAATTAATCTGGATTTTTTTTTTATGCCATAAAATAATTGCTGCATTTAAAGAATAAGGTAGAATGGTGTATATACCGTGTGTTGTTTATACTGTATATATGCATTTGAATTTCCTTATTAGTAATTTCAATGAAAAGTTTCCAATTGATTAATTACTTGATATTATACTAGTTCTTTATCTTCATTAGCAGATCTGAATGTTTTATATATGTGTGCACATTTAAGAAGTGTATTACAGATTATACTGTCAGTTTATGTGCCTCGATTCTAGCAATCATTTCCAGTTGATTGGTCTCCAGACAAGGAAGGACACAGTGGCTGCCTACTGCAAATCAGGTCTTAAAAACAGACTTCAGATGAAACTCTTGATGTGTTTTCTATGAGTTTTTACTCAATGTAATGAATTAAAAAATACTTTAGATATTACTTTTAAAGGAGAATATAATTTTGAAGACATTTTAATCACTGGACAGTAATATTCTTGTATGTACTGAACTACAAGACGTCCAGGGAAGCTATGGTATGGTATGCTCTGCTGCTTTCCTCAATCATTTATCTATTATTCTGTAGCTTCATTGGCTTTCCTTGTTTTAATTTAATCCCAAGAGAAGACATTATGAAAGAACTTTTCCTGAGGGGATTATTTAAACATAAGGTGCTAAAGAAGAAATTCTTGATAAATTACATCCTTTTTTGCCCACAAATCTGGTGGAGATTTGCAATAGGTCAATTATATCCAGATCTATTTAAAGTTTCACAACCTATTGTAAGTTCAATAGCAATATATCTTCCGTGAATATCTGCCTCTATTAACTTGGCTGGTATATCTTTTCTCAAATAAACCACTATGCCATGTTTTTTCTCCAAAGCTGAAGCAACAAAATGTTTACCTAACTTTGAGTTTATTAGGTACTTTTGATCTGATAATTTAATATGCATTTCTTGTAAGCAAATAACATCATTTTTAAATTGTTTCAAATAATGAAATATTTTTCTTCTCTTCTGAACTGAGTTCAAACCATTGACATTCCAAGTCAAGATTTTATTTGCCATTACTGGGCTGCTGAAGCCTTTGAGCAATCAACTGAAGATCGTCCTCCCGTATCTTCGGTCGTGCTCCTCCACCGCTTCTGTAGCAGAATCCTGAACTTTACTTTGAGTTTGTTGCTCCTTTTCTTTACGCAAGGGCTCCCTCGTCAGTCTTTGTTCTTGTGGTTGTTCCTCTGATGGTAACATCACTGGAATCACCTCAGCTTCCACACCCATTTGAGTCTCTTGAATTCTTTTTTCTATTATTTCTATTTCAAATTTCAACACTGTAGAAAGAAAATCTTTGGCCTTAAGCACTGTGTCAATACGATGTCTCCTTCCTTGATAATACACTGTCAAGCCAACTGGAACCTCCCATCTAAATTGAATCTGGTATTTCTTAAGTTCTTGAGTGAAAAATGTAAAGTCCTTTCTATCCCTTAACATCTTGGGAGGAATCTCTTTCAAAACCTTCAACTCCTGTTCCCCTATTTTCAAGTTTTTCTGAAAAGCAACTTGCAAAATTTGATCTGTTCTTTTCAAAAAATAAACCACAATGTCTCTAGGAAGTTTCTTTTGCCTAGCAATCCAAGAATTAACTCTATAAATTTTGTCAATTTGATAAGCAACCTCTTGTGGATCAAGTTCAATAAATTCAGCCAGAGCTTCTGATAATTTTTTTTTTAAATCTTCCCCTTTCTCCTCATTCAAACCTCTAATTCTCAGAGCTCCTTCCATCATTCTATACTGCATCACCACCACTTGATCTTCATTTTTATCCAATTTGATTTGCATTCCCCCCATTCTATTTTCTATTTGTTGATTTGACTGAACAATTTCTTGCACCTCCTCCTCCACCTCCTCCAGTCTTTTTGCCAAACCTTGAAAAGCCATCAAGATATCTTCTCTTATTTTTTTATTATTCTCTTTTATTTCTTCTCTTATTTTCTCATTATTATCCATAATCTCCTTAAACCTTTCTTCAGACACTTTCCCTTGCTCTTTAATCAGATCTTCTAAAGCTGGTTCAGAACCCCTTCTGCCCCCAGTCTTAGGTGGTTTAGTAGCCATTTCAGTTTTAAAATTCACAAAATATAAGTCTAGAAACTTCTCTTTTCCCCTTTAAGTATAGGAGAGCTCAGTTCACTTCATTAAAATCCACACATAACATTTCTTATCTTCTTAGTTGCACAGACTGTTTGAAATTCCATTCGTCACTTTCACTCCCGTTCAGGCGCCATCTTTAAGAGTCAATTAAAACAAAGGAAAAAATTTTTTCTCTTTTTTAGAAGGTAGAAGTCAGGAAATCAAAAATACTTGCAATCCAATAATTGTCCGCTGGCACTCATTCCGTCTGCTTAAAGAGATCCATAAAGATAAGACAATTAGCAGAGATGGACACTTTCTTCTTTTCCTGCTTTTGCAGGAGCGCACTGAAGTCGGAGTTTATGGCAGGAATATTTATGGGACCCGTCGACCCTTCGAAGCTCTGCTTAATTAAAACAAAGCCTCTGGGGAGGTCTACCAACATTTCCTGCTGCTCTTATCTTCCCCTTTCATCCAGGGAAAAAGATTAAAGCCGGCTTTTCCTGGCTTTACGATGTTCAGTGCGGAGCCCCTTTAATTAGGGCTCAGCGAAGAGGTGGAGCCACCCGGAAGTCTCCCACCCGGAAGTCTCAGCTGGAGAAAAAGTCTTCTGTTCCGTATTTTTTCTGTTAAACTGAAATAAATAATTATCCCCAACATACTGGAAATCCTATTGTTTCACCATGGTAGGCTGATGTGGTGGGAAACATTTGTTGCTAATCATTTAGCTGCCCATTACCTCCTCTGATTTGCTGGGTTGGGTGGTGTTGATGGAAAAGGAACTTTGGGGAGTGGATTGAAGATTGACAGTTCATTTTCAAATGCTATTTACCAAAATTTACACATAGGGTCATGTTTTTGATTGCTAGCCTTCTTTCCCTTCATCATTTCAATCTTGGGACTACTTTTTTCTGAATCCCTGAACTGATAGAGGTATGAGTAAGCTGTTGTTTAACAGTCTTGAGAAGATATTTTACCAATTATTAATTTGGCTTAAAAGTTTGTTTTTTTAAAAAAAATCAAAGATATACTCACACAGATACCCAAAATCCATATATTACTAAAACCCTCATTGTCTTGACTTTTAGCTGAGTAAAATGATGCATCATAGGGCAATAATTTTTAAACCAGGGTACCCAAAATGTACTAATTTACTGAATATGTCCAAAATCCAATGAAATTTGGGGAAGTTGTGGCTATTTTAGTGCTTCTGGCTGTTACTGCACTGCTGGGCTGCTGCTGTGGTTATGTGACCTTCGTTTTCAATGAAGTTTCATTTTTCAATTTTGGGGCAGTCTTGCAATCCCTTTTTCTTTACCTGCCAGCAGAGCAGGGCAGGGCAGGAAGATTTCCAATAAGGAAACTTAATGGGAAAGCTGGCACAATTGCTTCCACTCCCTTTTTGCCCATGCTTAACCATTCTCTCAAAGATTATTTTTTCAAAAGGCAACTGGACTTTCTAGTTTTTCTTTGAAAAGCTGAAAAAGCTTTTTGGATGAGAAGCAAAATATCGTCAAAGAGAAATCAGAAAGTCCAGTTGCCTCTTGAAAAAAGCACCTTTGGAACAACCATGACCTGGATGATTGAGAATCTCCATAGATGCTTAACCACTCTGTTTCTCTATTTAGATAAGAAAATATGTTTGAAAACATGACTCAATGGTACACAGGTTGTCTAGTACCAATAAGGCCCCCCTAATTCACGATCTTATTCAGGGGGGTGCCGCGGACCTTATGGGCGTTACGGAGACCTGGTTGGGCCCAGAAGGGGGCGTGCCCCTTGTTCAGATGTGCCCACCGGGTTTCCGAGCATTTCATCAGCCGAGGGGCCAGGGTAGGGGTGGTGGGGTGGCGGTTGTGATTAGAGAGAGTCTAGAGCCGAGGGAGACCACTGTACCTCAGATCGCCGGGTGCGAATCCCTCTTTGTGAGATGGGGTCATAGATGTCAGATGGGCTTGCTGGTCGCGTACCTGGCTCCTTGCTACGTGACAGCTGCCCTGCCCGAGCTCCTGGAGGTGCTTGCTGGGGTGGCAGTTGAGACCCCCAGACTTTTAGTCGTGGGGGACTTTAACTTGCCATCGTCCGGCTCGTCATCGACGGTAGCTCGGGAGTTCATGGCTCCCATGACGGCCTTGGACCTGACCCAAGTAGTTGATGGCCCTACTCACGTTGGGGGTGGCACTCTGGACCTGATTTTTGTCTCTGGTCAGTGGTTGAGAGATCTGGACTTAAAGGAAATAGTCATTGAACCTTTGTCATGGTCAGATCACTCTCTTCTTCGTCTGGACTTTCTGACCGCCATTCACCACCGCAGGGAGACGGAGCCGACACGTTGGTTCCGTCCCAGGCGCCTGATGGACCCGGAGGGTTCGGACGGAGCTTGGGCCATTTCCTGAGGGTCTGGCACACGGCTCGGCTGAGGAACTTGTTGCGGCCTGGGAGCGGGCGCGGCGGGGCCTTAGACCGGTCGTGCCTTTGCGGCCTCTGACCCAGCGCAGGTCCCAACCAGCTCCTTGGTTCTCCGAGGAGCTGAGGGGATGAAGCGCGGAGAAGACGCCTAGAGAGTTCCTGGAGGTCTAGCCGTTCAGAAGCTGATCGGACACTAGTGAAGTCCTATACTAGGGCTTACCTAGTGGCAATGAGGAAGCGAGGCGCACTCGCCTCCTCCCTCATTGCATCGGCAGATAACCGCCCAGCCGCCCTGTTTGGGTGACCCGCTCCCTCCTACACCAGGGGAGCGGATGACCCGTGCAGGGACGTGCTGAGGAGTTTAACGGTTATCTATACGATAAAATCGTTCAACCGGGATGGTTTGGACCAAGATTGCGGTGATACGGGTGAGACGGCTGAGGGTGGTCTTGGTGACATTGTATGGGATGAGTTTGACCCTGTCGCTCCGAGGACATGGACAGGTTGTTGGGGAGGCTGAATGCCACCACATGTTTACTGGACCCGTGCCCTCCTGGTTGGTGCTGGCCACGCAGGAGGTGACACGAGGCTGGCTCAGGCGATTCTGGCGCTTCTTTGGTGGAGGGTGTCTTTCCGGCCGCGTTGAAAGAGGCGGTGGTGAGGCCCCTCCTCAAGAAGCCTTGCCTGGACCCGACTGTTTTAGGTAATTATCGTCCGGTCTCAACCCGCTTGGCGCGAAGGTTGTAGAAATATGGTGGCATATCAGTTTCCCTTGCACCTGGATGAAACTGTCTATCTAGACCCGTTCAGTCTGGTTTCCGACCCGGTTACAGCACGGAGACGGCTTTGGTCGCGTTGGTGGATGATCTCTGGAGGGCCAGGGATAGGGGTTGTTCCTCTGCCCTGGTCCTATTAGACCTCTCAGCGGCTTTCGATACCATCGACCATGGTATCCTGCTGCGCCGGTTGGGGGGTTTGGGAGTGGGAGGCACCGTTTATCGGTGGTTCTCCTCCTATCTCTCCGACCGGTCGCAGTCGGTGTTGACAGGGGGGCAGAGGTCGGCCCGAGGCGCCTCACTTGTGGGGTGCCGCGGGGTTGATTCTCTCGCCTTCTGTTTAACATCTACATGAAGCCGCTGGGTGAGATCATCAGTGGTTTCGTGTGAAGTACCAGCTGTATGCGGATGACACCCAGCTGTACTTTTCACACCGGACCACCCCAACGGCTATCAAGTGCTGTCCCGGTGTCTGGAGGCCGTCTGGTCTGGATGGGGAGAAACAGGCTCAAGCTCAATCCCTCCAAGACAGAGTGGCTGTGGATGCGGCATCCCGGTACAGTCAGCTAAATCCGCGGCTGACCATCGGTGGCGAGTCACTGGCCCCGATGGAGAGGGTGCGCAACTTAGCGTCCTCCTGGATGAGCGGCTGTCTCTAGAAGATCATTTGACGGCCGTCTCCAGGAGAGCGTTCTACCAGGTTCGCCTGGTGCGCCAGTTGCGCCTTTCTGGACCGGGAGGCCCTATGCACGGTCACTCACGCCTCGTGACGTCTCGCCTGGATTACTGCAACGCTCTCTACATGGGGCTCCCTTGAAGGGCATCCGAGGCTACAGTTAGTCAGAATGCGGCTGCGCTGGTGATAGATGGAGCCCTCGTGGCTCCCGTGATAACACCCATCCTGCGCAGGCTGCACTGGCTACCTGTGGCCTTCGGTGCGCTTCAAGGTTTTGGTGACCACCTTTAAAGCGCTCCATGGCATAGGGCCGGGTTATCTACGGGACCGCCTACTGCGACCAGATACCTCTCACCGACCCGTGCGCTCTCACAGGAGGGACTCCTCAGGGTGCCGTCAGCTAGGCAGTGTCGTCTGGCGGCGCCCAGGAAGGGCCTTCTCTGTGGGGCTCCGCCCTCTGGAACGAGCTCCCCAGGACTCCGTCAACTTCCGGACCTTGAACCTTCCGTCGCGAGCTCAAGACACATTTATTCATCTGTGCAGGACTGGCTTAGATTTTAAATTTTATAGGGGTTTTAAATTGATTTTAATATTTATATTTCTATTTTTAATGATAGGGCACTGGAATAAGTTTTTTAAAGATTATTTTAATTTTGTACACTGATGTTTTATATGCCTGTGAACCGCCCTGAGTCCTTTGGGAGATAGGGCGGTATATAAATTTAAATAATAAATAAATAAATAAATAATAGTAATAATATAAAACTAAAAAAAGAAAGAAACAATAACATGATGTTTCAATAAACACTACCCAAGGCTAGGTTTCTTCTAACAACAGGATGATTGATCGAAATTGCACGAGTCTCCTAGTACTGTAATCTCAAATCCCTACCTGGTCTATTAGTTATGCAATCCTTTGGAAATGGCAGTGTGGAAGTATATTGATAAGTTTTTATTTTAGTAGAAAATTCTTACAGAAGCAAAGCTATTGTTTTGAATAACAAAACACAATTCATCACAGAATTAAAGGCTGGCAGGACAACACTAGATTGGATTTATTTCACTGTTAAGCAACCTTCTATCCTGATTATGAATACGGAATGTTCCCCATAAAAGACCTTGTGATGAGGTCAAGAATGTCAACCCAACCTGGTGAGAGGTGAACCAGCCCAGAGAAGACAGAACTACACTAACAGCTCATGTCAATGAGAATCATAAAGTTCCGTGATTTCAATACTAATAACGCAGGCAGTGGGTAAAATTGACAGCAGGTGGGTGAGAACTGAACTGAACTGAATCTGTGCCCTATGCTGAGGTGGGGGGCTATAAAACTGAATCCCATAAGATTCCAGGATGCCATAAGGAGTTGAACTGGTTCCATGATATTAAAAAGGGAAACACTTTCCCCAAGGGCTTAAGAGGGGAAATAAAACATGAATGCTTTCGATCATACATTACTGCTATGAAAGTGTTCCTCCCCTCTCATTTACTATGGCAGCAGCATGTACAATTGTCCCATGGCTGTTTTTCTCTAGCCATATGCATGCACAAACCCTTGACTCCTTACCTGAATTGCTATATCGCACACCTTTAATTGTGGCCATTTCTAATTCACTGCTTAGTTATTCAGGTGGTGATTTTCCTGTTTCACCCTAACCAATAATAACTGCTGGTGCAAGCCTTGTTGCGTTTGAATTGTATATAAGTAAAAAATTTAATGCAATCATTAATGTTCATAGCTGGTAATAATTTCCAATGAAGTGAGGAAAGCAACTTTGTAAAGAATAGTACAGGATTAATTCCTTTCTTGCATCTGTTTTTACCAAAGGGAAAAAAATAGTCCATCTATCAAAAGCAGTCTTGTAGAAGACAGAATAGGAATACAAGTTAAAATAAGCAAGACAATAATAAGAGAATATCTATCCACACTAAATGATGTAGTTTTGTTTAAGTACCAGATTTATGCTACTGGTCACAGTCAGTATTACCCAACCATGGTAACTTCCAATCTTGTACACCAATTCTCATAATTCCCTATCTAGAATGGCCATTGCTAAGATTTCCTTCCAAAAATTGGTGGCATCCTATCTTTTTGTTGGGGCATTTGGTTATTGCTTCATGAATACTACTTAAAATATATTATGAACTGATTTGTTGAAAATACATTTTGGCTTCCTTAGCTTCTGATACTTGCAAATATTTTTGAACTGTTCTAAGACAATTAGAAATCTAATAATTTCTTTTTTTACCCAGGTTTGTAAGTAGATTTCAAATAAATCAGAACCTAGGAATTAATGCTTTTGAAGACTCTTAAACGCTAGTTAATGTAGTAAGAATTGGTATGTGAATTAAGTGAGGGGGGGAGAGGCTTGCATTTATGAGCTTGTTTGAGAAAGTTCTAAATTGACATCCAACTGAAGCATTTTGTAAGAGCTTACTCTTTCCTTTTGCCTAGTTTTCCTTGACCTTGAAGGATAGGAAGAAATAAATCTATTTAAGTTCCAAGGCTGGCTGGTATATACTGCATGCCTCTTGATGACCCCTTTCAACACATTCTCTGGCCAGACTTCAGCATGACTTATTTTTCTGCTGCCTACTGCCAGCCTTTTTGATGACAGGAAAACAAAACAAAAAAAATTGACTGTAAGACTGAGTTTCCAAAATTGGATTCTTATTTCTGAGACACATGGCATTCTTTTCTGAGCACTGTAGGACTTCAACTTTGCAAGATTTAATAAATTATATGAACTATCTTTATGTTATATATTTCTATATGCATAATATAATAACAATAAAATGATTTCAATGGTGTTTGTTTTGCAACATTCCTTTCTTTCCTTGAGTGTAGGGGCTGGGTTTGCAAGTTGTACCTGATAAATAATGTACGAACAGAATTAAATAATTTAAAAACAATTGCAAAGACATATGCATTTACAGTTCTGAAAAGTAGTAATTAATTGCTTCAAGTGTTTCAGAACAGTTATTTCTGTCTTCTCATAAAAACAGTACCCACACACTGTTAGATGTGCTAAACTATATTTCAAACTAAGACTGTCTTCAAATTATTATACTAAATGAAAAATTTGAAGATTTGAAAGTACCTAGGAAATTTGGCCATTACATATTATTCAGTTGAAGTGTGGGAACACAAGAAGGATTCTTTATTCCAATCAATCCATAACAATAGTTAGCATACAACTAACTTTTGGTAAACCCCAAATCAATATGTTACACAACTTAAAACAGGAAAAGTCATGAAAACCGGATAAGCTTTATTATGATGGACTGAATGAGAGCTAACAAACTGAAGAATAAATCCAGAAAAGAAAATGTTGATTGATAGTTCCTGACTCTGGATGAATGAAATTGCAAGTAGAGATGGTAATCTGCAATTGGAATGACACTAACTGAAACTTATAGAATGTGTGACCATCTGTATAAAAGTTATTTTCTCCTTCAGCAGTATGACATTCATTAGGGTGAGACCAGCTAAATTCTTTAAGAATGATGAACTTGTGACCACCATTCTCAGAACAGCAGTGTAGATAGATGAGTTGCAAGTTTGTTTTTCTGATCAGAATAAAAACACACAACCAAAAATGGGTGCTAATTTATATTGTTCTTCCATTGTTTGCATCCACAAAAAAATTTGTATCATCTTGGTCTTATTTTGAATATGCTCTCTATACCAATCTTTAGATCCGATAGTGACATGTCATCCAATCTGCTTTGGAATGAATTGTATTTATGACATAAGGCTAGCAATGATTAAATTCCTATTTATAAAACTGAATGCCAATCAAGAGCAGATAATTTACACACTATGATGTTTATTATTCAGATGCGTTCAACTTTATTTCAGTCAAAGACAAGCATTTAAAAACAAAACAGAACAAAACTAGAAATTATCAAACAACATTTCGATGAGTTTTCCATGCATGGAGGTATGATATTCTAAGCTACCACTATTAATGGTAAGCTAAAAATACCTAGAACTAAGAATAATCTAAAAACTAAGACTAATATTATGGTGTTTGAAAGGCTAAATCCCTAAAATTAAATGGCAGGAGTCTGAGAAACATTATTAATTTCACTGAAATTCTAAAATCAGACCTTTCAAATATAGTTAAGAGGCTAACCAGAGGGCTCTTTGTATCCCATCAGCAGAGTCTATAAGTCCAGGATACTTTGCTATATATTGGGTATATATGAATCAAAGTTTATAATTCAAATAAAACTGTAATATAATGAAATCTGAGTGATAGATTCCACAGCACCTGCGTAATAAGAAATATTTATTTATGTATTTATTTATTTGATTTTTATACCGCCCTTCTCCCGAAGGACTCAGGGCGGTGTACAGGCAACAATAAAATACAGACACTACAGTATACAATTTAAAATGCAAGTTAAAAAACTTATTATAATTAGCCTAGAACTTTAAAAATTTATAAAAACCAAAACCCCATTTAAAATTAGTAAAAAATTTAAAATCGATAAAATTTATGTAATTTAAAATTTAAAATTTAAGCCAGCCCCGCGCGAATTAAAAGATGTGTCTTCAGTTTGCGGCGGAAGGTCCGAAGGTCAGGTATTTGGCGTAAGCCCGGGGGAAGTTCGTTCCAAAGTGTGGGAGCCCCCACAGAGAAGGACCTTCCCCTGGGGGCCGCCAGCCGACATTGCTTGGCGGATGGCACCCTGAGGAGTCCCTTTCTGTGAGAGCGTACGGGTCGGTGGGAGGCATACGGTAACAGCAGGCGGTCCCGTAAGTACCCAGGCCCTAAGCCATGGAGCGCTTTAAAGGTCGTAACCAACACCTTAAAGTGCTGGTTAAAATAGGATGCAGAAATGTGTGTGTGAGTGTTTGTGTGTGTATGTGTGTGTGTGTGTATGTATGTGTGTGTATGTATATACATATATACATACATACATATATATATATATATATATATATATATATATATATATATATATAGGTCTTTGGTTATTCGGGTTTTCTCCCGCATAAAATTGGAAGTGTCTTGGCGACGTTTCGATGAAGTCTCATTCGTCATCTTCAGGCTTCAGCTTCGTGCTTCTGGGAACAATTTTTTTACTACCAGTTCTGTGGGTGTGGCTTGGTGGGCATGGCTTGGTGGCAGGGGAAGGATACTATAAAATCTCCATTCCCTCCCCAATTCAGGGGAAGGTTACTGCAAAATCTCCATTTCCTTCCGATCAGTTGGGACTTGGGAGGCAGAGAATAAATGGGGGCCAGTCAGAATTTGGGAGGCAGAGAATAAATGGGGGCCAGTCAGAATTTTTACAACTGGTTTTCCAAACTATTCAAAATGTTTGCTACTAGTTCTCCAGAACTGGTCAGAACCTGCTGAAACCCACTTCTGGTACATACATACATACATACATACATACATACATACAAACATACATACATACATACATAAATCTGCCTTCCAGAACAGTGGAAGGTAGAACATTAAACAGAACTAATTTAAAAACTCTTTTCAGCTTAGAAATTGCGATATAATTTAAATATTAATAGCGAGGGTAGTTGAGGCTTGTCTAGTCCATCATGCACCTGTTTGGCCAATTCATACCTTAGAAATTAGAGCTTCTTCAGAGAATCCACAAAAGTGCAATTTTCTGATAAATATCTTCTCCATTTGAACATTGAAATTATCAACTAGTTTTAAGGGGGAAAATAAACCAATGGATAAATTTTTTTAGCTTTCACCAGTATGGAAATAAGATATCCAAATCTTAGTTCTGAGTTTAATTATACCAGCTTCACAATGGAGGATTAGATTTCAAGCATAGTGGAGAAGCTGAAAGATACTTTGCAGAAATTTAGATCGCACCTTTTCCAAACAGTTACCTTAAAACCTAGCTGCATACCCTGGTTGAGGCATATTCTGGCTGAGAATAACTTTAAGGTGGCAGGATGCACATTGATCAATAGAAAGTTCCAATTGCCAAAGCTTTTTGTGTGGGGGGGAGCGGGGGCGGGGAGAGGTGGCATTCTGAACTACATAGTCTAAATGAGAACTTTTACCACCAGAGGCCTGAAAAATGATTCTATTTGAAAGTCTTGGTTTGCTCAATTATATTCCATTTAACTGCCACCTATGGGATCTAAGTCATTTAGAAAATATTAGGACTTTTATTTTTTTTTCATAGTTTATTACTCATTCTTCATCCTTGCAATAAATGATAAAAGACCTCAAAGCCCTTTTAATTCAAACAAGGTCTGGAATAAAAGAACATCTTTGATGTACATAAACATAGATACATATCTGTGAGCAAGATTTGGAAATAAAAAAGCCATTATTGTCCTGAAGGTCAACCAAGAAGTTTATAGAAGTTAAATAGCAATGGTTCCATTCTGCAGTCTTGTCCCATTCCACTTATGAAATTGCTTTGCTTAAATAACCTGTTGAGATGTATCAGTTGTTTAACTCAGAAATTGTGTGAAGCTTATATATCAGAAGCAATAGACACCTATTTAAATGCAGAATTGGCAAGTTTGTCCCATAGCATAATTCTCGATCTATGTACTATTAAAACACTTGTTGTCCTGACCTTTAACTGGATGAAATGATGTGTCAGAGGGCAACAGTTTTTGAACCAAGGTATCTCAAATGTGCTCAAATGTGTCTCAAATTTGGGATCCATGATTCTTGAGGGAATGAAATTTGGAAAAATTGTATCAGCTTCAGTGTTACTGGCTGCTGCTGGGCTGCTGGGCTACTGCTGAAGTCATGTGATCTTCATTTTCAACATTGTGTCAGTTTTCCAGTTGCTCTCTCAATCCCTCCCTCCTTCCCTCACCTAGCAACAGCCATTTATCTGCCTACCAGGAAGGGGAAGAGGAAGGGGAGGGGGAAGGGGAAGGGGAAGGGGAAGGGGGAGGGAAGGGAAGGGAAGGGAAGGGAAGGGAAGGGAAGGGAAGGGAGATTTCCAATGCTCCCTGCCAGATTATCACAAGGAAATTCAATGAGGAACATGGCAGAAAATTAGAAGTCTATATAAAGGCTGATCTAAAATAAAGAAACTTCATATAAAACTGATTTTGCTCTAGTCCAGGGGTGTCAAACTCATGGCATCATGTTGCATTCACGTGATGAATCATAGTTTTTTCCCCTTCGCTAAAACAATTGGGTGTGGCCAATGTATGATGCATTTGGCCCGTGGCTGTGAGTTTGACACCCCTGCTCTAGTCACATACTTCTTTTTGTTGTAGAATGAAAAGTTGATCTGGGAGAGAAGTAAAGTCTAAGGTGGCCTGTTTCTCTACATGGATTCTGCTTTTAGCCATTACACCAATTCTATTTTTTAGAAGTTTTGCATATTGTTTGCCGATGATACTTAATAAATAAACTGATTTGATGATAATTAGATGGTAAGTCTCCTTTCTCCTTTTTTACATAGGGATCATTATTGCTGAGGTCTAATCTTTTGTAAACATTGCAATCAGATCAATGAGAAGACCAGGACCAGGATTTCCTATTATTGTTTGTTTGAATAATTTCTGCTATTAAATAATCATTAACTGGCACTGAGTTTAAAATGGTTAACTATTTTTTTTATTTCTTATGTTGTCTTTTCTTCAATTGATTGATTGCTTATGTGCCATCAAGTCACCGTTGACTCTTATTGACTATATAGATAGATGTCTTACCTGATATTCTGTCCTGGTTCTTCAGGTGTTGCAAAAGTACTTCCATTTTCACTGTAACTGAGTTCATTCACCGTGCTGCTGATCATTACTACTTTTCTTTTTTCTTTCACTTTTTCAGGATTGGAGGAGTTTCCAAAGAACTAGGTCTCTGCATAATATGTCTGAGCTAAAATAATTTGAACCTGATAATTTGTGCCCCTAGTGGTTTCATTTGTTCAGTATTCCATTTCTGTGCTTTCTTGGATATCCATGGTATTCTCATCAAAGGACAAAATTCTTCTTATCCTCTTTTTCAAAATCCATCTTATTTCCAGAGAGTCTCACCGTGAATACCATTCCTTGCACTATTCTGGTTTTTGTAGGTATAGACACATCAAGGACAGCTGAATAATTTTTCATGGATACTCTACCAATTGCTAGTCTGCAGCATATTTTTTGACACTTTGTTCTTTTAGTGTTTATGGTCAATCAAAAATAAAGAAGCTATCCATCACTTTGATATTTTCATTGTCGGTTCTAAACTTGGTTGCACTACTTGTAGTCATTAGTTTGATCTACCTTATCCAGAGGTGAAAACCAGCAGATTCTGACAGGTTCTGGAGAACCGATAGCGGAAATTTTGAGTAGTTCAGAGAATCTGGCTGGCCCCAGAGTGGGGTGGGAATGGAGGTTTTGCAATATCCTTCTCCCTGGAGTGGGGTGGGAATGGAGATTCACAGTATTGTTCTCTTGCCATGCCCACCAAGCCACACCCACCAAGCCATACCACACCAAGCCCACCAAGCCATGCTTACAGAACCGGTAGTAAAAGAAATTGGATTTCACCACTAATCTTATCATTCCTTAATTTTTATTATTAGACCTTGCAAATCCTTCATTTTCAGCTATCAGGTTAGTGTCCTCAACATAGTACAGATTATTGATATTTCTTCTTCTAGTTTTAAAACTATATTAATCTTCTTCCAAACCAACTTCCCTTAATATATACTCAGCACATTGGTTAAATAAATAAGGAGAGAATATGTAGCCTTACTTCTTTAACAACATGGAGCCAGTATTTTACAATGTTCTTTTCATAATAGACTGATAATAGAACATGTCTTCAAATCTTCCTTATGTTTATTAAAAAGCCAAATTAGGATATTGTTAACTTCCAAGCAATCCAAATGAAACCAATCCTTTGAATGTATTTTATGATTTCTAGTCTTTGGGGCTGAGGATGATATGAGGAAGGTTATAGTAACTGAATTAGATTAGATTAATGACTTACATTTAACTCATCTGAACAATTAATTATTGCATTGTAAATATGATGTGCTGTCTCAGTTCCCAGGAATTTATTAAATGTTTCTTCCCGTTGTGAGGATTATTTAACCTGAATAGGGAAGAATTCATTTCCTATAGTTACAAGGCTTAAGTCAAGAAGCAAATTGTCAGACATCTGCAAGGATAGACTCTTTAGGAAATGATCACTGTCAGCTTGGCTGTCTATGGAACAATTCAAAATGATGGGTATTACATTGTGAAACTCCAGTATAATATATTAGGGAAGGTTTTGTGCTGGCCCACTGTGAGAATTTTGCTGAACAATCAGTAGGCATTGAACCATTCAGCAAAGTTAGATACAGCTTCTAAAAACATGTTGTAGGAAACACACTCTACAGAATTTTCCCACCATCTTCTTTTTGATGCATAAGAAATGATGGAACTATCTCTGTAGCAGAGATGAAAATATGGTATATATTATATAGGATCATATAATCATGCCATCAATTTATTGAAATCTCTTGCCATTAGATTAGGGGCTGAGAATATTTTGTTTGCAAATCAGCAACATATAATTCTAATCTATTCCAGATTTTTTAAAAAATATTAAACTGTGATTGTAGCAGAGGACTGTGTATGCAAATAAGGAAGAAAAGGAAACTGTTTAACCTTAAAAGTAAGAGCCATAGCAAAGTGTTCAAAGGAACTCAGATGCACATTTCCAAATTTTCCACATTTCCAAATTTCCATTTAATAATTAATATGAAATAGATACAGCTTGTTTAGTATCTGCCTCATGTATTGACCTTCTGCATTTACAATGGTCATGAAAAAATAACTTTGGGATCTATCCTTGCATCTGCAATTTTATACAGGTCTATAAAGCAAAGGTTATCTGAAGTAAGGTTATAAACACTGTCAGTTTCATTTAGCAATTACTTTGTTTAATGATCAAGTTGCCAGTTCTGATTATGGTTGCTAAAAAAGGACTATCACAGTGGTAGGTTGCTCCCGGTTCAGTCCAGTTCTAAGAACTGGTAGTAAAACTGGCAGGAGGCTCCACCCACCCACCATGATGTCATCATGAGTGATCTGCGCATGCGCAAAAGTGTGCGTGTGCATGTGATCAAAACGAGTGAGCGAGCTCAGACCTGTTGCGAATCAATAGTAAAGGTAAGTAGAACCCACCCCTGGACTACCAGTAGTGCATTTATTATAATTTCTTTCCAAATTTACAAGATAGGAAGAAAGAGAAGGAAATAATCCTTTCAGAATCTAAATAGTATTACTTCTCTTCCACCTCTTGGAGTCAGGCAACATATACATCTTCATCATCATCATCATCATCATCATCATCATTATTTACTTAATTCATTAAACATGAAACTCAGTCAAATGAACATTTAAAAATGTGTCACAAATACCATTGACTGGTGCTAATGGTTGATACGGGTTGTTGCCAGCGTCCTAGGTATCAACCAAATACCTTCTTAAGATGTACAATGTTCCAAGTAGTGTAGTTTTTTGCAGTTCCACTGGCATTATTGCAGGAAGGTGCAATTTCTTGGTGTACTTTATAAAATTCTTGGACATGGTACCAAGTGCCCTGAAGTCAATGGGTATCACTGTTTGTTTATTATTATTATTATTAACTTTGTTCATTAAAAATGAAACTCAGTCAACTGAACATTCAAAAATACATCACAAATAGCATTGACTGGTGCTAATGGTTGATACGGGTTGCTGCCAGTGTCCTAGGTATCAACCAAGTACCTTCTTAAGATGTACAATGTTCCAAGTAGCACAGTTTTTTGCAGTTCTGCTGGTGTTATTGCAGGAAGCTGCAATTTGTTGATGTAACTTATAAAATTCTTGGACATGGTACCAAGTGCCCCGATGACAATGGGTATCAATGGTACATGTTTCATCCATAGCCGTGTAGTTTCGATGGCCAGGTCACGATATTTCATGATTTTTTTCCAGTTCATTTTCTTTGACTCTGGTATCTCCTGGTACCACGATGTCAATAAATTGTACGTTTCAGTTTTCCACAACTGTGATATCTGGTGTGTTGTGTTCCAAGTGACGATCCGTCTGTATTCTAAAGTCCCACAAGATCTTCACCTTCTCATTTTCTATAACTTTTTCCACTTTATGTTCCCATGACTTTTTGGATACAGGCAAGTCATATTTTTTACATAATGACCAGTGGATTAATTTAGCGACTCAGTCGTGTCTAGTTTTGTAATCAGTTTGTGCCATTTTGCTGCATTCACATATTAAATGTGAAACAGTTTCAATTTTGTTGTTGCAAAGTCAGCTGTTTGGATTGCCGGTGGATTTTTGTGTCTTTGTTTTCATGGCATTAGTTTGTACTGCTTGTTCTTGAGCAGTGAGTATTAAACTTTCTGTTTCTTTCTTGATGGTTCCCATCTTAAGCCATGCCCATGTAAAGTTGTCATCACATTTTCCTTCAATGTTTTTCAAGTGCTGTCCATGCAAAGCTTTGGATTTCCATCTATTTAATCTGTTATCCAGCTGTTTTTCCTTATATTCTGTTTTTGTTTCTGTTGTTTTTATAATGTTCTCTGTTTTCACATCCTGCAGCAATTGTTCTGTACTTTGGTTCACATAATCATTCAAACTTTGTTTTTCTTCTTCCACAGTTTGATGGATTTGCAATAGCCCTCTGTCCCCTATTTTTCTTGGCAGGTACAACCTGTCGATGTCATTTCATAGATGTAAAGTGTGGTACATATTCAAAAGCTCGTGCGTTTTCTGGTCCAAGTTTTCTAGTTCAGCCAAAGTCCAGTTGATTATTCCAGATGAGTAGCGTAATACTGGAACTGCCCATGTATTCCATGAAATAACAACAATAACAACAACAACAACAAAAATAATAATAACAACTCTTATTTATTATTATTATTTAGAGTGATTCTGAGTCAAAGCAATCAAGAAAGAATATCATGTTTTCCATTGGAAATCATAGTATATTAAAGGCATTTGCAGTTGATTTGGGTTTCATTTTCAAAAATCCTATGGGAGAAATAGATATATGAATAGTAAAAATTAAAGGAATTTGGTGTGTTAGTGGGATTCAAAATTAATAAGGAGAAAATTAAGATGTGAAGGTTGTGAAATTAAAAATAATTTATTGCAAAATGGGTTTTCAAATTAACCGAGAATAGAATAAAAAACTTGGAGATTATTATGACTAATATGAACTCTATGTTCTTTTCTTTTTTCCCCATTTTTAATTAAAAGTCCATATAAAATCAGTCATCAGAACATAACATAACATAACATAACATAACATCAGAGTTGGAAGGGACCTTGGAGGCCTTCTAGTCCAACCCCCTGCCCAGGCAGGAAACCCTACACCATCTCAGTCAGATGGTTATCCAACATTTTCTTAAAAATTTCCAGTGTTGGAGCATTCACAACTTCTGAAGGCAAGTCGTTCCACTTATTAATTGTTCTAACTGTCAGGAAATTTCTCCTTAGTTCTAAGTTGCTTCTTTCTTTGACCAGTTTCCACCCATTGCTTCTTGTTCTACCCTCAGGTGCTTTGGTGAACAGCCTTACTCCCTCTTCTTTGTGGCAGCCCCTAAGATATTGGAACACAGCTATCATGTCTCCCCTAGTCCTTCTTTTTGTTAAACTAGACATACCCAGTTCCTGCAACCGTTCTTCATATGTTTTATCCTCCAGTCCCCTAATCATCTTTGTTGCTCTTCTCTGCACTCTTTCTAGAGTCTCAACATCTTTTTTACATCGTGGCGACCAAAACTGGATGCAATATTCCAAGTGTGGCCTTACCAAGGCATTATAAAGTGGCACTAACACTTCACGTGATCTTGATTCTATCCCTCTGTTTATGCAGCCCAGAACTGTGTTGGCTTTTTTAACAGCTGCTGCACACTGCTGGCTCATATCTAAATGGTTATCCACTAGGACTCCAAGATCCCTCTCACAGGTACTACTATTGAGCAAGGTACCACATATACGGTACTGGTGCATTTTGTTTTTTTGGCCTAAATGTAGAACCTTACTTTTTTCACTGTTGAATTTCATTTTGTTAGATAGCGCCCAATGTTCAAGTCTGTCAAGATCTTTCTGTAACTTGAGCCTATCTTCTGGAGTGTTGGCTATTCCTGCCAGCTTGGTGTCATCTGCAAATTTGATGAGTTCCCCATCTATCCCCTCGTCCAAGTCATTGATGAAGATGTTGAAGAGTACTGGTTCATGTTCATGCCAGGTTTAGAGGAATATGATGATGGCCACAGAATGAGAAATCACAAGAGACAATTTAACTAGCTTAAATTATAAAAGGTCACTGAGATCCGAACTAGATCTATAGGTGTTTTACTTTGGAATGATTGCTGTGCCCAGGATTTGGGAATCTGAGTTCCAAAACAGACATCTTTGCCTTTTGAAAAGGGCTACATAAATAATTCTTTATAAGGAAATTCCTCAGCATTTATTCACTATATTGTATCTCAATAAATAATGGGAGATTCTGCTTCTAAAGAAAAGAACGCTGAGAAAAAGCAAAGGTTTTCAGGATTTTGTTGAAGTATTACTTATCATACTTCAACTATAAAGCAGAATAATGTTGGAAAGGTGAATTATCATCATCTTGACAAAGTATATTTGTCTTATTATCACAGAAAAGTACCTTTCTTCTCTCCTCACCCCCTTAAAGATCAAAAATTCCGCTATCAGTTCTCCAGAACCTGTCAAAAGCATATGTGAACTTTACTATGGTAAGAGTTCTATTGCAAGAAAAAAAAAGAATATAGCAAGTGACATTTACTACAAGTTGTTCATTCTTTCTGGCATCAGTGTACAACAGTTTAATCTATGCAGCATATGAAATGGAAGGCCACCAATGACACTTCTGACTGCAATTTGGCAATCCAACAGCTGACTGTTCTATGCAAATCCATGGATAATAAGGCTATTGGTGTCTACTACTCATGATATGTTATCTCTAATATCAAAGGCAGGATGTTTTTCAATATGAAGAAAAGGCCTTTGGCAATCATTTCCTTGCTCCAGCACAATTTCTAATGTTAGATATCAATCTATTCCTTTTAATCTGAACATTTCCTCTGGGAAGCATGCACTTTGGAAATCTAAACAGGTAAGACTTATTTTCTCCTGAATCTGTATTTACATGGTAATATATACCATGGTATATCCATGGTATTCAATCTCCTTTATTTAGTTTTGAAGATATATTTTCCTATGCAAAATTTAATCAGATACTTAATGAAAGCAAGGTAAAACTCAGTGTGGCTAATAACACATAGCCCCAGTGAAAATAACGATTTCCTTCATTGACTCCCATATTACTAGTCAATAGTTTTCTGTATCATTTAGTACTTAGTATACCAACATCAGTACTATTAATATAGACCTGGGAATAACACTTGTTAATCGTCTGCTTTCTTTCCCTGCTGGCATATTAAACTTTAGTGCAGAAATATCACATTTTACTGTAAATCTCTTATGTTTTCATTTTATTCTGCTTGTAAATTAAATATTTTTTTTTAAAAAAATTGTATAAACTCCTTAAGTTTTATCCCACTCGACTATATTATCAGAAAAACATTAATGCATAAAATTTGTATTTAAAATAAACATATTTTATTCCCCCAATAATTTATTTCCCTTCCTCTCTGTCTTTCTATTACAAATTTTACATGAAAAATAAAGAGTTAGATGATCTTTGTATATTATGCTTTGGTATTACTTTCCATCAAGTTTCCATCAAAATTTCTGAATCCATTTCATTTTCTAAATACCTCAACTTTGGCATGAATATATGAAAATGAAATAAGTTAGCTATAGTTTCAATTGTGAAATCTTTTGTAATTAATTTTTTTTAGGATATTGTTGAAATTAGTGGTTGTCTTCATTTCCACCCATTGGTTCTATGATATTGTTATCTGATTTGGCTCTACCTAAACTGTGTCTCTTATTTGGCTTAATATTTGTGCAATTTTAAAAATTTAGTCAAACCAACATATCAAACCCCTGACTCCACATAACAATTTCCTTTTGCACTAAAACTGGTACCCTCAAGGAGTCTGGCTGGCCTATCAATTACAAAAATGAACCCCATTTGAAGAAATGTGGTAAGCCTTTGGTTATCGTTTATCACCTTGTGCATAGAAATTCTTAGTAGCAACAGGGGCTAAGATATGACAATGAGTTAAGGATAATATTTCCAAAGTAGAATAGATAAGCAACTGCCTCAGCTCTTCCCATTACACTGCTGATTGATGAGTGATGATAAAATAATGGCAGATGTAACAAAACGATATCTGCATGCAATAATGTTGCCAGAACCATAAACTCTATCTAGACGTTTGCTATTCAATGCAACTGCATACAGTTTTCAGGGACTGATTATCTCTTCCTCAGAAGGTTCTTAGTTATTAAAAGGTATCTAGAAAACCTTTTCGGAACCACAAGTATTTTTCAAAGTTCTATTTATTAGAATAGGTAAACTGGCACATCTGGGAAAACCTGAATCTGAGAGGTCCAGGTTTTCTCTCAGTAAATCAAAATCCTCAAAACCATCCCCTCACTCCTCAGTCGATCACATGCTTCAATCACCATCCATCCCACCTCGAGACAGCACTCCAACCATTCCTTCTCCAGACGCAGGATCGGCCAGACCTTGACCAACAGGAAGAATGCTATTATGTCTAAAGACAACCCCTCTACTAAACCCACCCTCCTACTTTCCCACACATGAGAAAGTGGCAGCATGGAAGCTTCCAGCCTAATATGGCTTCCAAAGCTGACAATGAAGTGGCGTCTTTATTTAGACAGTTACTTTAATGAATAGTGGAGGGATATCAAATTCACATGAGGTCCAAAGCATTTTTCCCAAATAATTTTTGCAGGATTACATCTTTACTATTCCAAATTACCTGCATGCAGTCTGAGGTTATTTCATCACTAATGTCAAGTGATGCTTACCACAAGAAAAACATTGGTGGATATTATGGTTTTGGAAACAAGATGTTTCTTCCTGCAGTGAATATTTTCAAGACTGAATACTTTTTGTTGTTGTTGCTCTTCTGAAAAAATATTCTAGTAAATGAAACCTGTTTTGATATATTTATCAAATAACCTCCTCCATTCTTTCACGTGGAAGAATATCAGCTATTCATTCTCAGCAGCAAAAGCAGTAATAATCAGAGAAGGGCCCTGAGTTTTTGTAACTTGCTGTTTGAAGAGTAGAATGGCATGATCTGAGAGATCTCAAATTCTTAATAAAAAGTTTGCAGAAGATTATCTATTTCTTAATAAAACAAGACAAAATATTTTTATCGATACTTTTTCATAAGCAATGTAAAATAGAACAAATAAGATTAAAATACTTTAATTATTCTTTTGTCTCCTTGATTAGATTTTGATTTTATTATTTTACTATCTTTTTGAATAATATCCCTCTCTTAGGTTGACTCAGCCTTCTATCCTTCTGAGGTCAGTAAAATGAGGACCCAGATTGTTGGGGGAAATATGCTGACTCTGTAAACTGCTTTGAGAGTCTGTAAAGCACTGTGGAGTGATATATAAGTCTAAGTGCCATAATTATTACTATTATATATAAGCATTTATTGCTTAGTAAAAAGCAGCACATGCCACCTCAGGGCTGCAAGTTTATTTATTTATTTATTTTATTTGTCAACAATTACAAGAAAACAAGTAACAGAGTAGACACAGACATGGACACATGAAAATTTTTTGGCACAAAAAAAAAGGATAAAAATTGGCAAAACATAGCCATAAACACATAGAAGGATTACATATAATTGGGGACAGTAGGACAGGGACGGTAGGCATGCTGGTGCGCTTATGCACGCCCCCTTAGGGACCTCTTAAGAAACAGGAAAGGTCCACGGTAAACAGTTTAGGGAATAAGGTATGGGGATTAGAGGGACTAAAAACAGGATCAGGTAGATTGTTCCAGACATTTACTACTCTATTGCAAAGTCATATTTCCTACAATTAAGATTAGAGCAAATTACATTGAGTTTAAATCTATTGATGGCCCTTGTATTATGGTTGAAATTAAAGTATTCATTTACAGGTAGAACATTTTGGTAAATAATCTTATGAATTAAGCATAGGTTGAAACGTAGATGACATAGTTTGAAGCTTTCTTTTTTTTTCTTGATACCCTTTACATTTTTTTATAATTTATAATTATGTTTACACTTGTATCTGTCATAAAATACATGCTTGATGAAAATAAATAAATAAATAAATAAATAAATAAATAAATAAAATAAAATAAAATAAAATAAAATAAAATAAAATAAAAATTCTAGATCTAAGAATTCAAGCCTGGTGGTATAGGGAATTTTATTTCGAGCAGAAGATTTGAAATTCTCCTAGTAAAATATCTCTGGACCCTCTCTAATGTAATGATGTCTGAAATACAGTGAGGGTTCCATTAAGTTTGATTCTTAACTTTGGAAGTTCAAATATGCAAAGCTAGTAATTAGTGTTTAAAGTAAGTAGCTGAGAATGATGATGATCTTAGTTACTTAGGGAAGTTTATGTTGTCATCTGAAATACAAATGACCAAATATGCAAATTTAGACAATTTATCTCCTGTTTTCCCTGTCCTAAAAGCTACATACTAAAAATTTACTTTAATATCTAACAATAAGCTTCTACATGACCTAATCTGAGCAATCAATCAATTCAACCTGCCTTTGTCTTTTAGTCTATTAGGAAATCAATTTAGTCTCCCAGAGACTAGATGTGTGTATCTGTAAACTTAGATACTTAATTAATTCTAACCAATAGAGGGGCAGCTGCATCTCCCTGTCCTATTTCATTTAACAAAGAACTAGATTTAATTATTGCCACCTACTCTCCAGTGAATTGAGAAATAATTGTATAGGTGGGAAGAGGAGGGAATGTGGCAGTATAAGATTTGTGCCAGAATGTGAAAGAGAAAAAAGTGAAACAATAGATGGGGTTAAATCAGTTTTAATGAGTCAATGATGTTGTATCTATATTATCTGCCAGGGCATTCTACAGCACTTTTCCTAAAACCGGCTTTCACATGGCTCACCAGCCATGACAGATTTGAAGGATAACTTCGTTGACTCTTCTTTTCATATTTGGTGTCTATCCTAAAAGTACTTTGAGTTTTTGCTTTTTTCAGCAATTCATTGTATTGCATTAGTACTTCCTCTCCCAAAACTTTATAACAATAGTTGTACTATCTGTTATATTCAAAGCAACATTGATCATTCATTTAGTAATTGCACAAAACACAGGTGATAAAATATTGGTTTTCCTAAAAACATTAGTTGTGACAGTGGTTTTAGGTTTATGTAGATTCACAGCATGATCTTAGTTAAGATAGTGACTCTTCAGATCACATATGTACTATTGCTTTGAAATGGTGGATAAATGTCCTGTCAATCTGCCTCCAAGAACTCAGTTAACCATGGATTTGAATCCGCCCATAACTGCAATAGCTGAACATCTTTTCAGAAACATGTTGCAAGATCAAATATATATATTTATTCATAAGTTGTTATTGAACATTAATGTCAATAACATTTAGATTGCATTATGTTTTATATAAGACATCCTGGATTTTCTTCAGTGTTTGGATATATTCACTTGATATGAAAGAGGAAATGTGTGTGTGTGTGAGAGAGTGAATGTTTGATGTTGTTGCACATACTTGCTAAGGCATAGACATCTGCTGATGCACTCCACTATAGCAAAAACTGTTTTTTATACCAAACTAAATGTCTGTTACATTGGAGAATGCGGGAAATGTGGTTATATTTTAAAGTCCATATTGGTTTTAAACTAAGCTTTTTACCATCTGTTATCCTAATTCTAAATTCAAAGGAACAGATTTTCCTATTACAGCCATAAAAAAGAAAGATATAGATGATTTAAATACAGATGTATGTGAGAATGCAATGCTGCATTTAATGCAGATGAATGTCTCTGGCACTAAAATGTGATTTTCAAGCACTATTTTCAGAAAAGGAATTGACAATTTTATTGTCACTTAACCTTAAGTGTGTTTCTTCCTGCTTTTGCCTCAGTATATTTTTGTTAGAAGTCCCTAAAGCACACCTTTAAAAAAAAGATTTTTTCAAGTCTAACTGTTTTTGCAAATTGTTCATTCATATTTATGTAATTTTGCATACATTTTCTCTTGCTATCCACATTTTAGATGTCATTTTTACTGGGCAGCTACCTCAGAAAATTACAAACTGCAAAATATTAGGTCCTCAGTATCATGATATAAATCCTGATAGTGAAGGAACAGATTAATTTATTATAACTCCCCCATAAAGATCATTGGTTTTTCTTATGCACATTTCAAATTATGTGGAGTGAAATCTGATTTATTTGCAAAGGCTAAGGATATTTAAAAGAGTTCTGTGCACCTTTGGCGTTGAGTCATGCTGGCCACATGACCATGGAGACGTCTTCTGACAGCGCTGGCTCTTCGGCTTTGAAACGGAGATGAGCATCGCCCCGTAGAGTCGGCAACGACTAGCACGTATGTGCAAGGGGAACCTTTTCCTTTACTAAGGATATTTACTTTTACCACTGTATCTTGAAGCTTAGTTCCTTTGAGGTGGAAAATGCTTTTATAGTTTTCATTTATTTTAGTTTCTCTCTCTTAATACTTGTGTCTTACATTTAGCAGTGTCATGGTAACTTTGAGCAACCCCTCCCTACAAAACTTATGGTAATGAGTTACTCCCTTTATTCTTAAAGGACAACAACAGTTCAGATATAGTATTAACACTCCTTGATCTTTAAATAGCTTGGTTGGAAGCAAATTTGGTTAAGAAGTCCATTCCCTAGTATGAGAATATTCTGAGGTGAAAATTCATCCCCCTGGGAGAGAACAATAACACTAGTTTAGACAGATATTCCATTTAAGGGAGAAAGTGAAGGATTTTGAATTTGTCAGTCTTTTTTCTCTACATCCAGATCTGACGTTGTAAGTAGCATTGGAGCAATGACAACAACAAAACCCTATTACTTCATACTTTAGCTATATTAACTAATCAGTTCAAAGCTGTTTGGGAGCTTTCAAAGTTTTCAGATGCCTTTCAGTGCTTTTTCTTATTATTTCACAGTATGTTTCTGGAGTTCTCCAATACTTGTGTCACATCAGCTTTCCAGATAAACCCGAACAATCTCATACACCCAGAAAAATACAAATACACTCAAGTCTCATACACCTAGGCAACTTACGTGAAATACAAATTCATCCAGATAAACAAAAGTAATAAAACAATTGATTTTATCTTTAGTCAATTATTCCTACATTTAAAAACATAAATCCTGGAATATCTGTTTTGTTCAAACTATAATTGGCTATTAAATTAACATATTTTCTGTTCCTAACCTACTAAATTTAATGTTTATTTAGACATATGTCAACTCAACTGCAGTGTACTGTGGTTGATAACAATTAGATAATTAATGTATATGAGCCTATGTATATAGAAAGCCTTTATTTTGATGTTCAGACAGTACAACATAATTAATTTTAATGCATTCCATTTGGGTTTGCAATTATAATAATTTAAAATAGTATTAATTTTGATAAGCCATGTGATATCAATTTTATCACAATTTTGGCTTTCTATTGGGTGAATTTAAACTAAAAATATTGCCTTTTAAAAACCAATATGTACTCAGACTCATTTAATCACTTAACTGTCAAACAATATTTATTGTAGGTTCTAAATCTATGTATCCCATTACATGAATTATGCTTGAAGATTATCTGGACAAGATTTTCTCCATAGTCACAACTATTTTATGAGAATATATTTATACTCTTTGTTTTATATACACTTTCATACTTTTATTCATGCTTTCTTTAGAAGAACCCTGGCTTTATGAAGAATACAAAGCATTCAGTTTCAGTTAATTTTGCTAGTTTTTCATCTTTTAATACTCTTTTGGTTTGTTTGTATTTTCATGATTGATTGCTTTTAGAAAATTGTGTTATCCTTTCAGATACGTTTTCAAAGACAAGACTGAAAATGTTTTATTATTTAAATGAATAAATGCAGAATTGAAGCATCTTAATTTGTTACTTTTAACAGCTTAATTGATGTTTTAAAATATGTATCTTACCGCTACAAGGAAAAAATACCTATGAACTCTTTGTTCTTTTAATAATGTTTCAGTAGCAGCCATATGTTTTTGATTTCACTGATATCATATATCTTTCAAGGGGTGAGGAAAGTATAGCATTTTCTGACAGCTTCATCACCAGCTACAGCCTCCGGAACCTGAAAACTCCATCCAGAGGTCTCTGTAGGAGAATAAATTAACATACTATTTTCTTTTTCTTTGAAGCCCAGGCAAAAATTTCCCTAACTATGATTGAAAGAAACTTAAGTGTTCAGAATATAAAGATAGCTATGTTTTCCTGAGGGTGACCCACATTTTTACATGAAACAATTAGCAAGAAATAATTTTGTCCCCTAATCAGAGATTTTAAAAAATGCAAAGTTCACTAACAAATTAACAAGTTTAAGGCAAGTAATACATAAAAGAAAAAAGCTTGATCTGTAAAGAGCACAAATGGCTATTTTCTCCCAAAGGTTTTTTTTTTAATGCTTAGATTGTGGTGAGGATGAGTACATAGTATTCCATTCAGTGGTGGGTTGCTACCAGTTCACACCAGATAATGTGAACTGGTAGCGGTGATGGGAGGAAGCTCTGCCTACCAACCCGGATGCTTCTGCACATGCACAGAAGCTTCTGCACATGCACAGAAGCTTCTGCACATGCACAGAAGTGCCACGCAAGCATGCAAGCACATGCACAGGCATGAGCAAGCGCGTGCGCATGAACGAACCAGTAGCAACAGAATTTGGAACCTGCCCCTGATTCCATTGTGATACTAATGGTGCAGGGGGGAAAGATGGAGGCTAACAAGAGCAGGGTTGTAATATTGTGATGCAAGTCACCCACTATCATGCTTGATAGTATCACATGCACCAAAGGTGTAGTATGTGTGGCATGACACAGCAATATTTATTTCATAATTCAGTCACAAATGAGTAAAACAATAATGAGTAATTCATTTGTTTAAATAAGAAGCAGCAAAGATTGACCAGGAGAATACAGGCATGATTTCTTACATATGTAAAATGTAGGACATAAAAACAATGTTGGTTATTGTTGCTGCTGGTTTGCAACACGTATTTGTTACCCAAGGTTCCCTGTTGATGTTGTCCTGGGTTCCCGCAGGAACGAATCTCAGCCCTCGCTGAGACAATTTAGGAGGTCCTCGCAAGGACAAAAGAAGCCAAATAAAAGACACCACACCAGAAGTTTTTCAAGATGAGAGAGCACGAAGAAAGGGGTTGTTAAAAAGGGGTCGTTAATGCTCCCCTTTAGATCGCAACAGTCTCTTTTATTATGCAGTTTTAGCAGGGAGGGGTAACTACAGCAAGGAGGGAATTAGCATATAGAAAGTTACCAATACCAATCAGCGAGCGTTTAGAGTATACGTATTAGCAAAATACCACGTGGTTTTCAGGAAATCATACATTTTACCTGAATAGAAACCTAACTCAGGGAAAGCAAAACTAACTTAGGGAAAGTTCAGCGGAATATAGACCTAATTCAGGGAAAGCAAAACTAGAAACTTAAGGAGCAATGCTATGGGTACTATAAATCATGTCTGTCATGTAGCACCGAAAAAGGTCAAGTCAAGTTCTCCCGGCTGTGAGGCCTAAGAAAACCTGAACCAATGATATATCCATATGTCCTTTGTTTTTATTTTTTAAGATGGGTAAATGATATATCCATATGTCCTCTGTTTTTATTTTTTAAGATGGGTAATATTCTTCTAAAGCTATGACATCCCCAGTGGATCCCCCCTCCGGGAGACCCGAGGAGCCAGTACGCTTTTCCAAAGGAATGGTTCCCGATTCAGAGTCTTCATCAGTCTCAGAGGCTAATTCTAAAAGAGGTTGTTTATATTCATTTTCAACAGTGTGCCTTAGTAAGAGGACATCATCTCCAATACTGTTTAGTCGTTGTTTCAAGAATGCTAGAACTCTCCCCATGACACATGGGCCAATTGTACATGCAAGGAGCAACAAAATCAGAGGACCAACTAGGGCAGAGAGGAGGGCGGTCAACCAGGGAGAGAGATTAAACATTCCCTGATACCACGTGTGGGATTGAGAACGCTCTTTTTCTCTATCTTTCAATCGGGTATTTAATTCTGCCATAGAGTCAAGCACAACACCAGAACTTTCAGTGTAAAAACAACATTCTTCTTTCAAAGCTACACACAGACCGCCCTGTTTTAAGAATAGCAAGTCCAAACCCCTTCTATTTTGTAACACAACTTCGGAGAGAGAGGTCAGGGAATTTTGGAGGGCAACCATAGAGTGCTCAATGCGTTTGAGATCAGCATCTATTTCAATACTGAGCTCATGGATGTTTTGTCAGCCACAACCATTCCTGCGATTCCAGTTGCAGCACCAGTGGCTCCTAGGCCCAGGAGAAGGGCCAAAGTCATAGTAGTAACCACCTCCCGTTTGGTTCGTGGAAGGTATTGGGGTGTTTCCATGCGAGAAAAGAACTCATTATTGGAAAAAACAGACATTTTAGGGAGAAGATAAACCTGAATGCAAAAAGCGTGTTTTGTGTGTAAAATGTCTCCACTGACACACGCAGTAGCACCCGTAGAGCAGGCCCAAATAGAGCCATTGGAAGGAATAAAAAACTGACCGTTTAAACGTTTGGAAAGATCTGCAGTTGATAGAGTAGTGTGTATTATAGTCCACCCTCCAGTGTCAAGTCCTAGCCTTTCTTTGGACAAGTATATTGTGCAGGAAGTATAGGCATCCGAGGAGGCATTGATACAATAGTGAGAAAAGTTAGAGGGTACATACCCAAGGCAACAACCTTGACCTTCAATTGAGGATACCGTTATAGAAGAGTTAGACCACCTGCAACCGATATCTGAGGTGCTATTGGCAAAAGGTAAGGCGGAACCTATGGCCTCATAAAAAGGGGGTTGAGAAGACAGACACAGCCAACACCTACTATCATTGTTAGGAAAAGTACGGGCTGCCACAAGGGCATCATGCGCAGAGGAGACCAAGGACACCAATGGATTGTTGCTTTTAATCAAGGGCTGTAAAAAGGGCGAGTTGACTTGTTTGTTTGGGCCCACAGGTGGGGATGTTTCTAAGGACATGGTAAGACGAATTATGAATATATTTCCTGGATGACTGTTTCTGGAATTATCGTTCGACCTTCCCCCCCATCTTTTCCCTTTAATCCATTCAGTAATCGGAAGACTCCTTCCATGAGATGTAAAAGTAACAGTCATAGGATTGAGGCGAACGCCGCAGCAGGCCCAATTGGAGCAGGAATTCCAAGGCAAGTTGTCATCAGGGCCTAGTATAGCTTTGATATAGTCAGTAGTATAGGGAGCAGTCCACCAAATCTTTCCGGTTGACACACATTGCCAGGACTTGCAGTACCAATCAGAGATGGTCCCACATTCATCTAGGTGGGAGAGATCAGTAAGATGTCCTGGGCAGATATACAGGCCTGGACCAATTGTCCAGACGTCCCGAGGGGAAGGATCACATTTTGTTTTATGTTTAAATCCATGGGCGCCGACCAGCATTTCAGCAAAGTCAAAGTAAAGTGCAGGAAACCAAGGCCACAGAGTTCGATTAGAGATGGAATGAAGGACGCTTCCTTGGAAGTCCAAAATAGTCCAAGTATAATTTGCGGGACGATGCAGGTTCTGCTGTGCTCCGGATAAGGAGCGCCGCGAACGGAGAGCTGCAGGGGTAGAAACGTGGGAAGAGGGCAAGGAGCGAAATACGCCAGAGGAGAAATGGGTAGCAGAGAGAAGGGAAATTTTCATGTACATTTAGGAAGAGAGGAAGAGGCATTAGAGACAGAAGAGGCAAGAGAGATCAGGGATAGGATCAGGAGGATCTTCATCTTTCTTTTTTGGTTGATTGAGATGACAGGGGCAAACACAGCGAGCCGGAACCCACAGGACAGCCTTTTCCCCAGGTAATCAATTGAGCTGGACCTTTCCAAGCTGGATCCGGAAGATGCCTATAATATACCAGAGGACGAGAAGAGGGGAGGGGAGGAGCGGAAAACTGTCTCGAGGCAGCAGTAGAGGCAGGAGATCCAGTTAGATTAAGAAAATTCAATGAATACAAGCAAACATTTAATACATTTTGCAACGCCGGGAGTGTCGGGGGGCTGATGCCTTTTGACCCCAAGTGTCTGTCCAAGGCCTGTTTAAGAGTCAAATTCGCTCTCTCTATAATGGCCTGGCCCTGGCTATTGAAAGGAATGCCGAATTTATGGATTATTGACCAGCGATGGCAAAATTGTGCAAAGGCAGAGCTCGTATAGGCTGGTCCATTGTCAGTTTTTACAGTTTTTGGACATCCCAACGTTACGAAAGTCCGAATACAATGATTAATAACTTGTTTTGCGGTTTCACCCCTTTGCAAGGTTGCCATGATGAAACCTGAATATGTATATTTCCAAGGGGTAAAGGATGGATATTGAGTTACATCCATTTGCCATAGTTGACAGGCCACTGTTCCTCTGGGGTTGACCCCCATCGGAAGAGAGTTACCTTGGCGGCTGCAAGTAGGGCATTGATGTATGATCAGATGCCTCAGCAGCCGTGAAGCCAAATTGTTTCATGAGCGCCTTTTTGTTTTGATGAAAATAGGAGTGACTGTCCCAAGGAGAGACAGGAGAAAGTGTCAAAAGAGAGGAGGCAGAGGCCGCAGCGTCTGCTACATTGTTCCCTTCCTGGAGAAAACCAGGAAAAGGTTGATAGCTACGTATATGTGTAACAAAATAGGGATGTGTACGTTTGTCAAGAGAAGGGGACAAGTAAGATTGAAAAATAGTTTTTACTATTTGAGTAACATATAGACTGTCTAAGATGAGGTTGAAAGGTTCATCAGAAAAGTTTTGAAAAGCCATTTGTCTGAAAGTACAGAGAAGAAAGAAAGTTGAACTCTGTTCTTCACTCTGTCTAGGTAGCCAGTCCATAAAATTCATACTCACATAAAAGCAGGGACAAAGAAGAGATGACACAACTTGGGGAGGGGGTTTACATACAAATCTCAGTTTTTTTTTTTTAACAAAGGTACTATGTGGAAGACAGAGAAAAAGACAATCAATCAATAAAAACCCAACTCCCACCCTTTTTATTCATGTGTGGAAGTTGGTCACTAACAAATCCATGCTATCAAAAACTTCCAAAAACAAACCACATTCTTAGCAAAATCACCATCTGTCTTACTTTTTCTAACTTACTAAAACTTTCTCAGCACTAGTATCCTCTTAACTCTTTCTTCACATTCTGTAACCTTCTAACTTATCACATCCTATAACTTTCTAACTCACCTCTGAAATGGTTCCGAAAACAGGGCACATATTGTGCAGCCAAAAAAAAGAAACAATACAAACAACAAATAAGGGTGAGTCAGTTTGTGTGGAAAACCTAAATGCATTTTCCAAAAAACAGATTTATGCTAAAAAAAAAATGCATCCATACATAAGAAGATAGCCATGTGTCTGAAATGCTGTAGGGTTTCCTGCCTGAGCAGGGGGTTGGACTAGAAGACCTCCAAGGGTCCCCTCCAACTCTTATGATGTATGTGAACAGCTGCAAAAATACAAAGCTAAATGAAACATTTTTAGTCAACTCAGTGCTTTGAAAACATTTATAAAGGTATAGGTTTAATCAGGCAGGTTAAACCTCAAAAAGTTCCAGAAAAGATAAAAAATAAAAATTAAAAGCAAAATCAAAATTGTATGCATGATTAAAAATTAAAATCAAAAGTGTTTTCAGGGTTGAAGATTAAAATCAAAATTGTTTTCATGGTTAAAAAGAAAATACATCTGCATAGTTTTTTACATAGCCTTTTACAAAAGCAATGCTTCCAGAGAGCCTAATTGTCCCTCCCTTCTCAGACAAGAAAGAAGAGAGAGAAGAAAAAAAAATGGAGTGGGGGTGAATGGTTCTCCCCCATAGCCCACCCTTTTCCCTGGCACTACAAGGAACGAAGGGGGGAGTAGTTAAGATAAGCCAGAGGGCAGAAAAAAAAAGTTAAAAGTAACTCACTGGAAAGACACTCTCATGCATATGAAGAGAAAAAAAAAATGTCCAAAAGTAACTCACTTGCTTGCAAAAGGAAAAAAAAATGTTTTTTTTTTTTTTCCAAAAGTACCTGGCTGCTTGCATACGGAATTTATGCAGACAGATACACATAAAGACACACACACTGGACACACACACATGCACACACACACATGCAGAGACAATTTCTCACACATGCATACATTTCTTGCAAATCCAGAAGACAACACAGAAATTTGCACATACACACATTCCATGCAAATCAAGCATCACAATTATCTCTACAATTCTTATGCAGGTCTGAAAATGATCACATACATACATACACAAGCACACACATCATCAAACAACATTTACAGACCTGGGGAACTTGTCTGAGAAAACTCAGCAGTTTAAATCATGACTGTGATTGTGGATCCTTTTAAGTCATTTTTGATAAGGCAGAGGTCCGGACAAACTGTCTAAGTGACGTCTGCAAGTAAAATGAGGCATTCAAAGATCATGTGCCAGATGTACAGAATTTTTACAGGGGCTCTTGGACTTTCATGGAAATAGGTTCCCAATTTTTCCCATGTAGTCACTGTGAGCAAATCCTTTTCCAGATTGTTTCCAGATAGAGAGAAATAATTAAACCAAATCAGTTGCTGGTTAGTCTGAGCGATCGCACCCATGGGGAAAAGAGAGGGGTGCTCTGGGGGAAGGGAGGCAGGCAGGGGAAAGGAGGCAGTTTTCAAAGCAGGGATGGAAGAAACAGGCATAGGTTTAACTTCTGGCTCAATATGGTTTGAAAGTTCAAGGCAAGGGGCTGAAGGGATAGCAAGCACAGAGTTAATTTCTAGCTCAATATGCTTTGAAGGTTCAGAGTGGGGGGAAAGGGAGGAGGAGGGAAAGGAATGAGCAGGCATAGGAACTGAAAGAACGGAGAGTGAATGCCGTAGGAAGTAACAGCGTCTTTTAAATTTTTAAGCACCCGTACATTGATGTTCTCGTGTATCGGCTGTCCCCCTCCCGCTGGATTGAGGTTTAAAGGGTAAGCCGATATCGGGGGTTCAGTTCTTAGAGAAAGAGAGGAAGAGGGGGAGCAGAGGCAGCTACAGAGACAGTAGGAGACTAGAAAAGAGGTAAGAGATTTCTTGGAAAGAGGATAGACAGTGGTGCCATTAACCTTTTGCAAACAATTAGCCTTCTTCACCAGAGAGTAAAGCTCATCCTATGCAATGATGAGACTTTCGAGTTCGAGGAGCCCATTACTTACGTGTGCACGTGTCGCGTCCCGACGGGTAAGCAATGAGGGTGAAGGTGACGCACCGCTAGACAACGATCGCGCCTCTGGACAACACAACAGGATAGGACGAGCCCCCAGATGTTGCTGCTGGTTTGCAACACGTATTTGTTACCCAAGGTTCCCTGTTGATGTTGTCCTGGGTTCCCGCAGGAACGAATCTCAGCCCTCGCTGAGACAATTTAGGAGGTCCTCGCAAGGACAAAAGAAGCCAAATAAAAGACACCACACCAGAAGTTTTTCAAGATGAGAGAGCACGAAGAAAGGGGTTGTTAAAAAGGGGTCGTTAATGCTCCCCTTTAGATCGCAACAGTCTCTTTTATTATGCAGTTTTAGCAGGGAGGGGTAACTACAGCAAGGAGGGAATTAGCATATAGAAAGTTACCAATACCAATCAGCGAGCGTTTAGAGTATACGTATTAGCAAAATACCACGTGGTTTTCAGGAAATCATACATTTTACCTGAATAGAAACCTAACTCAGGGAAAGCAAAACTAACTTAGGGAAAGTTCAGCGGAATATAGACCTAATTCAGGGAAAGCAAAACTAGAAACTTAAGGAGCAATGCTATGGGTACTATAAATCATGTCTGTCATGTAGCACTGAAGAAGGTCAAGTCAAGTTCTCCCGGCTGTGAGGCCTAAGAAAACCTGAACCAATGATATATCCATATGTCCTTTGTTTTTATTTTTTAAGATGGGTAAATGATATATCCATAGGTTATCTTTTCCCTTCCACTTTGATTGAGGCTTACTCAGGATGGGGAAGTTATTTCTGAGAACCCTTTTTCTTCTTCACACCCAAATTCTAATCTTATGCACAGTTGTTTACACAGATTTAATTCATACACACCGCATGTCAGCTGTGATAAAGCTATGGTATATTTTGGCCCTTGTAGCACAATCCTGGTAGCAACTGATGCTGGTAAAAAGATCCTGTACTCATGAGTACTGCACACATTGAATCCCAGGAGGTCATATGTAAGCTAGTTTTATCCTTATTGGAAATAATCAAATGTAAATAGTATGTCCTGAAGTTTGGACATGGGAACTGAACTCATGGATCATTGCACTTTAGCTGATGACTATAGTCATCAACTATTGAAAGTGACTATTGCACTTTAGTTGATGACAGCACATTAACAATCCAGGTCCAGGTGTTTAGCAGTGTTTTTGAAAACACAAAAAGGTATACACTTTGTCAAAATAAATAAATTTTCCCTCCTTCAAGAAATGTACATACCTGTACATCTTTCTCTCTGAGAATTTAAGAGAAAACAGTCTCTCTCTCTCTCTCTCTCTCTCTCTCTGTATTTATTATTTATTAAGAATTTTACATACAGTAAAAATCAAATGTAGAAGAAAAAGAAAGTAAAAAAGAACAAGGTGCATTAAAAGAAACTAAAGTTATGAAATATAATGACTTCTGACCTTCTTTTTAAAAGATAATTACAATTTTAGAAACTTCCTTTTCTTAAATGTTATACAAATCCCTCCTTACAACATCCACAACATCTTTAATCCTCAACCCCATAAATCATCATATTATTTTTTTAATTCTTTTGGCAAAAAGTCCATATAAGATGTCCAGTCTTTTAAGAAAACATTTGGTTTTTTTCCCTCTGACCAAATAGGTCAGCTTTGCTATCTCAACAAATTAAGACATTTTCACAACCCATTCCTACGTTGTGGGAATTTAATTATTCTTCCATTGTTGTGCATACAATAGCTTTACTACAGTTACCATATACAAAACATATCTGCCATGAGTAGTACTTAGTACTACTTGTTACTACTTAGTACTTGTTCATTGTCCATGTTGAACTAGAAACTGTTCATTATTCCAATTTCTTCAGAATACTTAACTTTAAAATTGTTTGCATTATCATGTGAATTTGTATCAAAAATTTCTTAGCTTTCCCAGAAGTCCACCATGCATGATAAAATGTCTCTTCGTGTTTTCCACATTTTCAGCACTTGTTTGAAATGCATCTGTAATTTTTTTTTGATAATCTCTGATGTCATAAACCAAGTGATACATCATTTTATAACAGTTTTTTTAAAAAATACGATACATTGTAAATTTGATACAGTTACCCGCATTCTCTTCCAAGTGCCCCTGTGTTTACTGTATCCAAAATTAACAGCCAATTGTATCATACAATCTTTTATGTCCATCTTCTATTTCAAATCTTAACAATAAATTATGCATTTTGCCATGTACATAATTAAATTCCATTTTCTGTTTTTAAGTTACAATTGTCTTTTAGCCATTTTAAACCTTTTTCTTAACTGAATATATGAAAACTATATCCTTCTGCAGGCAATTGATTTTTTTGGCATCATTTTGAATTCTCCAGCCTCCTGTATTAATAGCTCTTGATATTTTAATCAATTCTCACTATCTTTGTCATCTAAGAAATACTTCTTGTGCATTATGTGATTCCAATACAGGTTGTCCTTGACCTGAAAACACAACTGAGCACAAAATTTATGTGACTAAGTGAGACAGTTGTTAAGTGAATTACTGCAGTTGTTAAGCTAGTAACACTTTGTTAAGTGACTCTCACTTCCCCATTGGCTTCAGCTGTCAGAAGGTCCCAAAAGGTGATCATGTGATCCCAGGACACTGCAACCATCATAAATATGAACCAGCTGACAAGCATTCAAATTTTGATCAAGGGACTATGGGATGCTGCAATGGTCATAAGCATCAAAGACAGTCATAAGTGACTTTTTTCAGTGACATTGTAACTTCAAATAGTTACCAAATAAACTGTTGCAGATTGAGGATTACTTGTAGATAGGTAACAAATAAATTCATTTCTCTCTTTTGGGGAAACATTCTCCTTTTAAAGTCACCACATTTTAAGCAACCTTATGACTGTTCAAACATATCCAAAGTTTAGATGATGATGATAATAATAATAATAATAATAATAATAATAACAACAACAACAACAACAACAACAACAACAACAACAACAACAACAACAACAACAGAGTTGGAAGGGACCTTGGAGGTCTTCTAGTCCAACCCCCTGCCCAGGCAGGAAACCCTACACCATTTCAGACAAATGGTTATCCAACAGATTCTTAAAAATTTCCAGTGTTGGAGCATTCACAACTTTTGGAGACAAGTTGTTCCACTGATTAATTGTTCTAACTGTCAGGAAATTTCTCTTTAGTTCTAGGTTGCTTCTCTCCTTGATTAGTTTCCACCCATTGCTTCTTGTTCTACCCTCAGGTGCTTTGGAGAACAGCTTGACTCCCTCTTCTTTGTGGCAACCCCTGAGATATTGAAACACTGCTATCATGTCCCCCTAGTCCTTCTTTTCATTAAACTAGGCATACCGAGTTCTTGCAACCGTTCTTCATATGTTTTAGCCTCCAGTCCCTAATCATCTTTGTTGCTCTTCTCTGCACTCTTTCTAGAGTCTCAACATCTTTTTTACATCGTGGTGACCAAAACTGAATGCAATATTCCAAGTGTGGCCTTACCAAGGCATTATAAAGTGGTATTAACACTTCATGTGATCTTGATTCTATCCCTCTGTTTATACAGCCCAGAAATGTGTTGGCTTTTTTTGGCAGCGCTGCACACTGCTGGCTCATATCTAAATGGTTGTCCACTAGGACTCCAAGATCCCTCTCACAGTTGCTACTATTGAGCAAGGTACCACATATATGGTACCTGTGCATTTTGGGTTTTTTGCCTAAATGTCTAAACCTTACTGTTTTCATTGTTGAATTTCATTTTGTTAGATAATGCCCAATGTTCAAATCTGTCAAGATCCTTCTGTATCTTGAGCCTATCTTCTGGAGTGTTGGCTGTTCCTGCCAGCTTGGTGTCATCTGCAAAACTGATGAGTTCCCCATCTATCCCCTTTTCCAAGTCATTGAGGAAAATGTTGAAGAGTACTGGGCCTAAAACAGAGCCTTGGGGTACTCCACTGCATACTTCCCTCCATGTGGATGTAGTTCCATTGAGGACAACACATTGAGCATGGTTGGTCAGCCAGTTACGAATCCATCTGGTGGTGCTGCTGTCTAACCCACATTTTTCTACTTTATCTAGTAGTAGGTTATGGTCTACTTTATCAAATGCTTTACTGAAGTCCAAGTAAATTATATCGACAGCATTCCTCTGGTCCACTAATTTTGTCACTTTGTCAAAGAATGCAACAAGATTACTCTGGCATGATCAGTTTTTGACAAACCCATGTTGGCTTTTGGTTATTACTTTGTGTTTGGTGATTCTTTTCCAGAATCTTCCCTGATATTGAGGTCAGGCTGATAGGTCTGTAGGTGATAGATAGATAGACAGACAGACAGACAGACAGACAGATACAAATAAATAGTATGGATATGTTAAACAACTGTTTTTTTACCGAGTCAAAATTAATCAAAACTTCCCTGGATGTGTGGAAAGTATAAGAAATTCTTATAGATGTATTTAACTCTTAAACCAATTCTAATTTCCTGGTTATTAATAGCTTTATATAGTTATAAAAGATTTGGAGTCATGAGAAATTGTCCTCTCAGATAATCATCATCCAGAAAAAGATTTAGTTAATATTTTTTTTGTTTATTACCTTCCATATTTCCTTACACAAATTCTTAAGATAATTATACATAGAAATTATACATAGAAACCAACTATGTATAATCTATAATAAATGATCTGGAATTAGATAAGTTAGAAACAGAACCTGTGTCATGGTCAGATCATTTTCTCCTTCGCCTAGATTTTCGGACCGCTACCCACCACTGCAGGGAGACGGAGCCAATGCGTTGGTTCCGTCCCAGGCGCCTGATGGACCCGGAGAGGTTCCTGATGGAGCTTGGGCTGTTTCCTGAGGACCTGGCCCACGGCACGGCTGAAGAGCTGGTTGCGGCCTGGGAACGGGCCGCGGCTGGAGCTTTGGACCGTGTTGTGCCCTTGCGGCCTCTGACCCGGCGTAGATCTCGACTGGCCCCTTGGTTCTCTGAGGGGCTTAGGGAGATGAAACGCTGGAGAAGACGCCTAGAGAGTGTCTGGAGGTCCAGCCATTCCGAAGCTGACCAAACACTAGTTAGGTCCTATTCTAGGACCTACCTAGTGGCAATGAGGGAGGCGAGGCGTTCCTACGCTTCCACCCTCATTGCGTCGGCAGATAACCGCCTGGCCGCCCTGTTTCGAGTCGCCCACTCCCTCCTGCATCAGGAGGTGCGGGATGACCCGTTGCAGGGCCCTGCCAAGGAGTTTAGTGGTTATCTATACGACAAAATCGTTCAGCTTCGGGATGGCTTGGACCGAAATTGGGATGATCCAGGTGAGAGGGCGGAATCGCGTCTTGTGAATGTTGTTTGGGATGAGTTTGATCCTGTGACTCTCGAGGACGTGGACAGGTTGCTGGGGAGGCTGCACACTATGGCATGTTTACTGGACCCGTGCCCTTCCTGGTTGGTGCTGGCCTCCTGGGAAGTGACACGAGGCTGGCTCCAGGGGATTACCAACACTTCTTTGTTGGAGGGAGTTTTCCCTGCCGCCTTGAAGGAGGCGGTGGTGAGACCCCTCCTCAAGAAGCCTTCCCTGGACCCAGCTATTTTAGGTAATTACCATCCGGTCTCCAACCTTCACTTTATTGCGAAGGTTGTAGAGAGTGCTGTGGCATGGCAGCTACCCCAGTACCTGGATGAAGCTGTCTATCTAGACCCGTTCCAGTCCGGCTTCTGACCCGGGTACAGCACGGAGACAGCTTTGGTCACGTTGGTGGATGATCTCTGGAGGGCCAGAGACAGGGGTCATTCCTCTGCCCTGGTCCTATTAGATCTCTCAGCGGCTTTCGATACCATTGACCATGGTATCCTGCTGCGCCGGTTGGGGGGGTTGGGAGTGGGAGGCACCGTTTACCAGTGGTTCTCCTCCTATCTCTCTGACCGGTCGCAGACGGTGTTGACAGGGGGGCAGAGGTCGACCGCGAGGCACCTCACTTGTGGGGTGCCACAGGGGTTGATTCTCTCCCCCCTCCTGTTCAACATCTATATGAAGCCGTTGGGTGAGATCATCAGTGGCTTCGGGGTGAGATATCAGCTGTACGCTGATGATACTTAGCTGTACTTTTCCACCCAGGGCCACCCCAACGAAGCTGTCGAAGTGCTGTCCCGGTGTTTGGAAGCCATACGGGTCTGGATGGGGAGGAACAGGCTCAAGCTCAATCCCTCCAAGACGGAGTGGCTGTGGATGCCGGCACCCCGATACAGTCAGCTGCAGCCACAGCTGACTGTTGGGGGCGAGTTATTGGCCCCAAAGGAGGGAGTGCGCAACTTGGGTGTTCTCCCTGATGCACGGCTGTCGTTTGAAGATCATTTGGCAGCCGTCTCCAGGAGAGCCTTTCACCAGGTTCGCCTGGTTTGCCAGTTGCGCCCCTTCCTTGATCGGGATGCCCTATGCACAGTCACTCATGCTCTTGTTACCTCCCGTCTGGATTATTGCTCTCTACATGGGGCTCCCCTTGAGATGCACTCAGAGGCTTCAGTTGGTCCAGAATGCAGCTGCGCGGGTGATAGAGGGAGTCTCACGTAGCTCCCATTTGACACCTCTCCTGCGCAGACTGCACTGGCTTCCTGTTGCCTTTCGGGTGCATTTCAAGGTTTTGATTACCACCTTTAAAGCGCTCCATGGCTTGGGGCCTGGGTACTTACGGGACCGCCTGCTGTTACCTCATGCCTCCCACCGACCCATACGCTCGCACAGAGAGGGCCTTCTCAGGGTGCCGTCCGCCAGACAATGTCAGCTGGCAGCCCCCAGGGGAAGATCCTTCTCTGTGGAGGCTCCTACTCTTTGGAATGAACTTCCCCCTGGTTTACGTCAAATACCTGACCTTCGGACCTTTCGCCACGAACTGAAAACATATCTGTTTGTTCACGCGGGGCTTTCTTAAATTGTCTAGATTTTAAATTTTAAATTTCATTTAGTCTTAATTTGGGGTCTTTTAGAATTTTTAATTATTTTAATTTCGGCCACACTGTATAATAAGTTTTTTAATTTATTTTTAACTGTACATTGTTTTTTTTACCTTGGCTGTACACCGCCCTGAGTCCTTTGGGAGAAGGGCGGTTTATAAATCTAATAAAATAAGTAAATAAATAAATAATAATAATAACTTATAAATTCAGTAAAAATTCCATTTAGTTTAGCATTCTCTTTCACACCTTAGTGCAAGCAAATGTCAGGGTCATTGTAAATGGTGGGGGACAAATAATGAAAGAAATTTCATTCTTTCCATGCCATTGTGATTCAAGCTCTCCTCTCCTTTATATATGCAACATCCTCATTTTGTTACTTTGATGAAAACATCAGATCCTTCAACCAATTCTATAAAACAGCCTTCCAGAAATGTCTAGAAAATCTACAACAAAGCATTGCTCCAGCATACACCATCATAGGCACTTGTATGATTAGCATGATAGTTTTGTTCAGGTTTTCTTCAGTCAGGAATACTCAGTCATTTAAATGCTCTGAATAGACTCTGTTCCCCTCTGCACCAGATGTTTGCTTGCATCCTAATATGTGTTACAAATCTTGCTAGAATTAGGGAAAAATAATTCTAAAAACAGTTTCTCATTCTTGCCAGCAAGGGGAACCATTTATTCCTGAAATTTCTGACACTGATGGGAATTAAAACAATTCTGCATATAAAAAGCAATTTTCTCTGATTTTATGAAGATTGTGAAATATGCTTTGACACTTATCTTTGGAAAACTTGTGACATCAATCTTCCTTCACTCAAAACTCCTACCCTCAAAACGACACTATAGAGCACTGCACAACAGAACAACTAGATACAAGAACAGTTTTTTCACGAAGGCCATCACTCTGCTAAACAAATAATTCCCTCAACACTGTCAAACTATTTACTAAATCTGCACTACTATTAATCTTCTCATAGTTCCCATCACCAATCTCTTTCCACTTATGACTGTATTACTGTAACTTTGTTGCTGGCAATCCTTATGATTTATATTGATATATTGACCATCATTTGTGTTGTAAATGTTGTACCTTGATGAACGTATCTTTTCTTTTATGTACACTGAGAGCATATGCACCAAGACAAATTCCTTGTGTGTCCAATCACACTTGGCCAATAAAAAATTCTATTCTATTCTATTCTATTCTATTCTATTCTATTCTATTCTATTCTATTCTATTCTATTCTATTCTATTCTATATTGAAGGGACTGGAAGGTGAGATTGAGATTTATCTTTATAAATACAAGGGTGAGGCAGTAGAGATCCACAGTCATCCCTAGGGTGGGTTAAAAAGTCAACTTGTCATCAGTGGTGGGTTTCAAATTTTTTTACTACCGGTTCTGTGGGCGTGGCTTGGTAGGTGTGGCTTGGTAGACATGGTAGGAAAAGGATACTGTAAACTCTTCATTCCCACCCTACTCCAGAGGAAGGTTACTGCAAAATCCCCATTTCCTCCTGATCAGGTGGGAATTGGGAGGCAGAGAATAGATAGGGGTGGGGCAAATCAGAATTTTTACTACCGGTTCTCCGAACTACTCAAAATTTCCGCTACCAGTTCTCCAGAACTGGTCAGAACCTGCTGAAACCCACCACTGTTTGGCAGCTATATATATATATATATATATATATTTAACTCATATCACATGTACATCTAGAAATGGATTAGGATAGCACTCTTGAAATTGTTGAAAGGGTACATTCAGAAAGCCAATAACTTTTTAGCTTCTCAGAATGCTGTACACATATTAGTTTGAATATTAGGGGAAAAACATGAAAATTCTAATAGCAATTTGACAAATAGAATCCATTACCAGAGTGGTGGTAGATTCTCATTCACTGGATTTGTTTAAGGCTAGAAAGCCCTCTTCCATGGATTTCTACAAGGAAGAGAGGCTTAGTCTCAGTGGCATGTATTATATCTTCCAAACTCTATAATTCTATGGAATCTATTCTTCTTTTCCCATACAGTAAATGTAGCAGGAATCTTTCTTTCTACTCAAGAAAGAAATAAGAAAAACCCAAAGCCACATCCCCCCCCACACACACACTTTTTTGCTTAATTTATTAAAGGAAGTCATATTTGTTAACATTAAAATGAAAATTAAAGGATTTTCTCCCCTGGCCCACTCCTATCTGTATACAGGTACTTATTAATGATACCATGTCTTATTTGTTACAAGCTCTTCCAAAACACCATTTTCAACATTACTGAAATATGTTATGTTTTTTCCTTGAAATTTCTACAGTACAGATTATATAGAGCAACTTGGGATAAGCAGAAGCTTTTCTGCTGCATAAATCACCTTGAATTTTCCTTCAGGCAAAATTCATTGGCAACTAGATAGAATGAGAAATAACCAGATTATCTAGAGACTGTATTGAATTTTTTTAGTTATGATCACCTCTATCTTCTATGAGTTTGAATTGCAAAATGAAAGGTTTTTGACATATTATGCATTATATCTCAAAAATCTGATATTTTTGTAGTTATTAATTTGGAGCAAAGAATTACATGCATCATTTAATTGGACATTTTCTTGAATAAAAATATTTCAAAGGGAGATGTCTAGTGAAAATTTTAAACAACAGTTTTAAGAATTTCAATTATGTTTATTTATAATTAACAAATACATATATTAATTCAAAATTGCCGTGCTGAATATTTTATTAGCTTTAAGGGCAGTCTTGAATGGGAACCATGTTTATTTTCTGCAAAGTCATTTTTTGGGACTAGTCCTTTATCCTGGGGGCTGAATAAAGTGAAGAAGAAGAAAATGAAGACAAAGAAGAAGAAGGAGGAGAAGGAGAAGGTAGCAGCTAGGAGGAAATTTTGTTCTGAGACTATATACTATCTTTACACTGTAGGTCTTCTGATGCTAGAAGGTTCTGACTCGCTCCATAAATGGTGAACTATTATTTATCAGCATATCTTATTCATATGGCTTTATATGTTGATCATCATGAATATTCCTTAAAGAACTCTGAGTCTATGTGTGCCTCAATGTTTTTACATTTACTATAAAACCAAACAATATCTGACTTTTTAGTATCTGGTTTCAGTACTGCTTTTGAATTACTTCAGGCATGCTGTTGATTTTAATAGTGTATAATATATGATAAAAATTAAATCTCATTTTTTGATTGTACTACTTAAACAAATACATTAATCTTCCTCTTTGTTATATCTAAAGATATAAAGGTATAGAGTCTTTGCATATCTGAAATAACATGTTAACTTAGCTTGACAAATATATCCCTAGAGGTATGAATTAGTATATCCAAGGTGATTTCTAGTATCTTATTGCACTGAGGTTTATTTATGGAATCAACAGGTACTGACTGTTGTATGTTTTATTCTAATATGATGTTTTAAGTAACGAGCTGCTGCTCTGATCTAATTTACTATCAGTATCTCTTGATAAGGAGTTTTTTGGGAGAAGGAAAATGTGTAAAAGCATTAATCAGATGGCCACCATTAAAAGAGAGGCTACCAAACAACATCTCTCTCCTAGTACAATTACACAAATCAATTTATCTTCTGGATACAGCTATATGCAAATACCTATAGAAAAGATTCCTATATAATGCCAGCATCTTTTCCCCCCAATAGATTTGCAACTGGCATTTTGCTTAAGGTGTCTCATTCACCACTGCAGGCTCCCTGTGGCAAAAGTTTAATATAACCAATTTGTCAATGTCCACAATACTGCTAATCTTTCTGGCCATTGTCAGACTGTGAAAGCTATCATCCATCTATTCATTCTATGGTGCAGTGTAGAAGAAAGATGAAGAGTTGAAGGCACGTCATCAGCTGAAGATCAAGGTATCATTGTTTTCTTTAGTATTTCACATCTACACAAAAATAGGTTGATTTCCCCCCCAACATTATGCATTTGCTTATGTATTTCATGTGCTCAAAAATCTTAGTTTGTAAAGAATTACAGCATGCTTCTGAGAAACTGTACATTTTAAAATGTTGTGTTCAACTACTTCAACTATCAGTTATTCAATGACTTTCTTAATGTTGCCTTTTTTGTGCATTGTTGGCACATTGTTATATTGTGTAATCTAAATGTCTGTCTGTGGTCTTTGATCTATAATGGTTATTCAACATTTTGGAGCCATTGCCTAATATTGTAATACTGGATGAGAAACATACCTGCAATTAAATCAGAACATTATGCAACTAGCAATTTACTAGAACCTTGGGTTATTGACCTTAAAGTCTTATGCTCCAAAACAACAGGGGAGGGTGTGCCTCTTCTGTTCTTTCTTTCTCTTTCCAGTTATAGTATTTGATTAAACCTGGCAGAAATAAGTAAGCAGAATTTAATTCTTAAATCAGAGAAGAACAACAATCTAGCCAAAATGCTGGCATTCTGAAGCCTGGGAAAATTGTGGGAATGAATTGATTTCCCGTGGCACAATGTTGGGTAATTACTAACAGAGATTTAAGCTGAATGTTGCAATGCAAACCAAAGAGTGGGTAAGTGGGAAGGTTGTCATGAAATATTGAGGAGGAAGAGATTAAATCTTATCCTTTAATTGGTGAGAAACCATACCAAGTTTAGTTAAAACTTTCAGCAAGATCAGTATTTACAGATCAGAATTTTGGAAGTCCTTAGCTGAGATCTATTTGTAAGCACAATTTCTAAGTTTTCAAATGAAATGAATAGCTCCTATTCAAACTTTCAATAATGGATTCTGCTTGAAGCTCTCACTTCTGTTAATGGCTGCACCAAATATTGTACGCAAAAGCTAACAAAATAATAGTCATGTTATGTCCAATTTACCTTCTTTGATTACACTGACTTTAATTTGTTTGATGTCGGCTTATTGCATCTTGTGAACTCAAAGATTCAAGTCTACAATCATACCAGATAGACAAGGATAATGTGGGAATCCATCCAATGGGCTGAAATAAAAAAATTATGGTTGAGTAAAGTAGTAACTGACTCACTCTCTGTCACATTGTGCAGTTTGTCACCACCTTTTTTTCCTTCAGTGCTTGGCAATTTCAGACTTATATCCTGTTTGGGACGTATAATTTAATAGGATTTGTGAGGCTTTCATCCTGAACAAACAAAACAAAGTTGGATCCCTGGAAACTTTTGCAATATTTATTGAAGTTGTGAGCTGAAAGTGAAACATCTTTCAAGGGAATAGAATTTTTCTTGAAAGCCGTGTTTGAAGTGATTCATGACCTTAAAACAAAATTTGTGTAGAATTCTTTATTTAATACAAGATGTTTCTATTCAGCAGGTCCACACATCCTATAGGTTTATCCAACTGCTATTTCTTTATTGTAGAATTTTATCCATATTCTTAACATATCTCCTTTCAGTAGCACTTTGACATTTTTTTTCACTGACTAAGCAATTAGGACACCAGGTTTAAATAATTCTCTTCAAAAGTTCCCAACTTCAGTAAACATGTTAGAAGAGTCTGTTTAATTGAAATTATCTGATGCTGATTTCACTAAATGATAGGCTTTATGGGATGGCTGATTATAACCCAAGGGACTTTGCTTTGTCTTAGGTTAGGACATTCTGTATCTTTTTAAAATCACTGTGCTCAGTTTTATAAAAGATTTTTTAAAGGTGTATAGTAAAAATTATTGTGGGTGAAAACTAACATTCTTTCCCTCTTACCTTAGATATATAGCTTTATTTATTTTTTATTTATTTATTTATTTGTCAAACACAACAATATATATAAGTATAAGCATGAAATAACCAGACGATCATAACCAGCTTTCAATCAATGTCTGGCTTTTCCTCTGCTAGAGTGGATGATACTCTAATGATAGAACTGAAAGGGTATCAAATGTGTGTCATGACAGCTAGGAGCATCTAACCAAATTTTTCTGGGCCTGCAAACTAAACAGGATTTGACTAGTTATGGATATACAGTAGCCCAGATAGCTATACAGGAAAGCCCAGGGTAATCCTTTAGAATGAGAAGTAGAAAAAATGTCCCCTAAGAAAGCAATGGAGAGCTATTTTTCTACATATGTCAAGAGAACTACATGGATGTATCCATGAAGTTGTCAGTTATCAAACTCTATACAAACGCCCACTCAGAATCAATTAGGCATAAGATATTTGGGGTGAAATATATTAACAGTTCTTTTCCTACAAAAGGTCAGGAGGTGCCACTCGATTTCAGGGAGACCATAATATGATTTGATCATGATAAAGGACTATCAGAAATGTCCTTCATTTTCAGATCATGAACCTCTTGCTTTAAAGAATTGTATTGATAACAGCAAAAATGTGTGAAGCAAAGGTCACTACTACTTTTAATATGGCTGCAATACAGTATGTGTGATATGTGTAGGGGCTGATCACCCAGTGACAACCACCATTTTGAACTCAGTGACTATTCTAGCAGACTCCCATTGACTTGTGTGATCTGTAGTGATAATCAATTTTAACACGCTGGTAATTTGTGTGGAGGCCTGAATCCTGAGCCACTCTCGATTCAGTTATGAGAACATGGCAAATTAATTCCTCTAGTACTTTCAGTCTGCAAGGATCAGCCACCAGCTCAGAGATCAGGTGAAGAAGTTCAGGGAGACATACTATTAGGCAGCAGTTGATTGGCAGTACAAATGTAACTATTTGTCCATAAAGCCCTTCAAATATTCCCTTCCAGTCACTTGCAGATAATTCTTCCTTTCCAAATGTAGAGTTTTTGTTGCTGCAGCCACATGCAAATTAACTAACCCCTTCATCCTCCCCCAATCATGTTTCATGTATACATGCTATACATGCTATAATCCACCCACCCCCAAGTCATTCCTGCCTGCTGCAAAGTCTTTTTAACACGGGTGTGGTACATGGGGGAGGGGCAGCTGTGGAAATAAAATTGTAGCTTTCCATTAAGTTAGCATTACCACATTTTTTGCAGCATAAGCAAACAGAAAATATATTTCCCCTTCTTACTTTTAAGTATTGATAGCAATCAAATCACAGGAGGTGTATGTCTTATATATGCTGAACAGGAGTTGCCTAGCAACAAGCTCATTGTCAATTTTTCTTCAGGGTGCAATAAATGTCCATGTCTGGAACACTATTTATCTTCATTAGAACTGAGTAATTCAAGCTGTCAAGTCTCTGGTGACCATTGGGTATCTGCTTACCATATATTTGATGCTTGATTACACTGTTCTAAAAAAAGAGGCACCCCCTTACTTGTCAACCTTATGCTTGTGGCATCATTAACACTGGCAAGACCCCACCATCTCACCTTTTGCTCATGCTGTATATTTATTAACCTGTCTGTACTCACATTAAAAAGTGAATTAAGTTTTCTTCTAAAGCATGGTAAACTTTAGCCACTTAAATCAAATACATATCATAATATACTAGGAACCATGGTACTCCTTGATTGAAATTTCAGGAAGGTATTGCTAAACAGCAAACAATGCTGCAGTGTAAGGTTGATTTACCTTGCATGAATTTTTAATCTTCTTCATAAAAAATGATTATTGATTTCCTCAGTCTCTACTTCATCTATATGGCTTCTTCTTCTCTACTCTGTTGTTCTGATAAACCTGTGGCCTTTTAGTTGTTTCTAAAATATAATTCCCAAGACATACAGCATTTCTACAAATAGGGAGGCAATCCAATGATCTGAATCCAAATATAAAGGGCACAAAATGCCAGGTTGTGCCACAAATATACTATATATAAGTTTTAATCTTAGTAAAAAAAATCTACAAATAGATAACAAAAGCTAAAGTCTTAAAATCTATAAAACATCATGACATAGCCTTAAATAAAATATTCAACAAAAGTATATCCTTAATTTTGGACACTGACTTATCTTATCTCTATAAACTGCAGAGCAATTTCTCAGTAAGGATATGCCATAGTACAAAAATAGTATTTTCTTTAGTCAGCAACAACCATTTAACAATACTGCACTTCAATAATACAAATTTAATACTAATTAGAAAAAAATCCTAAATTCAAGGTTTAAATTTTAACTATTTATATTTATCTAACATATGCTTAATAGTTATTTATTTAACTATTTATTGGCAGCCAAACTTACCACAGCTAACTCTGTATGGCTTAATATGCTGTGGCATTTTAATTCAAGCTCTTCTTTTACCCATTTAGAATGTCTGTGAAATAGTAAGAATCTGAGAAATTGTGTCCTTAAAAAATAGTCTTTGCTATAGACATATGCCCAAGGGGCCGTAATAGCTCAGGCTGTTAGTAGCCTGTTATTAGAACACAGTAGCCTGCAATTACTGCAGGTTCAAGCCCGGCCCGAGGTTGACTCAGCCTTCCATCCTTTATAAGGTAGGTAAAATGAGGACCCAGATTGTTGGGGGGGGCAATAAGTTGACTTTGTAAATATACAAATAGAATGAGACTATTGCCTTATACACTGTAAGCCGCCCTGAGTCTTCGGAGAAGGGCGGGATATAAATGTAAACAAAAAAAAAAAAAGGTTTATGCCCAAGGTTTATCAGTATTTGCTTGGTTATTTATTGTATTTAAATCCATCTTTCTTCTTTGAGTCCAAGATAGAATATACGGAGAAATAACTGCAATTTTATTCTCAAAACAGCAATCTTCTGAGCCAGATGAAGCGGAAAGATATTGACTAGGCTCATGGTCAGATAGACTGCAATCCTGGTTGATCAAAATACCAAAATTGCTGAATTAGTAACAGAAGGGCTAGAAGGACTAGTAACAGATGTGCAACAATCAGTTAAGGTTGTATTTGAATTTTCGGTTCAACAATGGCAAGGTTCAAGTAAAGTTTGATATATTAAAGCAACATATCAAGAGGAGATCAGTAGTATAAATATCTTATTTCTCTCTCTCATTCCAAGCAAATTTACCTAAACAAATTCTAAGTTACAAACATCTGTGACCATATGGAGAAGAAAGTTTGAGATTCTGCAAAAGTAAACAACTCATCTAAAATATTAATTTAATCTCAGGATTGCCTTAAATATCTGTAAAGCTACTCAAACCAAAATACTTATTTAAGGAGTTAATCAAATCAGATCCAATCACTTTCCAACAGAATAATACCTTCAAAGTGATACATAAGTCTAATAATCTCCCCCCCCCCGAAAAGCCTTATGCATAATAAAAAAATGTACTATTGAGGTACACTGAGTCAAAAGATATTACTACCCTCAATGCATCATTTTTTGGATGTTAAATGGGATTACATATTTGTATCTTCAGCTCTATCCATAGCCATCATAGTTTTTTTGATACCTCAATCTGTATACTAGCAGGAACATCTATACACATAATTCTAATCGTTTAAATATTTTCAACTTATTTTGAGATAAGGAATCCTTAACATATAGAAATCTAAGCATTAAAGAAAAAAAAAACTACCTCAGACATCATGCTAACTTGATCAGGAGGAAGTACAAAATATCATGCTTTAGTTGCAGCCTTTTTCTACATACATAACTTGTGATTATTGCAAGAGAGGTGCCCAGTGTCCATTTTTAAAACTTTTACTTCCTTACTGTAGTACAGTATAAAGTGCAAAGTTTAAAACTAAATCTTATCTGCTTAAGATAAATAAAGATTAATAGAGTTGGATCATTTAATAGCTTTTTAGTCACTGGTAGATTATTTGGTTTATGGTGCTTTTTGTTTGGTCAGTTTATTTGATGTCTTGCAAATGCTTTTAATCCTTTTGAGAATTTATTTCTATAGAGCTTTAATTTTAACATCTTGGCGAATGTAGGAACACATGTGACTATATCCTGCCTAAGGATGCCCTTGAGATATCAGAATAACATTGTATTAAATGCAAAAAAATGTGTAAAAGTAAGTCTATAAAAATGTATCCTTTTATTGAAGTGAATTGTAAGTGAATTTTTATGAGTCTAACATTATATATACTAGTTTAAATATGTTTCAGGTAAAATGTTTTGATTATTCAGTACTTTGGGTTTTAATATTCCTTGGATATGAGTTTAACACAGTTACTAGTTTTACAGCAGCTAGGAACCCAATATATAAAATAGAAACCCATTCAAATAGAAACCCATTTAAATTAGGGATTATAGAAATCTTAGCCTTAAGCATGAACAGGTAATGGTAATGGTACTACAGAAACACCATTCTCAGCATCCCTCATGATTGGTTATGTTTTCTAGATATGCTAGAACATATCTAGGAACATACAGTAACATCTGTAAAACATTCAGATTTCACTGGAAAATGTAATACATAAATTTAATACACAGAATAAATGTGTACATAGAGAATAACTATCAATATTGGGTGTTAGAAAATAACTGAATTGAGTTTCATACTAAAAGATAATGGTAAAATAATGTGCAAGAGAATTAGAGAAATTCATAGATATTGGATGATGATGATGCAACCAATTCTCAGTGATTGTGGGCAGTTTAAAATTGTTAAAAATGTCTTAACAATACGTTAATACAACAAAAAAAATCTTAACAACAAAAGAAAGAGAAAACAAAGATGGCAGAGAAAACCTGCAAGAGAAGAGAAGAGAAGAGAAGAGAAGAGAAGAGAAGAGAAGAGAAGAGAAGAGAAGAGAAGAGAAGAGAAGAGAAGAGAAGAGAAGCTGTCTTCTTTATAAGGGTCCTTAAAAAACCCAAGGGCCAAGCATTTGAATTTCAAGGGGAACCTCATTTTAGAGGTGCTGCTATAGAGAAACTGTGTTTCTGGGGTCCCAAAAGATGGGATTGTTTAATCACTAAGATCTGGAGCACACCAGAACTGCCAAATCAAACTGGCCAAGAAGCTGCTATAGGAGACAGGCAGTAATGATGTAAAATTTAGGACATAGACAATATGTTAAAATGACAGAATACTAAGAAGCTGGTACTTGTTTTAGGTTTAGAAGCATGACATTTAAAGTGAGACAATATGTTACAGGCACTCTAATAAATGATGACACCTAATCTGAATCTATTAAATTGTAATTATTATTAATCCTTTTAATCTTCAAAATCATTTCCATCTATGAAATGAATGTATTTAAAAAATTAGGGATTTGGCTTCTTGCTAGCCTAGTGGCAGTTTTCTTAATCTCCTTCCATACAGAGGAAGAACTCAGCATAAGCAGTCTAACTTTTCCTGTCCTTTCAGCTACACTATTTCAATGAGAGTAAACTTCTGAAGCAGGGAGCTTCTTGACACATATTATAGACCCATTGGGAGAAAAAAGTTCACTCTTCTCCAAACTCAGTAGCAATTCTAATTACAGTATGACATTATAACATTGTGTCTTATGGGGATACGGAATTGGCATTTGTAAATGTTTATCATGTACTCAGTGTTGACATCTTATTAAGAAAGAAGCAGAAGCTCATTTGATTGACTCTCTAGATGTTAGGGTGAGGAAACAAAAAGGTTATGCTGATGTAATATTTTTAGTTTTCAATCTGCCTCTTCTGTTGTTTTCTCAATGCTATAAATAAATGCAATTTGGCAGCAATTTGCTAGAAGGATATCTTGTACTGGTCTATACAATTGAATGAATGAATGAATGAATTATGAATTAAGCACTGAAATGAAAGAAGATTAATATTTTTTTCCATTTACATTAGCTAAAACTAAGCAGTAACTTTCTTTTTCTCATGTTGGAAGTTCAACTGCATTTTAAAAACTCACTGATCTATAGTTATGACCAATTAAAATATTTAAGGATTTTGATAATTTATATTTGTTTCATAGGCTAATTGCAGATCACTGATGTATGTGTGTATGCATATACATATACATATACATATACATATACATATACATACATACATACATACATACATACATACATACATACATACATACATACATATATATATATATATATATATATATATATATATATATATATATATATATTCTGAGGTTTTCACAGGTGTTTGTATGTAAGTCTTTGGTTGTTGGGTTTTCTCCGTGTAAAATTGGAAGTGTCTTGGCGACGTTTCGACGAAGTCTCATTCGTCATCTTCAGGCTTCAGCTTCGTGCTTCTGGGAGCAATGTGTGATCACAGCTGTTTCTTCCTTTTAACTGCTAGTGGGGGTTTGAACTGATTGGGTGGGAGCTTGGCTGTGCTCTGATTGGATGGGGGGGTTTGTGCTCTGATTGGCTGGGGGTGTGTCCTGTGTTGGTGGGGGCTTGTTTGTGCTCAGTTTAGTCTGTGTTGCAGGGGGATTTGAGCTGGTGAGCTGAGAATATATATATTCTATAAAAGTTTGAAATATAACTTTTTCTGAAGAGTCATGAAGAGTTGTGAAAATAGTGTTTTTACACACACACATACAGACTATTGATAACAGAGGTTTTAACTTGAACTTGCCCTAAATGAACTGTTGTAAATCAAGGACTACCTGTATAATGTACTGGAAAAGAATATAATGATTTGCTTCATTCTGAGAAATATTTGCCTTTTATTGCTTTTTCTAGTATATATTTAAGGGAAAAAAGATAGTGGAAATGACATAATACGTTAAAATGAAATATATTCTTCATGGACTTTGGTCATCTTAGATTTTTAAAATTGCTCTGACACCTCATTTCCAAATAATCAAGGCCTTCATCAAAGCTTATATGTAGATGTAAGCCATTTTCTCTGTAGTAATAAACTAAAATTAATCTTCTTACCCAATAATTGAAAAAAGGCTATGAATTTAAATTGCATTTGCATGATTCTCAGTCTAAACCACATGTGTGTGAGTAATATGTTAATAATAATATTATTATAAAAGGAATTACTTTCAATAGAGAATGACTAGCAGTATACAGTCACTCAATTTGTTTCCCAAATTAATATATGATGCATTTAAATTGTATGAAATTTAGGTTTGTGCTTCACAAATATCATAGCATCACACACATACAAATCTTGTTTTAAACAGAGCATCCTTTTTTAACATATATTTGGGAAATTATATTTTTCTGAACAATAAGCCTTCTTAGGTAGAATCATATATTAATTCCTGGAATATTTATTTGATGTATGTGTTAATTTTAACTTGAGTTATGCATTGATATTAATATTTCTATTACTTAAGCTTATGCTTAAATTGTTTATACTAAAATATAGCTTGAAACTTTCCCTCAAAGTTTCAGTTCTTCCAACTGAATTGAAGATGCTAAATTGAAAATGCAGCTCTTAACATGCTCAAATTTCAAACCAACATATTGAAAGAGTACTAGATGGGGAAAGACTAGGGCATATTTGATATTTTTCTTATTGGTACAGTATTACACACAAGGCATTATTTATTATAGTAAGGCTTTCTCAACTCTTTATATATATTTTGCAACAGTAACTAAAGCGTTTCCCTCAAAATGAGACCCTGTCTTACATTTTTTTGAACCCTGAAATAAGTGCCTGGCCTTATTGCCATGCACTCAAAAGCCCAATTGGGCTTATTATCAGGGGATGTCTTATTTTGGGGGAAACAGGGTATTAGAATATACAGAAACATTTAATAACCATAGAGGGTTTTTTTCTATATTTTGTTTTGTTCAAGTAAATTTATCTAATTTACCTAATTTGTTTTCTGTTTCAGTCATCCTTACTTCTATCTTCATTAGTATGCTAAGTCGGGCAATTTTTGGTCTTTTTCCATGTGAAAAAAACATGACAATGGCTTAGATATAAACTAACACTTAATTGTTCTTGTTGATTTCTGGAGTCAGACAGATAGAGGGCAAGGTTAAAGAGTGTAGGGGTTAGATAGATATACATATTCAGAATCTCTGTAGTCTCACCAACTGTTTTTACAAAGGTTCAAGAAATTTTCCCAACTAGGTGCAAATACATAAATCTATCCCACTGAGATTTATTGAAGTTTAAGAATATATTTTTGTTATTATCACAATGCTGAATAGAAATGATATCATAGTTTATCCATGATACTGAAACAATTTTAATAGTAGCCATACATAACAATTTAATACATTTTGTAGAGCAATACAGAAAGAGAAAGAAATCTGATTATGGCAACCACTTAGAATTCATATTTTTTCTGTTTGTACATAATTTACAGCATGGTACTCTACAAAATCTTAGTTATTCCAATGCATCATGACAGAAAGCATGCAAAAAAAGTGATTCAATCCACAAATTTACATATTTTTGAAATAATAAACTGTGTAAGGGCACCAATGTACAATATATGCTGGCAGTGTTAGCAAAGCATAGCTTTCTGAAATAAACCATGGTGCATTCATCATATGGATTTCTTAATGAAACAAAGCATTCCTCAGCCAAAGTTAAGCACTTTTAAATTCACTTTTTAATTTAATTTAATTTTAATTTAATTTAATTTAATTTAAATTTAACTTCAGTTTCTAAGAGTTTTGTAAAAACTTCATAAATCTCTCCAATTAAATGAGCTTCACAGGTTCTTAGTTTAGATCAAGCTTTTGGAGTTTTCCAGAAAATCAAGAATTCATCTTGGTAAAATTGGTTGTGTAAATAAATCACAAAATTTGTGAAATTTGTGAAATAAATCACAAATTATTTAATGAAACTTATTACAAGAAAGCATGCATAGAATTTCCCCAATGGTTCATTCTAATTACATCTTCATGGAATAATCCTATTGAACAGACTAAAAATGAAAAATGGAATGGGCTTTACATTCCCCCCCCCAAGCCATAATATAACTTGCAAATAACTGAACTTTCATTGTTTTCAGAAAGGTTTATTTACCTGGGTTGCATTTAAGACTAACCAGAAAATTCTCCTTGGCCTAAACTTTGATATTGACCTTAGTGATGATCAATAAGAATCAAAATAAATATAACTCTGAATGTAGAGAGATACTATCTCCATAAACATAAAACAAAAAGGCACCAGGAGCAGGCAAATTTTTGTTCACAAACTATAATATTATTTCTAGAACATAAGATACAGCCATTTAATTTTTTTTAATAATCCTTCTGTTCAGGTGAAAGAATAAGGGAGAATTAAAAAGGACAACAAAGTGCAAATAAATTCACATTTTCTCAATGTAATACAATAAAATATAATTGATAATGTTAACATTAAATTAAGAATGTATAAAAATCCGCATCAGAATTTCAAGTCAAAAGCAGTTCAATCAAAATAAAAATTACAAAGAAAAATGGAATTATAGTATTCTGAGCAAGATTGAAATAGAACTCAAGTTTTGGCAATCTCTTTCAGTAACATTGCTTAGGAAAATATAGCAATTGAATTTATTCTATTAAAATGAAATTTTTATTAAAACATTTCTAATTCCTTTGAGACTATAGAAAAAGTACAGAGAAGTCCAACAAAGATGATAGGGAACTGGAGGATTAAACATATGAAGAATGGTTGCAAGAATTGAGTATGTCCAGTTTAATGAAAAGAGGGACTAGGAGTGATATGATTCAATATCTAAGGACCTGCCACAAAGAAGAGGGGATCAATCTATTCTCCAAAGCACTCGAAGGCAGTACAAGAAGTAATGGATGAAAACTAATCAAGGGGAGAACCAACTTAGAACTAAGGAGAAATTTCCTGAGAGTTGGAACACTTAATCAATGGAATGACTTACCTCCAGAAGTTGTTGGTGCTCATACAATGAAGGTTTTTAAGAAGAGATTGGACAATTATTTGTCTGACATAGTACATTTCCTGCTTGAGCAGGGGGTTAGACTAGAAGACTAACCTCCAAGGTCCCTTCCAACTATTATTCTGATATTCTTTTGCCTGTCATGTGGCCAAAAATTTTCTTTTCAATGTAAAAAAAAACCCTATGTAATATTGCCAATGTCCTGATGGAAGTCTGGCATACTAAATACAGTAGTTTTCCAACTAAGAATTTAGGAATTTGTTTTAGATAGTTCTTTAGTTAGAGCTATACCATTTCTTTTGGAAATTAATAAGTTAATTGCTGCTGTTTTAAATATATATTTAAAACTCTCATTATATGTTTGGAGAATATAGAAACAGCTTACTCTATTCCTTTATTGTTCATATTTCAAGCATTGGGCAAAATTTATATCAGTACAAGGATAGAAGTTTTAAGAAGTAGAGATATAATTATAAATGGCAATCCTATGATTTCTGAATATATTATATAATCTTTATCATTGAAGATTATGCATAATCTTTGATAATGCTGAAAGAAAGAAGAATAAAAATTAATAACTGCACACTTGAAAAGTATGAGTCCTGTAGGAGCTGAGCAGATTAATCTCGGAACAGAATCATGGGAAATGAATTTAAGAAAAGATGCTATGAAAACTTTTGGAACAGAGTAAAAATTATTACATAAAAGTGTCCCATAGAAGTATGTGAAATTATGCTAACAAAAGTGTTAAAAGTAGATAGACATATGAAGTGAAAATGGCTATGGATGAGGAAAAAAACACACATAAAATAATAATCATTGGGGAAAAAAACCTGTGATGTGAGAAAGAAAGTATATAATGTATATAAAAAGAATAAGAATAATTGCAAAGAATATAGGAATATAGGTAGTAAAAACAAGAAGGAGGAACAGTTCTAGAAACTGTTTTCTAATTAACTCTGTTATTTAGAAAGATAAATATTCAAAGATTTAGGCATGAATATTCTCCCCTCCAAATAAGTCCTAAACTTTTGGAAGTGATGAGCAGACATAAAAATGGATCTATCAGCAGGGCAAATGGAATTAAAATTTAAAGTGGTAAAACAATTTGGTGTGAAAGGGATGTGAGGAAATGCTGGTAAGAATCTTTTAGAGATTTGTTTGAGATTTACAATTACAATATCGATGACAGGACTTTGGAAGAAATTTTCATTTCCCATGGCTTGACTGGGTGCTAGGGTCAAACTTGGCTTAAGACCCCGAAGACCCAGTTAGATAAGAATTTTACTTTCATATTGCAAAGAAGCCAATAAAACACTTTCCCACTCTTTGTGCTCCTCCCTTTCACCTCCGTAATAGGTTTTTCATTATGAGAATCTTGACTTTAAAACTGGGCAATTTTTGCTTACTGCCAGAGAAAAGTTAGATATTAATTTGTCCCACATATGAAGAATGGAATTGAAATAAATGTTAATGTTCAAGAAAAACAATGAAGAAAAGGAAGCCAAGTGTACTGAGGAAATATTGAAGAATATTAAGGCTGCAAATGTTATAAGTGAACTTGGAAAAATATTAAAGTATGAAATACACTTTGCCTCCAGTATGTTTGTGCAATTTATTTGTCTTTTGTGAAAACTGCATCAGTACTTATCAATTGGTGGAGGGATGTTATTAATCCTGTACCCAAAGGGAAAGAATGAATGAAAATAAATGATTTGTGAGGAATTAATTCATTAACTCTGGTTGGAAAGATATTTTGCAAATAGATGCTTTTCTTTAGCTAGTCCTTAGGAAATATAGGCTGATGTCCCCCCTTGGTTCTTTAATGTATGTATTGACAAATTATAAGAAATATTTTTGGTGACTTTTGAAAAGTATATTATTTGGGCCCGTCAGTGTATATATATTTTTGTATACAGGTGTTGCTGTACAGTTGGCCGTCATATTGAATTATTTGTATAGAATCATTGATACATTAGATTATATGATGTAAATGAGGAATATGAGTCTGAAAATGAATATAACAGAATAACAGAGTTAGAATGGACCTTGGAGGCCTTCTACCTCCTGCTCGGGCAGGAAACCTTATACCATTTCAGACAAATAGTCTCTATTTAAAAATCTCTATTTAAAAACTTCCAGTGTCGGAGCATCCACAACTTTGAAGGCCAAAATAATTAATAATTATTTAAATAGGAAAATGTAATGAATAATTGTATGCCATACATGCCATACATACAACAACAAGAAGAACAACAATAATAATGGACATGGCTTAAGATGGGAACTTGGTTGATACCTCAGATGCTGGCAGCAACCCGTATCAACCATCAGCACCAGTCAATGGTATTTGTGATGCATTTTTGAATGTTCAGTTGACTGAGTTTCATGTTTAATGAATAAAAGGATAAATAATAAAATAACCCTGGCCATCAAAACTACAAGGCTATGGAAGAAAAATGTAACCATGATACCCATTGCTATTGGGGCACTTGGTACCATGTCCAAGAATTTTACAAAACACATCAAGAAATTGCAGCTTCCTGCAATAACACCAGCGGAACTGCAAAAAAACCCCTGCTACCTGGAACATTATATATTTTAAGAAGATACATAGGACACTGGCAGCAACCCGTATCAACCATTAGCACCAGTCAATGGTATTTATGACACATTTTTAAATGTTCAGTTGACTGAGTTTCATGTTTAATGAATAAAAGAAATAATAATAATAAAAATTATAGAAAGAAAAGGACTTTGTGAAGCTTAATAGAAAGATGTGCAAGAGAATAGATGGAAATATCCCATCAAACCTCTATTTAATCTACAAATTCTGATATAAAAGTAGTGGACAATGTCTGTTGTAATAAAAGTTTGCTGAAAGAAGTGAAATTTATGTTTTCCAGTGTGCTGCTTGGATAATCCATGGATGGGTTGTCCACTTAGCTTTAGGTAGATACTGAGTGCTGTTTCTTTAAAAAAATTTCTCTGACCCCTGCTTTCCCTGCTCTTGCCTGTCAGTTTGTTTTCACTCAGTTGTGCTAGCTGAAGTGCTTTGGTTCGCTCTGACAGTTGACAGAGTGAATTTAGGACCGAATAGGTTTTTTCTTTATTTTTAATTAATTTTTCTTTCTGGAATTAAGGGAGCTGTAGTATCTCAAGTTCAAATTTTTTTATTTTTGGTTATTATTTGACTGTTGAAAGGGCAGCTGTGGCTGCAGCTTGCCCTCATCTGCTGTCAGTCCTCCACTGGTTCCTGGGACTCCAGGACAACAGGACCTGTTCAGAAGGACAGCAGCCTTCGGAGTTTCGTCCCTTTTGGGGCAGCTTCGACCAGCATTCATTGCTGGATAGCCACTGGCAGTTGAGCTGGTTGTCTGGTGAGCCGGCAAAACTTACAACTCCCAATTCTTATGGTGGCTCCAGAGTCACTGGCCAGTTGTACTGGGGCAAATTCCGATGTATCGGAAACTTTCATGGTGCTGGGAGAGTGTTTAACTTTCGCGCCTCAGCCCTTGCCAGCCACAGACTCTGAGGAGAAGGTTTTGTGAGTGAGGCTTGGCTGTGGCACTTAGAGGCTTGACAGCTGAGCACCGCTATTTTATCTGATTAAAAAAGAAAGGGCTTGTCAGCTGTGGTCTGACACACAAGAACTTGCTTCCAAAGTAGCGCTGAGGGAGTTGGGAATCCATTCCCACGCTTTTGTGCCCCTGCTGACAGGATTTCCTGAGGCGCTTGGAGGGCTATTGCTTCGCGCGCCTTTTTCAGCACCGGGACAGCTCCCGGCCATTTTAAACTGCATGAGGCTTTTTTCCTTTGTGCTTTCTGGCATTGGATTTTCTCAGCAGCCAAAAAGATAAATTGTGTCAGTTCTCTTGGTGGGCCAAATTAAGTCTACATTACCTATATTTAATCACCTTTTGATTAGAGGTGAAGACTACCTGAACTATTTCTAAGTATTTTGTTCTATTCAGTTTCACTGATTGTGTCTGGAAATGGCAGATCCAGTGTTGTCACCAGACTCTGTACCGATTATTGAGCAGGTTAAGGGTAGTAAAGGGCGTAAGTCCCACAAAAAGGGCTCTCAGCCAAATTCAATGACTGAGCAGGTAGCAGTAAGCCACCTACAGCTCAGATTAGGACAAAGACCTCACACACTGACACAGAGGCCAAAAGGCGTCATGAGGCCATGGAAGGCCAAAATTCCAGGGCACAACAACAGGCCCACACTGTACCTCAGCAGTCTGTCCCTACAGCCAACACCATGATGCCGGGACCCATAATACTGTCTCCTTTTTTTCAGCAAGGTGGACACAGTCAAGTTTGGTCAATGGCTGACACACGTCCCCAACATCAATTTCCATTGATGGATCCAAGGGGGGAGGTTTTTCCTATCCCAAGGAGGCCTCAGTCTGCACCACCTAGGACCTTTCAGGTTCCTCGTGCAGTTCCAGAGGCGACATATACTCCTACAACAGCGGGGCTCCGTGCACAGGAAGGTCAGGGTATAGGATTAACTATTGATTTTCAGGCTATGCTTACAGACGCCTTTGCAAAGGCTATAGCGACAGGTATTTCTCAAGGCAATAACCTGGCTAATATCCCCATTCCTTTGCAACAGCCTCAAATTTGGGCACACGCTTCAGAAGATATGGAACCAGATTTGCAGTCTCATCTTAGTTCTTTGGAGAATGCAGAATCCTGGTCAGGTGAGGAGGACCAGGCAGAGCCTGAGTTCTCAGAGGATGAGGGTGTAAGGCCCGATAAACAAGCTGTTACAGGTCTGTTTAGACTTACTGTATTCAAGTAATTGTTACATAAGGCAAAGATCACGACAAAAATAGGCATTAAGGAAGTTCAGGTGGAGCAATCCAATACAGATTCTTACCCACATGAGGGCCTTTTTGCTTTACCCACTCCTGACCAGGACTTTATTCCCTGCCCTCAGCTGTTTAATGATATCATTCTACAGCAATGGAGTTGTCCAGGTTCCTTGGCAGCACCCAGTAGTCATGATAGGTGCCTTTACTGTGCAGTGCCTGATCTAGATAGTCTTTTACAACTACCGATGGTAGATGTGCTGGTACTCAGTTTAATTTCTCCCACAGTTCTCTCTAATGATGTTCTGGAACTGTTAAAAGCAGACAATAGGAAGGCAGCGGTTGTCCTTAGGAAGACGCACCACGCATCAACCTGGGCTATTAGGGCAGCTACAGCCACGTCTTTCTTTACAAGGGCTTCTTTAATTTGGCTCCATCAGTTGCAGGAGAGAATGCCATTAGATGATACGAGGGTTGATCAAGATATAAACAAATTGGTGGCGGCTGTGGAATATGCTGCGGATGCTTCCTTAGATGCAGCAAAATTTGCATCGAGAGCTCTGGGGTCAACTATTGCTTCACGCCGTCTTTTATAGCTATGCAATTGGAGGGCAGATAGCAAAGCAAAATGGAAGCTAGCATCAGCGCCTTACAAGGGATCCCTTCTTTTTGGGGAGGCATTAGAACCTATCTTAATTGAAGGAAAGGACAAGAGGAAGGTCTTGCCTTCTTCATACAGGAGACCAGAGCATAGGTTTACTCCATATGGACAGAGGCAGCCCTTTCAGACTGACTCGGTCTCAAGTGGGTCCTATTTTCCAAGGCCCTATACCCAGGGATTTGACCGTACTACCAAAAGACAGCCTTACAGGGACAGAGGTAGATGTCAACAAGGGAAGTGACCTTTTAGGAGAGCCGCTACCAGATCGTTTAGAAGGGGCAAGTGACTCCCAAAGGGTTCATCCCATTGGTGGTCATCTTCAACATTTTTATCATCAGTGGGAAAGGTCCACGACAGATGCTTGGGTTTGCCGTACGGTGGGCCTTGGGCTCACCTTAGAATTCCAAGCCAGTCCTCCCACTTGTTATATGGCCTGCCCAATATCTCAGCATCCACAAAAGTCTTCCCTTATGGAAGCAGAGGTACAACACTTGTTAGCCATAAGAGCTATTTAACCAGTGCCAATAGGGCAGGAAAACAGGGATTTTATTCAATTCTATTCCTAATCCCAAAGAGTTTGGGGGACTGGAGGAGGATTTTAAATCTCAAACTCCTCAACAAATTCATCCTTTATCATCAGTTCAAGATGCAGTCCCTTAAAATCAATCCTGGCTTGCATCTGAGAGGACTTCAGTGGATTTGAATGAGGCTTATTTACATGTGCCAATTTATCCTATGTATCGCCAATTCCTACGCTTTGAGTATGCGCACTGCCACTTCCAATACCGGGCGATGTTGTTTGGCCTGTCATCGGCCCCCAGGACATTTACCAAGTTGATGGAGCAGTTGTAGCCACAGCCCATCTACTTTCTATACGAGTCCTTTGCTACCTGGAAGACATATTAATTTTGTCCTCCATCAAGGAGCAAGCCATCAGAGACTTAGAGACTGTCATCCAAATTCTGCAATCCCACAGGTTTTCCTTGAACTTCCAAAAGAGTCATCTACAGCCTACCAATCGTATTCTGCATCTGGGGGCAGTGATAGACTCACTTCACAGGCAGGTGTACTTGTTTCCAGACCACCAACAAGGTATCAGGGACTTGGTGTCACAGGTAATTTCCCAGAGATCAGTTCCCTTGATTCTTTTATCACAAATACTAGGAAAGATGATCTCATGCATCTCAATAGTGCCTTGGGCTCGCAGATATGCGAGAATCCTGCAATGGTTTCTGCTGCCATTTCATTGAACAGGTCGCAGCAACTCCAGAGCCAGGGTGATACTTCCCTCACAGGTGCGGCTGTGGACATCGGTGGTGCTTCAGAAAGGCTGTGTATTCCAGGATCTGCAAAGAGTCATGGTAACAATGGACGTGAGTTTTTCCGGCTGGGGGGCTCATGTACTTTCTCAAGTGGCACAAGGCCAGTGGTTACCAGCAGACCAAACATACAGTATCAATTTCTTGGAGCTCCGGGCAGTACACCTAGGTCTCCGACAATTTCAATCTATAGTACAGGACCAGCATGTGCTGATCTTAACAGACAATGTGGCTACAAAAGCCCATATAAATCGAGAAGGGGGGACTTGTTCCAGGATTCTCATGGACGAGTCAGAGAAATTGTTGAATTGGGCAGAGAGACACCTTCTCTCCCTAAGGGTGGAGCACATATCTGGCTTTTCCAACAGTCAGGCAGACTGGCTGAGTCGCCGTCAATTGGATCCGTCCAAATGGCAGCTGCACCCCCAACTTTTCAAGGAACTATCTCTCAAATTTGGTCATCCGATCGTAGATTTGTTTGCAACACTGGAGAACACACATCTTCAGAGGTTCTTCTCTCGATTCCCGAACCCAGGGGCAGAAGGGTGCGACGCTCTCTGATTGCCATGGCCACAGGGCCTGCTATCTGCATTCCCTCCAATCACACTCATTCCGAGGGTCATTCGAAAACTATTAGCGGAACAAGCAGAGGTGCTCCTGGTGGCTCCATATTGGCCTCTCCAGCCTTGGTTTGCTGATTTGAGGTCTCTATCCGTGTCCCAACCCTGGAGGATTCCTCGGGACAGGATTTCTCTCAGCCAGGGGCTCATAATCCACCCAGACGCCCAATGGCTCCAGTTGACCATCTGGCATTTGAGAGGATCCTCCTTCCACAGGGAAGGTGATACACACCATTCAGGCATCTAGGTGAGAGTCAACGAACTGCATTTATAATGCCTCATGGCATTCTTTTTGCCACTGGTGTTCAAGAACTGACATTGATCCTACCTCGGCGTCTGTGTCTGACGTACTTGAATTCCTGCAATCAGGATTAGACAAGGGTTTAGCACCAACAACATTACGCAGACAGGTGGCTGCTCTGTCTATGGTCCTGGTCTGTGATGCCTACAGAACACTTGCACAACATCCTAGGGTGTGGTCCTTTCTCCGGGGAGCTACTAACTTTCAGCCTCTGGTGGTTCACCGCTATCCTACCTGGGACCTTCCTTTCAAGCCCTTACAGATTTGCCTTTCGAGCCATTGGACTCTGTAAACCTGAGTTTCCTCACTTTCAAGGTCACCTTTCTCCTTGCCATTACATCTGCCAGGAGGATATCAGAGTTGGCGGCATTGTCCATCAGGGAGGACCTATGTATATTTCATTCAGACAGAGTGGTACTGCAATTGGATCCCTCCTTTCTGCCCAAGGTTAATTCTTATTTTCATCGTGCCCAGGAGATCATTTTGCTGGACTTTTGTCCAGATCCGTCTAATTCGCTGGAACAAAAATGGCATACCTTGGACGTTAGGAGGGCCCTCCATAGCTATATTCACCATACTGCATCATTTCGACAGACTGAGGCTCTCTTAGTGTCTTTTCATCCTTCCTCAATGGGCAGGAAAGTCTCCTCTTCAATGGTGGGGCATTGGTTGAAGGCCTGTATCAGGAAAGCATATGAACTCAACACCAAGCCTTGGCCACAACGAATCTTTGCACATTCAACTTGCAGTGCAGCAACGACAGAAGCTTGGTTGACACAGGCTTCCATAAAGGACATTTGTAGGGTGGCCACTTGGTCATCCTTGTTGGTATTTATAAGGCATTACAAACTGGACACATATGCCTCGGCTGAGGCGTCATTTGGTAGACGGGTATTGCAGAATGTATATTCCACCTGGGGCCCAGAGGTCAGTCAGCCTCCTGCCCATCATAAGTAAGCTTGGATATATCCCATCCATGGATTATCCAAGCAGCGCACTGGAAAAGGGACATTGTCTTGTCTGAATGTCCGTTTTCTGGGCACTGCAAGGATAATCCAGCCCACCCACTAGGCTTCCTGTTGGGGCCCAGGGTGTCTTTTATTACATTCTTACACAATTAGTAACCTACACCTTTGTGAAACAAACTGACAGGCAAGAGCAGGGAAGGCAGGGTCAGAGAAAAAAAATTAAAGAAATAGCACTTAGTATCTAGCTAAAGCTAAGTAAACAATCCATCCATGGATTATCCTCGCAGCGCCCAGAAAATGGATGTTCAGATAAGAGAACGTCCCTTCTATATATAGGAATTTTGTTTGGCAACTCATTTATATATACATATGAGAGCTGAATATGTCAAGAAAATAGAAGAAATAAATTGAATTCAGAAAGAATGTGGTGCAAGAAACGTGTGCAGTAAAGAAACGTCAAAATAAATGGGTATGGAACAGTGGTGGGTTGCTCCTGGTTATGTCTGGTTCTTGAGAACCAGTAGTAAAAATGATGGGAGGCTCTGCCCACCCACCCTGATGTCACATTTGATGATCTGTGCATGCGTAGAAGCATGCGCGCTCCCATTGCAAACCGGTAGTAAAGGTAAATAGAACCCACCCCTAGTATGGAACAAATGTAGATTGCACATAAAAAGGACCATTATTTATAAAACTATGTTGAGATAACTTGTTTATATATAGAGAAAGAATCAGAATTCAATTGCAACACAAATACATATATGAAGGAAGCAAGAATGTGTTAAGAAGAAGAGGAAAACTAAGAGAGCTATTGCCTGATTGGCTGATGAGATGTTCATAGAAAGATGATAAACTTGAGAAATAAAAAGCAGTTTGTGAAGTACTTTAGGGATGTGGTGGAAGCGATGATAAGGGACACGGTGGCTCAGTGACTAAGATGCTGAGCTTGTCGATCAAAAGGTTGGCAGTTCAGCAGTTCAAATCCCTAGTGCCGCATAATGGGGTGAGCTCCCATTACTTGTCCCAGCTTCTGCCAACCTAGCAGTTTGAAAGTACGTAAAAAATGCAAGTTTTTTGGTGGGAAGGTAACAGTGTTCCGTGCACCTTTGGCATTTAGTCATGCTGGTCACATGACCATGGAGACGTCTTCAGACAGCGCTGGCTCTTCGGCTTTGAAATGGAGATGAGCACTGCCCCCTAAAGTTGGGAATGACTAGCACATATGTGTGAGGAGAACCTTTACCTTTAGAAGCAATGATGATTTGAAGTTGTATTTATTGAGTTCATATGATTTCCTAACAAAATAATTCAGTAGATTAAGATTTAAGATTAAGACAAACTTTACTGTCATTTTTTTATTGCACACTATTATACATTAAAAATGAAATTTTGTTGTCTGCTCTCAAAAAGACTATATATCTACCCATTCATAAAACACATATACACATTCTATATACCTACCTATATATATACTTATGCTACCTATATATACATAGTATGGTATACTATGACTTAAAACATTATTAAATAAAACAAAATGATAAGGGATCAAATACAATTATAAGTGAAAGGCAATTCCATAAATATCCAGAGACCAACTGGTAAGCAGTCTAGAATGTGTTGTAGAGATGTCACATGGATGTACTCTATACTCGCTACTTGCATAGAGGCATTAGGGACCACCTATAGTTTCTGGGTAGTTTTAAAAGCCTCCCCTGGTAAAGAGCATTCCATTAATCCAAATGGAAGGTGACTAACACACAAGTGATTATGAGAAACATCTGCTGCTCAGTTCAATGCACAATGGATCATTGAAAAATCCCTCTTAGCCACAGCTGTCACTTGTCTTCCATACAAAGCTTGGAATTCAGAAGGACCCCCAAATTATCAATTCTAGCTAGTACAGTGCATTCCTATTGAGAAATGGATGGAAAAATCCCTGGTTATGGCCCATCCATCAAAGATCTTGCTTAGAGTTAAGATTAAACCTGTTCCTTATCATACAGACACTAATAGCATCCAGATACTGTGACTGTAAGTAGAGTTCTTTAGAGTTCTATAAACAAAATTGTTAATTTCTATCAATCTGGAAAAGGTTCAATTATTACTTTCATCCATGTGTCTTGTACTAACAGTGGAATTCTTCTACCTGCAGAATAACCACATCCAAACATCTTAGAATTCATAGAAAATAGAGACTCGTAGGCTTCTTAACATTTATTAAAGAATGGCTCCCTAACCCCTGAGCCGCGATCCACTACCAGACTATGGCCTATTCAGAACTGGACCGTATAAGAGGTGGGCTGGTGTGCATGCCCCAAAGTTTTCTCTTGTGTGACTGTACATGTGCATGCATGCATACATGCATGTGTACAAGTCTGCCGCTTGCGTGGTCCAGTTCCCCTATCCCTTCTCCCCACTCCCACCAAGCCACCTGCTCCCAAGCCGCCTGTTCCCAGGGTGGTGAGAGCAGAGGCTGAGTGGGACAAGTATGCCCTGCTTAGCTTCACTGACTCACTGAGGCTGCCTGCACAGGACACCTGATATACTTTTGGAAGATTGGGCAGCCTTAGTGAGCCTGAAGAAGCATGAGGCTGCTCCCCCAAAGGCTTCTCTTCTCCACACCAAAAGCTTTTGCAAGTGGATGAAAGGCTTCAGGGAAGTGATATCATGCTGCTTCAGGCCTTTCATCGATTTGCAAAAGCTTTTGGCACAGAGAAGCCTGAAGAAACCTGATGCCCACCTCAAAGATTTCTCTTCTCTCTTGTGTCAATGAAGCTGTGTGCGCTCATGGACACACTAGGCCACTGCTTACACAGCCCAGTTCCTCTCTCCTCCCTCCGCGGCTGGGCCACCAAACTACAAAGGTTGGGGACCAGTATATTAAAGGAACTCTTCTTACTACAATTGTCTTGTAGTGAGCCATTTACATTGGCATTGTTATAATATATATTTTCAAATCTAGCATGGTAGTCAGTTGATAAGAAAAAGGAATATTTATTCCTTTGTTGCATCTGCAAACTGCATCCATATGCCAAACACTCAAGTCAGTTTGAATAAAAACCTTCCTTTGTTTTATCCCCATGGTAACCTTGTAAGGTAAATTGGATTGAGATAATAAATTTGCCCCCAAATCAGTAAACATTTCCATGATTGGATATAGATTTTAATCCAGTTCTCCTCAATCCAAGTGTAATACTTAAATCATAATGCCTCAGTGAATCTTGTATTTCATAACATTAGCTCAGTAATTCCTTTACAAAGATATCTGCACATACGGTATTTCCACTTCATTACTGAAATTAAAATATGATTTTTCTAATTACTGCAAACTTTGTTTGGGTCTGCCATATCTCTCTTAACTAGTTGCCTTGAAAAATGCTTCTTCTCTTTATTGAGGCATTCTGAAAGAGAGCTTTAATCTATTTTTTGAGAAAACAAACTTTGAAACTTTGCAGACCCTTTGTGTATACTTCTCAACCTTGACAATTTTAAGATGCATGGATATCAAGTCCAAGAATTCCCTAGCCAGTGCTGGAGAATTCTGGAAGTTGAAGTCTACACAGCTTGAAGTTATTGAGGTTGAGAAACCCAGGTGTATACTGTCAAATATATGTATAAGACTGTCACAAACCTCTAAGTTTAAAAATGTACTAGAAATATTTGTATATTTCTTGGCATTCATGTTAATTTCATGCCTTGGGTAGTAGAATATTGGGGTCAAGGAAAAAAGTCAGTAGTGCTGGGAATGCTGTAATGAAAAGTAATGACATAGGTCAAAGGAAAGTAGGCTGCATGAGACTCAGGGGAAACATAGAATAGCAAATGGACAACAAGAGGGGAAAAATAGATTGAAGATGATGAATGTACAAAAAATACTAACTTATTTTCAGATCTACTTTTCATATTTGTTTGACAATATGTGCTTGCTGAAAATACTTGGCTTCTGTCTTCTGATACATATTTGTTTCTCTCTTTTTCTGATACATACCTGTTTTGTTTTGGATTTACAGAACCTGGTATTGTAAATGTTATCATTTCTGCTAGTTACATTTAACATGACGGATCTACACTAAATGTGAAAGGAGTAAAAAGGTAAGTCATGTTTTGTTTTGTGATTTTTATTTTTTCCGCTAGCGTTTAAATAGTTTAAACACTAGAAAAATATATTTTAAATGTATATTAATTTGAAATATTATTTTGAAGATTCAAAATAAAATATAGATGTTTGAAGTGGAAATGTGCATCTAGGCCTTTTTCCCAGGCAATTTTTCCTGATAAAAGACAATTTGCCCATTCTGAGCCTGTTTAGAATCCTTCACATAGTACATGTATTGGTTTGTTGAGGTGAGATGGGAAATGGCTTCTATTCCTATAATATATATATATTTCTTTAGAGGCAGTTCCACAACTAAATGTAAAACCTTGTGCCTACTACCTTTTGAATCCTCCAGGGCCTATCCTGATTAATTGCAGAACTCTAGTGTCTCATAATTAATGGCACCAAACACAACCCATAATTATAGCCTCATTTAAACAAAAACATTACATGTGGTTTTTAGTGGTTCATTAGTTCATTCTTCAGCACTATATGAATCCTTGTTCAGTAGTCAATTACAGGGTAGATAGTTGTCCTAGAAATGACTCCTATTTCAATATTATTAAAATTATTTTCTGCTCTATTACAATATTGTAGCCTTGTAATTTTATATTTTTGTGGAATGAAGATTAGATTCATTCCCCCAGTAATTTAACTTTAAAAGGAGAGTATAATCTTAGATGAGCTAAAATGAGTATGAAAACAGATGAGAGTCATTTTCCCTTTACATGATGATGCATCGATCTTTCCCCCCCTCCTGCTATACAATTCGATTCTATATCAAAATATACTGGCAAATTTGCATCTGGTTACGGTGTAAGAATTTGCCAAGAAAGTTGGTAATTAGATTTTCTCATGCAGCTAATTGGAAAGCAACCAACCTGCTTGGAATACTTTCCAATAAAAGAGATAAGATTGTTGAAATCACCAACATTCATTCTTTGCTTTGTGGTATGTTTGCTCAAGTTTGACAGGTTTTTTTCTTCTTTCTCTCTCATCCCTTCAAATGTACCTTGGTGTAAAGCCCTGCTGTGACATTCTTGAACTTTACCATGACTGCTACCTTAATGTATTGGAGCTGTCAGGAAGTAGAAATGGAAAACATGAAAACCTTGAAAAAAATTCCAAAGGCGCAAAGTTTCTTAACGTTCTGATGAATTTCCTGCTGGCGGATAACATTTTATTTGCCTTTTTTGATGTCACCTTTTCTTAAATAATAGGAAGCATTCTTGGCTGGTGCACAAACAAGAAGGGGTGCTTGATGATACCCTAATGAAGCTGTTTATCATTTGGCTATAGCTTTTAAATAAAGGGGGAGCAAAATTGGATAGTTCTCAGATAAACAAGCCACAAATAGTCTAATTCAGAATACATTCACTAATTCAGTAGTGGGATCCTTCTGGTTTAACAACCGGTTCGGTGAGCCCACACCAGATGTGCACTGTGCGCGCATGCACACTTCAACAAAAAATTTCCTTCCACGTTATGCTAGGGAATGGGGCATGGCAATCCACTCTGCTGCACTAATCAGCTGTGAAGATAAAGGTAAGTGAAGCACAGAGGTGGGTGGGCAGGTCCAGCTGATCGTTGGAGCTACTGGTTCACCTGAACTGGTCCGAAGTAGTAGAATCCCACTCCGTCACTAATTTATTTGAGTGGGGTGTGTCTGTGTGTGTGTATTGATGCATGCGTCTTCAGTTAATATAGCAAAACATTACATCTTTTTCTACAATTTACATGAGGGACTAGGACAAACAAGTCATGAAGCTGAGTGGGAGCACACTCAGTTTCAAAACTGTTGTTTTGATTTGAAATTTTAGAAGCTGAATCCCTTGGAAATTTAATTAAAAGATGTTGCCCTCAATTTTTCAGGAAAAGATGATAAAATTTTAATATAATAGAGATAAACATGAAGCAATTTTTTAGGCTGAGTACAATGTCATTTTTGTGATGTGTGGCAAAGCAGAAAGTATAGTGAATTTTTTTTTTAAAAAAGGAAGACATAATATCAGGCTTCTATTTGCATCTTTTTTAATGGTGTGTAACGACAGATTATATACTTTACCAAATGGAAATATGGTTTCTATTTGAATTTCCTAGAATGTGATTAATGGGCTATATGCTGTCCACAGATCTAGTATTCTGGGTGATAGTTATTAGAATTTAAATTGCATAGTAAGTATTAGAATATCAAAATAAAGGCAAAATGGGGGAAATGTAGTGTAACCTCTTCCTGCTGGAAGATAAACATATTTCTGACTCTTCTAAAAATTATATTGGAAGTAGAGATTTCTACCTTCAGATTTAATAGAATATTCTAGAATGATGAAATTGCAATTCTAAATAAGGTATGAAACTGATTTAACACTAACAATGAGTAAAATGGTGATAATTCTCTTTAGTTATATCCGCTAAGGTTTTGCTGATATATCACAGTTAACATGTTGAAAAAGGCATGAACATTCAGTATTAACATCTCAAAGTTGTTAAGAGTTTACAGTCTTAAATTTGGTAAGTACCCTGTTTTCCCCAAAATAAGACCTCCCCTGATAATAAGCCCAATCAGGCTTTTGAACGCATGGCGATAAGGCCAAGCGCTTATTTCAGGGTTCAAAAAAATATAAGACAGGGTCTTATTTTCAGGGGGAGCACAGTATATCTGCCCTTCTAGCCAAACCTTACCAATGCAAGAAATCTATTTCTCTAGCCTGTCTTGATATAATCAGTTAAAGTTAGAGATGGGGACCTTAAAGTCCTGCTGCAATGAAATTTTCATAATAATTTGCTGTTATTCATTCAATTTTTCTTATCAAATGCAATTATCTTTGTCTTCCAAATATTATTTTTCAGATATTTTGTCCTCCTTACATCATACAATCTATCTAGCATGTGCTGTAAATTTGGATTGTCAGCCAAATGTTGCACATTCATTCAGAAATGCTTAAATGGAATAACCAAAATAACTGGTTATTTGGTTTCTAAATATTCAGAAATGCTTAAATTTAAACCATTGTTTTAAATAACCAAATCGATATCACAGATCTTTGTCTTTCCTTTGCTCACTGCTGAACCATTCTCTAGTTTATTTCCATCATATGTTGCTTTTCTTGCTTTCAGCAAACAGCCATCAATTGCTTATTCATACAAAATATTCTATAATTCAACCCTCTTATTTCACAACATGCTTTAACTAAATCAACTTAAGTAGAAGACCTTTCTAAATGACCTGCTACAGACTAAAAATAGACTCTGTGCATCATTGCCTGATAGAAAGCCACACGGCACTTTCAAACTGTTGTTCATTTCATTTTTATTAATTGTATCCTGCAGAGCAGAATTCTGCTAAATATCTTTACAGGAAAACATACAAAAAAATAAAATCCTCCTGTAGTTTCTGTATTCCCTCTTGTTATCTTTCCCTTTAGAAGTATGCCTCTATAGTATACCTTTAAAACCTTGCACTATTTATAGGCACTGGAGATAATTTCTACGCATATATTAAACAAACTGCCCAGCCACTGCATAGGCTAACTTCATCCATATTCAGATTTTTCTCCAGTCACAGTTCTCCAGCATATGTACAGTTTCTTTTTCATCAGTTATATCTTGGACACTAACATTTGCATTTAGTTAAACTCCACTCTTTGGAATGTCATTACTCTTCTCATACTAAAGTATTCTAAACATTAATTAGATTTAGCTAATGCATGACAATTTTTATTTTAAATTATTTTATGACATCCTTCTACACTGAGTCAATGAAGCATCCTAAGCTGGCATGATGCCAAGTCAACAGCAAAGGTACAGCTTTGTTCTATTAAACAGCATTGAAAGACATTTTAAATTTCTATAGAGATTGAAAAGAGGATGAATTAGCAATGTTTTTTCAGCCCAAAGGTTCCCCATTTGGGAGGTGGGGATGGGGCTAGAGAAAAAGAATGGAAAAAGAAGACCAATCATTAGAATTCACAGCATTTAAAAGAAAAGTACTTCACAGTTTGTCATGTGTGAATTAGTTAGTGACTTTAAAACTTTGTGAAGTTGTCTAATAAATAGTGGCTCCAAATGCAATAGGTACATTTCACAATGTTTAATTGGAAAGATAACACTTCCTAAGAGAGAGAGCTTGCTTTAAATATCATTTTCTCCTTAAAAGGAAGCTGAATTGAAATGGAAGTAACTAAATCAAATTAACACACATCATGCATTCACTTAAGGTTCACACCTGCAATTTAACAGGTTTCTCAGAGCTTCCTATATTTATCTGACTGCCAGATTTAAAAAAAAACACCAAAGATTTTTATCCAAAGAATGAAGGAAAACAAATAACAAACACAATCACCAACATTAGCACCATTCCCATTACTTAAATTTCTGACAGCTGTTCCATTCATTTTATGAAAGTAGAGAAATTGTGAATGTAATTCCTTTTGAACAGTTTCTTCTGCCCTTAAACTGAAATACATGAATGGTATAACCTTTTTGAAAGAGGAATTATAGGAGTGCACATTATAGCAAAGGAATGCTTTGAAATTGGCATATAGCTGTATTTCAGAACATTAACAGAAATGTTCTGTGGTGGAGCCCCTGCACCTTTTAATATAAAAGCTATGTACCATTGATTTCAGAGCAATGTGACTATAGCTTATTTGTGTAGCTTTCCAGAAGCCTGTAAAGTTAGATATGGTTGATTTCCTAATGTGGAAAAACACAGGGGGGCTGAAATCACCATTACTGATCTTGCATGAACTCAGCTGGAGCGCCTGCTGATGTGATTGGCAAGTGTGACCAGTTTATCTGTCTGTATTTTTCCTGAAGTTCAGAAAGAGACAAAGAGACTGTGACTTATCGATGTTATTCTTGAAAAAGCCATCAGAGTGGGTCTATCTCAACTCTCCAAACAGTCCTCAAAGAGAGTCCCCAAAGAGAAGGTTTTCAACCACCACATGAAATGCCTGCAAAGACACTTTTGATTTAGCTATGTATTATATTGCTTTTTAGATGGTCACAAGGAGCTACCACCCTCTTCTTTACTCTTGATGGACAAGATGGGGAGCCATCTTATCTTTCTTTAAAAATTGAATTCATCAGAAGAAGAATATTCACTGGGAGGTGGGGGAGCTAAGCATTTTACTTTTAAATGCTGCACTCTACTGTGAAATATAAACTTAAGAGGAAACAAATCAGAATGTATTCAATTTTTTAAACTATGTGAATGGATAATTTCAACAAATACAGGATCTGAAAGGCAATCATTTGAATTATAAGGAAATGATGTGTGGTTATGAAATTGCCCACTTGAAATGTAATATTGATTTTTTGTTATCAGTTTTATTGTAATAGACCAAAGTATATTTAATGTGTGGACTGACTGAAACAAATCTTTGGTGGGGAGAAGAGTCAATAATCATATGAAAACTTTAAGGCAATGGATGACAAGATAACTCAAATGTATGAAGAATTGTAAATTCTTCATACTATAATCTATAATTATACTATATTATATAATTATTATAATATATAATTATACTATATCTATAAGAATGCTGTGAGAAAACGTGTAGAAAAAATTATTATTGCCATTAAGTTGATGATCCTTCCTAGGGAGCACAACTCCAAAATGATCTGTCCCCAATCTTGCCCTTCATGTTATCCAATGGTGCATTCATCTCATTGTAATTGATTCAATTCATCTGGTGGTCTCAGATGTATAATGAGACAAGGTGTCAAACTACTTATGATGACAATAATTGCTTTAGACAGTTCAAGCAACCAATAAGGACAGAGTGTGATCTCTTCTCAATATTCAATCAAGGACAGGACTTTTTCTCCCCAAACTTCAGGGAAAATACATAAATAACCTAAAGTATTAAAAAGCAAGCAAGGAAACACACATTTGGGAACTGTTCAACCTATGAGACAAAAAGATCCCTCCCTCCCTCCAGAGCTTATGGAATATGTGTTATAGTATATCAACATGTGCATAAGTAAATAAATGCATAAAAGTTATTGTATTTGGGTACCGGTATTAGCAATAGCAAAAGCACCTAGACATATACTTCTTCACAGTGTGTTACAGCTGTCTCTAACTGGTTTATAAAGTCAGCATATTGCCCCCAACAATCTGGGTTCTCATTTTACTGACTTCGAAAGGATGGAAGACTGTGGTTCAGTGGCTAAGACACTGAGCTGGTCAGCAGTTCAGTGGTTTGAATCCCTAGTACAGGTCTCCTGCGTGAGCAGGGGGTTGGAATAGATGACTTCCAAGGTTCTTTCCAACTCTGTTACTGTTACTGAGTCAACTTTGAGCCAGTGAGAATCAAACTGCTGGCAGTCAGGAGACTTAACCTGCAATACTGCATTTGAATTGCCTCAGTATTTTTCTCGAAGGGTCCTGCAGGGCAGATATGATCCACTTTTTCCTTCTTGGGAATAAAATCCTTTAAATAGGATGTGAAAACCATTAAGTGTTCACTGTTCTCAATCTCATATCTTAATCCTAACCCACCCTACCACAGTACTTTCCAGAGATTCAAATAGGAGTTTTTATTCTTTACCTGAAAGTAAAAAAGTGAATTTCTGAATACTGCTATCCCACTTATATGCTTTACTCTTATAACTGATGCCCACCCACTGTACCCATTGCATTTATTTATGCCCCATTAAAATAATAAAACAGCATTTCTTCCAGAATTGTTCATAACCTAAAAGGAGTATAATGTTAACTATACAGCACTTTATCAGAATGTAGATGTACTTGAACAGAACATCCAGCAGTTACTGAGGCTGCCACATAATTGGATACCATGACCTTATAAGAAAACACCACTTGTGTTAATTCTTATTTAAATAGCCCGTGCGGTTGGTATTCTTACTAATACATATTCATACAGAAACTTAAATTTCTTTTGTAGAAAGCAAGCTGCTACTTTAGTTTGCCAAATTCCAACTTCAATGATGAGACAAGCAAGGCAGAATGACCTGAAGTTAACTGCATGAGGAACTTATATGATTTGCAAATAAAGACCAATATCTGCCAGTTTTAATGGAAGAAAATAGCCTTAGGGTATTTTTCTCAAGTAGCAATTACCTATGATCGCTGAGGACAGGCAAGACCCACTGAAGAAAAACAAAAAATGAGCAATATCTCAAAAAGGCAAGGGAGACCAGTTTTTATGTATATGTAAATGCATGTTAGCAATAGTATGGATGTAACATTTTGGCTTATCCACATTATTGATAAATTATGGATATCAAATAGCATGCAAAATGTCAGGTGTTCTTGGAAACATATAGAAGTCTACACTGGAATATTGATATTTTAAATGCTAAATAAAACAACGTTCAGAATAAGGGACATATTAAGCCTAATGAACTTGATTTTTATGCTCAAATCAATATTTCGGTTTCCTGAAATTTTTCTTCCATGGAAAAAAATCTGTTTCGACCCTTCTTTTTTGGGTTGATTTACATTTTATTTAGATTTATTTGTTTATTTATTTAGATTTTAGCACATTCTTCAGTCATTTTAATATATAGAGAATACAACATGTTATGACAGAAGATATGAGTATTAACTGGTCTCGTTTAACTTACATTTCTCAATCACTTTTCAGTCTTGGTTGTGGGCTGCCCATGATCGCTCCACTAGAAAAGCTAACCCATGATTTCTTCCCTTGGGATGCAGAAAAGTTCAACATGGCACTAGGATAGAAATCCCTTCAATGAGTGCTTCATGGTTATATAATCTATTACTTGCGGACTGTGGCTTACATTTTGTCACTTGGACTGGCTTTTTCCTAATTCTCATTTCTTGTTTTTTCTTATTTCTTCTTTAAAAAGTGTCAATTGACTATTGTGTTTGTGTGTGTGTGTGTGTGTGTGTGTGTGTGTTTGTTTCCTCATTTTTTTCTGGTAATTTGTAAGCAAAATTTGAAAAAATTAAGAACATTGGGAAAATAATTTATCTATCAATGCAGTATTCCTCTACACATTTATTTGGGGAGAATTAGCATTGCACAAAGTTAATGCTGAGTAATCATAGATAGACTTGTATGGAAAACTTGTGAAGTATGTTTTACAGCTCTATTCTATGAAGTAGAACGGGTGTAAAACTCAAGGCCTGGGGACCAGATCCAGGCTGCGGGTGCTTAGATCTGGCCTGTGGGGCCACCCTGGAAACAGCAAAGACCCAGCCCACAATGCCCCTGCCAGCAAAAATGGAGCTCAGGAGGGCAGCCCTCCCGAGCTCCATTTTCCCTGGCAGAGGGTTGCAGGAAGCCATCACTACTGAAAATGGAGCTTGGGAGCCCGTTTTCACTGGCAGAACACTTGTACCACCACAAGCACCCCTGACATGAGTGATGAGCTGGCCATGCCTATCCTGGCCCCCAAAAGTCAAACACAACCCTGATGCGGCCCTCAATGAAGTCGAGTTTGACACCCCTGAAGTAGAAGGTTAGAAGAATTGCATGAAACTTCCAACTTCTGTTATTATCCCTTAATAGATACAAATATTTTTGTATTTGCTTTTTATTTACTTTTTTATTGTAAACTACACAGATTCACTTAGCTGAGATAGGCAGTGTTGAAATGTGATAAATAATTAACTAAATAAAATAGCAATATGAACATATTTTATTTAACAATAAAAATTTAGCCCTAATTCACTTATACTTTTAAGAATTTAAGCATCCAAATGCCATTGAAATACAAATTTTACTTAAGTTAATTCACTCTGAATAATTGCCTATCATTAATATTTTAACATATTTTCCAAGCCTTCTTATTTTGTGATTAGATGTGAGTTTTGGATTTGGTGCACTAGAGGTATCAGAGGCCTGCACTTTCTAGATACTTTTCATTACCATCAATAATACGAGTCTGCATTATTTTAGCTGCCCTGTGTCCATCCTTATTAAATGAAGGCTTGCGTGGCAAGCAAAAATATGATTTTTTTTAAAGGTAAAAGAAATACATCAAGACTCCATCAAAGCAAAAGTTGCTTTGGTGTGCATTCAAACATAACAAAAAGTATTACATAATTGGGAAAGTCAGTACAAACGCATGTGAATAATTGATAAACTACTTTAACAAAAGCTTTCTGGAAAATATATTTTTCCATATACAACCCCATATACTCTTGGGGTTGAATGCAATTTCCCAAAGCCTTGAATAAGATCCTCAGAGTCCTCTGAAATTGCCAGTGAAGTGTACTTTTTAATGTGAAGAAACTATTTGTCCTGCTTGGCTGATCTTTTTTTTTTAAGTGTTTCCTTCTTAGCACATTATTTAGAGGCCTTGTACTTAAAAAAGCATGGCTGCTCCTGATACATATCAAATAACATAACTTTCGATGTTAGTTCTAAAGACCAAGAGAGCAAGAAGGGGCAAATGACAATACATACCTGATGACATCATCACAGAAACAGTGTGAGTTATGAACTTGCATCAAATGTCATGGCTTATGAATATAACTTTGTACAGTATATAACAAAATAACTTTATTTTAATGTTACCATATACTACCCATCATCATTTCTATGCTGTCATGTTTATTTCAGATGCTGCTCATTCCCTCTACCTTTGGTATATATCAGGAAAATGCAAATATTCAGATATTAGTTTAAATAAAACACATTTTTGTTTCAAACTTTTCTGGGAAACAATTAGCCTTAAAACAAATAGGAAATAGCTCAAGGTTATTAATAATTTTACCAACTAAAAGCAATATATGCAGCTTTTCCATTTTAGAAGATAGCAAGAGATTCTTTAGTAGTCACCTCTCCAAGTCCTCACCTGAAATATGTGTGTATAAAATAACTTCACTCCTCCTCTATATTTAGTAATACTCCTCTTATTTAAAACTTCCTTTTTTTTCTATTTGTAGTCTTTTGCAGAAATGTATCTGAATATCACATAAATACTAGTAGTCATATTTGCATTTGACTGTCCCAAATCAAGCTTTCAGTAAGAAGTCCAGTAAGACTAAGTTGGTTGGACTGTGTTTCAAGATTTATCAAGGTTATATGTTTCTTTTCTAATACATTTTATTTTCTGCTTGAATGCTTTTTAAATTCTTGTTCCTACAGAAGTGTCGACTGGGCACTCATAAGTTCTTATAAAAAATTTTTTGAATTCTATCAGTAAATAATTGTTCATTTAAAAAAAAATATGATGTTCTTTCAATCAAGTCAAGCTTAGTTTTGCCCATATTTTTAATAGCTTAGTGTGTTAACTTTGTATTATGCTAAAATATTATTATCTTCTAGGCTAATGAACATGAACTGGTGCATTCACTGCAGGCAGTGACTATCATATTAGGAACGGCATTTTAGAACACCAATACAGAAACTAGGAAGAAAAGTGCTGCTAGCTGAATTCAAAAACATTCCAACTGTTTCTGTCATCCACAAACCTCAAATTGATATTCACTTTGAAGCAACTGCTGTGTTTATTATCTAGGTTCTATTATAAAAGGCAAATATTTTAATGTAGATGAAATATGCACATTATGGAATTTTTTAATCATCAGCTATAGTGATAACAGAGTTGTAAGTTTGAAATCAGGGACATGTGCTTTATCATACAAGTGTAATAATACAGCAAAACCTACTGGAAAAACATATTGAGCTTTTATGCACTTAGCATTCTGCCTGTTGCTTATTGGAATATCACTTTTGATACGTTTTCTTCACCATTGCAACTGCTTTGTTGTTGTTGTTTTTAAAAAATGTCATCAGATGCAAATCTGAAATTAGAACCAATTTCATCTCTAAAATTACAACATCAGGCTATGTAGGGAAAAGAGATTTCAATTTTCAAAGGTACAATCATCATAAAATAATACCAATGGAATATTAATTAATATACTTCAGTGTGTTCTCTCAGGTTTAATATTCTCTCTTATGTACAGTGGAAATGCAATTAATCCAAGCTGACTGGAGTCATGAAAGTGCTTTGTATATTGTTCTGTAGTCATATCTGACTAGTGGACTGGTGGTGATTTTATCAATGCCAATGTGTTTAAGTAGTGCTCCAGAAGTTTTTGGATTGGACCCAAAACCGCCTATCACTGTTGATATGGTATTTGTTTTATTTTGACAAAGTTGTTCTCCTTAGCAACTCTTTGTATTTTATTTTTATTATTTTCTCCAGTTCTTTCTCTTTTTTTCTGCAATCTCCAATCTTATTTATTACTATTGTATATTTTATTTTTAAATTAATATTTTAGCATGGATGTTTGAACTATAGCATGTATATTTTTACATGGGAAGTTATAAGGAATTTTGAGATTTTGTTCTTAGTGTTGTTCTTTGCATCAAAATCAGGGGTGAAATCCAACAGCTTCTGACAGGTTCTGGAGAACCAGTAGCGGAAATTTTGAGCAGTTTGGTGAACTTGCAAATACGATCTATGGCTGGCCTTAGAGTGGGGAGGGAATGGAGATTTTGCAATATCCTTCCCCCAGGAATGGGGTGGGATTGGAGATTTTGCAGTATCCTTCCCCTGCCACACCCACCATGCCACGCCCACTTCATGTTAAGACTAGTAGGGTAAAAACAAACTAATACTTTAAATGCTGTATTTGAAAAGCATGACATTATTGACTAAGAAGATGTATATATCTTATTGTAATATCACTTTCCACATTTATTTACACTATAATATAATAATGTAATGCATTATACCTTACATTGTATGCAGCTTACCCAAGAAACTGTCTTCTGTCTTCACATCAGCCCATCCCACTTAATCAGGCTGGGATGGTATGTTGCAGATGACTTCAGTTAAAGAATTCCAATCAGTGGACTATTGCCCCCACCCTTGGGAACATCCCCACCCCAGAGGTGAGGTAGGTTCCCACTCTCCTGGACTTTTGAACATATTTAAAGACCTAACACTGCCACCTCATTTGGGGCTTGCAGAGGAGCATGCAGTCATGCAGCTAGTTAGTGTCCTCAACAGGGGTGAAATTCACTTACCTTCCCTACCGGTTCACAAATGTGAGAGCATGTGCAGAGGGTCAAAATGGGACATGATGACGTCCGGGTGGGCGGGCGGAGCGTCCCACCACCGGCACTACCAGATCGCATGATCCGGATAGATCTGATTGAATTTCACCACTGGTCCTCAAGCCTCATCCCCACCTTTAATTAATATTGAATTTTAAACATATTTGCTATTATTTTAATTTTTAAAATTTTGTTATATTCAGTTTTTATATTTTTACCATTTTTTCCATATACTATCTAGAGGCAGTTTGTAAATATGATAAATAATACATTAAAAAAAATCTGTACAACTCATTTGCCAATATTCACTTTTATATGCGGTAGGCATTGTAAGGTCACAGACTGAACTAAGCCTCATTAAGGTAAATCTAAATTAGTGGATTTGTGAGATACAGGTAAAGGTAAAGGTTTCCCTGTCAGTTGTCTCCAAGTCTAGGGCACAGTGCTCATATCCATTTCTTGGCTGAGGGAAGAGTGTTATCCAAAGATATTCTCCATGGTCATGTGGACAGCTATATGCCAAAGGCAGATGGAACACTGTTACCTTCCACTGAAGTGGTACCTATTTATCTACTCACATTTAAATGCCTTTGAACTGCTAGGTGGGCAGGATCTGATATATCACTTTTGAGATATAAAGGTACAAAAAAGTGTTTTAACGAAGCACTGTTATTCCCTTGCATGCAAACATCATTCCACATATTACTTTTTAGTACTTCAAACATGTAGCTTTATCTCATTAATATTGTTTCCTAGGGCAAAGTAAATGCTTTGCAATGGATTTCTTTCTCTCTTCTATTCTTAAATCCCCAGTGAAGTTTAAGATTGGCTTTGAAAGATTAACTTATGTTCATTGCAACTTTTATGGGAGCTGAAAGGGGAGAGATTATATTTCCCCATCTTAATTCTGCTGATGAAAATTCTTCCATCCCCAGAACAACCTTATTCGGTTTTATCCATACTGTAGTATTCTCTTCCAGGGACTTAAATATCTCTCTGAATTACTAAAATTAGTTACTAGATTGTCAACAGTAGAGATAGTGTTTAACAGTCCAAAATGCCATGAGGAATAATCTAGCTAATGAAGGCAGCCTTCATTACACTAATGTGCGGATAATATGAACTTCAAATACATTTTAATTTCTACATTAATTGTTTGGGTAATGAGGAAGGCATTTTGTAATGGAATAGAAGAAATGCTTTCCCAATAATAGGTAAATGTCATGCATTCATCCAATTCACAAAATCAATTTACATTGATAGTGCGATACATACATGGCCAGTAATGATATTTTTCTCCCAGCCATTCTGCTATGCCCTTTCAGTGTCCATAAGGATATGCAGCTTGTAGATCATAATATAGATGCTTATCACAGCTGAGACATTTAAGCTGTATAGCACTTGTCTGTGAGTCAATAAACCTTTTTTCCACAATTTTCCATAGTTTTTTTAAAAGTACAATTGCATTAAGTGTTGCATGAACTTTAATGAGTGGATTCTTTAAAGCAGTGGCTTTTTCTTTTTTAGGATTGTGCAGAAATGTGAAAACAATTGGGCTAATTTAATTTAATTTAATTAATTAATTTACTAATTTACTAATTAATTAAAAAACTAATTTAATGAATAACCGCATTTGACTTTGGAAGAATAGAATAGAATAGAATAGAATAGAATAGAATAGAATAAGAATAGAATAGAATAAGAATAGAATAGAATGTAAAAAGATATGATTTCTGTAATAGAGTTGTCAAAGTCTGGAATGCTCTACCTGATTCAGTTGTTTCAGCTACAGGTTTTCACAGTTTCAGTCACAAATTGATTTCCATGGACCTTATATCATACTTAAGCGGTCAGTAGAGGGGGCGTGCATAAGTGCACTAACGTGCCTAATGTCCCTGTCATTGTATTTTTATTCTTTTATTCTTGCTCTTTTTTTTGTTTGACAAATTCTAGAATAGAATAGAATAGAATAGAATAGAATAGAATAGAATAGAATAGAATAGAATAGAATAGAATTTGTTCAGCAGTAATCCTATACCATTTCAGACAAATGGTTGTCCAGTCTTTTCTTAAAAACTTCCAATGTTGGAGCATTCACAACTTCTAAAGGCAAGTTGTTCCATTGATTAATTGTTTTAACTTCAAAGATTATAGATTTTGATAGGTTTTGTTGTAGGCTCTAATATATTTGAGAAAATATATTAGAGAAATATATTATGAGAAAATAGAAACTGGAAGCTGTTATCAGGCATGTTTGCCATATAGGCATAGGAAGTATCTCAGACCTTGATAGATAAAGTGGTCAGAGGATATTACTAACATCACAAGCAGAAACTTATGAAAACTTACAGGCGCAGTTACTGAAAGACAATTCAGGTAAACTAATGTCCATTGGACCATGGGAAGTTGGTAGCGATTAAAAACCTGAACAACAAGACCAACTACCCCAATATTTACTGTTATCTACTCTTATTGATACCAGTTCTGCTGTTGGTTTTACTTCAGGATGTAATATTTAATATGTAATTAAATTTGTAATATTTAGTACCTTTAAACACAGAATTTTATCATTATATGCTGTCTCTTTATTGGACATGAAAATCCCTGAATTATGGTTTTGTTATTAGCTCATAATTGTCAGATTGCAATTTGGGTTCAGATAAGTACAAGGAAGATGCATGTCATTCTTTTACAAATCTCATTACTGTAAATTGGATAGCACAGTATAAAATATCTTTTTCAAAAAGACCCTTTTCCAAGACCAGTTGGAAATGACCAGAAGGTAGGTGGCTGTCAAATTAATCCTAACATTTTAGGCTAGAGATATTGTACTGTTTGGAAACAGTGTCTACCTCACTATATAATTTATATATAAATTAATTTTGTCTGGAGAATCCAATAAAACTTGTCTTCAGAATAAGAGCACTGGTAAAAAGAAAAAAGAAACAAAAAGAAAGCAAAGTGTCAAATTTATCTAGTCTGGAAGACCTTTAAAACCACAGTAATAGCAGCAGAGCTAACATTCATTTCACAGACAATCAGTGTTGGGAACTATTAAAAAAGGGAAGCCAGATCAAAAAATTGAAATCTTGCTGGAAAAGGGGAGGAAGGAAAGAAGGGAAAGGTTAATAAAAACCTGCAAGCAGACAGCAAAGATTCAATAAAGGATTTTGAAGAAGATATTATTGTTAATATTTAGTTCATGCAAACAATGCATAAGAAGTAAGGTCATTGGAAGACAAAAGAAGAAAAATAGTAAAGAAGTTGAATGAATTGTTTTGCGACTATGTATGTAACTAACACGTAGTTTTCTTTTTTAAGAAACCTATGAAGCCTCTGAATTCCATTAAATACCATAGTTTCCTTTTTATTATGGTATATTCCTTTCATTCAAAATCTTGAGCATTTATCCTTTCTTATGCTAAAATCTTGTTGAATAAGGCAGTAGGTTGGAGGTTTTGTTTTGTATTACTTGTTTCTGGTTAAACAGATTTGCAGATTTTCATCCAGCTGGAACATTGCTTTCATTCAGCTGGTTGAAGATTCATTAAAAACAAGCTTATGAAATCTTTATGTATAAACAATGAAACAAATGGAGTTATGGCAGAAGAAATTTGTTCTATAATATTGACTATAATTCAGTGCAATGGATATTGAAGCCAAATCTCATTAGTTGTGTATATTTTTGTTTGCTAAATTGAAGTTTATTGCATCAAGCGTTTGGTCCTATGAGATTTTATTCTTTTTTACTTTGATTTGGTCTCTACATTTATGTTTTTTCAGGCTTGTCTTTACAAAATCCAGGATAAACAATCTTATCACATGGTAACAGACAGACCTACTCAATAAACCCAGATGGGTAGAATAGCATAACATCTCAGATTTATAGCAGAACTCATCATTGCTGTAGAAAGGGATGACCTGCACTACTACACATTTATGTGCTTGGTTGTCCACTGTTGCTGTATTTGCCTACCTAAGATGCAGTAGAAGATTATTGTCGATCATGGAAGAATGAAAAAGGTAAATATTAGTAGAACTATAAACATTTAGGGCTCAGAAATATTTAAGAACCTTAGAAAAATCCTCTTGCCTATCGGTATCAATTGCGCTGACTAAAAAAATTACAAGGGAAAATATTGGGTGAGGGAAAGTTGTTCGTTTCTGCAATTGTATTAACAGCACTCATTTCAGATCAATGATTCCTCCCTCTCCCCACCAGCCTACAAAGCTTTATCATTTGACAATGTACCCCAAGCTGGTGTCATCCCAATTTATTAGTACTTTTCTTGAATTTCCAAAAAGAATGGCTAATATTAGTAGTAGAAGTGATCTTTTAGCCAATGAGAAAGGTTCTTATCTATAATCTCATCTTTGATTAATTAATCTCTGCTTTTATGCAGAGTACCTATTAGGATTGCACCAAGCAACCAGAAACAATTTATTTAGCAAATGCAATGCATGAGCTTACTTGGTCCCATAAGCAGCCATAATAGCCATACCCTCAAATAATTTTAGAAATGCTGACAAATAATACCTAGAAAAAAGTAAGTACTAACCAATGAGATTCTTCAGATGTTTAGTTAGATATCAGTAGGATGAACATTGGAATCCCTATACATTGGAATAAATAGTGTAAATATTTGAAGCATGTCATCTGTTTTATGCCATGCCCATAAATATTCCAGGTCATTAAAACAACAACTACCACCAGTAAGTCTATAGCCTTAATTTTGTTAAAGCTGATACAGAGTAAGTGATCTCTTTAAAAGTATGGCACAGTTTTCATTGCTCTTTTTAGTCCTAATGGTGATTTATATACAGATGAACTTAAAGTTGTGAACAGCCAAAAAAAGAAACTAATGGATCATTGAAGTAATCACCCCAGAGTTTTCTCTCAAGGAACAAATAACCAGGTTCAAATTATCACATGTGAAGACATAGCTCTCTGGAGAAGACCCGAATACCGGGAAAAGTAAAGGAAAGAGAAGAGGATGATCAATAGCAAGGTAGCTGAATTTGGTTATTGTGGCAATACGTACATTGATGAAAGACTTGCAAAAATAGGATAGAGATAGGTGATCATGGGGAAAATCTATGTGATCGGTAGGATTCAAAGAATGACTTGATGGTACATAATCAAGTTGCCTTTGGTTTACTGGATTAACTTTGGAAGATAGCATTCCTTTGGTTAAATGCCCCATTATCAAGTTGATGGGAAAACTGAATGCTATTAGGGTAGTTTATTCTACTCTCTGTCTAGTTAAACTATTTATATAAGATGGCACCTTAATATTAGTCTGCTGTTCTTATATAAAATGCATATGAGGGCAAAGAAGTGATGATACATTAAGTGGAGTATGCATTTATGACAAAGGTATGTTCCTAGATTTTGATTCAAGAGATACTTGCACTCTATAAAGGAAGCATACAAATCTGCCTTAGGCAATTAATGGTAAAGATGAAAGTCAGTTTGGATGACTTGACTAAATTTTTGTTTATTTGCCTGTATTCTCTTCTTTCAACCAAATCATTTGTAATACAGATATTTGACATAGAACATGCTAGTAATAGGCTGATAGGATTAAAGTAAACGGAGTCATCTGTCTTGCCTTTCTTCACAATGTAGTCAATTATGTCCAAACTTTACTTTGCATAGATTAGCTTCTCCATCAGTATAAGGTGGGTACTGTCTTTCATCTGATTGGAATGAGGATTGTCTTCTTGGTTCAGCGCCCTGGTAAGAAGGGCATATTCCTGACCTGCTAGTCTTTGTAAGGCACCAAGGACCTGGTTTTCCCTTAGGCATTATATTGACAGCTCCTCTTTAAGGGACAGGTAGGAAGGTGACTGCCCAGAGGCACATGTTTTATGTGCTTCCCCCCCACCCTTATTCTCTGCTTGATATATTTGCAATTTTAAATCTTATTAGGCATATAAAACTTCATTTTTGTATTGGACAAGCATATAAATTAGTAAAAAAACCAAAAGAATGAGACCCGGATGGATAAGCACCAATCTGAACAATTTCGTATCAATTGGAGGATATTAAAAACTGTCATAGTGTCTTTCTGGATTTGAGTTGCCAAAATGTTCTTAAACCATGACTAGTTCCCAGTCAAGCAATTGTTTGTCATCTATGTCCAGTCAAAAATTATAAATACAATATATAAATGTATTAACAAATTATTGATATTAAACTATGGATATTATCTTGGAACTACAGGGGACATTTACTAATGAACAAGTCATGGTAAAGCTTAAGCAAAGGAGTCTGGACATAGAATTTCAAACTGAATTTAGCAATATTTTTACAAGGACTGAATTTTTACAAGAATCAGTTAAAGTAGATTGGTACCTCAAGCAAAAAGTAACTCACAATTATCACAGGTCTTTCACTGAAATATAGTTGATACCATAACCTAAGCAGTTCTTGAATATAGATTCAAAATGAGCCATTTTGCAGAAAGAATCTGGCAGTATAGAGTTGTAATAAAATTGACTACTTGGCATCAAATAATTGGGCTGTTTCATCCAAATTAATTATGAGGCAATAACTAACAAAGTGATCTACGATCAATATGGAAAGTTGCTCTATATTATTTGAGAGTTCAAATGTTGATATATTGCCAGAATTAATTTAGTCTTTGATCACTTCATTCTATTTATTTATGCAGTCCACTAATCAAAGAGAGATGAATTAGCAATATTTATCACTTGACTGACTTTGTTTTAGATAAAAACAAGTGACAAAGCAATGTTAATGAGACTACCGCAGTATATTTACAGTTTCAATTTACTGCTGAAGTGAGCTTTAGTGGAGGAGAAAATTCATGGATCATTTAAAATTGATTTTTGAGTTTTCTCATGCACTGATCCATTTCCATATTTTGACTGCCGTAAAAATCTAAAGTATTTTGCATTCCATTCCACAAATATTTATTTTTCTCCCTCATTAACACCTACTCTGTTATAATATAATGTAACATTAATCAATAGATTTAATATATTTTTAAAAGCTAGTTATATTCTTTGTGTGGGGAGATACATCTGGGGGAAAAAATAACCACTGAGTGTGTTACAGGCTAAAGTAAGTGTGGTTACTGGTGGAATGCAGACTGTTCCAGTGCCACCTTTTTGAAGTCTTCAGAGCTCCTTAGATTCATGCCATGGTATTCCATGGCAAAGTAACAGTTTTGGGGTTATATCAGGGGTGGACTGCTGGGGGTTCGCAGGGATTCGGGAGAACCTCTAGCTAAGATCCGCTGCAGTTCAGAGAACCCCCAAATCCTACTCCTGGCTGGCTCCTCCCACTCCACCCTGCCCCTCCCAAGAGTCTCCACATGGCCCATTTTGGATGCAGATAAGTGCAGGGCATGTTCGGAGGCTCAGAGAGGGAGAAAAATGGGCCTACCAGAAGTTTGGGAAGGCCAGAAGTGGGCCCGTTTTGGCCTCCAGAGGGCCTCCAGAGCTTGGGGAGCCATTTTCGCCCTCCTGGAGGCTCAATGAAAGCCTCCAGAGCCCAGGGATGGCAAAATGCCCCTAAGCCCACCCAGGAACTGGGAACAGAACCCCTTGCTAATTTTTTTGAAGCCCACCCCTGGGTTATATTAGATTTTAATTTATGTTTATTTGTTGTTTTCCAAAATGAAGGTAGAAAGTAATCCCTTAACCTTTTTTGAGGCAAAACATGCTCCCTGCATATTTTAAAACCCACCATCATGGAATATGAAATAATAATAATATCAAGTCCAGAGACATTTTCAGTAACAACCTCTCACAGACTTCTTTGTTGACAAATTTTGGGTGTTCCATTTCAGATGATTGTTATGCTTCATGAAAAATATGTGCAGAAGATGATGGTCAATGTCATCATCATTTAACTGTAATTTCACGCAAAATTTTATTTTGTTTCCTACTCAATATCTACATGAAAGAACTAGAAGAAGATACCAGATACTTTGGTAATATTGATACTTTGGTGATACTTCACATGACATATTAGTACCACTTTATAAAGCCTTAGTGAGGCCATAACTAGAATACTGCATCCAGTTTTGGTCACCACATTACAAAAAATATGTTGAGATTTTGGAAAAAGTGCAAAGAAGAGCAACTAAGGTGATTAAAGGCCTGCAAAATAAAATATATGAAGAACAGTTTCATGATTTGGCTTTGGCTAGTCTAGAGAAAAGAAGGACTAGGGAGGACATCATAACGGCATTTCAGTATTTGAGAGGCTGCCACAAAGAAGAGAGGGTCAATTTATTTTCCAAAGCACCAGAGGGCAGGACAAGAACCAATGGATGGAACCTAATCAAGGAGAGAAGCAACCTAGAATTAAGGAGAAACTTCCTAACAGTGAGGATAATTAACCAGTGGAACAGATTGACTTCAGAAGTTGTGAATGCTCCAACACCGGAAGTTTTTAAGAAGAAACTGGACAGGCACTTGTCTGAAATGGTATAGGGACTCCTGCTTGAGCAGGGGTTGAACTAGAAGACCCCCCAAGGTCCCTTTCAGCTCTATTCTGATTCTGATTGATTTGCAAATAGTTTTCATTACTCTTCTGGAGATGAGATGGAATACAGTATCTGGTTAAACAGAGAGAGACCGTTGTAGACCATGCTATTACTATTTTCATTTCCTTCATATATACAGTATGTCATTAGGAGAGAAGAATATCTACTCTATATGATTTAGAAATCTGCTCTTAATTTATTCTACATGTTCATACTACTGAACCATTTGTGAAGGCTAGTAAAACTGATGATTCTATTTAACATGATGATGGTGGTGATGATGATCATGATCATGCTAATGATTATAATAATGCAGATCTGCATACCTAAAATCTGGGGTTTTTTTTCCCTCTGAGGCAACAAAAATAATGTGAAATAATCCTGCATAAGGAAGAGGGATTGGGAAGTGGCTGCCTGTCCTTAAGAAGAATTTTGCCTGAGTACACCCAGTATTAGGAGTCTGAAAAATGGACAGCATGAGATCTATATAACAGAGCAAGTTTTTCTGGCGGTTGAGAAAAGTGACAGGATGTGGCTGCTGTGTAAAATGTTTAGTAAGCTCCCCAGGCACCTATAGTCAAAGCAATTTCATTTGCATTCTTCTTGTGTTGTAAGTGGTCATTTCCCCAATGCTATCAACCAACTATAACTGGTGACAGTTTTACAAACCAAGACAGGATCTCTAACAGAAAAAAAATGTAGTTATTTACTAGCTTCAGAAACGCATCTATATGAGAGAGGGCTGGTAAATCATATTTTTTTCCAGATTGTCTGCTCAGAGCATTTTTGTCAACATGTATAGAGAGGCATTCGGAAGACCCAGAAGATTTTCCCAATGCCAGGTCCCCTCTTCTATTTATATATAATTCAACACACATTTCCAAGTGCCTGTCTTTAGTTGAAAGAAGGGTAGGAAGATTATTTTGCTCTGAGATGAGATGAGATGAGATTGCTATAGAGTAAAAAGATTTGATCACCATTAGTGTTTTTATTTTATTATGTATGTATGTCAGTTTATTATATGTACAGCCGTAGGTCATTACATAATATTGATATAGAACAGGTTCAGAATAGACAGCTTAATCTTTTTAAATAAATACTGAATTAATATGAGGTTGAATTAATCACGTAAACTAGAGTCAATACTACAGAATAAAAGCACTTTCTAAAAGCTAGCTTCTTAGTCCTAGACCTATTCCAGACACTTAATATCTGCATTTGATTCAACAAAGATATTCCAGGGAGAAACTGTCATTACTTCAAATCTACAAATATGCTGATTTCTATATCTGCTGATGCTTCAACATGTTGAAGTACTGATAAACTAGGAAATTATAATCTGCATGTTTCATTTTTGGTCTTTTATCAAAATTTTGTGACTATTAATTTTCACTGAAGAAATTTTGGCAGAATGCATGCAAAATCTAAAATGGATGGGTGGGTGAGTGAGGGGTGGGTGAATGGGTGGAAGGAAGGAAGGAAGGAAGATTTCTGATGTTTCCTGCTACCCTGCTATCCTGCTATCCTGCTTAAAAAAAACCCAACCCCAAGGGGAAGCTGACAGGAAGTTGGAAACTGTTCCCATTCCTAGGTATATCTCTAAAACAACAACCCAACAGGGAACAGGTTGTCTGATAGAAAGGAAACCAGGCAGGGGTGAAATCCAAAATTTTTCCTTACTAGTTCTGTGGGCATGGCTTGGTGGGCATGGCAGGAGAATGATATTGCAAAATCTCCATTCCCACCCCACTCCAGGGGAAGGATACTGCAAAATCTCCATTCCCTCCCCTCCTGGGGGAAGGATATTGTAAATTCTCCATTTCTACCCCACTTTGGGGCCAGCCAGAGGTGGTATTTGCCAGTTCTCCGAACTACTCAAAATTTCCGTTACAGGTTCTCCAGAACCTGTCACAACCTGATGGATTTCACCCCTGAAACCAGGTCTCTTCCTCTTGGGACTGATGGATAAACAATTTGAACTTCATTTTTGTATATGATAACCACAGCATAATTAGTGTAGGCATAAAGATTTGGCAATATCTACAATGAGTTGGTGAAGATGCTAGAATTTGTTGAGGTTGCCAAATTGCTTGATTAACAGTAACAGAGTTGGAAGGGACCTGGGAGGTCATCTAGTTCAACCCCTGCTCACGCAGGAGACCTGTACTAGGGATTCAAACCGCAGAACTGCCAACCTTTCTGATAGACAAGCCACTGAGCCACCTAGTCAGTTTTTGATTAGAGAAAGAACAATATGTACTTTTATTGTTGATTGGAAAGCCTTTATGGACTTTGCATTCAAAAAAATCTTACGATTTGTGGTTTTGATATTTAAATAAGGTTATAGACAAAAGAGAGTCATGATGTAATTTTTTAAAAAGGGGGGATTTATAATTGTACTTATAACTGCTATTGAGAAGATTGGAAGCCATTTCTTTGTATCTTTTTTTCTTTCTTTACTATTATTCTTTTACGTTTTCTTTCTTTCACTTTTAGCTCTTTAATTTCTTTATTTTATTTTCTTCCTTACTCTATATTATACTGTATTCATTTTTAATCTTTACATATTAAAATGTCAGGTAATTTTCTCTACTTTCGAACATGCTTCAGCCTCTTTTGGGTAAGAAATATTACACATAAAAACGTAAGAAAAAAAGATTATAGGCAGGAGATCAAAGAAAAGAAAAGAAAATATTTATTATGTTTGCTCTTTTCAGTTTTGATGAAATGTAGATTAATATGGGAATCACTGCAAGGGCAGCTAATAGATAGTAGATGATCATCATCCAAAGGATTTAAATCTTTGCAAGTACAGATTGACATGGCATATAAAATGATGGAAATGTTGGTGCATATTTGTAGATGCCTTTTGTCAGTATATTCATTGATTTCTGACTGAATTTCTATTTCTATTATTTAATATCTGAAAATTATTATTCTTTTAACGGATAATAAACTTTAATAAAGTTATTCCCTTAAACATATTTGTTTCAGTAAAATACATTTGTGTGGGTTTTTTTTATTTATACAGTCAATGTTTGAACATATAAACATTTATATTAAGTATAAATAAAAGAACAGGACTAATCAAAGTCCCCCCCCAAAAAAACCCCAACATCAGACAGAACTGAATAAGAAGAGGAATAAAAGATTTCAAATAAGATACTGCGTATTACTTGAAATGTATAGTACATGTTGAGTAAACTGAGATGGTGCCATCTTTCTAAGGTGCAGAGGTGGGAGATGCTTATAGAGAGGCCAAGTTAAAATCTACCAACTCTTGGAAAGCTTTTTCTCTGTGTATCTAAACTAAGTGACCCCATCCAGTTTCACGATGCAAATATTTGTGATCTCTGACACTAGAAGAGATTCACCTATTCATTTCTGAGATCTCAGACTACACAAACCAACAGGAGGCTCATCATTTTCACATGGAGAACTCTGTGTGATAAATAAGGAATTAGACAGTAACCTGCCAATCTGTAGAGCAGTGAAAAATAGTAGATTTCAATATGAGTATGTGATATTGTTATTGTTACTTTCACTATGAAAGAACCTGTTTTTTATCATCGATACTATGGACTAAAGTTAACAGGTTTCTACCTAATTAAAAGTGTAATAGTGTGCTTGTGACTTAAAATAAATCTGTTTCACATGACTATATAATTTGTACTTTCACCCCTTCCTAAACCCTTTTGAAACATTTTTTTACATTTTATCAATGGTTTCAAGCAGTGGTGGGTTGCTACTGGTTTGATCCAGTTCGGACAAACCAGTAGCAACGGCAGCAGGAGGTTCCGCCCACCTGCCCGGATGTCATCAAATGATGTGCGTGTGAGCGAAGCATGCAAGTGAACTGGTAGCAAAGGTAAGTGAAACCCATCACTGGATTCAAGAGCTTAAAAATTACTGTCCTTGGGTCTGGTGTAAGGATTGGATGCACAAATGGAATGGAATAACTGCCCATTATCCCTCACATACATTTTAGACAGTGTTTATATCTAAATCTGAGGTTTAGAAATAGAAATCTGAGAATTGTGGCAAGTTCATTTCAGAAGGAAAATAAATAATCATCTTACATCAGTACATTTCAAAGAGTGCAGCTACTTCCAGTTTGCAGAAGGCTTGTTATAATTGTCTGTTTGAGTAAACTTTAAAGCAGTTAAAGATGTTAGCAACAAAGGAAAGGTGGCAATTTATCTTTTGAGGGTGGGAAGGAAATTGGAAACATCCTAATGAATGGGTTAAGGTTTTCTTTCACTCATTTCCACACCCAACCTTCAGAGATTTTTGTACCTGTGTCTGAATTTCTTTCTGTAAATTTTTATGTGATGATCTACTGTGTAAAACCTCCCCGCTTTTTCCAGGCATCCGGGGAAAGAAGAAAACATAATCATGAAGAAAATGATCTTCTGGAGCTTTTTCCAGATAAGCAAGCAGGGATAGGCAGGGAGGTACTTCATAGTAAAGATAAAGGCAACCATTCATAGCTTCAAAGGATGGTTTAATTTGCCAGAAGCATCCAACCTGGGTTAACCTTGCTCTTAGGACCAATTTCTGAATGTACAGTTTTCTTCAAATCACAGTTTTGGCAATCAAGATACTACAACCCTATTTAAATTTTCCTTTACAAGTCCCCATAATACTGGATCCAGCACTACAACTTGTATATTCTCCAGGACCAAAAAATATTACATTTGATCACTCCACCCCGCCAGAAGCAGCAAATTCACCAAAAAGGACTCCTTTTTCCTCTTCTTGTGATCAAACAAGATTTTAGGTTCTTGTAAAAATCTTACACATTTGGTGAAATGCCAGGGGCTTAGAAGGACATTCCTATCTTCACTAAGTATATTCATACTTAGCAATTATAAAGTGTTTCCTGCATTACCTGGGGAGGCTGACAACTATTCAGTATAGTTAGCTTATTTTTGAACTGATAGAATGCAAATTATCCAATATGCAGTTAATTATTTGATTATCTTCAATCTCTGAATAATGGCTTGTTTCATGTTCAAGAAGTACCTTTTCTTCATTTAATTTTCAGATAATGGTCCATTGGGAATCTAGATGGGATCAAGGTCTCTGGTAGTAATGCAGAGTATAGATCAACCAGTGTCAGCAGCTTTGTGTGAGAGAATTTAATTTCTCTTTGTCTCATATGTGTATACTTTTCAACATTTATACAGTCATGTGATATGTTGTAAGCAGCTTTAGACATGTTAGATTCATGCTGCAATATTGAGGTTAACTAATTATAAATAGGTGACGTGGTGGCTTAATGGCTAAGACACTCAGTAACACTGAGCTTGTCAATTGAGAGGTCGGCAGTTCAGCGGTTCAAATCCCTAGTGCCGTGGAATGGGGTGAGCTCCTGTTGCTTGTTTCAGCTTCTGTCAACCTAGTAGTTCAAAAGCATGTAAAAAATGCAAATAGAAAAATACGGACCACCTTTGGTGGGAAGGTAACAGTGTTCCGTGCACCTTTGGCATTTAGTCATGCTGGCCACATGACTGTGGAGTTGTCTTCAGACAGCGCTGGCTCTTTGCCTTTGAAATGGAGATGAGCACCACCCCTTAGAGTCAGAATGACTAGCACATATGTACAAGGGAAACCTTTACCTTTTTAATTACAAATGCCTTTGACCAATATGTGCTCCTTGGAAGAGCTTTATAGCTCCCGCTGCCTTAAGAAAATCCAAAACTTTCTTAAAGACCCATCTCATTCTGGGCACCCTTTTTTTAAAACTATTACCATCTGGCAGATGGTACAGAATAATAAAAAGAAGGACAAATAGGCTGAAAAACAGCTTCTATCCCAGGGCAACAACTATATTCTACTATATAGTGCAATATTAATGCAATATCAAGGATTTTCAATTCAATTGTTTCGAATGTGAAGAATGTGTGTTTTTGTTTTATTTTTATAATTATAATATACACTGAAGATGGCATTTAATTTCATTGTATGAGGTGAAATGACAATAAAGTAAACTAACTAACTATATTATAAATGAACAGGGTGATAGGGATATTTTACAAATCTCCTTGGCAGTCTTTTTTGTCCCAGTAAAAAGAAATTGTATTAGGCTGTCATAAGTAAGGCTGAACTTCTTGGCATCCTCAGGAGTGCCATACCAAAAATAGGAGGTTATTCAATAAGCCTTAAATGCACTTTTGTTGGTGTGTATTTTACAGACTACTTGGAATAATCTGGATTATCTGAGAGAAGATTACAGAGTGGCACAGAAAATGCATAATATAGAAAGAGGAACATACTGGTCTTGAATTGTGATCATAGTAACACTTGCAAAATAATTATGACCAATATTTGTTTTAGAGTCCAGATAAAATCAAGGTCAGCCATAAGCGTCTAGCTTTATCCTTCATCCATTTGACTATATCTTTTATCCATACAAGTCCCTTAAACAATAATAAAATAATCTGCATAACAATATATAGTTCTCTTCAATTCCTTTGCATTCCAGCAATCTGAGTCAATAGAAGGTAGTATAGAAGGATTCTAGTATGGTTCAAGATAATGCTATTTAGGTCTCCAATGATTCAGGTGTACTCCATCCTTTGACTAGGTATGAGCTAATCAAGAATGATCAGAACAAACTTTTTTTAATAACAGTTTATACTGCCGAGTTACCTAACAAAGAATTATCTGGCTTTTTGAGAAATTTCACCCGTCTCTATTCTGCCTCCAATTAAACCTCAGGATTAGGGTATTATCCATCTGTGTCTGAGTGTGCACCCATAAAAACATGCATGCATACCTACATACACATACACATACACATACAACAAATACATATATGCATATAATGATACATTTTCACATGCATATGAGGCCACTGCCCATGTTTAGTAGCTTAGTTCAGAATAGCAGTGAAGCTTTTTTTTTTCTTCAGTTTTCTCAATTTGTTGATTATCTGCTTGATTATTAGAAGCATGCCAACTTGAATATATGAGAAACAGCTAAATATTTCTGGTTTAATCTTTTTTAAAAAAACCAACCATGAAAACTAGGTAATGCCATCAATTGTACAATATTGGAAACCACATAGTGTCATTCATGGTGTTATACTGGGTAGCTTTCACACAGCTGTTCTAATTTTAACCTCTCGCTTAATCTTTCTATATTTATTCTTTTGTTGGTCTATGTACATCTGTTTCTAGGTAGGATGCCATGACTATCCTTTTCTTTCTTGCCCCTGCAGTTTAACTAGCAGTGATTCAGAGTTATGACTTAAGAGTTCTTATCCTACTGTGACTGATAGAGAAAATATTCAGTAAAGACTACTTGGCGAAAGGGGCTTCAGCTGAAAAAATCTAAAAGAATTGCAACATATGGGAATTCAAGAAGATGCAAAGGTTTCAAAAGGTTTAATTGACATAAGACTACCACTTATGATTCAGAAGACATTTATTTTTAAAGCACTAATTTTTTGCCAAATATTCAATTTAACTATAGCTCACATATCCACTTTTATTGCTATTTCTGATAGCAACATATTTAAATTCAGTTTGATTATTATATATGGGAATTTTCAGTCCAATATATTGTTGCTTCTGGGCATCAAAGGAATTGTATAAAGAAAACAGAGTTTAATTATAATTGAGATCAATTAATATATCTATGTGGCTTCAAACCATTATATATAGACATATCTATATCAATACATAATTTCAAACACAGTTATTTTATATTACTTGATGACTTTTATCCAATCACTATTCTTCATGTTAAAAATTCTATACTTATTAATGGATATGAAAAAGTCAGACAGACCTATCTTACACATTCTTCAATGAAAAAGGCATAAATAGAGTTTCTTTTATATCCTCTCGTGATTCTTGGAGCGAATAAACATTTTTTTAAAAAAAAATACACATTTTAATATTTATGAAAAGACAACATTGAAAGAAAGAATAGACATTTGAATAATTTTGTCGAAGTCTAATTCTGCATGCAATGAGAAAATCATTGACCACTGTTACTACAGAAGTTCCAAGATTTATTATTAATTCTAGATTATCATCAGGGGTGGGTTCTACTTACCTTTACTACCGGTTTGCATTGTGCCCACATGCGCATGCTCGTGCTCTTCTGCGCATGCGCAGAAGAGATTTGATGATGTTTGGGTCAGTGGGCGGAGCCTCCTGCTGGTTTTATTACCAGTTCTATAGAACCGGTCTGAACCGGGGGCAACCCACCACTGAGTATCATCCCTGTCTATAAGCAATGAATCCTAATATATAATTACACAGGAAAAAAGTTTGAGTTGAATCTGTCAGTCAAATATTCCCATAACTCTACTTTCTAATACAATATAGATTGTGCTGGCTTATTTTAAAATAATTAAATATTACCCATGAATGTAGATTTTATGAAAAAATATTTAAAATAATGCCATTTCTTCTGTAGTTTTGCTTTTTTTAAATTGAATATTGATATAGAAATATAATGGAATGGAATTCAATGGACTTGGCATAAACACATTGAACTGGATTTAACTTTTTCATCTCAAGAGAGTGAAAATTTTAGTGTGTTCCTTTTTTGCCTTTAGCATTGATCCAAAAGAAAATATTTTGAGTACAGTAAATTTCTACAAAAAGCTAGAATCTTTTTGTGGGAGTGGGAAATGGGACATAAATGTTGACATTAGAATATATGCCATATGTTTTAATGAATATATCACAAGTACATTAACATTGATATTCTGAAACAAAAATGAAAGATTTATATTATTACAATTAATAGCAGTGCCCTAATTTTAATTCATTTGACACTGGACACAAATCACTTAAATTATCTCTAAAGAGCTTTATCAAAATTGTCAGAGCTTCTTTTCTGACAGCAAGTTTCAGCTTACTTATAGGAATTATCTTAACAGATGAACAGTCATGGTAGGCAGAGAGGATAAAATGCAACAGTTTCCAATGAATAGGACAAAGCAGTGTAGGGAAAAGAATTCATCCCATTCTATAGGATTAGTATCTAAACAATGTACAGAATTTGAAGTGCGAATGCCTATAAATTCTGCCCTGTCTGTTCCATGTTGACTGCTTATTCATTGTCAGTTTGTGTTATGGCTGAAATTCCAGTAAACAACAAAGATTTAGTTCATAGCTGTGTTAGTCCAAATCTGTGGGGAGCTACTGCCTAGTTCATCCTACCTTGGGGAACTCAACACAATTCTGTCAAAATAGCTTCATAGAATGTTACTTTTATTTTCTATGCTGTAACTGAGAGCCAGTTTGGTGCAGTAGTTAAGGCATCAGACTACAAGCCTACCTTAATCATGAAGCCAGCAAGTGAATATGATCCAGTTATCTCTTTCAACCATAGAAAAAGACAGGGGCAAAAACATCTTGCCAAGAAAACTGCAGGGATTAGTCCAGGCACTAGCTGGGTGTCAACACCAACTCAAATACATTGTGATGTAATAATTGATAAAATATCAGGCTGGGTGCCATGGTTTCATATTTTTTTTACTTACCTATTTTTCTTGAGCCCTTCACTAGTTGTCCTGTCCTACCCTTGATGGATTTGTTTGGTTTATAAATAAATATGAATTTAACATTGTGTGTATATATATTTGTGTGTGTGTATGTACAAATCCTTCAGAGGTTCTATTTTCTTCATGACAGCACTTAACTTTACTCATAGTAAGTCAGTCAATCATTTTATTCTGTTTATTCTGTTCATTGACCAGCAAAACAAAACAAAAGACACTGCTAATAATTAAAGTAGCAATGTCTCCTTTCACACTTCTTCACAGGCTTGAAAAAGGTTTTAAGGAATCAATTCATTAAAGCAACTTTAAAAGCAAAGGTACCATGAGTCTGAAATGAGAGAGAGAGAGAGAGAGAGACGAAAGAACAGAATTTTGAACTAAGGTGGTGTGAGACTAAATATTAATATTCTGTAAGAACATTCTTTTCAATATCTATAGACAGACTAAGTGCATACTTTTCATGCATATGCCAGTTGTATTCCTTTTCCTAATGATACAGTACTAAATTACTATTTTGGTAATACATTTATCACTTAAGAAGGCTTTAGTTTCTGCCCTCCTATCCCATTTTCTTTATATATTAAAACTTTTTTCTGAGGTTTGTCTCTTGGTAAATCCAATAAAATGTACTTTATAAAGTTAACAATGCACTATGTTCATTTATTTCCTATTTTTACTTAGTGGCAAGTAGAAACGGTGCCGATTACAAATGTTGCATTTGTGTAAACTCACATTTAGACTCTTCTAAAAGAGTAAATAGGTTCATCTAAAAGCTGAAATTTAAAAACTTCTTTTCTTACTTAGTTGTGGAGAGAAATGAAGAGACTGAAAAGGAGTCTAGGGTGGATATGTGGAAAATTGGAAGAAGAATTGAATAAGTAAGAACTTACATTCAAACCTTCGTGGTGATGATAAGGGTAATAAATTCTTTTCCACATTTATTGCATCCACAGATTCCTAACATGTTCCCCACTGCCACACAGTATTCTTATTTAAAATTAACAAGGCACAAGAGAAATATAGTTATACTCCTTGAAAGAGGATAGCTGGATTACCTAAACAAAGATGTGAGTCTAGAAGAATATTGCCAGAGAAAACCTAGATCTATTGGCAGATGTGGAATGTGCTGAGAAACAACAGTTGAGTTAATATAAAATAAAACTATGTTTAAGCTAGTAAAAGAATAGGGGGAAATAAGCTAAAAAGTGAAGTTTAGAAAAGTAAATTTTAAAGTTGCAGTAATCATCTCTTGGATTTCTGAATGAACTTGTTTGTATCTCCTGGACAAAGTATTGATCAGAACATCCTTTTTTAATTTCACACTTTCCTAGAATTTATGATAATGTGTTTTATCCTAAAATATACATATACAATATAAAATGTATATTTTAGGATAAAACACATTATTTTGAGGGTTCATTTCTTTGTGCTACAATATGACTCTTCCAAGACTTCCAGAGGATGTATGGGGAACTTTGCAGGCCCTCCGAGAGGATTAGTAAGTGCTGGAACAAGACTAATATGCACCCGCCCCCCGTGTATGCACATGTGCCCCCCCCGCACATGCATGGCAGAGACCCGTGCACACGGGTCAAAATTCAATAAATTACATAAATAACTGTTCACTAAGTTTCAGATTAATTAAGGTTATGTCAAAGAAGGCTGCAAGGTGGTTTTGCTATACACACAAAGTATAAACTATGAAGTATATATCCAATATTGTTTTTCTTTTTAAAAATTTGGTTTTGTAATATTTTTTTTTAATCCCCTTCATTGCTCCCTTTGAGCTCCATGGGCCATGGAACAATGTACCAGATGAATAGTGGTGAAATGCAAAATTTGTTACTACCGGTTCTGTGGACGTGGCTTGGTGGGGGGTAATGTGACTAGGTGGGCACGGCCAACTTTTTTTTTATTACTTTTAATAGCATTTTTTCTACAACCTCTTCAGCTAAAGAAGTTGTAGAAAAAATGCTTTTAAAAGGCTCTAGCGATCCCAGATGAGTTGCCTGATCATCAGAGGGTTTTTTTTTCTTTTAAAGGCAAAAAAATGCTTTTAAAAGAAAAGGCACTTTTTTTTGTCTTTAAAAAGAAAAAAAGCTCTAATGATCAGGCAACTCAGCTGGGATCACCAGAGCCTTTTAAAAACATTTTTTTACACTTCTTCAGATGAAGAGGTTGTAGAAAAAATGCTTTTAAAAAACTCTGACAATCCCAGCTGAGCTGCACGATCATCAGAGGCCTTTTTTATTTTTAAAAGCATTTTTTCTACAACCTCTTCAGCTAAAGAAGTTGTAGAAAAAATGCTTTTAAAAGGCTCTGGCGATCCCAGATGAGTTGCCTGATCATCAGAGGGTTTTTTTTTCTTTTAAAGGCAAAAAAATGCTTTTAAAAGAAAAGGCACTTTTTTTTGTCTTTAAAAAGAAAAAAAAGCTCTAATGATCAGGCAACTCAGCTGGGATCACCAGAGCCTTTTAAAAACATTTTTTTACACTTCTTCAGATGAAGAGGTTGTAGAAAAAATGCTTTTAAAGGGCTCTGACAATCCCAGCTGAGCTGCACGATCATCAGAGGCTTTTTTTTTTACTTTTAAAAGCATTTTTTTGGCTGAAGAAAAAATGCTTTTAAAAGTAAAAAAAAAAAACCTCTGATGATTATGCGGCTCAGCTGGGCATGGAAGCGGGACTACCATTGCTACCGGATCAGGTGATCCAGTCTGAACCAGGAGATTTTCACTCCTGCAGCTGAATCCCTCTCTCCTCAGACTTGCTCCTTTGACCTAGTTGCAATTTAACTAATTTGACTAATTGACTTGTGCTTGAAGCCCAGGCTCAAAGGAAATTGTGGTGAGAAAGGTCCTTTATAGGCAGTTTATCGGTCAACTATGGACTTCCCTTTTCTACTCATCTTCACCCAAAAAATCATACTAAGATTTAAAATAGCTAACAATAACTAACAATATAAGTAATTATTAAATATTAAATTAATGTTAAACCACAGCTTCCCAATATACTAACCAATATGCACCATGATGAAGCAAAATATACTTGAAGGTATTTTGTTAGGGGGGTATTTAATTTGCTATTAGGTTTTAAAATGTGTAATACTAGAGGTAATTTGGGAAGTAACAGAATTATGTGGCAAATCTGGATGCTTATTGCCTTGCAACTGGTGCTGGTTTTTTAAAATTATTATTGTGGCAGTAATGAAGAAGAAATTAAAATGTTTATTTGAAAACAAACATAAGATATAATAATTGTTAAAAAGTAATAGATAGCACCTGCTTTTTGTGTGTGTGTTTTACCATGTCAAAACACAGTAAATCATAATATTCCAATCATAATTAGCAGTTACATTGACCTCCTTTGGGGCCATGGCAGTGGGGTTGTTTTTTGTTTTTTTTTTACTTTTAAAAGCATTTTTTTGGCTGAAGAAAAAATGCTTTTAAAAGTAAAAAAAAAAAACCTCTGATGATTATGCGGCTCAGCTGGGCATGGAAGCGGGACTACCATTGCTACCGGATCAGGTGATCCAGTCTGAACCAGGAGATTTTCACTCCTGCAGCTGAATCCCTCTCTCCTCAGACTTGCTCCTTTGACCTAGTTGCAATTTAACTAATTTGACTAATTGACTTGTGCTTGAAGCCCAGGCTCAAAGGAAATTGTGGTGAGAAAGGTCCTTTATAGGCAGTTTATCGGTCAACTATGGACTTCCCTTTTCTACTCATCTTCACCCAAAAAATCATACTAAGATTTAAAATAGCTAACAATAACTAACAATATAAGTAATTATTAAATATTAAATTAATGTTAAACCACAGCTTCCCAATATACTAACCAATATGCACCATGATGAAGCAAAATATACTTGAAGGTATTTTGTTAGGGGGGTATTTAATTTGCTATTAGGTTTTAAAATGTGTAATACTAGAGGTAATTTGGGAAGTAACAGAATTATGTGGCAAATCTGGATGCTTATTGCCTTGCAACTGGTGCTGGTTTTTTAAAATTATTATTGTGGCAGTAATGAAGAAGAAATTAAAATGTTTATTTGAAAACAAACATAAGATATAATAATTGTTAAAAAGTAATAGATAGCACCTGCTTTTTGTGTGTGTGTTTTACCATGTCAAAACACAGTAAATCATAATATTCCAATCATAATTAGCAGTTACATTGACCTCCTTTGGGGCCATGGCAGTGGGGTTGTTTTTTTGTTTTTGTTTTTATGGAGCAATGTGAAGGGCAAAAACTCACCCAATGAGTAAGGATTTCCCTTTGTTACCATAAAATGAAAAGAAACCCTGGGAGAGCAGCATTTAAAACTTTCAAGAAGACAATGCTTAAAGAAAATCTAGACACTGAAATGCTATTTGTGTTTATATTGTTTTTCCCTGTTCTGAAGGACTTCACTTTATTTCTTCTGCAAATGCCATCATTTTCCTAAATTTTTGATAGAAGACTCTTCCTTCGAGGGTTTTTGATAGTTTTTATCCAGAAGAACTTACTAAAATAAATGCTTTGGATAAGAACGTATTACTGGCTTAACCATAAATATCACTCAAGGAAGAAAATATATGATTCTGAATATTATATGTTAGTTGAGCTTTGTGGTTGCCTATGCAAACATCTGAAATTTGGGGACTATAAACTTCATTATTTCATTATCTGATAGCAGGCTTATTTGTTGTTCGCTTATTGTGCAGGTGTATTTTTTGCTGGCCCTAGATTTGTCTAAGATGCCAGATTTCCACTATACTTTGATCTTTTCTCTTTTTTTTTAATCCTTCATTTGTGGGACAGATCACTGATCCACTTGAAAATATATTATTTTGTCATTAGCTATCCCATGGGAGACCCAAGCTTTCAACAACAACAACAAAAAGAGCTTTCCATTGCCTAAGTATTAATAGATGACTCCCAGCTGTTCCTTCATTCTTCTTCTGTCAGGAAAGATGTAACTACATGATTAAACAGCATGCAGTTCTGAAGCTCTTATCAATTATACTAATTAAGGTCAAATAGAATGCAACAGCAGCTTTTGCAAAATAGAAGAAAAAAAGCAGATTTGAAATATAAACTAAGATTAATTTGAAGGTATCCTATGTACAAATGATACTTCTGTAGTCTTCATTATTAATTATTTCAAGATGATCTTTTTCTTTTCCTTTTTTAGAATCAGAGCTATTTCAGTTGTTTTATCTTTGTTTTCCATGGGGAAAGATACACAAAACAGGACCTATCAGTATCAATGCATTTTGAGTAACGTTGACCTAATTTTTCTCAGAAAATTAGTCTGTTTTGTTGTTGGCAAAATACATAGACATATCCATGCACATGTATTTTGTTGTCACAATACATGTACATATGTACATGTGTATCTTTTAAACTATATGATGTGAATAGTTAGTTAAAAGAAAATATGGATTGAAATTCATTTCATCATTAAAGATGAAGTAAATAAAAACATCCTGAAATACAAAGAGCAAAAGAAAAGTAAAATAGTTCTTTGCTGATGTGCTGATAATACCCATAGAAAGGCAGAAAGTTAAAAGCAATGGACAGAAGTATATTTTCTCAACTAAATGCTGAATGGAGAAAACAGCAAGAAAAGACCAGAAGGTATTTAGAGAATAATAATAAACTAGAAATTTATTTATTTATTTATTTATAATTTAATTTCTATACCGCCCTTCTCCTGAAGGACTCAGGGCTGTTTACAGCCATATTAAAAACCAACACAGAGTACAAACAACAAATTTAAAAGCAAAATTAAAATCAAATATTTAATAGGCCAAATCAAACTAAAACGGTCATAGACCGACATAAAACCCATTTAAAATTTCGATTTAAAATTTCGCTTAGTCCAGTCCCGCACGATGAAATAATAAGGTCTTAGGTTCACGTTTGAAGGTCCGGAGGTTGGGGAGTTGGCGCAACCCCGAAGGCAGCTCATTCCAAAGGGCCGGTGCCGCCACAGAGAAGGCTCTCCCCCTGGGGGCCGCCAACAGACATTGTTTGGTTGACGGCACCCTGAGAAGGCCCATCCTGTGGGAGTGCACAGGTCAATGGGAGGCTATCGGTGGCAGAAGATGGTCTCGTAAATAGCCCGGTCCTGAGCTAAATGATATTTATTTTTAAAAAAATAATTGTAGAAAGAGAACCTTCTATCTCAGAAGCAGAACAAGGAGTAAAGGAAGAGAAGTGTGAATATGAATAAGAGATAATAATAATAATAACAACAACTACTACTACTACAACAACAACAACAACAACAACAACAGAGTTGGAAGGGACCTTGGAGGTCTTCTAGTCCAACCCCCTGCCCAGGCAGGAAACTCTACACCATTTCAGACAAATGGTTATCCAACATTTTCTTTAAAATTTCCAGTGTTGGAGCATTCTGCAGGCAAGTTGTTCCACTGATTAATTGTTCTAACTGTCAGGAAATTTTTCCTTAGTTCTAAGTTGCATCTTTCCTTGATTAGTTTCCACTCATTGCTTCTTGTTCTACCCTCAGGTGCTTTGGAGAATAGTTTAACTCCCTCTTCTTTGTGGCAACCCCTGAGATATTGGAACACTGCTATCATGTCTCCCCTAGTCCTTCTTTTCATTAAACTAGGCATACCGAGTTCTTGCAACCGTTCTTCATATGTTTTAGCCTCCAGTCCCCTAATCATCTTTGTTGCTCTTCTCTGCACTCTTTCTAGAGTCTCAACATCTTTTTTACATCATGGCGACCAAAACTGAATGCAGTATTCCAAGTGTGGCCTTACCAAGGCATTATAAAGTGATATTAACACTTCACGTGATCTTGATTCTATCCCTCTGTTTATGCAGCCCAGAACTGTGTTGGCTTTTTTGGCAGCTGCTGCACACTGCTGGCTCATATTTAAATGGTTGTCCACTAGGACTCTAAGATCCCTCTCACAGTTACTACTATTGAGCAAGGTACCACATATCTGGTACCTGTGCATTTTTTGGCCTAAAAAAGTAGAACCTTACTTTTTTCACTGTTGAATTTCATTTTGTTAGATAGCGCCCTGTCGTGTCCCACTCCTCCACTGACGGCTGGGTCAGGGAAATCCGAATCAGGCTTGCCTCTGCAGCTCTGCCCAAAGTCCTAGCAAAGTCCTCAGAGCAGGCAGGAGACCAGTAAGTGACTTCAGCAAGATAAGTTCGACTTTTGCCTGACTCAGAGACTGCCAGAAAGTAGATCCTTTATATAGGCCATGGGGTGTGGCTCCATGACTCAGCACTCATTAAGGCCTGCCCCTCCCTTCCTTCTGTTGCCTCCGCCTCTCCAATCTTCTGATGCGAGGGTCACTCCAATCAGCTGTTGTTGGGAGTAAACCCTCCTCAGGCTCACCTGCTGTGGAGGAGGGGGAGGGGTCTAGCTGCTCCGTTTGCCTGGGCATGGAGTCAGGGCTGGGGCAGGGAGATGCTCCTTCTTCTGCAGTTTGTGTGGGCATGGAGCCAGGACTGGGGCCGGGAGGCATACATTCCTCAGTGTTCGGGAGCAGGTAAGAAGGCCCCGGCTGCTCTGAGGGCGGGCAAGACACAACACGCCCAATGTTCTAGTCTGTCAAGATCTTTCTGTATCTTGAGCCTATTTTCTGGAGTGTTAGCTATTCCTGCCAGCTTGGTGTCATCTGACTGGATACTGGGCCGAAAACAGAGCCTTGGGGTATTCCACTGCATACTTCCCTCCATGTGGATGTAGTTCCGTTGAGGACTACACATTGAGTGCAGTTGGTCAGCCAGTTACAAATCCATCTGGTGGTGGTGCTGTCTAACCCACATTTATCTAAAGATGATGTCCATATGAATACTATTCATAAAGATTTGATATGGGACTCCAAATTTTCTGGAAAGGGAAATTAAATGGGGCTTAGAAAAATCTGCAGAAATGGAACATATACCAGAAAAACTGTTTAAGGGCTTACAAGATGATGCAATGAAAGTGCTGTATATGGTTTGTAAGCAGAAATGGAAGCAGCCAAAGTATTGGAAAATATCAGTTTATATTGTAGTAACTAACAAGGGCAGTGTAAAGAAACATTCTGAAAGCTACTGAAAATCGAACTGCCAAGCAACAGTGCCAGTAAATTTCATTTATTTATTCATTTAAACTTATGACTCCTAATTGCTAAATGAGCAAAAATTGACAAAACTACTTATTATTTATGTGTACTTGTTTACAGAGTCAAAATAAAATCACCTATTAGTATCTGTTAAGAGTTAATTAGCTAGGCAGCAGCTATGGCATCTAATGCTTCCTTTGCATGGTAAGGACGGTGAAAACTATTGGAAAATCTTAAAGACCAGGATAAAACAACTTAGCAAATAAGCATGGGGCCATGTAGATCATTACATGGTAGCAATCAATAAAACCTGCTGTTGAAAAAAACAAATTAGGAGTGTCAAATTTGGATTGTATGATATTGTCAAATATTAGTAGCCACATTAATGAAAAGGACAGAAAATGTTCATGTGAAGGAGAAAGTTCTTTAAAAAACAAAGGCCTTAAAAATGTTACATGCTTTAAAACAAACTACATAGAATGCTCCTTCATTAGTGCAGTAATCTATTGATCATTGCAGAAGGAAAAGTTTCCTTTGGTATATCTTTCTTCTTTTTTCTCAATATTTCCAAGGCAACAAGATTGTTTTGCTTCATGAAACTGGCTTCCACTTACCAAAACCTACAAGACATTGACTATAATAGCCTCTATGAATCTCTCATGGGTATAAAGAAAGGCCAATTCAAGATCAGATAATCAATAATAATTATGCACATGTACTATATTTGTATGTAATTATGTCTACAAAGCCAGAATTGAGAAAACAGCAACATATAGCAAATGCTGCTTCTGCAAAGATGCTAAAGAAACAGTGGACCACTTAGTTGCTGCTAGAAGATCAGATGACTTAATTACAAACAACATCATGACAAAGTAGCAACAATTGGAATAGCTGAAAGAAATATCATTTTCCTGCAAACAAGAATGGGAGATCACAACATAGATAAAATAATCAAAAAAGAAGATGCTAAAGTGCTTTAGGACTTCCAAGCACTACAATCCCTAATTATATAAGGAGGAAAAACTACTGATAAATTAATCCACCTCTTAAAGTTTTAGCTTTCTCCACGTAGCCATGAACAGAAATGACAAATAAATGGACAAATACAAATTTTAAAAGATTCAGGAAACATCTATTAGCTAAACTAACCTCACAAAGTTCATTGTGGAAAACATTTTGATATCTACAGCCATCATAGCCATCTTCTACAGAACACATAGTACATTACTACAAAACTCTACTTCATCAGATTAATCCCTCAATTACTCTGTGCCACTATAGAGATAGTTCAGCCAATGTTTCTACACAAATTATTGAGCATTTCTTGAAAGGTTCTAAATGAAGCTTTGCCAAGGGAAGCAGTAAGGAAGATGCCTTTGACAGAATGATGCAGGAACTCTTGCCTAGGCTAAATAAGGGGTTAAATAATTTTCAAATCCAGATATTCAGAAGTGGCTGAAACCATTGAATGTTCATTGAACTTGGAGAAGGAGGAGGAGGGGAGGAGGAGGAGGAGGATGTACAGCAAAACCAGACTTTCAACGTTTTGTGACAACCAATCTGTTTTTTAAAAATAAAATAATTTGTAAGTACAGGTAGTCCTCAAGATATGAAAGGTCACTTAATGACCATTTGAAGTTACAACATATGACCTGTTTCAAAGTTATGAGATCGCAGCACCCTCGCAGTCATTTGCTCTTAAAACTGATTGCAGGAACACTGCAGTGGCCCGCCCTCTCTTTTCCCCTCACCCCGCCCTGACTGGTCCCTGCAGTGCTTGGACCTATTTCCCATGCCTTTTGGAAGCAGCTGCCCTTTTTAGTGCTCCAAAAATTCCTTGTGGAATTGGAGGCTGCTTTTGGAGCTTTCTGCCCTGATCAGCTGGCCATCTGGAGACTGCAAGCCCCTCCTGGCTTTTGCTAGTCTTTGCGAAAGCCAGCTAGTAGGCAACTTCAGTACCAGCTTTCTAAAACCTTTCCCCTATTTAACCCTTTCTTTTCCCCAGAAACCCATATTTCTTTAATAAAGAAAACAAAAAATCTGGGAAGGATAGACTTGTTGATCCCTCACATTAGAGTCTGAAACCGAATTCTTTATCTTATGGATTCCAATCTCAGTCCTTTTTAACTACCTCATTTACTGAATTTACTGCATTCTTGGAAAAAGAGTGACAAAATCTCTATGTTATTTACCTTGATGAGTGATTGCCAGGCTAAAAAATAGAGGAGAGGAAGAAAACAAGCAAAGATTTTTTTCCTGCAGCTTGTTTGCATTGAGGAGTTGAAGAAAAAGTTTATCTCAAAAGAAAAAGCAGTTAAACCATAAACATGCAGAAAATGGTTGCAGCAGAAGCTGGATCCTAAAGTCAGACAGACAAGAAAATATTGCTTTTCTGCCTCCTTTAGGGACCCAGTGGGATGGAAAGCTTTCCAGGTATTAGTGGGTTTCAAATCCCATCACTATTGGTTTAGTCGTGGGCACGCACAATGCTTCCCCACCACCACGACTACCAGTTCGCCTGATCCGGGGCAAACTGGTAGCAACCCACCACTCCTTGCAGGGCCTCCCCCATCCATGATGTACCCCATGCTCATTTAACAATCCTCAGATTTGTTTAATGGCCACATTAGGGAAAGCAGGGAGTATGGTCATTAAGTGAGGCTGTCTCACAATGTCACTGCTTATGTAAACATAATGGACAGGCTCCATTGTGGTCATGGGCTGGGAACTACTGTAAAAGGTTACAAATATAAAGATAAAAAACTAATACCAACTAAGAAAAATCTATACAAAACAAAGAAAAGAAAAAAAGTGTAAAGAGGTAGAAAAAAGGAAAACAAAAAAGAAAATGTATGTAAAAATGGCTCGCCCTACAAATATAAACAATTTCAGAAATTTAACACCCTCTCTAATATTTTAGTTTAAAAAATCCCTTCTTCCCATATCTCATTCTTTATCAATAATTGTTGTGTCTGGACGGTGAGCACGTGACAAAGAAGAGCAGCCAATTGGCTCTTTTGATTGGCCCCGCCATGACAGCTCAGTATAAAAGAGCTGTCTATGCCTCAGAAAGGCCGCTTGCTCTCCAGGATTGTTAGCAAACCGAGTGAGTCACTGTTAGCTTACTGTTGTTAGAAAATAAACAGTTTGTAAACTGTTACCCTGCCTCGCCTCCTTCGTACTCCTTGTTCATCAAATAGAACAATAATCAAATTATAAAAGTTCACCATTTATTCCTATTAAAAGCTACCAGCTATCAGCTAATGCATACATATTTTTAACCTTAGTCAAGTAAAACAATTTCATATTTCAACTTGTCACTTTCTCTAAGAAACAAAATAAATTTCTTCCCATTTATAAACAGATCTTTAACCCTCCATCATTCAGTCCTAGTTAAAAAAACATCCATTAGAAGTTGCCAGAAACCACAACACAAAAATTTAACTGGTCAAATAAGTTTACTTTATATTTCTCCTTTTATTTTTTAAACATTGATCATAAATCCCATTATAATGTCCCCAAGTTTATTTCTCTTCGTTTCTATTAAGTCTGGTGTCCGATACCAGGAAGAGTCCAGTCAGGGACTGCTTTAACAACTTTATTAAGCAACGTGATAACAACAAGAGAACTCTGACTAACTAGAAAAACCCTTGACAGCTCTTATATACCGGCTGCCAGAAGGGCTGCACCAATGACAGGGCTCCAAATTTCCCGCCTTTCTTGTGGCGCGTCTCAACCAATCAGCGGACGCCTGCCTGTTGCCAGGCTAGAGACGCATCGTAACTCTGAGGACTTTACACCCTTCCCCTCCTGGACCGCGCATGCGTAATCAGCCAAGTATGTAGGCCGCCGTCGGCTCCGCCCAGATCTTCTTAGTTCAGGGGCGGTAGCTGCCGGAGGAGGAGGAGGAGGAGTGGCTGAGTCTTCTGCTGGGAACGACAACTCCACCCCTAAAGGAGGCCTGGCCCGTGCGGGAACTTCGGAAACTTCAGGTACGTTTCTCGACGAGATCGATCCGCCTTGAGGGTTGGAGTCCCTCCCTGGCCTGCAAGTCCGGAAGGCCGGGTTCCCGAAACGGGCCGGCGTGGTCGTGGTTTCCTTCCAGGGCTGGTGGCCTGGGAGGTGTAGCTGGAGCGGCCAGCTCCGATGTTCCTGGGTAGTCCTGGTCATAGATGGGCCCCTCCGTGCTGGCTGTCCGCCGTCTGAGTTGATTTATATGGCGGCGCCACTCTCGTCCGTCGGCCAGCCGGACCCTGTAGGAATAGGGCCCGGTTATTTGTATAATGGTGCCTGGCACCCACTTGGGTGATGACCCAAAGTTCCGGATAAACACGGTGTCCCCTCCCTTGAACCCCCTAGTTGTGATTGAATTGTCTGGCCCCCGCTCTGTGTCATATTGGGGGTGTAGCCTATCCAGAGTCGTCATAACCGCCTCCCCATCAGTAACTCGGCTGGGCTGAGGTTGGTGACCGGGCACGGTGTCGAGTGTTGTGCCAGCAGGTACCGGCAGATCTTGTCATGCCAATTCGTGGGTCCCATGCGACCCAACGCCTCCTTGGCCGATCTAACGGCCCGTTCTGCCCCGCCATTCGCCGGGTGGAATGGCGCCGTTGGTGCATGGCGAATGCCATGCTTGGCCAAGAACATCTGGAAGGGTGCCGATGCGAATTGTGGCCCGTTATCGGTAACCACAAGGTCTGGTAGCCCATGGGTCACGAACAATCGTTCTAGCACCCTAATGGTGGCTTCCGCGGTGGTAGATGACATGCATGCCAACTCCACCCACTTGGAGTAGGCGTCAACTACCACCAAAATTGACTGCCCTAAATATGGTCCCGCGTAATCCAGGTGGATTCGAGACCAGGGTGAGTGGGGGGCCTCCCATTCCCTGATGGGTACAGCTGAGGGCGCTGCCCGTGATTGCTGGCAGCTCAGACACCCAGCCACACATCGTTCGATGTCCTGGTCTACCTTTGGCCACCACACATAACTACGGGCCAAAGTCTTCATTCTAACAATGCCCGGGTGGGCCTCGTGGAGCGTCGTAAGAACGCTCCCCCTTTCCCCTTCTTGGAAGTGGCCTTAAGACGGCGGACACCGCTGTCATCGTCAGAGGAATCCGACGGGTCCGAAGCGACATGAAGGACAGCTGAGCCTTTCCCGGAAATAGCGGGGGAAGGTTGGAATTTATGGATCTCCGTCGCAGACTTCTCAGCCATCTCAGCTGCTCGGGCTTCGTCAATCGCCGCGGCCAAAGTCACATCTGCGCGCGCCAGCAGCCGCCTTTGCAACCGCAGGTCGGCAACCCCGCTCACCAGCTGCTCTAGGAGGGCCTCATCTAGATCGTGGAACTCGCACTCTAAGGCGGCCGTGCGCAAAGAAGCCATATAGGTGTTAATCGATTCGCCCGGTTGCTGAATCCTTCGCCGAAACGCGTGTCTTGAACACGGGAGGAGGGGGGGAGTAGTGGCTCCGCAGCTTGCCTAGCAGAGTGTCCCATGGCACCTCAAACACAGGAATGGGAGCGGCCAGAGCTCTGGCCGTCCCGAACATGTCTCTTCCACAAAGACTGAGGAAGTAGCCACGCTTCCTTTCAGCTGACAGCTCAGCGTAATCATTTGCCCGCAGGAAACATTCGAAACGGTCGAGGAACGCTTGCCAAGTTTCAGCGTGAGGCTCGAAAGGAGCAAAAGACGGCTGGGTTGCCATCTATGAATCAATTCGATTGGAGGCGATAACCTTGCAGGTCCGACTTGACCCTCGTCGCCAGTATTAAGTCTGGTGTCCGATACCAGGAAGAGTCCAGTCAGGGACTGCTTTAACAACTTTATTAAGCAACGTGATAACAACAAGAGAACTCTGACTAACTAGAAAAACCCTTGACAGCTCTTATATACCAGCTGCCAGAAGGGCTGCACCAATGACAGGGCTCCAAATTTCCCGCCTTTCTTGTGGCGCGTCTCAACCAATCAGCGGACGCCTGCCTGTTGCCAGGCTAGAGACGCATCGTAACTCTGAGGACTTTACAGTTTCCTTTCAGGAACAGCTTCAGTGGTTTAACATGTCCCTTTGAAAATGTAAGATATTCAAGCTTTCCAAATGACTCTTTTGATTTATTATTCATGCCCTTTTTAGTTATTAAGACATCAACCAGTATCAAAGGTAAATCAATTGTATTACCGCTTTCCATATTATTCTTATAGCTTGATTTTTGAAAATCCATTTTCAAATCCATAGCACATTTTTCAATATCACTCTTGTAGTCAGGACTTGTTCTTATCACTACAGTCATTAAAGTAATGCTTAGTCCAACACTACTTTCCTAGAAGTCCTGTTTTGATAGCAAAACTCAATAAAATGGTTTAGCCTCCTTGTGGAGTTGATTTCCTGGTCTGGTCCATCTAGTAGGTCTGATACCAGCCTTATAGACCTGACTGGGCTCTATTTCCTCCTCCTTGTTTATAATTCACTGAATTTTGTTTTGTTTAATGCATCTTTCCCCCTCTTATTTATTTTTCTATGTTATAGCAATATAAATCTAAAAAGCAAACCAAGAGGAATTAATTAAATCACAACTAAACTAACTTATTGATTTGTAGAATCTATAGTTATGGATCCCACTTCAGTACTTCAGTGATTAATGTTTTACAGCTGCTTTTGACATTGGAAATATTTTTTTAAAAAATGTGGTAGAAGGTATTGAATGTTACAATTACTAGAGCTGAAAGTGATTGTTTAAATAGATATTGTGAATTTATGGATAATAAACCAAAAATCATAAATATGTTAATAATTGTTCTTGTCTACCTCTCAGGCTTTTCATTTAATTGTTGTAAACTGGACAATTTTACTGCACATTCAATTATTATGACTAGTTTAATGGTCAGTCAAAAATGTATTTCACTTTGGTTCAATGAGACAAATAAAAAAACTGAGGGCTAGGCACTTACGTATTTAGATGGAAACAATGAGGTTCCTATGCCAGACCCAATACTTAGTGTAGGTCAACCTCAAATTCAGAACATGACGCCTCATTTGCAGTATTATCATATCAGAAAAAATTAAATACAGGAAAATTAAGAGAAAGAAAGGTTTGCTTTATCCAACAAACTGCATAAACCATCATTCCCAAATATATTCATTTTTGGGGTTGTTTTTTTCACCACACCCCACTTTCTCTCTCAAGGTCTCTCAAATCCTAGTTCCAATATAACAAGACATTAGTAATTGAAGATGAAACTGTGTTTACAACTGCAAGAACTGTTCTTCCTTAAATAGGACACAGATTCATGCAAAATGTTTGCTTAAGTAACCTAAAGCTCAGTCTACAAATACATTTGCTGTGTTCACCTTGCATTGTAATAAAATTTTTAAATGTATTATGACTGAATATGTTGGTCTGGTTCACCTAACATGCTACAGCCTACCTAATCCAATTTTATTTTAGCCCAATATTTTGTATGAACCCAGCTTTTCTGTATAGGTACCTAGAGGAGAATATGTTAGCTCAGAGTTTAGAATTGAAAGGAGGAATTCTTGGTACTTTCTAAGCTTGATTGTTTTCATGCAGATGTTTCATTACTTTATGTAACATCATCAGTGCTAGTAGGAGTGGGGTTTACTCTAATTTTATATTCTGGTGGCTTGCCTTCTCAGTTTTGGTGAAATTGGTCTTGGTTCTTTGGTTGGGCTGTTTACTGTTGGCTTGTTTGGCAGTTCATTAATTGGGGTATTGTTTTCTTCTTGATTGGGGTATTAAAGCAACTCCCCTGAGTTCTTCCTTCTATATAATCAAAATTAGAATATGCAAAGGGTGATAAAGGGAGAAGGTGAGTCAGTATTTCAACTACTTAAATCTTCAAGTATTTATTTTTTACTCAATCAGTCACTGAAAATAGCTGAAGGAGGTTTTGCAATTTAATGTTCATTTGTAGTATAAGAATAATACAATGTCAACAAGTAAATGCGTAGTCTACAATGTATGCGTATACACATATACTTTTCTCCCAGCTGAGGCAACTGAAATCTTTCTAAATCTCTTATATGTCATGAAATCTTGCAGTGTAGATTCCTCAGTGTGTTGATTGTTTGCTTCATTTAGTTTTAGTCTATCAATTTCTTTCTGAAACCTTAATATTTCCATCATTTTGAACATAAACTGCCATTTCTTTAAATGCCAAGAAGATTTTGTCATTCAGTTCTATAATAGTTTTTGGCTATGGGTAGCAGGGTTTTTTGGTTTTTTTTTAGATGTGCTTTCTACTATGCATTGCTTTAGAATGGCAGGACTGAAGCAAAACTAGGCAAAGCAATATAAAAAGATTTATGTTAGCAGACATAAAGCAGGATTAATCTGTAATAATTCACAGGAAGAAAGAAACACATTCATCTATAATTTAGAATTTTTCAGATGAATTAGCTTTTTAATTGTGCTTATAACCAAACGGGGAAAAAAATTCTCTACTGTGTTTTGAGAAATACAGTAATATATGGCTATAAAGTTTGCCCATGGATACAACAGCTTGATAAATAAACTGGCATAGGGAGGCTGTGCTTTGGCTAATAAATCCAAAGACAAGCAATGCTATAGTAGATAATAATAGTTACATTAAAGGAAATTCAGGATGCCTGTTCCAATTATTTAAGCTTCACCTAAAATTAGACAAAATATACCAAACCAATTTTAAAAGGTTCTAATCTCATAACCACTGTTTTGAGTAATTCAAGCATGAAACAAAAATATAAGTATATGCTATAAATATAGGTATAAAATATATGCTATAATCAGTATGACCACTACTACAACTATCACCATGGTTATTTCAGAAGGCGTCTTTGGAGTATTACAACTGTTTTAAGCACTGAAGTTGGACTGTGGCTTATGGCTGAGCCTTTTTTTTGTGTGTGTGTGCAAAGCCAATAGAACTTCAAGTCTAACCAATAGAACAACAGTAACCAGTCATGCCCTTTCTATTTTTAATTTTGGATGAATGGAGTGATGAGCCTGAGAAGCGTTAGGAGGACAGACGCAGTTAAACACATGGCCAGAGAGAAGACTTTTCACGGCTGCTATATGACAGCTTGCCTATTAAATTACTTTTATCTTTTCTTCCCCATGGGAAAGTCAGAGTTCATGTGGGTAGATAGTAGATTGCCAGTGTATATTCTTGTAGTATATTTCCTGACAAGTAATGCAAAGGATGCATTTCAGACAAGTAATGCTAATATGTTAGGATTGTGTAAAAGTTATTTTTATTGGTTAATTATGTTTTAGTATGGAACAACAGTCTATGTATTCCCTTAAATCTTCCAAGAGATACATTTGCTCTTTTTAAATGAAAAGATTCTATGTTGCTTTGGGTTGATTTGTTCTTGTAAAGATTCAGTATACACTCTTGTAATTTGATATTGTACAGCTAATATTAATTCTGCAAATAGGCTGCATCCCTCCCCTTCACCTTCTTCCTCCCCTTCTTCCTCCCCTTCTTCCTCCCCTTCCTTCCTTCCTTCCTTCCTTCCTTCCCTCCTTCCTTCCTTCCCTCCCTCCCCCCTCCCTCTTTCTTTCTTTCTTTCTTTCTTTCTTTCTTTCTTTCTTTCTTTCTTTTTCTTTCTTTCTTTTCCTTTCTTTCTTTCTTCTACCCTTATCTGTAGTTGAAAACTTTTCATACAGATAAAGAGAGCAGCCATAATCCACTATAGCCCATCAGATCATAAAACACACAAACAAATCATCTATAAGATACTGTCCAGCTCATCCGATCTTCATACCTCAGTTCAGACAATTCTTCATTTTGTGGAGACACAAAAAAGTTTTCTACATTTTTACTAGACAGGTTGGTTCTATATGAAGTGGCAGTGTTTCCAATATTTGGAAACAAGTCATATTAGTTATAGTTTTATAAGACCATATAAAGTTTATAAGTAAAACCAGTACTTAAAAACCAGGAAAACAATTTCATAAACACAGGTGTAATGTGCTCATGCATTTAGTATTGGTTTATTTATTTATTTATTTATTTATTTAATTTAATTTTTATACCGCCCTTCTCCCGAAGGACTCAGGGCGGTGTACAGGCAAGATAAAAACCAACAATACAAATATACAAGTTAAAATACCCTTTAAAAAACTTATTTAAAATAGCCCAAAGTTAAAAAATTGCCATCAGTTAAAACCCCATTTAAAATTAATAAAATTCCCCTTATTAAAATCCAAATTTAAGCCAGCCCCGCGCAAATAAAAAGATGGGTCTTCAGTTCGCGACGAAATGTCCGAAGGTCAGGTATTTGGCGTAAACCGGGGAAGCTCGTTCCAGAGTGTGGAGCCCCACAGAAGGCCCTTCCTGGGGCCGCCAGCCGACATTGTTTGGCGGACGGCACCCTGAGAAGTCCTCTCTATGGGGCGTGCGGGTCGGTGGGAGGCGTGTGGTAACAGCAGGCGGTCCCGTAAGTACCCAGGTCCTAAGCCATGGGCGCTTTAAAGGTCGTCACCAACACCTTAAAGCGCACTCGAAGGCCACAGGCAGCCAGTGCAGTCTGCGCGGGAGGCGGTGTTACATGGGAGCTCTGGCGTAGCTCCTCTATCACCAGCGCAGCTGCATTCTGGACTAACTGAAGCCTCCGAGTGCACTTCAAGGGAGCCCCATGTAGAGAGCATTACAATAATCCAAGCGAGAGGTAGCAGGCGCATGAGTGACCGTGCATAAGGCATCCCGATCAAGGAAGGCGCAACTGCGAACCAGGCGAACCTGGTGGAAGGCCCCCTGGAGGCGGCCGTCAAATGATCTTCAAGCGACAGCCGATCATCCAGGAGGACACCTAAGTTGCGCACCCTATCCTTTGGGGCCAATAACTGCGCCTCCGACAGCCAGCTGCGGCTGCAGCTGACTGAATCGGGATGCCGGCATCCACAGCCACTCCGTCTTGGAGGATTAAGCTTGAGCCTGTTTCTCCCCATCCAGACCCGTCGGCTTCCAAACACGGGACAGCACTTCAACAACTTCATTGGGGTGGCCGGGGTGGAAAAATACAGCTGGGTATCGTCAGCGTACTGCTGGTATCTCACCCGAAACCACTGATGATCTCAGCGGCTTCATGTAGATGTTGAACAACAGGGGCGAGAGAATCGACCCCTGTGGGACCCCACAAGTGAGGCCCCTCGCGGTCGACCTCTGCCCCCCCGTCAACACCGTCTGCGTCCGGTCGGAGAGATAGGAGGAGAACCACCGATATACGGTGCCTCCCACTCCCAATCCCCCCAGCCGGCGCAGCAGGATACCATGGTCGATGGTATCAAACGCCGCCGAGAGATCTAATAGGACCAGGGCAGAGGAATAACCCCTGTCCCTGGCCCTCCAGAGATCATCAACCAATGCGACCAAAGCTGTCTCCGTGCTGTATCCGCGTCGGAAGCCGGACTGGAACGGGTCTAGATAGATATATGATCCACTACATTTTGAATCAACTTTAGTTTTCAGATGGTAAATAAAGGCAGCCTCAGGTATAGCACATTGTCTAATCTAACTGGTGACAATAAAAGCATGAATGTTGCAATTTAATTCAACTCTGGTTCCTAATAGGCTTCTGATGCACTAAATGAAACTGAGCAAAGACCTTCTAGCCATAGTCTTACCACCCATAGAGCAAAAGATGTGAGTTCAAATGGACTCCAAGACACATACCTAGGAGTGATGCTATATTTTGGAGACACCATTAGGTTGAGCAGAAAATCATCTGAATAAATAGCAACTCTACCTTACTGGGATGTAGGTTGCTTGCTTCAGCCTATTTCCTCCCATTCAGATCTCAACAGGCAAGTACAAGACTTTAGTGGATTCACTGAAATGGTCCAATATCAGCAACATATCGTTATTATTTCAAATGGACAGATGACCTCTCCCTGTGGTTTCATATGCAGTGGTGGTATTCAGCTGGTTCTATCTGGATTGGGAGAACTGGTAATGGTGGCTGCAGGAGGCTCCACCTACCCACCTGGACATCATAACATAACATAACATAACATCAGAGTTGGAAGGGACCTTGGAGGCCTTCTAGTCCAACCCCCTGCCCAGGCAGGAAACCCTACACCATCTCAGTCAGATGGTTATCCAACATTTTCTTAAAAATTTCCAGTGTTGGAGCATTCACAACTTCTGCAGGCAAGTCGTTCCACTGATTAATTGTTCTAACTGTCAGGAAATTTCTCCTTAGTTCTAAGTTGCTTCTTTCCTTGATCAGTTTCCACCCATTGCTTCTTGTTCTACCCTCAGGTGCTCTGGAGAACAGCCCAACTCCCACTTCTCTGTGGCAGCCCTGAGATATTGGAACACTGCTATCATGTCTCCCTAGTCCTTCTTTTGTTAAACTAGACATACCCAGTTCCTGCAACCGTTCTTCATATGTTTTAGCCTCCAGTCCCTAATCATCTTTGTTGCTCTTCTCTGCACTCTTTCTAGAGTCTCAACATCTTTTTACATCGTGGCGACCAAAACTGGATGCAATATTCCAAGTGTGGCCTTACCAAGGCATTATAAAGTGGTACTAGCACTTCACGTGATCTTGATTCTATCCTCTGTTTATGCAGCCCAGAACTGTGTTGGCTTTTTTAACAGCTGCTGCACACTGCTGGCTCATATCTAGATGGTTATCCACTAGGACTCCAAGATCCCTCTCACAGGTACTACTATTGAGCAAGGTACCACATATACAGTACTGGTGCATTTTGTTTTTGGCCTAAATGTAGAACCTTACTTTTTCACTGTTGAATTTCATTTTGTTAGATAGCGCCCAATGTTCAAGTCTGTCAAGATCTTTCTGTAACTTGAGCCTATCTTCTGGAGTGTTGGCTATTCCTGCCAGCTTGGTGTCATCTGCAAATTTGATGAGTTCCCCATCTATCCCTCGTCCAAGTCATTGATGAAGATGTTGAAGAGTACTGGGCCTAAAACAGAGCCTTGGGGTACTCCACTGCATACTTCCCTCCATGTGGATGTAGTTCCGTTGAGGACTACACGTTGAGTGCGGTTGGTCAGCCAGTTACGAATCCATCTGGTGGTGGTGCTGTCTAACCCACATTTTTCTACTTTTTCTAGTAGTAGGTTATGGTCTACTTTATCAAATGCTTTACTGAAGTCCAAGTAAATTATATCAACAGCATTCCTCTGGTCTACTAATTTTGTCATTTTGTCAAAGAATGCGATAAGATTAGTCTGGCATGATCTGTTTTTGACAAACCCATGTTGGCTTTTGGTTATTACTTTGTTTGCTTCTAGGTGTTCGGTGATTCGTTGCTTGATTATCTTTTCCAGAATCTTCCCCGGTATTGAGGTCAGACTGATAGGTCTGTAGTTTCCTGGATCTGTTTTTTTTCCTTTTTTGAAGATGGGAACTACATCAGCTCTTTTCCAGTCCTCTGGCAGCTCCCCTGTGCTCCAGGATCTTTGAAAGATATAGTTCAGTGGTTCTGAGATCACGTCTGCCAGTTCCTTCAGAACCTTGGGGTGTAATCCATCCGGTCCTGGTGATTTGAACTCGTCTAGGGTAGACAGGTGTTCACTTACCATTTTCTTCCCTATTTTAACTTGTGTTTCTAATCTGTTTCTAATCATCTGTTTCTAATCATCACATCCCATTTTTGACACTCTGTGTGTATGCATGGAAGGCTCTTCCACGCATGCTCACATTTGCGAACCAGTAGCGAAGGTAAGTGAATACCACCCCTGCTTCATATGGATATTAAAAATAATGAGAAAATCAGATCCTATGGCACATGTAAGAGGCCATTTGGTTAAATTGTCTCCACTTACAACCACCAGCTAAAACTGCCCTTTGGAAATGGGTAGATCCACTGGACCCTAGTACCCCAATCTCAGTCCCCAGAAATATTCTAGAAGGAGATCATTGTGGATGATATTGAAGACTCTTGGAGGTCTAATAGAATCAGAAGATATAAACTTTCTTATCTAGGTTATATCAAGTGTAGCCAATATTGTTTCTATTCCATGAGTCCTGAATTACTGAGTTGAAAATTGTCTAAATAATCATATACATTTTTTTAGGTATTCTGAGGTTTCTTCCCTTTAATAGCCATAACTTCTGCCAGATGTTTCCCAACACAAAGGGAATTTGACACCCTAAACAAGGTATCCTCCCCAATGAAATAAGGGAGGGGAAGTAAAGCCTCTCTTATTGGTTTAGTGTAGAGTTAGATGTGAGCTGAAACACATTGTAGATCAAGTTCATTTCTGGTCTTTCTCTCTGGTGTTACTCCTGAAATAACGTCTATCACTTCTATCTGGAACAACTTCTGTCACTTCTATCTCCTGGCAGTCCTCAACAAAACAAGGGGAAAACAAACTGAACCAAGAGAGGTCACTGAAGGCCAATCAAGAGCTTGGGTCCCCTCCTGTTGCCAGTGGCAACTGACAGAACTGCCCATTGAATTATCAGAAAGATACTCAAGAGTCCACAAGAATCCATAAAAGGCATCTGGAGCAGGCCACATGAATGGACATGAGGTCAGAGGAAGCAGCCAATCTTATTGTGACAGGGAAATGATCAGATCATGGGAAAGAGCTAGATATTATGCTATCCGCATCCAGATAATTAAACATCTGTTCCAAGGCAAGTTGCAGTCTCCATACAGCTGGAGGGAACTAGACTGGGGAAAGCTGGAAAAATGCTCTTGGCAAGAATTCAAGATGAGCAATCTATTCAGGTAAGATGTACAAATAGAAATATATATATAAGAAAACCAAACTGACACTTTATGATATTTCTCTATCATTACTGGCAACTGACTAAATGGAAAACAAAACAAAATGGTTGAACTGTGCTTATTTATTATAGGACTAGGAATTACAGACCGGCTATTTTATGCATAAAACCTTATTAATGCATTTGAACTAGAATTTTTCCAAGGAATAGTGTAGTTTGGATGAGGTATTGCCTTGAAATGTGTCATAGAAAAAAAAAAACAGAATATGTGGGCTTCTCACTTCTCGATTGAAAGAAAAAAGAAGCTGTAGCTGAATGAACCAACCACACACTGATTTCTATTGAGAGTGTTTCTCTTCTTGACCTTGACTATTTATAGTAGTAAATTTTCAGAGGAATATAATTTATATATACGATATGCCTAAGCAGATTTTATTTCATAAATAATTCTTTTAATCATGGCTCATATCACCTTAACAATTACTGTGCTTTATTTTTTATCATTAATCATTAGAAAACCTCTAAAGTTGGCATCCCCATTGTCCAAATTAATCTTTTTGATCACTAATATATCATTTTGCATGGCAATGAATCTTGTTCTCTCTATATATTTCCATCTCAAAATCCACATTTTGAGCCAGAAATAAATGAGAAGTTTTTATTTCCACTTAAAGTACATTTTCACAAATAGCTTGCATTGGACCTTCCCATGGAAAACAGTTGTTTATTAAGTGTCCTGAAATTCAAGTCCTGAATTTGAACAAAGAATCACACGGCAACAATGGAGTGATTTATTGAATTTATATCTACTGTTTTTTAGCTGTGTCTTCTTTGTAGAGGATGAGAATGTTTAGCTTCGAAGCAAAACAAAACAAAAATGAAGGGATAACCTGGATACAGAACTAAATGTGTTTGCAGTATTTCCTCAAACCTCAGGTTTAACCACATAGAGATCCTGAGAATGGAAGAAATAGCTCAGCAAGAGTGGTTCATATAGTTGACCTTGGCTGATCTGTAAAATTCTGAGCTGGTTAGATGAGATTCCTAAGAAAATACCAGGGCTGCAGACTATACTGGGAAATTAAAAAAAAAATTCTTGGAAAAAGCAATACCAGGATTCAAAATTGACTTAAAGAAAGATAGCAATTGGCAGTGCTCTCTTCTGTCCGGTTCAGGTTTGCATATATTATGCTTAAGTTATCCATCCAATGTTTATATAAAACAGGTTTTCATAGTATCAGTTATTATCTTAATAGAATAGAATAGAATAGAATAGAATAGAATAGAATAGAATAGAATAGAATAGAATAGAATTCTTTATTAACATAACATAACATCAGAGTTGGAAGGGACCTTGGAGGCCTTCTAGTCCAACCCCCTGCCCAGGCAGGAAACCCTACACCATCTCAGTCAGATGGTTATCCAACATTTTCTTAAAAATTTCCATTGTTGGAGCATTCACAACTTCTGAAGGCAAGTCGTTCCACTTATTAATTGTTCTAACTGTCAGGAAATTTCTCCTTAGTTCTAAGTTGCTTCTTTCTTTGATCAGTTTCCACCCATTGCATCTTGTTCTACCCTCAGGTGCTTTGGAGAACAGCCGACTCCTCTTCTTTGTGGCAGCCCTGAGATATTGGAACACAGCTATCATGTCTCCCTAGTCCTTCTTTTTGTTAAACTAGACATACCCAGTTCCTGCAACCGTTCTTCATATGTTTTAGCCTCCAGTCCCTAATCATCTTTGTTGCTCTTCTCTGCACTCTTTCTAGAGTCTCAACATCTTTTTACATCGTATGACCAAAACTGGATGCAATATTCCAAGTGTGGCCTTACCAAGGCATTATAAAGTGGTACTAACACTTCACGTGATCTTGATTCTATCCTCTGTTTATGCAGCCCAGAACTGTGTTGGCTTTTTAACAGCTGCTGCACACTGCTGGCTCATATCTAAATGGTTATCCACTAGGACTCCAAGATCCCTCTCACAGGTACTACTATTGAGCAAGGTACCACATATACGGTACTGGTGCATTTTGTTTTTGGCCTAAATGTAGAACCTTACTTTTTCACTGTTGAATTTCATTTTGTTAGATAGCGCCCAATGTTCAAGTCTGTCAAGATCTTTCTGTAACTTGAGCCTATCTTCTGGAGTGTTGGCTATTCCTGCCAGCTTGGTGTCATCTGCAAATTTGATGAGTTCCCCATCTATCCCTCGTCCAAGTCATTGATGAAGATGTTGAAGAGTACTGGGCCTAAAACAGAGCCTTGGGGTACTCCACTGCATACTTCCTCCATGTGGATGTAGTTCCGTTGAGGACTACACGTTGAGTCGGTTGGTCAGCCAGTTCTGAATCCATCTGGTGGTGGTGCTGTCTAACCCACATTTTCTACTTTATCTAGTAGTAGGTTATGGTCTACTTTATCAAATGCTTTACTGAAGTCCAAGTAAATTATATCAACAGCATTCCTCTGGTCTACTAATTTTGTCATTTTGTCAAAGAATGCGATAAGATTAGTCTGGCATGATCTGTTTTGACAAACCCATGTTGGCTTTTGGTTATTACTTTGTTTGCTTCTAGGTGTTCGGTGATTCGTTGCTTGATTATCTTTTCCAGAATCTTCCCGGTATTGAGGTCAGACTGATAGGTCTGTAGTTTCCTGGATCTGTTTTTCCTTTTTGAAGATGGGAACTACATCAGCTCTTTTCCAGTCCTCTGGCAGCTCCCTGTGCTCCAGGATCTTTGAAAGATATAGTTCAGTGGTTCTGAGATCACGTCTGCCAGTTCCTTCAGAACCTTGGGGTGTAATCCATCCGGTCCTGGTGATTTGAACTCGTCTAGGGTAGACAGGTGTTCACTTACCATTTTCTTCCCTATTTTAACTTGTGTTTCTAGTCTGTTTTTGTAGTGCTGTTTTGATAGGTTGGATTGTTTTTCCTTTTGTGTAAAGACAGATGCAAAATATGAGTTAAGTAGATCTGCTTTCTCCCTGTTGCTTGTCATCTTCTTGCCACTTTCTCCCAGCAATGGGCCAATTGTTTCCTTGACTTTTTTCTTGTTTTTAACATGTTGGAAGAAGCTTTTTTTGTTATTTTTTACTTTTGTCGCTAGCCTTTGTTCATTGTGAGCCTTAGCTTTCCTCACTTCATCTTTACAGGCTCGGGCTATTTGCTGATATTCTGCCTTAGTTATTTGCCCCTCTTTCCACTTTTTATATTTGTCCTTTTTGTCTTTCAATTTGTCAGATAGTTCTTTATGCACACAAGGAATTTGTCTTTGGTGCATATGCTCTCAGTGTACATAAAAGGCATCTGGATGAGGTCAGAGGAAGCAGCCAATCTTATTGTGACAGGAAATGATCAGATCATGGAAAGAGCTAGATATTATGCTATCCGCATCCAGATAATTAAACATCTGTTCCAAGGCAAGTTGCAGTCTCCATACAGCTGGAGGGAACTAGACTGGGGAAAGCTGGAAAAATGCTCTTGGCAAGAATTCAAGATGAGCAATCTATTCAGGTAAGATGTACAAATAGAAATATATATATAAGATAACCAAACTGACACTTTATGATATTTCTATCATTACTGGCAACTGACTAAATGGAAAACAAAACAAAATGGTTGAACTGTGCTTATTTATTATAGGACTAGGAATTACAGAATTACTTTATGCATAAAACCTTATTAATGCATTTGAACTAGAATTTTTCCAAGGAATAGTGTAGTTTGGATGAGGTATTGCCTTGAAATGTGTCATAGAAAAGAAAAAAAAAAACAGAATATGTGGGCTTCTCACTTCGATTGAAAGAAAAGAAGCTGTAGCTGAATGAACCAACCACACACTGATTTCTATTGAGAGTGTTTCTCTTCTTGACCTTGACTATTTATAGTAGTAAATTTTCAGAGGAATATAATTTATATATAATGATATGCCTAAGCAGATTTTATTTCATAAATAATTCTTTTAATCATGGCTCATATCACCTTAACAATTACTGTGCTTTTATCATTAATCATTAGAAAACCTCTAAAGTTGGCATCCCCATTGTCCAAATTAATCTTTTGATCACTAATATATCATTTTGCATGGCAATGAATCTTGTTCTCTCTATATTTCCATCTCAAAATCCACATTTTGAGCCAGAAATAAATGAGAAGTTTTTATTTCCACTTAAAGTACATTTTCACAAATAGCTTGCATTGGACCTTCCCATGGAAAACAGTTGTTTATTATGTCCTGAATTCAAGTCCTGAATTTGAACAAAGAATCATCAACAATGGAGTGATTTATTGAATTTATATCTACTGTTTTTAGCTGTGTCTTCTTTGTAGAGGATGAGAATGTTTAGCTTCAAGCAAAACAAAACAAAATGAAGGATAACCTGGATACAGAACTAAATGTGTTTGCAGTATTTCCTCAAACCTCAGGTTTAACCACATAGAGATCCTGAGAATGGAAGAAATAGCTCAGCAAGAGTGGTTCATATAGTTGACCTTGGCTGATCTGTAAAATTCTGAGCTGGTTAGATGAGATTCCTAAGAAAATACCAGGGCTGCAGACTATACTGGGAAATTTAAAAAAAAATTCTTGGAAAAAGCAATACCAGGATTCAAAATTGACTTAAAGAAAGATAGCAATTGGCAGTGCTCTCTTCTGTCCGGTTCAGGTTTGCATATATTATGCTTAAGTTATCCATCCAATGTTTATATAAAACAGGTTTTCATAGTATCAGTTATTATCTTAATAGAATAGAATAGAATAGAATAGAATAGAATAGAATAGAATAGAATAGAATAGAATAGAATAGAATAGAATAGAATAGAATTCTTTATTAACATAACATAACATCAGAGTTGGAAGGGACCTTGGAGGCCTTCTAGTCCAACCCCCTGCCCAGGCAGGAAACCCTACACCATCTCAGTCAGATGGTTATCCAACATTTTCTTAAAAATTTCCATTGTTGGAGCATTCACAACTTCTGAAGGCAAGTCGTTCCACTTATTAATTGTTCTAACTGTCAGGAAATTTCTCCTTAGTTCTAAGTTGCTTCTTTCTTTGATCAGTTTCCACCCATTGCATCTTGTTCTACCCTCAGGTGCTTTGGAGAACAGCCCGACTCCCTCTTCTTTGTGGCAGCCCCTGAGATATTGGAACACAGCTATCATGTCTCCCCTAGTCCTTCTTTTTGTTAAACTAGACATACCCAGTTCCTGCAACCGTTCTTCATATGTTTTAGCCTCCAGTCCCCTAATCATCTTTGTTGCTCTTCTCTGCACTCTTTCTAGAGTCTCAACATCTTTTTTACATCGTGGCGACCAAAACTGGATGCAATATTCCAAGTGTGGCCTTACCAAGGCATTATAAAGTGGTACTAACACTTCACGTGATCTTGATTCTATCCTCTGTTTATGCAGCCCAGAACTGTGTTGGCTTTTTAACAGCTGCTGCACACTGCTGGCTCATATCTAAATGGTTATCCACTAGGACTCCAAGATCCCTCTCACAGGTACTACTATTGAGCAAGGTACCACATATACGGTACTGGTGCATTTTGTTTTTTTGGCCTAAATGTAGAACCTTACTTTTTTCACTGTTGAATTTCATTTTGTTAGATATCGCCCAATGTTCAAGTCTGTCAAGATCTTTCTGTAACTTGAGCCTATCTTCTGGAGTGTTGGCTATTCCTGCCAGCTTGGTGTCATCTGCAAATTTGATGAGTTCCCCATCTATCCCCTCGTCCAAGTCATTGATGAAGATGTTGATGAGTACTGGGCCTAAAACAGAGCCTTGGGGTACTCCACTGCATACTTCCCTCCATGTGGATGTAGTTCCGTTGAGGACTACACGTTGAGTGCGGTTGGTCAGCCAGTTACGAATCCATCTGGTGGTGGTGCTGTCTAACCCACATTTTTCTACTTTTTCTAGTAGTAGGTTATGGTCTACTTTATCAAATGCTTTACTGAAGTCCAAGTAAATTATATCGACAGCATTCCTCTGGTCTACTAATTTTGTCATTTTGTCAAAGAATGCGATAAGATTAGTCTGGCATGATCTGTTTTTGACAAACCCATGTTGGCTTTTGGTTATTACTTTGTTTGCTTCTAGGTGTTTGGTGATTCGTTGCTTGATTATCTTTTCCAGAATCTTCCCCGGTATTGAGGTCAGACTGATAGGTCTGTAGTTTCCTGGATCTGTTTTTTTTCCTTTTTTGAAGATGGGAACTACATCAGCTCTTTTCCAGTCCTCTGGCAGCTCCCCTGTGCTCCAGGATCTTTGAAAGATATAGTTCAGTGGTTCTGAGATCACGTCTGCCAGTTCCTTCAGAACCTTGGGTGTAATCCATCCGGTCCTGGTGATTTGAACTCATCTAGGGTAGACAGATGTTCACTTACCATTTTCTTCCCTATTTTAACTTGTGTTTCTAATCTGTTTTTTGTAGTGCTGTTTTTGATAGGTTGGATTGTTTTTTCCTTTTGTGTAAAGACAGATGCAAAATATGAGTTAAGTAGATCTGCTTTCTCCCTGTTGCTTGTCATCTTCTTGCCACTTTCTCCCAGCAATGGGCCAATTGTTTCCTTGACTTTTTTCTTGTTTTTAACATGTTGGAAGAAGCTTTTTTTGTTATTTTTTACTTTTGTCGCTAGCCTTTGTTCATTGTGAGCCTTAGCTTTCCTCACTTCATCTTTACAGGCTCGGGCTATTTGCTGATATTCTGCCTTAGTTATTTGCCCCTCTTTCCACTTTTTATATTTGTCCTTTTTGTCTTTCAATTTGTCAGATAGTTCTTTATGCACACAAGGAATTTGTCTTTGGTGCATATGCTCTCAGTGTACATAAAAAGGCAAGATACACTCGTCAAGAATCACAAGGCACAACACCCCGTGACAGTCATAGGGTACAATAAGCAATCAAATCATACTAGCGAACAATCAAGATCAATATAAATCGCAAGGGTACAAGCAACAAAGTTAACAAAAGAAACCCATTTTAGTATATTTAGTGTGTACAAATACCAGCACATTGTTTTTGCAATGAAGAACACCATCCAGATCCTTCAGTGTTGATAGGTGAAGTGGTTCAAATGGCAGAGAGTCCATAGGGCAGACAGGGGGTCAGGATGATAATAGCTGCGTCACAGTTCTGCAATCCAAAATTTTTAGACATTCTAAGCAAAGCAGCAACAGTCTCTCAGCACTGCTGGGCTCAAAACAATGTAAGGAGAAAAGTATTTAAAAAGCTGCTAGGGAACATCCCGGCACCAAAATAGGGCATATCAAAGACATGAGTTGATTGTGATTTTCTCAGCCCAAAACCAATCTAGCCATTAAGATGACCTAATTTGGAATAACAATATTAATAAAGTTCAAACAGGCAAGCACCTGTCATGTAACACCCCAGACTTATTATCATTAAGAAAGAGAATTCTGGATTGGGTCTGCTACAAGTACCTGGAGATAGCAGAATAGAAGAGGTAGGAGAAAACCACAAAATAGAAAGAGCTGCAAATAGAAGTAGAATGATGGTGCCAAAAAAAAAAAAAAAATCAAAGGTAGTACCAATTGTAATAGGCACCTTGGGTGCAATTCCAAGGCATCTGGAGTACCACTTGAACACCATCAGCATTGACAAGACCACCATCAGTCATTTGAAAAAAAAATGGCTTTACTTGGAACAGCTTATATCCTGTGACAGTACCGTTAACATGATTAAACACATCATCTGCCTATCTTAGGTCCCACAGACTGTACGTGTATTTGTATGTATGTGAATACCAACCCAGACACACCCTAGACCAGTGGCGCCCAACCTTTGCAGCTTGGCAGCCCAGCTGAGGAGAAGAGGGAAACCAAGTCACCAAGCCACCAAGATTGGGGACCACTGGTCTAGTATGTGTCTGGGTGGGTATTCACATTTGTGCAAGCTGAGCTATGTGCACACCAGACAGCAGGTTGTATGAGTTCAGCTGTGTGAACATATACATACTAGCCGGTTGCTCATGCAGCACATTGTGACTATGCCATGGCTGATAGTGGGCCACAGCCCCAAAGTTGCACTAGATAACTCATGTCCTGTTGTATCATCATTTCCTGATTAAACAAAGTGTGTCTTTGCCTAAACAAAGAAACAGAATGACCATGGGCTGATTGTTATTGTTTTGGTTTTAAAATTAAAAAAGGAAACATCATTTTATTAAAGAAGAAAAATGTATAGTAAGTTTTTGTTTAACAAAGAATGCTTTTATGACAACATTAGTAGTTAATCTGCCATTCTTTAAAATACTCTAACTTTTACTTCCTTTTCCGTGGCTTCAGGTAAGACCATGCTGAAATACCGGTTTCTCCAACTAGATTAGCACATTCTTCATGGTTTGTCCTTGTGTTTTATGTATAGTGAGAGCAATGCATGACTGTATTGGGAACCATTTATACTGAAGAGGGACATTTTCACCTTCTCATAAATTTAGCATAGTTCTTGGAATCATAACAACGTCATTTTTGAATGTACCAATGTTTATGTTTGGTACAATGACTCTTATTGCATGTACCAGTTTTCCAACACATTGAGATTTTGCTGAAATGGGAGCTTCATCACTTGAGACTTTCAAGAAAAGATTGGATGGCCATTTGTCAGAAATGGTATAGGGTCTCCTGCTTAAGCAGAGCGTTGTAGTATATGACCTATTAGGTCCCTTCCAACTCTGTTAATCTGTAAATATGGATCATGTGCTTCAATAGCACTTTATGTGGGTCTGGACTTTTTGGGTGTTGGTATTTCAGCTTGCACAAATGTATCATAATGTTGTGATCTTGGCTTGGATGTTTCATCAAGCCCAACAGACAGTGCAAATGAGGCAGACCCCACTTGGAGTAGTCCATACTTAACATGTAAGCAATACACCTACCAAGGTGGTCATGTGTTCCAGTGAGGTACTTCAGGAACAACTTTCTCTTCAAGATGAATATTTTTGTGATTAAATCTGGCTGATTATTTGGCTGCTGACTCAAAAAAAGATGCTGTTGTATTTCTGGCCTGTTTGGATTGCATGTCAATGTGAAAAATTAAGCACTGCCATACTCTCTATATGCCACCTGTTAGGTTCTGGAAGTAACGAGGCTGGAGACCAGGGTAGTGACAACAGCTCTTTAATATAGGGTGAACCCAGCAACTGGCTGGGAGAAAAACCTCTCCTTTTATACAGTTCTCTTGGAGGCTTCGTCCAATCAGCAACGTGCTGATTTCCCGCTCAAATATTTAAAGGTACAAACATAAATACATAACACTCCTCCCCTCCCAGAAAACACTTTGTTCTATTTACATATTTATTTACATGTTATTTTTCGGCGTAGTCACGCAAATAACCTGGGCGTCTCCTAGTTCTTTCTGACCTCGCGGTTCAGTTCTGGGTGGTGTTTTGAGCTGATCGGAGGGCTTTTTCTCCTCCCAGCTCTTTCTCTGGGCCAACGGGCTCTGGATTATTGGCCGACTCTTTTTCTTGGCCATCCGGCCTTGGATTACTTTTTAAAGCTTTTCCTGCTGTTTCCCTCGGGACCTGATGGCGTCGCTGGAACTCTGGGACCTCAGCTAAGTCTTGCGCCTCCCGGGTCATTGTCAGCTGTGAATTCAAATTGGCATTGGTCATGATTTGTTTCGTTTGGTTCGATTTGGTCAGTTATGCGTTTCCTTAACTGATCTATGTGGCGCCGCCACACTCGGTTGTCGGGTAGCTCTACTACATACGATTTTGGGCCGGTTATCTTTATTATTTGTCCTGCGAACCAACTAGGGCCGTCCCCATAGTTTCGGGCCCACACCTGGTCACCTATGCTCAGTTCCCTTGTTTTTTCTAGTTTCCCCTTATAACCCTCTGGTGTGTAATGGGGATTCAAGCGTCAAGTGGGCACCGGAGTTTGCGTCCCATTAGTAATTCGGCTGGGCTTTTCCCGGTAGCCGTGCTTGGGGTTCTGTGCTGGACGGCTAGGAAAAAGTCTATTTTTGTTTGCCAGTCACCTGGCTTGATCCTGGACAATGCCTCCTTAGCGCTCCGGACGGAACGCTCTGCAAGGCCATTCGACGCAGGGTGGAAAGGCGCAGAGAGGGCATGTCGGATGCCTTCCTCTGCCAGGTATTCTTCAAACTGGGCTGCCGTGAACTGGGGCCCATTGTCGGACACCAGAGTGTCCGGCAACCCGTGAGTTGCGAATAGGTGGCGCAGAGTTGCGATTACTGCTTCGGCCGTAGTGGACTTCATGAGTATGATCTCCAACCATTTAGAGAATGCATCCACAACCACTAGGAATGTTTGGCCGTGGAAAGGGCCAGCAAAATCAATGTGGATCCTTGACCAGGGCCCTTGGGGCTTTTCCCATTCTCTGACTGGGGCCGTTGGGGGTAGAGGTCTGGACTCTTGGCAAGCTTGGCATTTCCCTACCCTCTCAGCAATCTCTGCGTCCATGAGTGGCCACCATACATAGCTTCTAGCTAACCCCTTCATCCTTACGATCCCTGGGTGACCCTCGTGGAGGAGGTCCAATACCTTTCCCCTTAACTTCTCAGGAATTATTACACGATCACCCCATAACAGGCACCCCCCTTGAGCCGAGAGCTCATCTCGTTTTTTAACAAATTCTTTGAACCGTTAAGCCCGGTGCAGCGGCCACCTCTCTGTACCCAACCGGTACAGTCCTTAACACAATGTCGGTATGATGCCGAGCCACTTCCTTTGATGTGACTGGGCCAGAGTCCAACGAGTCAATAAGTAGGATGGGCGTCCCGAGTGGGGTCTTGATCGCCCCTGGTAGTGGGCATCGGCTCAAGCGTCTGCATGCCCCACTTCTTTTCCTGGTCGATGCTGCAGCTTGTATGATAAGCGGCTAAGAATATAGTCCATCGGGTCAAGCGTGGCGAAAGTGCCACAGGCGTTGGTGATCGCCAGCCAGTATCCCTAGTAGCGGTCTGTGGTCAGTCACGATTTCAAAATTCGCCCAAAGACATACTCGTGGAATTTTTGACCCTGACACAATGGCTAGTGCTTCTTTGTCTAATTGGCTGTAGTTCCTCTCTGGGGAGGACATCGTTCTAGAGTAGAACGCTATAGGGGCTTCTGTGCCGTTTGGAAGTCTATGGCTGAGTACAGCCCCCACCCCATAAGGGGAGGCATCGCAAACCAGCACTAGGGGTAATGAGTCGTGATATTGGATGAGCAGGCTATCACTTGAGAGCAGGTTCTTTACTGCTTCAAAAGCCCTATTTTCTGACTTTCCCCAAGACCAAACAGTATTTTTTCCTAAGAGCCTATGCAGCGGTTCCATAGCAGTTGCTTTGTTCTTTAAAAGACCGTAAATTTAACCAATCCCAGGAATGCCTGCAGCTCTGCTTTGTTTTTGGGCGCTGGAGCCTTCCTAATTGCCTTAACCTTGCTCTCAGTAGGGTGAATTCCTTTCTTGTCTATCCGGTAGCCCAAGAAATCGACGGATTCGACCCCTATCTGGCATTTGTTTGTCTTGACTTTTAATCCGGCTGTCCGGAAAATGCTCAAGACCTTTCTTAACCGCTCCCCCAATTCCTCCATGTTTTCCCCTGAAATTAGGACATCATCGAAGTAGGGAACTACCCCTGGGAGCCCTTGCAGTAGTCGTTCCATCAGGTTTTGGAACAGCCCTGGTGCCACACTGACCCCAAATTGCAATCGGGTGCACTTGAAGGCCCCCCTGTGCGTCACAATCGTTTGGGCTTCGGCTGTGCGGGCGTCTACTGGCAGTTGTTGGTAGGCTTGGGCCAAGTCTAACTTTGCAAAGACTTGCCTTGCCCCAAAGAGTGCAATAAGTGTTGCACCACTGGAACCGGTAAGCGCTTTTCTGTAAGGCTTTGTTAGCGTGCCTTGTAGTCAGCGCAAATTCTAATTGACCCGTCCGGTTTTATGGGGTGACGATTGGCGTCTCCCACTTTGCGTGATCGACTGGCACCAAAATCCCTGATTAATGAGCTTATCCAGCTCCTTATCGATTTTGGTTTTAGGGCAAAGGACTCTCCTCGCCTTAAGCCTAATGGGGGCTACCTGGGGTCTAAGTTGAAGGAAATAGGGGTCCCCTTGTACTTGCCCAGGCAGTCCTTGAAGACATCTTGAACTCGTTAAAGAGAATGTCTTTCAGGTTACAGTCACTTCTGTAGATGCCAGTCACTCCCATGCCCAGGGCACGAAACCAGTCTAGTCCCAACAGACTGGGCAGAGTTCCTTCGGCGATCGTGATGGGCAGGGTCTTTTGTGTGGACCGTGCTCGACTCGGACGGAGGTGGTCCCTCGAACAGGGATGCGATTCCCTGGTAGTCGTGGACTCGTAGCCGTTGTGCTTGCAGGTGGCGCCGCGACGGACGGCAGCGAGCCAAAGTGTCCCAGGACATGATGGTGATCGCTGATCCCGTGTCTACTTCAAGCCGGCACCGTACTCCCTCTATTTTGGCTTGGTGAAGATCTTCTTCTCCACTTTGGTCGGTGACCTATGACCACAGTTGTTTGGTTGGAATCCGCGCCTTTTTGTTGAACCAATCGCGGGTCGCCTTGCCGATTCCGCGCTCTGATTGGCGATTTGAATTTTCGGCGGGAAGGTTGGGCGCTCGACAAACTTGAGCTAGGTGCCCTTTCTTCCCACACCGCCGACACGTCGCGTCTTTAAACTTGCAGCGTTGGCGCTGGTGTTGACCCCGCAGCTTCCGCGTCGTCTCGGTCCCCTTTGTCGCGTTTCTCGGTCGGCAGACCCCTTCCTCATCTTCACCGTCGGATTCGGTCTGAACCTCCTCCTGGTGCACGGGTTGCCTTGCGCTCGCCTTTTGTGGGACCGGCTTCTGCAGTGTCTCTGCCGCTTGGGTGGACATTTCATGTGCTCTGGCTTCGTCCAGAGCGTTGGCCAGTGTGAGGTTGCTCTTTGCTAGCAGCCGTCGTCGCAAACGGATGTCTTTGACCCCTCGGATGAGTTGCTCGAGGAGCACCTCGTCTAGGTCGCGGTATCCGCAGTCCTTGGACGCTTTTCTTAGGGCGGCCATGTAGTCACCGATGGATTCGCCCTCCATCTGCCTTCGCTCTCCGAATTCAAACCGCCGCACGTATTTGGACGGCGTTGGTGCGAAGTGATTTTTTAGCAAAGTCTGCAAAGTTGGCCATGACACCGACTGCAACGGTGTTGGCTCTGCCAGGGCTTCCGCGATATCGATGACCTCCGGACCACAGTGGCTTAGGAAATAAGCCCTCTTCCGGTTATCTGGAACTCCGTGCAGTTCGTTGGCTTCTAGAAAGCTTTCGAAACGGGTCATATACGTTCCCCATTTCTCTTTAGCCGGGTCAAACGGTGCGGGCGGAGTGTAACTGGCCATCTCCGCTTTTCTGCCCTGGGTTTGCTGGGTTCGGGTCTATCGTGCTTCAGCTCGGTTCTGGTTCTCCTCAGCCTCGAGATCCCACCTTCGTCGCCAATGTTAGGTTCTGGAAGTAACGAGGCTGGAGACCAGGGTAGTGACAACAGCTCTTTAATATAGGGTGAACCCAGCAACTGGCTGGGAGAAAAACCTCTCCTTTTATACAGTTCTCTTGGAGGCTTCGTCCAATCAGCAACGTGCTGATTTCCCGCTCAAATATTTAAAGGTACAAACATAAATACATAACACCACCACAGCATCTTTCCATCTTTCCATCATCTATCTTGGTTTACCAAATGTTAAAGATATGTTAAAGAAATGTTAAAGATAGGATGATGCACTTTCGGGTTGCTTCTAAAATCATCATCATCATTCAATACATCAGACAGGCCTCTTATACGTTGTTGATCTCCAGACTGCTTGATTCATTTGGATGTAACTCAGTCTTTTACCTTCAATCTTAGCAGACATACCAACCACATACTGTTGGAATAGAAGGTTATTAGAAGGTTATTAATCTCATTTTCATGCTTAGAAGGTTATTAATCTCATTCTCATGGTTCATTATTCAATATGCATAATAACGTATTGCTATTCATTTCTTGTTGTACAACATTTGGAGCTGATGATTCCAGCCAGCATCTCCAAGAGGAAAGAAAAGTATGCATTGAAAACTGTTATAAGAGCTTGAATGAGAGTCTGAAATTATTTGCAAACAACCTTCTTGGTATTTCAACATAATGTGCCTTTATTGATTCAGTTCCAGTGTTGTTTGGTACAATGATGGTGACTTTGTTGTCAATATGTGCATTAAATCATCTCCCAAGTTCAAGTAGTGGCCTCCAGTCATGATCAATGACAATGAAAGCTTCTGACTTTCTCAAATTTGTTCATTTGCAAGTGAAAGAGATGCAATGTACAAGTTTCTGTGTTGTACTAGTTTCTCCAATAATTCAACGATCTCAACAAACAATCTCAATGATGAATTCCATCATTGTGGAGTAAACCCATTCTCAATTCTACATTGTCTTAAGGATCCAGGAGGTAAATTTGAATAAATTTGGCTTGATGGTTAGAATCCAGCATTAAAATGTCTGATATAATGACAAATTTTCTCTTGAAAAGTCACAGAAGGGCTCCATCTTTTCCTCATTGGAAGGACATCTTTGGCCCAAGAATATATTTGGAAGAGGTAGTTGTATTGTCTGATGTTCTTCCTGAACCTGTTTCAGTAGGTTCACCATTGCCCTATAAAATGAGACGTTCACTAGATAGAGGTTGTAAAGGGCCTCTGGTGGCTCAGCAGACTAAGTCTGTCTGTTATTAACACAGCTGCTTGCAATTACTGCAAGTTCAAGTCCCACCAGGCCCAAGGTTGACTCAGCCTTCCATTCTTTATAAGGTAGGTAAAATGAGGACCCAGATTGTTGAGGGCAATAAAAGTAGACTTTGTATATAATATACAAATGGATGAAGACTATTGCTTAACACAGTGTAAGCCGCCCTGAGTCTTCGGAGAAGGGCGGGATGTAAATTCAAATAAAAAAAAATAATTGAACTATCCTGACCTTTCCCTTTATACAACATAAATTGATGGTTTCTTCAGGAATAGAAATGCATGACAGTGAGGGTAGACTTTGGCCATAGCATCAACATCAGCAGAAATATTACCTTATGCAAATCATGTATGGAGTATTATGTATGTGCCTGAACAATGATGGGACTGATGTGCATGTTTGTATGCCAGAGAAGAGCACATAAAGCAATAAAAAATATCCAGGCCTTTCTTCATGCACCTGAACATTGTTGCTTCTTTAAGAGCTGTATGATGAGTCAATTCATTGCTGCTGGGTGGAGAAAGAAGCAAGGGATTGTGAGACTGGCTGGGAAACTGTCAAAGAATGTTGAAAATGAAGATCATGTAATTGCAGTAGCAGCCACACTGTACAGGGGTAATCAGTAGTACTGAATCAGTCACACCTTTCCCAAATTTGATTCCCTCTGGAGTCATGAATCTTGAGTTTTGGACACCTGTAACTTAGCTCATTTGAGCATCTTAGTTCAAAAATTACTGGTCTATAACTGTTTCACCCAGGTAATGATAATGATAGTTTTGTGTGTGTGTGGGTTGGGAAGGAAGATGTTTAGATAACAACTAGACTGATGGCAATGTAACCTATAGCACATGCAGAAACACAGTTGAGAAACTGGACAATAAATATGATGTTGAATTCACTTCTGGGAAGGTAGAATCTTGTGACTGACTTTGGATGGTGATTTTGATCAATTCTAGTATCATAGACTTGCAATTTGAACTTTATCTTTTCATTTAATTTGACTATAAACTATTTTAACTCCAATTTCATATACAGATGAGAACTTTTTATCTGAGTATTAATTACATTGACAAAAAATATTCTATAGAAGTCCAGTTCTGGCTTCAACAACCTTAATTATAACCATGCTTGCAAATTATTTGCAAACTATGCTTATCTCACTATTTCTTTTTAAGCATGTTTTTGTCAGCAAGATTATGCCAAAAGAAAAGACAACCCTCTAAATGCAATGGTATGCAATGTGTTATCTTTCCTTTAATATCCATTCTCTATGAGATTGTGATTACTACTGTCATTTAGTAAACAGAGTGTAGGAATGCAATTACCAAAGCTTTAATTGTATAAGCAAATTAGGGGGGTTAACTGCCTCCTCCCTCCACCAGCATTTTGTTTTCCCTCTTTAATTAATAAACACCTGTTACTCTCCTTTCTCAGATTGGAGAAACTCTGAGCATCTTGCCCCATCCCCAAATGAACAGCAATCCCGTTCAAATTTGCAGCTGCCAGTTTAGGGTTAAGATATGAATCCAGGTAACAGAAACCAATGAGAGTACACCCAGTTGATGTTTGTGACATCATCCTACAGTCAGAGTACATAGAACAGCTGAGGTAGCTTTCAGCTTCAGTTCCAGTGCTATTATGATGGATGTTTACATCTCTTCATTGAGAGCCAATTATTTTGCTTTTGTGTGAGGCCCGAGAATCACTTGTGTTGCCTGCCTGCACAAAGCCTCATTCACAAAGCCTCAGTTGGATGCAGCTGAACAAATTGCTTTTTCTACTCCGGTGGTAAGAGAGTATTCTGCTTTTATCTTCCTTTTCAAAATGAAGGTGATGATGGATATCTGTCGATGCCTAAGAAAAAGGAGCTTGGTTTAGAATCCCGGAGCTCCTGCTGTTATGTTTAAATATGGCCTTTGTTATGAAAAGGTTAATTTTTAAAGAGAAAGAAAAACACGTGTGCCTGCCTGCTTGCCTGCCTGCTTGTCTGCCTGCCTGCCAGAGTGAAATTCTATCAGCGTGACAAGCCTATGCATATTTCTCTAAATATTTGGCACTCTCTGGATAAATCTGTAATTCTGATCAGTTATTTGCTGTAGTTTCCTGCCTGCTCTTTGTATGCACTTTAATCACTTCAGTGGAATGTATGGAAACGCTTTTGTGCATAGAAGAATAATTTTACATCAAACTTTTTTTAAAAAAATGCTCTGGAGTAGTTTTGTATCAGTGATATGATTGTGATAGTCATGATTACCAAATACGTTGTTTGCCTTCTTTATGAGAAGGCATACTGGTTGTGTATTCCTCATGATCAACATGTAGAATATACAGCCTGAGAAATATCCTCTATATATGCATATATGGACATATGTTTGAGTGTTTGTTTATATGTGGAATTAAAAATTGCTGTTCTATCATGTGCAAAGTAAAGCAGTGATGATTATCTGTGGTTGTTCTTTATGAGTCTACTTATATGTATCCACCTAGGTTTTGTAACAGAGTAAACACATGTAAAGCTCCTGAACTGATGTGGATTTAAGAGATTAGCTGTGACACGGACTCTGACAAATCAGATACAATACATGTTTAATTGACTGAGAGAGTTGAAGGCTACTGTCTGAACAATCCAATAACCAGTTTAAAGAATCAAATAGTGTGAATAATAAAGACTAAACAGCAGACCAATTTAGAAGTTTATGTAGGAAAGGTTTGATTATATTGAATATTTACCACTTAGCTTCTGGGTGCATTTTTTAAACTAATCTGAGAAACTACAGTAAAAGTTGTTTTCTAATTACTGGAACTTTTATGAGGGAATGTCAATTATAATTCCATTACTCCTAATCTATAGCTATGATTTGTGTTGAGATATTAATGCTCTAGGAGTTACACTAAATTGAAACAAAAGATTGTTACTAATACAATAGTTTGCAATCATGAGCTTACTTGCTCATTTTTCCTTGTCTCAGAAGTGTTTTCACAGCAGCTTAAATTATTTACCACACCTGATTTAACTGTTTTGATACATACATGTCCAAAAAGATATGCTCAATGGAATAAACTGATAAATATACAGTATGACAGATAAATATCAGATTATAACAAAACTTCAGTTATTGAATTTTCCATCTTCCTATCATGAAAATAATAATCAGTGAGTGGCATCCTGGCTAATGGTTTAAGCAAGGAGATTCATAGAACTATGACATTGGATGATAAGTGACAATGTAGATTGAATCTAAACTTGTGGAGTTGAGATCACATAACTATCTCATTACGTTTCCAGATCCCAGATTTTCAGTGTGAATGGATATTTCCCCACTTCACAGCCCAAACATCTGGAGATGGTAAGCAAAACCTATACTGCCATTTTTCTTCAAACAGGCATGAGGATCTGAAGACAGACCTTGTTCATCCAACCATGGGCCATATACCATCTTTGAATCTATCTTCTTATTTTTCTCTGCTGTTTATTTACAAGTACATATTTATTTATGGAATATTATTTATTTATAACACTATAACTAACATTTACTTTAAAAGCTTCGGTTAGTAGTTGTACTTAATAGATTTTGGAAACACCAAGGAGGCAGCAAGACAATTCAGGAATAAAACAACGCTCTTACAGAAGAGAGTCTTGAGTCCAAGGAAGGATGGAGACTCAGAGTTACTCTACCTTAATTACGCTAGATAAAATTTGTGCAGGAGAATTGCTCTGGAAGGTGTTCAAGATTCTGTTCCATTATACCTATTAGCAATGAAGACATTTCCCAAAGTCCAAGTGGTTCTTGTTTCCTAAATTTGTAGGGCTTGACATTAATTTTGAAAGCCTCCTAAGTAATTCTATCACACAATTTATAGGGTAATTAGGGTGGAATAATTCTGAAAATCTTCCAAACTTCCTCCCTCTCTGGACTATCTTCTGTAATAACCCCATTTCTTCCTTAATTATTTTTCTGCTTTTCTCTCTTTGTATATCTGTTAGGCAGTGCAGTTTGTTTGATTCTAGCTGTGCTATGAATGATCACAGTTTCTTTTAAGAGGAAAGTGATACATAATATAGCAACAACATCAGAAATATTCATTTTACAGTGAAAACATTACTTTTGCTTTATGACCCAAATGGCCATTAGGAGGAAACTATTGAAGCAATAATTTAGGACCTGCTTGCTAGCTTCTCATGACTATGATGTTTATTGAGCAAGAAATAGAGCTACTCCGTTTAGAACCCTAAGGCTGTAATCCTATATCCACTTACTCAGTGGGATTTCCTTTCAAGTAGAAATGTATAGCATTGCAGTATTAGCCCACCGAAGGAGAAACAGATATATCCATACATCATTTCACCCCATCATAACCATAATGGCTCTCTGCGTCAGATTTCATATACTGGATTTATAGTCAGTATCTTAAGCATTTTAAACAAAAAAAGTAACTCCCAAATAGCACTCTACTTCTACTGCTAATATATTAGAGCAAAGGAAAGTCACTGTGCTTTTTCTGCACAAATAAAAGGATCTCATCCCTCTCTATTTTGCATCAGGATGCTTTATAAGCTCATCAAAACTCACTTCCATCAGAAATGAGATTTATTGTTGTGGATGATGATATTTATTTATTTATTTATTATTTATTTATTTATTCAAATTTTTATACCGCCCTATCTCCCAAAGGACTCAGGGCGGTTTACAGGCCGGTAAAAAATACAAATATAATACAAGGTAAAACACTAAATTAAAAAAACTTATTTAAATAGGCCAAAATTTAAAATTACAATTAAAATGATATAAACCCCATTAAAATTAAATTTGAAATTAAAATTCTAGTCCAGTCCTGCACAGATAAATAGATGTGTTTTAAGCTTGTGGCGGAAGGTTTGAAGGTCAGGAAGTTGGCGGAGTCCTGGGGGAAGTTCATTCCAGAGGGTGGGAGCCCCCTCTGGAATGAACTTGCTTTTAAGTATGAGAAAACAGATAGTATGTGTTGTTGTTAGAGTGATAGAATACTACTAGATAGACTGAGCTCAAAACCATAATCCATGACACATACTCAATGACTCAGGCTGTTGCTTATTCTAAAATCTCACAGGTTTGAGAATGAACTATGTATGGTGCCCTAAGGGGAAAAATAAATAAGATAGGAATAATAAAATTATTAATAACAAACCATATATCATTAGCAAGATTTCATGAGAAAGTCTAGTTTCTCAAATCTAATATTTCAGAAGTTTGGAATAATCTCCAACTATATGCAATTCCAGCTAGCATGGCCAATGATGAGGTATTTGGGCGTTTATAATTTGACAATTGTTTGGCTCCCTATTTGCATAAAAGTAAAATATATAGTCCATGTGATTAGAAATCACTGACAATTGTATTCTCAGTGATTTTTATAATTCCATTTTAACATTGCCCAGTTGGACAACCATTACTTGATTTAGGAATAAGTTCTACTATGCTTCTGAATAAACCTGCAAGACATGTTTATAGAAATTACATGTAATTTCTAATATGTAATAACTTATGTAAAAGAAATGCCACATTATGATTGTATACTATTATTAGTTCCTATCTATCACAGTATATTATTATTAGTTCCTATGTATCACAAAGGTTTTACAACAGATGCTATTTTCTACAATGCTTAAAGGAAGTGTTTGGAAAAATATGTAATGTTAAATATCCTGAATAAATATTATATTTTTCAGAAGATGTTTAAAGATATTACAAGTACATTTTTTATTTATATACGGAACAGATATAAATAGAAGTTGGTTGTTGTGTCTTTTTATATATGAAATATTTTCATAGTAACTGGGAATTAAAACCGCTCAGTCATGCTTAGGCATCTATTTGCATTCATGTTTCCACTAAGTCTTCAAAAAAGCAAATTCTTATTGTAATTCTCCATGTTGGGAGATATATAAGCAAAGTTACATTGTGGATTTTTTTTAGCATTTATGCATCTCTTCTTATATTTATGGCGTGATTTGGCCTTGGGGAGATCAGGATTTGTGGTAAATCCAGAAAGGATTAAGTTCTAAAGGGTGAACAAATAACAAGAGCTAAGTATTATAAAGATTAGAGCATACTACAAACCAATGTTTAAGAGTAGTGATAACATTAAAACTAACCTATATGTTTAGTTTTCATGACTGCTCGTTTGTATCCGCATCCAATTCAGGTTTTCTGAATTTACTTTTAAAGCTCATAAATAAGTTGGGAGACAAAATAATTTTAAGAAGCATTCACCCATTTTTCCCATATTGGTTTCCAAATGGGGGTCTTAGCCTCATTTTATTTTTCTATAATATGAAGCAAGTCTTATTTATTATGGAGTTCCTACTATGGAAACTTCTATCCCTAGTGCTAATTCTACCATGCATTCATGGTATCATAGAAACAAAATTATAGAATCATGAGTTGAAAACGCCTGTTTAGACCATCATGTTCCACCCTCTGCAAACTGAAATAATTTCAACTAAAACATTACTAACAAATAGCAGTCCAGTTTCTGTTTACGCAGATTCAATAAAGATGAGTACATTATTTGATGATGATAATTAATCATCAAAGCACTCTCACTGTTTTGCTTAATATTCAAGCAGAATGTATTTTTTCTACTTTGAGACAATTGTTCCAAATCCTGCATTCTTTCAAAATCTGGAATGATTTTGATTTTAGTCTTACATTCTCAAGGTTAAATTTATTGATGTCTCTCAGTTCTGAATGAAGTTACAGACTCTTCATCTTGTCAATCTTCTGTGAATCTTCTGTGAATTCTTCAAATGAAAAGAAGTAATATATTGCCTCATATTCCAGCTCCTTCCTCACAAATGGCACAAATTGTAAGAGCATTTAGTAAATTGAGGATTACAAAGTGGCCTTATTTATTCAAATGATATACCTTTTTTTGATGGTCCATATTCTATTTTCCTTGGTGATATTTATGTATGTAATTGGAACATTTAAATATTACTATGTACTAAAACATATTGAAAAACATAATAAAAATGCCAGAAGATTTGGGAGTTAATTTTTTGAAACAAAAAGTTTGGTCATAATAATGTGCTTAATGATACAACTGTATATCTTAAAAAACCCCAATGCTAACTTTTGTTTATCACAATGCAAATTCCTTCTTCTGGGATGGGCATACATTTGCTTTTAGATTCTGAAATGTGATATACAAACCTGCTTCATTATTAATTCTTAAAAAAGTATTCCATAAGGGCACCAGCTACTTAAATCTTTTATATTTGTAGCAACACTTCATTGCATCTCTATTCTCTTTCTCTTATACAAACACAAATATAACAAAGCACCAAGGCTCAACTGTCAAGGACCACACTTCTTTACCTGTTAGAGAGAGAGAAGGAAAAAAGGAGGCCTGCATTTATTTACATATTTTTTTAATTTGGCTAAATTAAATCTAACTATCATGAGACTTATGTGTTAGAGTACTTTTCTTTGGCTGATGACCAAATGTTTCCCTTGAAATGTAGACCCCGTTCTATTCACCCCAAGCCAAGTTCCACACATCTTGGTGTCTTAACTTTAGGTGATAGGTTTTAGGAATTGGAGCTGAGGCAGCAACTCCTAGCTCAGACCAGTGGTGGGTTGCTACGAGTTCACCCTGGTTCTGGTGAACTGGAGTAGCAGTGGTGGGAGGCTCTACCCACCTGCCTAGACGTCATCAAATACCCTCTGCAAGTAAACGGGTAGCAAAGGTAAGTGAAATCCACCACTGGTTCAGACCAGTAGTGGGTTGCTCCCGGTTCTGTCCGGTTCTTGTGAACCGGTAGTAAAAAGGCAAAAGGGTCTGCCCATCCACCCAGACGTCGTAATTGACGATCTTCACATGCACAGAAGCGCACGTGTGCACTCCCATTGCAAACCTTGTTTTGCAAACCTTTTTTGCAAACCTCCCATTGCAAACCTTACAGAACTTGTTCTGTAAACAAGTTACAGAAAGGTCTTGACAGACTTGAACATTGGGCGCTATCTAACAAAATGAAATTCAACAGTGAAAAAAGCAAGGTTCTACATTTAGGCAAAAAAAAAACACCAAAATGCACAGGTACCGTATATGTGGTACCTTGCTCAATAGTAGTACCTGTGAGAGGGATCTTGGAGTCCTAATGGATAACCATTTAGATATGAGCCAGCAGTGTGCAGCAGCTGCTAAAAAAGCCAACACAGTTTTGGGCTGCATAAACAGAGGGATAGAATCAAGATCATGTGAAGTGTTAGTGCCACTTTATAATGCCTTGGTAATATTGCATCCAGTTTTGGTTGCCATGATGTAAAAAAGATGTTGAGACTCTAGAAAGAATGCAGAGAAGAGCAACAAAAATGATTAGGGGACTGGAGGCTAAAACATATGAAGAACTGTTGCAGGAACTCGGTATGCCTAGTTTAATAAAAAGAAGGACTAGGAGAGACATGATAGCAGTGTTCCAATATCTCAGGGGTTGCCACAAAGAAGAGGGAGTCAAGCTGTTCTCCAAAGCACCTGAGGGTAGAACAAGAAGCAATGGGTGGAAACTGATCAAGGAAAGAAGCAACTTAGAACTAAGGAGAAATTTCCTGACAGTTAAACAATTAATAAGTGGAACGACTTGCCTGCAGAAGTTGTGAATGCTCCAACACTGGAAATTTTTAAGAAAATGTTGGAAAACCATCTGACTGAGATGGTGTAGGGTTTCCTGCCTGGGCAGGGGGTTGAACTAGAAGGCCTCCAAGGTCCCTTCCAACTCTGTTGTTATATATATAAACCGGTAGTAAAGGTAAGTAGAACCCACCCCTGGTTCAGACATTCTGAAATGTGAGCTCTCCACACTGCAACTCCCAGAATTCCAAACTTTTGCCCATGCTGAATGTCTATGTAGATTCTCAATCATCCAAGTCATGATTGTCCCAAAGATGCTTTTCAAAAGGCAATGGACTTTTTGGTTTTTTTTTTCTTTAAAGGAAAAAAAAAACCTTTTCCTTTTGAAAAGCATCTTTGGGTTTCTCCATGCTACTTTCAAATTTTGGAAATTATAAATATAGCATATCTGAAGCGTGCAAGGTGGACAAAAGCTGACATGCCACACTTTTGCCAGTTTGATAATCTTTCTCTTTTCCCCTCTCTGTCTCTCTTTCTCTGTCCCTTTTTATATATCTGTTTTTCTCTCTCTCTTTCTCTTTCTCTCTGGGTGTGTGTTTTATTTGTCTGTGTGCTTGTATGTGTCATGCATCTCTGTCTATCTTCTTTTTTTTTGTCACAATATTATATATAAGCACATACAATGAAAGGAAACAATAGGACAAGAATGGTAGGCACTTTTGTGCTCTTATGCACGTCCCTTATAGTCCTCTTAGGAATGGGGTGAGGTCAATGGTAGACAGTTTTTGGTTGAAGCTTTTGGGAGTTTGAGAAGAGACCACAGAGTCAGGTAGTGTATTCCAAGCATTAACAGCTCTGTTTGTTTTGCTGTGGATAGAGTAGAGCTTATATGGCAGTTAACAGATTTAGAAATCTGTCTGTCTGTCTGTCTCTCTCTCCTTTCATCATATATCAACATACTGCATTCCCAATTGATTTTAACAGTGGAGGAATTTACCCACTTTTTGTTTATTAAATTTCTTTGTCTCCAACTCACTGCAAGGTGGCTCTGGGCAGCTTACAATATCAAAATAAAACTATACATATATATACCAATGTATTAAATTACAATAAAATCACAATGAAAATACAGATTATAAAAACTAAAAGGTGGGAAGGAAAGGAGCAGAATGTGGGGGGGGGGAATGGGAGCTGTTATTGTTCAATCAACCACCTCCAATATGGCATTCCATTATTAGGGGCCCAAATCAACTGGGAGAACCAGATCTTCAGGTTCTTGTGGAAAGTCAGGAGAGAGGGAGCCAAGCTCACAACCAAGGTCCAAAGGGCTGGGGTCATGGCAGAGAAGGCTCTTCTTCTGAACCTTGCCAGCCAAAATTCCTTGACTGATCAGTATGCCTCCTCTGCCAGCATGGGTGGGATGGGCCTGTCCCATAGGGTTCCTCAAATAACTTAGACTCATGCCATGCAGGGCTTGATAGGTGATAACTAAAACCTTGAATTGCATTTGGAAGGAAGCCAACAGCCAGTGCAGCTCGTGGAACAGCAGCGTAACATGGGCCACCCTACAGCAGCGTAACATGGGCCACTCTAAGCCCCCCCCCAAAACTGCCTGCACTGCACTGTGAAGCCTATCAATTGTAGTTCCACTTTCGGTACTTTCCCTGTCTTGTCAAAAAAAAATTGTTCCACATTTATCATTCCCTCATTGATATCTTTTGGACAGAATTTGTATATAGAAGCAGACATCATTATGAGCATTGTTGATATTGTAGCTACTAATTTTTGGGTTCAGTCTGAAAAGATCTTTAATATTCCAATGTTATTACTTTTTCTGACATTTTGTAGTTAAGGTAAAGGCTCCGCTGCACATGTGTGCTAGTCGTTTCCATCTCTAGAGGTGGTGCTCATCTCCAATTCTAAGCCAAAGAGCCAGCACTGTCCAAAGATGTCTCCATGGTCATATGGCCGGCATGACTAAATGCCAAAGGCACACAGAATGCTGTTACCTTCCCACCAAAGTGGTCCCTATTTTTCTACTTGCATTTTTTATGTGCTTTTGAAATGCTAGGTTGGCAGAAGCTTAGACAAGTAATGGGCGATCACTCCATTTTGTAATGCTAGTGATTCAAACTGCTGAACTGCCAACCTTCTGATCAACAAGCTCAGCAACTTACCCACTGAACCACCACCTCCCTATATTTTGTAGTTAACCAATACCAAAAGGTGGCTTGTATTTTTTCTTCTTTCTGCTTAGAATCTTTAGTCCCGTCTAGTGCCCACTTTCTAAAATCATAAAATTATTTATACTTGTTATTCAACAAGATAGTCAAAATAGCTCTCATTCCCATGATAAATTATTTATTTTTTATAGTTAACTCCCATATCTTGTAGTAAAAGTCAATGTTCCAAATATAACTCAATCTTTAATCCATTTATAACTTTCTTAGATCAAAATCTTGTTTAGCTTTTCACTATTTCAAATTCCTTAAGTTCTTGTAATTATTATTATTATTTGTTCAGAGGCAGGGGTGAAATCCAGCAGGTTCTGACAGGTTCTGGAGAACCGGTAACGGAAATTTTGAGCAGTTCGGGGAACCGGTAGTGGAAATTTTGAGTAGTATGGAGAACCGGCAAACACCACCTCTGGCTGGCCCCAGAGTGGGGTGGGAATGGAGATTTTGCAGTATCCTTCCCCCGCCATGCCACACCACGCCCACCAAGCCACACCCACAGAACTGGTAGCAAAAGCAATTGGATTTCCCCACTGTTCAGAGGTGAAATTAAACTCCTCTCGCAACTTTTCAAACTTGTTTTATGAAGGCCTCTAATAGCTGAAAATGGTTAATAGGCAATTTCTGAAAATGATTAGAAAATGAGGCTTGCAAACTTAGTGTCCTTTAAAACACTCCACTGCAGTTGCTTTGTCTTCCACTATTCAAACCAATTGCAGTCTCCTCTGTGGAGCATCTGTCTGAAGCACACATGGGCAATTTGAGAAATTATGTATACCAGTGTATATGCATGTGTGGGAGTTCTTAAAGGAAATCAACTCTGACTGTTCTTTGGAGGGACAGATATGAAGCTGAAGCTCAAATACTTTGCCCACCTAATGAGTGTACAGAACTCATTGGAAAAAATCCAGATGTTGGGAAAGATTGAAGGCAAAAGGAGAAGGTGACAACAGAGAACAAGATGGTTAGACAGTGTCATTGATAAAATGAACATGAATTTGGACAGACTCTGAGAGACAATGGAAAATGGGGGGGCTGGCATGCTATGGTCCAAGGAATAGCAAAAAGTTGGACATAGGTATGTCTATATTATATTATATTTCCTCTCTCTATCCTCTCTCAGAGATGAAAGTTCTTAGGACAATTTTAGGTTGATGTGTGGTGCATTTAGAAGCATGACAAACTTTAGATTTCACTTTTCAGGGGTTTTTTTTTGCTTCATAGTAAGATGGGTGGCATATAAGCTTAATAAATAATGAGAAACTTTCCTCAAGTATTACTTCTGACAACCAAGTTTCTGCCCATCAATGGAGAGGTTCTGTTGAACTGTTTATACAACATTCAAAATGAATACTTTGGAACAATTCAATCCAGTCTACTAAAAGAAGGTAGACAGTTGGGAATTGAGTACGGACCTTTTTCTCTTCCTTTTCTTCTTCCTTTCCTTTTTATAACTTTAGACATGAATTAATTTATATATTATTATATAGTATGATCCATTGATAATTCTAGGACTGCTATCTCAGCCTGAAAGCTTTATTTAAGCAGATGTTCCAAAGTTTCAGGGTAAGCTAATAAACTTCCTTTTCTTAGTATTGCCATATATCTGCCAGTCAAAGTCATATGTATTGGCTCTTGCTTAAAATATATTGATGCTTTATTTATTTTCCCCCTCTACATCTCTATGAAGTCTCAAGATTCCATTTGTAGTGTTTCTTATCCATTTCTCCAAGACTCCATCTGTAGTGACTCTTATGCATTTTAATAGCATAATTTATACAGATGGTGAGAGATATACTCAGTGAGGTCTTTCTTCCACATATCATGCATCCTTGGAGTAAAACCGTTGAATGAAACAAGACTTACTTTTGAGTAAATGTGAATGAAATTTAATTGACACTGTTATTACAGTACTTAATTTATCTACTATAGATCTGCAGCAATTTACACTAACTTCTTTAAAACTTTCTCTTTAATGATATAGCAGTGCTTCTTCAAGTAATCTTTAGTTAATGAGTGATTTACTGACTTATTTCCCAAAATTTTATTTTGGCTAGTAAGGTGAGCAATCAATCTGCCATGGAAATAGAACTAATTGTTTTCTATAGCTACTAAGAGATCCCCAACTCACATTAATCATATGAAAAAAGATAAGCTCTTGCATTATTAAATAATCATTGCTTTGGAGACATTCCAAGTAAAAATCTCAATCTATCTCACATTAGTGTCTTCTTATGTCATTGAAATATTGGTAAGTGTAGCTTTTCAGTGGTTCCAAAGGACAGGCATTAAAAATCAGATGGTGGTTCAGTGATATAGATTTCAGAATGAAGAACATGCTTTTATCCAATAACCCAAAGCTTTAAACTAAACAAATTACTAATAAAGGAAAGGAAAGGAAAGGAAAGGAAAGGAAAGGAAAGGAAAGGAATGGAATGGAATGGAATGGAATAGAATAGAATAGAATAGAATAGAATAGAATAGAATAGAATAGAATAGAATAGAATTCCTTCTATTGAGTCCAAAAATTATGTTACTAAGCAAGACAATTATTAAGTGAATATTTCCCCATTTTACAACCTTTCTTGCCACAGTTGTTAAGTGAATCACTGCAGTTGTTAAATTAGTAACATGGTTGTAAAGTGATTCTGGCTTCCCCATTGACTTTGCTTGTCAGAAGGTTGCAAAAAGTTATCACATGACTCAAGAACATTTCAACTGTCATAAATATGAGTCAGTTGCCATGCATCTGAATTTTGTTCATCTTCACTTTTTTTAGTGCAATTTTAACATTGAATGGACACTAAACAAACTATTGTAAGTTGAGGAGTAATTGTACTGTGTTTTATAATAAATAAGCTAGAGCTATATTTTAAATAATTTCCTTTAGTAATTTGATTTTCAAATAATTTTTCAGGAGAGTGGAAAAATAGCTTTCTATTGCTGGGTTCCTAATAATAAAATATTTTTTCTTTCTTCTGTTTTATCTATAAATAATATGGAAAAAAGATTTAGAATTGAGGAAATGACATGATCAATGACAGTTGTTAAGAAAGAGGATGAGGAGAAAGGAGAAGGAGGGTAACAGTGGAGAGTTTTGAAACCTGAGGTGAGGGTATCTTTATGTCAGCCTCAAGTGAACAATAGGCCTCACACTATCAAGATCCCCATTCGAGTAGTTGAGGAAATATATCAGATTTTTCACAACTTGAAACTGCTCTAAATTGCTGTTTCCTTTAAGAGGAAAACAATGTTAAAATTGAAATACTTTACATTGACATAGCCTGATTTCTCATGAGCTAAGGGAAATATGATGACTGAAAAAAAAGAGATCGGTGAGACATGTTTGTACCAGGGATGATCAGATATATAATTAAATAATCAAGTGTGGATGACTACAAAACACCAAGTTAACCCCTATCCTCCAATAATGAAAAAGTGACCATAAAGAAAGAGAAAACTAGAAGATAAGACTCAGAAGGGGAATAAAACCAGCAAACCAGTCCTCTTCTGAGAGCTGACACAAAGAACGAGAGAAGGAAATAAAACACAGAGATGCATTCCTTGTTAAACAGGAGAATGAAACTATCCGCTTAGCTAAATATGAAAAGGTTAGGGGTGTCACCTGGTTGCCTTGGCAATTCTCCCTAATGTAATGCAATTAGTGTGTACTTTTTCATGATATACTTGTTTTGTGCATACTTTTATCCACTCTACATATTTTAATACACAATTTTTTACTTTATTATTAATTCTAGAAAGTACTTACATGGATGTATAATTTATCTGATTAAATCAAAGGGGAAATAGTTTAAGTTCACATTAAAATGGAAATTGAACAAATCCACATTCATTCCGCTCACAGTTTTAAATCCATTTCTATTCAAGAAGATATTCTGCTATGCTGCACGAGTTGAAACTTAATGTATATTTGTTTGCATTCATCATGCTCAAAGATTGTTGTTCTGCATTAATGAAATGTTGTTAAAGTTTCAATTTAAGTAGCTAAATTTTATGTACTTACTTATTTTGTCAATGGTGTAGAAATAATAGAAAAATCGTGCAAAATAAATGTCACTGAGGTTAAGAATGTTTCCTTCCTTCCTATTATTTTTGACAAACTAATCATAAGCATGAGAATGTGAGAGGGGACTGTAGGGAAGAAAATACAGGTAGTCCTCAACCTATTACCATAATGGAGCTCAAAATTTCTGTTGCTAAGTGAAACATTTGTTACGTGAATTTTATGACATTTCTTGTCACAGTTGTTAAGTGAATCTGTTTCCCCCATTGACTTTGGCTGCGAGAAGGTCACAAAGGAGATCACATGATCCCAGGACACTGCAACTGTCATAAATATGAGTCAGGTGCCTGGTGTCTGAATTTTGATCCCCTGACCATGGGGATGCTGCAATGGTTGTAAGTGTGAAAAAAAGTGATAAGTCACTTTTTTCAATGCTGTTGTAACGTTGAACTGCCACTAAAGGAACTGTTGTAAGTCGAGGACTACTTGTAGAATATACTAATACAGTTCTTTGATTTGCAGTAGAGTTATGATTACAAATTGCTTAACCAAAGCAATAGTAACAAATATTAGATATCTCAAGCATGATTTCAAATTGTATCCCTTCTGCTAGCATTTTAAAATATATATTTAATTTGTAAAAAATAATTTGAAAAGTCCAAAACATGATGAAAGGGGATCCCCTAAGGTATGATGATAAGAGAAGAGAAGGTTTTCCACCTTCATTACATTTTTCAAAGTATGTTGTTCTTGATAATGTTGATTTAAATCTGATGAAACCTACTTATTTTCTTTAACTTTCCTCCCACAATCTGTGCAAATCATGCTGTATTAATTTGAAATTTCTTGAATTTTGAAGGTTTCCTCAGTTTCCTCTGCCTGTATTTATATCAGAACAGAACAGAGTTGACCAGAACTGGATGCAGTATTCTAAGCGAGGTCTTTCTAAGGCTTTACAAAGTGATACTTCATATGATCTTGATTCTATCCCTCTGTTAATGCAACATATGATTGAGTTGGCTTTTGTGGCTACTGCTGACTCATATTTAAGTGTTTGTACACCAAGACTCCAAGATCCTTCACGCAGTTACTGTTATTAAGCCAGGTTTCACCAAAACTGTAACTATACATTTGATTTTTCTTGCCTAAGTGTAAAACCTTACTTTTCTCTACATTAAATTTCATTTTGTTAGATAGTGCCCAGTGTTTAAGCTTGTCAAGATCCATCTGGATCTTGAGCCTATCTTCTGGAGTGTTGGTTATTCCTGCCAGTTTAGTGTTGTTTGCAAATTTGATGAGTTCCCCTTCTATTCCCTCATGTAACTCTACATATCAAGATAGATAACTAGATAGATAGATAGATAGATAGATAGATAGATAGATAGATAGATAGAGTGATAGAGTGATAGAGTGATATATTGACAGTTTGGAAGATGGAGATTGGCCTCTCATATTTCAGGAACATTTATTCTAAATTAAAGTGAATATTTATTACATTGCATACAAGGGGAAGAGCTGTAGCATAGTGGTGGATCACATAATCCACCTTAGGGATGTGAAGGACTGTTTTGCTTTGCTGGAGCTTCAAATGAACCACTGCTTCAAAGGAAAATGAAAGTGTCACCTCAATTCTACATATAACAGTAAAATAGTTGCCCTATTTCAAAATGATGCCTAGAATTAACATAATGCCTTGCTGCTTCACTTTGATGTGGTTGGTAACAGATTGGTAGGACATATTTTATTTATATTTTTTATTTATTAAACATAATTAAATCACACAACAGCTGAAGCTCTCTGCATGGTTTACAATAAAACAGTGCAATGGCTGAATAAGTTAAATCAGTTCCAACTTGGTATCTATACACTATTAAAACTCTGATTCCATAAGGACTAAATTGACTTTAAATCCAATATTGGTAGTTGGACTTTTGTTACTGATATATTGGAAAATGTAGCACTGCTTATATTTGAAGATTGGACTAATTTTAATGGATTTAATGGATTTGAAGATTGGATTTCAATGGATTTAAGAAAGAAAAGAGAAACTTTAATATACTCAAAGAATCTTCAAGGAAGATATACACTGGAATGAAAAATTGGATCGACTACATTTAAGGCAAATTTTAGATTGAAGTGTTGAATAGTTTAAGAGTGATTGTAAGAATTGTATCGTATTAATGTATTTGTTTATAGGGGAAAGAGGAGTTAATGTTTTAAAGGGAGAGGAGAGATTATGGATTATGATTTATTGGTGTAATTTAGCTTATGATTGATAGATGCAATAACCTGTATTCTGCTCTGGGAAATCCTGGGGAGTGTGGATGGAAGGGTGGAGGGGAGGAAGAAAGGGAGAGGGAGGAGGGTGGGGGGATGGGGGGGAATTAAGTAGTAAATTTTTTTGTAAAACTTTTTTAATAAAAAAAAAACTCTGATTCCAGTAACCTTAGGAGAAACCTTAGCTGAAACAGTGTCCGATAGGGCAAAACTTTTGGTACCAAGTACATTGGATGGGTTAACTTATAGAATGTGTCCAAAATTTGGCACTCCATGACTGCTGTGGAACTGAAATCTGACAAATTGTATAAAAAATTTCATGACATAAAAATTATCCTAAAACAGTTTATAACATACTGTAATTCAAAAATGTCATAAAACATTTCCTGGGTTGATGTTTGACTATGCTATATAGGTCAAAATGGGCTGAACAGTTTATGACATAATACAAAATGTCACAAACATTTCCTGTGCTGAAGTTTGACTATATTATAGTCTTTCAAGGCAGATACATCTCTGAATGCATCCCAGTTTTTCCAGTGAAGGCAGAACATGAGAAATTCTGTCGTTGTTGAAGGCACTGAGGAATCTGGTAAGGAAATATCTCTGAAAGGATGACTCAATTGGACACAGGTTGTCTAGATTCAGTTAGAAACTTCAAGAAGTGCAAACTTATGCCTCAAGATAAAATGACTTGCTTTCTTAAAGCAACGCACCCAATTAAACTAATCTACACAGTCCTACTTGAATATAAAAGATTCTGGTTTAGTGTCTGGTGTTTACAAATAACAATGGCTATTTAGTGTAACTAAACTTAGCTTGTCGATCTAAAGATCGGCAGTTCAGTAGTTCAAATCCCTAGTGCCGGGTAATGGGGATGAGCTCCTGTTACTTGTCCCAGCTTCTGCCAAAATTGCAGTTTGAAAACATGTAAAAAATAGGGACCACCTTTGGTGAGAAGGTAACAGCATTCCGTGTGCCTTTGGCATTTAGTCATGCCAGCCACATGACCACAGAGACATCTTCAGACAGTGCTGGCTCTTCCGCTTTGAAACAGAGATGAGCACCACTCCCTAGAGTTGGGAATGACTAGCACATATGTGTGAAGGGAACCTTTACCTTTACATTAACAACAGTTTGACTGATCCAAGTATTTTCAAGTATCTTTATATTTACCTTCAAATATTTCTTGTCCAAAAAACTATTTTATTAAATAGAGGAATGACTGAGGTTTTTATTACTATTATTATTACAGAAAGAGTTTCTTTTTTCAAATTGGCAAATATCAATCCCTTTACTATTAAAAACTTTACCATAAGGATTTATGTGTTGCATATTCTACATTTATCAAACAACTAACATTTACTTCTTTATAAACAATAGGGACAATGTGTTAATTTTTATTCATAATATATTATTTGGTCCTTGGAGGAAAAAAAATCCACTATAACTAGAAAAGAGAAGAGTTAAACCCAAAGCTTGAGTCAAGGGGGCCAGTGCATTAAATTTCACGAGCTGGTTTCAGTCTCCTGATTACACTTTATGCTGGTTATTGCAAAAAGAAAGATAGATTAATGAATCAGTGGCAGATCAATTAATATTAATACTGAATCAGAAGTCTGAATGGAAAAGGATTGAATCAAGCTTTGAAAACTGTGTTTAATAATATAACTGAACACAGAGTTTAATTGAATCTTAAATGTATTTTAGCATTTAGATAAATGGGACAGAGGGAAATACTAGATCTAGGTTTGAATGAAGTATAAAGTTGGACCAGCACACTAAGAGGTATTCTAGGCACACGGATTTGCCAAATAGCAACCCTCCTCTCATGCCACATCAGATATCATCTCTAGCTATTCTGTTACATAACTTATAAATGAACCCTACTTGGTTTGACCAAGTACTTCCTGCAAAAAGCTTCTATTTGGGCTGATCAAGTAGCCTTGAAAAGTGCTTAGAGTTAACTGTAATTTCAATGTGCTGATGATATATCTTAAACTTCCAAGGTTTACTACATATAACTATTAAATGCTTCTAAAAATGTTTACCATGAGGAAGATCCCTTTTCAAATCAAGGGATGAGCACCCTGGAGTGCCATTGGCTGTTTTTTGGTAACCACAGTGGTGGGTAAACCATAAGTGATTAGCTACAGCAACCTATTTATCACCTGCAACACATGGAGTGATTTAGAGTAGAGCCAGTCCAATGGAAAGGTAAAAATCAAGAGAAATGGCATGGTCCTTGCTAAGATGATTCCTGTCAACATCTTTTAGCACCTGGCTCTCTAGAGGACATTTCAAACTTATTGTGTAGAATCATTTAAATTACATTGGTTTTAATGGAAGAGATGTATATCATAGTTGTTTTATGCATGTCAATTCTGAAAAAATCTCCATTGGGTTTTGTTTCCAGGCAAGTATAGCAAGATTTTTTGTTTGTTTGTTCAATCCTGCTTTTATTATTTATATAAACAAGTCAATGTGGTGAACATATTTAATACTCCTTCCACCTCCTATTTTCCTTAGAGCAATAACCTTGTGAAGAGAGTTGGACTGAGAAAAAGTTACTGGCCCAAGATCACCCAGCTGCCTTTCATGGTTAAGCCAGGATTAGAATTCATGGTCTCCCAGTTTATAGCCTAGTGCCTTAACCATTATTTTATTTATAATCAAATTTGTATACCGCCCTTCTCCCGAAGGATTCAGGGCGGTTAACAGCCAGTTTAAAATCACAATATAATGCAAGTTAAAAACAATATAAAATTAATATAATTTATGGCCAAAATACTAAAAACTAACAATAATAATAAAGCTAAAACCCCATTAAAACTACATTTTTAGGCTAGCCCTGCTCGATGGAATAAAAGAGTCTTCAGCTCGTGGCAGAAGGTCCGGAGGTCGGGGAGTTGACGAAGCCTCGGAAGCAACTCATTCCAGAGGGCAGGATCCCCCACAGAGAAGGCCCTCTCCCTGGGGGCTGCCAGTCGACATTGTTTAACTGACGGTATCCCAAGGAGGCCCTCCCTGTGGGAGCGCACAGGTTGATGGGAGGCTGTTGGCGGCAGTAGGTGGTCCAGCAAATAGCCCGGTCCTAGACAACTCCCATTGAATTCTTGCGCTGAAATCAACAAGCCTTTAAAGATTTAATTCCTGCTATTTGGGCCAAACATGTGTCTTGTCTTTTCACAAGATTTTTCTAATAAAAACATATTTCATAACGTGTTAGAATGGGGAGATTGATATATACAACAATAAACAGGAAACTCCTCTTGTCTTTTTCCACTTTTCCGTGACTGATTGATATACAGGAAGACTTGGGGCTATATGGTATGGAGGCAAACATTTGCTTTGCAAGCCCTTCTGCAGTCATTTCTAATAGTGATTGGAGTAAAAATATTTCTCAGAGAAGACATTGTATTGGGCTATTTCAATATTGGCTTCATTTGTGGATTTTTTAATTACCTGTATCCAAGACAGTAGAAATCGTATCGTTGTGTAAAACATTATTCTATATTCATTTCCAGCATTATTTCAGTCTAGGAGAGAGTGAACAATGATTTTAGAGTAATATCCAATTAAAATCCTGACTTAGAGCTTCTATCCAACTTTACATTTCAGTTAATTGACAGTCCGATTTCCAAGAAAGTTGGGATGCCTTAATAACTTGTTCACATCAGATAAATGTTCAGTGAGTAACAAGGACACTGTGGCTCCTTGTTTCATCATCTTGAATCTAATATGCAGGTTAAACAATCAGATAGATTGTTCTGAATACAGTATATTGGGCTTTGGATATCTTACATATTGTACAGGAGTAAATCTTCAATTGATAAAGTGGTTAGTGACTAAAGAACTACTGCTGCTTCTGTGATTCTATCTCCTATATATGCTGAGAGCTGGTGAATTGTAACAGAAAGATATTAAAGGATTTTATGCTTACAATGTGGGTTTACAATCTTTTGTCAATCAAATGGAAAGATTGATCAGATAAATCTGCTTAATCTTTATAATCTTCGTAAGGTACACATTGCATCTCCTATTTCCCATTACCTTTTAAATTGGAATGCAGAAATTTTTTTTTATCTGAGGGCTGCACTTGAGTGAAGTGCCAGGAGCAAAACAACAAGAAAAGAAAAAGAATATATGGCACCAAAATTAAGATTATATTTCATTTTATTTCCTTTATTAATTTTCTTTACACTTAACTACAGATAAAATTTATCTTTTTATACCAACTTTGTAATGATCAGAGCCAAAGCTTTTAGCAGTTTCATGGCACATCTAATGATACACTAAGACAGAAGATATATTTTTTCCTCAGAGATACTTTCTGGGGCCCACTGTTGACCTCCATTTTAATTGCTATCTTATGATGCAGTTTTCATATTACTTCTAAGCTTCCCAATAACCAAAATAATTGTGACAATCATAAAATTATAATATTAAAATGATATAACACAATGAAAGCCCAAAAGGTGATGGACAGAAATTATATATATATATATATATATATATATATATATATATATATATGTATATGTATATATATATGTATATATATATATATATCTGAAGTTTTTGTGGGTGTTTGTATGTAGGTCTTTGGTTATTCAGGTTTTCTCCCACGTAAAATTGGAAGTGTCCTGGCGACTTTTCGATGAAATCCCATTCGTCATCTTCAGGCTAGCTGTTTACAGCTTCGTGCTTCTAGGAGAAATGTGTGATCGCAGCTGTTTCTTCCTTTTAACTGCTGGTGGGGGTTTGAACTGATTGGTTGGGAGCTTGGCTGTGTTCTGATTGGGTGGAGGTGTGTTCTGATTGATTGGGGGTTTGGCTGTGCTCTGATTGGATGGTGGGGTTGGCTGTGCTCTGATTGGATGGAGGTGTGTCCTGTTTGGGTGGGGGCTTGGTTGTGCTCAGATTAGTCTGAGTTGCAGGGGGATTTGAGCTGGTGAGCTGCATTGCTGTTGTTTGGCTTTGTGTTTGTGGTCGTGCTACATCTTCATGGTGGGTGTCAGTCTGCTGCATGTATGGATTGGAGGGGTTTGAAATGGCTAATTTTGCAGTTGCGGTCTAGCTTCTGATCCTTGGTTTTGCTTCATCATCGGTGTGGGTTTGAGTCTGCTTTCTGGGTGGATGTGTGGTGGTGACATCCTGTGTGGCCCTCATGAGTGTAGGTCTGGTGTCATTCCTCGTGTTAGGGATTCGTTTGTCGATAAGGGCGGGTTTCCAAATGTCTGGTAGGCAAGAGGTATCATCTCGTTTATTCATGCTGTGTGGGCGTTTTTCTATCTCGATGGCTTCTCTGATTATTCTGCTGTTAAAGTGTTCAGTTTTGGCGATAGTTCTGGTCTTTTTAAAGTCAATATCATGTACTGTGGCTTTAAGGTGTTGGATCAGGGAAGAAGTTGGCTCCTCTTTTTTGACTGAGTTCTTGTGTTCTTCAATGCGTGCACTTATTCTTCTGTTGGTTTGTCCGATGTATGTGGTGGGGCAGGCGGTGCATGGGATTTAATATATTCCTTGATTTTCTAACTCAATTTTGTCTTTGGAGTTTCTTAGGATGGTGGATATTTTTCGGTTAGTGCAGAATGCTGTCTTGATGTTGTGTTTGTGGAGGATATTGCTGATTCTGTCTGTGGTGCCTTTTATATTTGGGAGGAGGGATGTGCCATTTTCTTGTTCTCTGTTTTGGATTTTAGTGGGGGTTTCTTTTTGGATTAGGTTGGTAATCTTATTTCTTTGGAATCCATTGGATGTTAGTAAGTTAGTGAGAGTGTGTAGTTCGGTTTTTAGGTGTTGTTTGTCAGCTAAGCATTTTTTATTATTACTATTTCATTTTGTCACAACAGTATACACAAACATTGTCATAAATAAAACAACATATCATGAAGAATATGTGTGTGTGTGTGTGTGTGTGTGTGTGTGTGTGTGTGTGTGTGTGTAAAAAAAATATGCATCAGCTATAATAATTTGATATAATGAAGGGAACAATAGGACAGGAACGGTAGGCACTTTTGTGCTCTTATGCACGCCCCTTATAGTCCTCTTAGGAATGGGGTGAGGTCAATAGTAGACAGTTTTTGGTTGAAGATTTTGGGATTTTGAGTAGAGACTATGGAGTCAGGTAATGAGTTCCAAGCATTAACAACTCTGTTACAGAAGTCATATTTTCTGCAATCAAGTTTGAAGCGGTTGACATTAAGCTTGAATCTATTTTTTGCTCTTGTAATATTGCGATTGAAGCTGAAGTAGTCTTTTACAGGAAGGATATTGCAATAGATGATTTTGTGTGTTAAACACAGGTCATGTCGAAGTCGACGGAGTTGTAAATTTTCTAATCCCAGGATTTCAAGCCTGGTGGTATAAGGTATTTTGTTGTTTTCGGAGGAGCGAAGAACTCTTCTAGTAAAATATTTCTGGACGCGTTCGATTGTATTTATGTCAGAGATGTGGTATGGGTTCTAGACGGATGAGCTGTATTCAAGAATAGGTCTGGCAAATGTTTTGTATGCTCTAGTTAGTAGTGTAGAGTTTTTGGAAAAGAAGCTGCGTAAAATTAGGTTCACAACTTTTAGAGCCTTTTTTGCTATGTAGTTGCAGTGGGCTTTGGCATTTAGATCATTTGATAGGAAAACTTCAAGATTTTTGACAGGGTGGGGGTCGTCAGTAAGGTAATGACCATAGAGTTTGTACTTGTTGATAGGATTCTTTTTTGCTGGTTGAGATTTGGATTTGCCAAGTTTTAGACCAATCGGAAACTAAGTCGAGGTCTTCTTGAAGGGTAGAAGTATTGTTAGTGGTATTAAATAGTTTGACATCGTCAGCAAAGAGAACACAATAACTTGAGATGAGGTCACAGAGATCATTTATGTATAGTATGAAGAGTGTTGGTCCAAGAACACTACCTTGCGGAACACCACTTTTGACAGGAACAGGATTTGATATAGCATTGCCAATTTTGACCACTTGTTGTCTGTTTGACAGGAAGGCATTTATCCAATTGTGAAGAGGTCCCGAAATGCTGTAGGATTTTAGTTTGAGGAGTAGTTTATCATGTACTACTGAATCAAAAGCTTTGCAGAAGTCTATGTAGATTGCATCTATTGCTTTGCCTTGATCAAGGTTGGTAGTCCATATGTTTTTGCAGTGGAGAAGTTGTAAGTTACAAGACAATTTTTTTCTGAAACCAAATTGTTTATTAGAGAGAAGGTTGTTTGCTTCAAAGTGGAGTGTAATGGATTGGTTATGGTAGATTCCATTACTTTGCATGAGACACAACATAGAGAGATAGGTCTGTAATTTTCAACTAGGCTTGGATCTCCTTTTTTGAAGATAGGGATGACTGTGGCTAGAGACCAGAGTTTTGGAAGGGAACTAGTTTTGAAGGCTTTATTAAACATTATGGTTAGGGGTTCAGCTATATTAATTGAAAGTTTTTTTAAAAAGTATGCACATAGTCCAGCTGGTCCAATAGATAATGATGGTTTCAGGTTGCAAAGGGCTTTTTCAACATGATCTTCTGTGAAGTCTATATGTGTTAGGTCGTTGTTATCTTCTGTGAAGTCTATATGTGTTAAGTCGTTGTTAACATTTTTGGTACGATTGAGGAATGTTGGATATGAGCCATCACTGTTTACAAAGACTGAGCTGAAGAATGTGTTAAAGAGGTTTGCTTTAACTGTTTCGTCAGTACATTCTTTGCCGTTAGGTTCTTTTAGTGGAGGAATGGATCTTGTTTCTTTAAGTTTATTGTTCACAAAATTATAGAAAGCCCGATTGGAATTAGTGCATAGAAGGTCTTCTTCTTGCTTGGTGTGGTAAGTGTTACATTCTGTTTTTATTTGGTTGCAAATATTTTTGTAGCAGTTTTTGAAGTTTGCTACATAACCCTTTTTGTTTTTTTTCCAGAGGGATTTTTTTTGGATTGCAGCTTTTTTATTGATATGGGTAATTTGCTTTTCCTTTTGATTTTGGTGGTGATTTGTGGTATGTATAGTTTGATGATTTTATTGATTTCAAGTAGGAATACTTTATAGTGGTCTTCTGCAGTGATACAGGTTGAGAATAGATTTTGCCAGTCAAGAAATGAGAGATCATTGTTTATAAGGTCATAGTTGGCTTTTTTAAAATTGTAGTTTGGAGTACTATTGTTGAGACGATTTATGCGAGGGCGTATGTTTAGATAAAAGTCTATCATGCAGTGGTCACTGTTGGAAAAGGGTTCTTTTACTTGTAGTCCATAAATTGAGTTCGCGTTATTACAAAAGATGAGGTCAAGGCAGTTCATGAGTCTAGTATTATTAGTGACTAGTTGTTCAAGGCCAAGGTTTGTAACTGCGTTGTATAGTGTAGTATGGATTGGTTCGGTTGTACATTCATTTGTTATCCAGTTTATAGAAGGTAGATTTAGGTCTCCCAGAAAGATGAGAGGATATGGGCAAGAGGTAGCCCATGTTAGTAGTGTGGTTAACATATTTGCATGAGCGATGTCGTAGTCAGGGGCTCTGTAGCATAGTATGAATCTAAGTGTGGTGTTGGTGGACAGGTCACATACAATAGTTTCAGGTAGAGAGAGTTTATGTGCAACTTGAATATTTTTTAAGTGCAGTGATTTTTTGTAGAAAATAGCTACTCCACCACCTCTGCGGTGTTCACGATCTGATCGAAGGACTTGGTATTCTTTGTTTGAAATAATGGAGTTAGGGAGGGATGAGTTTAGCCATGTTTCACAAACAAATATGATGTCAAATGTACCATTGTTTAATAAGAGGATAAATTCAGGTAATTTGTTTACAATACTTCTTGCATTTATTAATTTACATTTGAGACCTGTGGTATTTAGTGTAGGAGAGGTAAGGGGCGTGCATACTTACTTTTGATTGGTAGTTGATTGAGGGTTTTTTGTAACAGGTGGTGGAAGGTAGGTTGGTTGAGCAATGAGTGGTTGATCGTTGGATGATTGGAGGTTTTGAATGGGTGGTTAAGTATTTGCAGGTTGATCGATGGGTGAATGGGTGTTTCGATTTATAGATGGATGTTCTGGAGATGAGTGTCCTGCCTACGGAGTTGATCTGTGCTGGGTGGTGGTGTGAGAGTGCATGCAGATAGCGGTTTGTGTGTGTTTTCTTCTGGTAGATGGTGTGTCCTAGGGAGACATTATAGACTAAGACATCCAGGAAGGGAAGTTGGTTGTTAGTTTCCGTTTCCATGGTGAACTGTATTTTGGGGTGTAGGCTATTGAGGTGTATGAGGAAGTTGTCAAGTTTTTCTTTCCCGTGTGGCCAGATTATGAAGGTGTCGTCTACGTATCTGAGCCAGAGTTTGGGTTTGTGATCAGATTTTTCTAGTGCTTGGGATTCAAACCCCCACTAGCAGTTAAAAGGAAGAAACAGCTGTGATCACACATTGCTCCTAGAAGCACGAAGCTGAAGCCTGAAGATGACAAATGAGACTTCATTGAAACGTCACCAAGACACTTCCAATTTTATGTGGGAGAAAACCTGAATAACCAAAGACCTAAACTTGATGATAAATTGATAGACCTCTCAGATCTGCCATTTATACTATTCCAGAATCAATTCTTGTATCCCATGATGATGTCTCTGTTATGAATATGAGGCAATTAATTTCAGACTGCTAAAAAGTAAATTTGTTTTTTTGAGATATAGAAGCTGAGTGGTGTTTGTGGATGGACCATTTCTTCTTTTATGGAAACACCTCATCACATTTCCTAGTTCCTGGCCTGTAGCCATGTTGGCACATTTTTAAAGGAAAAAAAAAAGGTTAACAGCTTTTCAGTTTTTCCACATGGAAACCACTGACATTATTTGAAACAATCAAAAAAATTACCATTACAAAAAGGATATGGTTTGATGGGATGGAAAGTGGAAAATAATTTATTTTCCTTCTCTTTAGCACAGAGTGGGATTGAAGGGTTGTTGCTGGTTTGTTTTTTGCTGCAGAATCTACTCATGGTGCAGCCATGATTTGTGTTTTTTGTTCTCAGCATTTTTGAACTGGCAGAAAGGAAGACACGTTCAAGCTGTTTTTGAGTACTATGGTGTGAAAGCATTTTAACCATGTGGAAGTGTCATATAACCTGTCAAACAGGCTGTCTTTCTGTCTCAGTCAGGAATAGAAACTGAATTATACTTCCAAACATTTCCAGCATCACACATGATGAGGGATGTTTTTAATTTAATGAACATTTAGAAGGCTACAACTTCCTTATCTCTCATCTACAGAGTGGCAGGGTAAGTCAGCCAAAAACTAAAATAAGTTTACAATTCTGCAATACTGTATCTGCTATACCCAAAGATAGTAGTATTTATCAGAGCATTTCAAAGATATTCAGCTATGCTTTCAATACTCCTGTGGTATCATTACAAGAAAAATTGCAGCTGCAATCAGATTTCATACATCATTGCATGTCCTGTACAGTAATTTGTAGGAGCTCTGCTTTTGGAACAGATGTTATTGAATAACCTATTTATTTTCTTGAACTTTCATATAAAAGTAATAATTCTCTATGCCAGGTATTTCTAAAAATAAATATGCATCACTGTCCTAATTGTATCATGTGATTCAGGATATTCTTAGGATAAATAATAAAGTGTGTGTATGTATTCAGCACAGAGGTTTTATCATATCACATTCTTCTATTCCAGACATTAAAATAACTATGATTAGAAGAAAATCTATCTTTTAACCATGAAGCAAGGAGAATCTTTTTTTCCCCGCCAATACAAAAAAAATGTTAGAATTTCAGATAGTCTGTCTGCTAGTAGATAATGATAAAGTGTTATTTTATATTAGCACATTAAAATTTCATTTTTGGTTCTGAAAATAACTTAGACTATTATGATAAATGCCACTGTTCCATGGATGAAAATTCTATTTTCATGGACAAGATTAGATGGAAATCACTGTCTGCCTAAATTATTTCTAACTTTACTAAACCAATGATTCAGTTGCATTCATTATATGGCATACTTTTAAACTTCATCCATAAACTTCAAGAAATAGCATATCTGTTTTAGAAGAATATTTCATGGTAGATTTTAGCATATATAAAATTACATGAAGGCATAATGCACTTTTAAAAAAAGTTTCTGATTTTGCTAGCCTAAATGTCTATCCTGAGAGAAAGAAAAAAAGAAAGAAAAATGTGTGAGGAGGAGGTTTTTGAAAATTGCCAGTAGTCCAAAACAATAAAACAATCTAAATAACACCCTTGAGTTAAATGAATATCGTAATATTTATTTGTTTTTAATAAACTGCAAATGACTAAGCCAGATAGACTAAGTTTATTAACTGTCAACATGCAGACAAAAGAGAAGACATTGAAAGCTAGAAGTCACTTCCTCGTCTATCCCACTTTCATGAAGTTCAGACTATCTGAGCAATAATCTAGAAACAGGGCAAGGACTGTTACTATTGTCTGCATGAAAGACAATATAAACATATTTTACACACATATTTAAATCAATACAATGCTTCAAACATCTCTGTATATTTTGAGGCTAGTTAGCTATGCTTCTTATCTGTCAAGCCCTTCAAGACTGGGAAGTTCAGGAAATCCAACTGCTTGGATTTTTGAAAAGACCTTTATTGTGAATATAACAGAATCTTGCAAGCCCATCAAAGCAATTCTCCTGCACAACTTATACCTAATGTAATTATGGAGGAGTTACTGAATCTATTTCTGATGCTTCCTCCCTTTTCCTGAACTTTAGAATTTCTTCTTTAAGAGCCCAGTTTCCTACTTTAATTGCCTCAGCTGTGTCCCCAAGATCTGATAGGCATTCCATCACACTATCTTTAAGGAGCCAGGCAATCTCAAAGTATGTTTGTTCATATGAGTTGGGTGAAGTCAGTCCTTCTCCCATTCTTCCACACTTTCAGATGACTATAGAAAATTCCTATGCTTCCATTGTGTAAGGTATCACATTGTTCACCAGTATTTTTACCAGTATTTTATAAGTTATTATTAGAATTGAACTAGTTCTCAAAATAGTGTGTAGAAGTTCCAGGTGTGTTAAAAATGTTGCCAACTGCTTTAGGATACAGGATATTTTACAAAATGGCTGATAGTTAAAATGTCTCTTTAATTTGTCGATCATGATGAATAGCAGGAAAAGTTTCTAAAATGCATATATCTATAAAATCTATTACATGACACTATCCAATTATCAGTCCAGTTCATAATTCAGCAGAGCTTAGTTCTGGTCACCTCTTTTAATTTTTTTTAAAAAAATTAATTCATTTAAAAAAGGGAGCAGTTTTAAAGCTGGAAAATATAAGAAAACAAACAAATCATTTGTTTACTACTGTACTAATTCAACTATGCTTTCAACCACATCATGTTATAGCCCTTTAAAATTGAGAGCAATTGTTCCTCAGCTTTGATAAATAAGAACACATGACCTAAATCTCAAAAAGAGTTATTTGTGTTACAGTGTGCAATAGGCATCTCCCAACCCAAAACCTCAACTGAAATGAAGGGGACATGGATGTCCACAGAGTGTGCTAAAAAAGAAAAAGAAAAGTCAATATGGTTGCATATTGAAAAAATACTTGCAGCTTTGATCACTTTATTGTGGCCATTAGCGTGATTTATTTAACCATACCCTGCCTGTTCTTGAAAAAGACCAGAAAAAGGCCTGAAAGTGAGAAAGATTCTTTTTGAAAATATTGAATGACCATCTGGTTTGTACTACTGATCTGAAAAGTTGCACTGAGTTTGGGAGGCCAGTGTCAGGTCACAATGGGACAGTTTGCCTAGTAGTTTTAACTTAGGCTTTCTATAGAAAACATAGCATTATTGGAGAATTTTGTCATTTTGTATAGTATACCGGCGATGATGTATTGATGATTAATCTATTCCAATCACTGATTATTTTGATCCTGGAATAATATACCTGTTAACACTGAAAAGAGGAGGATGATCTGTTCACATTCCAGTAGCTGTGCCTTTCTCCATTTCACATATGAATTAAGTAGAAATGCAATAGAAACATGTCTGCATAAGGCAAGTATCTGATAAAGGTCAAACTTTCAGAAACATCTTCGTGACAGGTCTGGTACAAGCAATTACCATGTACCTTTTTATTTCACGTACCGGGCTGATGGATGACTTGACTTTCTCTACTAGACCAGTCTTTTTCCTCTAAGAAAAGGCAGTTTAAAAATGACAGCTCCATGGGGATAACAAAGAATGGTCGGATGTTTTAGCTGTATGGCTAGCTTTTGAGTTTCATCATACTGAGCTTCCTTCTGTGAAGACATTATTTTTATGTTTTCTCTTGCAGACAGGTGGATTTTGCTTTATTATATGAATGGTTTTTACCTTAACATTTATTTTACTTAGTATATTTCTCATGACTCGAGTACCATCTAGAGATCTGAAAGAAAATGAGAATGTCCTTAACACTTAGTGAAAGTTCTCATGTTCAGGCTTCCAATTTGAAACAGAAACTTCATCGTTCTGTTTGCATAGTTACCTTTTTTCTTTCCTATCCTCATACCTTCTTTCATTGATCAACACAGTTTTAACAGGTCAGGGCTAATTCTTAATTTTGCTTTTACATTTATTCTTCTACTGTTATACTTTTTTGTTGTTTATAATACAGGTTTATAATCTGTATTCTTATAGCCATTGAACTTTTCTTCCACCTAAACTTCCCTAGGATTGCTTAGACTAATTTAGTCCACATTTACACCTTTGCATCATGGAATTTAGTAGGACTAAATAAATTTAAAACATGATGCTAGGAAGCTGTGGGGTAATATGAACAAATTCTTTTCCTTCCTAGAAATAGCAAAACATTTGGTGGATGAAATTTAGTTTTTAAATTTATTGGTTTTAATGGGGTTCTTAGTATTTATATTGTTTTTTATCAATCTGGCTATTGAATAAGTTTTTTATGTCTGATTTTAAATTGTATTTATATGTTTGTTTTTAATTGCCTGTGAACCGCCCTGAGTCCCTAGGGAGATAGGGCAGTATATAAATCTGAAAAATAAAATAAATAAATAAATAAACAATCTATTTCACAGTCAGACCCATCCCAAAAATTGGAACAGTCTTCTACTAATATTCAAAGGGAAAGCTTTGGAATCAAAGTGATTCATCCATGAAACATTTTCTGCATTATAGGGTTCATCTGTGTGCTTTATGTTGTCATCTTTTTAAAAATTGCATGAAATTCCTGGAATTAAGAGATGTAGAGATCAGTCCAAGTTTTGCTTAAATTATGTATGCATTCATAAATTCATTTCAACTCATTTATTCATAAATCAGAATGAAAAAATTATATACATATAATTTCAAAATGTTAAAACCTGAGGTTGTTCCAACTCAAGATGTGCCCTTAAAGTGAGGAGTAAATTGCTCTAAGCTGGGAAGAAATGACAAAGAAAGTCCTACCTGGAAAAGCACACATATGGAACCATGCATGGATTAGATAGTGGTGTATGTAAATCAGTTCACTTATAATCAACTCAATTTTTTCATACCATACAGCAGTAAAAAAAATCACAGCACTAGAGATTTTTGGAATGATGTTTAAACTTCAACAGCCAGCTGTTGCAGTTTCATTCCTATTTGTATGCTAAGGAATCAGCTTCTATTGCTGAGGACATTTTTTTTTAAAAAAAAAAAGCTCCCCCTTCTGTTCTATTTAGAATAGGTGTCAAAATGTCCTCTAAGAATGAAATAAAAAAACTGGGTATCAGTTATAATGGAATCAAAAATATTACGGACAAATCACATGTAGTGGAACACTAAGGATGAATTGGTATTCAAATAACAACCATCTATAACATGTGAAGAATATAATCAGAAGGATATGATGCGCCCATTTAATTTTATAGTTCTATATAGGATTTTCAAAGGTATCATTAAAATCAAACCTCCTACAGACAGCACAAATAATTCAAGAAAGGAATGATCATCTTGCATTGGCAGCAGACAAATAACCTGCAGACAAGCTTTTCCTTTAATTAGATTTTAAATTAGGAGTGATGTATATTAGACCAGTTTCCCTGATTTTAATGCAGCATGTTGAAATCTGAAGAGGTAAATTCATATTAATTTAGAAATACTGTTTGTTCATTGGGAAATGGCATGATGAAATAATGTATCAGGTTAATTGTTCTTATGCAGCAGTTCAATATTCAGGTGATGATTGTTCTCTCTCTTATATACATATAAGCAATGATAATTTTTTATGTATATATAAATTAACATATATGTATGTATGTATGTATGTATGTATGTATGTATGTATGTCTTGGCATATTCAGGTCTTTTCCCATATAAGGTTGAGAGTATCTTGGCAATGTTTCGACGAGGTCTCACTCATCATCTTCAGGCTGGTGCTTTCAGCTTTGTGCTTGTGTGAGCAAAGCGTGGTCAGAGCTGCCGTCTCGCTAAAATTAAAATTAGTCACCAAGATACTCTCAACCTTACACGGGAAAAGATCCAAATATGCCAAGATTTACATACCTACACCTGCAAAAACCTACACACACACACACACACACACACATATATATATGCAAAGCAAGCGGACACCCACCAGGAACACATGACAGGACCTCGGACTCGGAGCCAGGCCAGGGCCCGGGATGCTCATCACAGCCATCTGCTCAAAACATCACATCACAGAACTCCAGAGGCCACAACACCAAAGCTCAGGAACAAAAGACTAGGACCACACCCACACAGGATGCTGTGAGGCAGCCGACCAATCTGCAAACACCCACTCCATCTACCAATCAAGATGCAACCACACAGCCAACCAACCCGCTCACAGCAACACTCCCCACCTCCTCACCAGTATTTATAGAGAGATAGCAGCTCTGACCACGCTTTGCTCACAGAAGCACGAAGCCAAAAGCACCAGCCTGAAGATGATGAGTGAGGCCTCATTGAAATGTCGCCAAGATACTCTCAACCTTACACTGGAAAAGACCCGAATATGCCAAGACATACATACATACATTATATATATATATATATATATATATATATAAGAGAGAAATCATCCCAGAGAGAAATCCCAGAGAGAAATCATCCAGATGCCCTAAGCTCTACGGCCTCCCCAAGATACACAAAGAAGGAACCCCACTCAGACCCATAGTCAGCTCCATAGGCTCACCTCTACAAAACCTAGCCAAATTTCTCGCCAAACAACTACAGCCCTATGCAGAATCCATCGCCTCACACGTCCAAAACTCATTCCAGTTCATAGAGATCATAAAGAAACAAAACTTACAGCCCAGCGACCTACTTGTGAGCTTTGATGTCATATCCCTCTTCACCCAAGTGCCAATCAAAGAAGCCTTGACAGCTATCCAAAACAAATATAACCCCCCCAAGCACATCCTAGATCTGACCAACCACTGCCTATCCAACACATACTTCATCTATAATGGACAAAAATACAAACAAATAGAAGGAGCACCCATGGGATCACCCCTCTCACCTGTCATTGCCAACCTCTACATGGAACACTTTGAAACCCAAGCTCTAGAAAAATCTGATCACAAACCCAAACTCTGGCTCAGATACGTAGATGACACCTTCATAATCTGGCCACACGGGAAAGAAAAACTTGACAACTTCCTCACACACCTCAATAGCCTACACCCCAAAATACAGTTCACCATGGAAACAGAAGTTAACAACCAACTTCCCTTCCTAGATGTCTTAGTCTACAGGAAACCCAATGGCTCCCTAGGACACACCATCTACCAGAAGAAAACACACACAAACCGCTATCTGCATGCACTCTCACACCACCACCCAGCACAGATCAACTCCGTAGCCAAGACACTCATCTCCAGAACAAAACGCTTAGCTGACGAACAACACCTAAAAACCGAACTACACACTCTCACTAACGTACTAACATCCAATGGATTCCAGAGAAATAAGATTACCAAACTAATCCAAAAAGAACCCCCCACTAAAATCCAAGACAGAGAACAAGAAAACGGCACAGCCCTCCTCCCATATATAAAAGGCACCACAGACAGAATCAGCAAGATCCTCCACAAACACAACATCAAGACAGCATTCTGCACAAACCGAAAAATATCCACCATCCTAAGAAACCCCAAAGACAAAATTGAGTTAGAAAATCAAGGAGTATATGAAATCCCATGCACCGCCTGCCCCACCACATACATTGGACAAACCAACAGAAGAATAAGTGCACGCATTGAAGAACACAAGAACTCAGTCAAAAAAGAGGAACCAACTTCTTCCCTGGTCCAACACTTTAAAGTCACAGGACACGATATTGACTTTAAAAAGACCAGAACTATCGCCAAAACTGAACACTTTAACAACAGAATAATCAGAGAAGCCATTGAGATAGAAAACGCCCACACAGCATGAACAAACGAGATGATACCTCCCGCCTACCTGCCATTTGGAAACCTGCCCTTATTGACAAACGTGTCCCTAACAAGAGGAATGACACCAGACCCACACTCACGAGGTCCACACAGGATGTCACCACCACACATCCACCCAGAAAGCAGACCCAAACCCACACTGATCATGAAGCACGACCAAGGACCAGAAGCCAGACCGCAGCTGCAACATTAACCATTTCAAACCCCTCCAATCCATACATGCAGCAGACTGACACCCACTATGAAGATGTAGCACGACCACGAACACGAAGCCAAACAACAGCTATGCAGCTCACCAGCTCAAATCCCCCTGCAGCTCAGACTAATCTGAGCACAACCAAGCCCCCACCCAAAGAGGACACACCCCCAGCCAATCAGAGCACCAAAAACCCCCCATCCAATCAGAGCACATCCAAGCTCCCACCCAATCAGTTCAAACCCCCACTAGCAGTTAAAAAGGAAGAAACAGCTGCAGTCACACATTGCTCCCAGAAGCGAAGCTGAAGCCTGAAGATGTGAATGAGATTTCGTTGAAACGTCGCCAAGACACTTCCAATTTTACGCAGGAGAAAACCCGAATAACCAAAGACCTACATACACACACACACACACACACACACACACACACACACACACACATATATATATATACATACATACATACATACATACATACATACATACATACATACATACATATATATATATATATATATATATATAATATATATTTGTTTTCTGAGGTTTTCACGGGTGTTTGTATATAGGTCTTTGGTTGTTCGGGTTTTCTCCCGTGTAAAATTGGAAGTGTCTTGGCGACGTTTCAACGAAGTCTCATTCGTCATCTTCAGGCTTCAGCTTCGTGCTCCCAAAAGCTGAAATAATTAAATAAATAAATAATGTAAATAAATAAATAATGTAAATTATTTATTTAATGTAAAAATTAAATAAATAAATAATGTAAATAATTTTTAACTATTTATATCAAATAAATGTAATCGACTGATTATTTATTACGTGGGGGAACAATGGTTGGCTCTATCCCAACAGATGAGAATGAGAAAGACTTGTATAATAATTGAAGGATGTAGCTCATAAAATTTGCAGATCAATTGATTGGTTTTCTAACAGCATTGATGCTAAATTTTATTTTAGATTGTTTTCATAATGCATGCTTATTAAGCACATATAAAACTGAGTTTAAATTAGTAAATGCTAGAAATAAGCAGAATAACAGTGTATCCTGCATACTCAGATGTCAACTACAGTGAACAATGGGATTTATATCCTCATAAATGTCTATGTGATTGCAGTTATTATCTTCTGCTCATTCATTTAGGGAAATATAATTAACTTGTGACACTGAATAGACATGCACAGATTGCTATCTTTTGGCAAGTATGATTTTTTTATACAGATGTCATAGTCCTGAATATTAAATGAGATGAGATTTAGGGAAACTAACATACTAATAGAGAGATATTCCATGATGCAGTTTGGAAGAACATAATAGCTATACACAATACAAAGCTTCATTACTGTGTTCTTTTATATATGGACAATTTATCAATAAAAAATTTGAAAAATCTCTTTGATGTTCTCATATTGGGACATAATATGTGCTTCTGCTTAAAGATGGCCATAAAATAGACATTTATGTAATTTTCTTTCTTCTTTCCTGTGTTTTGATATTGAGCCAAGTATCATCCACATACCTATAACAAGATCAAAGAATCAAGATCAAAACACAGGAATGGAAGTGTTCACCAAACAAATCATCTGTCAACATTGTGGACAGATACATCAAATTCACATGGGAAGATGTTAAGGAAAATAATCTAGTCTTCCTGGACTGTGCGGTACACATTAAGGAAGACAGAAGCCTTAACATTGAAGTTTATAGAAAACCCACACAGAGAGATCAATATTTACATTTTGATTCCCACCACCCACTGGAGCACAAAATGAGAGTCATCAGAACCCTACAACACTAAGCTTAATTCCTGCCTACTAACAAAGATGGGGAAGAAAAAGAATGAAAACACATCAAGGAAGCCCTCAGAACATGTAGCTATCCCAAGTATGCCTTCATCAAATTTATTTATTTATTTATTTATTTATTTTGTCACAACATCATACAAAAAGATTATATAGTATATACACATATAAACATATATAGGAGAAGAAAAGAAAAACAATAGGACAGGAACGGTAGGCACGTTTGTGCGCTTATGCACGCCCCTTATGGTCCTCTTAGGAATGGGGTGAGGTCAATAGTAGAAAGTTTTTGGTTAAAGCTGTTAGGATTATGGGAAGAGACCACAGAGTCAGGTAAAGTATTCCAAGCACTGATGATTCTGTTGCAGAAGTCGTATTTTCTGCAATCTAGATTAAAGCGGTTTACATTAAGTTTAAATCTATTGGTTGCCCTTGTATTATTGCAATTAAAGCTGAAGTAGTCTTTGACAGGAAGGACATTACAATAGATGATTCTGTGAGTTAAACTTAGGTCTTGTCGAAGGCGACGGAGTTCCAAGTTTTCTAAGCCTAGGATTTCAAGTCTGGTGGGATAAGGTATTTTGTTGTTTTCAGAGGAATGGAGAACTCTTCTTGTAAAATATTTCTGGACACGTTCAATTGTATTGATGTCAGAGATGTGGTGAGGGTTCCAAACAGGTGAGCTGTATTCTAGAATTGGTCTAGCAAATGTTTTATATGCTCTGGTTAGTAGTGTGGTGTTTTGGAAAAGAAGCTACGCAAAATTAGGTTTACAACTCTTAGAGCTTTTTTGCTATGTAGTTGCAGTGGGCTTTGGCACTTAGATCATTTGACATGAAAACTCCAAGGTCTTTAACGGGATGGGGTCGTCTGTAAGGTAATGTCCATCTAGTATGTACTTAGTTTTAGAGTTCTTTTTCCTATATGTAAGACTGAGCATTTGCTGGTTGAAATTTGGAGCTGCCAATTTTTAGACCAAGCGGTTAGATGGTCAAGGTCATTTTGAATGATAGAAGTGTTGTCTGTGGTGTTAAATAGTTTGACATCGTCAGCAAAGAGAACACAATTACTTGAGATATGGTCACAAAGATCATTAATAAAGAGTGTTGGTCCAAGGACGCTGCCTTGAGGAACGCCACTCTTGTCAGGAACAGGATTTGATAAAGCATTGCCAATTTTGACCACTTGTTGTCTGTTAGACAGAAAAGCAGATATCCATTTGTGGAGGGGTCCTGAGATGCCATAGGATGTTAGTTTAAGGAGAAGTTTATCGTGTACTACTGAGTCAAAAGCTTTGCAGAAGTCTGTAGATTGCATCTATTGATTTGCCTTAATCTAGATTTGAAGTCCATATGTTTTTGCAGTGGAGAAGTTGTAAGTTACATGATAACTTTTTCCTGAAACCAAATTGTTTGTTGGAGAGTAGGTTGTTAGTTTCTAAGTGTGAGGTAATGGATTGATTGATGATAGATTCCATGACTTTGCAGGTGACGCAGCAAAGGGAGATCGGTCTGTAGTTTTCGACTAAGCTGGGGTCTCCTTTTTTGAAGATGGGGATGACTGTGGCTAGTGACCAAAGTTTGGGAAGAGAACTGGTAGTGAAAGCTTTATCAAAGATAATACTTAGGGGTTCAGCTATATTAATGGAAAGTTTTTTTAAGAAATATGCACATAGACCATCAGGTCCAATAGAAAGCGATGGTTTTAAGTTGTGAAGAGCTTTACCAACGTTGTCTTCTGTGAAATCTATATGAGTTAAATCATCATAGTCATTGCTGGTTCGTTTGTGGAATGTTGGATATGTGTTATCGGAGTTAACATAAACTGAGCCAAAGAAAATGTTGAAGAGGTTTGCTTTGACTGTTTCGTCATTGCATTCTTTGTTGTTAAATTTTAAATGTTTAAATTTTTAAATAAATCTTTGTTGTTAAATCTCAAAAAAAAAAAACTACAGGAGTTTCTCCACAACAGATAATGAAGAAAACAATAAACAAAGCAACATTGTCATTCCATACATTGCAGGTATATCTGAAAAGCTCAGGAGAATCTTCAGCCAACATAACATACAGGCCTACTTCAAACCCAAGAATACACTAAGGCAGAAGCTTGTCCACTCCAAAGATAAAACACCCAGACATAAACTGAGCAACGTGATATATGCAGTACAATGCAGTGAGTCATGTGCAGATCTGTACATTGGGGAAACAAAACAACCGCTTCATAAGCACATGGCACAACACAGGAGAACAAACACACCAGGACTAGATTCAGTAGTCCATCTGCATTTAAAAGACACAGGCCACTCGTTTGAAGACAGAAAAGTTCACATTTTCCACAGAGAAGACTGCTGGTTTGAAAGAGGTGTCAAAGAGGCCATCTATGTCAAAACTGAACAGCCCTCTCTCAATGGAAGGGGAGGAATACGACATCATCTATCCCCAATCTACAGCACAGTCCTTTCAAGAGTTCCAAGAAGGCTCCACACCAATTTGCACCACTCATCTGATGACACAGATAAATCTTCAGGTGACCTTAATGACTCACTAAAATAATGCAAATGTCCAGCTGTCTGCAAGGAATATAAATCCTTCCAATCCCCACCATCTAGTCAGAGCTGAAGAAGCTTCTTTGTTGAGAAGTGAAACATCTTCAATAGAAAAACAGAAAGTCCAACTGCCTCTTGAAAAAGCACCTTTGAGACAACCATGACCTGAATGACTGAGAATCTCCATAGGCATTAATCATTAGAGTAATAAGGGTCATTTCTTTATTCATTTTTAATCTGTAACATTCATATGAATAATTATTTTAAAATACTGATTATATATTTTGTTAAGCTTTAGTAGATTTGTTGCTGTAATTCTAAAGGGCAAGTCACCTGCCACTAGAAGCAAAAATCCAATCTGAAACCTTAGTTCAGGTCTTCTTTTGTGAGGTGGGGGGACTCAGACTAAGGACTGTAATGTAGCTAGGGAACAGGAGTTGAAGGTTTTGAAAGAGATCCTCCCAAGATGTTAAGGGATAGAAAGGACTTTACATTTTTACACAAGAACTTAAGAAATACCAGATTCAATTTAGATGGGAGGTTCCAGTTGGCTTGACAGTGTATTATCAGGAAGAAGATATCGTATTGACACAGTGCTTAAGGCCAAAGATTTTCTTTCTACAGTGCTGAAATTTGAAATAGAAATAATAGAAAAAGAATTCAAGAGACTCAAATGGGTGTGGAAGCTGAGGTGATTCCAGTGATGTTACCATCAGAGGAACAACCACAAGAACAAAGACTGACGAGGGGAGCCCTTAAGCGTAAAGAAAAGGAGCAACAAACTCAAAGTAAAGTTCAGGACTCTGCTACAGAAGCGGTGGGAGGAGCACGGCCGAAGATACGGGAGGACGATCTTCAGTTGATTGCCCAAAGGCTTCAGCAGCCCAGTAATGGCAAATAAAATCTTGACTTGGAATGTCAATGGTTTGAACTCAGCTCAGAAGAGAAGAAAAATATTTCATTATTTGAAACAATTTAAAAATGATGTTATTTGCTTACAAGAAAATTATCAGATCAAAATATTAAATTATCAGATCAAAAGTACCTAATAAACTCAAAGTTAGGTAAACATTTTGTTGCTTCAGCTTTGGAGAAAAACATGGCATAGTGGTTTATTTGAGAAAAGATATACCAGCCAAGTTAATAGAGGCAGATATTTATGGAAGATATATTGCTATTGAACTTACAATAGAAACAAAAAGGACTCTCTTGCTTGGTATATATGCACCCAACCAGCAACAAGAAAAATTTTATAGAATGTTATATGATAAGTTGATCTATGGGATTATAAATCGTGTATTATATTGGGAGATTGGAATGGAGTAATAGATACACGAAAGGACAAGAGAACTTCTTCCAAGAAGATACCTGCACATGCAAAGCTGCCTAAATCCTTTTTTGATATGATAGAAGATTTTGAGTTAAGAGATGTATGGAGACTGCGGAATTTGGAGGAAAGAGACTATACTTTTTTCTCTGATAGGCATCAATCCTTCTCACGTATTGATTTTATTTTAATTTCTAATGATTTGCTTTTTAGGGTGAAGAAAACTAAGATATTTCCAAGATGTTTGTCTGATCATAGTCCTGTTTGGATGGAATTGCAATATGGAAAAGAGGGTAGAAGAACTTGGAGATTAAATGAAAATTTGTTTAGATATCAGGATAATGTAAATCAATGTAAAAAGCAGATGAAAGAATTTTTTGATTATAATTTGAATAATGAAACATCGATAGAAATGGTTTGGGACTGCAGTAAAGCTTTTATGAGAGGTGTATTAATATATCTTAATAATAGACAGAGAAATAAGCAACAAAGACAGCGTAGGTATTTAGAAGAGGAAATCTATAAGAAACAACAATTATTAATACATAACCCACATGATCAAAAACTTAAAGATGCAATAAAGTTACTACAGAATCAATTTAATATGATAATGGCTGATCAGGTGGCAACAAATATACAATATGCCAAACATAATACTTTTTGTAACGCAAATAGACCTGGTAGGTGGTTAGCATACACTTTAAGGAAAAGACAAAAACAACGTACTATAGAAAAAATAGAATACAAAGGTAAAGAGAGATATCAACAGGATAAAATTAAAAAAGCTTTTTTAGAATATTATACAAATTTATATCTTAAAGATAATATATTGAATAGGGATATTGATAATTATTTGAAGGAATATAAGGTTAAAAATTTAACTTTAGAACAAACGGATGAATTGAATCGGCCTATAACCTCGGAAGAAATTATTTTGGTAATTAAACAATTAAAGATGGGGAAAACTCCTGGTACGGATGGGCTTACAGTTAGTTATTATAGGAATTTACAGGATGAGATGTTAGGTCCACTTAAGGAATTATTTAATCAGATACAACTAGGAGGGGGAATTCCCCCCTCATGGAGAACCTCTTTTATTTCATTGATACCAAAGAGGAACAGGATTGTTCTAAACCTGGGAATTATAGGCCAATCTCACTTTTAAATAATGATTATAAGATTTTGTTAAAATAATAGCTAATAGATTAATGTTGATTCTGCAGCGAAGAATTCATAATGATCAATCTGGATTTATAAAAGGGAGACAGATGAGGAATAATGTTAGGCAGATTGTTAATTTACTGGAGTACTTAGAAAAGAAAAATTTTATTCCAGCAGCATTTATTTTTCTCGATGCAGAGAAAGCTTTTGATCGATTGCATTGGGATTTTTTATTTAAATTAATAGAAAAGATGCAATTTGGAGATGGTTTTTTAAGAATAATTAGGGCAATTTATGGAGAGCAAACAGCACAGATTATAATCAATGGTAGCTTAACAGAACCTTTTAAGATTGCGAAAGGAACAAGACAGGGATGTCCTTTATCACCATTATTGTTTATTTTAACTCTAGAACCATTATTGGATAAAATACGAAGTAAAGGAGATAGAGGGAATTAGAGTTAGACAGTATGAATATAAGTTAAGAGCTTTTGCAGATGATTTGGTGATTACTTTAACAAACCCTATAAATTCTAGTAAATCTTTGTTGGAAATAATTGATCAATATGGGAATGTCTCAGGGTTTAAGGTAAATCAGAAAAAGACAAAAGTGATAATAAAAAATATGGCCAGACAACAGAAAGAAAAACTAGAGGAAGTAACAGGATTTGAAATTGTAAAGAAGGTTAAGTATTTAGGGGTTTATATTACGTCATCAAATGTGAAATTGTATAAGAATAACTATGAGGTTTTATGGCAAAAAGTTCAGAAGGAGTTGATTGTTTGGAAAAAATTGCAATTATCTTTGCTGGGGAGAATTGCTGCTATTAAAATGAATGTTTTACCTATTTCATTCCTCTTTCAGATGATACCAATAATTAAGAAAGATAAGAATCTTGAGGAATGGCAGAAGGGAATTAACAAATTTATATGGGAAGGTAAAAAAGCTAGGGTTAAAATGAAAATAATTCAAGATTCTCGGGAAAGGGGAGGTTTAAAAATGCCTAATTTTAAATTATATTATGAAGCAGCTGCTCTCTCTGCAATAAGTGATTGGTTTAATTTAACAGAGGACAGAATTTTGAATATAGAAGGTTATGATTTGTTATATGGATGGCATGCATATTTAATTTATGACAAAAAAGTGGATAAGGCCTTTAAAAATCATGTGCTAAGAAATGCCCTTCTGCGTGTTTGGAAAAAATACTCTTATAAACTAAATTATAAGGTTCCTATATGGGCATGTCCTAGACATACAGTAGAAAATATAAACATAGAACAGAATCAGGAAATGATTACATATAAAGATCTTTTGTATACTGAAAGAGGTAATTTGCAGTTAAAATCTCTGCAAGTATTAAGAGAGGAAGGGAAAAATTATACTTGGTTTCAATATGAGCAATTACATGCTAGATGGAAGGGAGATCAAAAAATTGGTATAGAGCAGAACGAGGGAAATTTGGTAAAGCAAATTAGAAATCAGTCTCAGGAGCATATAAAGAGATTGTATAATGTGTTACTTGAAATAGATTCTGAAAGGGACTTGGTAAAGGACTGTATGATAAAGTGGGCACAAAATTTTCAGGAGCCAATATTATTGGAAACGTGGGAAAAATTTGGGTTAGAAATGTTAAATTCACGCAGGCACAGAATCTGAGGAAAATTTTTATAAAATGTTTTATAGATGGCATCTAGATCCTAAAAAATTATCGTGTATGTATCCAGAAATGCAAGCAAAATGTTGGAGATGTAATTGTGATGACGCTACATATTTTCACATTTGGTGGACTTGTAAGGACATAAAGGCCTTTTGGATAAAAATTTGGTGGATTTTACAAAATGTTCTGAAAAAGAAGATAAAGTTCCTGCCGCAATTTTTCTTGTTGGGAATTATTACGGATTGTACAGTAATTGAGACTAAATTGATTTTAAATCTAATAACTGCAGCAAGATTACTAATAGGACAATATTGGAAGAAAAAAGAAGTACCAACAATACAAGAATGGATATTGAAAGTTGCCAATTTGGCTGAGATGGCGAAGATATCAGCCTTTTTGAAAGACAATACGCAAGAAAGATACTTAAAGGAATGGAAAAAATGGATTGACTATATTCAACGTAGATATCAGACTAAGAGTTATCAGACTGTTTTGAATGATTATGATGTATTATTTTGATTGCTTTTGGGGAAGTTAGGAATTGATGATTGTAGGGTATAATTAAGTTGGGATGAAAACTTTTAGCATATGTTTGTTTTATTTTAACTATACCTTGTGCTCGTTCCGGGAAGTCGGGGGGGGGAGGGGGGTTGCGAAGGGAGGGGGGAGGAGGGGGGGAAAGGGGAAAAAAAAAATTTTGTAAAACTTTTTGAATAAAAAAAAAGGGTCATTTCTTTATTCATTTTTAATCTGTAACATTCATATGAATAATTATTTTAAAATACTGATTATATATTTTGTTAAGCTTTAGTAGATTTGTTGCTGTAATTCTAAAGGGCAAGTCACCTGCCACTAGAAGCAAAAATCCAATCTGAAACCTTAGTTCAGGTCTTCTTTTGTGAGGTGGGGGGACTCAGACTAAGGACTGTAATGTAGCTAGGGAAACACTAGTGTTAATGTTGTTGAAGTATTTGTTGTGATAGCATCAATACAGGATTTAGAAATGTTAACTTTTATTCCTTCCATCATATTCCACTTCTCTCTCAAGACATCATGTGGTTAAGCTGACTGGTCACTCATTGAAAGTATAGATAAAATAATAACCCACAATTTCTGGAACAGTGTTTTTTTTTTCCTACTATAAGGAGAAGCCTCCCAGTAAGCTCCATTTTCCTACATCTCAATCCAGATCCAAATATGAGGTAAGATGCAGACTGGGCTAGCTTCAGAAGCCCTAAAGTTATATATAAAGAGCACATGCAATAAAAAGAATATGATTTAATGCAGCTACAACCGTTGAGGTTTTTATTTCTTTATTCTTCTAAACAAGACAAAGTCTGGATCCCGAAATATCATATTCATATCCATAATTTATATACATTTAAATATAATGTGATCTGAACCATGTAATACAAAATATAAACTATATCCAGCTTTTGAAAAGGAAATTTGTTTTGTGCATTTGCTTGTAATCTTCTATCACAGGAAAAAAAACTACAGGAGTTTCTCCACAACAGATAATGAAGAAAACAATAAACAAAGCAACATTGTCATTCCATACATTGCAGGTATATCTGAAAAGCTCAGGAGAATCTTCAGCCAACATAACATACAGGCCTACTTCAAACCCAAGAATACACTAAGGCAGAAGCTTGTCCACTCCAAAGATAAAACACCCAGACATAAACTGAGCAACGTGATATATGCAGTACAATGCAGTGAGTCATGTGCAGATCTGTACATTGGGGAAACAAAACAACCGCTTCATAAGCACATGGCACAACACAGGAGAACAAACACACCAGGACTAGATTCAGTAGTCCATCTGCATTTAAAAGACACAGGCCACTCGTTTGAAGACAGAAAAGTTCACATTTTCCACAGAGAAGACTGCTGGTTTGAAAGAGGTGTCAAAGAGGCCATCTATGTCAAAACTGAACAGCCCTCTCTCAATGGAAGGGGAGGAATACGACATCATCTATCCCCAATCTACAGCACAGTCCTTTCAAGAGTTCCAAGAAGGCTCCACACCAATTTGCACCACTCATCTGATGACACAGATAAATCTTCAGGTGACCTTAATGACTCACTAAAATAATGCAAATGTCCAGCTGTCTGCAAGGAATATAAATCCTTCCAATCCCCACCATCTAGTCAGAGCTGAAGAAGCTTCTTTGTTGAGAAGTGAAACATCTTCAATAGAAAAACAGAAAGTCCAACTGCCTCTTGAAAAAGCACCTTTGAGACAACCATGACCTGAATGACTGAGAATCTCCATAGGCATTAATCATTAGAGTAATAAGGGTCATTTCTTTATTCATTTTTAATCTGTAACATTCATATGAATAATTATTTTAAAATACTGATTATATATTTTGTTAAGCTTTAGTAGATTTGTTGCTGTAATTCTAAAGGGCAAGTCACCTGCCACTAGAAGCAAAAATCCAATCTGAAACCTTAGTTCAGGTCTTCTTTTGTGAGGTGGGGGGACTCAGACTAAGGACTGTAATGTAGCTAGGGAAACACTAGTGTTAATGTTGTTGAAGTATTTGTTGTGATAGCATCAATACAGGATTTAGAAATGTTAACTTTTATTCCTTCCATCATATTCCACTTCTCTCTCAAGACATCATGTGGTTAAGCTGACTGGTCACTCATTGAAAGTATAGATAAAATAATAACCCACAATTTCTGGAACAGTGTTTTTTTTTTCCTACTATAAGGAGAAGCCTCCCAGTAAGCTCCATTTTCCTACATCTCAATCCAGATCCAAATATGAGGTAAGATGCAGACTGGGCTAGCTTCAGAAGCCCTAAAGTTATATATAAAGAGCACATGCAATAAAAAGAATATGATTTAATGCAGCTACAACCGTTGAGGTTTTTATTTCTTTATTCTTCTAAACAAGACAAAGTCTGGATCCCGAAATATCATATTCATATCCATAATTTATATACATTTAAATATAATGTGATCTGAACCATGTAATACAAAATATAAACTATATCCAGCTTTTGAAAAGGAAATTTGTTTTGTGCATTTGCTTGTAATCTTCTATCACAGGAAAAAAAAACTATTACATGAAATACCATGTTTTCCCCAAAATAAGACCCTGTCTTATATTTTTTGAACCCTGAAATAAGCACTTGACCTTATTGCCATGCGCTCAAAAGCCTGATTGGGCTTATTATCAGGGGACGTCTTATTTTGGGGAAAACAGAGTAGCACCTGTGTGATAACCACCCTCTTGTATTTACAGTAGCACTTCTCATTTAATTGGATTTTGAAAAAAAAAAGGCTGCATGACCTATATTAGCTCACTTTTATGAGTCTGAAATTCTGCATATCAGAGTCCTCTGGATCAGCCCCTTTATTCATCATACAAGGAGCAATCCTACTCTATTGAGTGTGACTTGAGCCATAGAAGGCAGTGTTCACAACCTGGGAACAACAGAAGACTCAGTTCTCTTGCTAGGTAGGCCTATAGGAGAGGATGTTGCTGTAGCCTAATTGATCTGTCAATTTAGATCAGTAATGCTACATGCTAGAAGGGCAAGGCTATCAGGAAATATCTAGTAAATGAGAAAAATAACCTCCAGCCACCAATTTATCTTGATAGCTGGCACAAATAGCAAGTGTTAGTTCAGCTATTATCTAGGGGGAAAAAGGGATGGCACAGAGTCCACAGAGGCATGCCAGTCCAGGCAGAGTCACTTTTCACTAATGTGTAAATTGAACATCTTTCTTTTATTTATTTATTTTTTTCTGAAAAAAGAGTTTATTGAACTCTTTGAAAACTAACCACGTCCTTCTTTCTTGGAGTATCTGGTTCACTTTACCAATACAGATAGATCTCTATGTCTATGTCTATGTCTATGTGTATGTCTATGTCTATGTCTATGTCTATGTCTATGTCTATGTCTATGTCTATCTCTATATCTATCTATCTATCTATCTATCTATCTATCTATCTATCTATCTATCTATCTATTTATCTATCATCTATCTATCATCTATTTATCTATCTCCATCTCTATCTATCTCCATCTCTATCTATCTATCTATCTATCTATCTATCTATCTATCTATCTATCTATCTATCTATCTATCTATCTATCTATCTTGCATTACCCAAAAAAATTCAGTGCAGGGTTATCTGTATCTTGCTCCTATTAAGAGACAAACAGCATGGCTGTCTTCCAATGTTTCTTTTTCTTAAGTGTAAAGAATGTTGAATGATATTTCCTGAGAATGTAGTTTTCTGTATTCTTAACATGAACTTATATCCTTTAAAAATAGAAAAGTTAGTTAAAAATTCTAAACTACAGTTGTATTAGAACAATGAATATATAGAATTTATATCTTATTGTTGGTTTCCATTCTAGAAAAAGTCTGTGGTTTAATATTTCAATTCAAGTAAGATGTTGATTCTCTTAATGTTAGCAAAGCTTGAGATTTCATAGTGTTTAAATGATTATTTCTTGTTAATTTCCATTAGCAAATTTCCCATTTTTCAATCCAATGTAAAATAAATTATTTAAATTATATAAATCAAAATCTTTCTAAAACCTAATTATTAATTCAGATTTCAAAGTGTATTTATAAATATGGGTATATTTTTAAAGCATAAAGGAAGTAGAAAAGGCTTTTAAAGAGCAACAGCTCCACAGAGCCTCAACTCAGCCAGAGGAATTTTGAGTATGATAATTCTTTATAAAACATTCGTCCTTAAATAAATATCGTGTTTCCCCCAAAATAAGACCTTGTCTTATATTTTTTTGAACCCTGAAATAAATGCTTGGCCTTATTTTCGGGGAGGTCTTATTATTTTAGGGCATGTGGAGCAAGACGTGGCTCCTCTTGCCATCTTACCTGATTTCTAGCTCTGTCTCCATAACTCTAACCAGAGGAAATGGCAGGGACCAGCTGCGCATATGTTTAAATATTTTTTGGGATGACTTATTTTTGAGGAAACACAGTATAAGATCCTGAGCAGTTTAATGCTTGCTTAAAGCAGCATTCAAACAAATGTAACCTAGAGGCAGTTCAGGATTTAGGATTTCGGGACTGCAAATTAGAATGATATAATTCAACTCCTGTAAAACCATGCTTCCTACCAACTGAGGCTCAACAGCAATATTTAATAATTTTGCTTTATTAGTTGCATTTAAAAAATACTCACATTGCAAGTCTGTTTACAATTATCCCTTCTAGTCCAAATTAAAGTTTTTTGTGGAAACTTGATTCCAGTCATAAGAACTGTATCAAGTCATATTTAGTGGGGGGGGGGAATTAAGTTTTAAATCTATGTCTTTACCAGAGCATTTCCCTTAGCTTTTCCTGCCCTTGATAGGGTTATAGGGCCTCTTTATTCAATCAAAACAAGTATGCGTACACAAGTCATCTTTTTTGGAGTGAAAATGTGTTGATGCTTTGAAATGAATCAAGTTTCCTGTGCAGCACAAAGCACCTGGTCAAGACAGAATACCATTTTGCATATCCTAATTTTTATCTCCTAATTTCCCAACAATAACAAATGTCTACTGTTAGATTCAGGGTACATATTAACAATAATATCTATCAGGTTTTATTTGCTAAATATAAGTACTAAGAAACTAATTCTCCAGCTGTCTATTGAAAACGCCTGAGTTATCTCAATTTTTCACAGTTGCATTCTTTGTTTTCCTTTTTTTATCTAACTCAGAAATTACACAATTCAATCAACAGCTACATCTCCAATACTGTCAGTCTGTATTTTAACCATGCCACAGATGAATGCTTCCTGATTTCATTAAAAAGTGAATTAGCTTTTGGTATCCCTAAGAAACTGTTATCTGCCCATTACTATCTAGTCATGTGCTACAATGATCAAGGTGGAAATTCCATTACAAAATGAACCTGCCCCCATTTTCTGCCTTGCAGAATTAAAAACAAAACCACAAAAAGCAAGCAAGCAGGTCTTTCACATATTACATCCTTTAATGTCATCCCCCTCCTTGAATATAGAATATTAGCACAAAGAAACACAAAAACAAAAATAATTGATTTTTAATTTAAGTATTTGGATTATATCCAATGATATTTGTTATTTGGCAGAAGAACAAATCCATAGCCAATGTGGCTTTTAGCTAAGTTGTTGGATAACCTATCAAAGGATCGTAAGATCTACAGGTTAATTAAGGAGAAGTCCCATCATTCAAATATAGGCTACTTTGCAATGTACTCTCTATCCTTTAAATCCTATTTTTTCAAGACAAAGGCCTTTTAAAAATCAGCTTTTAGCATAAACCATAAGAAATAAACTAAAAATAATTGTGGAAAAATAACATTCAGTAAAATCAATAATTCAGACATTTATACTACAATTATAACATTAAAAGAATAACCATTTAAACATGCAAATATGTACTTTGGTTAAGAATACATCAAAACTAAGATGAAGAAGAATTTAATCAGTGTAAAACCTAATTCAAAACTCTAATTAGAGCAGAACATATTGCAATAGAAAAAAATCCAAGACTTATTGCAAAGGCAGTAAGGATTTGAATCATATACAATATATAATATATTCCCTAAGGAAGTGTTCCAGCTACATGGAAACAACATGGTTTTTGCTGTAAACTGAAAACTTCCAAAACTAAATGATTAAAAATAAACATAAGAAAAATATTTTAAGAACTATATCACATTAGAGCAGGTTATGTTGATTTTTCAAAAGATGCTTTGTTCTGAGAAAATTTGAGCAAGCTATCCTCACTAAACTACTCCATAAAGCAACATGGCACTCCTCATTTCTAATGCCTCACTTTGCTTTGAGTGCCTCATCAAATCTTTGAAACAAATGGAAAAGACTTTAGGGCAGTGATGGCAAACCTTTTAGACACTGAGTGCCCAAATTGCACGCGTGCATGCCCAAACTGAAAGGTGTGCATGTCTGTCTGTGTGTGTGAATGCGGACCTGCACAGACGTGCACAGCAGAGACCCAAAGACCAGCTGGCTAGCAGGAGGTGGAGCATCCCAAAACTGCTGGCAGCGCAGCAAGAGGTAAGATCTTTTGCAGGGAAACAGAAGCTCACGAAAGAAACACCATGGAGATCTGACCTGGGGTGACGGCGCGCATGCCAGCAGAGAGGGCTCTGTGTGCTACCTCTTGCACACATATCATAGGTTCGCCATCACGGCTTTAGGGGTTGATTGAGAAGTAGGTGTTAAGAAAGGGCTTATCAAGGCAAATTTCACCATATTTTCACCTTGGTAAGGATAATTGTATCATCTCTCTGATACAAAATGCCACACAAATGCCAGACAAAATTGCCTTCCTTTGGTCAATTCTAACATTATATTCTGCAAAACATCTTGAAACTTTTTTTGAGAGAGAGCTAGAACTCCATTTGCTAATTGCTAAATTTGATATAAAGGACTCACCTCACAATTAAAAAAAAAACACCTCCCTTCTAAACACAGTCATTTAAACAAACATTTTTGTGATATATGTTCTAATTATAATAAGTGACAGGGTTTAGCTAAAGGAAGTAAATTGTCCTACAAAAATCTATGCTCTGGAATTTATTGTCTTTTAAATAGGTTATAAATGAGAATTAACAGAATAAAGATATGAGAGTGAGCATAATTGAGCTTTTGAGGTTTTGAGACTTGGCTGATCTGTTTTGCCAGTCTCAATTAGCACATCTTCATTTACCGGCTCTTTCTTGCTTAATATAAGTTTAATATTTAATTCAGAAAAAAAGAAGACCGCTAATTTGACCTGCTTTTGTTTTAATTTACTCATTTTTAGCACATCCTCGTCCTATAGCACAGTACAAACATAATCTCACTTAGTGACTAATATATTAACTATATGCTTATAAAATATTTCTACTATTCTATTTTACTACTTGAGAACGGAATGAAATTGGTAATGATGTGGCTTTAATTATGTAGTGCATTATAATTAACTACGTATGTATGTTTTCTGAACATATTAAAACAGATAATAAATAAATTGCACTTTAATTTACCAAACGTTTCTTTTAAGAATTTATTCTCTATTAAGAATTGTGTTATACAAGGTAAATATTGGTGGTTCCATCAGATAAATTCCTGAATATAACTTTAAACACATTAGCTAGCAATTTAAATGCTACTAAGGCAACACAATATATCCCATTTTCACTTCTGATTTTCTCTTTCCATAGAGCTATCTCTATGCTTGAATGAGCTGCATAAACTTTAGTCCCACAGATGATTAGAATTTGCAATCACTTCACACCATCTTTTTATTCAGTGGTTTCCATTTGTATATATGTGCTTTCCTTATATTGTCATAATGCCGTAGAGAAATACAATGAAGAAAAGCATGTGTATATTTTAATAAATAAAGTATTCTGTATTCTTAACTCCTGGAATATATACAAGAAATGCTTGAAGACTCGCGTACTATAATTGTGTATGTGGTATTTCATAGTTTCCAGAGATTTTTTAATTCTAGAGATGATAGAAATCCTGCTAGACCCTATTGCTTTTTTTCTCTCTGAATGTTAACAATTTATTGTTGCTTATTTGCATTCAAGTGATTTCTTTTATCACAGAGGCAAAAACAGGATGTTAATTAGGAAAACATAGTTTTTGCCTGTAGATGTTTACTCTAAACTAGTGGGGGAAAGAAACATATATTTCTCAGTGACTTTGGGGGAATGTTATAAAATAAAGGAAATTGTCAAATTTGTCTTTAACAAATTAAATAGAATGTGTAAATAGCTTACTTTTTCTCAAAGTTCTCCAGTATCTGTAGAAATTTGATTTCATGAATTTTATCAGTAAGCCATCATAACTTGATTTGAAATAAAAAAACACAGAAGTTATTATTGTTTTGCTTCATTGGCTATGCAGAACTTTGTAAGAATACTTCACTTTGACAAGGATTAGGTGAAGGACTTCATTCAAGAACCTTGTCCAATCATGTTGTCAAAGGGCTGACAGAGTAGAGTAGAATAGAATAGAATAGAATAGAATAGAATAGAATAGAATAGAATAGAATAGAATAGAATAGAATAGAATAGTTGGAAGGGACCTTTGAAATCTTCTAGTCCAATCCCCTGCTTAGGCAGGAAACCCTATACCATTTCAGACAAAGAAGTAGGTGCCACTATTGGACTTCTTTCCAAGTAACCAAAGGTCTTCAGGTTGCATGACTTTATGATTGCCCACAGCATGTATCAATGCTACTTGATCCAGATGACCCTTAATATAGCCTAGGAGACCAAGATGTGTCCAAACTATTATATTCAAAGCACACATTGCATGACAGAACTGTCCAGTGTGAAAGACCTTAGATGCACAAAGTTTTTGACAAGCTATCTCAAGGAAGTGAGGGCTACATCCCAGGGGTGAAATCCTGAGTACTATTCAGGATGTACTGGGGTGAAATGCTCCTGGATTAGACTGGATCGCATGATCCAGTAGCGATCGTGGCTGGTGGTTCGGTGATCCGGTAGCGATGGCTTACCTTCCTTACCGGTTTGGAAGTGCACGCGCCGTGTAAAAAACACCCGGGTGGGTGGGCAGAGCTTTGCTCTGCCATCGCTACCGGATCACCGAACCACCAGCCACAATCGCTACTGGATCATGCGATCCAGTCTAATCCAGGAGCATTTCACCCCGGTACATCCTGAATAGTACTCACCAAAGGGAAAAAATACCACCTTCTCTGCAGTACAACATATTCCAGCCAGACAGGATTACTGAAGCTACCCAACCTTGAAAACCTTAAAACATGCTGAGAGGTTTCCAAGCTAACCACTTTAGTCATATTGTGGGCATTTGCTAAAGGGCTTTTTTTCCAGTGCTGTGGGAAAAGGTTCCTCTCAGCCCTTACAATTAGAAGTGAAGTGACCTTATAAAATTCTGGGAATATTTATTTCAAATGCTCTTTTGTAAATTTGGAGGACTGCATTGCAGTTACAAACACAGGATAATATTTCAAGTGGAAAATGAGAGTCTATAGAAGAAAGGAAGTGACAATCACAAATCAGACATAAATGAAATCAGACAGATGGAACTAGGACATATTGCCATTTGTGAATTATTAAATAATACTGGGAAGTTGTGGATGAGAAGATGCTAGGAACAATTTTCTTTTGTTATTGTGTTTAAGAAGTTGCTTTTATAACTGTTAACAAAAGAATGCAGGGCATCATGCATTTGGGTCTTGTTAAAATCTTTAGTGGCATAATTAAAGGTTGGTTTAAATTATATTAAGTTCAGAACAGGAGGTTCTAAGCTATTACAAACCTTTATATATCCATCAGGATCTTTTATCTCCCAAACCCACCGAAATTTTTTTAAAAATGGGTTTCACTAATCTGATAAGATCACTCTGCGACTGCCATATTTCCTGAAACTTTCAGAGCTTCAAGACTCATAAACAAATAATAAAAGAGCAGCCAAAACCAATCTAAACTTTGTCCTACATAAAGGTAAAGGTTCCTCCGCACATGTGTGCTAATCGTTTCCTGCTCTAGGGGCAGTGCTCATCTCTGTTTCTAAGCTGAAGAGCCAGCACTGCCTGAAGATGTCTCCATTGGCTGGCATGACTAAATGCTGAAGGTGCACGGAGAGCTGTTACCTTCCCACCAAAGTGGTTCCTATTTTTCTACTTGCATTTTTTATGTGCTTTTGAACTGCTAGGTTGGCAGAAGCTGGGACAAGTAATGGGAGCTCACTCAAACCGCTGAACTGCTGACCTTCTGATCGACAAGTTCAGCAACTTAGCCACTGAGCCACAGTGTACTTTAAACTTTGTTCTATATTGATTTAAGCACTTCATTTTTTTAAAAAAATATTCTTATTAGTGTTACTTGAATAAAATGGTAATTCTTATTTATGGAACTAACAGGCTGTTGTTCTCTGATTTTTTATGGATTCTTTCAGTCCTTTGAATGTCTTTGACATCTATTAACTATCATTTTCATGACTGATGAGGAAATTGTTTCAGCTAGAACTCCATGGTCATATGCTGTCCTGAACTTAAGAAGTCTGAGGAAATAAAAGAAGAATGTATTTCCTGTCCAATTACTTATTTTTTTCTATACAAATTTTCAAGTGGTACTTTTTGTGATATTTTCTCAATGTAGCAAAGATTGTGATATGTATAAAAACAAAAGTCTGTCTTTTCACTATAAAAGCACAATATTGAGGAATTACAGATGGTAAACATTTGTTCTTCAGAGATATGATACAGATAGTTTGGTATCTGCCCTACAAAGCGACCTTGACCATGTGTCAGAATGGTCATGCATTTGGCAATGCCAAATCTCAACTAAATAAATGCTCCTACACATTGGCAATAAAAATCAGAACACCAAATACAAGTTGGGCAGAAATTACCTTGTAGACCACCCTCATTCTGTCAAGGACCTAGGAGTACTCACCTCAAATGATCTAAGCCCCAGTGCTCACTGTAATAGCATTACCAAAAAGGCATTAAGAATTGTTAATCTAATTTTGCAAAGCTTCTTCTCCAGTAACATTGTATTACTAACTACAGCATACAAAACCTTTGCCAGACCAATTCTCGAATACAGCTCATTTGCCTGGAACCCACACTGTATATCACAATACAATTGAGGGGTCCAGAGGTATTTCATGAGAATAATACTCCATTACTCTACTCACAATAGAATCCCTTATGCTACCAGGCTTGAAATTTTAGGCTTGGACAATCTGGAACTGCACTGCCTGTGGTCCGATCTAAGCATAGTACACAAAATTGTCTGCTACAATGTCTTACCTGTCAATAACTTCTTCAGCTTCAACCTCAATAATACATGAGCAAACAATCAATGCAAACTCAAAGTAAACTGCTCCAAAATCGATTGCAGAAAATATGACTTCAGCAACAGAGTGGTCAATGCCTGGAATGCTCTTCCCAACTCCGTTGTTACATCCTCAAACCGCCACAGCTTCAACCTTAAACTGTATACCATGGACCTCACCCCATTCCTAAGAGGTCCATAAATGGAGCGTGCATAAGCGCACTAGCGTGCCTACCATCCCTGTCCTGCTGTCCCCATTTATTTGTATTCATTTCCCTCATTCATGTCCATGTTCATATTCATACCTGCTATCTCGTACATGTTTGACAAACTAATTAAATAAGTAAATTAGTAAGGTTCTCTTAATTTAATTTAAAAGAAGCTTCACCAAACTACTGACCTCCAAATACACTAGGTATTTAACTTTAATAATTCTAATTGTCATCAGCATGTTAGAGAACTGGCTTCGTCATGATTCTTTTTAAAAAAAATGCTGATTGATTTGAATGGTTGATTGATTGATTGCGTCATGAAGTAAGTGTTGATTTATAACAACTACATAGGTAGAGCTTCTTCATGATGACCTGTCCTTTATTTGATTTTTCAAGGAATTTTTCAGATACTAAGGTGAGCCTTTCAGATCTTAAAGTGAGGTAAACAAACAATAACAATAATAATAATAATATAGTTCTTAGGTAGATGGACAAAAATGTCAATCTTGTCTAAATATCTGGTTGACTGTGTAACTAATCATAATAATAATAACAGTAATAGTAATTATTGCACAACCAAGTCAAGGAAGCTACTTCAACAAAAATACATAAAGTCCACAAAATCTTGAGATCAAAGCTGAGCAGAAGGAATGTCATAAAGGCAATTAACACCTTGGTAGTGCATGTTAATATGATACTTAGCTGGAATAATTGATTGGACTTAGCTAGAACTTGGTAATTTGGACTGAGAGCCAAAAAAACCCAAAAACCTAATGACAATAAAATAGAATAGAATAGAATAGAATTTTTTATTGGCTAAATGTGATTGGACACACAAAGAATTTGTCTTGGTGCATATGCTCTCAGTGTACATAAAAGAAAAGATACCTTCATCAAGGTACAACATTTACAACACAATGATAGTCATAGGCTACAAATAAGCAATCAGGAAACAATATCAGTATAAATTGTAAGGATACAAGCAACAAAGTTACAGTCATAAGTGGAAGGAGATGGGTGATGGGAATGATGAGAAGATTAACAGTAGTGCAGATTTAGTAAATAGTTTGACAGTGTTGCAGGAATTATTTGTTTAGCAGAGTGATGGCATTCCGGAAAAAAACTGTTCTTGTGTCTAGTTGTTCTGGTGTGCAGTGCTCTATAGTGTCGTTTTGAGGGTAGGAGTTGAAACAGTTTATGTCCAGGATGTGAGGGGCCTGTAAGTATTTTTACAGCCTTCTTTTTGATTTGTGCAGTATACAGGTCCTCAATGGAAGGCAGTTTGGTAGCAATTGTTTTTTCTGCAGTTCTAATTATCCTCTGAAGTCTGTGTCTGTTTTGTTGGGTTGCAGAACCAAACCAGACAGTTATAGAGGTGCAGATGACAGACTCAATAATTCCTCTATAGAACTGGATCAGCAGCTCCTTGGGCAGTTTGCGCTTTCTGAGTTGCACAGAAAGAACATTCTTTGTTGTCTTTTTTGATTACGATTTTGATGTTAGCTGTCCATTTTAGATCTTGCGATATGGTAGAATCTAGACATTTGAAGATTTCTTCTGTTGATACTGTGTTGTCTAGTATTGTGAGAGGTGGAAGTATGGGAGGGTTGCTCCTAAAGTTTACCACCATTTTTATGGTTTTGAGTTCAGTTCCAAATTGTTCTGGTCGCACCATGAGGCTAGTCGTTCAACCCTCACCCCCTGTATGCGGATTTATCATTGTCTCGAATGAGACCGATCACTGTTGCGAACTTCAGTAGTTTGACAGATGGATCGTTGGAGATGCAGTCATTGGTATACAGAGAGAAGAGAAGTGGGGAGAGCACACAGCCTTGGGGGGCCCTGTGCTAATTGTACAGGTATCTGACGTGATTCTGCTTAGTTTCACCTGCTGCTTCCTGTTTGTTAGGAAGCTTGTGATCCACTTACAAGTCTGTTCAGGTACCTGTAGCTGGTTTATGCACCATGTTCTGCACACAAAAAGTGATATTGAACTCTTACAGGTGAAACAAACTGTGAAAGAAGGAAAACGCAGCTTAAATGGCTACATTAAAAAAACAAAAGAGCCTTTGCTGAAGGAGGTGAACAAGAGAAACCTCTTGAAAAACAACAAGAATGAAAGCAGACTATCAAAAGGAAACTACTGAGCATCTAATTTTTAACTGGAAAAAGAAGCCTATGCACAGTCAATACTTGAAGAACATTGAAGGAAAGGCAAATACAAAACTAATATGGAGCTGATAGAAATCAAAAGTGCACAGATGGAATCCCCGGGCACAGATGGACTTACAGCAATATATTATAAAAAGTTACAGGATGAGATAGTTGGTCCACTTATGGAGTTATTTAATCAGATACTGATGGGAGGAGGAGTGCCACCATCATGGAGGACTACTTTTATTTCATTGATACCAAAAGAGGATCAGGATTGTACTAAGCCTGGGAATTATAGACCGATTTCACTCTTGAATAATGATTATAAGATTTTTGCGAAAATAATGGCAAATAGGTTAATGGAAATTGTACAACAAAGGATTCATACTGACCAGTCTGGTTTTATAAAAGGGAGACAAATTTATTTATTATTTATTTATTTAATTAATTAATTAAACTTTTATACCGCCCTTCTCCCGAAGGACTCAGGGCGGTGTACAGCCTACATTAAAACAATTAATATACACACTAAAATAACAATTAAAAAACTTATTTAATAAAGGCCGAAATTAAAACCGTCCAATTGACCATATAAAATACCCAATAAAATTAAAATTTAAAAATTTAAAATTTAAAATTTAAAAAATCAGGCCAGTCCTGCTTGAGGAATAATGTTAGGCAGATAGTGAATTTATTGGAATATTTGGAAAAGAAAAATCAGATTCCAGCAGCGTTTATATTTTTGGATGCAGAGAAAGCTTTTGATCATTTGCATTGGGAATTTTTATTTAAATTAACAGACAAAATGCAATTTGGAAATGGTTTTATACGAATACTTAGGGCAATTTATGGAGAGCAAACAGCTCAGATAATAATTAATGGTAATTTGACAGATAGTTTTAAAATTGCGAAAGGAACAAGGCAGGGGTGCCCTTTATCACCTTTATTGTTTATTTTGTCTTTGGAACCTTTATTGGATAAGATAAGAGAGTTAAGGGAGATAGAGGGTATTAGAATTAGAAGACATGAATACAAAGTCAGAGCATTTGCAGATGATTTGGTTGTTATGTTGACTCAGCCTATAAATTCGAGTGTATATTTGTTGGAAGTAATTAATCAATATGGAAGAGTCTCAGGGTTTAAAGTGAATCAAAATAAAACAAAAGTGTTAACCAAAGATATGATTAAGAACCAGAAAGAAAAACTAGAGGAAATAACAGGATTTGAAATTGTAAAAAAGGGTAAATATTTAGGAGTCTTTCTTACTTCATCAAATGTAAAATTGTATAAGAATAATTATGATGTGTTATGGAAAAAAATTCAGAAGGAAATGAATACTTGGAAAAAAATTACAATTATCTTTGTTGGGGAGAATAGCAGCTATAAAAATGAATGTTTTGCCTAAATTCTTGTTCTTGTTTCAGATGATACCAATAATTAAGAAAGACAAAATTTGGAAGAATGGCAGATTGGAATTAATAAATTTATATGGGAAGGAAAAAGCGAGAGTCAAAATGAAAATAATGCAAGATACACGGAAAGAGGAGGATTAAAAATGCCTAATTTAAAACTGTATTATGAAGCAGTTGTTCTTTCGGTAATAAGTGATTGGTTTAATTTGACGGAGGAAAGGATTTTGAATATAGAAGGTTATGATTTATTATATGGTTGGCATGCATATTTATTGTATGATAAGAAAGTAGATAAAGCTTTTAAGAATCATGTGTTGAGAATTTCTCTTCTGCGTGTCTGGAAAAAATATTATTATAAGTTAAATTATAAAATTGCTATATGGGCAAGTCCTCGGCACGCAGTAGAGAATATAAATATAGAACAGGAACAAGAAATGATTACTTATAAAGATCTTTTATATAATGAGAGGGGAAATCTACAACTAAAATCTTTGGATACATTAAAAGAAGAAGGGAGGAATTATACTTGGTTTCAATATGGACAGTTAAAGGCTAGATGGAAAGAAGATCAGAAAATTGGTATTATTCAAAATGAAGAAAATTTGGTTAAACAAATTAGAAATCAAACCAGGGGCATATAAAGAGATTGTATACTGTGTTGATAGAAATAGATTCTGAAAGAGATTTAATAAAGGATTGTATGATAAAATGGGCACAGAATATTCAAGAACCAATAATGTTGGAAACATGGGAAAAAAATTGGGTTAGAAATGTTAAAATTACATAGCGAAGAATTTAAGGAAAATTTTTATAAGATGTTTTATAGATGGCATTTAGATCCTAAGAAATTATCATGTATGTATCCAGATATGCAAGCGAAATGTTGGAGATGTAATTGTGATGATGCTACATATTTTCATGTATGGTGGACTTGTAAGAAAATTAAGTCTTTCTGGATAAGAATTTGGTGGATTATGCAGAATGTTCTGAAGAAGAAGATAAAGTTCCTACCGCAATTTTTCCTTTTGGGAATAACAACGGACTGTACAGTGATTGAGACTAAGTTGATTTTGAACTTAATAACAGCAGCAAGACTGTTGATTGGACAATATTGGAAGAAAAAAGAATTACCCACAATAGAAGAATGGATATTGAAAGTTTCCAATTTGGCTGAGATGACTAAAATCTCAGCCTTCTTGAATGACAGTACTAAAGAAAAATATTTAAATGAGTGGAAGAACTGGATTGATTATATTCAAAATAGATATCAGATTAAGAAATTTCGGATTGCCTTTGAATGAAGGATGTTGTTTTTAATTTTAATGGAAGAAGTCAGGTTATGTGAGAGAGAAGGATTATAATTGTGTTAGATTTTAAAAATTTAATGTATGACTGTTTGTTTATTGAACTATACCTTGTGTTTGCTCCGGGAAGTCGGGGGGGAGGGGGTTTTTGGAGGGAGGGGGGAAGGTGGGGGAGGGGAGGAAAAAAATTAATTGTTGTTGTAAAACTTTTTCAATAAAAAAAAAAAGAAATCAAGAGTGCTGAAGAAAGAAACTGAAGGCTTCATTTTGGCTGTTCAAGAACAAGCCTTGCAGACTAATTCTAGTATCTACTAGCCTCAGAGTTTTGTTTGCAATGAGATTATTACTTGGAACCCTGACAATACGATTTATACAATCTGAAGAGAAACCAAAGTAATAGAAATAAAGAAGTTAAAATGCTCTAGGATTTTAGAGTTAAAACAGACAAGCACTTGTCACATTAACAATCCAGACTTTAAAATTGTCAATAAGAAAGACAAAAAGATATAGTTAATGGACATGGCAATATCTGGAAGCAACAGAATCAAAGAGAAAAAACTATAACAAGATTATTTTTTTCTTCTTCTTCTCTTTTTGTTCCAAAAATAATTGCCTTCTAAAACAAGGCTCTGTTCTTTATATTCATAAGTTTATCTACTATATGTTAGTTTATTGTTTCTCTAAATAATAGGGTACTGGTTGCATCAGTCAAGAAGCAACGTATAGCATGGTAAGTTTTGATTACAAATATTTCTATAGTCTGCTCTTTCAATTTAATGAATTTAAATCTCTACAACTATCTTCCATGTGTTAATTACCATTATTTAATCACATTGGAATGTAATTATAATAGATAATTTTTTAAAATAATTAGGATGATATGCAGATTCATTAACATAACTAGGAATATAGCCAAAATGTACATATTAAATTTATGATTAAAATATCATAAGTATAAATGAACAAGTAGGTAGATGTTAAATTCACATTACTGCACATTTATTTTTGTACCTATTTTCAGATAAACTTTTTTCAACTGTTCCTACTTGACACAAATCAAACCACAGTATATTTTGCAAAACTAATAATTATTAGTTTTAAGAATTATAAGAATTCAGGTTCTGAATTATGTAGATAATCTATCAAGTAAAGCAGACTCCAATGTAGAGTGGATGGTGGAAAGGGTAGAGTTAAAGGATTGAGTTACCAAAGAAAAACAGCTTCTTCCCTTTAGTAAATATATGATATATCTTAACATTCTGTAATCCTGAGACCTGAGCGATGTAAGTTGGCAAAAAATTTCTTACTTTTTATGTCATTAAGAAACTCTCTTCTTTAAATACCTACAGACAGACTGCTTGACCTTGAACTATCCGAGGCTTATTGTATGTTCTAAAGCCAGTACTTTCAATGGGGGCCCTGAAATGTATCATAATTAATTGTTGAGATGGCGGAGAGATATCCTTCTTACTTCAATTTTTTGTGTATACAGGCTAAAATTTCCATATTGCTTTCAAAGTTGAGTTTTCATAAAATGCACAAAAATCTTTTGATATTATGTGTGAACAAATTTTAAATTTTTAAATTTTTTAAATTTGATAGTGTATTTTAAATTTTTGGGGATTCTTGTCGTTTTATTGGCTGTACACCGCCCTGAGTTTTCGGAGAAGGGCGGTATAAAAATATGAATAAATAAATAAATAAATAAAATAAACAAATGATAGCTGTTTAGAAAACATTTCTTTAGATACAGATTTGACTATAAAAATGGCCTGGCCAAACAGTTTTACTGTAAAGAGGTGCAAAGACACAGAGGCTTCATTTAGCAACTGCCTTATTTAACGACCATTCACAATTACAGCGGTGAGGAAAAAGTAAATTTATGAGTAATGACTTTTGCACATCTGTAAAGCAAAGGAAAGCTATAGTAACATACACACAGTGAGAATTTCAAATAGTGACTACTTCACTTAACGACCAAGTTGTTGGTCCCAATTGTGATCGCTAAATGAAGACTACATATATTCTAGTTTTCTCTTAATCATCCAGAATGCTGAAAAACATTTCCTGTTTTGGAACATATACTTACAAAAAACAAAGGACCATTTCCAGTGTGTGAAAGCAATTTGTTCCATTTAAAAAAACCATTGGTAATATGTATATGTACCATGCTGGAATACGTCAGGACTGATGCATAGAATTCTGAACACAACAAATCCATTGATATACTTTTAACATTCTTTAATAAGTCTAGTTTAGCAAAGTGAGGTCATGTACACTCTCTTTTTTTCCTTTGAGCCAAATAAACTTTTAATGATATTGTTGCAGGGCTTCACAAAGCAATTAATTTGTTCTGAGAGTCGAATAATTCAAGTGCTAACCTCATTTAGGACTGAATTTCTGTTCCCCGCTCCCTTTCAAACTGCTTTCCAAAGTATTAATTTTCAAGTCATGGAAATTGATAGATACTGTTGATCTTTGGGTGCTTGAGATCTATTACTTATGCCGTTGCTATGTTATTATATGTCATTATTAAATAAATGATTTTTGCATTCATGCAAGGAATATTAATTTTGTCTTTCAGATACATATGGTGGCAGGAAGAAACTTAGTATATAGTCGCAGCAAAATCCTTCAATCCATAGTAGACCTTTATTGACAGATGTGCAAAGGGATGTGACTCCAAGCCCCACAGAGCTAGGGGAAATTGAGAAAAGAATTACATAAGCTTCAGTAAGATGTTTTTAACATTAGAATTAGGGATAAATTTTAGAAATAGTAATAATTTCAACACATTATTAGTAAGTTCATTAAGATGGAAACTCTTAGAATGTTTTGAAATATTTATCTCTAAGATTGTTGACACTTTGACTCAGAAGTATTTACAGGATGGAGAGCTGCGACATCACTCTGGCAGATGCCACTGGGCGATCTAAGCCTTGCCCTTTTTAATATGTGCCACCTGCATCACATTCAAAGGGTTTCTATTAACTAGTCATGCATGCAACATTTATGTCAATTACTTCCCTTCCAGATGCCTCTTCCTGGATTTAGTTGCCATTTAAGAGACAAAGTATGAATGGACTCTTATTTCTTGTTGCTTATGTCTAACATTCCTCTAATTATTTATAAGCCTTCTCACAATCCCTGAAACACATTGCAATAGGCATTTTGACTGAAGTTAATCTCAGTGAATTGATCTCTGCTGCTACGTCTAGAGTAACTTTTTTTTTTTTTTAGTAAAAAGGGGGTTTAAATTTTTCCTATAGGTCAACTAAGAGGGATAACATGTTGTCAATAAGAGATATTCTACAGGAAAATGTCATTATAGGAATATGATTTGAAATCAATCTTAATCTTTGTTTTCTTCTCAGTTATATCCAAATTCTGTTTACTTCTGTCCTTTCTGATTTCATTCAGTGCCCAGGCTTTCTTCTTATTGTATTTAGAGATTCTCTAAATAAGTATCTTTCATAGTCAAATGGATATAATACGCCTTATGGATAATTCTATAAATTGATAAACTGAGCTGAATGTTAATTGTTGACTGCATTTTTAGTGATTAGTGAATGGACGTATAATATTTAACTTGTGATAAAAATTCATGGTTAAAAATGGCACCTGTTTTAAATCAAATATTTACTTAGTAATTCATGCAGCCAGGCCATCAAAGAGTTTTGAAGTAGCAAGTTTAGCTGTGCTGTTCAAGCCTTTATCTTTTCTGGTTCTGTTGATGCAGTATTTCCTCCTCTTTTGCCTAATTTTAACCCAAATGTACTGTTTAAAATGTAAAAGTCTATTCTGTTCTAAGATGCATTGCACCATATTGTACAATATATGCTTTTGACACCAGTATTATTTATTAAAATCTTAAATAAAGTTTCAAGCAAAAGATGGCTTGAAAGTTGTTAAGCTGTCCAGATTGCTATAATGAAATGTACCCCCTTATTTCCATAGCGAGTAGCAGGTTTATTAATAATAAACAACACCTTTCTTTTCATGAATATTTCATTGTACAGTTCAATGATCTACAGGGGATAACATCTGCTTTTTCATAAGCAGAGTATTTAATGACCTGAATATCTTAGTGAATGGCTGATTCATGTAAAACTGACTTCTAAATAAACTATAAGCCTCAGGTTAAGAACTATATATTTATTTCCTATGCTCATAGACATTCAAAATAATCTAAGATTATTTTTTTTATTTCCTCTTTCTTACTGGAATTTGTTTTAGATTTTTCTATCTATCTTATTGTTACAGCTGATCATGCCCCTATCATATTAACTCTTCAATTTCAAAAGTTTAAGCTTATGGAAGGTAGCATTTTAATTCTTATTGCAAAAAGAGGCTTTATATTAGACAATTAACTTTGCCATTTTTTGAAATTAATTCCATTTCACAAAACAAATGGGATGCTTATAAGGCATATATGCTCATAAGACGAAATGAGAAAAATGTCTTCTGCATCAATTGCTAGACACTTTAGTTAAAGAGAGACTGTTAGATTATGAAAAATAGGTCAGGCCTAATAATACGTTTTTATTAGCCAAACTACACTTGGGGGAATGTTCTGCTGACAAAGTAGAATTCTCATTGAGTCAACTGAATTATTGGGAGTTCATTGACAAAGCCAATAAGTTGTTGGCATAGCATTTTATTCAACAAAATTAACCATTTAATTTTTGCAAATTGCGTCATTTCATGTCAAGTGGTCTGATTTTAGAAAAGTGTCCCGCTTGACCATCATGGATTTTGATGAAATTTTGTGTGAACATGCACAGATGTCCCCAATGAACATTGGTAAAGTATTACATGTGCCGATGCAATACTTGTGGTAAAGGTTCCCCTCGCACATATGTGCTAGTCATTCCTGACTCTAGGGGGTGGTGCTCATCTCCGTTTCAAAGCCGAAGAGCCAGCGCTGTCCGAAGACGTCTCCATGGTCATGTGGCCGACATGACTCAACACCAAAGGTACACAGAATGCTGTTACCTTCCCACCAAAGGTGGTCCCTATTTTCCTACTTGCATTTTTTACGTGCTTTTGAACTGCTAGGTTGGCAGAAGCTAGGACAAGTAATGGGAGCTCACCCCATTAGGCGGCACTAGGGATTCAAACCGCTGAATTGCCGACCTTTTGATCAACAAGCTCAGCATCTTAGCCACTGAGCCATCATGTCCCTTGTATATAATACTTGTGGAGATATAGGCATTTGTGTGACTCCATACCACAGCCTTCTACAGTATGACTCTGAGGTTCCAGCAACTTTCAGACATATCTCCAGCAATATTTTGTTGAGAGAAGCAAAACTTGGCCATCTTGTACAACTTTTTGTGCTCTATTAAACAAAATAATAAAAACATTCTCATGAGCGATCTTCATCTAGATAATTTGGAGCAAAGTTGGACAAAAATAGTGCGGCTCAAAAAAAGGTTAAACTTTGGCTTTTTATATCTCTGGAAGGAAGACATGAGACTTTGTGCATAATAACTTAATAACACAAAGTTTTCAAATATAAAATTTCATTCTCCTACTGCTTTCCAATCATTTACAAATTGAGTGTAAAGTTGACATTTTTTGTAAAAACACCAAAAATAGGGTATTTTCAACCCACTTTTACAAAAAAAAGACCTTCTGGAAACTCTGTTAAATCATTCTCATTAGAAAGAGCATGTTTCAACCCCCCTAAAAAGGTAGGATTGATTTTTCATTGCTGATGTATAAAGCCCTAACAATAGGGACAAAGTTGAGGATGTTGCTATGGCAACGTCACATGCATTCAACAAGGTGTCACATGCATTGTCAACAAGATGACAACTTTGTCATCTTGTTTGTTTTATATAGACAACCTTACTACTATTATATTGTGTTGGGCCATGGTGACATTGTCACTACCAGTTCAGGCAGTTGAACCAGCAACCCCATTGCCATAGGGAATATTCACGGAATTAAATATATATACATTCCAAAGGAAGAAATTGAAGAAAGCAGGATGCTGCAAGAAGAAAGATGGAAAGTTAGCAGCACAATAGCTGGCACAAGAGATCATCACCAGTTTGGGCCAGTTGATTCAAATTCGATTTCTGTCAGCAAAGTTTCAAATGACACAATTAACTTTGTGGCCAAAATGTCCAATACCATCAATCTGAATTTAATATTGGCTGACATATTTCAGTTGTTATGTTGCCTGCATTTATGACAAAAAATGGTGGATAGGCAATGTTGTGGAAATTTCAATCGAACAAAATGATGTGTTGGTAACATTTATGCATCCCACGAGGCCCTGCTCATTCATTTTATTGGCCTGAAAGACATGGTGTTTGTTGGATTCCAGAACCACATCTTACCTGCATGCATCCGGTGCCTTTAGTTACATCATCAGGTCAACAGTATCAATTCCCAGAAGCGACACTATAGAACATGGCTCATAAATTCAATAATAAATAAGTGATCATTGGAATTTAGCAATTCATATGAACAGTACGGACTTCGGCTTGGGAACGGCTATATTTCCGCAAGTATTGCATCGGCACATCTAACACTTTACCAATGTTCATTGGGGACATGTGTGCATGTTCACACAAAATTTCACCAAAATCTGTGATAGTTGACCAGGGACCCCCAGACCACTTGACATGGAATAACCTAATAGATATTGAGGAGGACCAGACTGATTCAGAACTTATCAGAGTTTTTTTCCCCCTGTAAATTAATATATAGTTTTGATGATAAGGTGAATTATATGAAGCTTAATTTTTGAGTCAGGTGAAACAATTCTTATTGTTTAACTGCTATACTGAAAGCTCTTCCATCATTTCATGAACTATTTAATTCTATGTAATTGCTGCAAAATAGTAAAAGCTCCTGGCCCATATGACTTTTCAGTGCAATGGTACAACACATTTGAGGGTTTGCTGGACTATATACTTTTGAAGATATATAATGAATCTTTTAAGCAGGGGTGAAATGTAAAATTTGTTACTAATGGTTCTGTGGCCGTGGCTTGGTGGGTGGGTAATGTGACTGGGTGGGCATGGCCAACTTTTTTTTTAAACTTTTAAAAGCATTTTTTCTACAACCTCTTCGGCCGAAAATGCTTTTAAAAGCCTCTGATGGTCAGGCAACTCAGCTGGGGTCACCAGAGGAGCCTTTTAAAAGCATTTTTTACAGCCTCTTTGGCCGAAGAGGTTGTAGAAAAAATGTTTTTAAAAGCTTCTGACAATCCCAGCTGAGCCGCGCGATCATCAGAGGCTTTTTTTTTTTTACTTTTAAAAGCATTTTTTCTTTGGCTGAAAAAATACTTTTAAGAGTAAAAAAAAAAGCCTCTGATGATCGTGCGGCTCAGCTGGGCATGTGGGGGGGGCAGGGATTTTTGCTACTGGCTTTCTGAACCACCCGCCACCATGACTACCGGATCAGGTGATCCGGTCTGAACTGGGAGCATTTCACCCCTGCTTTTAAGGCTGCTAAATAGCCACTATGGAATATGCAGGGTTGATTTTAAAACCAGATAAAGATCCTAAATCCTAAAGTTATAGCCTATTTTGTTGTGGATATTCAGAATTTGGGCACTTTATTGGCAAGACTGCTGCAGAAGGTTTTATCAAATATAATTCACACTCCACAGTGCCATAAAGCATCAGACAATTTATGTTGATCAATTGATACATTGAATGTAGCTAAAGATAGGATGAATCCTTCTGTACTTTTACCTCCAGATCTATACATACTGCATTTGTAGGAGAATAACGGTAAACCATATGTATTCTAATAGTTGACATAGGCTTACAATGTATTGTACAATGCCATCAAGGTACTAAAGGCTTAAATTAAGGATTTACAGCTCTAATAAGGCCCATTGCGAATATATTTATTTAACACTCAGACTTTATAGCTATGTACTGTATCTTTATAGCTAGTACTGATCACTTGAATATTGTGTTACCAGTTTTCATAGTACATAACTGATTTGATTATGTGTTAAACTGCAGAAAAGGAGAATTAACAGAAAACTGCAAATACCATTAAATTTATGATCTATTTTTCAAGGAAAAGAAATAGGAGAAAAAAGACTTGAGTAAATGTTGAACGTATATTTTTAAACCCTTAGCAGTGCTAAATTACTGAAATGAATTTAAACACAAGATAAAATAAACTGAGGTATTACAGTTTAGCTCATCTGGCAGTGAAGTGGTGGCGATGTTGTAATGTGTTTGTATACATATGGATTATATAATAATAAAGATTCCATAAGGTGGTCCCAAAGGTATTTTTTTCAAGAGGCAGCTGGACTTTCTGGTTTTTCTTTGAAGATGTTTCAATTTCATCCAAGAAGCTTCTCCATAGACATTCCATAAGGTAGAAGGAAGTTCTTCACTAAATGAAGTATTTGGAAAATTATGTTCTTGAAAAGTACAGGAGCCCTAATGGTAGTTTCCTCATAGCACACTGTATTTATAAGCATTTGTTCTTTTTGTACACTATTTTTTCCTAATAGTGACAGATTGTGGCATGATTGTATAATAATTGATGGAGTTGTTCATTTTTGCATGACTGTGAAGATTGGTGAAAGTTATTGCTAAGACAGTTAAAGTTTCTATTTTTTTTTCATTCAGTGTTTTTCATTACATCCCAGAAAATCAAATTTTCACCTCTCTGCATTATCTGCATTTTCAGTTTACAATACCTCCTGCTAGAATTAAACCAAATAACAGAATTTAAAGCTAATAGATCATATTAATGTAGGATTTTAGGATTTGAATGGCTATGAGTGTCAAAGAGGTAAGATGAGTTTTTGTAATGGATTCTATATTACACACGTAAAACACAGTATATTCACTTTCATATGGCAGTTTGGATTTTTTTAACCACTTAATATATCTACAGCTGATGATATTTAGTTTTTTTTTAAAAAATATGAATATACTACTACATGTTTCATACATATACAGTCCTTGATAACTCTTACTTTTTAAACTGGCTACAATTATTTTTCATCTTAAAATTCCATATTTTCACTCAGCGATTTGTTTAGTGGTAGTGCAATGATTAGAATGCAGTAGTGCAGTTACTTCTGCTGACTGCCAGCTACCTGAAATTTGGCAGATCAAATCTCACCAGGCTCAAGGTTGACTCAGCTTTCCATCTTTCCAAGGTTAATAAAATGAGGACTCTATAAACTGCTTAGAGAGGGCTGTAAAGCACTGTGAAGTGCAGGGGTGGGTTCTAAAATTTTTAACTACTGGTTCTGTGGGCGTGGCTTATTTTGTGGGCATGGCTTGATGGTCATGTGACTGGGTGGGCATGGCCAACTCAATGTCACTCATGTCAAGGGGTGCCTCATGTGGCTCCTCCCCTCCCAGCCATTCCAATGTATCTATAGTTCTGTAAAAATGTTGTTCACCTTTTTTCAATTTTATTATCTACATACTATAGATGCACTTTCATAGACCATTGAAAGGAGGAAATGGCTCACATGCTTTGCCCAAGAGTGTGATAGGCAACAGGCTTTTAAGGGGCTGCCAGAAAGAAGGGGGGGCAATGTATTTCCCAAACAGTGGTGGGTTTCAAAATTTTTTACTATCGGTTCTGTGAGTGTGGCTTGGTGGGCGTGGCAGGGGAAGGATACTATAAAATCTCCATTCCCTCTCCAATCCAGGGGAAGGTTACTGTAAAATCCCCATTTCCTCCTGATCAGCTGGGACTTGGGAGGCAGAGAATAGATGGGGGTGAGGCCAGTCAGAATTTTTACTACTGGTTCTCCAAACTACTCAAAATTTCCGCAACCGGTTCTCCAGAACTGGTCAGAACCAGCTGAAACCCACCTCTGGTGAAGTGGTATAAAAGTCTAAGTGCTATTGCTGTTTAGAAGAGCTTCCTTCCCTCCATCCATCTTTCACATCCTCCTCCCTGAAGCTCAGCACTGGCTCTCCTCAGGGCTATGTGCTCAGTCCCTACCTGTACTCGTTGTACATATACAACTGCATATCTTCTGATCCATCTAATATGCTAATAAAGTTTGCAGAGGATACCACTGTACTGGGTCTTATTACAGGAGAAGACAAATTAGCATACAGGGAAGAAGTCCTGAAGTTATCCACATGGTGCTCAGTAAACAACTTGCATCTAAACACCAGCAAGACAAAGGAGATGGTACTAGACTTCTGGAAGCAGAGGAGAACCCTGCCCCACTCTCCATCAAGGAGGCTGTGTAGAGAGGGTCTCCTCTTTCAAATTCCTGGGAGTCCATCTTAGCCAAGATCTCACCTGGAAAAATAACATATTCCAGGTGGTCAGGAAGGCTCAACAGAGACTCCATTTCCTTAGGATCTTGTGGAAAAATCGGGTGGAACAATGACTGGTGACTTCCTTTTACCGGTCTACGATAGAAAGCATCCTCACATATTGTGTTTCAGTATGGTATGCTGGCTTGACAGCTGTGGACAGAAAGGCATTACAGAAGGTGATGAGCACAACACGAAAAATCATGGGCTGCCCTCTGACCTCACTGGATGACCTCACCGGGAACCACTGCAGTGGTGGGATTCAAGTAATTTAACAACCGGTTCTCTGCCCTAATGATTTCTTCCAACAACCAGTTTGCCAAACTGCTCAGAAAGTTAACAACCGGTTAACCGGTTAAACTGCTCAGAAAGTTAACAACCGGTTAGGTGGTGTGAACTGGCTGAATCCCACCACTGAACCACTGCCTTAGCAGAGTGAGGAAAATCCTCAGGGATGATTCACACCCTGGTCAGCACTTCTTTACTCTCCTACCATCAGGTAGGAGATATAGAAGCATAGCCAGCTGAATGAATAGGCTAAAAAATAGCTTTTATCCATGGGCCATCAGACTTCTGAATGCAAAATAACACAATTAGGTTTAATATGATAGACTTGCAGGGACAGCGCAACATGCAACATGTTCATATCGGTCAGGGGTGGGTTACACTTACCTTTTCTATCAGTTCACAACGGGAGCGTGAGTGCGCTTCTGCGCATGCACAGATCATCAGTGATGATGTTGGAGTGGGTGGGCGGAGCCTTCCGCCACCATTACTACTGGTTCGCAAGAAACAGATTGAACCGGGAACAACGCATCACTGATACCAGTGTAATATAATATAATGTATATGGGAATGTGTGTTATTTATTACTTATTTTGGGTTTAGGGATTTCTTTTTCTTTTATTTATTGAGTTATTGTGATGTATTCTGTTTCCGGTGGGCTGCACCAAGGGAGGCTCATTCAATCTCATTGTACACATGTTGTGCATTGACAATAAAGGTTTAATTTGATTTGATCTTAAAGCTAATTTTCTTACTATAATTTATTTCATGAGCCCAAGTTCAGTTCATAAGAGCAGAAAGAAAATGTTTTCCTGTCTTTTTTTTCCAATTTCATGAAAAATTTTGGGGGAAGAACTTTGAAAATACAGGCAAATAGCGATGGAAATAGAATATTCTTTTCAAATTTCTGATGACACTATCAAGAACTATAAAAGGGCTAACATTTGTTGAAATTTTATCCTATTATATATTGCATAATTTAATGCAATATCAATTTGTCTTGAACAGATCTTAAGTACATATGGACATTCAAATAATTCATTTGGAACATTAAATTCAAAGGCTATTATTTGTTTGAACTTTGTAGTACCAGTTTCAAAAAATTAACTCACAATTTTTTGAGTGACTCACCACTTCAACTCAAATATTCAAAGCAAATCGTTGAACTGATCTGATGTATTGCATTAAATTGAGATGCTTTTAAATAATTTTGAAAAGTTTAGACATGATACCATTTGAGTAGCCTCCTCAAAACAGCAACTGTAAGGGCTACTTGTGGGAAATTTGGCTCAGACAAAATTAACACTAGAGCTCTCTAGTCTGAGAAGTAAAACAAAAAAGAAAAAGAAAGTGCATTATTCAGAGCATCAATATAGCTGGGTTTAAAACTTGTACTCAGGATTACAAATCCTGAATAATCCTGGTATTCCTGAATAATCCTGAATTACAAATCCTGAATAATCCTGGTATTATTTTTAATTTGAGCTGTCAGTTGTTTTCTTCCTACAGAATACATCTATTTTATTTTCATATTGTTTCTTTTTCAATAATTTTATTCATGTTATAATATTGTATTCTGCTTATTTTTATTGTATTTGCTGCAAACACTTATAATTATAAAAAATAATACATAATAAATGCACATGAATGTTCAGATAAATAATAGTATTTGCTAACTAGTATAATTTTAAAATTGGATGGATCAAGGGCTTACCAGAAACTAACCTTCTATTTGTTTATTTGGATTTTTCAGTATGTTTTATTTCTGCTGACATGCGGTAAATTTTCATTTCTATGTACATCACTTGTTATGTATGCTAGTTTTATCCTCTTCTTTTCCTGTCTCTTGAGATTGCTAAAAGTGATTTCTCAGCATAGTTAAGACAGCTAAATCAACATATCCTTCTTTTTGCATTTCCTTGACATGTTATTAATTCGAATTCATTATGGGTATATAGAGGTGTTCTGAATTATTTACTTTGATCTATTAGCTGAAAGCTTTCTCATGAACCAGTCAATAAATAATTCATAATTTTTCTTGTTGCTTCTTATGCCTTGTGTTGATTTTAATGTAACAATCATTGAATTTATTAGAATATATACATTCAGTAATTTTTAAATGGTGCTTTGCTTGTGTGTGAGTTTGTGTATATTTTTGTGTAAAGAGAGAGAGAGGTGAAAGAAAATAGAGATAGAATGAGATAGAGATAGGGATGATAGAGATACAGAAGATAGAGAGAGAAAATAGAGAGCTAGAATGAGATAGAAACGATGAGATGAAGCAAGAGGGAGAGGGTATGGAGGAAGGGAGGGAAAGAAAGAAAGAGAGGAGTTGTGAAGAATATTGCATTTGGAATCAAGCTTTGGAGAGAGTTCACATCAATTTCTTGCAAGCCTGTAAGATAAGATCAGGAGGAGAGGGTGCACTGTATTTCTAACACAAAAGATGGAGATTATATGATTTCTCTTAAGAGTTGCATTTGTCCTCTACTCTCACAGTATTTGGAAAATCTATAGACACCTGTTTTTTTCTCAGACTGTTAATTATCAGCTATTTAATACGTGTGTGTGTGTGTGTGTGTGTGTGTGTGTGTACTTTTGAGGCAGTGTTGATTCCTAGCAACTGTTCATCAAGATTTCAAAAGTGGTTTGTTATTGTCTTTTTTCTATAGCTGAGAGAGTGACTGGCTAAAGGTCACCCAGATACCTTCATACCTAAGGCAGGACTAGAATTTAATTCCCTGATTTCTTGCTTACTGCCTTTAAGACCATACCAAATTGGTTTTCATTTTAGTATCTAGGTTATTGTTCTTCTCAACCTATATTGATGTTTTATATTTTCTTTTGGCTTTTCAACTTTCTTAGACACTTTGAATGCTTACCAAAGTAGAAATATACAATATACAATTTATTAAACAAGGAAATAATGTAATATTAAATCTTTGCACACCGATATTGATGTACCATACCCAACATACATTCAGACAGTCTTCCAAGCCCAGACATATATAATCCCACTTCCCACACATCTGCAACAAATACTTGGTGTGGGTCAGAGGAGTAAAAGAATGAGGTATAGTTCTACTGCATTAATGGAATTCAGCATTTTCTTTATGAATATATTAATTGTACTGCAATCCAAGCATTTCTTCTTAAAAATATCACTAGACTATTTCTAGAACATAGTAATCATAATAGTAGTTTGAATAATAATGGACACATCTGGTATTTTGTGGGTTGAATTCCATTAATGCACTGAACTATACTAACAGTGACCATATATCCCTTATTATAAAGTACAGTCCTTTATTTCAGAAAAGTCTCATTCAAATTTATTTAATTCCTTGTTTTCTTGGCTTCAATTTCTCTTTTGCAAAGCAAAATTATAAACATAAACATTTTTTATCAAGTCAAGTAAGCTTATTGCAGTCAAAGACCAGAGACCAGAACAAGTTAGAAACACTAAAGGAATATCCAGTTAAAAATTATAGAATAAAAGAATAACATATAAAATCTATATTACAATTTGGTACCCAATCTGTTAGTTAGCCATGAACAAAACACAGCATGGCTTAATTATACTATCATATGATTCCTTAAACTGCAAGAAAATATAGCCATTGGAAATATAGTTTTTGGAAGAAGGCAATTGGATTTATATTTTCAAGTTTTTGGAAATATTTTGTTTCCCATCCAAGAAGCTTAGGTGTTGTTGTTGTTATTATTATTATTATTATTATTATTATTATTATTATTATTATTATTAATCACATTTATATACCGCCCTATCTCCCGAAGGACTCAGGGCGGTTCACAGGCAAGTAAAACATATAAATACAAATTAAAATAACAATTAAAAAACTTATTCTAAAAGGCCGAATTATTAAAAAGCAGTATAAATAATAAAACCCATTAAAAACCAATATAAATTTAAAATCTAATCCAGTCCTGCGCGGATGAATAAATGTGTTTTAAGCTCGCGACGGAAGGTTCGGAGGTCCGGAAGTTGACGGAGTCCTGGGGGGAGTTCGTTCCAGAGGGTGGGAGCCCCCACAGAGAAGGCCCTTCCCCTGGGTGTCGCCAGACGACACTGCCTAGCTGACGGCATCCTGAGGAGTCCCTCTCTGTGAGAGCGCACGGGTCGGTGAGAGGTATTCGGTAGCAGTAGGCAGTCCCGTAAGTAACCCGGCCCTATGCCATGGAGCACTTTAAAGGTGGTTACCAAAACCTTGAAGCGCACCCGGAAGGCCACAGGTAGCCAGTGCAGTCTGCGCAGGATAGGTGTCACACGGGAGCCACGAGGGGCTCCCTCTATCACCCGCGCAGCCGCATTCTGGACTAACTGCAGCCTCCGGATGCCCTTCAAGGGGGGCCCCATGTAGAGAGCATTGCAGTAATCCAGACGAGATTACTGCGTGCCTTCTAGACTATATTCAAGTTGATCAATAAACTAAATACAACCAAACTGATATGTCCACATGCTACACCATTTTAATGCAAATTTGATCATTTGTGACACTTTTCTAAGTAAAAATGTAAAATCTGTGTAGCAAAACTTGGGCTGGAACATCTCAGTATTTAAAAGAATTTAAAAGGATTGGCTAGGTTAAAAATGTAATTAAAATTGTTAATGCATTTTTTCATGAAAATATGAGGACTTGACATTTCATTATTTTTTTGAAATGCATGTTTACAGTTTAAGTCAAAAATATTTAATCGGGTTTCAAATAAATATAAACTGCTTAAAATAATTGTTTAATATTTTATAGTGAAAGTTTATATTCTATAATCAAACTAAAAGCTTCAGAGCAAAACATATTGGAATGGAAAGACTTTCTAGACGTATGTGTGTGTGTGTATGTGCAGAAAAATATAGAAATGATAAAAATTGTAAAGAAAATTGCCATATTTTTCATGGTCTTATCAAAATGCAAATGTAAGCACTCATATGAATTCATTTCCATGCAGGTAGATCAGAATTGAAATTTACCTCATTACAGTTTCAAGCCAGTGAGTTTGTCTTCCTCATACAGATACCATTAAATTAAATAATATAAGTGCCTATAGTATATGCTAAATATGACTGCTGTATCAGCTACATATTACAGTGCAATTTTAATGATGTTCATTTAATATTTAACGTTTATTATTTTATCATTATTCTGATTTTTTTTAATTTTTAATTTTCCTTTTTTGTACCACAGCACAGATATTAAAGAAAACCTGTAAGGCAAACATTTGCTCAAAAAAAAAATCAGTTCCCTATATACTTCAGTGGAAATTCTTCCTCAGGTTTAACTTATGGAGAACTAAGGATAGAACAAGCCCAGAGATAGTAAAACTTTTAAATGTGCTTGCTGAATTAGAACTGAATCCATGGAAGAAAAAAATCCCCAGCATATTACCAGTCAAAGCTCATCTAAATATCTGATTAATTACATGAAATCAATCTGAATATAATGAGAATCCTGTGATAAAAACAATTGTTAGAAGCTAGCAGAGAAAAGGGTTCTTATAAGCATTTTACACTGCGCTCCTATATTCATGATGGTTTAAGTCAGGGGTGAAATCTAAAAATTTTCCCTACCGGTTCTGTGGACGTGGCTTAATTGGTGGGCATGGCTTGGTGGTCAGATGGCTTGGTGGGCATGGCCAATAACAACAAATAATAAAAATAATAAACAAAGTATAAAAAAACAATAAGAGGTACCAAAAACCAACTTTCACACTTTACACACACACAACACAACTGACTCACACACAGTGTAAAAGCAGCTGCACTTCACACTTCACACAGCCACAAAAAGCTCAAAAACCAATTTTCACACTTTACACACACACAACTATACACACACACACACACACACAATACAGCTTTCTGAGATTTTGTGTGTTTGTGTAGTTAGAGTGAAACACTACAGAAACACACCAAATCTCAGAAAGCTGCACAAATATTTTATTTTATTTTATTATTATTATTATTTATTTTATTTTATTTTATTTTATTTTATTATTTATTTTATTTTATTTTATTTTATTTTATTATTTTATTTTATTTATTTTATTTTATTGTGGACTTCAAATCCCAGAGTTCTTCAGCTAGCAAAGCCAGCCAGTTGATCACTGAGGAAATAGATTAGCTGAGCGATTGATGCTGTCTGGCTGAAACTGAAACTGCTTTCGGGCTGTGGCCATGCGTTCCTCAGTAATCAGGTAAGTGCCTTAGAATCTCTACTCTTACTTGTAGAAAACATGTTTTCTACAAGTACGAGTACAAGTAAGGTTCTGCTGTTTTTTACTTTTAAATACCTGTTTTGGCTGAAGCAAAACTGGCTTTTAAAAGTAAAAAAAAGACCTCTGCAGATGCTGCGGCTCAGCAGAGGCAGGGGGGCAGGGCCAGGGATTTTTGCTACCGGTCCTCCGAACCAGCAGACGCCATCGCTACCGGATCGCGTGATCCCCTCCGATCCGGGAGCATTTCACCCCTGGTTAAGTCTAAGCCAGTTTGGGAGTGGGGACAAACCTGTTTCTAGAAGCATTGAAAAGAATGCTTGTAGAGATGATGTAGCCCTAGACTTACTAAAACCACACAAAATGGGAAATAGAGAGGTCAGGGGAAAAGTAGTGATTAGAAAACCCAAAACATTTCTGCTGAGTTTCAAACTAGGGATATTCTATTAGTAAAATAAGTGTTCTATGATACCACAGTGAAACAGAAAACATTTTCTTGAAGAAACTTTTTTGCAAATGAGGTAAACGGTTGTTCTTTCTGCCATGAAAGACCCACTGAACTGCTTGGATTAGGCTAAAAGGAAGTAAAATAAATAGGGAGACAAAATAGATTAGGAGTCATATGGGGAAAAGATTGTGTTAAAACTGCAGTTAAGAAAACACATGGAGAGGTCGTAATTGTGATGGAGGCGAGTAAAGAGCAACTTCTGTTTCTGCTCTCTAAAAATTGTTGTGATGTTCCGCAACAGGGCAACTTAACAGTAAGTCCTATTAAGTTCTCTTCCAAATTTAGACCCAGTTTCCGACCTTTGTAGTCATTCTAATGAGTCTGAAATAACTAAAATGAAAAGATTTTACCCCTCTTTTCCTAATTTCTACCTGTACAGTCTTAAATACATTTCTTAAACTCAAGACAGATAATTTAAACTGCTGGGCTAGGAACAATAAGTCAATACCTTTCTGCTATTGGAAGCAATAATGCCTTTCTTCTTCTTCTAGCAGCCATTTCTCATAGGTAGTGATTGCAGTAAGGGAGAAGCAAAGTATTGATGTGCAACAGATAAAGTAGTTCTTACTTAAGGTGGTAGTGTATGTGTTCCATAATAATAATAAACATTCAGCTTTTGGACATTTCAGTTCTACAATCCCAAGTCATTTTCTCTTCATTCAAGAGAATTAAATGAATTTAATTTCTTATTAATTCCATTGCTAAACCAACCATCCTCCAACCACCCATCGTACAGATCCTCCAACCATTCAATGCTCAACCATCCATTGTTCAACCAACTGTTGTACAACCATCCAACCTCCAACCACCCGTCCTACATAACCCCCAACCAACTATCTTCCAAAACTAGGTACGCACTCCCTTTACTTCTTCTACACCAAACACTGTAGATCTTAAATGCAAATTGATAAATGCAAGAAGCATTGTAAACAAATTGCCTGAATTTATCCTCTTGTTAAACAATGGTACATTTGATATTATATTTGTTTGCAAAACATGGCTGAACTCATCCCTCCCTGACTCCATTATTTCAAACAAAGATTATCATGTTTTTCGATCAGATCGTGAAACCCACAGAGGAGGTGGAGTGGCTATCTTTTACAAAAAGTCACTGAATCTAAAAAATATTCAAGTTGCACATAAACTTGCTCTTCCTGAAACTATTGTATGCGACCTGTCCCTTAACATCACACTTCGATTCTTACTATGCTACAGAGCTCCTGACTACGACATCGCTCATGCAAACATGTTAACCACACTGCTAACGTGGGCTACCTCTTGCCCATATCCTCTCATCTTCCTGGATGACCTTAATCTACCTTTTATTAACTGGATAACAAATGAATATACAACTGAACCCATCCATACTACACTATACAATGCTGTTACAAACCTAGGTCTTGAACAGCTAGTAACTAACAATAATACAAGACTCAACAACTGCCTTGATCTCATCAACTGCGCAGGACTGGATTAGATTTTAAATTTTACTGGTTTTAATGGGTTTTATTATTTATATTGCTTTTTAATAATTCGGCCATGTAGAATAAGTTTTTTAACTGTTATTTTAGTCTGTATTTATATGTACTTTTTATTTGCCTGTGAACCACCCTGAGTCCCTAGGGAGATAGGGTGGTATATAAATGTGATAAAATAAATAAATAAATAAATAATAAATAATCTTCTGCAACAACACAAACTCAATTTATGGACTACAAATAAAAGAACCCTTTTCCAACAGCGACCACTGCATGATAGACTTTTGTCTCAATATATGCCCTTACATAAATCGTCATAATAATAGTATTCCAAACTACAATTTCAAAAAAGCCAACTATGACCTTATAAACAACGACCTCTCATCTCTTGATTGGCAAAATCTGTTCTCAACCTGTATCACTGCTGAAGACCACTGTAGAATTTTCCTACTTGAAGTCAACAGAGTCATTAGACTTTACATACCACAAACCACCACCAAAATAAAAAAAAAACAAATTACCCATATCAATAAAAAAGCTTCAATCCAAAAAAAAAAATCCCACTGGAGAAGAAACAAAAAGGGCTATGTAGCAAATTTCAAAAACCGCTACAGAATTATATGCAACCAAATAAAAACTGAATGCACCAATTACCACACCAAGCAAGAAGAAGACCTTTTGCGCACAAATTCCAATGTTGCTTTTTATAATTTTGTGAACAACAAACTTAAAGACTCGAGATCCATCCCACTACTAAAAGAATCTAATGGCAAAGAATGTAATGATGAAACAGTTAAAGCAAACCTCTTTAACACATTCTTTGGCTCAGTCTTTGTTAACAGTAATGGCTCATACCTGACATTCCCCAATCGTACCAACAATGAATACAACGACTTAACACATATAGACTTCACAGAAGATAATGTTGAAAAAGCTCTTCGCAAACTGAAACCATCCCTATCTATTGGACCTGATGGACTATGTGCATACTTCTTAAAAAAACTTTCCACTAATATAGCAGAACCACTAAGCATAATCTTTGAGAAAGCTTTCACGACCAGTTCCCTTCCCAAACTTTGGTCACTAGCCACAGTCATCCCTGTCTTCAAAAAAAGAGACCCCAGCCTAGTTGAAAATTACAGACCAATCTCTCTATGCTGCGTCACCTGCAAAGGAATAGGAATCTATCATCAACCAATCCATTACACTCCACCTAGAAACAAACAACCTACTCTCTAATAAACAATTTGGTTTCAGAAAAAAATTATCATGTAACTTGCAACTTCTTCACTGCAAAAACATATGGACTACAAATCTTGATCAGGGCAAAGCAATAGATGCAATCTATATAGACTTCTGTAAAGCTTTTGACTCAGTAGTACATGATAAACTTCTCTTAAAACTAAAATCCTATGGCATTTCAGGACCCCTCCACAATTGGATAACACCTTTCCTGTCAAACAGACAACAAGTGGTCAAAATTGGCAATGCTCTATCAAATCCTGTTCCTGTCAAAAGCGGCATTCCCCAAGGCAGCGTTCTTGGACCAACACTCTTCATATTAAACATTAATTATCTCTGTGATCATATTACAAGTAATTGTGTTCTCTTTGCTGACGATGTCAAACTATTTAACACCACCAACAATGCAACTACCCTTCAAAAAGACCTTGACTTTGTATCTGAATGGTCTAAAACTTGGCAACTCCAAATCTCAACCAGCAAATGCTCAGTCTTACATATTGGAAAAAAGAACCTAAACACTAAGTACAAGCTTGATGGACATTACCTTACAGATGACCCCACCCTGTTAAAGACCTTGGAGTTTTCATATCAATGATCTAAGTGCCAAAGCCCACTGCAACTACATAGCAAAAAAGGCTCTAAGAGTTGTAAACCTAATCTTGCATAGCTTCTTCTCCAAAAACACTACACTACTAACCAGAGCATATAAAACATTTGCTAGACCAATTCTTGAATACAACTTGACTGTCTGGAACCCATACCACATTTCTGACATCAATACAATTGAACGTGTCCAGAAATATTTTACAAGAAGAGTTCTCCATTCCTCTGAATACAACAAAATACCTTATGCCACCAGACTTGAAATCCTGGGTTTAGAAAATTTAGAACTATGCCGCCTTCGACATGACCTGAGTTTAACTCATAGAATCATCTATTACAATGTCCTTCCTGTCAAAGACTACTACAGCTTCAATTGCAACAATACACGAGCACACAACAGATTTAAGCTTAATGTTAACCACTCCAATCTTGATTGCAGAAAATATGACTTCAGTAACAGAGTTGTTAATGCTTGGAATAAACTACCTGACTCTGTGGTCTCTTCCCAAAATCCCAAAAGCTTCAACCAAAAACTGTCTACTATTGACCTCACCCCATTCCTAAGAGGTGTGTAAGGGGCATTCATAAGAGCACAAGCGTGCCTACCGTTCCTGTCATATTGTTTCCTTTCGTTATATCCAATTAATATAGTCATTACATACTCATACTTATATATATGATTATATATTGTATAATTATTTCATGCTTATGCTTATATATACTGTGTGACAAAATAAAATAAATAAATAAAAAACCACTGAGTGTTTAGATTGTAGAGGAACAATAAGCTATCAACATTTCAAAAGCTGCCCAGTATTGTACAAAATGTACTGTCATTATTACATAATTGACAAAGGCAGCAGTATTTGTCCATTAGGAAATGCTAAACCTACTGCTATGCAAACTAGTTATCCATGGCACTCATGCTTTTCAAAATGACTGCTTAACTTCCCCTCTAATGTGTTACTGCACTGTAGGAAGCAACTAAGCCAGCAATTTAAAGCCACACGGAGACATAAATACAACTATCTAACTTATTTTGTTTTTCTTAAACATTCTGCAGCTGTATGAAACCTCAGGTTCAGACTTATGACATAGACAAATACCATAATAGCAATATGGAAACAAGACCCAACAATTGTTTATGCTAGGGATATGGGAAATATATACACTGTGCAAGCTATCATCCAACATTGAGTAGATTGCCCTTGCTGAGGGGATATATTTTTCCCTTATATATTACTCCAATGATCTATTTTCACATTGGACCTTATTCTATGGTGAAATATATCATTGGTGTGATGACATGAGGTGTAATACTTCACCAAAAGAGCAGCTCTTAGTAGTCTACTGTACATCATCCAAATGACAGTCTTCTGGTGGTCTGTAATACATAACCATCCTAATTTCATTTTGGGCTTAAGTGCACACTGTTAACTGATATTAATAATAATGCAATGCTTCTTGGTTTAATATAGTGAAGTTAATATACAGAAGTTGGCAGAGAATCTGAAGTTCAGCCTGCATCAGCCTGTTTGTGAATAATTTCTTAAGAATTTTTTGCTTTGCGCTCCTTGATTAAAGGAAATAATTCACATGCTGTATTGCAAATATACATGTTATCATTATCTTCTCCACTGTGGTTGACAGAAGTTAGATGACAATAAAAAAAATCTTTAGGAAGGCCTTAAATCTCATCATTTCACATCTCATTTTTATGTATCCTAGTTATGAGAGCTTGAAACTTCTTTATGATCAAGGTAGCATACAATTTATAGCTGCCCAAAAGAATATTGCATGCCACTTTCCCTGCCATTAATTTATAGCTGTCATCCTATTTTTCTCTAGCATGTAATATCTTCTGTGAAGATGAAAAAGGAGGAATCATTTATTTTAGCATACCTCAAGCTGTCTATAATAGTATGATGACACCCCTGCCTTTCCTACCTTCTATCAAATAATCTGGGAAACTATGTGAGGCTCAATGTCATCTCCCAGAGTCAGACAAATGATTAATTCCTTCTTGTGACTCCGGGAAGGAAAACATTTCAAAGTTAGGACTTTAATTTTAAGTGCAAAACTCTGAAATATCCCAGCAGACTTGGGACACTAGACTTCTAAATCTTGGCAGGAAAACAATGTGAGCAGGGCTTAAAATATTGTAACCAGAGGATAATAATATAAGAGAACAAAGTGGTTTAATAAACTCAATGTGGTATTTGTTATTCTTATTTTGACAAATGATTGGTCATTGCATTTTGCATAAAATGTAACATCTTTAAAAACAATCCCAAAAGCAACAGCATAGCAGGGATGTCCACCAGGGGGAGGGGGGAGGACAGCAGGCAAAAAAGTCAAGATGGCCATCACAACCATGTGATCAAAGCTTCACCCTTTTCTATGTGCATCACAACACACATTTAAAGGTGGCAAAGCTTTGATTGCATGATTGTGGCTACCATCTTGACTTTTTTGACTCCTCTGTGATATATCTGTATCATGTTGTTGTTTGTTGCGAAGTCATGTCCGACCCATCGTGACCCCATGGACAATGTTCCTCCAGGCCTTCCTATCCTCTACCATCCTCTGGAGTCCATTTAAGCTCATGCCTACTGCTTCAGTGACTCCATCCAGTCACCTCATTCTCTGTCGTTCCATTCTTCTTTTGCCCTCAATCTTTCCCAGCATTAGGCTCTTCTCCAGTGAGTCCTTCCTTCTCATTAGGTGGCCAAAGTATTTCAGTTTCATCTTCAGGATCTGGCCTTCTAAGGAGCAGTCAGGGTTGATCTCCTCTAGGACTGACTTGTTTGTTTGCCTTGCAGTCCAAGGAACTTGCAGCAGTCTTCTTCAGCACCAGAGTTCAAAGGCGTCAATTCTTTGGCACTCAGCCTTTCTTATGGTCCAACTTTCACAGCCATATATTGCAACTGGGAAAACCATAGCCTTGACTATACGCACTTTTGTTGGAAGGGTGATGTCTCTGCTTTTTAGTACACTGTCTAGATTTCCCCAGGAGCAAGCGTCTTTTAATTTCTTGGCTACAGTCCCTATCTGCGGTGATCTTGGAGCCCAGGAAAATAAAATCTGTCATTACCTCCATTTCTCCCTCATCTATCTGCCAGGAATTGAGAGGGCCAGATGCCATGATTTTAGTTTTCTTAATGTTGAGTTTCAAGCCAACTTTTGGACTCTCCTCCTTCACCCGCATCAAGAGGCTTTTTAGTTCCTCTTTGCTTTCTGCCATTAGAGTGGTATCATCTGCATATCTGAGGTTCTTGATATTTCTCCTGGCAATCTTAATTCCAATTTTTGATTCATCCAGCCCCGCCTTTCTCATGATGTGCTCTGCATATAAGTTAAATAGGCAGGGCGATAGTATACAGTCTTGCTGGATTCCTTTCCCAATTTGAACCAATCAGTGGTTTCATGTTCAGTTCTCACTGTTGCTTCTTGACTTGCATACAGGTTTCTCAAGAGACAAATAAGATGGTCTGGTACACCCATCTCTTTAAGAACTTGCCACAATTTGTTGTGAGCCACACAATCAAAGGCTTTGAAGCAGTCAATGAAGCAGAAGTAAATTTTTTTTGAACTCCCTAGCTTTCTCCATGATCCAGCATATGTTGGCAATTTGATCTCTAGTTCTGCTGCCTCTTCGAACTCCTGCCTGTACTTCTGGTAGTTCTTGATCCACATACTGCTGGAGCCTAGCTTGTAAGATTTTAAGCATAACCTTGTTAGAATGTGAAATGAGTGCAATGGTGCAATAGTTTGAACATTCTTTGGCATTGTCTTTCTTTGGAATTGGAATATAAACTGACCTTTTCCAATTCTGTAGCCACTGCTGAGTTTTCCAAATTTGTTGACAAATTGAGTGTAGTACTTTTACTGCATTGTCTTTTAAGATTTTGAATAGCTCAGCTGGAATACTGTCTCTTCCACTAGTTTTGTTGTTGCTCAGATTTCCTAAGGCCCATTTGACTTCACATTCTAGGATGTCTGGCTCAAGATCAGTGATCATCCCATCGTGGTTATCAGGGATATTAAGCTCATTCTTGTATAATTCTTCTGTGTAATTTTGCCACCTCTTCTTAATCTCTTCTGCCTCTGTTAGGTCCCTGCCACTTTGGTCCTTTATTATGCCTATCTTTGCATGAAACATTCCCTTCACATCGCCAATTTCCTTGAAGAGATCTCTGGTCCTCCCTATTCTATTGTTTTCTTCTATTTCTTTGCACTGTTTATTTAAGAATGTATTCTTATCTCTTCTCACTATTCTCTGGAATTCTGCGTTCAATTGGGTGTATCTTTCTCTTTCTCCCTTGCCTTTCACTTCCCTTCTTTCCTCAGCTATTTGCAAAGCTTCCTCAGGCAGCCATTTTGCTTTCTTGCTTTTCTTTTTCTTTGGGATGGTTTTAGTTGCTACCTCTTGTACAATGTTGCAAATCTCCGTCCATAGTTCTTCAGGCACCCTGTTTATCAGATCTAATTCCTTAAATCTATTTGTCACCTCTACTGTATATTCATCAGGGATATGATTTAGTTCGTACCTGAGTGGCCTGGGGCTTTTTCCTACTTTCTTCAATTTAAGCCTAAATTTTACAAGGAGAAACTCATAAAGCTGCAAAGTCAGCTCTTGGTGTTGTTTTTACTGACTGTATAGAGCTTTTCCATCTTTGGCTGCAGAGCACATAGTCAATCTGATTTCTGTGTTGACCGTCTGGTGATGTCCATGTGTAGAGTCATCTCTTGGGTTGTTGGAAAAGAGTGTTTGCTGTGACCATCATATTATCTTGACAGAATTCTATCAGCCTGTGCCCTGCTTCATTTTGTACTCCAAGGCCAAACTTTCCTGTTATTCTGGTTATCTTTTGGCTTCCTGCTTTAGCATTCCAATCCCCCATGATGATAAGGGCATCATTTTTTGATATTAATTCTATAAGGTGCTGTAGGGCTTCATAGAACTGGTCAGTTTCATCCTCTTCAGCACCAGTGGTTGGGACATAGACTTGGACTACTGTAATATTGAATAGTTTGCCCTGGATTCGAACTGAGATCATTCTGTCATTTTGGGGATTATATCCCAATATTGCTTTTCCTACTCTTTTATCGATTATGAAGGCTACTCCATTTCTTCTGAGGGATTCCTGCCTGCAGTAGTATACCTGATGGTCATCTGAATTAAATTCACCCATTCCTGTCCATTTTAGTTCACTGATTCCTAAGATGTCAATGTTCAGTCTTGTCTTCTCTTGTTTGACCACGTCCAGCTTACCTTGATTCATGGATCTTACATTCCAGGTTCCTATGGAGAAAATTTTTTTACAGCATCGGACTTTCCTTTCACCACCAGATACATCCACAGCTAAGCGTCCTTTCGGCTTTGGCCCAGTTGCTTCATTCTTTCTGGCACTACTAGTACTAGCCTTCCACTCTTCCTCAGTAGCATATTGGACACCTTCCAACCTGGGGGGCTCATCTTCCGGCGTCATATCCTTTTTCTTTTTTATACTGTCTATGGGGTTTTCATGGCAAAGATAATGGAGTGGATTGCCATTTGCTTCTCCAGTGGATTACGTTTTGTCAGAACTCTCTCCTATGACCTGTCCTTCTTGGGTGTCCCTGCATGGCATAGCTCATAGCTTCATTGAGCTACGCAAGCCCCTTCGCCACAACAATCACGCAGTAATCCATGAAGGGGATTTGTATCATACAAATTACAAATGTTAGGTCTTATTAGCCTACAATGATTTTAAATAATCTGTATCATACAATTTATTTAAAATCATTGTAGGCTGATAAGACCTAACATTTGTGGCATATTCACTTCAAATAGTATATTTTTCCTTCTTGAAGAAATCATACTCTGATTAAACATAGGTGATTTCTTTATCTGTATAGGAAATGTTATTCTTTAGAAGAGTTATGTGATTGTGATCCAAACTGGGGGAAAATAGACACCGCATGTTCATTGAACTAAAAATGGAATTGTATACAATCCCATCACATATAGAACATTTATTACTTATTCTAATCCTTACATGAGAATACGCCTTGTTGAATTCATAGTCTAGTTTGCCATATAATTAGGCTGTACATTTGCTGAATATTTTTCACTGAAATAAACCATCTATTTCACACCTCACAATAAACCATCTATTTCATACCTCAAACCTATACTTCCTGACAAGGGTTATAGAAAAGCTGACTGGATATAATGGGACTTATTTCTGACTTTTGTTATATGGATCTCATCTCCCTCTGCAAAGGTCATGTGTGGCTTGGCACACCCTCATTCAAGATATACTCAAGTTTGATCTTGGATTGTTAAACTTTTAATTTGAATGGACTAGTGAAGCAAAGAGTTCTATTGGAAAGCCTCCAGGGTTGAGTGACTTTTTTCCCCTCCTGAAAATGTTTGTTTATCTCTGTAGTTTTATGAATGTTAAGCAATGGCTTCTCAGAATGCCAAGGCACCTTTTATTTCTTGTAAGTGGACTTTATTATCACTTCAGGCTAAAACTGTTCTTCCATATGCCCAGATGTGCATGTTTTACATGATTTGTTTGTTTGTTTTTCTTCTTTCTTGCTGCTCTACATCGCTGAGAGAACAGGTTTCTTCTCCTTGTGAATCCATTACTCATTCACGAATAATGACATGAACTTGGCAAAGCTTTTGAAAAAGAGCCTTTTTATTATACTGTTCTAGCAACCGTTAATATCTCTAATACTCAGCAGTTTTCTCATTTTCTTTTGTGAAAGGACAAGCTGTAACTACATGACAGAAGGCCATGAGGTCCAGAACGATTACCGGTTTCATTAATGTAGGTGAAATAGGAGGAAATGAACAATAGCTTTCATTTTTGCAGCATAGTAGAAGTGTCTGCTTTGTCCTATAATCTGTTATCAGCTTTCAGCTGAATTTATAAACACTAATTAAACCAGAAAACTAGTGATGACAGACCTATCATTTTCTTCCCTTGAGTTCTGACAAAAGAAACAATAGAAATCAAAATGAGAATTGTCCACTGTTAAGATTCTGAATTTTATCAGAGTTTATAAGAAGGTATCTATTCTCTTACTTACAGGTCAAAACTTGTATTCCCTGTGAAGATTTGCTCTTTCTCAACAATATGTTAAATGGGTTTTGTATAAAAATATTAATATTGCATGCCTCTAGTGGTGGTGTTTTTTGTATTTTGACAGTGTTCTTTCTATGTGAGTACTAAAAATCATCTTAATTGTGGCAGCACAGAAATAAGTGTACTTGGTTGTTATTACTTCTTTCATTGGAGAGTGACTTGAAATATCAAATATTAAATAATATGCAAATATTAATATTTATTTATTTATTTATTTATTTATTTATTTATTTATTTATTTATTTATTTATTTATTTATTTATTTATTTGATTGATTTCTACACCGCCCTTCTTTCAAAGGGCGGTTTCCAGCCAGATAAAACACAATTATACATATAATATAAAATTTAAATAAGTCTATTAAAAAACTAATTCAATTTGTCCGAATTAAAGCTTAAAAACAGGAATAAAACTATGATAAACCCCTATTAAGATTACTAATTATTTCAAGCCAGCCCTGCGCGATAGAATAAAAACGTCTTCAACTCGCGACGAAAGGTCCGGAGGTCAGGGAGTTGTCGTAATCCTGGAGGAAGCTCATTCCAGAGGGCAGGTGCCCTCACAGAGAAGGCCCTCCCCCTGGGGGTCGCCAGCCGACATTGTTTGGCTGACGGCATCCTGAGGAGGCCCTCCCTATGGGAGCACACAGGCTGATGGGAGGCTGTAGATGGCAGCAGGCGGTCCCGTAAATAACCCAGTCCTAAGCCATGGAGCGCTTTAAAGGTGGTAACCAACACCTTGAATTGCACCCGGAAGACCACAGGAAGCCAGTGCAGCTTGCGCAGGAGAGGTGTTATATGGGAGCCTTGAGTCGCTCCCTCTATCACCTGCGCAGCCGCGTTCTGGACCACCTGAAGCCTCCGGGTGCTCTTCAAGGGGAGCCCCATGTAGAGAGCATTGCAGTAGTCCAGGCGGGAAGTGACGAGGGCATGAGTGACCGTGCATAGGGAATCCCGGTCTAGAAAGGGGCGCAACTGGTGTATCAGGTGTACCTAATAGAAAGCTCCCCTGGAGACGGTCGTCATATGTTCTTCAAAGGACAACCGTCCATCCAGGAGGACACCTAAGTTGCAAACCCTCTCCATTGGGGCCAATGACTCACCCCCAACAATCAGCGATGGCTTCAACTGACTGTACCAGGATGCCGGCATCCACAGCCACTCAGTCTTGGAGCGGTTGAGTCGAAGCGTGTTCTTCCCCATCCAAACCCGCATGGCCTCCAGACACCAGGACATCACTTCAACAACTTCGTTGGGGTGATTGGGGGTGGAAATGTATAGCTGAGTATCATCAGCATACAGATGGTATTGCACCCCAAAACCACGAATGATCTTACCCAGCGGCTTCATATAGATGTTGAACAGGAGAGGCGAGAGAACCGACCCCTGTGGCACCCCACACATGAGGTGACTTGCGGCCGATCTCTGCCCTCCTGCCAGCACCATCTGCGACAGGTCAGAGAGATAGGAGGAGAACCACCGAAAGACGGTGCCCCCTACTCCTAAACTCCCCAGCTGTTGCAGCAAGATACCATGGTCGATGGTATCGAAAGCCTCTGAGAGATCTAATAGGACCAGGGCAGAACAGTGACTCCTGTCCCGAGTCCTCCAGAGATCATCTACCAACGCGACTAAAGCCGTCTTCGTGCTGTACTCAGACCTGAAACTGGACTGGAACGGGTCTAGATAGACAGTTTCATCCAGGTACTGGGGAAGCTTTCGTGCCACCACACTCTCAACAACCTTCACCACAAAATGAAGGTTGGAGACAGGACAGTAGTTCACTAAAACAGCTGGGTCCAGGGAGGGCTTCTTGAGGAGGGGCCTCACCACCGCCTCTTTCAGAGCGGTAGGGACAACACCCTCAGTCAAAGAGCCGTTGACAATTCCCTGGAAGCAGCGTCGTATAACCTCCTGTGTGGCCAGTACCAACCAGGAGGGACATGGGTCCAATAAACATGTGGTCGCATTCAGCCTCCCCAGTATCCTGTCCATGTCCTCGGGAGTCACAGTATCAAACTCTTCCCAGATAATATCATCTAGACTTACCTCTGTCATCCCGTCTGAATCTACCCAATTTGAGTCCAAACCATCCCGAATCTGAGCGATTTTATCGTGCAGATATTGTCCAAAATCCTCAGCACACCCTTGCAAGGGGTCATCCCACACCTCCTGATGAAGGAGGGAATGGGTCACCCTAAACAGGGCGGCTGGGCGGTTATCTGCCAATGCAATAAGGGCGGAAACATAATCACGTTTTGCCGCCCTTATCACCACTAGATAGGTCTGAATATAAGACCTTACTAGTGTTCGGTCAGATTCTGAACGGCTGGCCCTCCATCCACTCTCTAGGCATCTTTTCCGGCGTTTCATCTCCCTCAACTCCTCAGAGAACCAAGGAGCCAGTGAGATTGACGCTGGGTCAGAGGCCGCAAAGGCACGACATGGTCCAAAGCCCCAGCTGCGCCCTTTCCCAGGCGGCGACTAGTTCTTCAACTGAGCCGTGGGCTAGATCCTCAGGAAGTGGCCCAAGCTCCGTCAGAAACCTCTCTGGGTCCATCAGGCACCTGGGACAGAACCAACGAATTGGCCCGTCTCCCTGCGGTGTTGGATGGCGGTACGAAAGTCAAGTCGAAGGAGCGAATGGTCTGACCATGACAGGGGTTTGATAACTAAATCCCCTAATTCTAGATCATTCAGCCACTGTCCAGAGACAAAAATCAGATCTAGCGTGTTTCCCCCGGTGTGAGTGGGGCCATCAACTAACTGGGTCAGGTCCATGGCCGTCATGGAAGCCATGAACTCCCGAGCTGCTGCTGATGCTTCACCGATCGACGGCAGGTTGAAATCCCCCATAACCATAAGTCTGGGGGTATCAACTGCCATCTCGGCTATCACATCTAACAGCTCGGGCAGGGCTGCTATCATGCAGCAAGGGCCAGGTATGTAATCAGCAAACCCACCTGCATCCTCTGACCTCACTTCACATAGAGCGATTCACAACCGGTTATCTGTGGTACAGTGGCCTCCCTCGGATCCAGACTCTCCTTAATAATAACCGCCACCCCCCCCACCCCTACCTTGGGCCCTCAGCTGATGAAATGCTTGGAAACCCGGTGGGCACATTTCCACAAGGGGCACCCCCCCTTCAGTGCCCAGCCAGGTCTCCGAAATCCCATCAGGTCCGCACCTCCCCCCGTATAAGATCAAAAATAAGGGGGGCTTTATTCACCACAGACCTGGCATTACATAGCATCAGCCGAAGGTCCAGGCTCTGGGGATTCCAGCCACTCAGGGAACAAGAGAAGTCAGAGGGACCGGAGTGCATGATCACTCACAAACAGTGAGTGCGCACTCCCCGAACAAGATGTGGTCCCCCGCTTCCGCCATATCTGCCCCTCCCAATTACCGTGCCAATGGAACAGCCCCTATAGAATTTAGTTCCAGCCTCCTCCTTCACCTCCAAACCTACTGCAGCTATGTCGCGAGCCCTCGCAGGGGCTGGCCCTCTCCCCGATGGGTTTCCCCCAACACCCATCCTTACCCTCCCTCCCCTTAAAAACCCTTTATTTAAAAAACCCCAAAGACTCTTCTTAGTCGCATGCCACCTCTCGGGATTCCAAAATCTGTCATCGAGGTAGGCCCTTGATAGCGTGGAGGGCCATATCTGCGAGAAGGGGGAATCTTGCAGACCAAGGAGTTCTGCTGCAAAATACATATGTGATTTGAGGAACGGCAAGTGTTCTCATCCCAGCCAGTCCAGATGATAAATCTCTGATTAGGAACAAAGTTAGATGACATTCAATCCAAGGCCCCAAGGGGAAAAAAGATGTCACCATCACCGCCAACGCCAACGCTGCCTCAAGAGCGCTGCCACTGCCATCGCCACAGCAGCCACCTGGTCCAGCCATTCGGGCCTCCAGGGGCCCCCTCCATGAAGGAGGGGGGGTTCCTTGGGACTCCTTGGGGCTCCAGGGTGGGAGACATCGCCATCGCTGCCACTGGCACCACTGCTGCAGAAACAGCGCCACCATCACCAAAAATGTCGGGGATATGACCACCGCTGCCAGATGACACTGCTGCCGCGACTGCCATGGCGGCGGCTGCTGTGGTGGCCACACCGTGGCGGCCACACCCCCAAACCCTGAGAGGGTTCCTCCAGGGCTCCGTGAAGCTCCGTGCACTGCGTCCATGGGGAGGGGATACCGCCATCCCCGTTGCCGCCGCCACCGCCTCCACCTCCTCCACCACTGGAAGCAACGCCATCACCGGGAACGCCGGGAAGGCCTCCCTCATGGCCATCAAAAGGCCCCACCAACAGAGCCACGGCTTCCCTGACTTCCCTCGACTTCCCTCGGCCTCAATTCTTGCCAGCCCTGCTCTCCCAGGCTGGCGAGATGTTCAGCTAACCGGGCAGGGGACCAAAAGGATTGAAACAGTCTCCCCCCGTTCGGACTGGCTGAAAAAGAACCTCCATTCCCCTTCACTCTCACGGAAACAGCGCCATCTTGAGCATGCGCAGTCGAATTATTTCAACTTAATGTTTTAATAAATATTACTACACTTAAATAATTATATATTTATATAGTGGTTATCCATCTGCAGGGTGGGTATAACTTACAATATGTTTTATAAAATACCCTAATTAATATAAACCTAAATAAGACATTCTATACACAATGTATATCTGATTTTCCACATATGTGAATTTCAAGAATCCAGGAATAGCTTAGCAACTCCCAACATGAAGTGTAAAATGCCAAGGTGAATAAAAATATGTTTAGAATGGGGACTGACTTTACTTATGTTGTTATGATTTCATTTTTCATAGAAAGTTAAAGTAATTTATAATTTTATATTGAAAGAGAATAGAAATTGAACAAACACTAGGACCATTATTTTACCATTGTACTTGGGGACTTATAGGCTAATGTTGTCATGGGCTGAAGAAAGATCATCTTGTGATTGAAATTTGCTATGTATAGAACTTCCATATGGTTTGCCCATCTAACTTCTCTACTGTGGTTATCATCTGGCTTTTGGGTGCAATTCAGGCTGTTTGGTTCTCACATTTAAATGGCTCATTTGGTATCTTTAAGATTGGTTTCTTCAATTAATATCTGCCTGACTAGTAATATTTACTGTAGAGCTTTCTTCAGATTCCCATTCTTAAGGAGTTCTTCAGATAGAATCAAGTTGGAAAGATTTTGCTGGAACAGCATTCCTCCAGAAGCTAGACCAGTGGGAGTCAACCTGGTTCCTTCCGCCCACTAGTGGGCGTTCTAGCTTTCATGGTGGGCGGTAGGGGTTTTGTCTGATACTGAAGCACTTTCCTTTTTTTTAATTTAATTGACTTTTTAAAAAAAATTCATAGCATTATTTAAAAACATTTTCATTAGGTTTTCATAAAATTCGCCATGACAATTTAAATTTCTGAAAATATACTATTTGTATCACCTGCACATAAGTTTAGTTCACGCTACATAAGTGAAACTAAATGGCGCTATGGTGCAACCACAAACAAAAGAGCCTCATCCCAGAATATCTCATGCATCTCCCACCACATCACCCCGCTGTAACAGACAAGCAGATAGCCAGTGCCCCCTCAACCCAATCCACGATGCGCGAGAGGCATGCACAGATGACGATACATGGTGCATTACTATGGAACCGGTGGGCGGTTAGAAAATTTTACTACTAACAGAGATACAAAAGTGGGCGGTAGGTATAAAAAGGTTGATTACCCCTGAATTAGACTATCCCCAACCCTATTAAGTTTTGGAAAAGCTATGAAGACCTAGAATTCTCAAAGGATATTTGGGATTTGACATGAGCATGTTAAATATATTATGCAAAGAATGTCACCAGAAGAGATTAACGGGCCTATGGATGTGGTATGCATGAAAATGCACATCGGGTCCACACATATTTGTGACCACTGAGCCAGCAATCTGTGCAAACCTCAGAATAAACAGTTTTGTGAGCCCATGTGATATCATACATAAGAGAGATCTTTCAACTGAGATTAATTATATCTTAACTATTTTAATTTTCAATTTATCTGAATTTGCATTCTTGCTTCATACCATAGAAAGACATAAGTTTCTCTAATAAAACACACTCTGGTATTTCTCTTAGAGACTGCCTTGAATCCTTCCTCTGTGGACCACTTAAAAGATTTCTTTAATCTCATCCTATTTCCTTCATCACAGAAATAAATCGTGATAACACAGAACACCAAAGGTTGAACTATATATGATCAATAGAAAATATCTCCAAATCCATTAAGCCACTCTCTTTTGACACTTAGGGAATTAAAAATTAAATTAACCCCATTTATAGGGGTAACATCCAAGCTGAAATTGTTACCAAGGCTGAAATTCAAAACAATGGATTCTAAGGCCAGTTTTCCTAGTTATGAATCCTCACGGTTCTGCTAAACCTGTAGTTGAGGCAACATCTCAGAGTGCTGGCAAAGCTGGTATTTCAGTAATAATCAGTAATGATCAAATGGCAGTATTATTTGCTTTGGTGTCTCTGTTTTCTTCCTTCTTCATATTGTTACAAAAATAATGAGGATGCTGAATGTTACGAAACAAAATAACACCTGTTCTATTTCCTTCATTAATTTGCTAAAAACACAAAAGGAAAGAGTTGCCCAGAACTTAAAAAGTCTTTGGATTAAAAAATCAGGGCATTTGTTGTATAAATGGACAGATACAATTCAGACAAGAACTAGCTGAAAGCAATCCAAATGACACATGCTGACAATGAATTTGTCAGACCGAAGAAGATACCAAAGTTTTGGTATTTAAAAAAACACACAACAATTCTGTTTTTTAGTTTTATATCACCATTCTGTTTGAGCATTTCAATCACCATTTTGTATCATCTTTCTTCCAGGAAACTTAAGGCAGCATCCATGGCTCTGTTTCATCTTGATGACAGGTGAGTTAAAATGAGAGATGGTAAGAGACGGTAAGCGTCTCAAGCTCACCCAGTAAGCATCTTGTATTTTCCCATTCATCCTCTAGCACTCCTAAACATTATATCGATATGATGTAAATGTTCTCTCACTAAAAGATGCCATGAAGAAATATATATGTTGTCCTGATATTGTCCATTATCCTTTCTCATTTCTAGTGGCAACTGATATTTGAGAGGGATAATCAATGTAAAGGTATTGTGAAAGATTTTAAGAAGGCTAGGAAAATAATAGAAGGGAAAGCAAAGTTTTTTAAAAATAGAACATTAAAGAGATAGAAGATACCCTCAAAATGACGCTATAGAGCACTGCACACCAGAACAACAAGACACAAGAACAGCTTTTTCCCGAACGCCATCACTCTGCTAAACAAATAATTCCCTCAACATTGTCAAACTGTTTACTAAGTCTGCACTACTATTAATCTTCTCATCGTTCCCACCATCCATCTCCTTCTACTTATGACTGTATGACTGTAACCTTGTTGCTTGTATCCTTCCAATTTATATTGATATTGTTTCCTGATTGCTTATTTGTACCCTATTTATTTATTTATTTATTTATTTTTCATATTTATATACCGCCCTATCTCCCTAAGGACTCAGGGCGGTTCACAGGCAATTAAAATACATATAAATACAGATTAAAAAACGACAATTAAAAAACTTATTCTATTGCCAAATTGTTAAAAACAATATAAATAGTAAAAAACCCCTTAAAACCAATAACTTTAAAATCTAATCCAGTCCCGCGCAGATGAATAAGTGTGTTTTAAGCTCACGAAGAAAGGTTTGGAGGTCCGGAAGTTGACGAAGTCCTGGAGGGAGTTCGTTCCAGAGGGTGGGAGCCCCCACAGAGAAGGCCCTTCCCCTGGGTGTCGCCAGACGGCACTGCCTAGCTGACGGCACCCTGAGGAGTCCCTCTCTGTGAGAGCGCACGGGTTGGTGAGAGGTATTTGGTAGCAGTAGGCGGTCCCATAAATAGCCCGGCCCTATGCCATGGAGCGCTTTAAAGATTGTCACCAACACCTTGAAGCGCACCCGGAAGGCCACAGGTAGCCAGTGCAGTCTGCGCAGGATAGGTGTCACACGGGAGCCACGAGGGGCTCCCTCTATCACCCGCGCAGCCGCATTCTGGACTAACTGAAGCCTCCAGATGCCCCTCAAGGGGAGCCCCATGTAGAGAGCATTGCAGTAATCCAGGCGAGACGTCACGAGGGCGTGAGTGACCATGCATAAGGCATCCAGGTCTAGAAAGGGGCGCAACTGGCGCACCAGGCGAACCTGGTGGAAAGCTCTCCTGGAGACGGCCGTCAAATGGTCTTCAAAAGACAGCTGTTCATCCAGGAGAACGCCCAGATTGCGCACCCTCTCCATCGCGGCCAGTGACCCGCCCCCAACAGTCAGCCGAGGACTCAGCTGACTGTACCGGGATGCCGGCATCCACAGCCACTCTGTCTTGGAAGGATTGAGCTTGAGCCTGTTTCTCCCCATCCAGACCTGTACGGCTTCCAAACACTGGGACAGCACTTCGATAGCTTCATTGGGGTGGCCCGGTGTGGAAAAGTACAGCTGGGTGTCATCAGCGTACAGCTGGTACCTCACACCAAAACCACTGATGATCTCACCCAGCGGCTTCATATAGACGTTGAACAGAAGGGGCGAGAGAATCGACCCCTGTGGCACCCCACAAGTGAGGCGCCTCGGGGCCGACCTCTGCCCCCCTGTCAACACCGTCTGCGACCGGTCGGAGAGATAGGAGGAGAACCACCGATAAACGGTGCCTCCCACTCCCAATCCCTCCAACCGGCGCAGCAGGATACCATGGTCGATGGTATCGAAAGCCGCTGAGAGGTCTAATAGGACCAGGACAGAGGAACAACCCCTATCCCTGGCCCTCCAGAGATCATCCACCAACACGACCAAAGCCGTCTCCGTGCTGTAGCTGGGCCGGAAACCGGACTGGAACGGGTCTAGGTAGACAGTTTCATCCAGGTGCAGGGGAAACTGATATGCCACCATACTCTCTACAACCTTCGCCGCGAAGCGAGGGTTGGAGACCGGACGATAATTACCTAAGACAGCCGGGTCCAGGGAGGGCTTCTTGAGGAGGGGCCTCACCACCGCCTCTTTCAAGGCGGCCGGAAAGACTCCCTCCAACAAGGAGGCACTCGTAATCGCCTGGAGCCAGCCTCGTGTCACCTCCTGAGTGGCCAGCACCAGCCAGGAGGGGCACGGGTCCAGTAAACACGTGGTGGCATTCAGCCTACCCAACAACCTGTCCATGTCCTCGGGAGCCACAGGGTCAAACTCATCCCAACAAATGTCACCAAGACCACCCTCAGACGCCTCATCTGAATCGCCGCAATTTTGGTCTAGACCGTCTCGAAGCTGAACGATTTTATCGTATAGATAACCGTTAAACTCCTCAGCACGTCCCTGCAACGGGTCATCCCGCTCCCCCTGGTGAAGGAGGAACAGGTCACCGAAACAGGGCGGCTGGGCGGTTATCTGCCAACGCAATGAGGGAGGAGGCGTAGCAACGCCTCGCTTCCCTCAGTGCCACTAGGTAGGTCCTAGTATAGGACCTAACTAGTGTCCGATCAGCCTCTAAACGGCTAGACCTCCAGGAGCTCTCTAGGCGTCTTCTCCGGCGTTTCATCCCCCTCAGCTCCTCGGAGAACCAAGGAGCCGGTTGGGATCTGCGCCGGTCAGAGGCCGCAGAGGCACGACATGGTCTAAAGCCCCAGCCGCAGCCCGTTGCCAGGCTGCGGCTAGTTCCTCTGCCGTGCCGTGAGCCAGACCCTCAGGAAGTGGCCCAAGCTCCGTCCGGAACCTCTCCGGGTCCATCAGGCGCCTGGGACGGAACCAACGTTGTGGTTCCGTCTCCCTGCGGTGTTGAGTGGTGGTCAGAAAGTCCAGGCGAAGGAGAGAGTGATCTGACCATGACAAAGGTTCTATGACTACATCTCTCAAATCCAGATCCTTCAACCACTGACCAGAGATAAAAATAAGGTCCAGAGTGCCACCCCCGATGTGAGTGGGGCCATCAACTACTTGAGTCAGGTCCAAGGCCGTCATGGAAGCCATGAACTCCCGAGCCACTGTCGATGACGAGCCGGCAGATGGCAAGTTAAAGTCCCCCATGACTAAAAGTCTGGGGGTCTCCACTGCCACCCCGGCAAGCACCTCCAGGAGCTCGGGCAGGGCAGCTGTCATGCAGCAAGGAGCCAGGTACGTGACCAGCAAGCCCATCTGACACCTATGACCCCATCTCACAAAGAGGGATTCACACCCGGCAATCTGAGGTACAGTGGTCTCCCTCGGCTCTAGACTCTCTTTAATAGCAACCGCCACCCCCCCACCCCTACCCTGGGCCCTCGGCTGATGGAATGCACAGAAACCCGGTGGGCACATTTCGACCAGGGGCACGCCCCCTTCAGTGCCCAACCAGGTCTCCGTAACGCCTATAAGATCCGCGGCGCCCCCCTGGATAAGATCGTGTATTAGGGGGGCCTTATTGGACACGGACCGTGCGTTGCATAACATTAGACGAAGGCCCAGGCTCTGAGGGTCTTGACCATCCGGGGAATGGGAAAAGTCAGAGGGATCGGGGCACGCGATCGCTTGCAAACATCGAACGCGTGACCCCCTAGACCAATACGATCCCCCCCTTCCGCCATATCTGCCCCTCCCACTTACCGTGCAAATGGAGCCACCCTCACAAAAAGGAACACATTCCCCCCCCATAACCTCCGAACCCACTAAATAATCGCCACGAGCACGCGCAGGGACTGGTTTCCCTCCCGACGGGCTACCCCCAACACCCGCCCTAACCCTCCCACCCCTTAAAAATGCCCTATCTAAAAAACCCCAAAGGCTCTTTCTCTTCGCATGCCACCTCTGTGGGTCCCAAGACCCATCATTGAGGCCGGCCCTTGGTAGTGAAACGGGCCATTCCTGCGAGGCGGGGGCACCTCGCAGGCGCAAGAATTCCTGTGCAGCGTAACGCATAGAAAAGTACGAATCGGTGAGGGTGCTAAGATGGTAACATCCCAGATGGTAAGACATTAAAAGATGGATCCTCCAACGGATGTCCAGATGTCAAAGAGGACAAATAAAGCTGGAACCAGATGAAGATGATAAGCCTAAGCAGGCAGACCGGCAGCCTCCATGGTAAACCTATGGAAAACGTTTCTACAGAAGGTCTTAATAAGGTAGAAATGACTGTCAGTCTGTTCACAGTCCATAGTCCAATCCAGTCCAGTCCAGTCCAGAAACCCGTGGGTATAAATACCTGACGACCCAGCTTCGATGGTCAAAAGTCCGGGGGGGGGGAGGAAGGCAGGCCATACAACAAGAGGCAGATGAACAAAGCACAATGTAAAGTGCCAAAAGTGCCAGAAGAGGGAGCCAAACCATAGCCTTGCCTCCGGCCTCATCTCCGACCGCGGCCTCACCACGCCCGCCGCCGATGGAACCGATGGGGCCGCAGAACACTGGACGCCGCTGGACAGGTGCCTCGCGGCCCACAAGGCCTCGCCAGGCACAACAAAGCGCCGATGGAGCAGGCGGGCCCACGGCCAGGCGAACGGGCCAGAATCCATGCCCCAGATGGAATCGGGCCGAATTCTCATCGCCGCTGGAATCGGCTGGAGCCGGGCCGAAATCAAGGCCGGAAATCGAGGCCTGCAATCAGCACAGGCAACAGCAGGCCTCCCTCGCCTCCCTCGCGTCCCCAAAATGGCCGCCACCAACCGGTCCGCCGCTCTTCCCTCGGCCCGTTCTCGGCTGCCGCACATCCGAGAGGACCAAAAGACCTCTCCTGCGGCTGCCAAGCAGATGATACAGCGCGCCGAGGGACAGGAGCAGCCTGGTAAGTCATCCGGAGTCCCCCATTTCGGGAAAAGCACCCCACGCCGATCCGAGCTCCTCTAGTAAACCGCCATCCTCGCGCATGCGCAGAGCCTTTATATCAAATTAATGACTATTAATTTGACTATGACTATTAAGAGTTGTACCTTATGATTCTTGATGAACATATCTTTTCTTTTATGTACACTGAGAACGTATGCACCAAGACAAATTCCTTGTGTGTCCAATTACACTTGGCCAATAAAAAATTCTATTCAATTTTTTTTCTATAAATCCCTTGGTAGTTAACTTATAAAGAGCAACTCAGCCCGTATGGCAAGAAACCTGCAAAGAAACCTTTCAAACTTTTCAAAGAGGTTCTTTCTTTATTAACTCATTACAAATGAAGGTAGGAAATGCTTCTTACAGTTTCCAAAATACTGCTACTTATTCAGAGACTAGCATTAAAGATAGCTTACAGACATCTGTAGCTCCTTAATCTTGTCCAGCTGTGTGGGACTTGACAGAAATCATGTTGCCATCTTTTTTATTACATTTAATAAGCAAGGTGATGATCTTACTTCCAAGACATTTCTAAGAGCTATGATTTATTATTAAATAGGGAACCCTACTGAATGGCATCTAACTAATTGAGGAATTTATTGCAAGTCCTCCCTTTTCAGATTTAGTAATTCAGGGGGTAGTGATAGGTCCCTCTGTCTCTCCTTTAAAAATAATATATAAACCTTCAGTATCTAGCTAATATTCATAGACACATCCTTATTCTGATGAATCTGATCATGGATGAGAATTATATACTTCTGAACTATATATAGTTCATTATATATACATAATGCGTGAATAATTAATAATTAATTATTTAATTATCTACTATTCTTCTTCCAAAGTAATGTCTCAATCCCCCCACCCCACTTATAGCCAGCAGCTGTTCCCGCAGCCTCTAGGAAGTTCAAATGCAATGGAGGCAGGTTCACTCTACCTTTGTCCTCTGTTCTCCCTCTCAGTTTCCCCCACTTAGAGACCCAAGGGGTCATACGATGAGGTGAGCTCCCATCCTTGTCCCAGCTTCTGCCAACTAGCAGTTCAAAAGCATGAAAATGTGAGTAGATTAATAGTTGGGAAGGTAACAGTGCTCCGTGATGTCGTGCTGGCCACATGACTATGGAAGTGTCTTCAGACATTTCATTGCTGGCTCAATGGCCTTGAAATGGAGATGAGCTCTACCCCTATAGTCAGCAACGACTAGCAGAATAAAATATGCAGGGACTATTTGCATCTCAAGAAATAATTTAAAATAATTTCAATTACTAACTCTGAATAAGAAGTAAAGTAAAAGCAAAAATAAGCCAGTGACTCTATTGCCTATTTTTGGGAAACAACAAAGGCCAGGCATTGTCGGGTTTAATATCAGTCCCCTGCCCTTCAACCACGTTTATTGAGTAGCAGCAGCAGGATGCAGTTCAAAAATTGCATTTGCCTATATCCACAAGGATGCAGTTATGTTTTCAATGCTTGGTCAACTACCAGCCAACAGGAAGGTGGACTGGTACCTGTGATAAAAGAAGTCTGCAGGGAGGCATTTTGTGCATATCACATACAATTGTAGCTTTGAGCCAACTCATGAAAAAACAAGAACTGAATTTGGTGCCTAGATTGATCTGCTGTTTATATTCTCGGCCACACAAATTCCTTTATTGTATTTTAGTTCATGTATCATTTCCCCCCACCTCCCCAGGAATGAGTAACATACATTTTAAGTCCTGCCAGACTTGTTCATTGAAAAATGAAATGAAATTTAAAGACTCAGCATAGCCACAGGGGGGAGTCACACAAAGTCAAATGGAAATATTTTTTTGCAAGAGTTAATAGTACAGTGACTCTCTCATAAATCTGTTATTGCCTGAGTACAGATCGGTTGATGCATTGACTTGGATTTTCTCTTACAACTTAACCCTTTAATAAAGGCATTACAAAGCCTGCAAAAAGAATGGGTGTGAAACACAATATTTTGATAAACAAAATCACCTCTTATTATATGTTATTTAATTGCAAACTATAGGGCTAATGATAAATTCTAGATTTTACATTTATAAAATAGAAACTATTGCCTGTGTCGTCTTCTTTATCCTACCATGAAATTTATGAATAAAATGGGAAAAGTTGTAATAAGGAGTTCTTCAATTTTGTATGAGTTCTAATAATGACAAGTTTACAGTTATAAGCTAAGGTCCTATTTGGCTCAGCCAGATGAATATACAAAAATTATCTTGGTTGGATGATATTAAAGCAATGAAATAATTGCAAAAGGGAGTGGTCTGAAAAGCGATTTAAAATGTTGTCACTTTTTGAAAGAAAAAAAGATGTTCGAAGGGCATCTTATCCATAATACTCAGAAGACATTTTAGAAGCATTTCTTTTTTATCTATATGAAAAATTGCCCAGAATCTAAAATGTTATTTCATGTTTTCTTTGTGAGTCCAGATTCATTATTGAAAATATATGTACTCATCCCAAACAATAATTGCAAATTTAATAGACTGGATTATTCAAGATTTCTGTTCAACCAGCTTTAGTGAAGATTAATTGAATAGTTCATGCCAGCTGTATCTTACCCAGATCTACTTATTAACAATGGAATCACATAAGGTTTTCTAAACTCAGATTACTCACATATACATATGTGTATGTGCAGAATCTCCGCATTCAACTCACATAAAATTAGGAATGCACTTTGAGAAGAAACTGAGACAAAAAAGTATAAGATGTAATAATGATGAATATGTTTTGTCATGACTCAGTTGAATACTTAATAAATGACAAGATTTGAGTTTTGTTATCCAGGTTTCCTTGGTAGTTAAAATTTTGGGATGCTGTCTGACTTGATTTCTCTGGATTATTTCAGCAATATTTTGGGATTTATCTTTTTGCTTCTCTCTTGACCTATAACAAGTTTATCATTTGTTGATTATGTCTTTTGACCACAGAATAAATAGAAGCACTGAACACTTGAATTGAATACTAATGTTTTTAGCTACTTTTCTGAAACTGATTTTGGGTAACTTTTTTCTTCTAAAAGATGCATCAACTTAACAGTTTGAGATGGGCAGGTAGAACATTGTCCTTTTTTCATTAGAATATTAAATTTGCTTGGTACAAACTAGCAAAAAAATTATTTCTTCTTCTTCTTCTTTTTATTTATTTATTTATTTATTATTTACATTTATATCCCGCCCTTCTCCAAAGACTCAGGGAGGCTTACAGTGTGTAAGGCAATAGTCTCATTCTATTTGTATATTTACAAAGTCAACTTATTGCCCCCCCAACAATCTGGGTCCTCATTTTACCTACCTTATAAAGGATGGAAGGCTGAGTCAACCTTGGGCCTGGTGAGATTCGAGCCTGCAGTAATTGCAGGCTGCTGTGTTTTAATAACAGGCTATCTTACAGCCTGAGCCACCACGGCCCTCTTCTTCTTCTTCTTCTTCTTCTTCTTCTTCTTCTTCTTCTTCTTCTTCTTCTTCTTCTTCTTCTTCTTCTTTCCTGCCTTCCTGCCTTTCTTTCCTTCTCTCTCTCTTCTGTCACAGGGAAGCTCAAAAGGATCATTAAGGAATCACTATGTCTACAGAAACACTTAAAACACTTAAAAGAAAAAAGCTAACATTTATTGGAAAGTTAAATGCCCCTAAAATATTTATTTATTTATTTATTTATTTAGTCAAGCATGTAATAGGTAACAGATATAAGTATAAACATGATTATGAATAAATGAAATGGATACATATAAAAGGGAACATTAGGACAGGGACAGTAGGCATGCTGGTGCGCTTATGCATGCATGTCTCTTAGGAATGGGGTGAGGTTGACAGTAGACAATCTAAGGTTAAAGTTTTGGGCATTAGGGGATGAAACCACAGAGTCAGGTAGTGCATTCCAGGCATTAATGACTCTGCTACTGAAGTCGTGTTTTCTGCAATCAAATTTAGCACAGTTTATAACAAGTTTGTATCTATTGTGCGCTCATGTATTGTTGTGGTTGAAGCTGAAGTAGTCATTGACAGGTAAGACACTGTAGCAGATAATTTTATGTGCTACACTTAGGTCTGACCGGAGGTGGTGAAGTTCTAAATTGTCTAATCCCAAAATTTGAAGTCTCGTGACATAAGGTATTCTGTTGCAAGCAGAGGAATGGAGAGCTCTTCTTGTGAAATATCTCTGGGCTTGTCTGATTATATTAATGTCCAATATGCAGCGCGGGTTCCAGACAGATGAGCTGTATTCAAGAATTGGTCTAGCAAAAGTTCTGTATGCCCTGGTTTGCAGTTCAATATTACTGGAGAAGAAGCTATGCAAGAATAGGTTAACAACTTTTAATGCTTTTTTGGCAATGTTGTTACAGTGAGCTCTGGCACTTAGATCATTTGAGATGAGTACTCCAAGGTCCTCACAGAGTGATGGTCGTCTACAAGGTCATATTCACCCAGCTTGTATTTAGTGTTTTGATTTTTTTTTTGCCAATATGTAAGACAGAACATTTGTTGATTGAGTTTTAGAGTTGCCAATTGTTTGACCATTCTGATAGATAGTCAAGGTCTTTTTGTAGGGAAGCAGCATTGTCAGTGGTGTTGAATAGTTTTACATCATTAGCAAAGAGAACTCAGTTACTTATAATATGATTACAAAGGTTGTTTATGTAAAATATAAAGAGTGTGGGTCCTAAAATGCTTCCTTGGGGGACACTGCTGTTAACTGGTGCAGGGTTTGATAGGGCGTTCCCTATTTTGACTACCTGTTGCCTGTCTGATTAATTTTTAATTAATTTAATTTTAATTAGTTAATAAACTTAATTGTAACCTTTCAGAAAGTTAAATCTTAGACATTATGTTTTATTCATAATGAGTAAATAAAGCATATAATTCATAGTTACACATTCAACCAATTTAATTTCTCTTTCTCTTAATGTCAGTGTGGTTATACAAAAAACTTGACATAAACTAGTCTGACAGCTGAGAAGACCCTGCAATATGACTCACAGTCCATCAGGCACAGAAGTACAATATTGGGCACTATAGGAGTTTCAATATCCTTTCATATACTGCTGCTGTTTTATTATGGATCTGGATTAAGCAGTAGAAATTAAATATAGAAAACTACTGTAAATTTGAAAAAAATTAAATACCTACTTGACAATTGTATCCTTTGAATCTGATGGAGTGCTCTTGAAATAGAGATATTTTATTTAGGGGCATCATTATTAATTATTGCTTTTTAGTAAAATAACAAAAAAATCACTTTCAAGAAGAAGCAAAAAAAATATGTATATTATTGTAAGGCAATCACAAACATGTATTGGGTATATTTGTAATTCACAGACTCAATGAAGTATAATAATTAAGTTATAGGAAAGAGAAAATTGGAAATATGATTTTTTTGATATTCTAAGTAGCCTTGGACAACTCACTGAACAATATGTATCACCAGCTATTCCATTTTCAAAATATCATGAAAAGTTCTTACATCTAACACCAGTTTTTAAACAACCATCTTTTTGCACAACTATCCAGAGTTTCAAACTATTTTTCCATGGCATTGAACTTATATGATGTTAGAATAGACTTCATTACAGGAAAGAAATAGAAGTAATGTTGGGAGGGAAGGAGGGAGAATGATTTGAAGACAGAAACTTTGGTCCTGATTAAGTCCTTGTGAAACACAATTTAAATCCAACCCAACCCATCAATATTGCAACGTATAGGGCAACTGAAGAGTTCCTTGTTTTATTTTTCCCCCCATTAATACCACTTCAAATATCTTTTTCTAAAATAATAAAATTCTTGATTTTATTCTTGTTCTTTGATCTTTCAGTAATAGAGTTTCTAAACAGATAACTGACCCTTTTAACAAGTGATTGCTATTCAGATGATAACTGATACGGGATAGTAATAGCTCTTGTGGCTGCAGCCTACTTTTATAATTCAAATATTCCATGTATGAATTCTCGCGTATTAGGGCAGAGTGTGGCATATAGGGATGGTCCATCAGTGCATCTCTGTTTCTGATAACATGCATTTTTTGTTCTTTCAGTTTGTTCTCATGCCATCTATGCAAACACATCTGCTTGATATTCATTGGCTGCTAGTGTACAACTAACATAATTTTGTATTTAGTTAACAGTGTAGCAATTACCATATTATAATTTTACTATAGATTTGCTTGTATTTCAGATCTTGGAACATGTAACTCTTCTGTTCTTTACAATAATTTTAATTTTTAAATTGCCATCTACTTTAGAAAGGTGATGTTTTTTTAAGGAAAAAATGTCTCATTTTATACTTAGCCATCTATGATTCTCTATTAGTTATTTAAAATAATTTTGTACTACATTGAACATTATGGTAATAACACCTGTAGATGCAAGATTATGACTCTTTTTTTCTATTTTCAATTATTTACCCTGAGGATTCAATAAAACACTTCATAAAAAGTTTGAACAAAATCAGTTGTTATTTTTGATAGTTTCCTTACATGCCCTCTCTTACATTATTTACATGTTTCCTTTATGGAACATTTATGAATACAAATATAGCATGAAACATTAAATTATTTAATGTTGCATTTGTATATGTCCATTTCATTTGCTGGGGGAGCTAAAGAAATAAACAATGTAGATAGATGCACTTTTTAAAAAAAATGCTAAACAAGAGAACAAAGATTTGTATATTAAGAGCCAGAGGAGGGAGGGAAGGAGAGAGAGAAAGAGAGAGAGGTAGGGAGGGAGGGAGAAGAATTTTATGAATATCCAAATCTTTACACATTTTTTTTTAAGTTTGAGTATGTAATAACTATATTAATTGGATAAAACGAAAGGAAACAATAGGACAGGAACGGTAGGTACGCTTGTGCTCTTATGCACGTCCCTTGTAGACCTCTTAGAAATGGGGTGAGGTCAATAGTAGACAGTTTTTGGTTAAAGCTTTGGGGATTTTGGGAAGAGACCACAGAGTCTCCTAAATAAATAAATTTAATAAATGAGGCTGAATTGTTTTCATAGCATCAATTAAAGAGTAAACCTTTGGCATAATTCCTGAATGATTTTGAGTTAGATAAATGCAGAGTTTCCCTTCCTTCCTTCCTTCCTTCCTTCCCAAGTCTTGAATAGAAATCATTAGGTACCGTAGTAAACCAGATTGCATTAGCCGTGCAGTTATTTATGATGTTATAAGACAATGAGCAGATGACATTTCAAAAGTGGAGGAGGGAATTTTTTTAAAAAATTATGTAAGAACAGTTCTTGAAGGGGGTTTAGTATCATTGGACTAATAAGAGATTGTTTTAATCTCTTATTAGTCCATTTGAATATTAGTCCAATATCCAAATGTAGGACTTTCAGCATTAATGGAAGAAAAAAAAAGGATTTCATGGGTCATAAATTCTCCCTCCATTTTATATATATAAATATATAAATGTTTTCTGGGGTTTTCGCGGGTGTTTGTATGTAGGTCTTTGGTTATTCGGGTTTTCTCCCGCGTAAAATTGGAAGTGTCTTGGCGACGTTTCGACGAAGTCTCATTCGTCATCTTCAGGCTTCAGCTTCGTGCTTCTGGGAGCAATGTGTGATTGCAGCTGTTTCTTCCTTTTTAACTGCTAGTGGGGGTTTGAACTGATTGGGTGGGAGCTTGGCTACACTGATCAGGAAGCACGACCAAGGACCAGAAGCCAGACCGCAGCTGCAACATTAGCCATTTCAAACCCCTCCAATCCATACATGCAGCAGACTGACACCCACTATGAAGATGTAGCACGACCACGAACACGAAGCCAAACAGCAGCAGTACAGCTCACCAGCTCAAATCCCCCTGCAACTCAGACTAATCTGAGCACAACCAAGCCCCCACCCAAACAGGACACACCCCTAGCCAATCAGAGCACAAAAAAACCTCCATCCAATCAGAGCACAGCCAAGCTCCCACCCAATCAGTTCAAACTCCCACTAGCAGTTAAAAGGAAGAAACAGCTGCGATCACACATTGCTCCCAGAAGCACGAAGCTGAAGCCTGAAGATGACGAATGAGACTTCGTCGAAACGTTGCCAAGACATTTCCAATTTTACACGGGAGAAAACCTGAACAACCAAAGACCTATATACAAACACCCGTGAAAACCTCAGAATATATATATATATATATATATGAGTGCCTGTTTGGTGTAGTTAAGGCATCATGCTGGGAACTGAGAATTCAAGTTCCAGCTTAGGTACAAGGTCAGGTGAGTGACCTTGAGTCTGTCATTCTCTCTCTTTCAGCCCTAGGAAGAAGGCAATGGCAAACTATTGCTGAAATCTTGCCAAGAAAACAGCAACTAATGTAGGTAGCCACCAGGAACCAAAAATACCTTGAAGGAACAAACATATACAGACACACAGAGAGTATATATACTCTAAATCCATCTCACTAAATCTGCATATCATTTTATCCCATGGTGAACTGTTCAATAGTTCCCATTGCAAATATGAGCTGAACCAATTTCAAGGTGATTTTGGCAATTCCTTGGGAAAACTTGGATTTCAAAGAAAATTCTAATATTTGACTTTATAATGATTTACTTAATAAGATAAATTTTAAGTAAGTGTCATTTTAAATACAGTTAAATATAGTCAAAACATTATCATGACTTAAGTTTTTTTGTTTAATAATCATGTCTTGTGTAGAGTGAAAAAGTTAGACGTTGAAAAAATTAGAAAATTTGCATTTTGTTATTTATAATTTTTCTGCATATAGCTCTATTATTTTTAAACGTTGCTATATTCTCCAGACAGGTGGGAAAACGGCAGTCAGGCATGGGTTAACTCTTGTGTCAAGCTTGTAGGACCGAGTCTTTAATTTGTTTCAAGCCCCGCCTTATCCTGTTGTCTCCCCAGTTTTTTACTCGGTCCCAAGCTGGACCAACGTGTCTTCCTGAGCTCCTAGTTAGATCTAGCTTTAGATTTATTTTGTGATTGTATTTAATCAAGTTTCAGCGTTATTTCCAATATTTACAAAGGATTCAGATTTCAGTCTTCAAGCGGCAAAGGAGAGCAGCAGAAGCTATTTATCTTGCCGGCTGGCAGATTCATTCCTCAGCAACCTCCGGGCTCAGAGAGGTTTGCTTAACTTCCCAACTCTGCAAAGGGGGCGGAGTTTTTCTGCAAGCTGCGTTTCACAGCCTTTGCTGAGCAGCTAAAACGGCGCACCGAGAGATCTATTACAGCCCTTATCTTTCCGATCTCAGCTGCAGCTGCGGAGAACAGTTTGGCTGACGCTACAGAACCCTCCTCACGCAAGTATACCACCGGCTGGTGAAATCGTGGGGGAAGTAGAGAAGGGCCTCTTACTTGAGCTTTGCCTCTGAGGCCACAAGGGGCAGTTTATATTGGCGCGATCTCTCGGAACGGCTAATTTTGGCGCGAAAAGACTCCGGGCGCCATTTTGGAGGCAATTAAAGTTCTTTAGCCGGTCGCCATATTGGGAAGCGATTCTTAATAAGCTTTTGCCTGCTTATTCCTGAGGATTATTAAAAAATGAGCAAAAAGACCAATAAAGAAAGAAATATCACCTCCCGGGTTCCTGAGGATGTCCCAGGGGAGGGAACATCAGCCCCTACAGGCAGATCTTCCAAAAGTAAGGGATCTGATCTCAAATCCAAACCACGGTGGAGGAAAGGAGGAGACATAAGGCATTAGAAAAGGCAGTCTCCAAGGCCCAGCTCCAGGCCTCTCTCACTTCCAGACCTCAGTCCACTGTGAGTACTACTCCTTCTCGGGAGGAGGAACAGTCCCCCCACAGGGCAGCATCAGTTACCTCTTTACCTCCTAATTGGTCACCAGATCAACCAACTACAGGATCTACTCCAGTCCCTATAGATGGGGCCCCTTTGTTTCAGACTATGCCAGAAACTGATATAAGACCAATCCAACATTCTAATACCAGGGAGCCCATTCAAACAGAGCCCCATTCCAATCCTATCCAGGGCCAGGGGGGCTTACAGCTTCCTCCGGAGTTTGGGATTCTCATTGCTGATGCAATTCGATCCAGCTTCAGGCAATGTTATCAGCAGGAGTCTAGGCCTCAAGCTCCTCCAGCCAGATCTCATCAGGAACATCTAGGTTCTGAAGACATCATGTCAGAACACGGTCAGACGGTATCTCCTGACCATTCAGATCAAGAATATTTGTCAGAGGGAGAGATCCCTAGGGATGAGGCCCTTTCAGAAGATGAAGGCTTAGATCTTGAACAACCAGCCTTCATTGGATTATTTAATCCTCAAGTCTTTAAATCACTATTACATAAGGCCCAAATGACCACCCGATTGGGAGAAGTGGCCACAACTAGAATTAGTAGGGAGAAAGGGGATGATCCCTCTACTACTTTATTTTCTGAACCAGCAATAACAGCAGACGCTGTACCGTCCCCCAAACTATTTACAGATGTGGTTCAACGACAATGGGAGTCCCAGGTTCTGGACCTTTTCCAAACAGCCTAGACAAACGCTTATATAATATGACTTCTGAAATGTCCAACCTCCTACAGGTACCGCAGTAGACAATCCTATAGTCTCTTTCTGCCACCTCCCACATAACGGGACCCCCAGAGGAATATCTTCGTCCTGAAGATAAAAGGGCTGAAAAGGTTCTAATAAAAGGGCATCAGGCGGCAGCTTGGTCAGGGAAGGGGGGTGCTTCAGCATCCTTTTCAACAGAGCAACCATCATTTGGTTGAAGCAGTTACAAGCAAGGACAAACCCAGCAGATACAAGATCCCACCAGGACCTTAACAAGATCATTGCAGCTCTGGAATACTCGGCAGATGCCACACTCAATGCCGCTCGTTTCGCATCCAAGGCCATAGGGTCTTCTATCACTTCACGCAGGCTCCTTTGGCTTCGTAATTGGCAGGCAGATGTCAAAAACAAATGGAGACTAGCCTCATCACCCTTTTCAGGAGAAAAATTGTTTGGGGAGTCACTTGAACCCCTCTTGATTGAAACAAAAGATAAGCGGAAGATTCTTCCATCATTGTCCAGGCGCTCTGACGTTCGCTCAACTCCTTATTCTCGTCATCAGTCCTTTCGGGGTTCCGATTCCAGCTTCTACCAGCCACGTCAACACAGACCTTTTCAACCCAGAGGCTCCTTTCAGCAGGACAATCAGGTCAGAACACCTTACAAGATTTCTTCCAGAAAGCCCTTCCGTGGGGGTAGGGGAAGGGGCTCCCGTAGATCTAAGTAATTCACTCTCTTCCCCTCCCATTGGCGGACGCCTGTCCCTTTTCTCCGCCCACTGGGAATCTACTATTTCGGATGCTTGGGTTCTACAGACTATTAGGGAAGGTCTCTTTTTAGAATTCACCTCTATTCCCCCTAGGTTTTTTATTCCTTGTCCCATTTCTCACGACAGTCATAACCGTGCTATCATGGAAGAGGCCATTACTCATCTCTCCAATATCAAAGCTATTCAACAGGTTCCACAGTCTCATCAGGGCAAGGGGTTTTACTCTAGACTTTTTGTAGTAGCTAAACCCTCGGGGGGATGGAGGGCAATTCTGGACCTTAAATCCTTAAATAAATTCATTGCTTATCGAAAATTTAAGATGCAGTCCTTACATTCTATTTTAGAAGCCATTCACCCAGAGGATTTCATGGCTTCAATAGACCTAACAGAAGCTTATCTTCATGTTCTTATTGCCCCGGGACATAGAAAATACCTCCGTTTCTGTTACAATGGCCAACATTTTCAATATAGGGCCCTTCCGGTTGGTTTATCTTCAGCCCCTAGAGTGTTCTCCAAAGTCATGGGAGCCTTAATTGGTCACATTCGCACTCATCCCATCCGTATCCAATTCTACCTGGATGATATTATCATCATGTCCCGATCTGAGCCCTTGGCTCATCGGGACCTAAATACCACTATTCATATACTACAGGAACATGGCTTTTCCATAAATTGGGCCAAAAGCCACCTCTCACCTTCCAACATTATCTTACACCTGGGAGCTATCATAGATTCCAAACAGTCATTAGTATTCCTCTCCCAGGATCGCCAGAATAGTCTCAAGGATCTGGTCAGACAGATCATTTATTCCCGATCCAGTCCTTGAAATCTCTTTCCCAACTATTGGGAAGATGGTTTCCACTTTTGGAATTGTACCCTGGTCTCGCTTACACAGCAGGGAACTACAATGGACCTTGCTCCCGTATCAACGAAGAGGCCAGTCCACATCACTAACAAGAATTGCCTTCTACCAAAGACACTGACATCACTCCAGTGGTGGCTATCAGGCGCTCTGTCCAAGGGCAGTCGATTCAGAGAACCCAACAGAATTGTCCTTCGACAGATGCCAGTCTCACAGGATGGGGAGCCCACCTGGGTCCAAATATGGCTCAAGGCTTATGGTCAGCACAGGAACGCAAACTCAATATAAACCTTCTAGAACTAAGAGCAATCCACAAGGCCCTTCTCCACTTCCACGACTTAGTGAAGGGTCAGGACATTCTTGTGCTCACAGACAACACAACAGCAAAAGCCCATATAAACAGATGGGGAGGCACACATTCAAGAACCCTCATGACAGAGACACTGACCCTCGGCCACTGGGCCGAATTCAACCTTCTCTCGCTTCGAGCTTCCCATATTTCAGGCACAGCAAATGTTCGGGCGGATGCCCTCAGTCGCCAGCAAATAGATCAAGCGGAGTGGAAACTAGATCCAGCTCTCTTTCAAAAGATTTCCCTTCGATTTGGTCTTCCCAAGGTGGATCTATTTGCAACTCCCTCAAATCGTCAACTACCCAGATTCTTTGCCAGGTTCCCGTCCCCAGGAGCGGAAGCGGTCGATGCGCTAAGATCACCATGGCCACCGGAACTGCTTTATGCGTTCCCTCCGCTTCCATTAATTCCCAAGGTAATCAGAAAACTCCTGGAAGAGAAGGCCGAACTAATCCTAGTGGCTCCTCATTGGCCTCGGAGACCTTGGTTTGCGGACCTCAAAGCTCTTTCAGTGACAACACCTTGGCGCATACCAGACAATCAGATTGCTCTCAGTCAGGGCGTTCTCATCCATCCAGAACCTCAGTGGTTACAACTCACCGTCTGGCGATTGAGCGGGACATCTTAGCGGGTCTCAACATTCCCCCAGACGCAGTACCGACAATTCAGGCGGCACGACGACCATCCACGAAGCGCATATACCAATTCACTTGGAAAGCTTTCTCGATGTGGTGCTCAAAGAGGTCCATTTCACCTAGGGATCCTGACCTATCTCACATCATTGGTTTCCTACAAGAGGGCCTGACGTCAGGTCTCTCTCCTAACACCCTCCGACGCCAAGTCGCAGCTCTTTCCTCGGTGCTTACCTTCAGCTCATCAGAGTCCCTGGCAAAGGATCCAGTCATCAGATTATTTTGAGGGGAGCCTTTAACTTGCATCCTCCTACTATTCACAGGTACCCATCCTGGAACCTTAATAAAGTTCTTAATACATTAATGAGAGCGCCATTTGAACCACTCCGAGAGGCTTCTTTACGACTCTTGACTTTCAAGGTGACTTTCCTTATTGCCATAACTTCAGCTCGCCGCATATCAGAATTGGCAGCGCTCTCAACACGCAAAGACCTTTGCATTTTCACCTCGATAGGGTAGTTCTGCGTCTCGACCCAACCTTTGTTCCAAAAGTTAATTCACTATTTCATCGTTCTCAGGAACTGATTCTCCCAAATTTCTGTCCCGCACCCAGACATCAAAGGAACATGAATGGCATCGTTGGATGTCCGAAGAGCCTTAAAGATATACTTACATCGTACTTCTCCATTTCAGAAACGGAAGCTCTCCTGGTTTCCTTCCAACCTTCTTCGTTAGGCTCCAAAGTTTCAGGACCTACCATTGGCAGATGGATACGGGCCACCATAGCCATGACATATGATTTGCAATCTCTTCCTCGGCCAAAGAACATCACAGCACACTCCACGAGGAGTGCCTCCACTGCAGCTTGGGCGACCCAGGCGCCCTTAGAGGAAGTATGCAGGCGGCAACTTGGTCTTCACCGTCGCCTTTCATCAGACACTATAAACTCGATACCTATGCATCGGCAGAAGCCTCCTTGATGAGCGAGTTTTGCAAAGTGTACACGACAACCCATGACTCATCGGCCTATCTTCACCCTCCCGGACAATCACCTAGCTTTGGTATGTCCCATGCCTGACTGCCGTTTTCCCACCTGTCTGGAGAATGGGCGTTGGTCTTACCTGAGGCGTCCTTTCTCAGCAAGGAGGAAAACGGCAGTCAGCCCCACCCTTCTGGGGCCGATGTTTATCCATGGGGGGGGGCGTACATTAATTGTTTGTCATTTCAGGAAGACACATAGAGTCTGAGACAGCTTCCTCGCCAAAAACTGGAGAGACAACAGGATAAGGCGGGGCTTGAAACAAATTAAAGACTCGGTCCTACAAGCTTGACACAAGAGTTAACCCATGCCTGACTGCCGTTTTCCTCCTTGCTGAGAAAGGACGTCTCAGGTAAGACCAACGTCCAATTTCCAGAGCTTCAAAGAGATGGTGATTTGGGGGGACCATTTGCTATGATGCCATGCTTTTTGAGTGACAGGTATCAATTGGTTCCTCTTGGGAAGCAAAATATCTTAGACCAGCCTTGAATATTCACTTCCTTGGAATTCTCATCATTTTATCCTTATGGACAGTCATGCTGAATTATACAAATAAGCTCCTTTATGCGACTAACTTTAAAAAAGCAGTGAAGTTGCTTACTAAAGAAAAATGCATTTAGGAATCTCTATGCTAAACTAAATAAAAGGGCAGTTTGGTGGCATGTTTTGTCATGCCCATGTCAGAGTCTGGCTCTGAGATGGAAGAGGAACAGCTGACAGAGAGCGAGTGGCTCCCTTGGCTGAGGAGGACACTGGGGAAGGGCAAAGTCAGGCTGGGCAGAGCAGGGGAGAGTTAGAACAAGAGAGAGGGGGTTTTCTTGAAGACCAAGGCCCACCTCCTCCTCCACCTAGGGCACACAGGGAAGAATGGAGAAGAGAGCAACATAGATTGCATGGCTTAAAAGGGAGGAGAGGGCCCTGACTCCCTTCACAAGATACACCTGGAGCTGGAGTTTAACAGGGAGGCAAATGGGAGGGGTGGTTGTCGGGAACAAATGCTGAGTTCATGTGGCTGCTTTATCTGTGTTCCTGGCATCCTCCCAACTGGTTTGATTTACTGCCATGCTACTTCAAGTCTGAACTTCATATCTTGCTTGCCCTGCCAGATTAATTACCTTATCTTGCCCTGTTGGATTTATAGTTGGAAGTTTTGTCTGCTTACAGGTTTGTGGGAGAGTTTTTCTCCAGACCAGAGGGTAAAGGGACCAAGTTTGGAGCTAACAAAGGGACTTGTACTTATTCTCTGACTGTGTTGCCTTTATGCCATGCCCCGGGTCATCAAAGTTTGGTTTTGATATGTCTAAGGAAAAAAAGGCTTCTTTTCTTTTTATTTGGAACACTGAGAAATCACAGTGTTTAAACAGAAATAAAATGTGTGGATTTTTTTTTAACTGTAGGTCAAAATTAGCATATCAAGTGACTTGAGATAGAGAAATTCATAAGGTGATATTTTGCTAATAGATACAGACATATTTGGAGACTTATAAAAGATTAGTAAAAGGAGTTATGATTATGAAATAGTTTCTTTTCAATATACTTTTTTTTTTCTTGAGAGTTCTAAAGAAGAATTCTCCTTCACACAGAAAATGTCATTGAAATACATGCTAAATACCATTTGGACTGAAACTATCTTCTAACATAGATGTCATATAATGTCTGATCCTAGCATTACCTCCAGGACGCTGCAAACAAATAGTATATATAACAATTACCTTAATTATTTATAATTAATTATTTTTTTCATAGTTAAAAACGTAATTAGTGAAATACTACCCTCTCATGTTATATTTAATTTTGGACAGAACTTAACTTAGTCAGTAGAACTGATTAAAATATACAAAAGAAACTTTTTTTTTTATTTAGAACATAATACTGTAATTCCTCTTCACAAATGTATGATAATAGCCACTGAATTGGATGGCTTTAAAAAATAATTGGAGAAGTTCAAAAAAGATGGTTTTAGTTAGGGCTATCAACCTTGCAATTCAGAGTTATATCTTAATTTATTTTTCTCCTAGCGACCCTTTGTAAGCAAATTCCAGCAGCAAAGCAGATATAGATAAAAGGGTGACATTCTCCCAAACACTCTAAAAGACAGATGATGAGACTTCCTGGATAGCTACTCGTATTGATATCAGAGAACACATTATATATCTCTAGCTCTTCTTAGCTCTGTGTGTAACCGGAAAGAAAATATTAATTATGCTTGAAGCAGAGTAATGAAGTACTAGAAACTCCATGAAACGACCATCACATTTCTTAAATGCAAAAGTATCTGATTGAGTACCTTAAATATGAAGTTACGAAGCAATTTGGTTCAAGTAGCAACATGACTGAATTCCTTTGAATAGAATCAGAGTCCCTTTAATTATATACACCTATATTGTCAAACTGAATGAGAGCATTGCAATATTGAATCTATGTGGAATATGGCAGTATAAAAATAAAGTAGACATGTCAATAAATTCATAAGTAAGGTAAAGTCAGTATCATTTAAATATCTTTCTCAGTAACTGGAAATATGGTACTTGCTTTTTCCAAAGCTTTTGCAATTATTGCACTTTTTAATTGAACAATCCAACATATCTGGTTTCTAGTACATGAATTGAATTTATCACCCCTGCCCAACTTTCCTTTATACTGGACATTATGAGTGGGTTTGATCAGTGGTGAGTTTCAATTTTTTTTACTACCAGTTCTGGCTTGGTGGGATGGGCATTGCTTAGTGGCAGGGCATGGTTTGGTGGGCATGGGCAGGGAAGAATACTGTAAAATCTCCATTCCCACCCCAATCCAGGGGAAGATTACTGCAAAATCCTCATTTCCTCCTGATCAGCTGGGACTTGGGAGGCAGAGAATAGATGGGGGTGGGGCCAGTCAGAATTTTTACTACCGGTTCTCTGAACTACTCAAAATTTCCACTACCAGTTCTTCAGAACTGGTCAGAACCTGCTGAAACTCACCTCTGGGTTTGATGTTTCTTCACTAATGGACTTGATTAATTTGACATCATCAGTAAACTGTAGACTGTTCCTTGTTCATGTGTATCTCCAGCTAGTTATGAAAAATGAAATAGCACAGTTTCCAAATCTGATTCACCAAGTTAAGAAACTTTAATTACCTTTATAATTTACTTCCTAATTTTAATCAATAACTGCTTAATAAAGTATTATAACTGCTTTATTTACTAAAAACTATTTGGTAAGAATTTGAATAAAAAATTTGGAAGTCCAAATCTATAATATCTACCATCCATTTCTATGGCTAAGTTTGTTCAAAGAATTTTCAAAGAATTCCAACTGTTAATGAAATTAGTGTTTCCTTTGGGGAAAAAAATGATTTTTCTTCAACAATAATTTATCTGGAATTTATATTAAGGCAAATTGATCTTTATGTATTTTTTGATTCCTTGTGGGGGTTTTTTTAATAGCATTTGTTATGTTGAAAGTCAACAATATGCAACCAAAGTCCTGGCTACATGTTTTTTTCTAGATATTACTATATATGGATTCTAGATTTTCAAAAATTTTCATAGAATTTTATCCATCTTTGATATGTCAATTTTTAATTTATCACATTCCTGCATAGAGACTATTTGTAGATTTGAATTGCTGGATTTCTGTGTTTCCTGATCTTGGTTGCTGAGATAACATCAAGAACTGAATCATCAATAAATCTATTAGCTCATCACTTGTTTCCCCCTTTTAATCCAGTATCTCAAACTCTGCTGGAAATATTGATCTGGCGATCACACTTACAGTATGTCCTCCACTGTAAAAAATGAAGAAACAATTCATTAAGGTTCAAAATAGTTCTTCTTTAGCAGTCTTGGTTTCAGGAACCACTGCTTTCATAAGGCATTGTGTTGGTTCTGTTAAAAACACATTTGTCCCTTTCTTTCTTTCTTTCTTTCTTTCTTTCTTTCTTTCTTTCTTTCTTTTTTTCTTTCTTTCTTTCTTTCTTTTCTTTCCATTATTAGCTCAGATTCATGTTGCCAAGATATGCTCAGAATCCCAATATAGTAGACATATAAACCAAGTATAAGCTGTAAAATTGTTCTGCATTGATTCAGAGGAACGCAGGGGAACGTACCAATTATCTATGTAGTTGTTTCATCTTCAAAAAAAATCAACAAAAAATTAGCTTGATCCAAATTAAACTAAATAAGAATACATATATTGATTTCAGTATGTTTTGGATACTGGCTACTTTGCTTTCTCTTAGTAGGAATGTCTTTCATCAATATCAAACTCTCATGCTTGTGTAATGTTTTCTGTACTATATGCATCTAGTTGCTGCCTTTAAAGCAATGTTTAAAGCAATGTTCTCAGGTCAATCTGTATCCATGATTTTGGCTCAATTTCAGCCATGAAAATTCCTGAATGGTGTATTTGTGGTTTCATACAAATTATATAAAACTGGAGAAGGTTGGATAGGGAGGCACGAGGTCACACAGGAGTTTGTAGAGTTTGTTTTTGAATTGGCTTTCCTCTTGTTTCACCACCACTCTCAGCTCTTGGACATAATGATTCCCTTTCCATTCTATTCTTCTATTGAAGAAAAGAAGAAGGATGCAATTTTAGTGGTGCATCATACTGATGTACAGAGCCATTGAAGCAGGTTGTTAGAATCTTTATAATATAGCACTTTGTGATTCCCAACTCCTTTTCCTTCTATAGTATGCTACTTCTGTTCTTTTTATAACATAGTTAAGGATTAAGAAGTGTTACTTCTGAGAAGTGCTATTTTTCTCTTACATCCTACTGCTTAACGCATAGAAACTCAAATTTGACATATTAGCTTGTCCCTTGATCACATTACCAAAGCAGCTGGGTTAGTTCTCTTGAAGATAATCCTAAGGAAGTAGTCTCAACAATGTGATATCTTCTACAAAAGAAAATAAGACTCAAATAGTTATAGGGAAGAAGAATTTTGATGATAGTTTTACTCTATCTGTCAAACCTGAGTACTTCTTATATTGGTGCAGCTTAACTTCCAGAATTCTCAACAGAGTCATGGGTGGAGAAGGTTGCATTATGGCATTGCTGAAGAAAAGGGCAAGAAATAATATGTAAAATGTTTATAAAATTTGGTCAACCATCTATACAGGATTACAACATTAAAATATAAATGGGTTTTTGGAAATGTAACTCTTGATGCATGATTTGGATTCTTTAGGTTCTTATGATTTTTGATGAAAGTCTCTTGGATTTTATATTTAAATAGATCTCTAGAGGTCTTCATTGACCTCTAGAGATCTATTGAGCATTTATTTATTAAGCATTTAAATTTATTTATTTATTGAGCATTAAAGCAACATAGCACACTTCCTGATACCGATATAGTTTGCTGATTGTCAATGGGTCTTCAATATTTGAGACAAAAAAATATTTTCCCAGCCCTTTGTGGGGATTGTGTGGGTGGAACCTGGGCTTTTTGCATGAAAAGATTGTGCTCTACCATTCATCTATTCAGCCTTCCCAAAATGTAACCTAATATTGTTTTAAATGACATCAAAACTAGGAATGGAAAGTACATTATGAAGGCTTGAATCATTATATTGTTTTTCAGTTAATAATGTTACAGAAAGTAATTATATGAGTTAGACATTTTCTCCATATCATAATTACATAACTGGAAAAAAATCTTACTATAACAATTGCCATAGTGCTAAATTCAATAGGAACCAATTTGCTTTTACCTATGAGGCATTTCACAAGATGGTTCCAGATTTGGGGCTCTAAATCAGGAGTGTCAAACCGTGTCATCTCGGCAGCATCACATAATGTATTGGGACATATTTCCCCTTCACTGAACAGGGCATGGGCGTGGCCTGCGCATGACACATCTGGCCCTCAGGCCAGGCGTTTGATACCCCTACTCTAAATGAACTGAGCATGTTGTCATCTATCTCTCACTTTGGTCATTAGTCTCTATAATCTGGCAAGCCAACATCTGTCAGAACAGACACTTTTTTATAAGAATCTCCATGCTTCTGGAGAAAATGGAAATACAACTATGTACAGTAGCACTGCTAGGACAAACAATGACAGTGTAGTCAGATGATCAATTTATGTATGAAGCAAAATGACAATAAATGACAAAAGGACTCCCAGAAACGTACATACTAAACGAAATAAATTGTATTGCATCTGTAGACAAAAGGGAAGTAGAAGAAATGACAGATTTATCTATAGCATATCTATTGTCTATCTACAGTATCTGTCTGTCTGTCTGTCTGTCTGTCTGTCTGTCTGTCTATCTATCTATCTATCTATCTATCTATCTATCTATCTATCTATCTATCTATCTATCTATCTATCTATTTTGTCTATTTAACACTACCAACAATACAGCTACCTTTCAAAACGACCTTGACTTTGTGTTGGAATGGTCAAAAACTTGGCAACTCCAAATCTCAACCAACAAATGCTCTGTCTTATACATTGGAAAAAAGAATCTGAACATTAAATACAAGCTCGATGGACACTACCTTATAGATGACCCCCACCCCGTTAAAGACCTTGGAGTTTTCATATCAAATGATCTAAGTGCCAAAGCCCACTGCAACTATATCACAAAAAAGGCTTTAAGGGTTGTAAACCTAATCTTGCATAGCTTCTTCTCCAAAAACACTACACTACTAACCATGGTAGTTATATGGTTTATACTAACCACTATATGGTTAGTATAAACCATTATATATAATAAACCATTATATGGTTTATACTAACCATATAAAACATTTGCTAGACCAATTCTTGAATACAGCTCGACTGTCTGGAACCCATACCACATTTCTGACATCAATACAATTGAACGTGTCCAGAAATATTTTACAAGAAGAGTTCTCCAATCCTCTGATTACAACAAAATACCTTATGCCACCAGACTTGAAATCCTGGGTTTAGAAAATTTAGAACTCCACCACCTTCGACATGATCTGAGCTTAACTCATAGTATCATCTGTTACAACGTCCTTCCTGTTGAAGACTACTTCAGCTTCAATCACAACAATACACGAGCACACAATAGATTTAAACTTAATGTGAACTGCTCCAATCTTGATTGCAGAAAATATGACTTCAGAAACAGAGTTGTTAATGCTTGCAATGCACTACCAGACTCTGTGGTCTCTTCCCAAAATGCCCAAAGCTTTAACCAAAAACTATCTACTATTGACCTCACCCCATTCCTAAGAGGTCTGTAAGGGACGTGCATAAGAGCACCAGCGTGCCTACCGTTCCTGTCCTAATGTTCCCTTTGATTGTATACAATTTCATACAGTTATTATATACTTATGGTTATATATATGCTTATATATCGTATAGTTATTTCATGCTTATGGTTATATATAATGTTGTGACAAATAAATAAATAAAAAAAATAAAAATCTTAATAAACATCTGACTTCCGAAATGGCTCAGCCCTTACTACTGTCAGTCTGCAGTGAGAATGCTTTTCTCCTCTTGTCAGAAGTTGGAGCTGTATCAATGGGGGGCGGGGAAATGGATGATAATCAATTCAGAAGACATTTCAAGACATGAACCCAATTAACCTGCCTGTTGCAATCTTCATGTTATTTTTTTTCCTGCAAAGCTTGTTACTCATTTAAACTATGGCACTGGCTTTAAAATTTTGAGAAGGGGTGGCTTTTAATGGATTATTCTCAGTCCTAACTCTTCATTGACATTCACAATGGAATGGTTCACAGCCCCTTTAATAAAGAGGAAAGCAAAGAACACGTATATGTTAAAATTCATTTTATGTTCCCTCATTAACCTAGACATTAATGGTATTTTAATTTGTTGTTACACCAAAGTTTTACACTTCATTACATGCCTGTGCCAATAGTTATGGCCTGTATTGATTTTCTGTCTTTTTAGGTATTCAGGAGTTCTTCAAGACTTGTCTCTTACTGGATTGTTTTTCTCACCCTAAAATGACATTATTAAGCTCTGGAAAACATGGTAGAGATTGTTTTAATTTGCTGTTCCTTTACCTTCTTTACCACCTTAGGAGTTAATAGTCAGATTGATAGAAGTTTACTCCATTCATTTTCAATGTCATTTCAATGTCCTTTTTTCCCCAACAGGTCTTAAACTCAGTCAGTGATTAATTTCTTTGTATTGTACAACTAAAATGGCCAGGTGGGAATTGTATATCCATCTTATACAGACTCATACCTTTTTTGCAGCTTTTTGCATGTTTCTGAAACTGTTCTTTATTTGCCAGTACTCCCTTAACCTGATCTACTCACATGTAGTTGATCAACTAGGCACATATATAGCCATGCTTTCATTTGTGTTAATATTCTAATTTGGAGGTTCACAATTTGAGTTCTCAGAGCCAAATATAAAACATAAAAACTTTGAATGCAATCTCAGAAGTGCTCCTAAAGTTGATACCAATTTAAAAAATTCAACATGCTAGCAAGAAGAAATGATTGCATAATAACAATGTCATCTATAATTAATTTAGTTTAGAGCAAGTGTCACTGTCTATATGTTTGTTCAGACCCCACGTGAATGCTGAACCTTGTATATGACTCAAAGGTCAAGTTATACACTCCTTTCCTACCATGTTTCCCTGAAAATAAGACCCTGTCTTATATTTTTTTGAACCCTGAAATAAGTGCTTGGCCTTATTGCCATGCGCTCAAAAGCCTGATTGGGCTTATTATCAGGAGATATCTTATTTTGGGGGAAACAAGGTAGTACATAGCTCACCTATGAATGCAATGTGGATGGGCTACATCTGGATTTGAATGTAGCTGTCCCACCTGCTTGTGAGTGCATACATAAAAGTAAAGTTAGAAAAACCCAACAACCTTGCTGCATAGAGCTGATGAGTAGGCAAAGAACCATGAGGATGGGGCAAGTTAAGTTAACTTGATTCTAATTGGAAATAGGCTAGGCCAGTGGTGATATTCAGCTGGTTAGCACTGATTCAAGCAAACCGGTTGTTAAATTAACCCCACCACCACCACTATCAAAGTGGATCCCACGCGCTGCTCTAGAATGGAGAAACGGGCAACCGAGCAACTGGCATAAGGAAAGGAGAAGGCCTCTTCCCCTCTTTCTTCTCCCTGCTCCTCCTCCTTCCCTTGTGCTGGCCGCTCCGTTTCCCATTTCTCCATTGCAGCGCAGCACCCAAGATCCACATTGCTAATGGGGGAGGGGTAATTTAACAACTGGTTCACTCAGGGTCAGGTTGATCATTGCAGGAGGTTTGTCCTGCATGTGCGGTGAAGCTGGAGGACGGGTATGGGCCACGCTTCCCACAACAGCCAACCTGACCCTGGGCAAACCAGTTGTTAAATTATTTGAATCCCACCACTGGGCTGGGCTGCATTCGTCTCCTTGCTTCCAATCAAACTGAAGGACAGTGTTTTGGGGTTCTTTGCATTTTGATATAATAATGAGGTAACATTTCAAAATAATTATGATCGGCTACTGAGAGATTTTTTTTGTAAGGGGAGAAATGCAGCAAGAAAAAGAGGATGATTTGCTTGGAACATTCACACATTAGTGAACACATTTCTTTTACAGGAAAGAAAAAGTTATGCAGTGCAACTTGTCTCTCTGGGTGAGTGAATTTCCTTCAGAATGCCAGCAAACTTGCAAAACGCTTTTGCTTGGTGCTGACTTTTTTCAGAGTTCTCAATTAGCTGTTTTTCTCGCACATGAAATTGGAACATTACAAAACTCTAAGCGTAGTGTTTCTTATTTCTGAATTTTATTCAGAGCATTGTATTGAGCTTCTCCACTTCTGTGCTGTGTTGATAAATCTGCCACATTCAAAAAAAGAAGCAAATTAGAGGCACAGCTTCCAGTAAAGAACAGCCTTCACCAACCTGATTCCCTCCAACTATAGGGCTGAAAATTTCATCAGCCATGGGTGCTACAAAGATGTTGAGCTATTTCTTTTTAAATAGTAGTTTAGCAATAGTCAATGCTTTTAACTGTAGGGTAGATATTATTATTGCATTTAATATTGATCAATATGATTGAGGTAGCAATATTTATTTCAAATAGTCCCAAGTATTATCTCATTTGAAAGGAATATCTCCATTGAAATAATAATTCTTTCATTTTTCAGTTAATTCTAATAAACAATTTGAGAGTAGCAGTCCATTATTTAGCATTCAGTTACTTGAAGAAGCACCTGCCTAAAAGAAACTTTGAATCAGAGAGAGGATTCTTGGGTACATGAAGAATTTGTAAAATTATACCTGATTTTCATGAATCATGTTTTTTTCAATTTTTTCAATTTTCGGAGAAATATGAATTCTCCATTCTATTGATTCATGGCATCAGTGTCTAACAGCTTCTTACACTGCAAAGAGATGACTCAAGATTAAGGGAGTCACCCAGCATGATCCTCTGCTTCAACCCTTCAAAGCAAGAATAGGAAAAGGGCTCCATATGTTTTTTCATAGTTTGACATAGTTCACTACTTTTGCAAAATGGATTATCTTCCACTTCAATGCTAGAAGCAATTGATTAATAATGCTATAGATTGTTTTTTTCCTCTGTTTGGCAGTTCCTTATTGTTTCTCTTTCCCTTTCTCTCTGAAGTAGGCTTTTTTCCCCCCTCTTTAATTACATTAATGTTGAGAAAAGGAGCAAAATATCCTGGGGATTCTTGTCGTTATGCTAATATATCAACTGACTGTGAAGAAAAATAGTTAGCTATCCATCACAGTGTACTTGAAAAGAAGTTTGGACAATTATGTATTCAGGCTTTGTGTTCTGGTCCATTTCCTATACTCTTCTCACGTCACTTGTTTCAGGAGAACATTTTTCACCAAAACTCTCATTGTGGTACATTTCATGCCACATTTCTCTCATAAAGCATTATCACTGAAAACAGAGAGAACATATGCTTTAAAAGAAGCCTTTATTCTTTTAATTTTTGTTGAATTACAGATGTCATTTTTTTCCTTAATGAAAATAATGTTATAATACAAAGAATTCTATACTCACATATTTTATGATCAATTTAACATGGCAGCAAGAATTTAATGCTAATTTCTCAATGCCACTTTCTTTTTGCAGACGTAAATGGCTTTGTAAAACTCCAAACATTGTTTACCCTCAATAGTGGTATTTTAGCTCAACCTAAGAGTGAATTCAAGAATGAATTGCCAGTGGAAAATACCAGCATAATGATCTTCCAGCATCCTTTAGGAACATTCAGCCCTTTATTTGACACAATAATTTAATTTCTATTTTGCCACTATTCTGGGTGTGCACATGTGAAGGTGCCTACAAATCTGATCTGGGCAACAATTAGTTAAGCAGGTTACAATTTTATTTAAACTTGCAAGAGCATTGCATTTAATGTAATTGTATTTAATGGTAAATGTATTGTATTTAAACTCTATAATTAGAGATTATAGAGATGAGCAAATTATAGAGATATATAGTAAAGTTTAGCAATTAGCTGGCTTTCTATTACTAGGAATAGGTTAAAAGAGCCTGTGATGCCTGGAAGAAAAGCAGAGGGCAACTATTTATTTATTTATTCATATTTATATACCGCCCAATCTCCCTAAGGACTCAGGGCGGTTCACAGGCAAAATAAAAATACATATAGGATACAAAATAAAACATCAGATTAAAAAACTTATTCAACATAGCCCAATAGTTAAAAATAACAATATACACAATAAAAACCAGTTAAAACCCATATAAATTTAAAACCTAGTCCAGTCCTGCGCAGATGAATAAATATGTTTTAAGCTCGCGGCGGAAGGTTCGGAGGTCCGGAAGTTGACGAAGTCCTGGGGGGAGTTCGTTCCAGAGGGTGGGTGCCCCCACAGAGAAGGCCCTTCCCCTGGGTGTTGCCAGGCAGCACTGTCTGGCTGACGGCACCCTGAGGAGTCCCTCTCTGTGAGAGCGCACGGGTCGGTGAGAGGTATTCGGTAGCAGCAGGCAGTCCCGTAGGTAGCCCGGCCCTATGCCATAGAGCGCTTTGAAGATCGTTACCAAAACCTTGAAGCACACCCGGAAGGCCACAGGCAGCCAGTGCAGTCTGCGCAGGAGAGGTGTTACATGAGCACCCCGAGGGGCTCCCTCTATCACCCGCACAGCCGCATTCTGGACTAACTGAAGCCTCCGGGTGCCCCTCAAGGGGAGCCCCATGTAGAGAGCATTGCAGTAATCCAGACGAGACGTCACGAGGGCATGAGTGACCGTGCATAGGGCATCACGGTCTAGAAAGGGGCGCAACTGGCGAACCAGGCGAACCTGGTAAAAAGCTCTCCTGGAGACGGCCGCCAAATGATCTTCGAAAGACAGCCGTTCATCCAGGAGAACGCCCAAGTTGCGCACCCTCTCCACCGGGGCCAGTGACTCGCCTCCAACAGTCAGCCGCGGACTCAGCTGACTGTACCGGGATGCCGGCATCCACAGCCACTCTGTCTTGGAGGGATTGAGCTTGAGCCTGTTTCTCCCCATCCAGACCCGTACGGCTTCCAGACAGCACCTCGATAGCTTCGTTGGGGTGGCCCGGTGTGGAAAAGTACAGCTGAGTATCATCAGCGTACAGCTGGTACCTCACACCGAAGCCACTGATGATCTCACCCAGCGGCTTCATATAGATGTTGAACAGAAGGGGCGAGAGAATCGACCCCTGCGGCACCCCACAAGTGAGGCGCCGCGGGGCCGACCTCTGCCCTCCTGTCAACACCGTCTGCGACCGATCGGAGAGATAGGAGGAGAACCACCGATAAACGGTGCCTCCCACTCCCAATCCCTCCAACCGGTGCAGCAGGATACCATGGTCGATGGTATCGAAAGCCGCTGAGAGGTCTAATAGGACCAGGGCAGAGGAACAACCCCTATCCCTGGCCCTCCAGAGATCATCCACCAACGCGACCAAAGCCGTCTCAGTGCTGTATCCGGGCCGGAAACCGGACTGGAACGGGTCCAGATAGACAGTTTCCTCCAGGTGCCGAGGGAACTGACATGCCACCACACTCTCTACAACCTTCGCCGCAAAGCGAAGGTTGGAGACTGGACGATAATTACCTAAAACAGCTGGGTCCAGGGAAGGCTTCTTGAGGAGGGGTCTCACCACCGCCTCTTTCAAGGCGGCCGGAAAGACTCCCTCCAACAAGGAAGCATTCGTAATCTCCTGGAGCCAGCCTCGTGTCACCTCCTGAGTGGCCAGTACCAACCAAGAGGGGCACGGGTCCAGTAAACATATGGTGGCATTCAGCCTACTCAGCAACCTGTCCATGTCCTCAGGAGCCACAGGCTAACTAATTTAGATTATCATTGTTTTAGACAAAGAGGAGGCAGAAAATTAAACCAAGAAGAGATCTTCAACTCTTTGTCCATACTTGTCCCTTTAGTGTCAAAAAGTCACGAAGTACTAAAGAATCAAAATAATTGGACTCAGATTTCAAAAAGTCACTCCTCCCCCACAAAAAAGAAAAGACTTATCTCTAGTCTTCCATTCAGAAGCTCAAGGTGCTGTAACTAGCACTCCCTCTAGTTTTCCACACAACAGTCATTTGTGTCTGAAACAGTCTCTTTGTTAATAAGAGTAATGAGGCCATGTTTTATGCATCTTCAGAGATAGTTGGTAATGCTAGGAAGATACAATAAGTCACTGGTGGAGAAATGACCTGAAAATGTTTAGCCTTGAGAAGAGAAGATTAAAGTGGGGTACAATAGCACTTTTCAAGCATCTGAAAGGAAATCATAGAAAAGAAGGTTTAGGTCTTTTCTCTATCATTTCAGAGGTAGGGCTTTAAATTTCAGAAAAGAAAATTCTAACTGAACATAAGAAAAAACTTCACAGCAGAATAGAAATTCAACAACAGAACCTAGAAAGGTGGTGGATTCCCTTCGTTGGCAGTGTTCATCTTTCAGCAATGCTTTAAATTGAATTTTTGTACTGAGAAGAGATTGGGCTAAATGGCCTAAATGATGCTTTTGAAATTTAATATTCTATAGTTCTTGTTATCAAGAGTATCTCTTTAGGCAGGCTACTTTCAGAGGATAAAGGGGAACAAGTGACTCTGAATATGAAGAAACCACTCCAACTGAGAGGAGGTAGTCAATTCTTAATGAGCTTAGATGCCAGAGAGAGGTCAGAACAATAGCATTTATACTATGGAGTTCCGAACACAGGAAGTATAATGTTCTACTGGTTATATTTCCCCTTATTTTGATATTGGAAGTATATAAAAGATAAGGAACCTTTTCTACTTTAACAGTTAATTGGCTACAATTAATTGGTTAAAAAGCCCTATTAGCAGATTTTAAAAAATGGTACATATCTGTCAAAGTTCTCCACTATTTCTTTCACATATTTCACTTCTAAATTCTAGTTTCAAAAATGGATTAAAATTCAATTTATACTTTAAAGCAGTAAGTTCATGTGGCTTTTGAAAACTGTGAGAACCACCTACATTCTTTTTATGCTCTTTTGTTTAATTTACACATTAATTATATATTATTTACCACTTAATAATAAATGTCACAATCTCAATAATTTCCAAAGAAATTATGACATATATTAATATAAGAAAAGTTAACTTGCTTCACTGTTGTACTTGCTGCATCACTTTTTCAGAGTCTAGATTTTCTCCTTGCTTTTAAATAATTGAAACAGAGGTTAGCAAAATTTCTTCTTTCTTTGTGTGTCTTCTGACTTTTAAGGGTAAGGTTATCTGCCTTTTAAGAATACACATGCCCAGAGAATATAATTATATATATTTATATAATTATACATGTACATTTTTAAAATATAGTTTTTTTTTAAATCACCCAGTGGAATTGAATGAAATTAACATACTGAAAATTTCCTAATTGTGGAATAAACAATTAGACTTTTTTATATCGTCTAGAACAGGGGTGTCAAATTCACAGGCCGGATGCATCACACATTGGCCACCCCCACCCCAGTTATAGCAAAGGGGAAAAAAGCAATACATCACAACACCCTTGGTCTAGACAATGTTATTGTCTTAACTTCTATAGCAACAGTGTCAATGTTAGGTATATTTAACCATGTTAAAAACACTTAATATTATTTCGGACAACTTTGAGAAAGAAATATCCCTCACACACAAATGAATTAATAGATATTTGTTTGCAACAATTAAATTTTAATTGGGTACACAAAGAGTATTTTCCAAGCAGCACCTATTAACTGAGATTTTTTTCCAGTATAAGTTAATTTTTTCTGTTACATAGATTGATTTGTTTCATCATTTCAAGGAGAATTTCTCAGAAGAAGAGGTTATTGCATGTTCCTTCTTTTCAAGTGAATGTCTGACAGATCTGCTAAAGCTCCATGCAAATTACAATATTATTATTTCATTTATATTGGTTGCTGTTCTGTCCCCTCCCCTCAGCCACGTGAGCTGGCTAAATGAGCCAGTAATTGAGTTCACCGCTGCTATCAGTCCTGGCAGGGAATCTGCAGCTGCCTGCCAAAGTCTCCCTTTTATCTTGGGGTTACCAGACAACCAGGAAGTCAGCAGTTCAGGCCAAATGTTCAGCTCAATTCTTCACGAGTCAAAAAGTTCAGCTCACTCCTCTACGAGTCAAATAGTTCAGCTCAATTTTTGCTCGTCACGGAGCAGAAGATCAGCCAGGGCTGCTTTTATACTCTGTGGGGTGTGGCTCCATGACTCAGCACTTCCTAGGCCCGCCCCACTCCTTCTTCTGTCATTCCCGCCTCTCCTGCCTACAAAACCTAGGGTCCAGCCAGGCCTGATTGCCATCAGCCGGGTCTGGAGGCGTGGCCTGGGGGGAAGAGTCAGGGGACGGAGGCCTCATTATCTCCTCCACCTGGCCTGCCTCTGGCTCCTGGAGCTGAGCCAGGGAAGCCAGTGCTCCAGAGGTAAGTCCTGATGGCCCTTCCCCCTCACTTTCCCAGTCACTTTCTGGCAGGGGGCCCGGCTCGGGGGGGCACAGACACAACAGGTTGCTATATCTTAAATTAATAGAAAACATGAAAGAATACATTTGAATTCCAAAAATTGATTTTGCACAATATAGTTTAAAATGGTACCTAATGCAGCTGATCGTTTATCAATCAAAATTTGTCTAATAAAAATACTCTATGCACACAAATGTACAGAAGTGACTTATTATCTGACATATTTCAAGTAATATAACTGAGGTTCTAAGGTAGTATAGCAAACTATCTATAACAAAGATGGCTTTTCTTTGAAAGAATTGATACAAAGTCATCCCTGAGGATATATAATACTTGAAATGTGTTGAGCAATAAATGATCTCTTCATTTTTGAAATCCCCTTCCCTTTCATTCATGTACTAGTGCTTTTCCTCCACACAAATACTTTCTTATATCCTTTTTTGTGAACTGAAAGAACATATAAACTGCTTGTATGTGAACAAGGATAAATAAGGTAGACTAGAAAAGCTTTGTATGAATTCCAGAATCTTGGCAGTGATGTGGCATTTTTATATGGCACCATCTCTATTCTTAAAATCTCATCAATGTGTTTTGAAGGCAGATATGAGATATTAACTGCCAATTGCAAACCATTTTATTCTCCATAAGAGTTCTCCTCATTTCTCCTAATTGCTGTGTATGTTTCTCCACAAGCTTGTGTAAACAATGCATTATGAACTCTAGCTGATCAGATTACGTGGGCTGAAATTAGATATCCAGATTCACTTCCCATTGTTTTAGGAGATTTTAACAAAGCTAACTTAAAGAAAGAGCTACCAAAATATTTTCAGCATGTCAATTGTCTCACAAAAGGCAAGAATACTTTAGACCATTGCTACACAACATTAAAGGATGCTCATCGGTCTTTACCATGAGCAGCTGTGGGACACACTGATCATTGCAGGATTCACCTTGTACCTGCTTACAGACAAAGACTTAAAACCATGAAACCAACAATTAAATCAATTATCCTTGATATATGAATAAAATACAAAAAAGTCATCCCTAAGCTTTCCTTCTAGGTAGTTCAATTTTAACATAATTCGAATTTTGTTAACCTCATCCTGGATTCTTTTTCTAGGTCACTAAAGGACAGAAGTGTTAGGAGTGCTGTTTGTCTTCAAGAAAAGACTACTCACTTTTGGAATAAGCTTGAGAGGTGAAGACTTTTTCTCAAATGTTTTTAGGAAAATGTGAAAAGGTGTCTCCCAAATGAAGATGTTAATATTTGCATTAATTAGTGGAAAACACTGAAAAATAAATAATAAACTGTGATGTAATAAATCATAAGATTTGCATTCATCAGATTTCAGTCCATTGACTCTTAGATGAACATTTAGAAACTTCTCTTTGGTCAGGGCTTGAGGAGAGACTTGACTGACATTTCTGTTATAAATAAGATGAAGGAAAATGAACACATTACTTGCTCCTGACACCTTGGTTCCTCTGTTCCCTTTCCCCCATCTCTGTCTGAAATCTATTTATTATGTGTGCTTAAATGGAAGATATATATTTTTTTGGCTTCTATTTTATGACACATCAGTGCAACCCATAAAATAATGATGAAGGCTGTGAGAATTACTTGACACTCTGGCTTTATATTTTTTATTTTTCAGAATGACTATAGTTTCTTCTTTGTAGCCTACTTTTGCATATGGACATTTAAATATGAAAATTACAACCACTCAGTTATTTATCTCTGTGGAAATCCAAGGACATTTTTGGAAATCACAAAACACATGCATAATATAAGCATTCTTAAATGTAGTCATTCTAGAGATGGATGGTTTTAGTTACAACTTGGCCATTTCCTTCCATTCCTTTCTGTCTGTCATACCTTTGGTCAAAGACAAACCAGCAGCAATGTAGAAAAAATCATAATTTGGCTTAACATAAGCAAATGGATGCACTTTAAAAAAATATCTTTGATTCTTTCCTTTTTGTAAATAATTTGAGCTATGGTGTGGATGTGTATCAATTATTATGGCTTTAGATGTGATGACAAGCTGGGTGCAATATGTCACCCCATTGAATTGGCTGGATAAGGAGAGATCTCCTTCTTTACTCACTACTCCCTATGTATCCCTTTTAAAGCTGTGTGCACAGTGGAAGAGGATGACTATGTCATATAAAATGAATGTACTGTCTTCAGTCAAGGGTATACAATAGCTATGTTCCTCTGCTAGCTCAGAGTCCTCCAAACAAGCTCAAAGTCAATATGGTTTTCTCTGAACAACCATAATAAGAGGGATTTATAAATATGGATGCTGCATCACTAGAAATATTCATATCCAAAAATATTTGTGCTACATATTGAAACTTGAAGCCAGAAAAAGTCTGATGCTTTGGGCAGAAAATTATGTAGACCATAAAGTAAATAGCAGTTCACAATTTTATATTAACTTGATTAAGATAAAACTGAAGAAGACACCACACAGGTCCATATGGATAACTCAGATGAGTGTTGTCATGTTTCTCATTTGCAAATGCTAACGGACCACAAGGCCTCCAGGATTAGTTTTGAATCTCAACAGATAAGTTTTTGAAAACATTGTCTGCAATTCTAAATGCTAACATATTTTGGAATCATCTGCAGTGAGAAGCTTACTAATAAATGACTTCATAAAAATCACAAGCACTACTACAAGTAGCTTGTCCAATGATAAATGGGTAACTATAAATACAGACAATCAATAATTAACTTAGATAACTATGTAAGTTAATGCTACTCACAAAGCCAATATGTTTTACATTTAATATTGCAATATTGCAAAGTGTTCAGAGATTGGAAACCAAGAAGATGGAATTAACCCTAAAAGAAAAGACAGATACTGATAGAAAGGGCAAGAAGAGGGAAATGAGCAATCATCTTGCAGTAGCTATAGTCCAGCTGAGCACCAGCCCAGCTCCTTGGCTATCCTACACAATCCAGACTGCATTTTCTGAAGTTTGCTTAAGAAATAACCAAGAACTGTTTAGGCTATGGTGCAGAATTATCCCTTCCTTCCTTCTCTCTCTCCCTCCCTCCTTTCTAGAAGAGTGTTTTGGTGACATTGTTTTACTCCTATTGAGTGGGGTGCTGAATTGTTGCATGTGTTACAAAGCAGCGAAGGAGAGCCTACAGCTTCCTATCTTTCATTTTATAAATGAAAAGATGGCAGGCAAAAGAAAATCTAATTCAGTCCTGTTGGAATAGAGTATGATCTTAATTACACAAATGCAAACGAAATCCCAGTCTGTTCTGCTATGAACAAATTAAAACATCTTGATCATGCTTTTCATTTATCCCTGATGAGCTTATGAACTGATGATATATGGAAAGCACCATGCAGTGAAGAGTATCTGGGAAATGATACTTTGGATTCAAAAACAACATAAGGGAATGATGTCTATTAGCTGTGGGTGGAAGAATTTATCTCTGTATATAATTCAGTTTCAAACCACAATCAGCTTTCAAATCAAAGGTCATTCTAATAATTATTTTGATATGTTGGAATTATTTGGAATATATACATACACACACAAGCATTTTTAATTCCGTCCTCTCCAGATATTCTAAGATTCCTAAGCCATGCTACATGGGAATTCTGCAAAATTGTATCCCAACACATCTGGAGAATTTTAAATTAGAGAAGGTTGTTATAGAGCATTTCCTAAAGGATCATCCATATTCATTTTATCTTGTTTTTCTTTGCGGGGGGAGTTGGATACAGAAAAAGTTGTATTATACTACAAAGAAAAATATTACTCTTTGCAGGTATTTTATCAGTATGTATGGGTGCTTGGAAAATATTTGTGCCTTGGGAAAAACAGGTAGAGGTTCAAAGTTCTGCTGTCAAGCAGTTATTCATTATTAGAATAGAATAACATTATTCATTATTAGAATAGAATAACAGAGTTGGAAGGGACCTTGGAGGTCTTCTAGTTCAACCCGCTGCTTAGGCAGGATTCCCTACACCACTTCAAACAAATGGTTATCCAATCTTTTCTTAGAAACTTCCAGTGTTGGAGCATTTACAAATTCTGAAGGCAAGTTGTTCCACTGATTCATTGTTCTGTCAGGAAAATTCTCCTTAGTTGCTTCTTTCCTTGATTAGTTTCCACCCATTGCTTCTTTGGAGAATATTTTGACTCCCTCTTTTTTGTGGCAGCCCCTGATTATTACATTTATGTAATGAGAAATATAGACATAGCCGCAACATATTGTGTTTCCCCAAAAATAAGACCCTGTCTTATATTTTTTTTGAACTCTGAAATAAGCACTTGGCTTTATTGCCATGCGCTCAAAAGCCCGATTGGGCTTATTATCAGAGGATGGCTTATTTTGGGGAAAACAGGGTACTAATGAAAATAGAATTTTGAAGACCTATAGATACAGAATATATTGTGTTTGAAATAGAATCAGTACTTCCAAAGTGATTTATATACTATTATATGACTCTAAACTGGGACGCGGTGGCTTAGTGGGTAAGACGCTGAGCTTGTTGGCAGTTCAGCGGTTTGAATCCCTAGTGCTGCATAATGGGGTGAGCTCCCGTTACTTGTCCCAGCTTCTGCCAACCTATCAGTTTGAAAGCACGTAAAAAATGCAAGTGGAAAAATAGGGACCACCTTTGGCCACGGAGATGTCTTCTGACAGCGCTGGCTCTTCAGCTTTGAAATGGAGATGAACACCACCTCCTAGAGTCGGGAACGACTAGCATGTATGTGCGAGGGGAACCTTTACCTTATATAACTCTAAATTCATAAATGTCTCTGCAACTAATTTTCAATATTTGTATTAAGATAGAGTAACATTTTTAAGCTTTCTGAGGTGAAGAAATATGAATATCTCCAAATATTTACATAATTTTGTTCTACTGAAAATAATAATAATAATAGTAATAATAATAGTAATAATAGTAATAATAGTAATAATAGTAATAATAATAATAATATCAGAGTTGGAAGGGACCTTGGAGGTCTTCTAGTCCAACCCCCTGCCCAGGCAGGAAAGCCTACACCATTTCAGACAAATGGTTATCCAACATTTTCTTAAAAATTTCCAGTGTTGGAGCATTTACAACTTCTGCAGGCAACTTGCTCCACTGATTAATTGTTCTAACTGTCAAGAAATTTCTCCTTAGTTCTAAGTTGCATCTCTCCTTGATTAGTTTCCACCCATTGCTTCTTGTTCTACCCTCAGGTGCTTTAGAGAATAGTTTGACTCCCTCTTCTTTGTGGCAACCCCTGAGATATTGGAACACTGCTATCATGTCTCCCCTAGTCCTTCTTTTCATTAAACTAGGCATACCCAGTTCTTGCAACCGTTCTTCATATGTTTTAGCCTCCAGTCCCCTAATCATCTTTGTTGCTCTTCTCTGCACTCTTTCTAGAGTCTCAACATCTTTTTTACGTCGTGGTGACCAAAACTGAATGCAGTATTCCAAGTGTGGCCTTACCAAGGCATTATAAAGTGGTATTAACACTTCACGTGATCTTGATTCTATCCCTCTGTTTATACAGCCCAGAACTGTGTTGGCTTTTTTGGCAGCTGCTGCACACTGCTGGCTCATATCTAACTGGTTGTCCACTAGGACTCCAAGATCCCTCTCATAGTTACTACTATTGAGCAAGGTAGCACATATCTGGTACCTGTGCATTTTGTTTTTTTGTTCTAAATGTAGAACCTTACTTTTTTCACTGTTGAATTTCATTTTGTTAGATAGTGCCCAATGTTCTAGTCTGTCAAGATCTTTCTGTATCTTGAGCCTATCTTCTGGAGTGTTGGCTATTCCTGCCAGTTTGGTGTCATCTGCAAATTTGATGAGTTCCCCATCTATCCCCTCGTCCAAATCATTGATGAAGATGTTGAAGAGTACTGGGCCTAAAACAGAGCCTTGGGGTACTCCACTGCATACTTCCCTCCATGTGGATGTAGTTCTGTTGAGGACTACACATTGAGTGCGGTTGGTCAGCCAGTTACAAATCCATCTGGTGGTGGTGCTGTCTAACCACATTTTTCTACTTTATCTAGTAGTAGGTTATGGTCTACTTTATCAAATGCTTTACTGAAGTCGAAGTAAATTATATCGACAGCATTCCTCTGGTCCACTAATTTTGTCACCTTGTCAAAGAATGCAATAAGATTAGTCTGACATGATCTGTTTTTGACAAACCCATGTTGGCTTTTGGTTATTATTTTGTTTACTGCTAAGTGTTGGTGATTCATTGCTTGATTCTCTTTTCCACAATCTTCCCTGATATTGAGGTTAGGCTGATCTGAGGAAACTATAGCACATAAAACTGAAAATAAGCATTTAAACTGATGCAGACCATTGCTATATCTACTCCAAACTAATTGTTCACTGTGATTTTCCTTTTTTCCAGACCTGCTGCTTGTAATATTTTAACTATTATTTTAAAAGGAAAAGATTTTTTATGCGAGGGTTCATTATTTTGGGAACATTTCCTTCTTGGCTGCAAAAAAGGATGTCAACAGTTCCATCTGGGATGTTAGTCTTTTATTTCTTTTGCTTAATTTGAACTAGGATGCATATCAGAAGAGAAAATATAGAGCCACCAATGGCATAGACTATTGTTTTCAACCTTTGGAATTTTAAGATGCTTAAAGTTCTAACTTTGGGAACTTAAAAATCCCAGAATTCCACAGTTAACATGCTGATTGGGGAATTCTGGGAACTGAAATCCATGCACCTTAAATTCCCAAGGTTGTGATAGAGTAGACTGTTCTAGATCCTTTTCTTGAATCAGGATATGATTCAAGAAAATGAATGAAACAGGATAACAGGAGAGCAAACATCACATTTACTTCAAAAACAAGGCATTTGTTTACAGGCAAGATGTTGGGACATGGCCAATTGCAACATCTTTCCTTTGCATCCTTGCCAAAATGTGTTTCAAGATGGATTCTGATGGGAATAGAAGTCAGAATCATCCCTAGCAATTATATTTACTGGCATCTTCTCGCTATGTGCCTCCTCCAAATCTTTTGATGCATATTCTCCTTTAAATCTAAAAACATTCTTCCTCTGTGAAAATAGGGGCCATTTTCAAAGTGGAAACTACTATTTGGAAATAGGTTTTTCATTTGACTTTGCATTTTGAGCTTCTTTTTAAGCCCTACATGGCTTGTAGATATGAAAGTCTGTTCTTGACTTTGCATTATCTGAGGACAAGCTCACTGCAGTTCCTGCAGGATTATGAGAATGATGAGAGAGAAAAGCAGGGCTGCTTCCCTAAGAGACCATTAGTTCTTTGAGAAATACAGGAGGGGTGTTTTTTTTTACTTCTTTGCTTTTTAAATTAAGCCACTTTTTAAATGAAGTAAACAGTGGAAGGGAGGGAGGGAAGGGAGGGAGGGAGGAAGGAAGGAAGGAAGGAAGGAATTTTTTTCCCAACTAAACCTTCCACAGCTCCCACCTCACCCTATCCCAATCCTGTCTTGGACCCTCTCTTCTCTTCTCTTCCTTCCCCTCCTCTTCCCTTTTCTGATTGATAATAAATGTACAATTTGAGGAGAACTGCCATATTTTTCTTTTGGACAATAAACTTTTATTATAAATTACAACCTATATTTTGATCATCGATATACTTTTTTTTTGCCTGCACTGTTTTCATTATCATTATCAAGAAATTCCACAAATCTGTTTAATAATTTTGAAATTATGTGTCCTATTTAATTTAATTTAATATTATCCACGGGAAATATACTGTTATTTTGATAGCGTTTTGAAATATCTCTTCTGAAGTTTGATGAAGGCAATAATATATAGGCCTAGGGGCATCATTAACAGCTTTTAAAAAGAAAGAATAGAAAGATAAAATTGAACATGCTTGAAGATAAGTGATCATTTCAATTGAAAGATGCAATATGTTGCAACTATCTCAGGAAAAAAAACAATATGAAGTAATATGTTCAAGAAATGTAGATGCAGGAGCCAGTTTGATCTAGTAGTAAGGCAACAGACTAGAAACTGGGAGATTGTGAGTTCTAGTCCCACTTTAGGCATGAAAGCTGACTGGATGACTTTGGGCCTGTCACTCTTTCTCAGCTCAACCCACCTCACAGGATCGTTTTTGTGAAAAAAATAGGAGGACAAAGGGGTATTAGGTTTGTACACCACTTTACGTTATTTATAAAAATAATGAAGACAATATAAAATTAACTAAATGCTTATAATATCAGCCAAATATTGATGGGCATACATATTTTAAGTTTCTTTGGTGGTTAAATTCTGATGCATTGTTTTAAAATAATGTATCAATATATGTCACTCTAATATAACTGCTGGTAGAGAGCCTGTAATGTCTAGAAAGTATAGCACTCCCATAGATACAAACTTAATACGGATCCAGTATGCAAATGGAACCTTTGTCATAATGAAAAGGAAAAACTAGAGTAGACATATGAAACAATCAACAACAATCAGTGATTAAAACCAGGATTAATTCCAGACCAACAATCAAACATTAAACAATAGCCTAATAAAGGAAATACTAAGAACATTTTCACGAACACTGACAGGGCAAGCCACTTGTATATAAACAGAGAGCAAACCCCATTTCCTTCTAGCACCAATCATATTATAATATAATATAATAACAGAGTTGGAAGGGACCTTGGAGGCCTTTTAGTCCAACCCCCTGCCCAGGCAGGAAACCCTACACCATCTCAGTCAGATGGTTATCCAACATTTTCTTAAAAATTTCCAGTGTTGGAGCATTCACAACTTCTGCAGGCAAGTCGTTCCACTTATTAATTGTTCTAACTGTCAGGAAATTTCTCCTCAGTTCTAAGTTGCTTCTTTCCTTGATCAGTTTCCACCCATTGCTTCTTGTTCTACCCTCAGGTGCTTTGGAGAACAACCCGACTCCCTCTTCTTTGTGGCAGCCCCTGAGATATTGGAACACAGCTATCATGTCTCCCCTAGTCCTTCTTTTTATCAAACTAGACATACCCAGTTCCTGCAACCGTTCTTCATATGTTTTAGCCTCCAGTCCTCTAATCATCTTTGTTGCTCTTCTCTGCACTCTTTCTAGAGTCTCAACATCTTTTTTACATCGTGGCGACCAAAACTGAATGCAGTATTCCAAGTGTGGCCTTACCAAGGCATTATAAAGTGGCACTAACACTTCACGTGATCTTGATTCTATCCCTCTGTTTATGCAGCCCAGAACTGTGTTGGCTTTTTTAGCAGCAGCTGCACACTGCTGGCTCATATCTAAATGGTTGTCCACTAGGACTCCAAGATCCCTCTCACAGGTACTACTATTGAGCAAGGTACCACATATACGGTACCTGTGCATTTTGGTTTTTTTGCCTAAATGTAGAACCTTACTTTTTTCGCTGTTGAATTTCATTTTGTTAGATAGCGCCCAATGTAACAAAATATTACCTGGTTGGATAATGAAATGTCTGCAAGACAACAAACTCAGCACTAAAGACCAGTGGTGAAATTCAAATCTTTTTACTACCAGTTCTGTGTGCATGGCTTGGTGGGTGTGGCAGGGGAAGGATACTGCAAAATCTCCATTCCCTCCCCACTCTGGGGCCAGCAAGAGGTGGCATTTGCTGGTTCTCTGAACTACTCAAGATTTCTGCTACCGGTGCTCCAGAACCTGTCACAACCTGCTGAATTTCACCCCTGCTAAGGACCCCACAGATTATAACCTTTTTAAAAAGTACATGTTCTTCATAATTAGTCAGATTATCTCTTCATATAAAATCTAAGAGATTGTACTTTGTAAAAAACAATCCATCATATTTGACAATAATCTCATTAACAACCAATGCTTTCTATACAAAAAAATGGAAAAGCCTTTACTGAAATAATAGCGTGCTTAACAAGGCACTCTGTGAAGTGAAACCAGACAGAACTTTGCATTTCCTTTGCACCATCCATATTTTCTAAGTAGCACTTTAATGTAAGATAGTGCAATTTGATGGCTCCATAGATATGACAAACCGGTTTGCTGAATAGTGGTATAGGAGAAGATGCAGCAACATGCTAGAGCTGAACTATACCCTTCTACTGGAATGAGAAGAAAATGTGTCCTTGTATATGAGTGATGGGGAGCATCAGCTCCTATAGATGATGGCCTCAGCTAAGCAGAGTATGAGATGAGCTATAAAGCATAAAGATATATATTTAGAGTGACACCAAGGAAGCAAACACTCTGCATTGTTAGTACCCAGTATTGTTGGGGTATTTCTTTTAGTTTTAGATTGATAAGTTATTACTTTTTTAAAAGCTGGGATCATTAGCAAATATGTTTAATGTGCATATTGTTTTAGAGCTAAGATTATCTTGTAATTACTTTAGCATTACAGAAAAGCTCACACACATGAGTTCTCTGTTCACATACATTTTAATGCCATGCATTTTATTTGAATGTTTGCCAAATAGCTTGTCACAAAGCCTCCATTTGGTTCTAGAAAAGGAGCCAAACTAAAAAAATCACAGAACAACCAGGAATTAACTGATGCAATTGTTACAGTTCATATATCAGTACCTTAGAACAAGGGTCTCTGACCTTGGCAACTTTAAGACTTGTGGACTTCAGCTCCCAGAATTCCTCAGCCAGCTTTGCTTTAAGTCCAAAGTCTTAAAATTGCCAGGGTGGGAGACCCTGCTTTAGAATATCAATTGATATAATTAAAGTCTATAAATATTGTACATTAGTCAGAGTACAACAAAGAAGTTGGAAAGTGATAAAAATCTATAGGATTTTTAGTATTTTTTTTGCCCTTATTCTCTTTCTCTCTTTTTTGCATTCTTTGCTTTTTATGGTTAATTTCTAATATGTGCTGTTCCAATTGTACAACTTTGGGAATTCCTTTGTTTACTTATATATAATATTTATATGTCTGTATGTAATATAGAATAATATAGAATATAGAGTAATATTATTTTTTGCTTTCTCTTTTATCTTGCTGGTTCTCTCTCTTTTTATTTTAAAAATGATTAATAAACAAACAAACAAAAAGCAGTACAGTTAGTATCCTACTTTTGAATATCCCCTAAGTATCTAGTTGTGGGAACAGATTGGTAGACCAGATAAGTCTTTGATCCCTTGTAGCAGAATTCTGATGCTTAGACTTTTTTTACATTTATCTCATTGTCTTGTGGTGACCCAACAGTTGGATCACCCTTTGTGACAACTTTCTTAATGACAGTGACCAGAAGCTTTAGACATATTTTTAAGATAATTCAACAGTAAAGATAAAGATAACTTTTAATAATAAATTTTATACTTTGAGTCAAGCAGGAAAAACTTAGAAAAATGAGGAGATATTCCCCATCCTTAACTTTTTGTAGTATGGACCGCTACAGAACAAGTGAAAAGAAATAAGTTGGTTATTTTAATTGAGGTTGGCAGTGTAGAAATGGAATGAATGAACGAACGAACGAATGAATGAATGAACATATCTCCCATAAAGAATCTCCAAATTAATTAATAAAGCTGTATCTCTTACTCAGCCAGCCTTATTGCACTGCATCTTTTTTCATAGATTTGGAGATGAAATAATATGTATATTTTGCAAAATTTATCTGCTTATCTTTTCATTCCTCCTGGTTTATTTTCTTTGCCTGGTTTCACTCTTTTCTTGTAAAGTATGTGTAGTTAATCTCTTTAAAATGCAACACACAATTTCAAATAAATTATTTTCACTGTTCTATTTCTGTGACATATGCAGCTATGTAGTTAATGAATTTTGGAAATAGCTTTTTTAGTGAACAGACAGCTTTTGTCTTTGCCTCTCACCCAGAGGGGAAAAAATCCCCATCAGTTTTGAATTCTGATGTAACCTTTTTAATATGCTGTAAGTTTCTTTTGAGAAGAAAAATGTTAAATCAGATTTGGTCCAAAATGTGTTAATGAAAAGAAAAAGTGAAATGATGCATTTTTTGTAACCTAATTGTAAAGAGGTAAAATAGATGCAGAAACAACTATAAGTCCATACTGCCATCTAGTGATTTCAGAACAATTAATGAAGTTAGGATTTTTTTAAAAAACAAAGTGGTATTACCATTCTAGATATAAAAAGCATCTTACTTTGTTTTATTTTTAAAACTTTGCATTTTTGGTATTATTTTCTTTCAGATATTGTATTTAATGTACTATATTGTACATAAATATGGGAATTTATTTGCCATCTCCATATATATCCATAGAGTTATATAGTTTTATTTTTCCTCTAAAGCATGAGGAACAAAATGGCAATGGTCCAAATTAGTGCACTTTCAACTTTGAAATATGAATTAGACTTTTTAACTTGTGACACAGCTAATGCAATCCACTTTACTTGGCACCACCTATTAATAATTTGGTAACGCATGATGTTTTAATTGCAGCAAAATCTCTTAGAGTATTATTGAGTTGTAGAACTTTACTTGTGCTTTGAAATTATTTGCAATGCATGAGAGCAGGTTCAAAGCACCTTTGCTTAAATCAGTGGTTCTTAACCTTTATAGTGCTGCGACCCCTTTAATACAATTCCCCACGATGTGGTGACCCCTTTAATACAATTCCCCATGATGTGGCGACCCCAACCGTAAAATTATTTTCATTTTGAATTTATCGCGCCTGAAGCCATATTAGCTAGCGATCTGAACTGCTTGCGATTGCCTTGAGGACGGAGGCATCCTCCCCTATTAAGTTTATCGCGTCTGAAGCCAGATTAGGCTAGTGATTGGAAGTGATTGCAGCTGGCTTGAGAGGGAGACATCAGAGCAAAGATTTCTCTCTTTTTTAATTCATCGCGCCTGAAGCCGAATTCGGCTAGCGATTTGAAGATCCTGCAGCTGGCTTGTGGAGTCAACCACTGGAGCGCGATTCTCCGACTCGCAAGTATACTTCCCATATTTCCAATGGTCTTAGGCGACCCCTGGCAAATCGTCATTCGACCCCCAATGGGGTCCCGACCCACAGGTTGAGAACCGCTGGCTTAAATCATTAAAGAAGCGATATATTTTTTCCATATTTTTATTCTTTAGAAGGCGTCACAATATCATGTGTATTATACAGGATTTATTTCAAATCATCAACCATCCAAATGGGTTATTTGGGCCCTAACAAGATTTTTAAAGCATTAGTAAGTTAAAGGTAAAAGTTCCCCTGGCACATATATACTAGTCGTTCCCGACTCTAGGGAGTAGTGCTCATCTCCGTTTCAAAGCCGAAGAGCCAGCGCTGTCCGAATATGTCTCCATGGTCATGGGGCCGGCATGACTAAATGCCAAAAGCACACGGAACGCTGTTACCTTCCCACTAAAGGTGGTCCCTATTTTTCTAAAATTAGTAATAAATGTTATTTTTAATAAAAAGGAATTTTATTGAGCTGCTGTGGCACAGTGGTCAGAATGCTGTACTGCAGGCTACTTCTGCTGCCTGCCGGCTGCCTGCAATTTAGCAGTTCAGATCTCACCAGGCTCAAGGCTGACTCAGCCTTCCATCCAAGGTTGATAAAATGAAGAGCCAGATTGTTGGGGAAAATATGCTAACTCTGCAAACCGCTTAGAGAGGTCTGTAGGGCTATATGAGTCTAAGTGCTATTGCTATTATTATAACTTCATTACAGAAAAATCAAAGCATGTCAATTATTTTATTCCTTCCTAATTTCCTTTAACTAACATATTGTTTCCTTCCTATGTAATTTGACTAAATTATCTAACCACTTGGTGTTTCAAAGCAGTAGGCTGCAAAGGTTGTTTTCCATTTAAACAGAGAAGCAATAATACCAATTTTTAAAAGTTTAAATTCTATGTAGCATTTAATTTGCCCCAAATTATAGTCTTCTGTGAAAAAAATGAATATAAATTGTTTTAGATTAGTTTTCATGATAATTGTGTAGAAATTCCAGTGAATTATTTCCATATCTGGAGTACTCTATTTCTTAGTGTATTCCTTATTTTATCCAAGATAGAAAATGTAACTGATAGACCAATTTTAGCTAAAAAATTTAAAAGGTCAGTTAAAGTAGCTAGAAACAGATTTTACAAAGCAAACAGATTAAAACAAAAATGCCTACCAAACCATTTCAAGATTGTGAGTATTAAGGAATAACGACAACCTGGAAATGAATTTAATATTGTTTTGTTTAAAAATGTAACCAAAAAAGCAAATTTCCAGCAATAGCTAAATGCCCCAAATTTTACTACATGTTTCTCTCTCAGGAGGTGCTGTATCTCCATGTGAGATGTACATTGAAGCTTTGGGACAAAATGAGGTGCCTGCGCAAGCGATCCGCTGTATCCTTTCTAGGAGTCCTTGTCATTTGCTTGTTGTTCTTGAACTTATACATTGAAGATAGCTATGTCTTGGTAAGTAGAATATTATATAGAATTAATTGCTCTTTAATTGCACAGGATAGCAAAAACAAGCAGGCTTTCTAAACAAAAGCAAATAAAGTGCAATAGTCCAAAGGAAGAAATGAATTCGTTTGGATAATGTAAAGTTTGGCTTCAATTTGCATAACCGATTCGGTTCAAATTTTCAGTTGATGTTCTGTTTCTAATTGCAATTAGTTTGTCCTGGATTTTTAAATATTCTTAGTAAAGCCCTTCCAAATCATCATCATCTTTTAACGGCCCCATAATCCCTTGCGGGGTGGAGTCTGGGTAACTGAATGGAGCTAGCAGAGTCTTTAATGGCCAGATGCCCTTCTTGTCGCCAATGCGGAGTTTTGTTCAGCAGATACATTCTCACTGTGCCCAGAGAGAGAAATATCTAGCTTTATCTAGGATTGGACTCACAGCCTCCTGATTGTGAGATGAGAGCCCCACCTCTGGTGAGAGCCCCTAGGCCACTTCACCACTCCAGCAAAGCCCTTCCAAATCACTGAATTAATTTGGAGCCATCTAATATGAAGGTTTGATTTAAATTGTCAATCCATTTTGGAAAGGCAATTCCTTTCAGAAACTTGGTCAAAACTTCAAATCAAACCTCTGTGCAATGCTAGAAAGGGGGAAAAAAGCATTTATACAAACTCCTTGTTTAACAACTACAGTACATCAGTTAGTAACTGTTTGAAGATAAATCAGTAATAAACTGTAGTAAAACAAAAATCATTTTCTGATGAATATGCAGACTTGATGTCGTGTCCCACTCCTCCGCTGACGGCCGGGTCAGGGAAATCCGAATCAGGTGTGCCTCTGCAGCTCTGCCAAAGTCCTAGCAAAGTCTTCAAGGCAGGCAGGAGACCAGAAAGTGACTTCAGCAAGATATGTTTAGACTTTGCCTGACTCAGAGAATGCCAGAAAGCAGATCCTTTATATAGGCCATGGGGTGTGGCTCCATGACTCAGCACTTATCCAGGCCTGCCCCTCCCTTCCTTCTGTTGCCTCCGCCTATCAAGTCTTCTGACGCGAGGGTCACTCCAATCGGCAGCTGTTGGTAATTGACCTTCCTCAGGCTCACATGCTGTGGAGGAGGGGGAGGGGTCTAGTTGCTCCGTTTGCCTGGGCATGGAGCCTGTTATGTATTCATGTTTGTACCTTTAAATATTTGAGCGGGAAATCAGCACGTTGCTGATTGGACGAAGCCTCCAGTAGAACTGTATAAAAGGAGAGGTTTTTCCCCCAGCCTGTCGCTGGGTTCACCCTATATTAAAGAGCTGTTGTCACTACCCTGGTCTCCAGCCTCGTTACTTCCGAACTTAACATTGGCGGCGAGGTGGGATCTCGAGGCTAAGGAGAACCAGAACCGAGCTGAAGCACGATGGGCCGAACCCAGCAAACTCAGGGCAGAAAAGCGGAGATGGCCAGTTACACTCCGCCCGCACCGTTTGACCCGGCTAAGGAGAAATGGGGAACGATATGACCCGTTTGAAAGCTTTCTAGAAGCCAACGAACTGCAAGGAGTTCCAGATAACCGCAAAAGGGCTTATTTCTTAAGCCACTGTGGTCCGGAGGTCATTGATATCGCGGAAGCCCTGGCAGAGCCAACGCCGTTGCAGTCGGTGTCATGGCCAACTCTACAGACTTTACTAAAAAACCACTTCGCACCAACGCCGTCCAAATAGGTGCGGCGGTTTGAATTCGGAGAGCGAAGGCAGATGGAGGGCGAAACCATCGGTGACTACATGGCCGCCCTAAGAAAAGCGTCCAAGGACTGCGGATACCGCGACCTAGACGAGGTGCTCCTCGAGCAACTCATCCGAGGTGTCAAAGACATCCCTTTGCGGCGGCTGCTAGCAAAGAGCAACCTAACGCTGGCCACGCTCTGGACGAAGCCAGAGCACATGAAATGTCCACCCAAGCGGCGGAGACACTGCAGAAGCCTGTCCCACCAAAGGCGGCGAAGGCAACCCGGTGCACCAGGAGGAGGTTCAGACCGAATCCGACGGTGAAGATGAGGAAGGGGTCTGCCGAACCGAGAAACGCGACAAAGGGGACAAAGATGAATGCGGGAGCTGCGGTGGTCAACACCAGCGGCAACGCTGCAAGTTTAAGGACGCAACCTGCCGGCGGTGTGGGAAGAAAGGGCACCTAGCTCAAGTTTGTCGAGCGGCCCAACCTTCCCGCCGAAAATTCAAATCGGCCAATCAAAGCGCGGAATCGGCAAGGCGACCCGCGCTTGGCTCAAACAAAAAGGCGCGGATTCAACCAAACAACTGTGGTCATAGGCGCGCCTCGACCAGTGGAGAAGAAGATCTTCACCAAGCCAAAATAGAGAGTGCGGTGCGGCTTGAAGTAGACACGGGATCAGCGATCACCATCATGTCCTGGGACACTTTGGCGAAGTCACTGCCGTCTGTCGCGGCGCCACCTGCAAGCACAATGGCTACGAGTCCACGACTACCAGGGAATCGCATCCCTGTTCGAGGACCACCTCCGTCCGAGTCGAGTACGGTCCACACAAGAAGACCCTGCCCATCACGATCGTCGAAGGAACTCTGCCCAGTCTGTTGGGACTAGACTGGTTTCGTGCCCTGGGCATGGGAGTGACTGGCATCTACAGAAGTGACTGTAACCTGAAAGACATTCTCTTTAACGAGTTCGAAGATGTGTTCAAGGACTGCCTGGGCAAGTACAAGGGACCCCTATTTCCTTCAACTTAGACCCCAGGTAGCCCCATTAGGCTTAAGGCGAGGAGAGTCCTTTGCCCTAAAACCAAAAATCGATAAGGAGCTGGACAAGCTCATAAATCAGGGGATTTTGGTGCCAGTCGATCACGCAAAGTGGGAGACGCCAATCGTCACCCCCATCAAACCGGACGGGTCAATTAGAATTTGCGCTGACTACAAGGCGACGCTTAACAAAGCCTTACAGAAAAGCGCTTACCGGTTCCGTGGTGCAACACTTATTGCACTCTTTGGGGCAAGGCAAGTCTTTGCAAAGTTAGACTTGGCCCAAGCCTACCAACAACTGCCCGTGAGCGCCCGCTGGCGAAGCCCAAGCGATTGTAACGCACAGGGGGCCTTCAAGTGCACCGATTGCAATTTGGGGTTAGTGTGGCACCAGGGCTGTTCAAAACCTAATGGAGCGACTACTGCAGGGGCTCCCAGGGTAGTTCCTACTTGATGATGTCCTAATTTCAGGGAAAACATGGAGGAATTGGGGAGCGGTTAAGAAAGGTTTTGGGCATTTTCGGACAGCGGATTAAAAGTCAAGGCAAACAAATGCCAGATAGAATTGAATCCGTCGATTTCTTGGGCTACGGATAGACAAGAAAGGAATTCACCCCACTGAGAGCAAGGTTAAGGCAATTAGGAAGGCTCCAGCGCCCAAAAACAAAGCAGAGCTGCAGGCATTCCTGGGATTGGTGAATTTTACGCGGTCTTTTAAAGAACAAAGCAACCGTTGCGGAACCGCTGCATAGGCTCTTAGGAAAAAATACTGTTTGGTCTTGGGGAAAGTCGGAAAATAGGGCTTTTGAAGCAGTAAAGAACCTGCTCTCAAGTGATAGCCTGCTCATCCAATATCACAACTCATTACCCCTAGTGCTGGTTTGCGATGCCTCCCCCTATCGGGTGGGGCTGTACTCAGCCATAGACTTCAAACGGCACAGAAGCCCCTATAGCTTTTACTCTAGAACGATGTCCTCCCAGAGAGAAACTACAGCCAGCTAGATAAAGAAGCACTAGCCATTGTGTCAGGGGTTAAAAAATTCCACGAATATGTCTTTGGGCGGGATTTTGAAATCGTGACTGACCACAGACCGCTACTAGGGATACTGGCTGGCGACCGCCCAACGCCTGTGGCACTTTCGCCACGACTGACCCGATGGACTATATTCTTAGCCGCTTATTCGTACAAGCTGCAGCATCGACCAGGAAAAGAAGTGGGGCATGCAGACGCTTTAAGCCGATGCCCACTACCAGGGGCAATCGAAGACCCCACTCCGGGAACGCCTGTCCTACTTATTGACTCTTTGGACTCTGGCCCAGTCACATCTAAGGAAGTGGCTCGGGCATCATACCGACATTATGTTAAGGACTGTACTCGGTTGGGTACAGAGAGGGTGGCCGCTGCGCGGTGAGCAGTTCAAGAATTTGTTAAAAAGCGAGATGAGCTCTCGGCTCAAGGGGTGCCTGTTATGGGGTGATCGTGTAATAATTCCTGATAAATTAAGGGAAAGGTATTGGACCTCCTCCACGAGGTCACCCAGGGATCGTAAGGATGAAGGGTTAGCTAGAAGCTATGTGTGGTGGCCACTCATGGACGCAGAGATTGCTGAGAGGGTAGGGAAATGCCAGGCTTGCCAAGAGTCCAGACCTCTACCCCCAACGGCCCCAGTCAGGAATGGGAAAAACCCCAAGGGCCCTGGTCAAGAATCCACATTGATTTTGCTGGCCCTTCCACGGCCAAACGTTCCTAGTGGTTGTTGATGCATTCTCTAAATGGTTGGAGATCATACTCATGAAATCCACTACGGCCGAGCAGTAATCGCAGCCCTCGCCACCTATTTGCAACTCACGGGTTGCCGGACACTCTGGTGTCCGACAATGAGCCTCAATTCACGGCAGCCCAGTTTGAAGAATACCTGGCAGAGGAGGGCATCCGACATGCCCTCTCTGCACCTTTCCACCCTCGTCGAATGGCCTTGCAGAGCGTTCCGTCCGGAGCGCTAAGGAGGCATTGTCCAGGCTCAAGCCAGGTGACTGGCAAACAAAGATAGACTTTTCCTGGCCGTTCAGCACAGAACCCCAAGCACGGCCACGGGAAAAGCCCAGCCGAATTACTAATGGGACGGAAACTCCGATGCCCACTTGACCGTTTGAATCCCATTACACACCAGAGGGTTACAAGGGGAACTAGAAAAGACAAGGAAATGAGCATAGGCGACGGGTGTGGGCCGAAACTATGGGGCGGCCCTAGTTGGTTCGCAGGACAAATAATAAAGATAACCGGCCCAAAATCGTACGTGGTAGAGCTACCAGACAACCGAGTGTGGAGGCGCCACATAGATCAGATAAGGAAACGAATAACTGATCAAACCGAACCAAATGAAACAGATCATGACCAATACCAATTTGAATTCACAGCTGACAATGACCTGGGGGAGGCGCAAGACTTAGCTGAGGTCCCAGAGTTCCAGCGACGCCATCAGGTTCCCGAGGAAAAAAGCAGGGACAGTTTCAAAAGTAATCCAAGGCCGGATGGCCAAGAAAAAGAGTCGGCCAATAACCCGGGGCCCGTTGGCTCAGAGAAAGAGCTGGGAGGAAAACAGCCCCTCCGACCAGCTCAAAACACCACCAGAACTGAACCGCAGGTCAGAAAGAACTAGGAGACGCCCAGGTTATTTGCGTGACTACGTCGAAAAATAACATGTAAATAAGTATGTAAATAGAGGCAAAGTGTTTTCTGGGAGGGGAGGAGTGTTATGTATTCATGTTTGTACCTTTAAATATTTGAGCGGGAAATCAGCACGTTGCTGATTGGACGAAGCCTCCAGTAGAACTGTATAAAAGGAGAGGTTTTTCCCCCAGCCTGTCGCTGGGTTCATCCTATATTAAAGAGCTGTTGTCACTACCCTGGTCTCCAGCCTCGTTACTTCCCGAACTTAACAGAGCCAGAGCTGGGGGCTGGAGATACTTGCTCTTCTTCAGCCTGTCTGGCCATGGAGCCAGGGCTGGGGCCGGGAGATGCCCCCTCCTCAGCCTGTCTGGGCATGGAGCCAGGGCTGGGGCCGGGAGGCATGCTAGGACATTCTTCAGCGTTCGGAAGCAGATAAGCAGGCCCCGGCTGTGGTGAGATTGGGCGAGACACAACACTCATAACCAAATTTCTATGCCTGACAGTAGCGCATGCTGGAGTCACAGTGATGCTGGCATAGCTACATGAGAAAGCTTTGCCTAAATTAGACGGTAGCAACTAGCAATCTTCCCAGTCTCCCTTCCTCCTCTCTCCTCCCTCTGGTCACATGTTAACTTAGCAACCATTCTGCTCAGCAACAAAGTCACAGGAACAGATTACAGTCACTATATGAAGAAAGGGTGTACTGACAAAAAGACAAACTGAGACAAATGCAACAGTCCCTGTTAGAACCTTATTCCTGCATGAATTGTTGAGTACATCAGGAACAGCAAATCTATATAGTGCTAAAACTCTCATTCCCGTAACTTGAACTGGGTGAAACAATGCATCACAGGGCAACAATTTTTGAACCAAGGTACCTGTAAATAGGCTAACTTAGATGCGCATCCAAAATCCAGGACCCAAAAGGAATGAAATTTGGGGAAGTTGTGTCTGCTTCGGGGTTGCTGGTATGATGCTCATTTTGAACATTCCATGATATTTCCCAGTTTCCAGCCATTGCTGCAATCCTATGTCCCCTCCCATACATAGCAGCAGTCACTCACCTGGGAAGGGAAGATTTCTAATGCTCCCTTCCAGCTTCCTAGAAGAAATTTCAATGTGGAAGCCAGCAGGAAGTCAGAAAGCACTTCTGCTCCCACTACCTTGTTTGCTCTCCTGTGGTCATTCAGTTTCTCTGCTAAGATAAGGAAGCATCTCTGAAAAGATGGCTCAGCAAGTCAGGGGTTGTCTGGTATCACCCTAAGAACCCATGTTCAGTACAATGATAGTTACTATTGGTTAGATGTGGTAGCACTGTGGAAATAGAATTCCACATTATGTTGTAAAGATGCTCTTCTTTCTCAGAAACTGGATTCCTTCAAAAAATTTCAGCCGCAGTAAGAAATATCAGGGCAAGGAACATATAAATTGCTTTCAGGCTTAGCTCAAAAGTTTGTCTATACCACCATACTATTTTTGACAGTATCTAGCTAGATTTCGCTGTGAGCCAAAGATATGGAATTGATGGGTAATAATTTGATGTTCACATCTGTACAGTCAAAAATGACTTCTGTCATTGCTTCTTTGCTTGGGAGACTTCTAAAGAATCTGGATTTTTAGGACCATTTCCCTTAATCAAAATAGCTTTTCCAACTGACTATATGATTCATGTTCGATTTGACACACATTTACCACTGATAAAATATTCCAGTTTCAATCACATTTTTTTAGAAATAAGGAAACGCCCTCTTTAGCCATTTTCAGTCCACTAGGCTTTTGAAATATGGCTTCTTCTAATGGCATTGTTTGCATTAAAACATTTTGTAGGATTTTATTTATTCATACTCCCTCACTTGTGATTAAATTTTGTCTGGCTTACACCATGTTTTTGTCACATTCATTGATACCCACTTTGATTTACTAATTATTCAAGATCCTCCTGTTGCTTTCTATTTGTTGCAGTTTATGCTATTTCTGTTTTGCTTGTTTTCAGATCTTTATGTGAACTTCCCAGATGGCATGATGTCTTACACTTAATTTGTCTTTTTTTTTAATAATAAAAAGGTTTGTCCCTCATTGTTTCTTTCAAAACAAAGCTGATACATTTAATTGCCAAGTCTCAGCTTTGCTTGTCTAATGCTCTTGAAATTTGTAAGGCCCTTTTGGCAGTTGCATTTAGATATATTATGAAACCAAGTTTTTGCTGACTTATAGATGAGAACACAAATTATAGGATAAGCAGGCAACAAGCAGATAAAGATTGAGAATGTCTATTTTGCTTTGATGTTTTTCATCACCTCAAAACTCAATTTCATAAGTAATTTTTGATTGACTCTGAATTCACATTTAACAGCAAAGTACCTTTAGGATTAATCAGATCAGCTTTTATAGTTTCCATAAAGCTACCAACCTATCAAAATTCAAATATCAAAATACAGAGACATTGTTTCCTACCAATTTTACAAACTTTTTTTAGAAAAAGAAGAAACTCTCCTACCTTTACCAAATATTTCTCTGCAATGTTTCTTCAAGACAAGCCACATCCAGCTGTGAGACATTATGAATCAATGATATTATGACATCATTGTCATTGTTTCTACAAAACATTACTAAAAAATTAAGCTAAATATGATGTTGGCTCAGTTATAGCTCCCAGTAAACAGTGTGTTTTTCCTATTTCTATTATCATACCATGTGAACAGGAATTCATAGCTTATTGATGGGTTAGTTTTGTGCTGCAACAAATCTGTAAACAATCCACAGAGGTTCAAGGCAAGAATGCATTAGAAAGGATATGCAACAAATCAGGAATTGGCCAAATGATTACCCTGTACATCTGCCTTGTCTTTAGCTTATTCAACAAACCTTGGTTCAAATAATTCATGATTTTATTTTCATTTGTAATACAGTGTGTAAGTTGACCTTTATCAAGCTTTTGATTTCTTTGTTTGTTTGTTTGTTTTGCTTTTTTTCTCCTTGTGAGCAGAGCTCTCAGCATTTCTGATTTCCCCATTATATCATTTGTCTTCTGATTAATGAAGAAGATTAATGATTTCATTATGTTTTTTCCAAAAGGTTTTGTATTCAAAATCCAAAAGCATAGGAAAACAACAAACATTTTAAAACTCTCCAGGTGTACTTAGATGTTAGTCCTCAGGACCCTGAATGAACATGTGAAAGTGATTGAGGCAGTGATAATAAAAGCACAACACAGGTTAGAATGACCTTCCTTTGGAGGCCAGAGTAGTGTTAATAATATTTGCCTTTTGTACCAGATGAAGACCTGGTTTTAATCATTCACTTAGGATTTATGATCCATCACTGCTTCTCTGGCACTGAGACATATGTAGTATATATTTCACTTTAGTTCATTATGCATTACACTTAGTCCTATTGTTTTGTCTTAATTAATATATCCTATAATCCTTCAGAGAATGAGCAGTTTATAAATAAGTAGAGAGGTAATGCCAAGGAAAAGTGAATGTAGACACTTTGTGTTAGACTAGAGCTGAAAAATGTCTAGCCAACCCTCCTCTCTTCCGCTATCAACGGAGTATTTACCTCCTTCTTTGGTGAATACTAGTCACCTTTTTCAAACTGACTCAGAGAGAGGATAAGAAAGAAGTTCAGTTTGCTTTGTCATCTTCTCTTGGGTAAGGTATAGGGAAAAATAAATTGGCACAGGCAGCCAAGAGACAGAGGAGGAGGTGAGAAGTCACACAGCTGTCAGAAGTTGGAAATAGATTGCATTACAGCTGAGACTTCTCAAAAGATGCAGAAAATATGCAAGGAAATTGACTTCTTCAAATTTTCAGCAGTTATGCAAATTTCTTTTCCATGTTTCTAGACATGTGCTATGACTAAAGCTGCTTACCAGCATTAGCCACATTAAGCTGCCATGAAAAAAGGGACAAAAATCTCTATTTCAACGCAATGTAACAAAGTAGTTTTTCCATGAATATCCCCTGATAAGTGGAAAGGAATGCGAGTAGAGGAAGCCTAGCTTTGAGATGCATTAAAGAAGACACTTGTACAGAAGAGATATATGAATCACAAGGAAGCATTGTTCAAATTGCCAAATTTTGTATTAGTGATTATTTCAAAAATAATCCGAGATCCTGGCTTCTAGCCTGATTTCCAGGAGGAGGAGAAAGGAGATTATACAACAAAAGTATCATATTATTCTCTTTTTATTAATCTACAGTAAAAAGCCAAGAGTATGTTGAGCATTCTATCTGACTTAGTTAAATGAAATATTAATTAACATTCAAAATATCCACGCATAGTAAAGCAATAACAATAACCATATCAAAAAACAACATCTTGATTTATGATTATTTAGCTAAATAATGAAATATCGACTATCATCTTCAGACCTTTAAGCTCACCAAGCAGGGCTGGCCTAATGATATATTTTTAATCGAGGATTTTAGTGGGGGTTTTTAAGGGGATTAATCTATTTTATAATTTTTTTACTTATTAATTTTAAATTTCTCAGCTTATTGAATCAGATTTTTAATGAATATTGTATTTTAAACCTTTTTGATATTTATATTTTATTTCTGCTGAGTCTTCGGAGAAGGGCGGTATAAATATACGAAAAATAAATAAATAAATAAATAAATAAATAAATAATAAATAAATAAATAAATAAATAAATAAATAAAATAAATCCAGAGATGGTTTTGAAGGAGAAAATATGACCACATCAAACTGGAGTGAACTCATGGGACTTCCACATTAAGACATTCATGTTGTTTTAGTATGACATGTTAGGCAACTGAGCAGACTTCCTTCTGTATCAGCTGTGCCATAAGAAGAATTTTCAAACTTTCACTTTCAAGTCTAAAACACTGGAGTTCCATGCAATTTGTAGCCAATCAATTTTTCCATTTACAGGAAGCTCTTATCTTGCCTATCTTCTAAACTCAGAGCTTTCTGGCAGATAAGACTTTATCCTTTAGCCTAATTTAATCCTAGAAATCAGAAACTTACTGGTTTTAGAATCCCTTGATTTTCCCTCGTTATACAAACTTAGTCACTTTCATAAATCCACTAAAACTTTCAATTTTTCTCTACTAATATAAACAACATCCACTAACCTCTTTCCTATAATTTTGGGTGCAACTGCTGGAAAAAAGCAGTAGGCTGCAGATTGAGATATATCCAGTTAATGCCTAGATAGCTAGATAGATAAACTAAATTTTGACTTCTGGCAGACTTGCTGTTCTTATAGAGGGAGTATTATTGACTCCTGTGATTACCTGCCACTGATTCAAAGGGATCAATGTTAATAAATGTGAGAGCTGGTACAGTTCCAAGCAGACAATTCAGTCTGTTACAAAGCAAAACAATAGATATCATTCTTCTCAAACAAAAGAGATTCTAGCCCATTACATTTTGGAGTATTTAACACTACTTGCTTTGTCCTTTAGAGTATTTGCTAGTTTCACACTTGAGTAGTATCTATAAGAGCCTATATATAGGCCTGAACATATCTGACATAACATGATATATGGCCTGTTTTGGTGCTGGAAAACATAGGAAACATTATATATGTGTTAAACATGCCCGTACCTGGATTGGATATAAAGTAAGATTGAAGCAGATAAATAATACAAGATATTGTTTGGATTGCTTCCTTCCCCTTCTTACAATAGTTATGCTGTGTGTCTTTTATTTTGTTTTTCTTTTCTCTTGCAACTTCTAGAATGGAGATAAGCAGTTAATCAGAGATACAGCAACACATCAATTAAATTCCGAGCGGTATGTTCACAGTTTTAAAGATCTGTCCAACTTCTCAGGATCAATAAATGTTTCCTATCGCTATCTGGCTGGCACACCTTTACTAAGAAAAAGTAAGTAGCAGAATTCTTCCATTTTCTTAACAACAAATAGGGTTTTTATCCATTCTAAATGTCACAAAGAAAATGTGGCAGATGTAAGTTCATCAGCTTTTTAGAGGGCAATGAAAAAAGCTTCAAGTTGCCATTAAATTAATAAGCTCCTTTTCCACAGAACATAAAAAGCTTATATGCAACTCAGAAGAAGAGCTCTGTAATCTTGCTGAACTGGGGAACACCCTTTTGATCCATCTAGAATTTTACCTTTACATGGTATAAAAGTAAAAAGTCCTCAATATGAGCTCAACTCCTGGGGGACCCCTGGACTGCTTGCCAGCTGTATTGAAGTAATTTGTCATTGCTTTCTTCCAGAAGAATGTTTCATATTTTTTTTACTTTCCCTGCCTAGTTTATTTCTCTGGGGTTCATTGGTTAATTCAGGTACTAACCAGAATTAAACTTACTCAACTTCTAAGTCTAGAAAAGATGAGTCAGATGTTCTCTGTCTCTGCTGTAGTTCAGATATAGGAGAGCTCTGCCATTTCCCTTTCAAAAGTGGGATATCAAACAAATAGAGCAGCTCTGCTTTTAGAAGTTATGACATTTTTCATAGATCTGAGAATCATTTCTAATATCCCATATTCTCATTAAGCAGCCAACAGCAATTTTGCTCATATATTGCTCCCACAAACTACCTGATCATACAGGTAAATTAAGGGAGAAAAGCTAGTTTACACATTGCAATAAGTTATTTTTTTAAACCAAAAATAATTGAATCAACCTCAACTTGCTAGAATGTGCTGAGGCATAATTATGTTTCCATACCATCATGAGTATGGAATTCTAAAATTCTAAAGCAAAAGCAAACAAATCATATTTTGGCCCAGGTTGCAAAAGAAAAAAAAAATGGGGGGAGAGGGACCTACCACATCATTCCATTTCTCTCTAGGATCCAGAGATTTATAAATGGGTTTATGCAATCTGGAAGTCTAAAATGAAGCTATAATTAATAATCCATTAGTACATTGTATTGAGAAATATTTAATCCAAAAGACATATAATGCAATCAAATAATCCTTTGATAGTCCATATCAACAGTTAATAGTTTCAGACAGCATTCTTAAACAATTACAGTCCAAATGCTAACCCAGAAAACTTGAGCTGTGAACCATCTATGGGGAATGAAATTACATTGAAAAAAAGAGAATGCAAGTTCAAAGAAAGGAAGTAGTGGAATTTTAGAAGTGATCTTCTTTAATGGAACATACAGAGAATTTAGCCATAGACTGAGTAAGTAAAAGCAAGCAAGCAAAGAAATATATAAAAAGATGTGGTTTCTTGCTACAGCAGTGAAGAAGAAAAATCCTGAGGCTTATTGTTATAACAAAGAAAGAAATGTACAGAGGTAGTATTAAATTTCTTGCTACAGCAAAAAGAAAAAAAGTAAAGATTTTAAAGATGTAGCATTACATTAACATCACACACACATATTTAGATGCTAAGCAGGGAACATTTGAGCATGCTGAAGCTCACAGCTTAACTTGGAATCTGAGAATAAAAAGAGGTTGCATTCTAGGCAAAAAAGCTAGAAAAGCCTCTAATTAATGAGGAGAGAATGGGAGAAAGATAAAGAGAGAGAGAGAGAGAGAGAGAGAGAACCTTTTCTATCAGTGCTAGGTAACCTTTCCCCATACATGGACATAACCTTATCTTTCTTTCAGGGATTTCTGTCCTGAGGCACAGTGAGTGGCTACCTAAGAAAAATGGAAGAAATAAAAATGATAGAAATTAAAAGAATATCAGGAAATGATTGGTTTTGCCAGCTGAGTTCTTTTATGTCTTTTCTCCTGGCATGAACAAAGGATTACAAAAGACATTGTTAGTTCTGGCTTCTTCAAAGAACTTGTTTGGGAAGAATTCATTGTTAGGACACATTCCCAAGAAGACATTTTCCTGCTCAGTCTTTCATTGCAGTTTCAGAGTTCAACAATCTTTGTCTGCCCTTGGAATTAGGTGGCTGTTGAGGAACACCACAAATAGTTTAACTTAATACTATTTCATTTTCATTTCTGGATTACATGAGAGATGCAGTTTTCTACCAAGGTCCTCTGTTTATCTAAAGATAGAATGATAACCATATTTAAGATAACAGTTGCATTCTAGAAAGATTTAGTGTCATCAAAAACCTGTGATGATGCAAACATACAGTTGAAGTTGACAGGCATATCATCTAAAGTAAAGTTATTTATTAGATGCGATGCAAAATATGTCATAAAAATATACCATCAGCAGAGGACTCTTAATAAAAATCTGGGATCAATTTTGTCCTGATAAATCCGAACTAGCAACATCTACAGATCTCCAAAGAAATACAAACATACAATCTGTGTAACTATGCTGTATTTTAATAATGATAGCTATAGCTTAGAAATAGCCAAAACTTTGTAGAAATTAAGGGAATTCTTAATTCTTCTTTGTTTCCAGGCTCCTAAAAATAGGTTTTTGTTTGTTTGGATGAGCATGAGGAACCATCCCCAAGGTTCAGTATCCACATTCACTACATGGTAATTTTGATACAACAGCAATTGCTTTCTCTGCTTGTTCAAGAAGTGGCTTCAATTCTCCTAAAATGAGAAGGCAAAGATACTAGGGTGAAATAGAGAAGATATTATTTATAAAACTGTTGAGTTTGGTGTGTTTTTTTTAATTCATTTTATTTATTTATTTGTCAAACACAACAGTATATATAAGTATAAGCATGAAATAACCATACAAATTGGATACAATCAAAGGGAACATTAGGACAGGAACGGTAGGCACGCTGGTGCTCTTATGCACACCCTTTACAGACCTCTTAGGAATGGGGTGAGATCAATAGTAGATAGTCTTTGGTTAAAGCTTTGCGGATTTCGGGAAGAGACCACATAGTCAGGTAGTGCATTCCAGGCATTAATAACTCTGTTACTGAAGTCATATTTTCTGCAATCAAGATTGGAGCGGTTCACATTAAGTTTAAATCTATTGTGTGCTCATGTATTGTTGCGATTGAAGCTGAAGTAGTTTTCGACAGGAAGGGCATTGTAGCAGATGATTTTATGAGTTATACTCAGGTCATGCGACGGAGTTCTAAATTTTCTAAACATGCCAAGTTATACTCAGGTCATGCGACGGAGTTCTAAATTTTCTAAACCCAGGAGTTCAAGTCTGGTGGCATAAGGTATTTTGTTGTGATTAGAGGAGTGGAGAACTCCTCTTGTGAAATATTTCTGGACACGCTCAATTGTATTAATATCTGAAATGAGGTGCGGGTTCCAGACAGGCGAGCTGTATTCGAGAATTGGTCTAGCAAATGTTTTGTATGCTCTGGTTAGTAGTGTAAACTTTCTGGAGAAGAAGCTACACAAGATTAAGTTTACAACTCTTAAAGCCTTTTTGGCAATGTAGTTGCAGTGGGTTTTGGCACTTAGATCGTTTGATATGAAAACTCCAAGGTCTTTGACGGGGTGAAGGTCATCTACAAGGTAATGTCCATCAAGCTTGTATTTAGTGTTCTGATTCTTTTTTCCAATGTGTAAGACAGAGCATTTGCTGGTTGAGATTTGGAGTTGCCAAATTTTTGACCATTCTGACACAAAGTCCAGGTCTTTTTGAAGGGTAACCACATTGCTGGTAGTGTTAAATAGTTTAACATCATCGGCAAAGAGAACACAATTACTTATAATATTTATTTATTTTATTTATTTATTTATTATTATATTTGTATACCGCCCATCTCCCGAAGGACTCAGGGCGGTTCACAGTCAAAAAACAACAGGAAACATATAATAGATAAAAAACAGCTAAAAGAATAGATAGTTAAATTCGATTGATGCTCTAACTTTTAAATACAAATTTAAAACCTCATTTAAACCCCTTTTTTAAAAATCCCAATTTAAAACTACATTCAAGCTAGTCCTGCTCTTCGAAACAGCAACGTCTTCAGCTCGTGGCGGAAGGACTTGAGATCGGGGAGTTGACGAAGCCCCAGAGGGAGCTCGTTCCAGAGGGTAGGGGCCCCCACAGAGAAGGCCCTCCCCCTTGAGGTCACCAGCCGACATTGTTTAGCTGACGGTATCCGGAGGAGGCCCTCTCTGTGAGAGCGCACTGGTCGGTGAGAGGCTAATGGTGGCAGTAGGCGGTCCCATAAATATCCCGGCCCTAGGCCATGGAGCGTTTTAAAGGTGATGACAAGTACCTTGAAGTGAACCCGGAAGACCACTGGGAGCCAGTGCAGATTACGCAGGAGGGGTGTTACATGGGAGCCAAAAGGTGCTCCCTCTATCACCCGCGCAGCCGCATTCTGGACCAGTTGGAGTCTCCGGGTACACTTCAAGGGGAGCCCCATGTACAGAGCATTACAGTAGTCCAGGCGGGATGTAACAAGGGCATGAGCGACCGTGCATAAGGATCCAGAAAGGGGCGTAACTGGCATATCAGGCGAACCTGATAAAAGGCTCCCCTGGTGACGGCTATCATATGATCTTCTAAAGACAGCTGTGCATCCAGGTCTGTGTATATCTGTATATCCGTGCATAATATGGTCACAGAGGTCGCTAATATGAAGAGTGTTGGTCTTAGACGCTGCCTTGGGGGACACCGCTATTGACAGGAGCGGGATTTGATAGGGCATTGCCTATTTTGACCACTTGTTGTCTTTTTGACAGGAACGCTGTTATCCAATTATGGAGGGGTCCGGAAATGCCGTAGGATTTTAGATTTAGAAGAAGTTTGTCATATACCACTGAGTCAAAAGCTTTACAGAAGTCTATATAAATTGCATCTATTGCTTTGCCCTGATCAAGATTTGTAGTCCATATGTTTTTGCAGTGAAGAAGTTGTAAATTACAGGATATTTTTTTTCTGAAACCAAATTGTTTATTAGAGAGTAGGCTGTTTGTTTCAAGGTGGAGGGTGATGAATTCAAAGTGCCAAAATTATGTATCCCAAGCAATTTTGAAAGCCAATTCAAAATTTATTCTAACATGAACCCAGATAGACTTAAATACAGTTAAATCAATGGAAGAGCTACAGTAGCACAGTGGTTAGAGTGCAGTACTGCAGACTACTTCTGCTGATCACTGGCTGCCAGCAATTTGGCAGATCGAATCTCACCAGGCTCAAGGTTGACTCAGCCTTCCATCCTTCCAAGGTGGGTAAAACGAGGACCTAGATTGTTGGGGTCAATATGAAGGGTTGTTTCAAAAGCAGCCAAAGCAAAAAGGGAAACATTTCTTGGTTACGTTTTTATTTTCCAGATCATTAGTTATGCATAACAACTAAATTTGCTTTTATTGCTCAGTTCTATAGAGCTTAAATATTGTTTTTATTTTTGTTATTATTCTTCAGGATATCTTACCATTGGACTATCTTCAGTCAAACGGAAAAAAGGGAATTATTTGCTGGAGACAATCAAATCCATATTTGAACAGTCAAGTTATGAAGAACTGAAAGAAATTGCTGTGGTCGTACATCTGGCAGAATTTGACTCCACCTGGTGTGATAGCATGGTTCAAGATATTTCACAGAAATTTGCCCATCATGTAATTGCTGGCAGATTAATGGTAATCCATACACCAGAGGAATATTATCCAGCTTTGGATGGACTTAAGAGAAATTACAATGATCCAGAAGACCGGGTGAAATTTCGCTCCAAGCAAAATGTAGATTATGCATTCTTGCTTAACTTTTGCGCTAACCTTTCTGATTATTATGTAATGTTAGAGGATGATGTTAGATGTGCAAAAAACTTCTTGACTGTTATTAAGAAAGTCATAACTTCACGAGAGGGAACCTACTGGGTAACTTTAGAATTTTCCAAGTTGGGGTACATTGGGAAATTGTATCATTCCCATGATCTCCCTCGTCTGGCTCATTTTTTATTGATGTTCTACCAGGAAATGCCTTGTGATTGGTTGCTGATACATTTCCGTGGGCTGTTGGCTCAAAAGGATGTCATACGTTTCAAACCATCCCTTTTTCAGCACATGGGATATTACTCATCTTACAAAGGAGCTGAAAATAAATTAAAAGATGATGACTTTGAAGAGGATTCATTTGACCTTCCAGATAACCCTCCTGCCAACTTGCATACCAATATGAATGTATTTGAAAATTATGAGGCGAGCAAGGCATATAGTAGTGTGGATGAATATTTCTGGGCAAAAGCACCCTCAACTGGAGATTTTTATGTTGTGGTCTTTGATAGGCCTTTTAAAATTAACAAAATCAAAGTTGTCACTGGTACTGAAGATAGACAAAATGATGTTTTGCATCATGGTGCTCTGGAAGTTGGAGAAAAAACTGTTGGGGGCAAAAAGGAAAGGCAATGTACTACCTTCTTGAGACTAGGAGAATTTAAAAATGGAAATTTGGAAATCACAGATGTGGAGCACAAAGTTCTTTTTGATATTAACTGCATGAGAATACTTGTTACCAAAAGCCAAAAAGAATGGTTGATCATTAGAAGCATTAGCATATGGATTTCACAGCTACCAAGTCAATAAGGAAAATCAGCAGTGGAAGCATATACCCTTGCCTAAATCCAATGAAATAGTGCCATGAAATGACTTTTTTCCCCCCAATCTTTTTGCTACAGATACTGGCAATCTGGGAAATCACAAAACAAATAAAAGCAATCTAGTTTTTACTAGTTCAGTGAGGCAATATTCAAGTATTACTTTGTTGGAATGTCTGAGTTTTACAGAATGTATAAACAAGTTTTGTCCATCACTCAAACACAGATCCACTTCTTTGTTGTTTTCTTCTCTTTGGGAAGGACTGGTTGTGTTTTTGACATCATACAATTTACGGATTTTGTGGGCTCATGCCCATCAATTGTCAAAGGAATTTAACTCCCTCATATTCATGTACAAATTAAAAATGTGGTGGTGGTTTGTAATTGTACAGTGGTTGGTGGCTTGTTTTGAGATAATTTTGATAAAGAAGACCTATTAATACAGCTGATGTTCTCTACGTGAGCATTGTAAAAAAGATATGTTGAAATTACATTTGAGATTACACATTTGGTTATAAATCTGTACTTATCCTGTAAACTGCAGTAAGTGTATCCACTGTTCTTGAATTATCAACAAACATTACTTGTTCTAGTCAGATTTATTACTTAGAATTGATGGGGTAACTGAATTTCATCTCTCTTTAATTTTCACTTTTCATTGTTCAAACCAGATTGATACCATTATGTGAAATATTATTCAAGGTTTTACACAAAACTATGATTTTTGCATTTGGGTAGAATGCAAGTGATTTTAGTAAGCTGAACATAAACCGGCAAGAATATTAAGAATTATGTTTTATGTGAGGTCACAATGAATTCTACCCATGATTTGTTATGTACACATATTCCCAGGAATATAAACTAAAGCTCTTTAGAGCTGCCATACAAATATGGGACCTCTCTTTCAGTAAATGAAATAGAACAAAATACTCAAAAAAAAATTAAACACAAGTTAGCATGATAAAGTATATGAATATAAAAATCTGCCTTATATTGACTACACTCCACCTTTTTATCTTTAGTGATAATATTTCAATCACCACTTTTCTGTAACTGCAGAACTTAAGAGCCCCAGTTCTATTTCAGCCTTGACCAAGCACAAACCTGCTTAGATTCAACAATACTATGTGATGTCTGTGAAGCCATGCTCCAGCTTTTATTGCCAATGATTTAGGCCAATGTTGTCACCAGCCACCCTAGTCAAACTCCTTTAGAACTGGAAATATTATAGATTAATGTTAGAAAGGTATATTTTTCCCCACAAAACGTGCTATGGTGCTGAGCTATAATTTCTCTCGATAGAATTTGCTGTCAAGGAGTCCAAGAACACCAATCTACAATCTCATGTATTGGGAATGGTTTATCAAATAAGCACCCTGCTTACAATGGATTCCTGCCAATTTCTGCATTATCACAAATACATAAAAGTGCTGTTGCATAGTTTCATTCCATTTCAATATGTCTTATAATATTTTATGCCCTGAACCTTTCTCGCAAACTATTAATAGGAAAATGTATGGATGGTTGCATTTTTCATTATACTATCTGTTACGCAAAATATTTCTCATGGTTCACCCAGCCATCCAACTCCATGTCCTCTTTTGTATAGAATTTTTGGTATTGCCCAATTTCCACAAAACAAGGTTTATTTGAATCTTGAGAATTCCATTTTTTCCTCCAATGTTTAATTCATGGAATGTATAATTTATTTTGCATCTTTGACCATAATCTTTTGTACACAGTGACCATCTTTTCTGCTACAAGGAAACTTGTGCTTCTTTTATCAGACTTTCTTGATGTGCCTTAAGGCTATTTGTTTGTCCTTATATTGACTGACATCCTTTATTTCATGTAATTATATTTCCCTGTTTGTCTGATGCCCTTAACTTTTTTATTTTCTGTGGTTTCTGTGATTTTTCATGTGACATATTTCATTACTCTATATATGCATTCCCATTGTACAAGGGCGGGGGGGCGGTAAATAACTGCTATGGCTATCAGGTCAGGTAGAAAATTTCCAATTTTTTGCTTAAGGGCTGTCTGTGAAAGAATTCCCTTTCGAATAAGGAAAAAAATAGGAGTGTCTTGATTTTATGCTATGGAATTGCTAGAGTAATCCTTATACCTCTTCCAAATCTTTTTGAGTTATCTTTCATATATAAGCTTAACATCTTTCTTTAAACCTCCCATTCCCAAAACACATACACAAACTCTAGTGATATTTCATACTACTAAGCTAGAAGTAGTTGTCATTGTGCACAGACTGTGAAATTGGCATTTCTGAAGCCTTATGTTGGAGGTGATGTTCATTGTGATAACTGATGTCAATTGTGACAGTAGCAGTGATAAATCGCTATGGAAACAACTGTAAAGAATTTCCAATCTCATATTGATCTAGCTGACAAAATGGAAAGTAGTCTTCCTTGAAATGTAAGTCTTTTTAGTTTATGCTACTCTACAAAGAGAAAAAAATGTTTAGCATTTCAACAAATGAAGTTATATGCCCAGGTGTAAATATCATATTTGAATATACCTAAGAAAAAAACTCTATCCCTCTTATCAGAAAGAATTAAAATCTCTTTCAAAGTTCCATATTCTCAATCAACTGACAGGGTTTGGAGATCTCATGATAGAGGTAGGTTCTACCCTCGCCGTAACTTACCATGACAGCTGGCCATGTTATGTATATACTTGATCTTCATTGAGTCTTTTTTCCTATTCCATTGTTGCTGTCATAGAAACAAATTGCAGAGGGGGGGGAGAGGGAGAGAGAGAGAGAAATATTGTACAACTTCAAGTATTGAAATAATTACAAGATGATAGATAGATAGATAGATAGATAGATAGATAGATAGATAGATAGATGGATGGATGGATGGATGGATGGATGGATGGATGGATGGATGGATGATAGCTGGAAAGAAAAAGAAAAAGAGAAAGAAAGAAAGAGAAAAGAAAGAGAGAGAAAGAGAAAGAAAGAAAGAAAGAAAGAAAGAAAGAAAGAAAGAAAGAAAGAAAGAAAGAAAGAAAGAAAGAAAGAAAGAAAGAGAAAGAAATTGATGACAGACATACAGGCAGGCAGTTACTCACTTGAATGAAATATATTACCTGATTACTTCAAATGCTTAACCATACTTTCAATGGAGCATCATCCAGGTGTGGAATAGGAACAATTTTCCTCTCCTACTCCACTTCCCCTAATCAATATTAGAATTCTTCTAATATTTTGTGCATTTGAATCCTAACCTCTGAAGTCCAGTCTTTTGCTTAGTGTCACCCCTTATTTTTTGCTTTAAAAATACCCAAATATGGAACACAGGATAAATGTGTTTATATGTTAGCAGTAGCAATATCAGAAATGTTCTATGTGTGAACTGTTCTATACAAAGAACTTTAAGCCTGGCGGACTTCAACTCCCAGAGTTCCCCAGCCAGGTTTGTTCCAGGCTTAAAGTTGCCAAGGTTGGAGACCCCTGGGCTAGACCATTCCCTATTGGGATTTCTTCAACTGTTTCATACTACTAAATTATTGCAAACATCAACCATTGGAAAATCAGTGAGATGATTATTTTTTATTAACCAAATGGCCAGTAAGATAATCTAAGAAAAGAGGATATGACAAATTAAAAGAGAACTATGATGATTTGTGATTGTTTTTACAATTAAATGCACATCCAGATTAAAAAACATCCTACAATTATACAGCCTGTCTACTCTTGCCCAACTTTCTTTCACATGCATAAGAACTTTTCTTTTTTTTCTCTTCCCCTCCTCACTTTCTCTCAAATACATTAAAATACATGGTATTTGGATGAGCCTCGCTGTAATGTTACTGTCCCCCAGATTTCATCCCACTGGTTGTCAAGAAAGTACAGCTACTGAGTTTGGATAATCAAAATATGGATGACTGAAAATGGCAGCAAAAAGATGTTTAATTTTTGAAGTTATCTATAGGTAGTCCTCAACTTACAACTGTTTATTTAGTGACCATTTGAAAAAAGTCACCTGTGACCGTTTTTCACACTTATAATCATTGATGCATCCCATGGTCACATGATCAAAATTCAGACTCTTGGCAACTGGATCATATTTATGACTGTTGCAGTGTCCAGGAGTTGTGGGATCACCTTTTGTAACCTTCTGATAAGCAAACTCAATAGGGAAGCCAGATTCACTTAACAACCATGTTACTAACTTAACACTTGCAGTAATTCACTTAACAACTGTGGCAAGAAAAGTCGTAAAATGAAGTAAAACTCACTTAACAAATGTTTCACTTAGCAACAGAAATTTTGGGCTCAACTGTGCTTGTAAGTCAAGGACTATCTGTACTAGCCAGTAATATTTTTGCAGTCTAGGTCTGGCAGATGGAAGATTGCACTAGGTCAGGGGTCTCCAACCTTGGCAACTTTAAGACTTGTGGACTTCAACTCCCAGAATTCCCCAGCCAGCAAAGCAAAGTCTTAAAGCTGCCAAAGTTAGAGACCCCTACACTAGATCACAGGTGTTAAACGCACGGCGTCACGTTGCCGTCACCTGACGTATTCTGACATTTTTCCCCTTCATGGAGCTGGGGAGGGCATGGCCTGCATGTGATGCATCCAGCCCAGGGGCCGCCATTTTGATACCCCTGCACTATACAAAACTATTGACAAAGGTGGATATGACAGAGGGTAGAGATGGACAGAGCAAAATTATCCAGACACTCCAGCATAAATCTTGACATCTGCCCATCATTTTAATGTGATTTACTTCTGTATTGATTCCCAGACTGAGTCAGATTTATGAACTGCATTAAACAATGAAACAGCATGACTTCACAGGCTACAGATCATAATTTAACTACTTTAGGAAACACAGAAATTACCTTATTAGGGTTTAACATATTGATCCATTAAGTTGATACCATCTATGCTGATTGGCAATATCTCTCTAAGGTTTCAGAGATGAATATTTCCTATATCTATATCAAGATGGTAGGAACTGAGACTGGAACATTAGGCTTTCAAATTATATTTTTGTCAAAAAAAGGATGGTCCATTACATATTATACTTTGCCACGTTATGGAATGCATATTATCTACATTATCCCAATTCAGTAGCCCTATGACAAGTAGCTGCAATTTTTTTATGCAGCTGCACATTTCCTAGTAAGATAAACAGATGGACAAATTTTTACCTTCTTTTTAGATTCTTGCAAGGCTTTTCATATTTCAGAGGGATACAGGTAGTCTTTGACATACAGCAGTTCATTTAATGACCGTTCGAAGTTACAGCATCACTGAAAGAAGTGACTTATGACCATTTTTCACGCTTACAATCATTGCAGCATCCCCTTGGTCATGTGATCAAAATTACAATGCTTAGCAACTGACTCCTATTTTCGACCGCTCATGTGATCACCTTTTGCGACCTTCTGACAAGCAAAGTCAATGGGGAAACAGATTCACTTAATGGCCAAGTTACCAAATTAACAACTGCAGTGATTTTCTTAACAAATGCGGCCAGAAAAGTTGTAAAATGGGGCAAAATTCACTTAACAAATTTCTCACTTAACATAAATTTTAGGCTCAATTGTGGTCATAAGTGAAAGACTACCTGTACAAATGTTTAATAAGATTTTAAGATTTAAATGTTATCATATTATGTGCTTCTTGTGATTTGTGATTTAAAAACATGAACATAATATCTAAATGAGTTCTGTGTCCATTAGAAAAAAAAATCTTCCTAAAGGATTTCCAAGCTGAGAGATTGGTGTGTTTTTCTCTCCTCGGGGTATAATTAGGTCCCAATAGTCAACTCATGAAAGGTAGCACAATAAATTCTTGTATTGGTCCTCTTAGGAATGCAGTCACCATCCATAATTGGAAAAATTGGTGCCATTGGCATTGCGATGATTAAAATTTACGATAAAGGAATGTCTGTACAGTCATGCCAACAGGGAAAGAAGTCAAATTCTGCATTGCACATGCCAGTAAGGCTCTTTCAAAAGGACAGATTATTCATGTGGCTGCCAGACGTAGTAGGCCAATAGCTTTCTTGAATCATAAATCAAACTAACTTTAGATGTGGCTTGGCAAAAAAAAAAAAAAAAAGTGGCTATTTAAAGCACAAAGTTCCACAAAATAAATGATCCAACAAACAGCCCTGGAAAATGCACAAAAGTTTCTCCTTCTCAAAGAGAAGAGCCTTTGTTTAAATTTCTTCTATTTCCTTAGCAACCATCCATGTCACTAATCCCTAGGAAAACAGGATATCTGAAGTACCTCCTGAAGCTCAGTTTCAAATGCTGATGTGATTTGTGCCAATTAAAACACCCTTTGAACATATCAACATATACTTTAAAAACGTATTTGTTTTCCAAGTTCTATTTTATAATTCTCCTATGACGGAAGACACAAATCTTAAGGATACATTTCTTCATTTTTATTTCTCTTAATGTCAAATATTAGTGACAAAGAATCTGATCACAGAATACTGAATCCCTAACAGTTAGAAAATGAGAAGGAGGTGTTGAAAACTGACCTATGTTTATATCCCAAGCACAGTCTGAATCAGCACAAACAGTACATGCAACATTTCAAGATATAAGTTATCAGTTTAATCAAAGTCATTTGTGATTTAGAGACTTTGTTGTGAACTGGATGTTCTATTCTTGCAACAATTTTGTCACTGTCTGTATATCATCTATGTCAGTAATTTATTCGTTCACTGCTGGAAATAATATACTGTATAATTTTGGGTACCTCACTGTAACTTGTTATGTTTTACAGCTAGTAAAGAACAGAAGCAGATTTCGTCTTTAAGGAGTTGGTGTCAGTGAGGTAATTAGGAACTCAATTTGATGCAAAACATTGACTTGGAAGTGATTCATTGCTCTTAGAAATATTGATTTCTATCAGTTGTCACAAAGTATTGCAAAAAATTGAACTTTGAAGTGGGTTATTTAATATAACTGTTAAAAAAGATTTAATATATTAACTTGTGTTAATCAATGGTATGCACAAAAGAAAGCAAGAAACTTTGTCCTAAACTTGGAATAAATTGCCCCAATTGGATATTTCTTTGGAATGTTTTGATTTGGCTGGGGTTGGTTGGTTGGGTTGGTTGTTTTTTGAAAATTATTGTAGCTAATGACCAGTTTAGTATGTATCCACCACACTCCCACTCAATGATTCACATGAGAGCAAACACAACTGCCAGTCAGTTCAGCTAGCAAAAATATAGTTTGAAGTTTATTTGTTAATATTAGCTAATGTCAAAATTGCTAAGTGGCAAAACAGATAGAAAGCAAGGAAGAGACAATTGGCAAGACATACAAGGGCGAAGGACTTTGCAAGGACAATCTGTATTCTCAGTTCTATCTGTTAAAGGAAATAATTGCTCACTGTCACTCATGTCTTGTTCACTTGGTCAATGCACTCTACATGGGGCTCCTCTGAAGACTATCAGGAAGCTTCTGGTTGATGGAGAATGTGGCAATGCAGGAAGATATGTATGCCTTTAGAATAGCACACATTATACCTCCACTGCAAGAGCTACATTTGCTGCCAGTTTGCTTCTGGGTCCAATTCAAGGTGCTGACTTGGACCATCAAGGCATGGGTTTAGGTTACTGTGTAACTGCCTCTTCCCAGTGACACCTGCCCATCCTATCAGATCCGAGAGAATAACTGCTGTGGCTCCCATCAAATAAGGAGTTAGATTTGGTGGGACCAGAAGATGGGCTTTTTTTCTCATGGTACCCACTCTGTGGTCCCCCCACCCCTGAACACTTGGCTGTTCTCTGCTCATTCCCTGACACCCTTCCAGAAATCCCTGAGCACTTGGCTGTTTCAACAGGTGCCTGGGGTGTCAGGGAATGATTCTCTGCTGAAGTGGTTCTACTGTTCATAACATTCAATGTTCTTGCCTAGGCTTTTTAAAATAATGACATCTATATTTTTAAATCACATCTATTTTAATATTATTTATGGTTTTATTGTATGTCACCCATAGTCACATTCTGTGAGATGAGTGGCCATATGAATATGATCGTTAAATGAATAAATAAATATTCTTTCAGATCCAATGGAAACAATACTGTAGAAAACACATTCAGACTTGCAAGATTCTGCTACTCTTGCTGTTACAATTAATGTAACATTAATTATTGTCTGTCTTAATTAATTCTCATCTGTCTGGAACCCACACTGCATATTGGACATAAATACAATAGAGAGAGTCCAGAGATATTTTATGAGAAGAGTCCTCCACTCCTCTACCTGCAATAAAATACCTTATGCCACCAGACTCCAAATTTTGGGCTTAGACAATTTAGAACTACACCGACTTCAGTCTGACCTAAGCATAGTACATAAAATTATCTACCACAATGTCCTTACCTGTCAATGACTACTTCAGCTTCAACCACAACAATACATGAGCAAATAATAGATACAAATTCAAGGTAAACCACTCCAAATTCGATTGCAGAAAATATGACTTCAGTAAAAGGGTAGTCAATGCCTGGAATACACTACCTGACTCTGTAGTTTCTTCCCCAAACCCCCAAAACTTTAACCTTAAACTGTCTACTGTTGACTTTACCCCATTCCTAAGAGGTCTGAAAGGGGCGTGCATAAGAGCACCTGCGTGCCTACAGTCCCTGTCCTAATATTCCTTTTTATTTACTCTTTTCATGTATCCAAATTATGTTTATACTTTTACCTGTTATCTTATATATTATTGACAAAATAAAAAAATAAGATAAATAAAATAATGTAGTTCCAACATATAGGACATCGGTTTCTTTTTCTGGCCTGATTTGTAGGGCTGACAAATGCTGTGGATAGTTAGTATGGGCAGTTTGAAAAGGAGCACCTTTAGCTATCTAGTTTTAACCCTTTTATATACATAAAAATGCATAATAGAGAAGGAAAGCAGAAATTGGCTGATCCCTCCTCTGTTCTGCATCATGAAGCAAAGCATTTTCTAGGCAGAAATGCTGTATCCACCAGTTCTGATAGAACAACTTAAAATGGAACAATGGGAAAGCAAAATAAGTTCCTTTCTGCTTAATTTGTCCTCTTAGACCTCAAAAACAGATGATTGCTAGTCCATTCCAAATGCTATTTATCATCAAACTATTTTTAAAAATGGCAGCAGGAATTTTTGTTTAAAAAAATGAAGAACATTTTTACTATTTTTATAATAAATTGTGGAAGCAATTTGCTACCTGCTTTCACAAAGGGACCCTGAAGTAGTGGAACAAAAAAGCAACAACAATCGATTTACTTGAACAGCACAGTCTATAAATAATATAATAACAGCAAATATATATTTCTGTGGTAATTGGCCTGAAGTCCTTAATCCACACACTTGCACTCTTTGACCCCGCTTGCAGAACTCAATAAGCAACAAACCAAGGGAGGTTTTACATTTGGCAACCCATGTTCTCAATAGCATATTGGTTATTTATAATGTCCACATATTTCACAGTTAGCAACCTGCTTGCGATCTCAATAAACAAAGCACTTCATTTTTGCAAAGCTTGACAGCAGATCAACTCTAACTTAATGCATGTGCACTATTCACATTTGGCCACCTGCCTGTAAAAAAAAAAAGCATAAAACACATGTAACACAGAGAGACGTTCCTTATTTGACTTTTCCTCACCCCCACCTCTCCACCTCTAAATTAGATCCAAATAAAGGCAGCACAAGTAAAACCAGCTGCTACTGCACTCTCCATATTTCAATGGTGAGTGTGTGTGTGTGAGGCACAACATTCTCCAAATGGCCACTTCATATCTCGAATGCTGAAGGTATGGTCAGTAGAGCGCATTTACTTATCTGGAAGTAAAATGTAGGAATAAGAAGTACCACTTTCATTCATTGGATCCTGCAGGACAGAGATTTTAGTCTCTGTTCTACGGAATTAGGAAAGTGGATTTTCCATATTTATTTTATATTTGTTCTTATTTATTTTAAAACTTCATCAAATTTAACCCTCTCCCCCCACACATTTATTTATTTATTTATTTATTTATTTCGATTTTTATACCGCCCTTCTCCCGGAGGACTCAGGGTGGTGTACAGCCAAGTAAAAATTCAATATATAAACATTAAAAAGAAGTTAAAAAGAAATATTATAATGTGGCCGAAATTTTAAAACCATTTAAAATCTTAAAACATAAATACCCCAATAAAATTTCAATCCAGTCCCGCTTGAATAAATAGGTGCGTTTTCAGCTCACGCCGAAAGTAACCAATACTAAAAGGTTACTCCCCCCATTAATATGCTTGATTAATTTCCCAAAATCCAGATAATAAATATTAGAGGAGTGGGCAAAGATGAGGCAGACAGGCAGGCATCAACATCAGTCTTTATTAACCAGCACAACAGGCGCTGAACAAGAACAATCAGACATCAACAACAGAACTCCGAGCGAGCCTTCTGACAGATTTTATTTATTTATATTTATTTATTTTTCAAATTTATATACCGCCCTATCTCGCTAAGGACTCAGGGCGGTTCACAGGCAGTTCAAATACATATAAATACAGATTAAAAAACAATTAAAAAACTTATTCTATTGCCCCAAATTTAAAATAGTATAAATAATAAAAACCCCTTAAAACCTATAACTTTAAAATCTAATCCAGTCCCGCGCAGATAAATAAGTGTGTTTTAAGCTCGCGACGAAAGGTTCGGAGGTCCGGAAGTTGGCGAAGTCCTGGAGGGAGTTCGTTCCAGAGGGTGGGAGCCCCCACAGAGAAGGCCCTTCCCCTGGATCTTATATACCCGGCTGTCAGAAGGCTGTGCCAATAGCTGCGCCTCGGATTTCCTGCTTCCTAGCTGGCTCGCATCTTAGCCAATCAGCAGCCATCTGCAGTTGGCAAGGCTTGAGCCGGCTGTGTGAGTCCGAGGACTCTACACCAGATATTTATCATTCAGATTTTGAATCGTAGTATTTAAGCAAGAGAACATGGCTGTCTAGGTTTCTAAAGATATAATAAGATTTGTAGTTATGAGTATATATCTGAAATATCTCTGTGGACTCAGATTGTTCTAATTGTGAAGCCCCAGAGAAATCAAAAGATCCAGGTCAGGGTTGTCAAACTCAAGGCCTGGGAGCCAGAGCCGGCTTGTGTGGTGCTTAGATTTGGCTTGTGGGGCTGCCCTAGAAACAGCAAAGGACCGCCCCATGGTGCCTTTGCCAGCAAAAACAGAGCTCAGGAAAGCCACATGTGGCCCTCCCAGGCTCCGTTTTCGGCTGTAATTGCCTCTTGCCACCTTCTGCCAGTGAAAATGGATCATGTGGTCCCCTGAACCCAGTTTTCACTGGCAGAGGGCAGCAGGAGGCTGTCACAGCTGAAAATGGAGCTCTCGAGTCCGTTTTTGCTGGCAGAGTGCTTGGGCCACCACAGACACCCCTGACATTCGTGATGTCAAGCTGGCCATGCCCAACCTGGCCATGCCCACCCCAGCCTTCAAGGCAGGGGTGAAATCTAAAAAAATTTCCCTACCAGTTCTGTGGGCCTGGCTTAATTGGTGGGCATGGCTTGTTGGTCAGATGACTGGGTGGGCATGGCCAATAACAAAAAATAATAAAAATAGTAAAGTATACAAAACAATAAGAGGTACCAAAAACCAACTTTCACACTTTACACACACACAACACAACTGACTCTCTCTCTCTCACACACACACACACACACACACACACAAAATGCCACATACAGCTTTGTGAGATTTTGTGTGTTTGTGTAGTTAGAGTGAAACACTACAGAAACACACCAAATTTCAGAAAGCTGCAAAAATATTTTATTTTATTTTATTATTTATTTATTTATTTTAGATCAGGGGTCTCCAACCTTAGTAACTTTAAGGTTTGTGGACTTCAACTCCCAGTTCCTCAGTCAGCAAAACAGGCAGATTCAGTTGCTCACGAGAAGATGGATTTTAGGCAGGCATAGTCAGTTGCAAGCTGATGCAACTGATTACAGTAGCTGAGGTAAAGCATGGCTTGCCAGCCCGAAAGGAGCAGTAATTATAGGTAAGTGAGGGGGCATTGGGTGGGCATGGGTGGGAGCTCTTGTAAGTGGGGGCTGTTAAAAATATTTTAAAAGCCTGTGAGGATCAGGAAACTCATCTGGGATCGCCAGAGGAAAAAAAGATTTTAAAACTTCCTCTGACAATCTCAGCTGAAGTTGCCTCATAGCAGCCCAGAACCTCTTAAAATAATTGTTTTAACAAGCTCTTCGGCTGAAGAGGTTGTTAAAAAAAAACTTTTAAAGGGTTCTGCCGATGTCAGCTGAATTCTCAAAAGCTTTTTTTTTACTTTTAAAGGCATATTTTTGGCTGAAGAAAAACTGCTTTTAAAAGTAAAAAACAAAACCTCTGCTGATGGTGTGGCTCAGCAGAGGCAGGGGGCGGGGCCAGGGATTTTTGCTACCGGTCATCCAACCCACCAGCCACCATCACTACCGGATCGGGCGAGCCAGTCCAAAGTGGGAGCATCTCACCCCTGCTCCAAGGTCAAATACAACCCTCAATGAAATCGAGTTTGACACCCCTGATCCAGGCAGTTCAAATTGGTATAAAGATTTATTGCAACCTTAAGCTCTCGACAAGAATCTGAACTACTAATGTCCAAAGTATATTGGTGGCAAATAAGAATCAAAGGAATTCAAGGTGCGCTGGACATAGATCTCTTGTGAGTGCAAAGGGACTCATGACTGGTGATGCGTTTGATCTCTCCCCCCAGGCTGCGGACCCCTCCCTCAGCCTGGCCATCTTCTACACTAATGTTCTAAAATTTACCATTTATTCAGCTACTATGTAACTGAAGCCCAGCATGTGTCAGCATCTGGGTTTATCTTTCATTTCAGTGAAGGATCCTCATCTCTACTTGTTCTTGTTAAGTTCTGGAAGTAACGAGGCTGGAGACCAGGGTAGTGACAACAGCTCTTTAATATAGGGTGAACCCAGCAACAGGCTGGGGGAAAAACCTCTCCTTTTATACAGTTCTGCTGGAGGCTTCGTCCAATCAGCAACGTGCTGATTTCCCGCTCAAATATTTAAAGGTACAAACATGAATACATAACACTCCTCCCCTCCCAGAAAACACTTTGCCTCTATTTACATTTTATTTACATGTCCTTATTCGACGTAGTCACGCAAATAACCTGGGCGTCTCCTAGTTCTTTCAGACCTGCGCGGTTCAGTTCTGGGTGGTGTTTTGAGCTGGTCGGAGGGGCTGTTTTCTCCTCCCAGCTCTTTCTCTAGGCCAACGGGCCCTGGATTACTTGCAGACTCTTTTTCTTGGCCATCCGGCCTTGGATTACTTTTGTGATTTTCCTTGCCGATTCCCTCGGGAACCTGATGGCGTCGCTGGACCTCCGGGACCTCAGCTAAGTCTTGCGCCTCCGGGTTATGGTCAGCTGTGGGTTCAAATAAGGATTGGTCACTATCTGTCTCGTTTGGTTCGGGTTGCTCTGTTATTCGTTTCCTTATCTGATCTATGTGGCGCCTCCATACTCGGTTGTCTTGTAACTCGACCAAGTATGACTTTGGACCGGTCGCTTTTATGATTTGCCCTGCGAGCCAACTTGGGCCATCCCCATAGTTGCGGGCCCACACTCTGTCGCCTATACCCATTCCTCTCATTTTTTCTATTTCCCCCTGGTAACCCTCTGGTGTGTAATGGGGATTCAAACGGTCAAGTGGGCACCGGAGTTTCCGTCCCATCAAGAGTTCGGCTGGGCTTCTGCCTGTAGCAGTGCTTGGGGTTCTGTGCTGATGGCCAGAAAGAAATCTACCTTTGTTTGCCAGTCACCTGGCTTGAGCCTGGACAATGCCTCCTTAGCGCTCCGGACGGAACGCTCTGCAAGGCCATTCGACGCAGGGTGGAAAGGCGCAGAGAGGGCATGTCGGATGCCCTCCTCTGCCAAGTATTCCTCAAACTGGGCTGCCGTGAATTGCGGACCATTGTCGGACACCAGAGTGTCAGGCAACCCGTGGGTTGCGAATAGGTGGCGCAGGGCTGTGATTACTGCCTCGGCTGTCGTGGATTTCATGAGTATGATCTCCAACCATTTAGAGAAAGCGTCGACAACCACTAGGAAGGTTTGGCTGTGGAAGGGCCAGCAAAATCAATGTGGATTCTTGACCAGGGCCCTTGGGGTTTTCCCATTCCCTGACTGGGGCCGTTGGTGGTAGAGGTCTGGACTCTTGGCAAGCCTGGCATTTCCCTACCCTCTCAGCAATTTCTGAATCCATGAGTGGCCACCACACATAGCTTCTTGCTAGCCCCTTCATCCTTACGATCCCTGGGTGACCCTCGTGGAGGAGGTCCAATACCTTTTCCCTTAATTTATCCGGAATCACCACACGATCACCCCATAATAGGCACCCCCCTTGAGCCGAGAGCTCATCACGCTTTTTAACAAATTCCTTAAACCTTTCGCCCGGCGCAGCGGGCCACCCTCTTTGTACCCATCCGAGTACAGTCCTTATCACAATGTCCCGGTATGATGCCCGAGCCACCTCCTTAGAGGTGACTGGGCCTGAGTCCAAAGAGTCAATCAACAGGACAGGCGTCCCCGGGGTGGGGTCTTCGATCGCCTCTGGTAGTGGGCATCTGCTTAAAGCGTCCGCATGCCCCACTTCTTTTCCTGGCCGATGCTGCAGCTTGTACGAATAAGCGGCTAAGAAAATAGTCCATCGAGTCAATCGTGGCGAAAGTGCCACAGGCGTTGGCGATCTCCTGCCAGTATTCCTAACAGCGGTCTGTGGTCAGTCACAATTTCAAAATCCCGCCCAAATACATATTCGTGGAATTTCTTCACCCCTGACACAATTGCTAGCGCTTCTTTATCTAACTGACTATAGTTCCTTTCTGGGGGGGACATTGTTCTAGAGTAGAAGGCTATAGGGGCTTCTGTGCTGTTTGGGAGTCTGTGGCTGAGCACAGCCCCCACCCCGTAAGGGGAGGGATCGCAAACCAGCACTAGAGGCAATGAGTTATGATATTGGATGAGCAGGCTATCGCTTGAAAGCAGGTTTTTCACTGTTTCAAAAGCCCTACTTTCCGACTTTCCCCAAGACCAAACAGTATTTTTTCCTAGAAGTTTGTGCAGCGGTTCAGCAACGGTCGCTTTGTTTTTTAAAAAAACCGCGTAAAAATTCACTAACCCCAGGAATGCCTGCAGCTCTGCTTTGTTTTTGGGCGCTGGGGCCTTTCTGATTGCCTTGACTTTGCTCTCAGTGGGGTGAATTCCCTTCTTGTCTATACGGTAGCCCAAGAATTCGACGGACTCGACCCCTATCTGGCATTTGTTTGCTTTACCTTTAGTCCGGCTGCCGGAAAATGCCCAGAACCTTTCTTAATCGCTCCCCAGTTCCTCTCGTTTTCCGCTGATATTAAGACATCATCAGTAGGAACTACCCTGGGAGCCCTTGCAGGAGTCGTTCCATTAAGTTTTGGAACAACCCCGGTGCCACACTCACCCCAAATTGTAGTCGGGTGCATCTGAAGGCACCCCTGTGAGTTACAATCGTTTGGGCTTCAGCTGTGTTGGCGTCTACGGGCAGTTGTTGGTAGGCTTGGGCCAAGTCTAACTTTGCAAAGACCTGCCCTTGCCCCAAAGAGTGCAGTAAGTGTTGCACCACGGGAACCGGGTAAGCGCTTTTCTGTAAGGCTTTGTTTAGCGTCGCCTTGTAGTCAGCGCAAATTCTAATTGACCCATCTGGTTTTATGGGTGTGACGATTGGCGTCTCCCACTTTGCGTGATCGACTGGTACCAAAATTCCCTGATTTATGAGCTTATCTAGCTCCTTGTCAATTTTTGGCTTAAGGGCAAAAGGGACTCTCCTCGCCTTTAGCCTAATGGGAGCTACCTGGGGGTCTAAATTGAAGGAAATAGGGGTCCCCTTGTACTTGCCCAGGCAGTCCTTGAAGACATCTTGAACTCGTTAAAGAGAATGTCTTTCAGGTTACAGTCACTTCTGTAGATGCCAGTCACTCCCATGCCCAGGGCACGAAACCAGTCTAGTCCCAACAGACTGGGCAGGGTCCCTTCGACGATCGTGATGGGCAGGGTCTTCTTGTGAGGTCCGTACTCGACGCGGACGGAGGTGGTCCCTCGAACAGGGATTCGATTTCCCTGGTAATCGTGGACCCGTAACCGTTGGGATTGCAGGTGGCGCTTCGCGACTGAAGGCAGTGACTTCACCAAAGTGTCCCAGGACATGATGGTGATGGCTGACCCGGTGTCCACTTCGAGTCGGCACCTTACTCCCTCTATTTTAGGTTTGGTGAAGATCTTCTTCTCCACTCGGGTTGAGGCGCGGCCTATAACTACAGTCGTTTGGTTCGAATTCGCGCCTTTCTTATTTGAGCCAATCGCGGGTCGCCTTTCCGATCCCGCGCTCTGATTGGCCGATTTAAATTTTCGGCGGGAAGGTTGGGGAGCTCGACAGACTTGAGCTAGGTGCCCCTTCTTTCCACACCGCCGACATGTTGCGTCCTTAAACTTGCAGCGTTGGCGCTGGTGTTGACCTCCGCAGCTTCCGCATTCGTCTCGGTCCTCTTTGTCGCGCTTTTCGGTTCGGCAGACCCCTTCCTCATCCTCACCGTCACCGTCGGATTCGGTCTGAATCTCCTCCTGGTGCACTGGAGCCGGCTTGGTGCTCGCCTTTGGTGGGGGAGGCTTTTGCAATGTCTCCGCCGCTTGGGTGGACATTTCATGTGCTCTGGCTTCGTCCAGAGCGTTGGCCAGCGTTAGGTTGCTCTTCGCTAGCAGCCGGCGCCGCAAACGGATGTCTTTGACCCCTCGGATGAGTTGCTCGAGCAGCACCTCGCCCAGGTCTCGGTATCCGCAGTCCTTGGACGCTTCCTTAGGGCGGCCATGTAGTCACCAATGGACTCGCCCTCCATCTGCCTTCGCTCTCCAAATTCAAACCGCCGCACGTATTTGGACGGTGTGGGTGCGAAGTGGTTCTTTAATAGGGTTTGCAGAGTTGGCCACGATACCGATTGTATCGGCGTTGGCTCTGCCAGGGCTTCCGCAATATCGATGACCTCCGGACCACAGTGGCTTAAGAAATAAGCCCTTTTGCGGTTATCTGGAACTCCCTGCAGTTCGTTGGCTTCTAGAAAGCTTTCGAAACGGGTCATATACGTTCCCATTTCTCTCTGGCTGGGTCAAACGGTGCGGGCGGAGTGTAACTGGCCATCTCCGCGTTTTCTGCCCTGAATTGCTGGGTTCGGTTCTATCGTGCGTGCTTCAGCTCGGTTCTGGTTCTCCTTAGCCTCGAGATCCCACCTTCGTCGCCAATGTTAAGTTCTGGAAGTAACGAGGCTGGAGACCAGGGTAGTGACAACAGCTCTTTAATATAGGGTGAACCCAGCAACAGGCTGGGGGAAAAACCTCTCCTTTTATACAGTTCTGCTGGAGGCTTCGTCCAATCAGCAACGTGCTGATTTCCCGCTCAAATATTTAAAGGTACAAACATGAATACATAACAGTTCTCTTCCGTTTTTGCATATATTTATAGCCATTTCAGAACTTTTGCACATAAACAATCAGACCAGGACATGCTGGTGTATTTCTTTGTAGCTACAAGAAGCAATTTGTTTTCAGCAAGTGAAACAAAACAAAATTTATTTCTAAATATTAACCAATAGCACAGATACAAGGAGTTGCTTACCCTATTGAATATATCTAAATATCCTAGGGTTATTTTTATTTAAATGTTAATAAATGGTTTATTGCAATTACTGATTTAATACATTTTTTCCTGAAATTATTGTTGAAACTAATTGATAGTTCTAAACCAAGGGCATTACTCACCATGAATGAAGAAAAGACCATTATTAATGGTCACAATCTGTGAATAATCATCAAACATTATTAATACCTTTCATATTGGTCATTGTCTAGGATTTTTCAAAGATAATAAAATCAGAATCTTATTGTATTTAAAATACTTTTCAAATCCTTATAAACTTCAACACTATTATGATGAATTCATAAAAACCTGCTTAGCTATTTTAGAAGTAAATAGATTTCTTTATAAGAAGTGAAATTCCTTATCTATTTTATGTATTTGCAATGTTTGCACCAAATATCTCATTATGCTGAATGAAAATAACTACGTGAAAGACGCAAGCATAAGGTACTACAGGATTCACAGAAATATTTATTATACTGTACTTTTGAGTCCAAGCAATTTTGATCTTCATTGTTGCAAGTCTGACTCATATTCCAGATCCCTCATATTCCATGTATGATTTAATTGCAATTAATTGTCATATATCAATAATCAGGCCATGTAAAAGACTCAAGTAGCAATTGGACAATTTGGGTGGAAAGTTGGTCGATTGTTATAAGTAATCTATGGTTTAAGACATGGATGTCCAATTTTTGCTTGCCTGGGCCAGACTGAGTGAAAAGGAATTGTCTTGGGCCACATATAAAATATATAATAGAGTTAATGTATATATTGCAAAATAATGTTAAAAGTTTATGATCTTATCACATTACTAGCTGTCCAGGGCCACCTGTGGTCCATAAACTTTGGGTTGGACATATCTGGTTTAAGATTAGGTGAATGAGACTAAAGTAAGTTCAGACAAAAGTGATTAGAAACATAATTTCACACTTTTCTCGGACCTCCCCTTGTTTCTTTTAATTTCTTGCCTCCAGCCTTTTTCCTCTCGCCTCTGGTTGAAAACTGTAAAGAAAGAACACTTTTTATTCAAAAAGTGATATGACCTCTTGTAAATTGCTTTTAAAGTTAGATTGTGGGATACATGAAATTAGATTAAATATAATTGCTAGTGCTAAAGGCTGTTCACTAATGTCTAAATGGAGAATTTAACTTCCATTTTGCATTTCATGATATATGATGGGTTGTTACTCAAAATTCTCCAGTGTATGTTTCTACCTTTCTCTATCTCTTTGTGTCTTACTATCTGTCTCCGTGTACTGTATTTTTATTGCTGGATTAAGCTGAAATCTAAGACAATTTTTTTTTTTTTGAAAAAAGGACCATTCAGCTATTCATACATGGATACCATACATGGGTAAAAAAAAAAAAAAACACTTCTCTGTTGTTACTAGATTGAACAATCAGGGCTATGAAAACCACTTGCAGGTAGTTTCAAATTGTCCTGCAAAAGTGTTTTGGGGCTTGCACAACTCTAATAGCAATATATTCTTTTAAAAGATGAAGTCAAAGTTTTCTGTCTCTTAGTTAAGGAACAGCTACTTGATAATTCTTTTGGTCACAATATCTATTAGCCTTTCTCTACATTCAATACCCAAGTGACTTCCCTCACAGCATCCTCTTTAGTGCTGCTTCTGGCATCAATTGCGATGATTTGTTTAGTTTTATAGACTCTTGCTGTGGGCAAGTTGAGTCATTCAGACAAATTATTGATGTCTTTCTACATCGGCAGACTGTGGAGAAAAACAGATTGATGAGAATAATGATCATGCTTACAAACATTACTTACAATTCCATTTGCCCATTTTATACTTGCCCTGCTAAAGTCCTTTTCAGATGCTTCCATGAATAAAGGGGGACGAGGTTGAACACGAATGAAGGAAAGGCCATGCATCATTGCAGCCCTATCTCCCACATCTGACTTTCATGCATTTATCTTGGAGATCTTAAAAAAATAGCTAATATATTCTGGCTTGAATGCAAATATATGTCTCCATGTAGCCCCTGATAGATCTTACAATGAATCTGAGAATTGGTTTTTAACATGCTTCTAAGTTCTCATGTATTCAGGACAGAGGTAGTATTCAGCAGGTTCTAACCAGTTCTGGAGAACTGGTAGCAGAAATTTTGAGTAGTTCGGAGAACCAGTAAATACCACCTCTGACTGGCCCCACCCCCATCTATTCTCTGCCTCCCAAGTCCCAGCTGATTGGGAGGAAATGGGGATTTTGCAATAACCTTCCCCTACCATGTCCACCATGCCATGCCATGCCCACCAAGCCACGCCCACAGAACCAGTAATAAAAAAAATGATTCAGGAACAGGGCTAGGTTTAATCTAAGGCTAAATAGGCACTAAAGCTTAGAGGCTACAATGTTGCCCATACTTCCAAATCATTTTAAACATGAAAATCCTTGCATCAGTGGGAAAATCCTTGCATCACCATCAGCCAGTTACCCAGGGGCACCAGATTCCCTTGCACCAGTTTAAGATGACATTAAATAACAATCACTTATCAGGATTTCCTAATATCACAGTTTATGCTGTGACTTTGAAAGATAAGCAACAACTTTCCCAAAGATAACTATCTAGGTTACTATTTTCTATTTTAGAATTGGGGTTTTGACGCTTGGGAGTCTGTTTCTAAGAACTCCCTCAGTTAAAGGCGGAGTACAGGTAGTCTTCAACTTACAACCTATCATTCAGCAATCATTTGAAATTACAGCAGCATTCAAAAAAGTGACTTACAAACTGTCTCTGCACTTAAGTCTAGTGCAGGATCCTTTTGATCATGTGAACAAAGTTTGGACACTTAGCAACTGGTATATATTTACAATGTTGCAGCATCCTGGCATCATGTGATCACCATATACAACCTTCCCAGGTGGTTTCCAACAAGCACAGTCAATGGGAAAAGCTGGATTTGATTAATGAGCCCATGATTCACTAAATAACTGCAGTGATTCATTTAACAACCATGACAAAAAGGTTGTAAAATCGGGCACAGTTCACTTGACAACTGACTCGCTTTGCAATGAAAATTCTGGTCTCAGTTGTGTTGTAAATCAAGGACTATTTGTATTTAGCCCCATTCATTCCAGAGCTGTGACAAAGTCACTTGGCACACCTACGAGAGTTACCAGCAGAGAACAAAGAGAGGTCTGATGCCAATTGTAAACTCCTACTCTGTTGGAAGAGCTAAAAACTGATTTAAAGAGAAAATAACATGTAAGAGAGCAAATTATCCTGCTTTTAGCATATGGGCAACAGTCTAAGCAGGACCTAAACTGCTTGATTGCAGTTGTCCACGCTGTGTCTTGCAACTGCATTGTACAAACCTTCATTTTTGAATTCTATTCAGTAGATTTTCCAAATAGGAAAGTGAAATGAAATAATTGAATCAAATGTTATTGAACTGATTTGACAATTGTATTACACTGTCAATTAACAATTCAAACCAACTGTTTCTATGCAACTATGTAAGCATCATACTTGTCCATTTTTAATGATGCATCCCCTGTATTTATTCTTACAACACTACCTACAGTTTACTTATAATTGGATACTAGGCAGCCTGTGCTGCATCGGGTCATCATTTCAGTCAGTTAATTACCCAAAACCAAGAAACAGAATGACCATGGGGAAGCAAAAAGGGAGTGGGAACAGGGCTGACCTCAGACTTCATGTGAACTTCTCTATTGAGTTTTCTTGTGGGAAGCTGGCAGGAGATTTAAAAATCTTCCTTCCTTCCTTCCTTCCTTCCTTCCTTCCTTCCTTCCTTCCTTCCTTCCTTCCTTCCTTCCTTCCTTCCTTCCTCCCTCTCTCCCTCCCTCAAACTCCTGTCAGCTTCCTCTTTTATTTTTCTTGTAGGAAGCTTGCTAAGTGAAAGTCAGTAGGGAAACAAGCAGGACATTCCAAGTCTAAAACCAGCAGGCAGGTAAGTGGCTATTGATGGGTGAACGAGCGAGTGAGTACAGTACAAGTACAGCAGTACAAGTCAGGAATAGGACCTGGGGATGCACAAGAGGTGCCATATGTGGTAGAAAGGGTGTGTGGGTGTGTGGAAATGTTGTTGAGACAAATAAAAAATATTTACACTGCTGGCTTTTCCTCATTTCAGCTTCTCTCCTAAATATGCCAATTGAATTAGTACAACGTTCTTTAGATTTGTGGGTTGTTGGTTGTTGTGGATGGTTCATCACTGTTGTGGATGCTTCATCACCGGATTTTTTTTAAGAAGAAACTGGACTCTTTTAAGAAGAGAGTTGTCTGAAAAGGTATAAAGTCCCCTGCTTGAGCAGGTCCAAGGTCCCTTCCAACTCTATTCTGACTGATTGATTTGTACTATGGGAAATGCAGAAATGGGGTGGGACTCTAAACTCTTGTTAACTGTTTTTATTCTCATGCCAGTTGTCTTTAAACGTTATTTCCCAACCACAAAGTAATAATGAAAATTAAATTCCAAATGAGTGATTCAGTGATTCAGCAAGTCATATTTATTAAACAAAAATTGGTCACTTTCATTTTTGGCTTGAATATACTTTACCTCAAATGTACAGTTACCCAACAAAATGGTAAACTGCCAGAGGTAACATGAACTAACCTTATGTCAGCCCCCTCAAGTACTCCAGAGAAGAAAAATGACCTGGTGAGCTATTTCTACTTTATTGTAAGGCTACTTTAACAAAATCTTGCAAGTCTGAAAGTACAACTCTCTTGCCATCTGTTTTACTGCCTGAGAAGTTATGGACATTTCTTTCTGTGTTTCTTTCTCTAACTATTATGCAGAAGCAGGCTATGGCACCTTCCTCTTTGATCATTCTCTAGGCCAGGGGTCTCCAACCTTGGCAACTTTAAGACTTGTGGACTTCATCTCCCAGAATTCCTCAGCCAGCTTTGCTTTGCTGACCGAGGAACTCTGAGAGCTGAAGTCCACAATTATTAAAGTTGCCAAGGTTGGAGACCCCTGACCAGAGGTGGGTTTCAGCAGGTTCTGACCAGTTCTGGAGAACCGGTAGTGGAAATTTTGAATAGTTTGGAGAACCAGTAGTAAAAATTCTGACTGGCCCCACCCCCAACTGTTCTCTGCCTCCTAAGTCCAGCTGATTGGGAGGAAATGGAGATTTTACAGTATCCTTTCCCTGCCATACTCACCAAATCACGCCTACCAAGCCATGCCACGCCCACCAAGCCACACCCAGAGAACCGGTAGTAAAATTTATTTATTTTATTTTATTTATTTGATTTGATTTTTATACCGCCCTTCTCCCGAAGGACTCAGGGTGGTGTACAGGTAGAAGTAAAAAAGACAATACAATGTACAGTTTAAAATGTAAATTAAAAAACTTATTATAATTAGCCCGAAACTTTAAAATATATAAAAACTAAAATCCCGTTTAAAATTGATATTAAAATTTAAGAAAATTTAAAAAACCAATAAAATTCAAGCCAGCCCCGCGCGAATGAAAAGATGTGTCTTCAGTTCGCGGCGGAAGGTCCGAAGGTCAGGTATTTGGCGTAAACCCGGGGGAAGCTCGTTCCAGAGTGTGGGAGCCCCCACAGAGGAGGACCTTCCCCTGGGGGCCGCCAGCCGGCATTGCTTGGCGGACGGCACCCTGAGAAGTCCCTCTCTGTGAGAGCGTACGGGTCGGTGGGAGGCATGAGGTAACAGCAGGCGGTCCCATAAGTACCCAGGCCCTAAGCCATGGAGCGCTTTAAAGGTCGTAACCAAAACCTTAAAGTGCACTCGAAAGGCCACAGGTAGCCAGTGCAGTCTGCGCAGGAGCGGTGTTACGTGGGAGCTACGAGTAGCTCCCTCTATCACCCGCGCAGCTGCATTCTGGACTAACTGAAGCCTCCGAGTGCACCTCAAGGGGAGCCCCATGTAGAGAGCATTACAATAATCCAAGCGAGAGGTAACGAGCGCGTGAGTGACTGTGCACAAGGCATCCCGATCAAGGAAGGGGCGCAACTGCCGAACCAGGCGGACCTGGTGGAAGGCCCTCCTGGAGACGGCCGTCAAATGATCTTCAAACGACAGCCGTTCATCCAGGAGGACACCTAAGTTGCACACCCTATCCTTCGGGGCCAATAACTCGCCTCCAACAGTCAGCCGCAGCTGCAGCTGACTGAATCGGGATGCCGGCATCCACAGCCACTCCGTCTTGGAGGGATTAAGCTTGAGCCTGTTTCTCCCCATCCAGACCCGTACGGCCTCCAAACATCGGGACAGCACTTCAACAACTTCATTGGAGTGGCCCGGGGTGGAAAAGTACAGCTGGGTGTCATCAGCGTACTGCTGATATCTCACCCCGAAGCCACTGATGATCTCACCCAACGGCTTCATATAGATGTTGAACAGAAGGGGCGAGAGAATCGACCCCTGCGGCACCCCACAAGTGAGGCACCTCGCGGTCGACCTCTGCCCCCCTGTCAACACCGTCTGCGACCGGTCAGAGAGATAGGAGGAGAACCACCGATACACGGTGCCTCCCACTCCCAATCCCCCCAACCGGCGCAGCAGGATACCATGGTCGATGGTATCGAAAGCCGCTGAGAGGTCTAATAGGACCAGGGCAGAGGAATATCCCCTGTCCCTGGCCCTCCAGAGATCATCCACCAATGCGACCAAAGCTGTCTCCGTGCTGTATCCGGGTCGGAAGCCGGACTGGAACGGGTCTAGATAGATGGATTCATCCAGGTATTGGGGTAGCTGTCGCGCCACAGCACTCTCTACAACCTTCGCAACAAAGCGAAGGTTGGAGACTGGACGATAATTACCCAAAATAGCTGGGTCCAAAGAGGGCTTCTTGAGGAGGGGTCTCACCACCGCCTCTTTCAAGGCGGCAGGGAAAATTGGAAACCCACCACTGCCCCTGACCTAGGCAGCAACTCTTCCCCTGCACCCAAAATCATTCACACATACCATTACACCTTAAGAAGCAACACTCATGCCAAATAATTTCATGAACATTCACATTAGTGTGCAAAAATCTTGCAAATTTTGGGAAGTAGCCAGATCACGATGCTGCTTGGAACCAGAAAAAAATATCAGATTTAATGCAGCTCCTCTAATAAGTCATATATTGTTGTAAACTTAGTTCATAACAATTGAAATAAGTTTTTACATTTGAATGTTGTTTTGGGATTTTCCATTTTGTTTTCCGACATGATGTTTAGAGTTAGAGTAACATCTAGTGGTCACTGAAAGCCTTGTTTACTGCAAAAAGAATCCAGAATTTTTGCTTTGCTTTGCTTGTTTGCCTTCATAGAAATTTGATAGAGCATAATTAAGACTTTATTCTTAATGATTTTGTATGCAAAATTAATAAATGAGAGTCTATAATACACATTCTGAATTATTTCAATTACTTTTTCTCCTATTAAAATTGTAGCATAGCATACTTGCATTATCTCGGAACAAGAAATAGGGACATGATACAAGAATCAGCTAAATATGGCATTGGAAGTATGTCCCTTCCATGGCCAAAGGAGTTACTAATTTAAAATGTCATACCCACATCCAGAAGATGCTGAGAGGCTTGCATAGGTCTTTACAAGCTGAGCCAATTAATCTTTAACTCTGTTGCTGCTCCAAAGAAAATAGTACAAATGCAGTTTCTCAGTGTTTCTTCTGTGGTTGCTAAATAAGTACCGTGTTTCCCCGAAAATAAGACCCTGTCTTATATTTTTTTGAACCCTGAAATAAGCGCTTGGCCTTATTGCCATGCACTCAAAAGCCCAATTGGGCTTATTATCAGGAGATGGCTTATTTTGGGGGAAACAGGGTAGTTTAGACTTGTTGGGAATCCCCATCTCAGCCTACTTCACCAGCTCCTCCACATTTCTCCCTGCTTAAAGCCAATTAGTGCTTTTCCCTAACTGGCCATACATAAAGGGAAGATGGGGAGAGGAAGGAGGGAAACAGTGAAAACAATAATGGGGTGGTGTGAAAATGTTGCAGAAGGTTTGAGTAGATGAAACCAGTCTCTGCGTGAAAATCCCTAGTCAGTAAGAGTTAGATGGAGGGGTTTTTTTTAATTTACATTTATATCCCGCCCTTCTCCGAAGACTCAGGGCGGCTTACAGTGTGTAAGGCAATAGTCTCATTCTATTTGTATATTTACAAAGTCAACTTATTGCCCCCACAACAATCTGGGTCCTCATTTTACCTACCTTATAAAGGATGGAAGGCTGAGTCAACCTTGGACCTGGTGGGACTAGAACCTGCAGTAATTGCAGGCAGATGTGTTTTAATAACAGGCTTCTTACAGCCTGAGCCACACCGCGGCCCTAATTTAAGTAGATACTTCCTTCTTTGCCTGACATTTTCTTCATAAAGCAGATATTGTTGCTTTGTAATATTGATTGAGTTGGTTCAATTTGTATAGCCACCCATTACATGACTTCAGCATCTTACTGGTAAAATGATATAAAATACACAATATAAAGATAAAAGATAAAAATGAAGCACATAGCAGCTGGGCATCACCTAACCAATCATTTTTATCTTTATTGGATGGGTTTTTAAAATTTTGTGATTTTATGGGGGAGTATGTTTTTTAACATTTGGGCATTTAAATTAGTTTTTTAAGGGATGTTTTTTAATTATTGTGTGTATTTGTATTTTATCTGCCTGTTCACTGCCCTGAGTCCTTCGGGAGAAGGGCGGTATACAAATTAAAATATTATTATTATTATTATTATTATTATTATTATTATTATTATTATTATTATTATTATTATTATTATTATTATTATTATTATTATTATTATTATTCACAAAGCCAGGTAACAGGCTCTAATGCTTATGCAGGGCCCAAACTTGAGAACAAAGCCAAGTTTTCAAGTTTTACAAAAGGCTAACAGGGACAGGTCAGTCTAACCGGAGGGGGAAGATATTCCAAAAAGAAGGTGCCACAATAGAAGAAAACTTCTTCTGGTCCTGCCAGCTGATGCTTGCTAGCCAACATACAGAGATGACATCAAAAGTAAGTATTCAAAAACTTCAGTGGCACTGAGTTATGCCAAACATTGTTAGGTAATAGAGTGTACATAAAGGAGCCATTCCTGCTTGAATTTGGTTAGAATTCTGCAGCATTTTTTTTATGACTGAATATTCTTCAGCTTTAATCTCCCAGTACTGATAGCAAGATTTCTCTTTTCCAATATTGTACCGGTTTGACTCTTGCCTCTGTCAATATATTATCTTAATAAAAGATGCTTTTCATTTATATTTTCTGGGATAATATCTAATAAAATATTTATGGTGTCAATTCAAATTTTAATTTGTGAAATTTCTAAAAGTTTTGGGTTTATTTTTCAAGTACTTTTCTGAGGTAAGTGTACTTTCGAAAAGCGGACCTTATTTTAAAGTAAAAGGTGTTTCTTCCTATTGCAATCATACCATTAATGATTGAAACTGCAATTAACAGATAACATCTGTGATTTAAATGGGGTGAAGACCAAAGGTCATTTACTTTCTTGGTTCAGAAAAACTCATAACATTTGCAGGACAAACATAACCATGATATCTGTTATTTAAAGTGAGCATCTTTGTGTAGCATTTTAATGCAATAGTTGCAGGTTAGACTACCAATTGCTTAGGTGTTGATGTTCACTTATTGCCAGTGATTTGTTGGATGTGATGTACTAAAAAAAACTTACATGAAAATAGTAAACATACATTCTTTAGCATTGAGTGGAGTCATTAAACAAATTTGACTTATCATGCACCCACACAAAAAACACACATTGCAACCTGTTAGCTTCACCTATCTTTCTTGCAAACTTCTAGTTTGTTATTATACCCTCAGGGTGGTTTTTCTCTGAGATACAAGCTTTTTCCTTTATGTAGTAATTCTTATAATATCCACCAGATGGCGGTCTAATATTAAACATAGCATTGATTCCCTATAGATAGTTTCAAGTGGCTTCTGAAAAGGCTCTTGAAAAACAAAAGATGCAATTATTTTACTTCCCAAACACGATGTGCCTGAAGATCAAGTGTGATTTTCCTCTTTCTACTTATTTGTCATTCTGGAAATCATTGTGCTCAGTTTCTTCAGCATTAACAATTCCTTCCTCTCCACTCCAATGAAAAAGAAAGGAAAAACCTTTCAGTTGCCTAGCGATTTGGAGTCCACTTGCGGTTGTTGAAGAAAATCAATAATTAACAAAGTCTTGCTGATTTTCCCCAGAAGCAACTGCAAACCACTAAGCTATATCTGTTGAGAGCATCTATAGTTTATGAACCAGGAAATGGAGGAGGGGAGGGGGAAGCTGCTGCCAAAAGTCAAATAAATGCAGAATGTCTTTCACAACCACCACTACAGCAAAGTGTGCAGGAATTTCAGCCACATTACACCTGAGTGGAAAATAATTCCTGTCAACTTTCTACTAGAGTGGAAGTTACAGAAACTCAGAGGTGTAAAGCAGTGGTGGGATTCAATTTTTTTTACTACCGGTTCTGTAGGCGTGGCTTGGTGGGCGTGGCAGGAGAAGGATACTACAAAATCTTCATTCACTCTCCACTCCAGGGGAAGGTTACTCTAAAATCCCCATTTCCTCTCAATCAGCTGGGACTCGGGAGACAGAGAATAGATGGGGGCGGGGCCAGTCAGAGGTGCTATTTACTGTTTCTTCAAACTACACAAAATTTCCACTACCAGTTCTCCAGAACTGATCAGAATCTGGTGAATACCACCTCTTGTGTAAAACTGCTTTCAAACTGGTGCAGAACTGTCATGTAGAAAGGCCGAAAAGCTACCTTCCTTATGTTCTTTATTATTAGAATGGTGGCTTTTACTTTTACTTAGTTCTTTATTATTATTATTATTTACTTTATTCATTAAATATGAAACTCAGTCAACTGAACATTCAAAAATGCATCACAAATACCATTGACTAGTGCTAATGGTTGATATGGGTTGCTGCCAGCGTCCTAGGTATCAACCAAGTACCTTCTTAAAATGTACGATGTTCCAAGTAGCGCAGTTTTTTGCAGTTCTGCTGGTGTTATTGCAGGAAGCTGCAATTTGTTGATGTATCCTATAAAATTCTTGGACATGGTACCAAATGCCCTGATGACTATGGGTATCACTATTATTATTATTATTTACACAAAAGGACAGTATACGAGATAACTATGCTGGATTTCGTATCACAGATCACTAGTCGAACACTATTATTATTATTATTATTATTATTATTATTATTATTATTATTATTATTATTATTATTATTATTATTATTATTATTTTCATTAACAGTGAGCATCGGATTCTATTGGAATTTAATAATGTTGCAGTGATTAGAGAGTGCTATATATAATTTTTAGAGATCTCTAGAGTTTAAGTCACAGAATCTATTCTCTCATGCCGCGGTGTGGCTCAGGCTATTAGACAGCCTGTTATTAAACACAACTGCTTGCAATTACTGCAGGCTCGAGTCCCACCAGGCCCAAGTTTGACTCAGCCTTCCATCCTTTATAAGGTAGGTAAAATGAGGACCCAGATTGTTGGGGGGGCAATAAGTTGACTTTGTATATAAATATACAAATAGGATGAGACTATTGCCTTACACAATGTAAGCCGCCCTGAGTCTTCGGAGAAGGGCGGGATATAAATGTAAATTTTTTTAAAAAATTACTATGTACACAATTGTTGCAAATGTGTAAAGATGAAACAATCTCTGCTTAGATTGATATCAGCCTAAATTCTTGTTTATATTGGCCACTGTATTCCTTTTCACTTCACTTCATACATTACCATTCAAATATTGCAGAGTCTGAGATCATGATATTGATATCAATTGATATCAATAATACCATTACTGTATATCATTAAATATATCCAGGTCAATCACTGGGTATGTTTATACAGTTGCATGCAAATATTTTGACATCTCCTGTCAAACTGTGTGTTTCAATGAATCCTTAGGTGAGCAGAAGCTGGCAGGACTTCTCCATGATATGAAGTCAAAAATAATATGTTGATCACACACAGCAAACCAAAATACTTCCAAGTGTCATATTTCAAGAATGGAGTTTCTTAGAAAGAATAAATTGATGGGAAAGGAAAATGACTTGTGTCTTATAGACTGCTTTGGGCCATAGAATGTATTCCTTCAGACACTGATTTAATTCTTGCTGCCTATGCAGCAAGATGACTAGTTTCAATTTCAGCATAAAATTACATAATAGTTATCAGCTACTATTTGTGATCAACATGTTTTATATAAACCTAAAAAGATATGAACATCAAGATCTCCCTAAAGTGGTTTTGTTTTCCGAATTTGTAAAGTACTATGTGCATTCAAATTTGAAAAAACATATACTTTTGAGATCCAGCTAGATATAGGTGAGAGTTGGACAAAAAATTGCCAGAGAAACAAGAAATATTTCAGGAAAAAAAGTGTTGATATTCATCATCATAAAAAAACCAAAATTCACTAATTTACCATATTTTTCGGAGTATAAAACGCACCAGAATATAAGACGCACCTTAGTTTTTGGGGCGGAAAATAGGGAAAAAAAATTTCTGCCTACCAGGTATTCATCTGGCTAGTCATAGCACATTAGTTCGCTCACTGGTTTTGAGGTTGGGGCTGGTTGGGGCATCAGCTTCAGCACATTAGTTCACTTGTGTTGTGGGTCCAGGGCCCCCACCCCGGGCCTGGCCCCCTGCCAGAGAGTGACTCAGAGAGTGAGGGGGAAGGGCCATCAGGGCTCCCCTCTTTAGGACCAGCCTCTCTGGCTCAGCTCCAGGAGCCAGAGGCAGGCCAGGTGGAGGAAGTAACGAGGCCTCTGTCTCCTGTATCTCCCCCCGCCCAGGCAATGCTTCCAGACCCAGCTGTGGACAATCAATCCTGGTTAAGTCATAGGTTTCATAGACAAGAGAGCAGGGGAACAACAGAAGCAGGGGTGGGGCAGGTTTAGAAAGTGCTGAGTCACGGAGCCATACCCAACAGGGTATAAAAGCAGGAGGGACTGCTATACTACTTCGTGATGAACAAATCAACTGACTGGAGAAAACTTGAGCTGAACTATTTGACTGAGCATTTGGCTTGGAGTGCTGTTTGTTCCTGACTTCCTGGCTGACACGCCGGCATCAAGAAAGATAAAAGAAAACCTTGGCAGACGCTCACTGGTTTGCTGCCAGAGCTGATAGCTGCCGTGAACTAAATTGCTGGCTAACTGAGTCATTTCATGTGCCTCCCGGACTGAGGTGGGGGGACAGAACAACTTGCTGGTTTTGAGGTTGGGGATGGTTGGGGCTGTGCTTTTAAAGCATAGCTGATTGTCAGAAGGAGCAGCAATTAGAAAAGCAGGCAAAGCATGGAAGATCACTTTGCTCACGTTGGGGCTGAAAAACAGCTTCAAAAGCACAGTTGATCCTCAGAGGGAGTTCCAGTGACTAAAGCAGGCAAAGTGTGGAAGGGGTAAGAGAAAGCAGCAATTCTTCCAGGTAGCCATTTTGGGCCCTGCACAGGGTTACATTCGGAGTATAAGATGCACCCAAATTTTCAGCCTCTTTTAGGAGGCAAAAAAGTGTGTCTGGTAGTCCAAAAAATACGGTAATTCATTACTTTAATTCTCTTTACTATTTCCATTCTTTCATGGTGGTTCACAATTAAAAACATAACAAGAAAATTGATTAAGCCCTTATAATTAATACTAAAATTAAAGCAATCAACAGTGTTGCCATTATCTCTCTCATTCTGCCTTTCCAGTGGCAGCTGTTATGGCTTTAACATTAGGGAGAGTCTCTCTCTTTTCTTTCATCTACCCGCACTGTATAAGACTGAGCTGCATAAAAATGTAATATACAAATTATAATAACAATAACAATAGCAGGCTATATTATCTGGATTGAGAGATTGTCATATCTATCTCGATTTCTCCCATATTCTACTTTTAATAATTATTTCTACCCTATTTATGAAGATGTTTGGGAAAACTTATTAAAAATAGAAATGAACATTCTTTCTTTTTAAAAATATATATTTTTATTTTGTTTGAAAAAAGATTAAAATACAGAATACAGAACTCCCTGCCCAAAAAAAAAAGAATCCAAAAAACCCCCTAAAACTATAACATGCAAAACAATTAAAAAAGGAAAATGTGCATAAAAAAATCCCAACACATATAACACATAATATTCCCTTTAGCTGAATACTGATTAATAGATCCTAACGTTGTACAAAGGAACATCCTCATTGATTTTTGCTCAAAGTTGCCATCTAAAGCTTCACTTCACAAAATTCTCCCTTTTGATGGTTTATAAAGAGTGACAGGAAAGCAGAGCTCACAAAGCATAGGATTTCAAACAGACTCAACATTAACTTTTATTATTGCTTTCATCGTATTCACGATGAGCCTTTGTAGAGTGTGGTGTTATAAAACTGTACTATATAACTACAGACAGAGAAAAAAAAAAAGAAAAGCTGTGGTACCAAAAACTCTTGGGTTCATAGATGCCAATGTACGTATATCCTAATAGGAGCTTGCCTGCTCTCTAGGCTTCTAATCCTGTCTGATTGGAGTTGAAATCTTTAAACAACAAACCAGGAAAAGCAGAAAGCTTACTCTAGTAAGAATCAATGCCAAGTGGCAGAAAAACTCAATTTAAATTGCAAAAAGAATAAATCCATTCAGAACTGGAAGAATGCGACATTTAGCCAGTATGGTCTGGAAAAACTAGACAAGAAGGCAGATGATTAAACAAATGTAAAACAAGACAGTTTTGAACAAAGTATTCTTAGGTGTTGAATTATTCATCTAGAAAATAGATAGAAGTATTTGGCAGCTTCACAACAGACCCCCCAAAAATTGTAAACAACATTTATTCATAAATGAAATTAAATTCACATCCAGGAAACTGGAATGTTTACATAATGAAAATAAAACTTGTCCAGTTCAATCTCCGAAATACTACAGTGATTTCATTTTTCTTCTATTTTTTACAAATTATACATAATGTGGAAAAAATAGACACATTCTTTTCCGTGTTCCTTTCTCAGAATAGAAAAATTCAGAGTGAATAGATTGATGGGCTGTCAGGGTTCCAATTATCACTCCCAATGAAGGAAAACTCTGAGGCTTGAGTTTCCTCAAAGTTACATTTTATTAGAGATGTCATATTGGCACATCTGGGAAAACCTGAACCTGAAAGTTTCCACCCAAAGAAAAAATTGAAGTCCCTGCCTAACACCCACAAGTTCCATCACATGTTCCAATCAAACATCGTCCCAACTGGGGATGCCTCCCAGTTCCAACCTTCCAGGTGCAGGGCAAGTTGTCCTTGACTTCTTGAGAAAGGAATGTTATTATGACTATGCATCATCCATGTTCCAGACAATCCCCCCTCCCAGTTTCTCACAGTAGAAAATGTGGCAGGTCTGAAGGCCTAATACAAAATATGGCTTCCAGGCCTGACATGGGCAGTATTGATCAACATTTGATATCTGCTACTATCAAATTAATATTTGAAGGGTAAGCAACATTTGTGATGAGTAGTAAACTTATCAAAATTGTAGCTATAACATCTATGTTATTGCAGCATGCCTTTCATGGGCTATCCATGAAAACCACTCAAAAACTGCACTTAATCCAGGATGTGGGTGTGCAAGAAATTATTAGTCTATCTTGGTTTACCCATGTAACACAACTACTGTGTGAGCTGTACTCTTTACTAAGGGGCCTCTGGGTAAAATTCAAAGTGCTAGTGGTTCCCTATGCCATTCTACATGACACAGACCAAGGATATGTACAAAACCTTTTGCCTCCAATTATCTCTGCTTGTCTTATTATACCCAAGAGAGTTGGATAATTTGGATCCCATCAATTAAACAGTGTAGCATTATGTGGTCCAGGAAAAGTGTCTTCTCTGTCAAAGGGCTTACCTTACGGTATAGCCTCCTACCCAGATAATGTGGTTTACGTTGATGCTGCCAACCATTGAAAAAACTCTAAAGGCCTTGTTCTTACTGCAGGGTGCTATATGAGTCAACTGTAACCAGTGGTGAGATTCAGCCAGTTCGCATCACTTGGGAGAACTGGTTGTTAACTTTCTGAACAGTTTGGTGAACTGGTTGTTTGGCAGATAACTGGTTGTTAAATTATTTGAATCCCACCCCTGATTCTAACTATATATGGGTCTGGCCCTCAGTACCGTCATGCTTTATTTTATGTTTTTTTTATTTTATCACTTGCATTTGTAGCTGATTTTTCTGAATAGAGTCACATGGCAAGTGGGCAGCATTGTCAATTGAACAGAATTAAATAAATCTGTTCAGCACTTCCATAACGAAAAATAAAGCAGCTATTTGATTTGGTGACTAGGGATGAATAGTGAATAGTGCAGCCAAATGCCATTCATTGTGCTTCTCACCTCTTGCCTGGAATTTTTTTTTATTTTGTCACAACATTATATACAAGCACATACAATGAAAGGAAACAATAGGACAAGAACGGTGGGCACTTATAGTCCTCTTAGGAATGGGGTGAGGTCAATGGTAGATAGTTTTTGGTTAAAGCTTTTGGGATTTTTTTGCTGCTTTATTGTGCCAAAGGCAAGCTGCCAAAGTAACAACCCTACCCAAACCATCTCCAAGTTGTATTACAAATCTTACAGAGAGATGCCCATAGAGCCCAAAATAAGTAGCAATGATGATGCCACTGAAGAATGGCTATCAAAGGCATGAAAAGGATAGTATGCAGATGATTCTTAGTCCACAGAGATTCTTGCAAAAAGATCCAGAATAATAGAAGCTGATTTTTGACAAAACACTCTTTTCCATTACTTACCTATGACAATAGCAGCAGGAGCTGGGCAAGAGCCATGTGAAGAAGAGGGAAAGATTGCACTGTATGTAGATATTTCAAGATTTAGTTTATTATATTTTATAACAAAACTTGTGTGTATGTGTGTGTTAAAAGGAATAGAATATGTGTGATAAAAAGGAATTGAATCAACTGTTATTTTAAGTCTTTTCCAATTATTTCAACACCAACTTGCTTATTGCTTAGAGCTGGGCATTAGTGATTCCAATGGGGGTTGAGATATTATTATGTTAAGGTCAAAGTATTCTCTGAAAGTGGTTGTTGGCAACTTCTTAAAGAAGAATCAGAGATGCTACTTCCATTTGATATGTCCAGACTTGTTTCTATTCAAATAGTTCTAGATTGATGAAGTTACAAGTTTTGCAAAACCATGGGTTTTCTAGTTAGCACACATAAATAATCTTTGAGTACAGTGCAGTAGACCATGTTTCTTAACCAGAAGAATATATATTATTAATGGTCAATTAACTCCACACAACAAAATTATAAAAGGACACGAGAGAAGAATAGAAGAACAGAAGTGGAGGACAAAGCAAAGTCTCCAATAGAATATCCAGGGGCAAAATGGAACTGAGTAGTTCTGGAAAGACTTCCTTGGAGACAGGAACTGAAGCAGTTCCTGAAAGGTCTGAGTTTAGCAGCTAAATTAAAATAATATAAAGTGCTAGAAAGTGCTCCCTCCCTCCCTCCCTCTCTCTCTCTCTCCCCCACCCCTCTTTGAGCTTATATGACGACTCTTCCCATAATAAACATTGCTTCAGCTCAATTTAGGTTTTACGTTATTTTACAGTTTTAGCAGTGAAAATTCTTACCAACAATAATGTTGTAATATTCATCTCCTTAAAATCTTACCATAACTGATAATTTTAGTAAAACTGCTAATGTATATTATGCACGTCTTTGAAAAAGGACCCTTTTTGTTTTTAATCTTGATGGTTTTTTTGATGAGGAAGGAGGGAGGGGAACATAAGTTTATGGAGCAACTAAGATGATAGCAAGATAATTAAAAGATATTGTGACATCATAGTGAGTGTTCTACTGTTTCATATTTACATCATGAAGTTGCATACAAAAGCAAAGTGTGAAAGTTGCAGATCCACACTATGTTTTGTTATTTCCCTCCCTTGTCACAGTTTTGCGGGCATGGTTGAGAATCAGTGTTGGAACACGTCCAACACGTCAGCACTATGAAAATTATGAAAAAGAGGAAAGCAATTTATTTGGCAATGCAATGTTTCTAACAAAAATTTTCAAAAGAATTCTACATTTCATGCAAATATGCCTGTAGATATTGTATATTTGCATACTCCAGAATTCCTGGCATATAAAAGTACAGGAAGTTTCCTTTGTACTTTGAAAAAGAAGTATTCCTGGCAGAGACACTATTCCATTGATCTTTGCAGAAGTGCTGCTTATGCCATCTAATTGGGTAACCCAACTATGCCCCTGGTAACCCAATGTATGTTTTATTAATGGAATATGCAAAGAACAAATACAAAATTGTAGAAGAAGAATATTCAATAGCTTAGACAAATGTTATTAAAATTCAGTCAAGTTGAGGTATGACGTGCAAAAAGGGGCCTTTAGCATGTAAAAAGATTAGTAGAGATACAGTATGTACCTATAAGATGGCAAAGAACAATGTGTGAGGCGAGGGAGGCCATAACTCTGCCTCCCAACTTTTTGGAATCCTAAAGCAGGGCTGTAATTATATTTATTTATTTTTCCACATATGGAGAACAAAGAGAGAGAATGGAAGCAGAAGGCCCTTGGGAGACAAATCTCTTCCATACGCATTTTTAACCATCTTCCCCTTGGTAGCAAAAATTTTAATGCAGGTTTTTGCTGCCATATTTGGGGGAGATGGGAATAAGACTACAAAGCAAAGCATTTTGTCTTCTGGAGGTCTTTTGCCTCTTTTGCTATGGGGGTGAAAAAATGTAACTTTTATCTGCTACCAAACTTTAGTGGCTCAATATTAAGATGCTGGAGTGGATCTAATGAAGCTTCAGAAGGACTCACATGGCATGCAAACTATTGGCAGCCCATTCCTAGTGTAATAGCTTGTTCCTAATTATGCAACTGTTCTTTGCCTTGTACAAATTGCAGAGTAAATTAGGGATTCATTTAAGCTGGTTCAGAACTCAAAATCTCTGGAAGAAGTCCTGCATGGGCAATATAGGCCAGAAAGGAAAATCCATGCATTAGGCTTTATGAATAAGGCATGCCACTTTCATAGTTTTTATAACCAATCATAGGGTGTTTGAATACAGATGAAAAACAGAGAGGGAAATGTCACATTTAAAAAACACAACTCGGGTAATAGAGTCAAAGGAATTTGGTCTTGGACTTTGCTACTGAACTGACACAATAGCATTGTTAGCTGAGGCTCATTTAGATGCATTTTTATAATAGGAATCCCAAAGAAGGAGCAAGAAGATTCAATTGTTAGAGTCTGTCTGTCTGTCTGTCTGTCTGTCTGTCTGTCTGTCTGTCTAACTAACTAACTAACTAACTAACTAACTAACTAACTAACTTTTAGGGTCTTTTCTTCTTCTCTTTTCAAATCTGCCTTATATTTTGATAACAAGGAATCACATTTCCAATTCAATTGTCAAATTCTTAATCTAAGGTAAAAGGTAAAGGTTCCCCTCGCACGTAAGTGCTAGTCGTTCCCGACTCTAGGGGGCGGTGCTCATCTCCATTTCAAAGCTGAAGAGCCAGCACTGTCCAAAGACGTCTCTGTGGTCATGTGGCCAGCATGACTAAATGCCAAAGGCGCCTGGAACGCTGTTACCTTCCCACCAAAGGTGGTCCCTATTTTTCTACTTGCATTTTTTACGTGCTTTCGAACTGCTAGGTTGGAAGAAGCTGGGACAAGTAACGGGAGCTCACCCCGTTACACAGAACTAGGGATTTGAACCACTGAACTGCCCACATTTCGATCGACGAGCTGCGCATCTTAGCCACTGAGCTACCGCATCCCTCAATTCTTAATCTATAATACGTCAAATGTCAAATTTTTTATCTACAAGCAATACGTACAAGCAGATAAAATTAAAGAGTTTAAAAAATGAAACAGAAAGAATTGTCATGTTATGTTTGGTGTTAGTTGTTACCTTGCTTTAACTGCTACAACAATACATTTGGTTAGAGTTAGGTGGTTTTTCCTACTAGCTGTAGGGGAAAAAACCCTGATGTTTAACCAATATGCCACTAAATTCTCCAAACTTTATATTCCATTTTGAACATCTTAAACTCTTCCATCTGACAAATGTGTCAACTAATTAAATGTTCATTATCTGTTCTTATGCTGAAATGCAAGCAAACGAATTTGGGTGGGATGTTATTAATATATTAATTCTATATTATTTAATATGAATACTCATTAATGATATTTTAAAATGTTTTAAGTAATCATCTATTTGCTTATGAAGACTGTATAATATAGCACATCATAAAATGGACAATTTTCATAAAACTATACTTTCATACAAACTATGGTTTGTAGAAACAGGTATGCAGTATAGAATAAATAACATTGCCAATTCTTTAATATTATCAATGGCATACAATACATAATGCTTAGAAACTAGATTTATTTGTAAATGTCCAGTTAATTTTAAGTAGGAAAAACATCACAATCAACTAACAACAATAGCAAAAAATACACAATTATGTTATCATCTTGATTGCGTTCTATAATATATTTCCACACATAAGATTTGAGGTTGAAATAAGGGAGACATAAAGCATAGTTAGTTATAAACTACATGTACATTATTTTAAAGACTGAGTCAGTAATATGAACTCCTCTTCAAGATGTATGGCCGTCGGGCTTTGTTAGCGTGTAATTGTCGTTTCAGAATGTATGGAGTTTTTCTCTTCATCAGATCTTTATCTTGACTTGCATTCTCTGGATCATAAATATCTTGCTGGAGCAACTGCTGGCAATAAGGAGAAAATATGGAATCATTATTTCCCCTGGAAAAAAATTTCTGTGAGGAATATTGTCCAAGTTGTCTTGAATTCTGCTACTTAGCAGAAATAGGGATGAATATAGCAATATAATTTGAAAAAACAAGAACACAATGAGCAAAGCTTCTAAAAAGGAAGAATTATGTTTCAGTATGATAACCTGGAGAATTAAGCTAATTTTAGCCATTCACTGTATTCTAAAGGAGCAGAAAGAAATAAGGGGGGAGGGGGAGCGAGAGAGAGAGAGAGAGAGAGAGAGAGAGAGAGAGAGAGAGTTTTCTTTAAAAGTTGCTTTTTCATTCATTTGTGCCTCTATACTTTTATTTTTTTTATTATTAATACTGAATATATGCTTTGCAATATGTTTTCAGTTGTAATGGGTAGCATATTGGTGCTAGAAGGCTGGGACACACATTTCCATACAAATAAAATACTTTGGCACATTCTTAATAACAGATTTTCTGAAGCCTTGCTTCACAAATGAATAACTGTACTCTAGTGGTCCAAACAGGTCCTGAAACTTTATGTTAAACTGAAGTCATGTTAATTTGTCTTAATAGTTTAGTAGTAAAACTATGAATATGCTCTAAGAATAAAAACATCAAAATGCCTGAGCTTGCTAAAATGATAGATTTCACTGGTAACTTGCTAAGTATGGTTCAAGTTAGAACTAAGGAGAAATTTCCTGACAGTTAGAATAATTAATAAGTGGAACGACCTGCCTTCAGAAGTTGTGAATGCTCCAACACTGGAAATTTTTAAGAAAATGTTGGATAACCATCTGACTGAGATGGTGTAGGGTTTCCTGCCTGGGCAGGGGGTTGGACTAGAAGGCCTCCAAGGTCCCTTCCAACTCTGTTGTTATGTTATGTTATGTTAAGTCATTATCCAAAAGAAAATAATTAACAGTACAGTACAGTATGAATCAAAAATTATTGCAATACAAATAAGATAATACAAAATAATAAGATGCTAATTGTTATTATTACCTCCCACTGCTGAAAGTTTCTGGTGTGACAGACTTTTTGAAGCTGATACAGTGTCAACATTGCTTCCAATGTGAAGCTCTCAGAAGTAGAAGCAAATGGTCTTCTCATCATAAAATCTTCTTCAGGGTCACCTGTTTCTTCTTCTGGATTGTTCAGGTTGCTTATGAAGTCACAAATATTCCAAAGTATTAGTTTCCACTGGGGTGATTTTGCTTTGTTTATCTGAAAAAGGCAAGACCCATGGTGTAAATTATTTGTCCTTCTATCAGCAGAAAGATATTATAGAGGAATGGGAGGGAAGTATAATTGAACTGCTATTATTTTTTTTCAGAATCAAATGACAACTTTGGCATGGAAATAAGACATTATAGGCAGAACCACATATATACATTAAGGAGGAGGGAACTATTCTATTGTAAGCCAAAAATGTATGCAGGTAAATAAGAATCAGGCCACATTGAGAGGTGGTTTTCAGCAGGTTCTGGAGTACCTGGAAGTGTCTTGGCGACGTTTCGACGAAGTCTCATTTGTCATCTTCAGGCTTCAGCTTCGTGCTTCTGGGAGCAATGTGTGATCGCAGCTGTTTCTTCCTTTTAACTGCTAGTGGGGGTTTGAACTGATTGGGTGGGAGCTTGGCTGTGCTCTGATTGGATGGGGGTTTTTCTGTGCTCTGATTGGCTGGGGGTGTGTCCTGTGTTGGTGGGGGCTTGGTTGTGCTCAGTCTAGTCTGTGCTGCAGGGGGATTTGAGCTGGTGAGCTGCATAGCTGTTGTTTGGCTTTGTGGTCGTGCTACATCTTCATAGTGGGTGTCAGTCTGCTGCATGAATGGATTGGAGGGGTTTGAAATGGCTAATGTTGCAGCTGCGGTCTGGCTTCTGGTCCTTGGTCGTGCTTCATGATCAGTGTGGGTTTGGGTCTGCTTTCTGGGTGGATGTGCGGTGGTGACATCCTGTGCGGACCTTGTGAGTGTGGGTCTGGTGTCATTCCTCGTGTTAGGGACTCGTTTGTCAATAAGGGCGGGTTTCCAAATGGCTGGTAGGCGGGAGCACAGACTAGACTGCAGCACAGACTAGACTGAGCACAACCAAGCCCCCACCAACACAGGACACACCCCCAGCCAATCAGAGCACAGAAAAACCCCCATCCAATCAGAGCACAGCCAAGCTCCCACCCAATCAGTTCAAACCCCCACTAGCAGTTAAAAGGAAGAAACAGCTGCGATCACACATTGCTCCCAGAAGCACGAAGCTGAAGCCTGAAGGCCCCTTAAAGTCATCTTAGGAATGGGGTGAGGTCAACAGTGGATAGATTGTGGTTAAAGCTTTTGGGGTTATGAGAAGAGACCACAGAGTCAGGTAATGCATTCCAAGCACAGATAATTCTATTACAAAAGTCATATTTTTGGCAATCCAAATTGGAGCGTTTAACATTAAGTTTAAATCTATTGGTAGCTCTTGTATTATTGCAGTTGAAACTGAAGTAGTCTTTAACAGGAAGGACATTACAATAGATGATTCTATGAGCTAAACCCAGGTCCTATCGGAGGCGACAGAGTTCCAAGTTTTCTAAACCCAGGATTTCAAATAGTTGTTTGGAGAACCAGTAAATACCACCTCTGACTGGCCCCACCCCCTTCTATTCTATCAGAGTCCCAGCTGATCAGGAGGAAATGGGGATTTTGCAGTAATCTTCCCCTGTCACGCCCACCAAGCCATGCCTACAGAAAAATGTTGAATCCCACCACTGGCTGAATTATATATATGTTTTGTAAGGCAGCCTGTCTTTGTCCACTCAGATCACTAAAGATTCCTTCCCTACTGGTATGGCAGTTGACAGTTCAAAAACTCTGTGTGTGTGTGTGTGTTTTTGTGTGTGTGTTGCAGTTTGAACTACAAGAATTGCTGTTCTTGCTTCAGTGACTCTCAAGGGGAAGAATGTCCTTATTGCTGTCATTCAGGCTGCAAATCAGAAATTATCGTTTATTTGTAGTAACATTCTTCAACAGTGGGTCCTTCAAATGTGCTAAATTCAGTTTCTCCTGCTCTTCTTTGCCTCATGAAACATTTTCCCCCATTTTACTTCAGACATTCATTCGGATGTTTTTCTGGTAGCCTTTTTTGAGCTTATTTGAAAGGCACATAATACTACTGGTACTACTGCTAATATTATGTTTATGTCTATGTGTATGTTTTTAGCCACATCACTCTACTGCAGAATGAAGGCCTCTGCATAGAAAGTTATGGACATGTTTCTACACTATAGCTCTAGTATAGCACCTTAACCACTATACTATAATAGGTCTCATCTATTTATATATCTATTTATCTATCTATCCATCCATCCACCCATCTCTCCCTGTCTCAAACATTCTTCCATTTTTTCTGGTTCCATCCTGGAATTAACAGTTTCCACACTGAAAACTGCTATGGAAGGTCTTCTTTTATGATATTTTTCCCTGGGACGATCAGCCTACAGACACATTAGTCAACACCCATATAATGAAATAAACTCATTCAAGTACTCTATGCCTGGAGTCTCCAATCTTGTCAACTGTAAGACTTGTGGATCCAACTCCCAGAATTCCTCAGCCAGCTTTGCTTTGCTGGCTGAGGAATTCTGGGAGTTGAAGTCCACAAGTCTTAAAGTTGACAAGGTTGGAGATCCCTGCTCTATACACTGAAATTATCTTCTTCTTTTAAAAAATGTGCATTTATTCAAACTGAATGAAAACTGATAGAAAAATGTATAAAACCTTTGACAGAACTAAATGAAATACATTTCTGCAAACTCCAGAATCTGAGTAGGAATGTAACTGAAACTATTGCTCAAGTCATCTGTGGTATATAAAAACTATACTCCTTGATTCTAACAATCATAACTAAGCTTCAGCAGCTATAAATTCTGGCATTCTGATGATGCAGTTAGAACCAAGTCCTATGCACAATTAATTAAGTCTTCAGATTGTTAATAATGAATAATGCTGTAACTCAGAAAGATGAATTAATTATGAAAGAAAACTAGCAGGCTTCTTCCCTCCCTAGCTAATATATTTTCATCCACACCCAATGCACCCTCCCCAATGACTTTTGCACATGATAGAAAAAATAATCTCATCCATATTTCTACTTAAGTATGGTTTGTTTGTTTTTTTTATACAAAATGATCATAGCTTTAAATAACTGGGGTTCATACTATGATTAACTATCATATCCTCTTGTCTTTCCAACTCAGTAATAAGCAGTCATGTAAAAAGCTGATCCCCATAGCTGCTGAGCTCTAAACCAGCTCTAAACCATCATTCTGGAAAAATGTCTTGTTACCTGAGATAAATTTATAAATTGAAGACATCCATATAAAGCAGATTATCTATGCGCCAGTATATATGCTTTCCAGAGTGAATACACTTCAGTAAAACCAAAACTTAATTTTAGGTTAGAACTTTGTTTCTATTTTGAGGTGTTTCTTGGATTTGTCTGTTATTGCAGTACATAATTTAATCATGGTGTCAACTAGCCTGCTAGGCAGGGACAAATTTGCATAACAATGTTTCAAAATGTCTTCCCTGATGATAGAAAATTGGCAGAACATGGCAGAGAATTTGAATATGTCTCTCCTTTAATTTCAAAACAGGACATTAAATAATTAAATATTTCTGACGATCAAAAGAAAAACCCTAGATACTTTTTTTTCATAATAAAATAGGATTACTCTTGATACAATGTGGGAAATATGCACTGATTGTGATTAATTTGAATATTTTAATTATTCAGCAGGTGTATTCTTGTCTATTGGCATGATAAACTCCAGTAGTGGCCAAAATTGTGGAAACCTTTTGGGAAAAGTATATTTTTTAGGTTTGATGACTAATAACCACATTTTTTTTTTTGAGTTTCAAGATAATCATATTCCACTGCTGGAATGGCCTGGGAAAATATATATATAAATATATATATATATTTGTACTTATTTGTCAATAAGTACAAGAAAACAAGTAACAGAATAGACATAGACATGGACACATGAAAAAAAAATTGGCACCAAAAAAGGATATAAATTGGCAAAATATAGCCATAAACACATAAAATGATTATATATAATTGGGAACAGTGGGACAGGGATCGTAGGCACACTGGTGCGTTTATGCACACCCCCGTAAGGACCTCTTAAGAAACATGAAAGGTCCACAGTAGACAGTTTATGGTGAAAGGTATGGGGATTAGAGAGACTAACAACAAGATCAGGTAGAGTGTTTGAGACATTTACTACTCTATTGCAGAAGTCATATTTCCTACAATTTACATTAGAGCAAATTTCATTGACTTTAAATCTATTGATAGCCCTTGTATTATTATGGTTGAAATTAAAGTATTCATTTACAGGTAGAATGTTTTGGTAAATAATCTTATGAACTAAGAATATGAATAGCCCAGACCTTAACCCAATTGAAAATCTATGGAGCCAACTAAAGAAACTTGTTAGTCAGAAGAGACCTAGCAACAAAACCCAATTAATAGAAGCTGTTCTGCAGCTGTTATAATTGTTTCCCCATTATAACAGCTGCAGAACTAAAAGTCTTGGTTCACTCCATGGGAAGATGTTGTAAGGCCATAATTCTTGCTAAAGGTTACCCAACTAAATATTAACTGACAAGATCACTTTTGTATATCTCATTTTTTCTATGGTGATATTTTTTGTATATCTCATTTTTTCTATGAATTTCACTTTTCTTCTTTATACTGTAACTGCTATTCTAATAGCAAATCTTTCATAAAAGTTATTGCATTGCATTCTTGATAAAATTATCTTTCAATTGATATATAATTTTATGGTACTACTCCCCCCAAAAAAGTGGTGTTCTTAGCTAGTTCTGTAAAATACACTTTTCCCAAAAGGTTTCCACAATTTTGGCCACTATTGCAGGGGTCTCCAATCTTGGCAACTTTAAGCCTGGAGGACTTCAACTCCCAGAATTCCCCAGCCAGCTTTGCTGGCTGGGGGGTTCTGGGAGTTGGTCCTCCAGGCTTAAAGTTGCCAAGGTTGGAGACCCCTGCACTATTGTATGTTCCAACACTTTATTGTGAAAAGGTGATGAGCCCGATTTTTTTTCTGAAGTAATATCAGCATCAAGCAGTTACATTAGTCATTTGTCTGCAAAAAAAACCTTTCTAAGTGTATTTCACTCTTTCTGAATGCCATATCTCCCTCTTTCGTGGTGTTTCTCCTTGAACCCATGGTATAATATATAACCAATGTTATATTGGTTTAATCTCAATAATACATTATGTTTTATTTTGTCTTTTGCAGCATTCAGATCATGAATAAGAGGCATAGTATGAACATGTGACTCTCCCCAGCACTGTCATTTTGTAAATCTCATAATTTTACAAGTGCCCAATGTAGAACTGAGAGAAGGTCCCACGTTAAAATGCAGTATCATTTCACTGGAATATAACTCAGAGAGTCTTCAAGTGGAATTGACCAGTAAAACTTTATCTGGATACACCTAATTTGTTTCAGATTTTTTTTTTTATTCGCATTTATATCCCGCCCTTCTCCGAAGACTCAGGGCGGCTTACACTATGTTAGCAATAGTCTTCATCCTATTTATATATTTATATACAAAGTCAACTTATTGCCCCCAACAATCTGGGTCCTCATTTTACCTACCTTATAAAGGATGGAAGGCTGAGTCAACCTTGGGCCTGGTGGGACTAGAACCTGCAGTAATTGCAAGCAGCTGCTGTTAATAACAGACTACATTAGCAGTCTGAGCCACAGAGGCTCATGCATTTTCTCTGTGGCAAGCTTCTTATGAATCAGGCTACAAGTCAAATTGACAAGATTATTACAAGTATAGACTAGAGCAGGAGTCACCAACCTTTTGGACCTCAGGGACCACTAACTTCATAATTTTAAATCCTGCAGACCACTAATATGATCTGCCTAATGACTGGCTGGGTGGGCATGGCTAGGTGGTCATATGTCAGGGTGGGCATGGCCAACTTGATGTCACTTATACTCACCCCTCCCCTCCCAGCCTCTCCTCACCTGCCCGCCCAGGCTCCTTAGTGTCCCAGCAGGAAGCAGTTGCTGGAGCTAAGCAGCCACCATGGGAAAGAGTTGGCAAAACAGCTGGCTCAGTTCAAATTGAATCTGACTGAGAAGGAGGCTCAACAGAAGCACCTCACCGAGGACTATGAGCATAGGCTTTCCAAGCAGAGGGATGACCTGCAGGAGTACAAGGCCAGGTACCGGCGTCTGGAGGCTCAGTGGGCTAAGATGGTAAGCCAGTTCCAAGCCATGATGCAGTCCCACTAGAATAAGGCCCTCTGGCGCTTTGCCACCAGCAGCACTCCCTCCAGCCTTCGCCCAAAGCCCCACACCAGGAAGCTGAAGCAGATCCCAAGTTGGAGTTTCTGCCCCCCTCCAACCCACATAAAAAGACCCCGAAAGGGGGAGACTCTCTGCAGCAACACAAACGTTCATTGCACCTATTCAGCCCATGGGTCATAGTTTGAGGACCCCTGATTTAGTGCAATAATAATTATTATTATTGATTTAGTGCAATAATAATAATAATAATAATAATAATAATAATAATAATAATAATAATAATAATAATAATAATAATAATAATAATAATAATAATAATAATAATAATAATATTATTTTAATTTTTATACCGCCCTTCTCCCGAAGGACTCAGGACGGTTAACAGCAATATAAAAATATAAATAATTTTTCTGTGGACCACCAAAATTTTCTCATGGACCACCAGTTGGTGACCACTGGACTAGAGAAAGACCAATATTGAATTAACAATATTTTGAATTGTCAGTCATTTTAATATATTTTAAAATGATAAAATTACAGATATATATTACAAGACATCAATAATGAGGTCTTAAAATTAAGCTTGACTATTGGACACTGAGCAGAAATCGACAACCTTTTCAGAGGCAGGAACTATTGTATTATGAAGTGGTGTGGAATATAATAAGGGCCCTCCCAATTAAAAACTATATGTAAAAATACTTTTTTGAAAAAGCAAATAAAACATTTAAAATAAAATAAATGAAATGGCTGAAATATCCTAATGTGCAATAGTGGCAAATATCCATACCTGAGGTGTAGGATAAAGGTAAAGGTTTGGTCTCCAAGCTTGTGGGTTAGTTTCCGAATGTTTCAATAGCAGACTAGGTAACATCTTCATTGAAGTTTACTAAATTCCACTGAAGATGTTACCTAAACTGGTAATGAAACCAACTCACAAGCTCAGAGAATGAACCTTCACCACCATATTCTAATTTTCTATTCAAAAACATAGAATAATAAATTTGGCTATTTTTGAAATATTATTGTCATGTTTTAATTGTAATCTGTAAAATGACCCATTGCTGAGTTTTCCTCTTGAAGCTTCCACCTTTTAGATACATCTAGCCATTGTTCTGTATTCTTTCTTGCTTCTCCCTTATATTCTGAATGAGATATGACAGTTCTGCCTAGTGTCCTATTTCTTACTAAATTATGAAGAGATATCTTTCCAATATGCAAAAGATGAGAAAAATACATTTTAGCTCACTACAGCACTAAGCTTTTCAATAGCTTTGTAAATTATTCTGTTTGTTGTTTTTTAGGTGCTGTTCCCCCCCCCCCCTAGAAAGAATGAACAATTATAATCCAGGCATTATAATAATGACTGAAGTAATTTATAATGTTTGTAAATAATAAATGGTTGAGTTTAGCTTGCATTTAATAGTATAATTCCCTTGCCGCAATCAAACCTCAGAAGTGTGAGGTCTTTTCAACGTATTTATCGCAATGTATCAATTTATCACAAGAATTGCAAGAAATGGCTGGGAAAATGAACTTTTCAATATCTTTCACAAGGTCTCACCTCCAACTTAAGCTATTCTTTCATAAGCGATTCAGTTTTAGTTCCCACCACTGCCATTACCACCTCTTTACCCCTGAATCCAATGACACAATCAATTATTGAAAGGAAAATTTCACAGCAAAGTCCTCTGTCTAGAGTCATTTGCATCAAAAGCCATGATGCATAAATGTTGGGAACTCAAAGTCCCCGCTCTTCAACTGCAGCTGTGGTGCTTAAGCAATAGCAATAGTAGCTAGACTTATATACCGCTCCACAGTGTTTTAAACATGGGTCTCCAACCTTGGCAGTGTTTTAAACATGGGTCTCCAACCTTGAATTCTGGGAGTTGAAGTCCACAAGTCTGAAAATTGCCAAGGTTGGAGATCCCTGTTTTAGAGAACTCTTTGAGCAGTTTACAAATGTCTGCATATTGCCCTCAACAATCTGGGTCCTCATTTACTGACCTTGGAAGGATGGAAGACTGAGTCAGCCTTGAGCCAGTCAGGATCAAATTCCTGGCAGTGAGCAGAACTAGTTTACAATACTGTATCACGGCTCTTAAGGTGCTGTAACAGAGCACAGAGACCCAGGTTCTTGCAAATCTTCAGTCACAAACGCTCACTTATCTCTGTAACTCAGTCACAGGGTTGTTTGTGATGGGGGGAAATAGGAGAAAGGGACATTATATACAAAAAGTCTAACAAAATCTGGTACAAAGCATAGATCAATTTAGCAAGAATATTCTAAAACAGAACAAAGGTACAATCACTTGTTATGCTTGTGGCAGTTTGTACCCAATGCTATTTCCCCCCATTTCTCATGGTTTTTTTGGACTTCTGCTTCTGCACTAAATGCCTTTAAGCTGATTTTGAAACTCAGTTGTTATTGCTTGTTGACCAAAACATATTGGCTACAATGTATCTCTCATTAGAACTTCTTTGGAGAGGTCAGAATTTTTCTGAGATCTTAAATGCAAGCCTGATTTTGCATGGTTTCCCTTGGCCACCCCCAACCTTACTCATCTTGTTTAATCTTTTTCAATCTTCTGTTTCTTTTACAGAAGAGCTTTAGCAGTATCAGATAGCTATAGTGAAGGAGACTATGGGAAATTTCCAAAACTTTATTAGGTCCAGAGGTTATGGGGGGAGAGTGTGTTCCTATTTGTGAGGGTGGTTCTATTGACACGGTAAGTGGGAGAGGCAGGTATGGCGGAAGCGAGGGGTCATATCAAGTTTCGGGAGCGCGTGCTCGATGTTTGAAAGCGATCACGCGCTCCGACCCCTTGGACTTCACCCGTTCCCCGGATGGTCAGGATCCTCAGAGCTTGGGCCTCCGGCTGATGTTGTGCAATGCCTGGTCCGTGGTGAACAAAGCCCCCCTCGTTTGTGACCTTATACAGGGGGGTTCCGCGGACCTTATGGGCATTACGGAGACCTGGTTGGGCACTGAAGGGGGCGTGCCCCTGGTTGAGTTGTGCCCGCCGGGTTTCCGTGCATTCCATCAGCCGAGGGCCCAGGGTAGGGGTGAGGGGGTGGCGGTGGGGATTAGAGAGAGTCTAGAGCCGAGAGAGACCACTGTACCTCAGATTGCCGGGTGCGAATTCCTCTTTGTGAGATGGGGTCATAGGTGTCAGATGGGTATGCTGATCACGTACCTGGCTCCTTGCTGCGTGACAGCTGCCCTGCCCGAGCTCCTGGAGGTGCTGGCTGGGGTGGCAGTTGAGACCCCCAGACTTTTAGTCATGGGGGACTTTAACTTGCCATCGTCCGGGTCGTCATCGGCAGCTCGGGAGTTCATGGCTTCCATGACGGCCTTGGACATGACCCAAGTAGTTGATGGCCCTACTCACATTGGGGGTGGCACCCTGGACCTGATTTTTCTCTCTGGTCAGTGGTTGAGAGATCTGGACTTAAAGGAATTAGTCATTGAACCTTTGTCATGGTCAGATCACTCTTCTTCGCCTGGACTTTCTGACCGCCATTCACCACCGCAGGGAGACGGAGCCGACACGTTGGTTCCGTCCCAGGCGCCTGATGGACCCGGATGGGTTCCGGACGGAGCTTGGGCCATTTCCTGAGGGTCTGGCTCACGGCTCGACTGAGGAACTTGTTGCGGCCTGGGAACAGGCGGCGGCGGGGGCCTTGGACCGTGTCGTGCCTTTGCGGCCTCTGACCCGGCGCAGGTCCCAACCGGCTCCTTGGTTCTCCGAGGAGCTGAGAGGGATGAAGCGCCGGAGAAGACGCCTGGAGAGTCTCTGGAGGTCTAGCCGTTCGGAAGCTGATCGGACACTAGTGAAGTCCTATACTAGGACTTACCTAGTGGCATTGAGGGAAGCGAGGCGTAGCTCGCCTCCTCCCTCATTGCATCGGCAGATAACCGCCCAGCCGCCCTGTTTCGGGTGACTCGCTCCCTCTTACACCAGGGGGAGCGGGATGACCCGTTGCAGGAACGTGCTGAGGAGTTTAACGGTTATCTATACGATAAAATCGTTCAGCTTCGGGATGGTCTGGACCAAGATTGCAGTGATACGGGCGAGATGCGTGAGGCGGTCTTGGTGACATTGTGTGGGATGAGTTTGACCCTGTGGCTCCGAGGACATGGACAGGTTGTTGGGTAGGTTGAATGCCACCACGTGTTTACTGGACCCGTGCCCTCTTGGCTGGTGCTGGCCACTCGAGAGGTGACACGAGGCTGGCTCAGGCGATTCGACTGCTTCTTTGGTGGAGGTGTCTTCCGGCCGCCTTGAAAGAGGCGGTGGTGAGGCCCCTCCTTAAGAAGCCGCCCTGGACCCGGCTGTTTTAGGTAATTATCGTCCGGTCTCCAACCTTCGCTTCGCGGCGAAGGTTGTAGAGAGTATGGTGGCATATCAATTTCCCTTGCACCTGGATGAAACTGTCTATCTAGACCCGTTCCAGTCCGGTTTTCGGCCCGGTTACAGCACGGAGACGGCTTTGGTCGCGTTGGTGGATGATCTCTGGAGGGCCAGGGACAGGGGTTGCTCCTCTGCCCTGGTCCTATTAGACCTCTCAGCGGCTTTCGATACCATCGACCATGGTATCCTGCTGCGCCGGTTGGGGGGATTGGGAGTGGGAGGCACCGTTTATCGGTGGTTCTCCTCCTATCTCTCCGACCGGTCGCAGTCGGTGTTGACGGGGGGGCAGAGGTCGGCCCCGAGGCGCCTCACTTGTGGGGTGCCGCAGGGGTCGATCCTCTCGCCCCTTCTGTTTAACATCTACATGAAGCCGCTGGGTGAGATCATCAGTGGTTTCGGTGTGAAGTACCAGCTGTATGCGGATGACACCCAGCTGTACTTTTCTACACCGGACCACCCCAACGAAGCTATCGAAGTGCTGTCCCGGTGCCTGGAGGCCGTACGGGTCTGGATGGGGAGAAATAGGCTCAAGCTCAATCCCTCCAAGACAGAGTGGCTGTGGATGCCGGCATCCCGATACAGTCAGCTAAATCCGCGGCTGACCATCGGTGGCGAGTCATTGGCCCCGATGGAAAGGGTCCGCAACTTAGGCGTCCTCCTGGATGAACGGCTGTCTCTAGAAGACCATTTGACGGCCGTCTCCAGGAGAGCGTTCTACCAGGTTCGCCTGGTACGCCAGTTGCGCCCCTTTCTGGACCGGGATGCCCTATGCACGGTCACTCACGCACTCGTGACGTCTCGCCTGGATTACTGCAATGCTCTCTACATGGGGCTCCCCTTGAAGGGCATCCGGAGGCTGCAGTTAGTCCAGAATGCGGCTGCGTGGGTGATAGATGGAGCCCCTCGTGGCTCCCGTATAACACCCATCCTGCGCAGGCTGCACTGGCTACCTGTGGCTTTCCGGGTGCGCTTCAAGGTTTTGGTGACCACCTTTAAAGCGCTCCATGGCATTGGGCCGGGCTACTTACGGGACCGCCTACTGCTACCGAATATCTCTCACCGACCCGTGCGCTCTCACAGAGAGGGTCTCCTCAGGGTGCCGTCGGCGCGGCAATGTCGTCTGGCGACGCCCAGGGGAAGGGCCTTCTCTGTGGGGGCCCCCACCCTCTGGAATGAACTACCCCCCGGACTTCGTCAGCTCTCGGACCTCCGGACCTTCCGCCGCGGGCTTAAAACGTATTTATTTAATTGTGCAGGGCTGAGCTAGATTTTAAATTATTGGTTTTAAATTGGGTTTTATTTGATATTTTAATTCTAAATTTACGGGCTTTTTAGAATCAGTTTTTTAATTGTTTTATATTGTATTTATATGTCTTTTAAATGCCTGTACACCGCCCTGAGTCCTTCGGGAGATAGGGCGGTATATAAATTTGAATAAATAAATAAATAAATAAAATAAATAAATAAATAAAACCAAATTATTTTTATGTTCTATATATTTATCATTGCTTCATCATTACTATACAAATGCTGAATGTCACATAAATAAAACTAAGGTCTAAAAGTAGACCCTGCCATGTAAGGAGAGACTATAATTGGATGTTCTTAGGGACACAGTGGCTTAGTGGCTAAGATGCTGAGCTTGTTGGTCAAAAGGTTGGCAGTTTAGCGGTTCGAATCCCTAGTGCCGTGTAACAGGGTGAGCTCCCGTTACTTGTCCCAGCTTCTGCCAACCTAGCAGTTCAAAAGTGTGTAAAAAATGCAAATAAAAAATAGAGACCACCTTTGGTGGGAAGGTAACAGCGTTCCATGTGCCTTTGGCGTTTAGTCATGCTAGCCACATGACCATGGAGACGTCTTTGGACAGCGCTTGCTCTTCGGCTTTGAAACAGAGATGAGCACCGACCCCTAGGGAACGACTAGTACATATGTGCAAGGGGTACCTTTACCTTTTTAGCTTTCAAACATGACAATAACAATATCCATTTTGGAGCACTTGATATCTTGAATTGATATCCCAAGCTGATCAACTGATCAGCTAATTGATCTAATATTTGTGAAAAAGACTATTTCGAGCCTTCAAAAGTTTGAATGTGACTCCTCAAAATTGACATCAGATTATAATTTTAAATATGAGAGGAAGGGAGAATCCTTGATTACCAGTGAGATTGAGTTAGGAATTAACGTGAGACTGACCAGATTTCAAAAGTGAGAGATGACACTAATGAAAACCTTAAAATCAGGACTCTTTTATTCCAGTTGGAACATGAGCTGTTTGTAACTGCGTATGTTGACAACTGATTGAATTAAGATCACCTTCCTCTTTGCTTAGAAGCTCTTCAGATAAAATCCTTCCACATTAAATGTCCAAATATTTTTTACACTCAATTTTTCCCTAAACGTATCTCTTTTTTCAAACAACGGGTTCACAAATAATGCCCAAGGAAGTCCAGAGATAAAACGATCCCGTTACATTTTAATGAGGGTCAGCCGAAATACAAACAATACAGATATGATTAAAAGTTAAGCACACAGGCTCAGATCACCAAAGGCTGAGAGTTATTATGGTTCAAAGAGTCTTGTGGCAAACTGCTGAAACAATTTATGCAGATATGTAGGAACTTTGATTCCTCTCCCTACTTTCATTTTCTTTGATTATTATGTATACAAAATGTCCAAGGTAAAGACAGAAACATAAGTTTAGTTGGTTATAATCCTCCATTCACTGCCATCCAATGGTTGGTTACTTTGTACTTTTTAGCACAACAACATCAAAACACCTGGGAATTTCTTTGTGGCTGTAACCATCATGTTTAATAGTAAACATTTAATATTATAGTGTTTTTTTTAATACATTAAAAACTTTTTATAGAAATTATTCACTTTTTATAGAAATTTTCTAATTTTTTTCAACCTCAAACTCCTCCCTCTTAAATTAAAATGCCTTCTTTTTTATTAACCCAATCATCAAAAATCATATTTAATGTCTTAAAATATGTAACTGTTCCAAATTGAATTGTTTGACTAGATTGAAAACTTTCTTGTTCCATGGTTTACTTTGATACTTCTTTTTTCTCTCTCTTTTGTTGTTGTTTCCAGACAAAGGATAATAGAATTTGGCACTTTTGGCACTGTTCCGTTTCAGAAAACTGCAGTACTTGGTAGCTAACCCAAAAAATCCAGCCTCCCTAAGGAAATATATATGCCAACCTACTGCCATAATGGTTGAAGTCATAATGTCATTAACTGGGTTAATCTTTGAAGTCATAATGCCATTAACTGGGTTTGATATGCTAACAATCAATATTTTATCTGAATGAGAAAGACTGTCTTCCCCATTAAGAACTTAGGCATGAGGAAAATTGTTCATTTTCTTTTTGAATAAACAAGATTTTACTTTTAAAATCTGGCACTGAGAAGACCATTGTGTCGGCCACTCTGCTGGGTTTGCTGTATGTTGCTATGCTGAGCAACCATAGCAATTAAAACTAATGTCAATGCAATGCAAGCAATAGGATAGCAGATGCCTTTAACGGATGCCAGGCAAGCTGCATGATACACATCACTCTCTATCTTCACAAGAAGAGAAGAGCTAGAGGAAATGAACCTAGGGGAACAATTTAGAGCAGGGCTCTCCAACCTTGGCAACTTTAAGCCCAGTGGTGGGATTCAGCCAGTTCGCACCACTTAAGCAGAACTGGTTGTTAACTGTCTGAACAGTTTGGCAAACTGGTTGTTGGAAGAAATCATTAGGGCAGAGAACCGGTTGTTAAATTACTTAACATAACATAACATCAGAGTTGGAAGGGACCTTGGAGGCCTTCTAGTCCAACCCCCTGCCCAGGCAGGAAACCCTACACCATCTCAGTCAGATGGTCATCCAACATTTTCTTAACAATTTCCAGTGTTGGAGCATTCACAACTTCTGAAGGCAAGTCGTTCCACTTATTAATTGTTCTAACTGTCAGGAAATTTCTCCTTAGTTCTAAGTTGCTTCTTTCTTTGACCAGTTTCCACCCATTCCACCCATTCCACCCACACAGTAATAACAAACCTTGGTTTACACCTAAACTTAAGCAGCTACGACATTCCAAAGAGGAAGCCTACAGAAAAGGTGATAAAATGCTGTACAATCAGGTCAGAAATGCACTAACAAGGGAGATAAGAGCAGCAAAAAGAAGCTACTCTGAAAAGCTAAAGAATCAATTTTCAGCAAATGAACCAGCAAACATGTGGAAAACTCTTAAAAATATCACCGGCTATGGCAAACCTCCTTCCCAGGCTGAAGGTAATCAACAACTGGCAGATGTCCTGAATGAGTTTTACTGCAGGTTTGAAAGGAAACTACAGCCACCTATTTCCACAACCCCCATCTCAGACACACCAACAACAGCCAAGCCTCCTACAACTGACCCCATTTCATTGGGTTCACAACCCCTAGTGATCACAGAAAAGGAAGTGCAGGACCTATTTCACAGACAAAAGCCAGGAAAAGCGCCAGGCCCAGACAAGATAACTCCTTCTTGCTTAAAAGTCTGTGCTGACCAATTGGCCCCCATCTTCACCCATATTTTCAATAAATCACTAGAGATGTGCTATGTTCCTTCTTGCTTCAAATGCTCTACCATCATCCCAGTGCCAAGAAGCCCACCATCAAGGAACTGAATGACTACAGACCAGTTGCTCTAACATCTGTAGTCATGAAAACCTTTGAAAGGCTAGTGCTTTCCTACCTGAAAACCATCACGAATCCGCTCTTAGACCCCTTGCAATTTGCATACCGAGCAAATAGATCAACAGATGATGCTGTTAATATGGCTCTGCACTACATCCTACAACATCTTGAGTCTCCAAAGACCTATGCAAGGGTCCTTTTTGTAGACTTTAGTTCAGCATTCAATACCATCATTCCAGACATTCTTCTAACTAAGCTAAACCAGCTACAGGTACCGGAACAGACTTGTAAGTGGATCACAAGCTTCCTAACAAACAGGAAGCAGCAGGTGAAGCTAAGCAAGATCACATCAAATACCTGTACAATTAGCACAGGGCGCCCCAAGGCTGTGTGCTCTCCCCACTTCTCTTCTCTCTGTATACCAATGACTGCATCTCCAATGATCCATTTGTTAAGCTACTGAAGTTCGCAGATGACACAACAGTGATTGGTCTCATTCGAGACAATGACGAATTCGCATATAGACGAGAGGTCGAACGACTAGCCTTGTGGTGCAACCAAAACAATCTGGAACTGAACACACTCAAAACCGTAGAAATGGTGGTAGACTTTAGGAAAAACCCTTCCATACTTCCACCTCTCACAATACTTGACAACACAGTATCAACAGTAGAAACCTTCAAATTTCTGGGTTCTATCATATCGCAAGATCTCAAATGGACAGCTAACATCAAAACATCATTAAAAAGGACAACAAAGAATGTTCTTTCTGCGCCAACTCAGTAAGCTCAAACTGCCCAAGGAGCTGCTGATCCAATTCTACAGAGGAATTATTGAGTCTGTCATTTGCACCTCTATAACTGTCTGGTTCGGTTCTGCAACCCAACAAAAAAAACACAGACTTCAGAGGATAATTAGAACTGCAGAAAAAATAATTGCTACCAACTTGCCTTCCATTGAGGACCTGTATACTGCACGAATCAAGAAGAGGGCCGTGAAAATATTGCAGATCCCTCGCATCCTGGACATAAACTGTTTCAACTCCTACCCTCAAAACAGCTATAAAGCACTGCACAGCAGAACAACTAGACACAAGAACAGTTTTTTCCCGAAGGCCATCACTCTGCTAAACAAATAATTCCCTCAACACTGTCAGACTATTTACTGAATCTGCACTACTATTAATCGTTTCATAGTTCCCATCACCAATCTCTTTCCACTTATGACTGTATGACTATAACGTTACTGGCAATCCTTATGATTTATATTGATATATTGACCATCAATTGTGTTGTAAATGTTGTACCTTGATGAACGTATCTTTTCTTTTATGTAACACTGAGAGCATATGCACCAAGACAAATTCCTTGTGTGTCCAATCACACTTGGCCAATAAAATTCTATTCTATTCTATTCTATTCATTGCTTCTTGTTCTACCCTCAGGTGCTTTGGTGAACAGCCTGACTCCCTCTTCTTTGTGGCAGCCCCTAAGATATTGGAACACAGCTATCATGTCTCCCCTAGTCTTTCTTTTTGTTAAACTAGACATACCCAGTTCCTGCAACCGTTCTTCATATGTTTTATCCTCCAGTCCCCTAATCAATCCCACCACTTAAATCCCACCACTGTTTAAGCCTGGCAGACTTCAACTCCCAGACTTCCCCAGCCAGCAAAGCTTAAAGTTGCCAAGGTTGGAGAGCCCTGATTTAGAGGTAACTAAAGGTAAGTAATAGGGAAGCGGTAGCTCAGTGGCTAAGATGCCTTGTTGATTGAAAGGTCAGCATTTCAATGGTTTGAATCCCTAGTGCCGTGTAACAGGGTGAGCTCCCGTTACTTGTCCCAGCTTCCGCCAACCTAGCAGTTTGGAAGCACATAAAGAATGCAAGTAGAAAAAAATAGGGACCACCTTTGGTGGGAAGGTAACAGCGTTCCATGCGCCTTTGGCATTTAGTCATGCCAGCCACATGACCAGGGAGACGTCTTTGGACAGTGCTGGCTCTTCAGCTTTGAAACAGAGATGAGCATTGCCCCCTAGAGTTGGGAATGACTAGCACATATGTGCAAGGGGAACCTTTACCTTTACCTTAAAGGTAAGTAACTCACTTTACTTAAGGTAGGGCATCTGTCCCTAAGAGGAATTTTTTTTTGCCATATCTGTTTCTATATTTCTCTCGGGTCACATAAATAGAAAGGAAAATACAGATAAACGCTAACTCATATATCATGTCTTGTATATTTTGGAAAAGGTAGTCCTCGACTTACAATGATTTGTTTAGTAACCATTCAAAGTTACAGCGGCACAAGGTGAATTATGACCATTTTTCACACTTATGATCATTGTAGCATCCGTATAGTCACATGATCAGAATGTGGAAGCTTGGCAACAGGTTCATATTTATGACGGTTGCAGTGTCCCAGGGTCATGTGACCCCTTTTGCAAACTTTTGACAAGTAAAGTCAATGGAGAAGCCAGTTTCACTTAACAACCATGTTACTAACTTAACAACTGCAATGATTTACTTAATAACAAGGTCATAAAATGGGGCAAAACTCTCTTAAAAATGTCTTACTTAACAACATCAATTTTGGGCTCAGTTGTGGTCATAATTTGAGGACTACCTGTATTAGTTTGTTTACAACAAATACAAAATTAAATATTGAGTGTCTTGCTGAATGAATTGAAACATTATATTTTAATGGTTATATAAATCACATATTTTGGTTTGCCTTTTTGGTGAAATCAATTCGGTTTTCATTTTTTTAATCAAATCAGTTTGTTTCATTTAGGGTTGATTCCTTGCTCTCTCTGAGTTTTCTTCCTCTTCTTCCACATTAACTAGCTTTTCTGAAAGTTTTTTTCTACTTTTCTTTGGCAATCTTTAAAAGCTATAGATCTTTGAGCTTAATCTCATGATAAATATTTTTCTAGCCATTGCTAGAAACACAAAATTATTTTTCTTAATTTTGACCATCTTGCTCAACAAAAATTAATCCCAAAAAAGCCAGTACATAACGGCTCAGTTTGAGGATCAAAAAGAAGAAATTGCTATCACAGCATTAGTATGCAGGTAGGTATCATCTGTCTAAGGTTCTAATGAGCTAGCACAATTCAGACAAAACAAAACTGAATTACATGGACAAAAATCTGAAATAATAATGACTTATGTTTGATAATATTTCTTCCATTTGGTGGGGATTGAGTTCAGTTAGCATTTAGGAAATTGAAGTCTATTTGTGTAACAGATTTTATTTAAAAACAATTACAGCTTTCTAAAGATTATTTGACCTCTTCAGTTTTTACACACACACACACACACACACACACACACACACACACACACACACCTGTTTCTTTCATAAAATTGAAACTTTCCATGTCAGTTTCATATAAACTATTGAATGACAATTATTCATTTTCAGAAAGTTTGTTTATTAATATTGATTCTTGACAGATGGAGAAGTTGAACAAGTTCGAACAAAATGCAACCCCCCCCCCCAAACGGTACACATTCTATTTATTATATGAACACAAAAGTTGACTTGAAATTTAATATGTGAAATAAAATGCTGGAGTCCTTATATCTGTGTTTTATTGTACATAAAGGCTGTTTGATGGGATGGGTGCTCCACCTCATCAAAGCATGACAGCAACAAGCTTCTCTTTATAAAGTAACTCTTACAGCAGATCACTTAAATTTTCATTTTCAGATAGATTATTGCCTGCCTAGGCAAAATCTTCAGTGTTGTGATCTGGGAGAAGTCAGAGATTGATTGGAGAATCAATTTTTCCCAAGATCATAGCACTTGAAGATATTGCCTAGACAGATAGCAAAAATGAAAAACTAAGTTCAGAGAACTACAAGCCAACTTTGGGCTATTCTCTACAACTGCAGTTTGTTTTCTTCTCTTTTCTCCAATGAAGCAATGTAGCAACTCTGTTCTGAGATGTCGTTTGTGGATCAGCTTCAAAGTGTTGCTTTATGTGAATTCTGACTGAAGAGAAGAATCTGTTCAAGTATTTATTTACTTCCTACTTTTATATGTATGCATCACTATGTTAGTATCATTTTTACTACTGGAGACTCTGAAAATGTACAGGATTCAGGTTTATGAGTTTATATAGAATCCAGGAAACTGTGCTTCATTTAATTATTTCTTATTTTCTTAATTGCAAAATATGCACTTCAATAATGTGAAATTTAAATCAATTCCATACAGACTGATCACTTATTACTTAAATATCCCAATTTACCATGCAGTCATTAACATAATGGCAGCGTTCTCCAAAGTAATTAAGTGCCTAAGAACATAGATTGTGAAAACTTAAAAAAAATCAGCCCACTCAACTTTCCTACCTAGAAAGATTAATTCTTGGTATCTTTTGGAACCCTTTATTGCCCTTCAAAACATGGGGCTCTCTGGGTATGGTTATTTTCTATTGGTTTAAAGTGTTTTATTGTTGTTGTTGTTGTTGTTTTTGTTGTTGTTTCTTTGTTTTAAATTTTGTATAAATGTAATCCCATATCACATTTGTTTTCTTAGCACTTCTGTTCAAATTTTTTATATGAAGGAATGCTATTTTCTAATGTTCCTATTGTGTTAATTTGAAACTATGAAGATGGAGGGGCGTAATTTGATTTTTAGCTGATGGTTTGCAACAGAGCAACTCGATTGATTTATCAATTGCCCTGCCCATTATCTTGATTTCAGTATTTTAGGCTTGAAACTGAGATTATATTTCTTACTAATCCAGTGAATTTAGTGAATGCTTTATGTTTTCCAGGAAAAAAAATCTTATTTTGTAATAAACCTAGAGAAAAAGAGATGGCATTTATTCAATTTAGAATAAGAGGAGTAATGGTGGATGCTAGCATAACTAGTGCCATTACTAGATGCAGACTATGATATTACAAAAATATGCAATGAAGTAAAAGGTTATAAATAATGGTCATTCGAATTTTCAGTGATGAATCTAAAATAATAATAATATTGGCTGCAGCTTATCAACATTTAGAGGAAATACATCCTTTTCTTTCTTTTTTATTCCTGGAAAAATATAACAAGCTGCATAAAAGGATTTCATGTTTATGCAATAATTTTTTGACAGCAAAATATTGAAAATTTGCATACATTCTCAAATCACAGATTAAAGTGTATTTAGATGATTTGGGAAGGGGGGAACTATATGCCTGTCAAAGCATATATTGTACATTTTGAATCTTTGAGATTCTGAGATGATTTGACCAAATATGAGGGACATCAAAATTCCATTGCACACAAATGTATTGTGTTAACAGAATAACAGAATTGGAAAGGATTTCAGAGATTGAACTCTCTGCTCAAGCAGAGGACCCTATACCATTCCAGAAAAAACGGATGTCCAATTTCTTCTTAAAAATCTCTAGTGATGGAGCACTACAACTTCTGGAGACAAGCCATTCCTCTAATGATTGTTCTCACTGTCATGAAATTACCCCTTAATTCTAGATTAGATCTCACCTTGGTTACAAGCTGACCCCCTCTTCTCTATGGCAACCCCTGAAATATTAGACTGGTATATATTCTCTTTGTTAGACTAGACAACCCAGTTCCTGCAACCATTCATCATATGTTTTAGCCCTCCAGTCTCCCAATCATCTTTGTCGCTCTTCTCTGCATTCTTTCTAGACTCTCAACATCTTTTTTTGTATAGTGGTGATCAAAACTAGATGCCATATTCCAAGAGTGGTCTTACCAAGCAGTATAAAGTGGGATTAATACTTCATATGATCTTGATAATATCCCTCTGTTGATGCAGCCTAGAACTGCATTGGTTCTTTTGGCAGCTGTAGCACACTGTTGGCTGATACTTAAGTGGTTGTCCGTAAGGACTCCTAGATCCCTCTCACATTTTCTGCTGTTGAGCCAGGTACACCTATTCTATATTTGTGCATTTGGTCTTTCTTGCCTAAGTGCTTTTTCTCACCACTGAATTGCATTTTGTTGGTAGTATGTGCCAAAAAACCTGTTAAGATTCTTCTGTATCTTGATTCTATCTTTAATATTTTAGCTATTCCCCCCTTTGCAAATAATATGAGTTCCCCTTCTCTCCCCTCATCTAAATTGTTTATGAAGATGTTGAAGAGTACAGGTAGTCCTCAATTTATGACCACAATTGAGCCCAAACTGTATGTTATTAAGTGAGACAGTGGTTAAGTGAATTTGCCCATTTTATGACCTTTCTTATCACAGTTGTTAAGTGAAACTCTGCAGTTGTTAAATTAGTAACATGGTTGTTAAGTGAATCTGGCTTCCCCATTGCTTGTCAGAAGACCCTGAGACCCTACAACCATCATAAGTACGAGTCAGTTGTCAAGTGTCTGAATTTTGATCACATGACCATGGGGATGCTAGAATGGTCGTAAGTGTGAAAAATGGTCATAATCACTTTTTTCAGTGCCGTTGTAATTTTGAACGGTTACTAAATGAACTGTTGTAAGTGGAGGACTACCTATACTGGGCCTAAGACAGAACTTTGGGGTATCCCACTTAATAATTCCTCGTAATGGTTTGATTGTTTTGGTGTGGTCAATTGATATTGTAAGAAAAGCTAATATTGCTATGTGACTTGAGGTTAACATAGCTTTTATCAAGCAAATTCTTCCTAGAAATATAACTTCTGCCAATAATTTGACATTATCCCATAATTGCCAGCTGGTGGGAATGTGCTAGCTAGTTAAGCATAATACAAAGAATAAAATATTATTCCACACTGTGTTTTTATTCACTCTTGTTCTTATTTATTGTATTTGATTTAAGGGCCCTTTTTTCTTCTTTCTTATACTCAACATTTATGTGTAGTATTATTATACATTTAAACATGTATCTTTGGTATGACTATTTCTGAATCCTAAAGGGGGGAGGGACAAAAAAGTGTTACCTTTGATGTATACATATTAGTCAATAAATCAGCTTCTAAGGCTTTCATTTCCTCTTCTGAATCTGCAAGTTAAACAGAAACATATGTTAACTATTGAACTATAAATCACCAGCATTTGGATTTCACATATAGAATTTAGAAATATCCCTTAAAGACAATTTTGGGTTAAGAATTGACTAAAATAAATGTTTGGCAAGTGCGCCTTTCTGTAATATATGTTTGTTAATTTATGCCATTTCATTGGGAAAATATGTTTAGTAATGAAAACAGCTTATTAACTGGTCAACTGAAACATTTAAAGAACTGAACACCAATAGTGAAAGTAGTAGGATATGAAATTACATTAAATTTCTAAATTAAGATACGTCTGCACTGACAGCATGTACTGTATATATTTAAAAAAAGTTTTTATTTTTTATAGATTGAATAATTTCGAACATCCTTTCAATGGAAGCTAGTTAACAGGTATCTTCTATGGGGAATATGTAAGTTACAGATATATTCATATATATTTACACTGATATATTATTAATAAGGATACAGTATATGTAGCACAAAAAGAGATTTAAAGTTTCAGTGAGTTTCATTGAATTTCCTGGTCATGTTCGGTGTTAGAAGGACTTGAAGAATGTCTTAATAAAAGAAGGATGATATGTTAAAACGGAAACTGTTTTATCATCATCATCTAAATACTATAGTTGAGCGTAATTGTGAGTGATAAAATAGCAGTCCTAGGCAGATTGAAAATAAGTCATTGATACAAATAGCTGAACTCTTATGAGTTGCTGCTGCTGCTGCTGCTGTTGTTCCATGTATATCAATAGACCCAAGTCATTAGTAACTTTAGTTGGATGGGCTCCAACTAAAGTAATGAATAGTATATTCCTTATTGAAAAACAGCAAATGGTAACTGGCTCATAAATGTATACAATGTGACTAATATATTGCTTTCATCTTGCTTTTCAGGTTTACATCCTCAGTACAGTACTGTAAAGTAAAACAATGTTATAAAATAGAGTCACTGTCTCATGGAAACCAGTGGTAAAATCTGTCTCTTTAAAAAAATATCAATGCATTTTAAAGGCACTATAGTACAAATGGCCCACAAAAAGTATAAAACATTACATTATATTAAAAAATAAAATGTTGCCAAGATAGTAGGGAAAATAACTAAACAATATTTTAAGATATTGTTAATCTTTAATTATAAAAAAGAAATAAAAGAAATAAATCAAAAAGTCGGTGCTGGCAATTTACAAAGTATCTGTAAGGGTGGAAGGTCAATGAGAAATAATATGCTTTATGGATCTATTTTTCAGGGTTATGCAGTGATCCAGATTTGAAGAAGAAACTATGATATGGGATATATGATCATGCACACACTGAACCAATAGGCGCTGCCTTAAATCAATTCCATCACCCTCCCCCCCAAGAATCATGCATGAGCCCAGACAAAGAGAGAGCTCTTTAAGGAGTCACCAACAGGTGCAATGTGTTGTCCATGCATGCTCTGAAATATATTTCCCCCCTTTGAATCCAAATTACTGTATAGTCTTTATAGGAAAACAAATCCTTCAAATGCCAATGACAAAGAATTCTGAACACAAGAGCTCAGGAAATAGGAGGTGGGGATTAGGGGAAGTTATCTGGACAGGATCCAGAAATGATATTATGAAAATATATTTCGTCAGAGTGAAGTGAAAACTACACATATAACGGTAATACCACTGAGAAAAAGCTAAACATATTCATCAGACTGTTTTACAGTCCACACATTGACTAATTCTTATAATAAATGTCATCAAAATCAGGGCTTCTCAGAACCTCCGTAAGTTCATTGCTCCTCCAATATTCAGGGATCACAGCAAAGTTGTTAGCACTAATACTGCCATTAATTTCCCTGAAACATTTTATCAATTTTCTTTTAATCTGACCCTTTGGATCAATACATTTTGAAAGAATGTATGCCTGGATTATGTCCATTATGATCCAACTCAAGGAATCACAATATTCTGTAATATGTTTCATTGATTTATACTAATAATCATTTCACAATTTGCAAACAATGAAGAACATAATTGTCATAATTGTGGTTCATGTAATTATATTTTTATTTGACTACATTAATCCTCAGGGCTGTAATTAGAACAGTTATTAAAATAAAGCACAGAAATTTAAAAAGCTGATATAGGTACATTGCCCTCAACAAACATAGGCATTATTTGTCTATCAAAACAAAGATTAAATACGATTGCTTTGCTTATTGATTTAGACTGTTATGATGCCCAAATATTTGAAACTACGTAGGAGTTTAGGAATGAGTTACAGCTAAATTTAATTTTTAAAAGTAGAATTATTTAATATATTGGATTGAAATAAATAAATATAAAAATATATTTAATTCTAAAATATTCTCTGGAAACAAAATTTAGCAGGCATCACTTAGTACAAAAATACACATCTGAGGTCTGACTGAATTATAAAAAAAAATAATAGGTTCATTACAACTGTACATTAAATTATGATTTTCATTAAGATGTCCGAATAAATAGGCAAAAATAAGTGTATATGGCATAAGCATATGAATCTAAAGACTGTTGTGTAAACTTATTTATAAATTTTATATTGCACTTGGAAAAGTTTAAATTTTAATCTATGATTTTACTTTTAATGATTTTTGAAGCAGAATATAAACAGAACAATCTTTTTTGATATTTACCCATGTACAGTAATAGGCAGTATTACTATTATCCTGGTCATCTTCTCAACTTTCTTACCTTCTCATCTTTCCTACTACCCTCTCCTTTTGATATCTTATGATTTATCACTTGTTTGTATTTTATGATTATGGGTGTAACTTATGATTTACGATCTATAACTTACCACTATGTTGTTTGCATATACACTTAGAGCTTATGCACTGGACACAAATTTCTTGTGTGTGCAGTCACACTTGGCCAATAAAGAATTCTATTCTATTCTATTCTATTCTATTCTATTCTATTCTATTCTATTCTATTCTATTCTATTTCCTTGATGCATGTATGTGGAAGTATATATGCTTGTGGGGGAGGTATGGATGCATGTTATACTAGAAGTACATTTTTTTTATTTATACCAATTTTTGGTATAAATAAAAATAACTGATTTAAAAGCAAATGCATAGTCCGATAATTATTGGTGTCTAAAGAACAACTTTAAGGAGGAATGAGCTTAGTTATATTGCAATAAATATTTCCCCTTATATCATTATGTAGAAATATTTCCTACTTTAACCAAACCTAAAGTTATTCATTTATACTCAGAATAACAGCTCAGGCCTTTTTGATTTTTAACATTATCATTGATTGATTTCAAGATTCTGCAATAAATAAAGCTGTAATTTGGGGCCGGGTGGAGTATTTTTTGGTAAAGCATCCCTACATTTTTTTTTAAAAAAAAGTCTTTGCAGTTATGTGGTATTCATTATCCCTGATTATTTCTATATAGATCACTGTTATAACTATTTTATTAGTGGAAAATAAAAAAATATATGATTTTTCCTAAACATTGCACAAAATTGTATGCATTTTTAACCTAAAAATATAAAGATTGATTGCCTTGGCACAACTCTTGATCTACAGTAGATTTGTATTATTATACACATAGGGGGCAATATTCACTCCATTTTTTCCCCCTCCTAATTTATTACTGGTGTGAATGGCATACCTTGGAGTTTTGATTTACAACAATATTAGCCCTACAAACCTCAGTCTAGACACTTGTGACATTTAATTCATCTTGTCATAATATAGCTGTATAATGAACCTTGCATACCCACATCTCCCAAGGTCTGGATTTTGTTTATCAGCCTTCTGCCATGTAATACATTTCATATTTGCTGAGTAACAACTCACAGAATTCTACAATTTGTAGCTCCAACATGCTAGGAAAAACTGGTCCATGATGATCTATGTATGATGAACTGTGAGCCTCTATGCCACAAACTCCAGTTGAAAAAGTCAGAGATGGGAGTAGGAAACTGTAATCCCTTTTAGCTAGACTAGTCCATGCAACCAAAGTCATAAATGCTAATGCTTCTTTTAATATAAAATAAAAGGAACAGAATCTTGTAAATCTGAATGTCTCTCCCCCACCCCCTTTATTCTGAAGAGAACTAAGGAGGGTCAGGTCTGAGATACTTTCCCTAATTACATTTCTGCCTCTTTTTATTTAATGGTTGTCTTGGTTGCAGTTCTTCCTCCTGCTGTTTAGGGTTGTTTCTACAGTCTATTACGGAATCCAAAAGTCTGGAGACTGGAAGCATGGAATTTCCTCTTCCCTGTGCTAACCTACAGGTGTATTTCAACAAGTCTGTAAATATAGTCCCTGTCCCAGGATGATCTGCCCCAAAGAACCTCTTCAGAAAGAGAGTAGTAGGTAGCTGTTGAGATACAATTCACCTATTTTTAGGGGTCAGACTGATAAATGAACTGATTGAAAACGCTTTTTAGAAACTCACATTTTAATCCTTTCTCAAAGCAATTATCCTAGAAGAACTGGTTTATATTTTATATTTGAAGCTAACTTTTTTGAAATTGACCAGACATTAGCCTCCCTGCATTGGACAACACAAACTCCTCCCATAGTAGCAGCACCGCCGGATTAGCCCAAATCCTTCTCCCAATCGGAAGGGAAGCCGTTCCAAAAAAACGAGAGAGCGAAAAAGCGCACCTGGGAGCTTACCTGAGCCCAGGCTCCAGGAAGCGGACGCCAGCAGCATCGCGCACACCAACTGCATCTTCACCATTCTTGCCATCCACTCTCTCTCGCCCTTTTCTCTCTATAAAGTCAAGTCCATATACAAAAAGGCAAGCTATCTGGATTGAGAGAGAGCCGCGCAGAAAAAAAGAGCTGCTGCCTTGAGCTGATTTTTAAAGAACTGGACCCTAAAGGGAGCTCCAGATGTCCCCTAAGTATATAAGCAAGCAGGGAAGGGTGATGTCACGAACGCGCAGCAGCCGCTCTCGTTTAACCAAGCGTCCGCCCGCCTGCTCGTGTGTCCCCCCCCCCCACCTTAGTTGGAGCGAAACTGACGCGGTTCCCCCATTAGTTGCGCTGCGCTTCACACTCCCTGAAGCGGAAAGAAAGGGGCAAGGGTGTGCGAGACAAACGGCACAAAAAGGACAGCTTCACCAGTTGCGCCCGATTTTAAAACCTTTGCCTCCAAGTGGGAGTGCGGGATTTGTGATTATTTTCCCCCCACACTTGCCTGCAGGCTGCAGGCACGAAACGCTATATAGCAGGCAGCATAGCTTGGTGATGGAAGTTGCAGTCCAGCACAATTGACCGATGTGCGGTTGGAAAAGGCTAGTATAAAGAATCTAATGAGAGTAAGTTAAATGTCGCCTTTGTATTTGTGTGCCCATCGCAGGTCACCTGTATAAGTCACTTAGCTGTTTCTATGATTCATGTAAACCAGGAAAAGAATTTAACCAAAACTTGAGAAATATAGTATTTCTCAAGTATAGTATAAAATAAATATTTTGCAATGTACGCTTAAGTCATTCTTTCTTTACTTATTTCATCTTATGCAAGAGACCAAACCAAAATGGCATTCAGAAGAAATGTTGGGACTGCAATTCTTAAGAATTCACAGCCAGAGACCATGAGGTTCCTATAGATTTGGAAACAATCACATTAGGGAAGATAAAGTTGGCACAGTGAAAATGAGCTTCCTCCTCCTCCTCCTCCTCCTTCTCCTCCTCCTTCTCCTCTTCATCCTCCTCATCACCATCGTTTTTGTCCCTGGATAGCCAACAATATTTTGCTGATTGCTACTTATAGATATAACTTATTTCTATTTTCCCAGACTACATTCCAGTAAGCATTGACTAAAGTCATCCTATGCATCCTAAGCACTGTGTGCACCAAACACAGGATTTAATAATTCAGATTATTGGTGGAAAGGTAGCTAAAGCTTCAAGATGCAACCCCATGCCCTGGATGTGACACTTCCTCTTCATTCACACTATTTAGATTCTTTGCTAATACTTTAGTTGTTTTAAATCAGCTTTTAATTGTTTACACTTGATTTTAGATTGGAAGTGCCTTTGGATATTTGATGGGTTAAAAAGCTAGATATAAATATTTGATTAATGAAACAATGATTAGTTGAAGAGAGACGCACACTTTACTTACAAGAATATATGCATATACATTTATATACATTCATTATTTAAAACACTTTTAGGTCTTCTTTGAATATAAATTTGCCATACATGGCAATGCTGAACATCACACAACGAATAGAATCAGTACTTTTCTTTCAGAAATGGCATTGAAAGTTGAATGTTTTTGGTGTCCTAAAATGCAGAACCGTATAGATTGGTTTTAAAAACTGTGCTGTTTAAATTATTTGATGGGTAGAGAATGTATGCTGTCCCATTTTAAATATAGCCCCTATGCATGTCTTTGTACAGCATTTAATGGGATAGTCTGTCAGGCAAGAACTGAAATTTCTGTATGTTTTTAATAAGATTTAAAATTTGGTTTGCAAAACAGACAATAAAGAACTTTATATGTGTTCTTCTTTATGAAGTAAGTAAAAATTACATAAAATCCAAATAACTTCATTAAAAAAAGAACTTAATGAATAGTTCATTAATATTTGGTAGCCTGCAATGGCAACTAAACATACCCTTGGTAGACAGATTCTGTAATAAAGAAATGTTTCCTTACTTTATAAATAAAGTTTCTTCATTTTCTATTTTTCCAGACTACATTCCAGTAAGCATTGACTAAAGTCATCCTATGCATCCTAAGCACTGTGTGCACCAAACACAGGATTTAATAATTCAGATTATTGGTGGAAAGGTAGCTAAAGCTTCAAGATGCAACCCCATGCCCTGGATGTGACACTTCCTCTTCATTCACACTATTTAGATTCTTTGCTAATACTTTAGTTGTTTTAAATCAGCTTTTAATTGTTTACACTTGATTTTAGATTGGAAGTGCCTTTGGATATTTGATGGGTTAAAAAGCTAGATATAAATATTTGATTAATGAAACAATGATTAGTTGAAGAGAGACGCACACTTTACTTACAAGAATATATGCATATACATTTATATACATTCATTATTTAAAACACTTTTAGGTCTTCTTTGAATATAAATTTGCCATACATGGCAATGCTGAACATCACACAACGAATAGAATCAGTACTTTTCTTTCAGAAATGGCATTGAAAGTTGAATGTTTTTGGTGTCCTAAAATGCAGAACCGTATAGATTGGTTTTAAAAACTGTGCTGTTTAAATTATTTGATGGGTAGAGAATGTATGCTGTCCCATTTTAAATATAGCCCCTATGCATGTCTTTGTACAGCATTTAATGGGATAGTCTGTCAGGCAAGAACTGAAATTTCTGTATGTTTTTAATAAGATTTAAAATTTGGTTTGCAAAACAGACAATAAAGAACTTTATATGTGTTCTTCTTTATGAAGTAAGTAAAAATTACATAAAATCCAAATAACTTCATTAAAAAAAGAACTTAATGAATAGTTCATTAATATTTGGTAGCCTGCAATGGCAACTAAACATACCCTTGGTAGACAGATTCTGTAATAAAGAAATGTTTCCTTACTTTATAAATAAAGTTTCTTCATTTTCTATTTTTCTTCCATTAGGGGGCAGAATGGCAGTATGAGAACAGTATCAGCTTCTTCTCTAGAAATAGTTTGCTGTTGAACCTATGTGGGAAACAAGAAGCAATTACTTCAGTTTATGATAAATCATTTATTCTGTAACATGTACTGATGAAACGTTTTTCATTTCTATTTCTATATACCTTTATACACATCCTGGACATAAACTGTTTCAACTCCTACCCTCAAAACAACGCTATAGAGCACTGCACACCAGAACAACTAGACCCAAGAACAGGTTTTTTCCCAAATGCCATCACTCTGCTAAACAAATAATTCCCTTAAAACTGTCAAACTATTTACTAAATTTGCACTATTATTAATCTCATCCTTCCCATCACCCATCTCCTTCCACTTATGACTGTATGACTGTAACTTGGTTGGTTGTATCCTTATGATTTATATGGATATTGATTGTTTCCTGATTGCTTATTTGTACCCTATGACTATCATTAACTGTTGTATCTTATAATTCTTGATGAAGGTATCTTTTCCTTTATGTACACTGAGAGCATATGGACCAAGACAAATTCCTTGTGTGTCCAATCACACACAATAAAAAATTCTATTCTATTCTATTTCTGATAGCCTACATGTTTTAAAATTCCATGCAGCATTCATATGTAAGTGATACATGAGAAACATTCATGATTTAAACTTTAGGAAAAAAGATGACCAGAAAATATGATTTATTAAGATTAAACAGAATGATACTTTGTAATAGAATTTCCCTACCTCCCCACCTCAAAGCATCTGGAGATAGAACAGTGATTAAAGGTTTTTGAACTCAGTGGACTTTATCTCTGAATGGATTTGTAAGGATGGATTGTGTTGTAAAGGTATTATAGAGAATCACATTATGTTAAAGATTATCTTCAAGAAGATCCGGCTAATCTTAAAGCAGGAAAAGAATCTGATTATCCTTTGAAGATAATATTATTTCTATGAAAGACATAAAGAAAAGGGAGGGAGTGATACAGGATATCAAAACCAGTGCAGCTAACATCCATTGGATTAGGGCTTGCAATTTATCTTCTGTGAGCTGCAAGAAGCTTTCAGGGATGCTATATTGCCAAAAGGGATGGGGCTGAACCTGGCAAATGTTCCTTTGATTTTGAGTCTGGGATTAAAGGTGGGAATGGCAGCATGGAAGCCTTGAGTACCCATTACCATTCTTAAATCAGCTCTGAACACAATGCCCTGTATAAAACATGGTATTTTGTAATGAATGAAGACAAACGTGTCCCAGGATAATGTTGCAGGATCCAATCTGGGTCGGTGACTCAGACCAGAAGTTAAGTCTTCCAACTTCTGGACTCATACTGGAGTCCAACCTGAGGGAACCTCTCTCTACCAGAATGGTATTTTGTCACCACGTTTTGTTGGCATACTCTTAGGAATGTTTCAGAGGTGCAGTTGTGGTGCTGGGAGAAGGCATCTCTTGAACCGCAGGTTGCCATTCTGTGGTCTGTTTAGTTTTTCCTCTAAAAGGGTAGGATGGCATCTTCATATTCACATGAAAACGATTACATGCTTAAAAAGTTGCATGCATGTGAGAAGGCCAATGAGGAAAAAAAAGATAAGATTGCATCCATAAGGGGAGGCTCATGGTGTCACCCATCAATGGTCTATAAACTTCCCATCCTTGTTCTTGTCAAATAAAATAGATAAGGTGATTGCTGCATAAAAGCCTCAAGGAGAAATTCTATTGCTCTCATGACTCATTAAAGAGATAATAAGGGCTAAAAGTGCCCTTATTTGGGAGAAGAATAGCTAACAATCAAATGTAATTACAACAAATGGTGTCACACTACCTTAGCAAATCTGTAACTACTTATTGCTGTAGCTTTCATGAGCAGCTCCAAGTAAAAGGCACTGAAATAGTGCTGAGTGATGACCAAGAATGAAGTAGCTATAAAAAGGCCTCCTGGCCCAGAAAAAGACTTTTTTCAAAAGTCAGAAGATGGAGCTGCATAAAAGTCCCATGTCTCTAACTACAGCTGCTTGAGATTATGCATTGGTTCAGCATGATGGTTATTCATGACTTATCCCAAACAAAAAATGGAGAATACCTATTTCACTTGGTTTCTGAACCCACAAACATATGCTGAGAGAAAGAATCCCATGTACAGGTGGTAAAACTAATATTACCAAGGAACTTGCTGTAATACTATACAAGAATGACCTCAGGAGATGGGTGAAAAGCCACAGAGTCAAGAGAAACAGTCAGAGATGAGACAGCTCAGCTTGCAAAAGGAATATGATCATGGTAAATATATCAGAAGGGACCCTCCCTATGTTTCTTGGGCTGTAAAGGTGACTGGGGCCTTACAATAAAGTATAATAAAGTAGCTCATCAGTCATGCTTCCTGTCTGGACTACCTCATAAGGCTGACAGCAGTCTAGTTCCTCAGGATCAACAAAGATGAAAGTCATTCCATATAATTTCAAAATGTGTAGTCTCTCTTACTTCTATCAAACTTGTACAGCTGGCATCCAATTCTGAGTAAATGAATGATTTGATCCTCCAAATGCCAAACAAACATTTTACAGAACAAATTCTCTTCTGGCCCATCCCTACCTAAAAGAGTACTTTGAAAAGATGCATCAAACAGCGATTCACAAATGTAACATAAACAGAAAAATGCTGCTGTTTTGATGCTCCTACTGTCACTGAGCTCCTGCTTAAGTTAAATTGGATTTACTTATTATTATTATTTTTTTACTAGGATATCTCTTTTTTCAGCTTGCATAGCTCTTCAGTAAACTAAGGATCTTCCCTGAATTGAGGCAATTTAAAGAGAGATTGTATTCCAGTGACAGACCAAAGCCTTGGTCGAAGTGCCCACCAGGGCCTTAGATATCATATTATTAGATTTCTTGGGCACATTGACTAAATAGGTGCTCCTCCCTGTAAAGACTGCTGTGACTGCCAAGATCCATAGCAACCAGAGAATAATCTGAACATTAGAAGGGTAGATATTAATTCCCACCACTCTGAGACAATATCTCATCATGTTCTGAGACAAAATCCAGATTCTATAATCTTTGTCAAGTAAAGCTTTGTTTTGTTTGCTTGGGCTTCCTGTAATATTCATTTGACCGGGTGTCATGCAGTGTTTCCAGAATTGACCGAATGAATCCTTTACTTTTCAAAGAATCAGGTGGCACTGTAATATATGTTATATGTTAGATATTTTTTAAATTAAAGGAAGGTGGGAGTTCTGAAGTGTGACATGTTTATTTAAGAATTAAACCAGAATGAATGACAGAATTTATTTCAATAAAATAAACCAACCAAGGAATATTGTGGCAATTTGGTTAGATGGCTATTTTGTGAATCATTTTGTTTCTTTTTTTACTCAAAACATAAGATCCTATTTATAGCACACTAGTGATATTATGGATGGAAGCACGTGTATCAAAAGATGTAACTTACTGTGACACTTCATATCATTTGATAGTATAACTTACGCAGTTATAATGATACCATTTTAAAATCTTTTTTCTCTCTGCTCTGATACATGTTAGGGTAGTCACAGTTGTAGTTTAGTCAAAATACAAATATGCAACTTTCTTCAGTCCAAATAATATTACATTATGTTCCATTCCATCCTGTATTCTGGCATAGAGACCAAGAAACTGAGATTTATTAGAGTTATAACCACTTTTCCTCCAGAACTTCACGACAACCTAAGAAAACATTCCCTTCCCATATTCTCCTATCGTAGGTTGGGTTGTGGGACAGTAATCCAAATCTACTTTCAATGGGACTCTTGAAAGATCAATGCAAATTAATAAATTTAACACAAAATCAAGGCAATCGGTATGCTGCCTTGCAGTGCAAGGCATTGCCATTTTTGCTGTATAAAGCAATCACAGAGAAAACGCTATACATTAATGTTGAAATGTGATTAGTTATTTTTTCTGTAATATAAAATGGAATAATTTGCAACATCTAAAGATGCTTTACCTGAAAGCTGACCCAACTATTTAAAAATGCCCAATGTAAATTTTTGGAGAATAGGGTTGTAGAGGAAAAAAATAAATGATTAACAGTACAAGTCCAAACAGCAAATAAGCACCTCTGAAACCAATGAATGTATTTCCAAGTAAACATGCTAAAGAATAAAAATGAATCATCATTGTGAAGTTGTATATGGAGGAAAGCCAAGTCTTGGAACTATTTCTACACCCATTACTGATTCAATGTTATTTGAATAAAAACAGAGCAACCTGTAAGAACAAATGTATGGCACAACTATTAAAAGTACGAGCAACAATCCTGGAATCAAGTATCTGTGCATCTCACAGTTATTTGGTAGAAAGCATGAAATATATGAAATTAAGATTGGCATCTCAACCAGGGTCCAAAATACCTCACAAAGGTGATGAAACTGGAGCACCCAAACTATCTTTGCCTCGGGATCCAAAATACCTGGCACTGCCTACAATGAGTAAGATTTGCTTTGGCAGGACAGTTTGAAGATCAGAGTATTAATTTCATGAATTAATTTTTCAAACTTCATGCAAATCCCAGGTGAATCATCCAGTAATTGATAATACTTGTTTATAAGTTGCTGAAAATCAAGGCTTGTTCGTTCAGTAATGTTTTTACAAAATTGTGATTTATTATTTCATTACTTGCAGTCAGGAAGAGTGATTAGTCATAGAATCCACATGTCATTTCTTGAACGTTTTTGATTAGATCTATTAACTGTAATTTTTAGAATGTATAATGTAATGCTATGTTTATTTAGAAGGATGGCCCACTAGGTTCATTGAGACTTAGGACTAGATAAGTATGTATAGAATATTTGCCTTAAAATAAAATAATTATAGATAACTAAAATGTATCAGTATTATGGAACTTCTTGCATTGTACCCTAATGAAATAACCTATCTCAACCAGACTAGGAAAAATTTATATCCTTCAAATGCTGATTATGAATCACATAATATCAGATAGAGCTGAGCATCATTCCAGCCTGTTTTTAAAACAAAGATTGGATGGATTATTCATTACCATCTGTGATCACAGCTCATTACTGTTGGCCTGCAAGGTGGCTTATGAAATACTTATTTTTCTACAGATTTCACAAAAGAAATGATGGATAGACATATCAAAAATGTATGTATGCTTTAATAGCAAATTATAGAAATTATAAACCGTAACCATCACAAAACTAAATCTTTCCCTTTTAATTCAGGATATACTTTTCATTAAAAAATGTATGCATATGTTAAAACATATTACATTTTTTGCTGGTTATAAAATAATTACTATGGAACTGTAGAGCACAGAGCCAAGACCTCAACAGAATCCTTGTTGCATCATCTGTGCAAAACCAACTAGTCTTCAGGCAAAGATTTCATTTTTATTCATTCAAACATTAGATCTTTCAGACAAACAAAGCACTCTAAATTGTACACTTGCTAAGATTCATTCCCAGTTAATTTTGTCTCTTCACAGAATGACTTTGATTGATTTAGTGAATATAAAATTAATTAAATCAAAGTTATAGATGGGACAAGAGAAAGAGGTAAATAAAAATTGTCTTAAAATGGATCTTTCATATCCCTTGCCCCATTGCATACTTCATTAAAACTAGTAATGGACTACATTGAGGAATATTCATGTTTTCATGACCTACAAGGACATGAAAATGAGGAGTAAATAATAGGAAAGGGTAGATAAAACCAAAACTCCACTTTTAGTAGACAACATGTACAAAATTTATTGGCCAGCCATGATAAATACGCATACATACATTCATTTCCAACATAGACTTTCCCTTTGAAATTTAACTGAAAAGTTTATGTTGAGTGGGTAATATATATTTTAACATCCAGACTGCAAATGCCATAGACCTATATATTTCTGACAAGGATTTAAAGATGCTATGATCACAACTATTGACATAGTGAGCAGGTGTTGTGAGATTAGATATATTCTGTTTTGTGACTACCATCTTATTTGTGAAAGTAAAATCCTAATGAACTCACCTTACAAAACTCAACTCACATAAACCTAATATGCAGGGTTAAATAATCTGGTTAGAAATTACAGCTCTCAGCTCTCTCTCATTGCCATTAGCCAGGATGGTGTAGGCTCTGTTCCCTTCTTGTTAGAGGTGAAATAAAAAGCATCTTCAACTATGAACCCATTCTAATAGAGTTTCCATGGTACCAATGTCTAATTTTAGGCACCAGGCACAATTTCTCCCATTCCTCCCATGATTTAAGCATCTGGGAATGTGCTCTGGTTATCATTGCTGGCTATTAAATGCATATGACTATATTTTTATTTTAATTGTATTGTGGTTTTAATTTTGTAAACCACCTGGAATAAAACTTCATGTCCAGAAAATATTACATCTTTCAAAGGAAGGTCAATCATAATTGTTAGTTAGGACTGTTAACACCTGGCCTTGAACATTGCTCTATACCTTTAAAATTTTAATGAAAGCAACATGTTCAGCTGGTTTTAGATATGCACCTGGTGGACATTTTCCTGAAATATGCCTATTAGAAATACATAAACACTATTTAAGTCAGGAAATGACATGTGTAGCCAGTTAATAAACAAGTGGAATGCTTCTGTTTCACCCCAACTCAGTGATGACTGAATTACATTTTGCTTTGAATCAAAAATTGTTGCTGTTGTTTCATGAAGTACCATTCTAAATATTCATTTAAAAAGCAACATGGCTTGTATTTTTTTAAAAAAATCCCATTCCCCACCCCCCTAATCTGTTTAGTTGAGGTTTCATTCTGAGGAAGACTTCGTGTTTGTAGTGGAATGAATAGAAAAGTTATTTCAAAAACGTTTTGCAGCTAAACTTTTTTGAAGGTGATAATGAATATGGTCACTATAAAAATAGAAATAAGAAAAAAATAATTCTATTCATGTTTGAAAATTGATAAGTACCACTGACAATATTCCATGTTTTAAAAGTTACTGATATCTCATAAATGAAACAGACAATAAGCACTTGCACTGATACTTAAATGATATCAGTGATACCCAATCAGGGTTATGCAGGTTTCCTGTAGAATGGGCAGCAATATGAACACAGTATGAGCTCTTGTCAGGCTCAAACAGAAACCAGAAAAAGATGCATCCTCTTTAAAGAGATGCTGCGCTCACCACCCGACACATCTTCTCTTTGCTACCCAGATTCCATTTTTACCTCCTACAGTCAGCATTCTCTGTCCATTAATTATGCTAACTCCTAATCTTCTGTACTTGGGGTTTCTCTACCATATAATTATATATTATTTTCAAAAGATCTCTCAAAAATCTTAGGCTTAACTATCATATGCAGTGGGATGATCTATTTCATGTACAGAGTCCATACTTGTTTCTGAACACTAGAAATGTGTTCCTGCCTCTATCTATCTATCGATCGATCGATCGATCGATTGATCAATCGATCTATATATCATCTATCTAGCTCTTTCCTGAATCAAATAGCCCATGACATTCTTTCAGCCACATTATTCTGTCGCCTTTTCAAGCAATTCAGGTTAGCTGTATGACTATATTTTTTTTTTCCTGGCCTTTTTTTCCCTTTGCAACCAACAACTGAATTCTCCTTGGCTCATGCTGAATTAGAATGGCTACTTATCTAGGCTGCCCTATTACGAGAATGTGCAGGACAGACAATTTCACCCTCTGCCATGTCCCACTCATCTTAGAAATGAGGGCAAATCTCTCTGATCCACTTTTGACGTATCAGTTTGAAGTACCGGTACACTTTTTCCAGTTATATCATTTGGAATGCTTCAATTTGTTGCAGACAATGCCATTATAGCAGAGGTCTTCAAACTTGGCAGCTTTAATACTTGTGGACTTCAACACCCAGAATTCTCCAGCCAGCTATGCTGGTTTGAAGACCTCTGCATTACAGAAAGGTATAGTATCTGTCAGAATGCATTAGGGAAAGAATGGAGTTCTTTATGTCTGCATGTATTTGGACTTTGATTCTATATGTCTGTGCATACCATCAATTGCAGGATCTCTTGTCTCATCCATGTATGCTTTGAAGTCCACAAATCTTAAAGTTGCCAAGGTTGGAGACCCCTTTCTTAAAAAGCAAAGAAAGCATGGAGAAGAGAAAGCCTAAACTGGGCACACAACAAACTTGCACAATTTGAACCAATGCTTATCTGTTGTTAGAAAAAAATGCAGTAACTTTACATGTTGGTGCTAAAAAGGACAAAGCTGCAAATTTACCATTCCCATTCCCGTATAGTGGATAGCATTAAATCTTTCCATCTCTGTGCAAATCTTGCTCCTCTGACCATATATTGAGATAATTCTGATTTAGTTTGCTGTATATCATGGATTTTTTTTTCATCAGGTAATTTGGAGATCCATTGACAACTATATTGTTGATTTCATGTTGAATTCCTCTTGATAATTTTCAATATGTCCCATTTATCTGTATTTGCTATTTCTCTTCTATTGGCTTCCAACTGCAGTACACCGACCTCAATTCAGCCTAAGTGAAACCCAGCCATTTTCCTCTTGTTGGTGAACAGATCACTCTCCCCTCCCTCAGCAAAGAAAAGGGAAAAGCTACCATACTTCCAGTTTTCTGTTTGGATGTGGTGAGTTGTTAGAAAAAGAAGAACATTTCATGGTAAGAAATGTATTTCTTAAATTGGGATATCAGGAGAATGATTTGAGCTTAGCTAATGATACTTTGAAGCTTTATATTATTATTTATCTTTGTAATAAGAGAAAGTGTCATATTGTAAAACTGCCTGATGAAACAATCTGACCATAATATTTAAAGCCAGACAAAGAAAAAGGAAGGTTGGGTGGAGAAGAGTGGAGTTAATGTGTATTGGAAAAATTCCCAGCTGTGGAATGAAGTTTCCCTGCCAAGAAACACTGGCAAACATTTCAGGTGGTTAGGAAATATTTGTCGCTATTGAATAGTGAGGAAATTCCCCATGATTGAACTCAACTCCAGTGTAGCTGTATGAATAGAAAACTTTCTGTGGGTATATAAATTTGAACTACCTGCTCAATTGCCAAGTTTATAGGATTTAGTAGTTGCTGCTGCTTTTTCTCCTTGCTCTTTTTTCTGTTTCATTACCCAGCTCTGCTCCTTCTTCATATAGCTACAGCTCAAGTACTTTAGTGACATGACATTAATTTGAAATATGTTAACTTGAAATATGCAGGATTTGTCTGGTACTAATAGTGACCCATGGAGTAGATGTTAACATCATCCCATGCAGATTAATGGGTTAAAAATAAACAAACGAAAACCTATGATCAAATGGCTTAGAGACAACAACATCTACGTTCAACTGCCAAGTCCCCATTTTCTTTTTGCTTTTAGTGATCTTTTTATTTCTATTAAATTAATTTCAGCGGAAAAAGTAAGATGATATTATTCTACATATTCAGAACCTCAGAAAATAAAGAGATTCTTCTGTTTCCTTCTATTTTTCTGCTGTACTTCACATTTCTTTGCCCTGATTTTTTTTAAAATCCCTTTTAAGATTTTCATTGTTGAAAAAAAATCCTGCCAAATTTCCCCAGGGAGGTTTTCTATGACTGTGCTACTACAATAAAGAAAATCCTAAACTGACCATTATAAGAACATCATAAGAAGAATTAGGATACCAAGCTCCTGATGATTCAGATAAGAATCACTTAGCATTCTTAGCAAACTGAACCATTTTCATAAGAAGCAAAATAGTTAACTGAAAAGGGGGAAAGTATAAACCTTTTTTATTCTCAGTTCTCTCAGTTCAGAGAAATCACTGCATCACTCAGACAACAACAAGAACAACAACTTTATTCTGGTCATCAATCAGCAATAGACATACAATAAATTAAAAATAATGAATGAATGAATGAATGAATATTTTAATTTGTATACCGCCCTTCTCCCGAAGGACTCAGGGCGGTGAACAGGCAGATAAAATACAGATACACACAATAGTTAAAAACATCCCTTAAAAAACTAATTTAAATTTGCCCAAATGTTAAAATAACATACTCCCGCATAAAATTATAAAACTTTAAAAACCCATAAATTCAATTAAAATTTAGAGATAAAAATCAGGCTAGTCCAGCCATACGAAATAAATAAGTTTTAAATTCACGGCGAAAGGTCCTAAAGTCAGGTAATTGTCGAAGTCCGAGGGGAAGTTCGTTCCACAGGGTCGGAGCCCCCACAGAGAAGGCCCTCCCCCTGGGGGCCGCCAGTCGACACTGTTTGGCTGACGGCACCCTGAGGAGTCCTCTCTGTGGGAGCGTGCGGACGATGGGAGATAGAGGCCGGCAGTAGACGGTCCCGTAGATAGCCCGGTCCTAAGCCATGGAGCGCTTTAAAGGTGGTAACCAATACCTTGAAGCGCACCCGGAAAACAACAGGTAGCCAGTGCAGTCTGTGCAGGATAGATGTTATGTGGGAGCTCCGAACCGCTCCCTCAATAACCCGCGCAGCCACGTTCTGAACTAGCTGAAGTCTCCGGGTGCTCTTCAAGGGGAGCCCCATGTAGAGAGCATTGCAGTAGTCCAGGCGAGAGGTAACGAGAGCATGAGTGACTGTGCATAAGGCATCCCGGTCCAGGAAGGGACGCAACTGGTGGATCAGGCGAACCTGATAAAAACTCTCCTGGAGACAGTTGCCAAATGGTCTTCAAAGGACAACCGACCATCCAGGAGCATGCCCAAGTTGCGTACCTTCTCCATCGGGGCCAATGACTCACCCCCGACAGACAGCCGCATCTGCAGCTGACTGTACCGAGGTGCCGGCATCCACAGCCACTCCGTCTTGGAGGGATTAAGTTTGAGCCTGTTCCTCCCCATCCAGACCCATACGGCTTCCAAACACCGGGACAGCACTTCGACAGCTTCACTGGGGTGGCCCGGGGTGGAAAAGTACAGCTGAGTATCATCAGCGTACAGTTGATATCTCACCCTGAAGCCACTGATGATCTCACCCAGCGGCTTCATATAGATGTTGAACAGGAGGGGTGATAGAATCGACCCCTGTGGTACCCCACACATGAGTCGATCTCTGCCCCCCTGTCAACACCGTCTGCATCCGGTCAGAGAGGTAGGAGGAAAACCACCGATAAACAGGGCCTCCCACTCCCAACCCCTCCAACCGGCGCAGCAGGATACCATGGTCGATGGTATCAAAAGCCGCTGAGAGGTCTAATAGGACCAGGGCAGAGGAGTAACCCCTATCCCTGGCCCTCCAGAGATCATCCACCAGTGCGACCAAAGCTGTCTCCGTACTGTATCCGGGCCGGAAGCCGGACTGGAACGGGTCTAGATAGACAGCTTCATCCAGGTACTGGGGTAGCTGACATGCCACCACACTCTCTACAACCTTCGCCGTGAAGCGAAGATTGGAGACTGGCCGGTAATTCCCTAAAACAGCTGGGTCCAGGGAAGGCTTCTTAAGGAGGGGTCTCACCACCGCCTCTTTCAAGGTTGCGGGAAAGACCCCCTCCCGCAAGGAAGCATTTGTAATCCCCTGGAGCCAGCCTCGTGTCACCTCCTGAGTAGCCAGTACTAACCAGGAGGGGCACGGATCCAGTAAACATGTGGTGGCGTTCAGCCTACCCAGCAACCTGTCCATGTCCTCGGGAGTCACAGGATCAAAGTCATCCCAAACCACCTCAACAAGATGGGTCTCAAAACCCTCGCCTGGATCTACCCAATTTTGATCCAATCCATCCCGAAGCTGAACGATTTTGTCGTATAGATAACCATTAAACTCCTCAGCACGCCCTTGTAGGGGGTCCTCCCGCCCCTCCTGTTGAAGGAGCGAGCAGGTCACCCGAAACAGGGCGGCCAGGCGGTTATCTGCCGACGCAATGAGGGAGGAAGCGTGGGCAACGCAGCCCTCATTGCCACTAGGTAGGTCCTAGTATAGGACCTAACCAGTGTCCGGTCAGCCTCAGAGCGGCTGGATCTCCAGGCACTCTCTAGGCGTCTTCTCCGGCGCTTCATCTCCCTCAGCTCCTCGGAGAACCAAGGAGCTGGTTGAGACCGACGCCGGGTCAGAGGCCGCAAAGGCACGACACGGTCCAAAGCTCCAGCCGCAGCCCGTTCCCAAACCGCAACTAGTTCTTCAGTCGAGTCATGGGCCAGGTGCTCGGGAAACGGCCCAAGCTCCGTCAGGAACCTCTCCGGGTCCATCAGGCGCCTGGGACGGAAACAGCGCATTGGTTCTGTCTCCCTGCGGTGGTGGGTAGCGGTCAGAAAGTCTAGACGAAGGAGAAAATGATCTGACCATGACAAAGTTTCAACAACTAAATCATTTAAAACCAGATCATTAGACCACTGGCCAGAGATAAAAATCAAGTCTAGGGTGCCTCCCCCAACGTGGGTAGGGCCGTCAATTATTTGAATCAGGTCCATGGCCGTCATGGAAGCCATGAACTCCTGAGCTGCCGAAGATGCAAAGACGCCGGCTGATGGCAAATTGAAATCCCCCATGACCAACAGTCTAGGGGTTTCAACTGCCAACCCGGCCAGCAACTCCAACAGCTCAGGCAGGGCTGTTGTCATGCAGCAAGGAGCCAGGTACGTGACCAACAAGCCCACCTGAGTCCTATGACCCCACTTCACGTAGAGGGATTCACACCCAGCTATCTGAAGCACAGTGGTTTCCCTCGGCTCGAGACTCTCCTTAATGATAACCGCCACCCCGCCACCCCTACCCTAATACTAACACTAATGTTTTTTTTATTGAATTTTTTTTAACAAACTAAAACATTTTTCCCCCTTTTCCCACCCGCAAAACCCCCTTCCCCCCTCCCTTCCCCCCCCCCACCTGGCTTCCCGGGTCAATCACAATGTATTGTTATACATAAACCAAACATAGAATAAAATTTTCCCTTCTAATCCAATTAACCTCATCCAAATCTTTTCATTTCCTAACCCCCCCATTATATAAAATAATACATCCTAATTATTCAAAGGCAATCTGATATCTCTTAATCTGATATCTGTTTTGTAAATAATCAATCCATTTTTTCCATTCAATTAAATATCTTTCCTGCGTATTGTCTTTCAAAAAGGCTGAGATTTAGCCATCTCAGCCAAGTTAGTAACTTTCAATATCCATTCTTCTATTGTAGGTAACTCTTTTTTCTTCCAATATTGTCCAATCAACAGCCTTGCTGCTGTTATTAAGTTCAAAATCAATTTAATCTCAGTCACTGTACAATCCGTTATAATCCTCAAAAGGAAAAATTGTGGCAGGAACTTTATCTTCTTCTTCAGGACATTTTGAATAATCCACCAAATTCTTATCCAAAAAGCCTTGATTTCACCAAATATGAAAATATGTAGCATCATCACAGTCACATCTCCAACATTTTGCTTGGATATCAGGATACATACATGATAATTTTTTGGGATCTAAGTGCCATCTATAAAACATCTTATAAAAATTTCCCCTTAGATTCTGTGCTTGTGTAAACTTAACATTTCTAACCCAGATTTTCTCCCATGTTGCCAACGTTATTGGTTCCTGAATATTCTGTGCCCATTTTATCATACAGTCCTTTACCAAATCCTTTTCCGAATCTATTTCAAGCAACACATTGTACAATCTAATACTAACACTAATTGTGAATAATAACATCCCTGTTATAAAAATACATGATCTCAAACCGTTAGGATAATTCCCTAATTTACATGAGTGGAGAGCCGATAAGTATGTGAGTAAATGTATTGTTCCAAAAATTGTTATAGATAGCTCCAGAAAATTGGCACAAGTTGACATCTATAATTCTGTAACCAATTTTTTTCTTGTGGACATTGCAGTGACACAGAATTTTGCCACTGCACGCATAGTAGCCAGGTTTGAGTCTTGGAGGAGAAAGCCTACATAAAAGTTGTCTGTCCTCCCTGGCAATCTCTCAAGTAAGGGGAAAATATATGTTGACCTACATACTCTGTATAACTTATGGTACAATAAAACATGTGAGATATCTTCGACTTTTCCTTTACCACATATACATACCTGTTCTGCTATTGGTGTTCTCTTATACCTACCCTGGAAAAGTGCTGGTGGAAAAATATTAAATCTGGCTCTGAAGAAAGCTATTTTGTTGTGGTCTGCCAGCAGCCTGCGGAGCTGGCAATGGAGTTGGACAGCGATGAGGCTGGGGAAGGCCCGGATGAGGGCTCTGCGTCGGAGGCTGAGGTGGAGCCAAGGCCATCGGGGAGTGAGGTGCAGAGTCCAGAGCCTCCAGAGACTGATAGTAGTGATGAAGAGGAAGAGGAGGAGCCTGTTCCTAATGCACGCATGAGAAGAGCTGCCAGAAGGCAAGAGCAGCTCAAGCACAGAGGATGACTTGTGAGTAGGGCCAAGAAATGATTGGCCCCTTCCATAAGGCTTAAAACAGACCAGCAATGGTGTTTGGGCTTTGCTGGAAAACAATTCTGGTAGCTTCTTCTTCTTGCATTTATATTTGTATCGGTGTCTTCTGAACGTTTGCCAAGAAAGGCCTTTGACAGTTTGCCTAATTGGACCAAGGTTTGTGATAGGACTGAGGAATTTGTGTTGGGAGGAATTTGGTTTAATTTAGTTGAACTATGCTGAGAATAGTATGAAGTAATTCTCAGCTGCTCGAATAAAGTTTGTTTGTTTTTTCACTGACTGAGTTTCCTACTATCTACTTGGGCCTGGGTCACAACATATTCCTTGTTTTGGGAAGATCAGATCATTTAGCATCACTCAGAAGAAAATGGAAAGAAGGCCCACACAACTCTTCTCTTCTCTCCAGTGGCACTGCAAATTTCCTATATATTCAGCTGGGGTTCTGAATTTCCCATCCTGCTACCAATTCACCTAGAAATTATGTGGTATAAGGAGAACTGAGAGGTCTGTCTGCATTCTTTTCTGTAACTGGTGTGCCAAAACAGTATATTCGGTGATGGGATTCCTGGAATGGGAAGCAGCAGCAACAGTGGCATCCTAGGATAGAAACTGTGGTGGCACAGTGGTTAAGAAGTGCCTAATTGCTGGAAGTAATTGAGGGTTAGGTAGTGGTAGCACAGTGGTTAGAATGCAGTAATGCAGGCTAACTCTGCCCACTGCCAAGAGTTTGATCCTAACCAGTTAAAGATTAACTCAGCCTTCCATCCTTCCAAGGTCAGTAAAATGGGGACCTACATTTGTTGAGGGCAAGATGTTGACTCTGTAAAGTACTTAGAGAGTGTTGTAAAGCAGTGGTATATAAGTCTAAATGCTATTGCTATCCTACATGCAGGAAGGCTTGGAAATTTTGCTTCAAAGCATTGGACATACTCAATGTACTCAAGTTATTTGACAAATAATATATTAAAAAGTTCATATTTCAAGCTTGGGGATAGCATAATAATTTATAATGAGGATTAAAAGTTGAAATCCATGTACCCAAACTGGAAAATATATCAACATTTTAAAAAGAAGAAAAAATTATCTCAAGTACTACAGGAAGATAATAGGAGCCTGGATATGCTCCCATTTTAAGTATACCCCATTGGTGAAACAGAATGGTAAGACTCCAACTGAATTATGCTCTCATGGCAGTCCAGCAATGGAATGGGCCCTAAAAGCAGCTTTGTACTCTAATCATATGGGTAAATAAACACAGGAAGGGTAAATAACTTGTGATTGCTTGAGTCATGTATATAATTAACTTTCAAAGTAAAGACTTCTTCTACACCTTTCCCAGAGGGTCTACATAATATGTAACTTCTTAAACAACATGCACATGTTCCCTTTCATACTTCCTGCATTAAGTGTCCATGATCCTACTATGTCCATTGAGTCTTAAAGTGTATCTCTTAATTAGTGAGTATGCAAAGCATCACAGATGTTTTCCAAAATGCAAGATTTATATTGCTCAGGATGTGCTCTTTCTATCTGTCTCACAAAGTGCTAAAATATTTTAGTCACCATCTTGGGAGTGAACATTTGGGTCCTTCATTCCATTGCTCTCCTGATTCCAGGAATCCAAATTGTCTGTCTAGCTTGTTGTGTGTGAGCATATCCAATGAAGCCACTAGCTGTCTGGGTAAATGTTTCTACTGTCAAGCTGCTCTTAACTGTTACAGAATTTAACATTCAGTTGGAATTGACTTTCCAGTAGTTTAAATTAATTATTTGGAATCAAATATTCAAAGCAAGAGAGTCAGGTCTTGAAATTACTCTTATAGTTTCCTTTCCCCTGAGTTGTTTGGAGGGTCCTATCCTATCATACTTCATCATGTGTCTTTTCTTATCATGAACGTTCCCAGATCCTTCAGTATCTCTTTATAAAATTCAGCTTCTAGGTCCCTAATTATCTTGTTGTTGTTTAGTACTTCAGGTGAGCAAAGCAGGCAAAAATGGAACAACTGCTACCAATGACTTAAGAACTGTATTTCAGTTGTTACTATCTAAAAATCCTGCCTGCCTGCCCATCTGTCTGTCTGTCTGTCTGTCTATCTATCTATCTATCTATCTATCTATCTATCTATCTATCTATCTATCTATCTATCTATCTATCATCCTTCAGCCAGCCAGCGAGCTAGCTAGCTAGCTATCATCCATAACCTGTCTGTCTGTCTGTCTGTCTGTCTGTCTGTCTGTCTATCTATCTATCTATCTATCTATCTATCTATCTATCTATCTATCTATCTATCATAATTCATAACCAATGTCTCTCTCTCTCTCTCTCTCTCTCTGTAGATATATATATAGAGAGAGACTAACATCTATTATTTAATCCCGTGAAAACAGGATTAAAAGTACCCAACCCAAGAAAATAAATTATGAATAATCATACAACAATAACATGCTGACAGTCTTTTAGATGTTGTTTGCAAAATTATGGTCCATGAAACTGTCAGGAAGGCCCATCTACTTTTTCCTGCTCCTACAGCCTAGTCCCTGGAAAAAAAAATCTGCTGACATTAGCAATGGAAAACCTGTGATCTCATATCCTCCAGTTGGTTAATGGGAAAAATATGGTATTACATAAAAGTGCAAATCACTAGAGCTGGGAAAGATATTTCTTTGGTCACTAGTCCAACTTCTCATAGTCCCCTCAGGCATTCTTCCAAGGAACGAAAAGAGGAAATGTGGTTTAATGGGAAAGTATAATCTGCAATTTTACCTGGTATTGGAATAAAATTCATTCATAATTCTGCTAATTTAAGGACAAGCACATTTTTCTTTTTCTCTATTAGGACCTATTTGATTGATCTAGCATGCTGTGCTATGCCATGTATTGTTTCCCCATAGTTCTTTTTTTAAAAAAATATATCACAATGACTGTGTTCACATGCATACTAAGACATAAACCAGAATTTATACATCAGTGACTTGCTTTACCCAAACAAACCACAGTGAAGCCAGCCACTGTGGTATGTAAACTTAAACTATATTGCACACTAGCAACAGACTATAAGTAGGGGTCCCCATACTTGGCAGCTTTAAGACTTGTGGACTTCAACTTCCAGCTGCCAAGTTTGAAGACCTCTGGACTATAGGAATCATATCTGAGTCTGCTGCAATTTCACCTGAGCTTCCTCTTTTTCCTTTCTCCGTCTATTTTCCCGCTTTCCCTCTTTTTCTGATGGAGAATTCAATGAAGCTCAAAAGTTTGCTAATCAGGTTGGATTTTCAATAAGTTCATCTGGACAAGAGGAAGACCACCTGAACTACGAGAGACAAGGTCATCCTTGGCTCAGAAAGGATAAACCGTAGGGTAGGTTTGCCATGACTTCCCTGTACATTTTCAGGGAAGGTCTTTCCTGGCCAGTGCAAGTCTTGAGTTTTCGCCAAGCTATGGGTGTTTCATTAGTGAAGTCAGAAAGAGCATCTAATTAGAGTCCCCCCCCCCCACTCACTTTTTCCCTCCCCCTCCCTTTGTTCTTGCTTTCATTCCCTTCTCCCTGTCCTAAATGCCTCCTTCCAGCTCGCAACTGGGCAGGGCTCCAAAAGAGCAGCAGCAACAAGAGGCAGGAGTTCAAAGTTAGCAACGGATTGCACAACTTCTACGCCGGGTGACTATTAACAAGCTGGATCGGCGGCTGCGGGAGCAGCAGCAGCAACAGAAAGCGCGCAAGGAGACAGCTCATCCACTGCTCCCACTAGCCTAGTCCCCGAGTTTGATGTTCTCCTGCTGCCTTTGGGACTCACCATGTCTCCCTTTGGAAGGAATCTCTTAAAGACCCGCCACAAAAATAGGTAAGGCGAGGACTGAAACACTCAACTCTGGATCGTAGTGCGCGGGGTTTGTTTTCGTCGGAGGATCTACTCGTCTCTTTTCCAGCAAAATGTCCAGCCTGTCCCAGTTTTATCCCAGATCTCCGCGTATTCCAAAGATTAACATATGTTTTTTGGAAACAAATGCCTCTGAAGTGGTGGTGATGGGAGGGGTCGTATACCTTCCGCTACCCACTTTACCTCTGCTCCGCCATTGCCTGGTAGAAGTGAGTTTCTCCCAAAGGAATTTCAAAACTTTCCAAAGTTTCTCTCCTCCTACGCCTGCTCTTTTCAAAAGGGAAATAGAGAGGGTGGGGGAGCAGAGTATAAAATCGGCCTGTGTACCTAGCAGCGCAATCGCCTTATTCACCTGGCCTGCGAACTGAGCCTTGGAAGAGATGATTATTTCTAAAATGTCGTCCTGGATGAATGGATGATTGCAGAATATCCCAGGTTGGAACGAAAGTTCATGACAAACGTCAAAGCGCTGTTATTTTAAAATGAGGCGGGGAGCGGAATGGGGTGACTGTTGGTCCTGCTGCAAACGGCGAAGATTCGCAACATTAGGATTAAAACAACAACAACACTTGCTGGCTACCTAAACTATTTCCAAAGTTTTCCTGAGCGCTCCCAGGAGGAGGAGTTGTTTTCCAAGGAACATAAAGTTTAAGATGTCTAGGGGTGTATGACACTGAGGGCTTCTGTTAGTTTCTCTCTGCCCACCTCCCCTGTCTTCCCATTGTGCTTCTTTTTACCCGTCTTCTCTCCCCCCCCCCCCCGAAAATTGCATGCTTTGAAATTTTGTAATTATTTTTAACTGTTGGTGTGCTATACATTTTGAAGTGTGTTGGAAGGAATACCATCCTGTGCAATTGGTGTGAGAGTGATTCAACCCTAACCTCGGCAAAAGGGGAGGGCGAGGTTAATGTGGGGATCTCTGTGTTGCCTTAGTTCCTCTTCTTCTGGTTTTTGTAATCCCGATTAGAGTTTTGTTTCTATTTTGACTCTGTTGAAAAATATATCCTTCATAATGAAAACTTTCCTGTTTTCCCAATTAATGTATTCTGGTCTTTTGCAGTACCTGCCTGTACCTTGGCTTTTCTTCAGCATTGTGCTGGCATTCATAAATGATAAAATGATATTGCTAGAAGATAGATATATTCCAATGATATTAAGAGCTGTAGACCAAGCAATATTTTGAGAGCTGTTTTCTACTTTATGTTGAATCTTATACCGGCAATAATAATTGATTTAGATTATAATTATGTATAAATTTACACAAGCATGAATCCACATAACTGTTGCACACACTGGAAATTACTTCTGAGTAGTAACTACAGCAGGGTCCAAAGTTTTATACTTGGCTAGAATTATTCTGGGTTATTTGAAATGAGATGGGGATAACCCTAACCCTGGTTTCCCTGGAAAAGAAATTGTTATTAAAGCCTGAAGAATCTGGTCTGCGTTTATCTTATTCTCCCTGATCACTTTTACTCCTTTAAATCATCATAGTAATGAAGAACATGAAGTAGACAGAAGCATCCTTCAGTGAGCTACTATACTGTAACAAATTTGGCAAGAGTCTGCTCCTGCTACAAATCTATGTCTGGTCATTCAAGAGATGCCAAGAGAGATGGAAAATTGATATTTTAAAGCTGGAATGGTAATGAGATCATCATTATCTTGCTTTTGCTGCATCATAACTTAATTTGGCTATGAGTAGGATTTACTTACTATTCAAAATAACATATGTGAAACTGTCTTAAAAATAAATTTGAAATGCTATATCAATTATTGATGTATCAATACGTCAAATTTTTTAAAAAACGTATCTAGCAAGAAATGCATTAACCAAATCATTATCTATGATTCTTATTTAGAAATCATCCCACTGTGACAGATTGGTGTAGATATCCCTTTTTTCCAGATGCCTCCAGTGAGGCCAAAACATCTATACATTCTAATCAATTTCAATAAATATTGTGGTGTTTACTCTTCAACACACATCTGAGATTATACCAACATAAGCAGAAGCCTTCTAGATCAGTTCAGAAAGTTGTCTGCATCCATTCTGGGGGTTTCTGTACTGAATAGCCAAATGTTCCTGTGCAACATAGAGTGGGGGGGGGGCGCCTTTTCGTTGTCGTATATCAAACAGTGGGATTTATTGAATTATCATGAATATTAAATTTAATTATCAAGGATTATATAAATAGTTGTAACATTAAAAATGCTCACCCCTAGAGTCATGACATGCTCAGTTACAGAATCCCTTTTAATTTTTAGTGACATGTTTTAGAATTTGCATTATATAAATATGGCTAGACTGTTATGATTCTTTTATGTTAATAACCAGCACCTGAGGACATATGAGGAATGAAAACTAAATACTGATCCAGCTATTTTTATTTTAAATAGAGTGATTTTAGCAGTGGTTGTCAGTCTGGTTCTAAAACAATTGTGGTTTTTCACATTTTGACTACACAATTTATGGGATACATTAGCATTCTTTAGATAGTTGTGAGGATATGAAGGCATGAATGGAGATGTTTTTGGAAAGTAATATTACCACTTACTTTTTTTCTGGTAAGTGATAATGTTGCTTTCCAAAAAATCCCCAATCATACCTTCATATCACAAACTATCTAAAGAACATTAAGAGCTTGTTTCAACTTTTTCTGCAGTCAAAAAGTTGAAACAAGCTATCATGATCATTATCCATTGCATCAAACAGAATATTATGTTTTCACAGTTCACTTTCTCCAGAAGCATGTGGCATAGAACCAGCATGATCAATCCATCATGTCTTTTTCAAAGAATGGGATGCTTACTGCGCTCTCTCTATGGGATATGCTATAATATAGAGTTATTCATAAATTACAGTCTTCTTTTTACTGGACTGATTTATTAAGAAGGTTAGATTTTTGAGAAGGACGTCTTACTTGAGAGACTTAAAGTTGAAAATTATGCATATCTGACTCTCAGTGCTACAACAATAAAGCTTGCTTCAGATAAGGGCAGCAAATCATGTAGGAGATGAAATGTAATAAGAGCAATCAACTATAGTTAGTTGTGTTTGTTTTCAACAGCACTTGAGGAAAAAGAGATAAGTTGAAAACAAACATGAAATGTATGACTTGTCTTAGCATGAATGCCATATCACTCCCTCTATTAGCATGCTCAGCCACTGAATTCTGACATACATGTAAGTTATAGAAGGCCGGGATAAAAAAAAAATAGTTAAGTTTGAACATGTACATCATGGAAACACATGAGGTACAGAAATAAATCAACTTATTGTTTCCTGCTGAAACCTAAAGGAACAATCCTTCTGATGCTGCCAAATGAAGGCCTGTGCTTGCTCGATAGCCATTGAGTACTAAATGCCTGTGGTGGAAAAGAATTTAAAAAATGCTGAAGTGGAGTGGGACCCAGAATGAAATAGGATCTCAGAATGGAACATGACTGACTGACTGACTAGAACCTGAACTGGAACACTCCACTGGGGAGCGGGGGAGGGGGGGATGAGTCTGCTTTTTGCTTATTAATATGCAAATCCAAGTGTTAGAGCTGGGCTGAGAGTTAACAAGGAAAACCATCTCCAAGTAGAGAGAATTTTGCTCTCTTCTCTTACACACTGTATTTAATATAAAAATGGCACTCAAAGAAATGAGCCATTTTTAAAGCGTTTTCCCCATTAGTTAAATCTTAGTATGACTGATTTCTGAGGATGAGACTGGCAAGCATTGTTTGTAATATCTGGAAGTGAACTAATTTCACCTTCAGGAAGATATTTTGCTGCATGCCTTTAATTATGTATTATTTGAAGAAGATAGGAAATGATTTCATTCCAGTAGAGAAAATTACATGGACTTGTGGATAAGCTTACATAATCCAGAGAAAGAGTAAGAATCAACTTAATGGTTCGTGAATAAAATACTTATAGATAAATGAATTGAACTGTGAAACATTTATTTTCTTATACCTGTGATACCAAAAATAGGCCCTGAATGAAAATGCTTCTTTACCTATAGAGAACAGATAGAAAAAGCAGGACATGAAAATGTTCACAGTTTTTACAGGCAATATAGTCAGAAATAAATACTTAATAATAAAAAAAGGCTGATTACAAATTGAAGATTCATTTGAAAGTTTTAAGTGAGGAAGCAGTACATATGTCTTCTAGAGAAACATGAATGCTTCTCTTAGAAGTATAAGATAAGTCAATTACGACTCTTATTTTAAAATGCCATACTCTCTAAAATTGGAGATCACTGAAACCGTAGGCAGAATTCATTGTGGTCTGATTGTTCATAAAACAAATTAAATCAAATTTAATTCATTTGTAAATAATGTAACCCAAATGAATGTATTTCCATAAAAAAGAGGTAATACTGCATTTTTGGGAATACTTACAGAGCAAAGATCCAAAAAGTATTTTAGTTTTTGTTAACTCTTTAAAAATTATGTATTGTGGAAACTACACAGATCAAGAAAGTTTTATTTTTAAAAGTTATGTGTTAGAAAGGCCTGTGAACAGTTAAACAACTGTAGATTTTTTTTCAAGAATGATAAACTGACTGGAACACTATGTTATGAATGCAATCAGTAAAACAAGATAAATTTTATCGAATCACACATTCTTTTCATCAAAGTCCTATGGTAATGTCTTTCTTTACAAATTATATGCAAAAGAGCTCAGGAACAGCTACTTCTGCCCTTCATATATTCCCATCTGATCATTATCAGTACAATATATATTAAATTGTAGAAATCAGTGTAGATGTCTTAAATTGTCACAATGACCTGGAAAAATATTGCTTGTATAATGGCCAAAATGTGGGTTCAATTCTTGACTAGATCACTGATGAATTTCTTAGAAGTTTCCATTTCTTTTATGAAATTATCAAGAATGTTTGCCCTTTAAGTATAATTAATAGGGATTGCAAGAACTTCTATGTGGTTTTTATGAAATGGATTGAAATTTAGTGTAGCTGCTAAATAACATAATACTATGTTAACTGGTATCACATCAGGAAATGAACAGTCTTTTTCATCCAACTTTTGTAATTTAATTATGGTTAATATGAACTCTACATCCAGTTTTGGGTGCACATCTAAATAAATTAGATTGTGGTGTAGCTGAAACTAAGGTAAAAGCAGAAATATCCACCAAATGTTTAGGTTCTTAAATGCTATTCATAACTATTCAAAGTTCATTATTCCCGTTTTCTTCTGTGTGGTATTAATGAACACATTGAGGTCTATTTCCTTTGTATTCTTTAGCATCTGATAAGTGGACTGTAAGCCCTATGATATTTCATTCTGAATTTAAACTATTAGTCTATAAGAGCTGCAAAATTTAAGATCTAGTACATTGAATCATAATAATAAGATTGTAAATGACATATAGTTGGATTGTAAATCCTTTGTTAAAACAAACTAGATCAATTCAGAATTGAAATCCTTCTAGATGGTATGCCAAAGAATGATAAACTCTACTTCAGTGGGTCATCCATATAATAAAAATAGCCTAAACTTTCACAGTGTTGTTGCTGTTAGTTGCGAAGTGATGTCCGACCCATTGCAACCCCAAGGACAATGTTCCTCCAGGCCTTTCTGTCCCTTACCATCCTCCAGAGTCCATTTAAGCTCATGCTGATTGCTTCAGTGAGTCCATCCAACCATCTCATTCTCTGTCGTCCCCTTCTTCTTTTGCCCTCAATCTTTCCCAGCATCAGGCTCTTCTTCAGCGAGTCCTCCTTTCTCATTAGGTGGCCAAAGTATTTGAGCTTCATCTTTATGATCTGGCCTTCTAAAGAGCAGTCAGGGTTGATCTTCTTTAAGACTGACTGGGTTGATCGCCTTGCAGTCCAAGAGATTTGCAGGAGTCTTCTCCAGCACCAGAGTTCAAAGGCTTCAATTCTTTGGTGCTCAGCCTTCGTTATGGTCCAACTTTTACAGCCATACATTGCAAGTGGGAAAACCATAGCCCTGATTATACACAATTTTGTTGGCAGGGTGATGTCTCTGTCTTTTAGTATGCTGTCTAGATTTGCCATAGCTTTCCTCCTCAGGAGCAATTGTCTTTTAATTTCTTGAATGTAGTCCCCATCTGCAGTGATCTTGGAGCCCAGGAAAATAAAATCTGTCACTACCTCCATTTCTTCCCCATTTATTTGCCAGGAATTGAGAGGACCGGATGCCATGATCTTAGTTTTCTTAATGTTGAGTTTCAAGCCAATTTTTGCACTCTCCTCCTTCACCTGCATCAAGAGACTCTTTAGTTCCTCTTCACTTTCTGCCAATAGAGTTTAATTAAATACTAAACTTTCACATTAGGAGGAGATAATAGGTACCCTTGGCTAATGGCTATAATTGATCCCAGAATTATGGCTGTAAGTCATTGCCGTAGTTAAGTGGGTCCCCATGTGACTGCACCCAATTGTACAACTTATTTTGTGGTGGTTGTTATGCAAACACAATGGTCATTCAGTGAGCATGGTGGTCATTAAGCAAATCTGTCTTGTCCAATTGATTTTGTTGTTGTTGCTGGAAACTATAAGTAAATGCTGAAAACTGGCAAAAATGTCAAAACTCATGGTCACATGACTGCAGGTGGCTGTAAATGATCATAAAGGTAAGCCAGTTGCTAAGTACCCAATATGCTATTGGGTGACCACCTAGGGAGGTGCGGCCATTGAAACTTTAAAATCAGGTTGTAAGTACCTTTGGAGGAGTGCGTCATAACTTTGAATGGTTGCTAAGAGGCCATTTGTGAGGTATGTGAAAAACACTCACCTGTATGTCAGTGTGTCTCTGTACTACAGGGTGAATATTGAAAAACTGAATCAGGAGCAAAGAAGACATCTGTGTGAATCTGTCCTAGTTTTTAAACATGGGATCACAGGTTAAAAGACAGCAGCTCCTTTAGGCATTAAGTAGCTAAATATATTCAGAAAATTATTATTTACTCACATCATAAGGGGACAAAAGTTCCATGAACACATAAGAATAAAAAATACTTAAAGGTATATTTTACAGACATTATCTTAGCCATCGTAATATGCAAACGCTGTAATTACAAACAACATGCAAACATCAATTCCCACTGCTTCCTTATGAATTAGAGAGGCAACCATCAATTAATCTCAGGTTACCTTTTAAGGCTGCTTCATGTAAATAGGACACCAAAGGATGGAATTCTATATTCATTGGCCATGAATTCATTCATTGGCCTACTTCACCAGGATTTATGAAAATGTTTAAGAAATAGCTGGAAGCCAAAGTGTTGAACAAAGTTATGTACCAGTGGACAGCCTTAGAAATGGGAATTATAAATAAGGAAACAAACAAGTCAGTGTATTCTATTTAGCTAGGACTCAAATTTAGATTCAGGGCTTTCTGGTTCACAGTGTTTTGTTGCTAGATAAACTATCTTAGATGCAGATTGCATTTCCAGTCTAAGAGTCTAATTATGGTGTCAGAATAAATATTTAAGACATTACTCTTCATTCTTGAAAAAATATTAACTAAATTTAATTGAATGTTTCCTTGAGAATAGCTGATGTGGTACAGAGATGGGGAGGAGATACATAAAATGCTGGGTTTTTTAATAATAAAACAGCCATTTACAGCATTTGATAAGTGCTGTACTGAAACTTCCAGAGTTTGCCATGTAGGACAATTGTTTCCAGCTCATATGTTATAAAGGTTGGATACAGGGAGACAGAAGAGCTGTGGTGATGCAATGGTTATAATGCAGTACTCCAGTACTGCTACTTCTGCTGACTCCCGGCTGCCTGTAATTTGGCAGTTCGAATCTCACCAGGCTCAAGGTTGACTCAGCCTTCCAACCTTCCGAGGTTGGTAAAATGAGGACCCAGATGGTTGAGGGCAATAGGCTGACTCTGTAAACTGCTCAGAGAGGGCTATAAAGCACTGTGAAGCAATATATAAGTCTAAGTGTTATTGCAATTCTATAAATATAGTTTGTTCTGGGAAAAGTTACATCTTTAATTCAAAGAGATTCTCAGTAGATAATGGAGAGATACAATCACCTGATCACTTTTATACCTTGAACAAAGAACTTTGATTTTTTAATGCTTATGACTTTGTTTTCATGACCTTATAGCAAAAAAACAGGAATGAACTCTTAATGGTTACAAGTTATGTAGGAGATGACCAAGCTGAGCCTGAGGAAAGGGTCAAGGTTATCATAAGTCTCAAGTCCCTTCACATCCACAAGAGATCTCAATCCAGCCTACCTTGAATTCCATTGACCACCTATGTGCTTTGACCTTTAATACTTCAAATTCTTGTACAGAGCATATGCTTCCTGATTTTCCATCCTTGACATTATTATCAATAATTATAATAATATCAAAGTATTATTTTGCTTGTACACTGAGAGCTTATGCATCGGAGGCAAATTCCTTTTGTGTCTAATCACACTTGGCCAATAATGTATTTTATATTGAACACATATTAAAATGAGAGTCTATATCTCTTCCTTTGGAATTTTCTATATTTCCTAAAAGAGTACACAGGCGACCAGGGCAAGAGAAAGCAACCGCTCCTGTATTCATTGTATGTACCAAGAGAACAACCAGGGGGAAATGATTCAGCTTTTCCCACATCAGACATACAGGATATTAGAGGGGAGAATCAGAAGATTCCCAAGAAAGGGCTGGCTGCAGGGATGGGTTTCTACCAGTTCACCCCGTTTCAGGCGCACCGGTAGTGGTGGTGGTGGGAGGCTTCGCCCACCTCTACCGGTTCGCCTGGACGTCATCATGGATGCTCTGCGCATGCGCAGAAGTGCCATGCATGAGCAAAGTGAGCACGCGCACATGTACTCTCACAGTTCTGAATCAGTTGCGAAGGTAAGTGGAACCCACTGCCACCCGATTTATAGACACTTTGTGGCAGGGGTGAAATCTAAAAATGTTCCCTACCAGTTCTGTGGGCGTGGCTTAATTGGTGGGTGTGGCTTGGTGGTCAGGTGACTGAATGGGCATGGTCAATAATAATAAATAATAAAAATAATAAGGTATAGAAAACTTGGGCGGCACCAGTCTACCTTCTTTAAATATAGAGGCCCCCGTCTACCAATTGCCTTTTACTGAGAGGCCCCGGTCTACCTTCTCTAAAAACAGACCCCGGTCTACCAATTGCCTTTTACTGACAGGCCCCAAGTGCCTTTTTTGGCAGGCCCCAGTCTACCTTCTTTAAAAATAGAGGCCCTGGTCTACTAGCTGCCTACAGCGCTGATCAGCTGTAGTGCGGCCCTTTGAAGTGCGGTGGCAGTCATTTAAGGCCGTTTGCAGCTATATCACCACCGAGCGCTTCAGGGACAGAGAAGAGGAGCAGCGAGGCTGGGCAGTGTTTGGGGGGGGGCAGGGATTTTTGCTACCGGTTCTCTGAACTACCTGCCCCCATCGCTACCGGATTGCGCGATCCGGTCTGAACCGGGAGCATTTCACCCCTGCTTTGTGGGCTTAAAAGGAGGGCTTGGAGAAGAGGAGAGAGATAGAACTACTTTTTGTTTTCATAGCCCATAACCATTTGAGGAAATAGGAGAAGAGATACTGACTAGGAAACAATCAGACAAGAGGGGCAGGAGCCTGCAGTCACTTAATGGTCAGAGAAAGAAACTAAGGAAGGACCCGTCCTTATGGAGCAAGCAGTTAAAGGTGAAGGGCAGGAAATTTGTATTTTCAGTAAACAAAGCAGTAGTGGCAGGGGTGAAATCTAAAAATTTTCCCTACCTGTTCTGTGGGCATGGCTTAATTGATGGGCGTGGGGGTGGCCAATAACAATAAATAATAAAAATAATAAACAAAGTATACAAAACAATAAGAGGTACCAAAAACCAACTTTCACACTTTATACACACACAACACAACACAACACAACACAACACAACACAACACAACTGACTCACACACAGTGTAAAACCAGCTGCACTTCACCCAAAATGGCCCCTCCAACAAGCAGGAACCTCACACGGCCACAAAAAGCTCAAAAACCATCTTTCACACTTTACACATCCACAACACAACTCAACTGACTCTCTCTCACATACACACACAAAATGCCACATACAGCTTTGTGAGATTTTGTGTGTTTGTGTAGTTAGAGTGAAACACTACAGAAACACACCAAATCTCAGAAAGCTGCACAAATATTTTATTTTATTTTATTATTTTATTTTATTTATATTTTTTAGATCTGGGGTCTCCAACCTTAGAAACTTTGTGGACTCCAACTTCTAGAGTTCCTCAGCCAGCTTTGCTGGCTGAGGGACTCTGGGAGTTGAAATCCACAAGCCTTAAAGTTACTAAGGTTGGAGACCCCTGTTTTAGATAAAAGCAGCTAAATTTAAAACTTCCTTAACTTTAAATTGCTATCTAAAAAAATTGCTGTCTAAAAAAACCAACTCCTTTAAAAAAAACCAAATTAACTATTTTTTAAAGCCCCCCCACCTCATTTACTTACCAATTGGAGGCAGGCAGACTGAGTTGCTCACTGAGGAAATGGATTGCAGGCAGGCAGATTCAGTTGCTAGCTGATGCAACTGATTACAAGGCTTAGTGAGCCTGAAAGGAGCAGTAATTAGGTAAGTGGGGAGGGGGTTGTTGTAAGAGGTTGTTAAAAAAGTGATTTTAGAAGCCTGTGATGATGAGGAAACTTATCTGGGATTGCCAGAAGAGCCTTTTAAAATCTTTTTTCTTAAAACCTCTTTGGCTGAAGAGGTTGTTACAAAAAAACTTTTAAAGGGTTCTGATGATCCCAGCTGAGCCACACAATCATCAAAGGCTTTTTTTTTAACTTTTAAAAGCCTTTTTTGGCTGAAGAAAAGATGCTTTTAAAAGTAAAAAAAACAAACCTCTGATGATGGTGCAGCTCAGGAGGGGCAAGGGGTGGGGCCAGGGATTTTTGCTACTGGTTCTCCGAACCACCAGCTGCCATCGCTACCGGATTGGGTGAGCCGGTCTGAACCCGGAGCATTTCACCCCTGAGTAGTGGGTTGCAGTAGTTCAGAACTGTGAGTGTGCATGTGTGCTCGCTTGCTTCTCTCACAGTGCTTCTGTGCATGTGCAGAGTGTCCATGATGATGTCCAGGCAGGTGGGCAGAGCCTCCCGCCGCCACTACTACCAGTTTGCGCGAACCGCGGCAAACCAGTAGAAACCCACCACTGTGATAAAGGGACAGCAACTGGGTAATCCAGGGTAAAAAAAGAGATGAATCTCAGCTGAAGTGGACATTGATCCAATTCTGTTTTGAACAAAAACTGGTCAGAACTCATCTCTTGCAGTGGAGTATCCCAGTTATTTTTTAGTCTTCTAGCTTTGAATTTTATATCTTTGTGATCTCAGGGACTTGATAGGTTCTTGTATCAGGCTTAATTGTTTGTAGTTCCTGGAAGAGCTAAGACACCTTTGGCACTATTGCCTTAGAGGGGCTTAGATTAAAGGGTGGAGGACTCATCCAGAGTATTATGATTAGGTTCAGGAACTATTTTTATACTGAGAAAAGTTTAAAAGTTGATAAACTTTAGTAAATGACATTTTCCTCTCAAGAAAATACTGAGACATTTTTGTTACTGTGACTTTGTAAGTATACCTGTATAACCCACAATTTTATGAACAATGTATAATTTCCTTAAAGCTTTTCACATATTCACTGTAATAGCTGCAACCAACAATAGCTATCAATGCTATTAGTTTTTTATTATTTTTACAACTTATTTGTACAATTTGCAGATTGTCCAACTCTCAGAGACTCCAAATAGTTTACAATTTAAAAAGTAAGAAAAAAATATGAAACATACAAACTGTAATATCAAAGGTAGGTCAAACACTCATATAATAAGCAAGATACCCATCTGACACAGGTTCAACCCCCACCCTGTTTCAAAGCCTTGGAATATATCCTGGCTTTTAATATATTCCTAAACATTATTAAGGTACGAGCCATAGATCTCTTTATGTTATGTTATGTTGTTTTCAGATATTTTTCTTCCTTGTACAAAGCTTAGAAGATGTATAAATGGGGTAGTTTACAAATAAATAACAAAAAGCATGAAGGAATAGGATCTTGTTATCAAGTTTATTAAGTGCATGACTATAAGCCATTTTATGAGATCTACATAAAGCAAGATGTAAAACAGACAAATTAAACTTCAAAGTATTAATACAGAAGATTCTCCATGTTAAATTAGGGAATTGATCAATTCATGACTGAACATCCGATATCAAGAGATAAGGTAACATGTAAATCTAATTAACAAATACAAATATGATCTGATAGCAAAAATATCACTTTCTCTGTATAAGAAAGGTAGGAGGATCTTTTTCCACACAGATGATTATAAGGAGTAAGGAAATATTCAGAAAGAACTTCAGTATGAGATTGTATCTGTGTAGACAGTTTTGCACTAATGGAATTTGTTGGCATCACTTGATATGCTAATATCATTCATAATTAGTGGAATATTAGAACTGTGCTTCACTTCTTGCTATCTTTGCTCCATTTTGCTGATGTTGCCAAAGCCAAGATCTTTTCCAATTATGTCAACCCTATGCAGTTATTCCATCATAGTTCAAGTGAGATAAATTCAGGTTTGCTTACCACAAATCAGACTAGAGTTATTTGTTGCTTTACTGGTATTTGTGTCTGCTTAATGAGATGCCAACTATATTAAGTTGAACAGCAATCCTTAACTGTCTATGAGCACTAAGAAGTGATTTCCTCCCCCTCGCCATAGCTGTAGAGAAGATACGTGGTGTATATGTTAAAAAGTACTTGGCTGCTGTCTGATTCACACTTACTTGCATTGTCAGTTGTTTCTTGTATACTTTAAAATTCATAGACAGGCTTTAAAGTTGTATATAAGAAAGGAGTTGTCAGCCTTGGACATTTTCCCACAAATCAGCATGGTAGAAAGTTTTTTAAAAAGACAATTCATATAGCATTTCAAACAAGCGACATAACTCTGAAAATAAATTTACTGTTAATTATTATTTATCATTATGTTTCTTGATGGCAAGCCACATCTCTTTTTCTCCTATGCTTATGATAATTACACATTAGGAATTTTCTACAAGGATGGAAAACAGGTTCCCCGCCAATCTTTTTTTTTTTTAAATAATCACTATAAGACTGTTGGAAGATAATACAATTCCCCTTTGAAATCGTTACTGAAATGTTAAAAGTGCATCTTCCAATTCAGTGGATTCCAAATAAACCTGAATGGAATACAGTAGCTACTCTGAGGTTACTTTGATGAAAAAACTAAAAGTAGATTACAGGATAGTTGCCAAAAAAAACCAAGAAAGAATGTAAGACTTGGGGGTGGGGGACTGAATCAAAGTAATAAGATGCCTTGAGGTATAAAAAAATATCATCCACAAAGAATTATATGTTATAGTGCCTAAAATAATTGAGTTTTTAGTAATCAGGCAAGATTTTGGAGACAGTCTTCATCTCAGCAGATCCCAGTCTGGTAGTCTAAACATAATAACTGGTTAGGCCTAATTGCCTAGTTCTGTAATAGTTCAAGAGATGTGAAATAGCCATTCCCTGATGTTTAATGATTCACTGGGTGTGAAAAGAAGTTACACATGTTTGCAGGTAATGATTTCAGCAGGACTGATAGTTTAGGACCCAATCTAAAAACCTGTAATGTAAGTAAGTCTTCATTACAATTGTTAGAAAGTGTATGTCAATGAATATCTAATTTATTTATTATATTTTATCCCACCTTTCTTGCTTTATAAGTAACTCAGGGTGGCAAACATAGCTAATACTCCTTCCTCCTCCTATTTTCTTCACAACAATCCTGCGAGGTGAGTTGGACTGAGAGAAAGTGACTAGTCCAAGGTCACCCAGCTGGCTTTTGTGCCTAAGCCAATAGTAGAACAGTCTTCTTGTTTCTAGGACAGGACCTTAATCATTACACCAAACTGGCTCTCCACCTTTTAAGGACACTTGCTCAAAAGGAGCTTCACAAGACAGGATTTTTGGGGATGTGAGTGGGGTAGAACAGTTTCTGATTCATTAAACAGTAAATCAATAAAAAGGAAAGATATCTCTAGCGCTACATCCCATTTGATGGGTAGAATTGGGAACTACATAAAAGGAGGTACTTGTTTTCAGAAGACTGCAAACAGTCCTCAAGACAACATTTCCTATGTTTCCAGCTGCTGTGTTTTTGTTAGATCTCCTTCAGCTGTTCTCTTCTATGATTATGTTAATATGCTGGTTTTTATTTCATTACTTATGCACACTGTATATGTTAATCAACTCTTCCACAGAAACAATAATTTTTGTGATTAGAATCTGAAGCTGCAATAGCATTTGTTGGAATCAAGAGTTTCTGGTGGTTAGGAATTTACCGTTTACTCCTGTTAGGGGAATTAAAACCAAAGAGTAGTCATATTAAGTACTTAACAAAGTCTGCATACCTAACCATTCTGCATTGTAGGTATGTAACTAAAGAACATAATGGGATAAAAAATGTAAGAGTGTAGGTGTAAAAGTTCCAGTAACAAGTAACCTTTCTTCTGCGCATGCGCGTTATGGCGGCTTCCTGAAAATCTTGTGGAGTCGGCGGCTGGAAATCCTTGGCCGCGATGCCGTTCAGCCGCTCGCCCAGCTGCTTGTCTTCGGGCTCCGGTCTTGCCATCTTCTCGGCCACCGGGAGCGAGGTCCTTGGGCCTCTTTGAACTCCCGGCTGCCGAGTACGGAGCCGGAGTTTGTTTTCCGGCAGCGAACGGCGAACGGCGGCGGCCATGTTGGGGGGGGCTGAACAGCGGCTGGAAGTCCTCGGCTACGATGCCGTTTAGCCGCTCGCCCAGCTGCTTGTCTTCGGGCCCCGGACTTGTCATTCTCTCGGCTACCGGGAGTGAGGTCTGCGGGCCTCATTGAACTCTCGGCTGCCGAGCACGGAGCCGGAGTTTGCCCTTAGGCAGCGAACGGCGGCGGCCATGTTGGGGGGGGCCTGCGGAGACGCCCGGCATGAATCAGCAGTTTTCGGGCCGTTGTGGCCACAGATACCAACTGGACACCAACAAAGGACACAAACAATGGCTGAGGCGCCCGAACACCGACGGAGGACGTTAATGGTGGTATGCTGGACACCGGGTGCTCGGGTTGCTATTAAGTTTTGGTGCTGGGACGGGACTCGTATGGGCATGAACAACGCCCCCTCCCCCCCCTCCCCCCTCCCCCCCTCATGGTCATGGACTGGAACATCGTTTTCTCCCCTACTCTGACTTTTGTTATGCCCTGCCAACATTCCGCAACCGTCATCAGCGGTTCACCTCTCTTTGAGCTATTTTATTCCATCAGTGACGGAGAGGTGGTCGGCTTGGACAATTTGTTACAGCAGCAGAGCGGCATGTGGGGCCATATTGGGTCCAGAGGATAATCTGCCGACGTAGGGGTGGAGACATGGACGGCGTACATCTTGACGGCTAAGGATGGACATTTTGCCACGACTTTTGGGCCTATTTCTCCATGAGATATTCATTTGCCGATCTACTACGACTGCGAGGTTCCCCCGCCTCGCAGGAATGGCCCTCCAAGCTATCGAGGGCTTACCTTAACGAAGGGTCTTGGGACCCAGAGAGGTGGCATGCGGCTAAGAAGAATTTGTGGGGTTTTTTAAATAGTTTTTTTAATAAGGGTTTTTAAGGGGAGGGATTGACGGGTGGGGGAGGACCCGTCGGGGAGGGATCCAGCCCCTGTGCTAGTTCGGGACATTACGCCATCTTGTCTGAAGGCAGGGGGGGAGGACGTTCCAGGTTTAGAGGGCTGTTCGATCTGTACGGTAAGTGGGAGAGGCAGATATGGCGGGGAGGGGCCGACGAGTTATGGGGGCACGTGCTCAAGTTTGAGAGCGATCACGTGCTCCGGCCCCTCAGTCCCTACCTGCCTCGGGTGCCCATGACCCTCAGAGCTTGGACCTTCGGCTGATGTTATGTAATGCCCGGTCCGTGGTTAATAAGGCTCCCCTGATTTGTGACCTTATTCAGGGGAGGTCCGCGGACCTCATGGGCATTACGGAGACCTGGCTGGGCCCTGAGGGGGGGGTCCCCCTTGTTGAGATGTGCCCTCCAGGCTTCCGAGCATTTCATCAGCCGAGAGTCCAAGGTAGGGGTGGGGTGGCGGTTGTTATTAAGGAAGATCTAGAGCCGAGGAGACCACTGTTCCTCAGATTGCTGGCTGCGAATCCTCTGTGTGCGCTGGGGCTATAGGAATCAGTTGGGCTTGGTGATCGCGTACCTGGCTCCTTGCTGCGTGACCACAGCCCTGCCCGAGCTGTTGGAGGTACTGGCTGCTGTGGCGGTTGAGACCCCCAAACTTATAGTTATGGGGGATTTCAACTTGCCATCGGCTGGCCTGTCATCAACGGCAGCTCGGGAGTTCCAGGCTTCCATGACGGCCTTGGACCTGATTCGAGTAAATGATGGCCCTACGCACACAGGGGGAGGCATGCTAGATATGATTTTTATCTCTGGACAGTGGTTAAATGATCTGGTATTAGATGATTTAGTAACAGAACCAATGTCATGGTCGGATCATTTTCTCCTTCGCCTAGACTTCCGAACCGCTATTCACCACCGCAGGGAGACGGAACCTATACGGTGGTTCCGCCCCAGGCGCCTGATGGACCCTGAGAGGTTCCAGACGGAGCTTGGGCCATTCCCTGAGGATCTGGCCCACGGCACGACTGAGGAACTGGTCGTGGCCTGGGAGCAGGCCGCGGCCGGGGCCCTGGATCGTGTCGCGCCTTTGCGGCCTCTGACCCGGCGTAGATCTCGTCCGGCCCTTTGGTTCTCCGAGGGGCTGAGGGAGATGAAACGCCGGAGAAGACGCCTAGAGAGCACCTGGAGGTCCAGTCGCCCGGTTGATCGGACACTAGTTAGGACCTATACTAGGACCTACCTAGTGGCAATGAGGGAAGCGAGGCGCCCCACGCCCACCCTCATTGCGCCGGCAGATAACCGCCCGGCCGCCCTGTTTGGTGACCCGCCTCTCCTACATCAGGAGGTGCGGGATGACCCTTGCAGGGACGAGCCGAGGAGTTTAGTGGTTATCTATACGATAAAATCGCTCAGCTGAGGGACGGTCTGGACCGAATTTGGGATGATCCAAGCGAGGGAGAGGAGGCACGTCTTGTTGAGCACATTTGGGATGAGTTTGACCCTGTGGCTCCCGAGGACGTGGACAGGTTGTTGGGGAGGCTTCACGGCACGACATGTTTACTGGACCCGTGCCCTTCCTGGCTGGTACTGGCCACTCAGGCGGTGACACGAGGCTGGCTCCAGAGGATTATCAACGCTTCTTTGTTGGATGGGGTTTTCCCTGCCGCCTTGAAAGAGGCGGTGGTGAGACCCCTCCTTAAGGAGCCTCTTTGGACCCAGCTATTTTGGCTAATTATCGTCAGTCTCCAACCTTCGCTTTGTTGCGAAGGTTGTAGAGAGTGCCGTGGCGCGACAGCTGCCCCAACACCTGGATGAAGATGTCTATCTAGACCCGTTCCAGTCCGGCTTCCGACCCGGATACAGCACGGAGACAGCTTTGGTCGCATTGGTGGATGATCTCTGGAGGGCCAGGGACAAGGGATATTCCTCTGCCCTGGTCCTATTAGACCTCTCAGCGGCGTTCGATACCATCGATCATGGTATCCTGCTGCGCTGGTTGGAGGATTGGGAGTGGGAGGCACCGTATATCGGTGGTTCTCCTCCTATCTCTCCGACCGGCCACAGACGGTGTTGACAGGGGGGCAGAGGTCGACCGCGAGGGGCCTCACTTGTGGGGTCCCTCAGGGGTCGATTCTCTCGCCCCTGCTGTTCAACATCTACATGAAGCCGCTGGGTGAGATCATCAGTGGTTTCGGGGTGAGATACCAGCAGTACGCTGATGACACTCAGCTGTACCTTTCCACCCCGGACCACCCCAATGAAGCTGTTGAAGTGCTGTCCCGGTGTTTGGAGGCTGTACGGGTCTGGATGGGGAGAAACAGGCTCAAGCTTAATCCCTCCAAGACGGAGTGGCTGTGGATGCCGGCACCCCGATTCAGTCAGCTGCAGCCGCGGCTGGCTGTTGGTGGCGAGTTACTGGCCCCAAAGGATAGGGTGCGCAACTTGGGTGTCCTTCTGGATGATCGGCTGTCGTTTGACGATCATTTGACGGCCGTCTCCAGGAGGGCCTTCCACCAGGTTCGCCTGGTCCGGCAGTTGCGCCCCTTCCTTGATCGGGATGCCTTATGCACGGTCACTCATGCGCTCGTTACCTCTCGCTTGGATTACTGTAATGCTCTCTACATGGGGCTCCCCCTGAAGTGCGCTCGGAGGCTTCAGTTAGTCCAGAATGCAGCTGCGCGGGTGATAGAGGGAGCTACACGTAGCTCCCATGTAACACCGCTCCTGCGCAGACTGCACTGGCTGCCTGTGGCCTTCCGGGTGCACTTTAAGGTGTTGGTTACGACCTTTAAAGCGCTCCATGGCTTAGGACCTGGGTACTTACGGGACCGCCTGCTGTTACCATACGCCTCCCACCGACCCGTACGCTCCCACAGAGAGGGACTTCTCAGGGTGCCGTCCGCCAAACAATGTCGGCTGGCGGCCCCCAGGGGAAGGGCCTTCTCTGTGGGGGCTCCCACACTCTGGAACGAGCTTCCCCCGGGCTTACGCCAAATTCCTGACCTTCGGACATTTCGTCGCGAACTCAAGACTCACCTTTTTATCCGCGCGGGGCTGGCTTAAATTGGGATTTTAAATTTTAAATTTATTAATTTTAAATGGGGTTTTAGTAGAGTAAATTTTAATCATTGGGCTAATTTAAATAAGTTTTTTAATATTGGATTTTAAATTTGTATATTGTATTGCTGGTTTTTATTATGCCTGTACACCGCCCTGAGTCCTTCGGGAGAAGGGCGGTATAAAAATTAAATAAAATAATAATAATAATAAATAATAATAAATAATAATGGACTCCTTATGCTTTATTACAGCATAAACTAAAACTGGAACTAAATCTGATTCATGAGATGCATGGAATATTATCTTAAGAGAACAACAGATATATCCATTTGTAGGAAAGTGGTTATAAAATGAAATGTAGGAGGTAGGTCACAATGAACATACAGACAATTATATTCACAAAATAGCTATGAGGTTTGATACCGACAGTTTTGTACTGATGAATTGATGAATGCATATAGTGAACAGACCTCTCAGCGGCTTTTGATACCATCGACCATGGTATCTTGCTGCACCGGTTGGAGGGTTTGGGAGTGGGAGGCACCGTCTATCGGTGGTTCTCCTCCTATCTCTCTGACCGGTCGCAGACGGTGTTGACAGGAGGGCGGAGATCGACTGCGAGGCGCCTCACTTGTGGGGTGCCGCAGGGGTCGATTCTCTCGCCTCTCCTGTTCAACATCTACATGAAGCCGCTGGGTGAGATCATCAGTGGTTTTGGGGTGAGGTACCAACTGTATGCTGACGACACGCAGCTGTACTTTTCCACCCCAGGCCACCCCAACGAAGCTATCGAAGTGCTGTCCCGGTGCCTGGAAGCCGTACGGGTCTGGATGGGGAAAAACAGGCTCAAGCTCAATCCCTCCAAGATGGAGTGGCTGTGGATGCCGGCACCCCGGTACAGGCAGCTGCAGCTGCGGCTAACTGTTGGGGGCGAAACATTGGTCCCTGCGGAAAGGGTGCGCAATTTGGGCGTTCTCCTGGATGAACGGCTGTCGTTTGAAGATCATTTGACGGCCGTCTCCAGGAGAGCTTTTCATCAGGTTCGCCTGATTCGCCAGTTGCGCCCCTTCCTTGACCGGGATGCCCTATGCACGGTCACTCACGCTCTTGTTACCTCCCGCCTGGATTATTGCAATGCTCTCTACATGGGGCTCCCCTTGAAGAGCACCCGGAGGCTGCAGTTAGTTCAGAATGCGGCTGCGCAGGTGATAGAGGGAGCCACACATGGCTCCCACGTAACACCACTCCTGCGCAGACTGCACTGGCTACCTGTGGTCTTCCGGGTGCACTTCAAGGTGTTGGTCACTACCTTTAAAGCGCTCCATGGCTTAGGGCCAGGGTACTTACGGGACTGCCTTCTGCTACCGAATACCTCCCACCGTCCCGTACGCTCACACAGAGAGGGGCTTCTCAGGGTGCCGTCTGCCAAGCAATGTCGGCTGGCGGCCCCCAGGGGAAGGTCCTTCTCTGTGGGGGCTCCTACCCTCTGGAACAAACTTCCCCCTGGATTACGCCAACTGCCTGATCTTCGGACCTTCCGCCGTGAGCTCAAGACCTATTTATTCATCCGTGCAGGACTGGCTTCGTGATTTTTAAATTTTATAATTTTATATTTTTAGAGAGTTTAATTTTTAATAGGATATTGTTTTATATTTCAGCCCATATATAATGTTTTTTAATTGTTGTTTTAACTGTATATTTTTCTATTTTTATTATGGCTGTGAACCGCCCTGAGTCCTTCGGGAGAAGGGCGGTATAAAAATCTAATAATAATAATAATAATAATAATAATAATAATAATAATAACAACAACAACAACAACAACAACAACAACAACAACAACAACAACAGCAACAACAACAACAACAACAACAACATATAACGTGAAATAAAATAAAGCTTTTCCTTTTAAGTACTGTATTGTCACTTTTTAACCTTATAGGTACTATCAGATTTAAACCTTTAATCCATAGCAATGGGATCAATGTAGGAAACTGCACAGAAATGAAGGAAAGCTGCTATTTTCAAGCAGATCAAATAGTCCTTCAGATATTCCTATTTCTGATGTTCTTTAGGCTCTTTTAAAATTTCATCATCAAATTCTTTTAAAGTGAACATTGGCCCAGCCATATTCGGTTTCATAAATATTAGTGTTTGCACCAATTGGTGCCATATAAACTTGGCTGTTCTCCCAGAAAGCTATGATAGTTGATGCCCCTTCTTGCATATAAGTTGTTGGTAGGATGTTTTGTGTTTTGCATGGGAGTCATCTTGTTCTTCTTTCTCTTTATCCAACTCTTGGTTTGTTCTTTGTGATATTGTTTTTATATTGTTTCCTGTATTGTAAGCTATGTAGAGCAATTGGACTGATATAACATCAATTCAATATTTTTTAAAATATCAGTTTGAATAAACATATTGAAGGAAAACTTCAATATTCGTATGTGTGCCAAAATGAAGATACGTCACATTAACCAAAAGATGTAATTATATCTTGGAAACAATACAGACTCTTGTAGCATTAAAAATGGGACAGTCGAAAATTAATATCAATTGAAGCCCTTTGAGTTGGTGTTAAACAATTTTAAAGATATTTTCAAATATTGTATTGTGCTGTGAAAATCAGTTCATAAAACTAAATCTAACTTCCAGCGAATGTTGTCTTCTTCACAACCTGGACTTTTAAGATTCCTTACTTAAGTCTTAGCTTATAACTCACTAACTCACTAAGGATGAATTACAACAAGTACATCTCAATAACCTGAAGTTGAATGTGTTAGCATGCAAATTTCTGTGTTGATCTTTCTTCCCAATTTAAAATTGATATGGAAAATCGACAAAAGTAATGAAGAAAATTAAAATTAAAATGTGAGATGTAGTAAAAGTGAAATGGCACTAATACTCACAAACAAATACTGATATTTTCCAGAAAAAAGTATTTGTTGGAATGGAATTATTTGGAATGGCTTATTCAGTTTCCTATCACTAGCTATAGAAAGGAAGAGTCATGATTGCAGAAGCCAAAAGAAATAGTTCTAGATAATTTGTTTTAAATTATCTGGCTTGACATCACTTGTCAGCATGTTTCAGAAATGTGAAGAAGGTGATATTTATTTTTGTAGACTGTTCCCAAGAGAAAGACTGGTTGGGTTACTTTCCCCCCCACCATGATCTCTACGTCCTTGCGATCTACAAACTTTAAAGAATGCTTAGGATCTTGACAGGCAGTTGTCAAGGTAGCCTCTTACGACCTGCCCAACACCAGAGTTCAGACTGAGGGGAATCTGATTAACTTTGTCTACAAAAAAACAATGTCAATTTCTCATGCTACCTTCTAATAGTTACTACTACCCTCTCACAACTTGATGGTGAAGATGCTTCATAATCCACAAAAACAGTGCCCACCCTAATCTACCCAGATACAAGATAAGCAGAAATGTAAACCTTTCACTGCACCTACTGCTATGGAGCCAGATTTCAAATAAACCCTCACTCCATTTTTGGTCCAACATTTTAAAGAATTCCTCCATTCCTTCTGGTCAAGGAGATGATTTAATATGCTTACCATATATTAAGTGTGTAGTTCTTCTTTGGCAAGATTCATTTATGGGGATTGCCTTGTAGGGGGCAATTTATAAGAGATTGTTTTTAATTCCAAATTGTATTGATTAGCAAGGAATTGTGTGTGTGTGTGTGTGTATGCATGTATTTTATATATATATATATATATATATATATATATATATATATATATATATATATATATATATATATATATATATAACATATATATGCATATACATGTATATATGTATAATATATTACACACACACACACACAAACATATATCCTTTTTTACTGACACTTTTAATCAATTGTTACTCAAATGTCCTTTTTAATATATTTTCCATTACTAAAATCTTTTAGATCTTTAATGTACAACATTTTGTGCCTGCCTATGTCCAGAAGGATGTTCCAGCATTAACATTACTATATAACATATTTTCATCCTGTGTTTCTAATGAAATTAACACTGTAATCTAATCATTATTTAATTTTACCAATTTCTGTTTTAGGAAAAAGGGTTTTTTTCAAAATTTCTCAGTGGGCTTCATAAATAAGCATAGACCTGTACTTAATCCAAAAACCAATAATACAATCTAACAATCTGATCATAAAACAATTATTTAGGTAAATTTTACAGCAGCTAATGGTAGAAAAACTTTTAATAACTTTTAGTTTAATTAATACAAAGCTCTAATAGTAGTGTATGAAATAATTTTAGAAATGCTGAGGTTACTTCTCTCATTGAAACACACAATTAATTTGATACTAGCAGGAATTAATACATTTAACTTTGATACATTTATTGGCCCTTTCAAAGTTTTTATTACATGGTTTCCTTCTTCCCATCTTATCCCTTTTAATCAGCACATTTTTTACATTTTTGCCAAAATGTCCATATGGAGTTTCCACTCTTTTATGGAAGTATTTATTGTTTTATTCCTGACATTAGAGAGCCTTTTGTCTACACATCCATTAATTATGTTGTGCCTGGGGATCTTTTCAGAATATAGAGTCTAATAGCATCTTTCAGATTAATCAAATTTACTAGGTCTTTTGCTTGAAGGAGCATGATTGACCTTTTAGGTGCTATCAGATTCAATCCCTCAAAGAAACTTCTTAACTAACAGGCTTAATTAGTACTGTTTTTCTTCTCATACGATAGAATGCATGAAGATCCTCTGTAGGTGCCATACACTAAATAATTTTTTTTGATCAATTAGTAAGAATATTACACCAATGTTCCTGTCTCAAATGGAACAAATCTGATGGGCATTTATGCTGTTCGCAGTGTATGGAGATTCATTCTGCATTTTAGTTTATTTTATTCAACATATTTTTATTTAAATGGTATCTTTTACCATGTTTTATTGTAAATTTCAGCTATTAAATGTTTTTTTTTTTAAAAAATTATCTTACACATTTGAATGACATCAGAGTGGGTAAGGTTGTTGTAAGAAACGAACAGAGGTAGGAAGATTGTGAAAGGCACTTTGAAAATGCCTGAGCAGAAAGCAGTTATAACTGCAGAGACCTTGGTATTCTCTGAGCTAGGTAGCATCCTAGTTGAGTAATGGAATATCTGCAAATAAACAACCAAGCTCCAAGAGCACCGAGGACATCACAGTTCAACCCTGAGCAACATATGTTCCCTTCTCTTGACAGTTATAATTACCATTCAAAAAAGTCTCAAATATATATATTTGTATATATTTGTGTATATTGTATATACATATATATATGTTTTCTGAGGTTTTCGCGGGTGTTTGTATGTAGGTTTTTGGTTATTCGGGTTTTCTCCCACGTAAAATTGGAAGTGTCTTGGCGACGTTACGATGAAGTCTCATAAGTCATCTTCAGGCTTCAGCTTCGTGCTCCCAGAATAACCAAAGACCTACATACATACATATATATATATGTAGGTCTTTGGTTGTTCGGGTTTTCTCCCGTGTAAAATTGGAAATGTCTTGGCAATGTTTCGACGAAGTCTCATTCGTCATCTTCAGGCTTCAGCTTCGTGCTTCTGGGAGCAATGTGTGATCGCAGCTGTTTCTTCCTTTTAACTGCTAGTGGGGGTTTGAACTGATTGGGTGGGAGCTTGGCTGTGCTCTGATTGGATGGAGGCTTTTTTGTGCTCTGATTGGCTGGGGGTGTGTCCTGTTTGGGTGGGGGCTTGGTTGTACTCAATTTAGTCTGTGTTGCAGGGGGATTTGAGCTGGTGAGCTGCATAGCTGTTGTTTGGCTTTGTGGTGGTGCTACATCTTCATAGTGGGTGTCAGTCTGCTGCATGTATGGATTGGAGGGGTTTGAAATGGCTAATGTTGCAGCTACGGTCTGGCTTCTGGTCCTTGGTCGTGCTTCATGATCAGTGTGGGTTTGGGTCTGCTTTCTGGGTGGATGTGCGGTGGTGACATCCTGTGTGGACCTCGTGAGTGTGGGTCTGGTGTCATTCCTCATGTTAGGGACTCGTTTGTCAATAACGGCGGGTTTCCAAATGGCTGGTAGGCGGAGGTATCATCTCGTTTGTTCATGCTGTGGGCGTTTTTCTATCTCAATGGCTTCTCTGATTATTCTGTTGTTAAAGTGTTCAGTTTTGGCGATAGTTCTGGTCTTTTTAAAGTCAATATCATGTCCTGTGACTTTAAAGTGTTGGACCAGGGAAGAAGTTGGTTCCTCTTTTTTGACTGAGTTCTTGTGTTCTTCAATGCGTGCACTTATTCTTCTGTTGGTTTGTCCAATGTATGTGGTGGGGCAGGCGGTGCATGGGATTTCATATACTCCTTGATTTTCTAACTCAATTTTGTCTTTGGGGTTTCTTAGGATGGTGGATATTTTTCGGTTTGTGCAGAATGCTGTCTTGATGTTGTGTTTGTGGAGGATCTTGCTGATTCTGTCTGTGGTGCCTTTTATATATGGGAGGAGGGCTGTGCCGTTTTCTTGTTCCCATGCACCGCCTGCCCCACCACATACATTGGACAAACCAACAGAAGAATAAGTGCACGCATCGAAGAACACAAGAACTCAGTCAAAAAAGAGGAACCAACTTCTTCCCTGGTCCAACACTTTAAAGTCACAGGACATGATATTGACTTTAAAAAGATCAGAACTATCGCCAAAACTGAACACTTTAACAACAGAATAATCAGAGAAGCCATTGAGATAGAAAAACGCCCACACAGCATGAACAAACGAAATGATACCTCCCACCTACCAGCCATTTGGAAACCCGCCGTTATTGACAAACGAGTCCCTAACATGAGGAATGACACCAGACCCACACTCACGAGGTCCACACAGGATGTCACCACCGCACATCCACCCAGAAAGCAGACCCAAACCCACACTGATCATGAAGCACGACCAAGGACCAGAAGCCAGACCGTAGCTGCAACATTAGCCATTTCAAACCCCTCCAATCCATACATGCAGCAGACTGACACCCACTATGAAGATGTAGCACCACCACAAAGCCAAACAACAGCTATGCAGCTCACCAGCTCAAATCCCCCTGCAACACAGACTAAATTGAGCACAACCAAGCCCCCACCCAAACAGGACACACCCCCAGCCAATCAGAGCACAAAAACCCCATCCAATCAGAGCACAGCCAAGCTCCCACCCAATCAGTTCAAACCCCCACTAGCAGTTAAAAGGAAGAAACAGCTGCGATCACACATTGCTCCCAGAAGCACGAAGCTGAAGCCTGAAGATGACGAATGAGACTTCGTCGAAACGTTGCCAAGATATATTTGTTTTCTGAGGTTTTCACGGGTGTTTGTATATAGGTCTTTGGTTGTTCGGGTTTTCTCCCGTGTAAAATTGGAAGTGTCTTGGCGACGTTTCGACGAAGTCTCATTCGTCATCTTCAGGCTTCAACCGTGCTTCTGGGAGCAAGAAGCTGCTTTGCTCCCAGAAGCACGAAGCTGAAGCCTGAAGATGACGAATGAGACTTCGTCGAAACGTCCCCAAGACACTTCCAATTTTACACGCGAGAAAACCCGAACAACCAAAGACCTATAAATATATATATATATACTTGTATTTCCATATACGTGACCACGTTCTACCCTTTACATTTCATACTTTTCATACATTTCATACATTTCATACTGTGGCCTTTCGGGTGTGCTTCAAGATCTTGGTTACCATCTTTAAAGCGCTCCATGGCATAGGGCCGGGTTATTTACGGGACCGCCTACTGCCACCGATTGCCTCTCACCGACCCGTACGCTCTCACAGAGAGGGACTCCTTAGAGTGCCGTCCGCCAGGCAGTGCCGACTGGTGACACCCAGAGGAAGGGCTTTCTCTGTGGGGGCTCCCACCCTCTGGAACGAGCTTCCCCCAGGGCTTCGCCAACTTCCTGACCTCCGAACCTTCCGCCGCGAGCTTAAGACACATCTATTTATTTGCGCAGGGCTAGCCTAGGGTTTTAGTTTTAAAGTTAGTTTTTAATGGGGTTTTTATAATATTTTAGTGATATTTTTAATTCGGCCTAATTAATAAGTTTTTTAACTGTTGTTTTTACTTGTATTATTCTCATGTTTTTATCTGGTTGTAAACCACCCTGAGTCCTTCGGGAGATAGGGCGGTATAAAAATTCGAATAAATAAATAAATAAATAAATAAATAAATAAATAAATACTTGCATCCCATCATGCAAGTATGAAAAAGCTAGCATTTGTGTTGTAGCGCATGCTGCCGAATTTGCTGCTTCTTTCTCCAGATGACCATTTTCTGGGTGCAATTCAAAATGCTGATTGTTATACATAAGGTCCTGAGGTGCTTGATACTTATAAGACTACCTGTTCTGTGTAAATCTGCTTCTCTATTAAAAACTAACAGAACAGGCAAACCCCAGGAGTCTCCCCCTTGAGATTTTTAACAAAGAGGGATCCAGTGATGATTCTTTTATGTTATAGCCCCCTTCCTCTGGAATAGTTTACTTCATGTCAGACTTTGGAGCTATGTGAATTGACAGTGATTTTCCCCATGCAAATTATGCAGTATTGCCATTGTTTAGTTACCCCAAATATGATTTAAACCTGGGATTTCTAGGGGAGAAACAATAAGTGCAAGATGTATGTAAGATAGTGTATAAAATGTACAAATTTAATATTATAAGTGATAGGAATTATAGAGTAATAAGGGATAATGGGACATGAAGGGTATAAATATTATAAAGGGAATTGGGAGAAAATGTAAATATTAGGAGATCACCGCTACAGTTATAAAAAGGGAATGTACATTATGTGTTTTGTGTTTGTTATGTTGTGTTGTGTTATAAATAAAAAACTTATTAAAAAAATAAACCTGGGATTCCTTAACATTATCTTGCTTGTTCACAGGTATCCACAATGCATTTCAGTCTAGGTAACAGATTCCCTTTCTCTTGCTTGCAACTCCCCTATCAATTTCTAAACTGCACTTTAGAATCCTATTCCATGATATCAGGTTGATTGAATACGTGAACCAACTCCACAGATACATGCTTCGTGTGTGTGTTCTTCTAAGTGAACCTGGTTCAAGATAAGACATACTGAAATTGTAAAATACAAACATGTCAAATTCTTAAATTGACTATCCAGATGATGAAACTAAAATGAAACATATTTCATTAAATGTCAGTGTTTTGTTCAAACTTGCTGAATAAAGGGCTATTTATTCAGGCTTTAGTCCAAGCTCATTGTAAAGCGACTGTAACTACATCTTGTGAGCTCAGGTGACAGAAACCTGATTCTGTTGTGCACTGTACTTCTTATTTGTTCATTACTTGGTTGTCATAGAGTTCCAATAGATAATGATAAGTAAGGCCACTTTATACCGCAGGTTACTTCAATTGCTTGTTTGTGCTGCCATTTGGTTATTTTGAAAATGTGATGACAATAGATGGTTCACTAGCAACAGTGAACAAAAGAGACTGATGAAATAAACCAAGTGTACTAAGAAATAACAGAGAAGCAGAGTAAAGCAACTTAAAGAAAAGCTAATTTGTAAAAAAAAATTTATTAATAATGAAATTAGAGTGTGCTGATGAAAAGCATCAGGGCTAAGTCGCTAAGAATGCTTTTATTTCTTGGCTTTTAGAAAACTCATTTCCATGAGTGTGGCATCGTGGATAAATGTATAATAAAGGTGGATTGGCTTCATATTTACCATTTATTTATTATTTTTGTTATTGTTGTGCCCCAATTCAGAATTGGTTCAATTACACCATGTTATTTCTGTGGATAGGCTGATACCTGGATAGAGCCAATTTGATCTAGGCCCAGGCTAGAAAGCCAGTAGACCCTGAGTTCTAGTCTTCCCCCTTAGCCATGAAAGCCACCTGGGTAATTTTGGGCCAGTCACTCTCTCTCAGTCCAACTCACCTCACAGGATTGTTTTTGTGGGCAAAATAAAAGAAGGAAGGAGTTCTAAGTAAGTTCGCTGTCTGGAGTTATTTGCAAAAATAATAAAGGCAGAATACAAACAAACAAATAATTTCATTTCCAAGTACAAGATTGCAGCACAATTGTAAAATTCCTATCTCATACCTTAGTTATGCTGGTGGGGTTTCTGACAGTCAATGTGAAGAATTCTGGACTAGATGGAGAAATGATTATATTAAGGCTATCAGTTTCCTGTGTTCTAGTTTAGTCAGGTGATCTTCCTTCTTAAATTTATCTCTGGGTTAAACATTCATCATGACTTAGTCAAATATAGAAAACTACAGGTTATATGCCTTGTGTCTGATCCAAATAGCTATAAAAGATGTACTGATTTATTTAGCCAACATTTCCACATAAGGAATCGTGTGTGTGTGTGTGTGTGTGTGTGTGTGAGAGAGAGAGAGAGAGAGAGAGAGAGAGAGAGAGAGACAGGCAGACAGACAGACAGACAGAGACAGAGACAGAGACAGAAATGTGTCATATCCTTTTAAGCAATATCTCGATGGAATATAATGATTGAAGTCTATACGCCAAAAAGAAGGTATATATACAATAAATATATACGTTTACAGTTTCATTGGATCTATCAGTTGTGCTATTTTACTTCTACCATGAAAGAGTCTTTGAAAAATTACAAAAGAAATAACCAGCATACCTAGGATTCAGTGTTCCATGAGCACAGAGCATGGAAAGCCTTGAATTTCAAATGAAATGCAGTTGTAACTTGAATACTCCTACCATGAAAGCTTTGACAAATACCTATTTGTTTACTGCTTAAAATATACTAAACATGGGGAAAAAATGAAAGGCGGGCATGAATACTCTTGATTTTTGCAGAAATGATAGAAATTGTTCTTGGAAATTTGGTTTTAAATTTTAGCAAGTGCAATGTCTGATTAAGGATTACTGCAGGAAAGCATTGAAACTGGACTCTGTGGATATTTGGCAAAGATGGCTTCTTCTCCTCCTCCTTCTCCTTCTCCTTCTCCTTCTCCTTCTCCTTCTCCCTTCTCCTTCTCCTTCTCCTTCTCCTTCTCCTTCTCCTTCTTCTTCTTCTCCTTCTTCTTCTCTCGCTCTCCCTCTCCCTCTCTCCCTCTCTCCCAAAATGAAAGATTTAACAGATTAACAGAGTTGGAAGGGACCTAGTAAGTCATCTAGTCCAACCCCCTGCCCAAGCAGGAGACCCTACACTACGGGTGTCAAACTCAAGGTCTGGGGAACACCACGGGGTGCTTAGATCTGGCCCACAGGGCTGCCCTGGAAACAGCAAAGGACCAACCTGTGGTACCTCTGCCAGCAAAAATGGCCACAGGTGTTTTCACTGGCAGAGGGTTGCAGGAGGCCATTGCAGCCAAAAATGGAGCTCAAGAGCCCGTTTTTGCTGGCAGAGCACTCGGACCACCACAGGCACCCCTGACACAAGTGATATCAAGCTGGCCATGCCCACCTGGCTATACCCATCCTGGCTCCCCAAGGTCAAACACAACCCTGATGTGGCCCTTAATGAAATCGAGTTTGACACCCCTGCCCTAGACCATTTCTGACAGATGGCAGTCCAGTCTCTTCTTGAAAGCTTCCAGTGATGAAGCCACATCCTCTGAAGCCAAGCTGTTCCATTGGTTCCTTGCTCTCACTGTCAGAAAATTTCTGCTTATTTCCTGGTTGAATCTCTCCTTGTTCAGTTTCCATCTATTATTCCTTGTCTGGCCTTCAGGTGCTTTGGAAAATAGGTTGACCACTCCTCTCTGTGGCAGCCCCTCAAATATTGGAACTATAATGTCTCCCTGGTCCTTCTCTTCACTAGACTAGCCATGTCGAGTCCCTACAACCATTCATCCTATGTTTTAGCCTACAGTCCCTTAATCATCTTCGTTGCTCTTTTCTGCAAATTTCCAAATTGAATTCCATACTTGTCATAAAAATAAAGCAAGCACATTTTCCCCCTTCTAGGTAAGAGGAAACAAGGGGAGAAGGAAAGATCGGAAAGAGAAAATACCAGAAAAGTAAACCATACTGGGAAGAGGGACCAGAAACTTGAGCATATAGAGCATTCTAAACAGGGGTGGGTTTCACTTACCTTTGCTACCGGTTCACTCACATGCAGATCTTATTTGATGACATCCAGGTGGGTGGGCGGAGTCTCCTGCCACTGCTGTCACCGATTTGTCCGAACCGGCGTGAACCAGTAGCAACCTACCACTGATTCTAGAGCATTCTAGAGTGGATTTCATGACCAGTATGTCCCAGACCTGAAGCTGATCAACTGAGTTCTACTTCCCATTTGGCCTCTCTTCCTAATAATGCATTTTTCTGGACAGAAATCATGGAGAGAAAAAAATATTTTCTTTGGTGATATACAGCAGCTTTCTTATAGCTTTCTAGCTATAAGAATATTATACAGACATGTACAATCCAGGAAAAATATACATGGACTGTACCTGATTTCAGAACACTATTTATTTATTTGTAGGATGATGGTAAAATAAATTGATAGAATAAATAAATAAATAAATTTTACAATATTGTTAGCCTGCCTTAATGTAGAAAACTCTTAGTCAGATACAACAAGTCCTCAAATGAAAATATGATATCTGGTACATAGTGCCAACAATAAATTAGTTAAACTAAAGCAATACAATTAATAAATCTAAGACCAAATGGACATTGGAACAACTTTCATCTCTGAAATACCAATAGGGCTGAGACAGAATTCTGCACATTGAAGACATTAATGAGAAGGGTTGTTTCTATGGTTAGGATTAGAGGGAGAGAGCTGTAATAAGCCCTTTCTTGATAAAAGAATCAGTAGAACAATGTCCGATCGTAATGGAAACAGTTTATTTCTTCATAAGAACACATGCCATGAAATATTTCCTTGACAATAAATACTAATGATATCAACTTCTGAGTGGTAGAGCAAAGATGTTTATGATGTGAAATTGTTACTGACAAGCAGAAGCAGGAGTCAAAGTATCTTTGCTGAGTATTACCAGGATTATCTATAATTAAAGAATTATGATATAATTTGCCAGAGAGGACCATATGATAGTAGATCTTATTGATTTAACCTTATGAAATATGAATTGACAAAGAACAGATGCTTAGATTTTGCAATTTTATGATGTGGCTTGATACATTTGGTATTAACAACTGTCTAGAGATGAAGGAAATAGTAAATTTAGCTAAAAGGTTTGAAGTACTTACTGATTAGTACCATAGTGGTTGAATAAAATAATTTCTAAATCCCCTTGTACTTTCTCTGAATTGTGACTGAATGCAGGACTCTCAGTTCTAATACATATTTGGGTCATATTAGGATAGGCAGGGGAGATCACTTGGTAATCTATATAATATAGATTCCCGTTATGAAGTTTTTATATGTTTGCTTCTAAGGCGGGTTAGTTATTCAACGGAGGCATCTACATTTTGTCAACCATGAGTTCAGTGTTGTCCTGCTTTTTAGCACGTCTCACCTATTTCTGCTGCTCCTCCAAGTATGAACAGCCTAGTGGACAGAACAGATGGATTTCTTCTAAGCTGCATGTTATTCAGGATTGCAGAGTTTCTCACTCAGCTATAAAGACTAAGGGGTTTTCAATAGTTATGAATATCTGCAGTTATATCATCTTCATGCCAAATAGCTATGCTATTGACTATTGCTGGTTAAGCATAGCAATTCCACTGCATTAATGTCCTGCTCACCCACTAAACTAGAGCAGAGAGATTGTGCTACAAAGTTTACAAGATAAAATGAGGGCAATTATCATGATTAGCCATTTAGAATTAATGTTTGAATTCAAGCCAAATGGATAAATCCCCATATTCTCTACCAATTAAAATTTGAAATTAATAAACAGAATAACAGAAGTGGAAAGGCCCTTGAAGGTCTTCTATGGTAGTCCAACCACTTCAGACAACTAGCTGTCCAATCTCTTCACAAAAACCTCTTGCGTTGGAGCAAGCTTCTAGAAGCAAGTTGTTTCACTGAATAATTGTTCTAACGGTCAGATAATTTCTCTTTAGTTGATTAGTAATTATTGTTATGAATCTTAAAACATTGATACATGTATTATCAATGCTGTAAAGCAGTTCAAAACATGTATAACTATCAACTAATGATAAAGGCCAAGTTTACCTCTAATTATCTTCCTTCTATCTCCTCAGAACCTGTTAATGGATATTGCCATTAGGCTTCTATTCAAATTAGTCAGTTCTATCTTCTTAGGTGAGAGATAACACAAATATAGACAGGCTGTATATGAAACATTATTTCTGGTCCATATCATTTCCCCAGTATTCATTTCTCAACCCATTATGGATTAATTAGTGGTTTTTTTAAAAAAAAGAAAAAAGAAAGAAAGAAATCCTGCCTAGATAGTCATTAAGGTGACGATCTAATTATTCCACATTAGAATTCTTAAAGACCGAATCTGAAATATCCATAAGGTTGTTTTCTCTTCTCCAGATAGTTAACTATTTCTTCCATCATGCTGGTGTAATTTTTTACTCTGACAAGCTCAGAGATTAAAACAACCAATGTCCTTCTTAGAATGTCAGCCTTTATTAACTAAATATCTTTATCCCTAGTTTCCTGTAGACTGCATAATTCAATTTGTAATTGAAAACCATAATCATTTTAATATTGCCTCACTATTATTTCAGACAGAGATAGCCTCAGATAGTGAGAAAATTAGAACTAGCCAGAACTCCTGCAAAGTGACACAAAGAGCTTACATTTGTATAACTTATATTTTAAAATTCTGTTTCAATGGAAGCACCAGCAACATATTATTCAGCTTTAGGAAATGGGTAATGTTGTTACTTCTTAAAATTCTAGAGAGCCTGAGGAATGTTGAAGAGAGTAAAAAAAAAAGTAATTGAAAATGAGCAAGTTAAAATATTGTGGGATTTCCAAATACAGACTGATAAAGTCAGATAACAGAATAACAGGGTTGAAAGAGACATTGGAGGTCTTCTAGTCCAACCCCTTGCTCAAGCAGGAAACCTTATACCATTTCAGATAAATTGTTTTCCAATTTCTTCTTAAAAACCTGCAGTGTTTGAGTACCCACAACTTCTGGAGGCAAGTAGTCCTACTAGTTTATTGTTCTAACTGTGAGGAGATTTCTTTTTAGTTCTAGGTTAGGATCTCTCCTTGATTAGTTTCCATCCTTTGCTTCTTGTCTTGCCTTCAGGTGCCTTGGAGCATAGGTTAATCCCCTCTTCTTTGTGGCAGCCCCTTAGATATTGGGACACTGCAGTGGTGGGTTCCTACTGGTTTGGCCCAGTTTGGGTGAACCGGAAGGCTCCGTCCACCCACCCAGATGTCATCATGGACTCTCTGCACATGTGCAGAAGGTTCTGTTCATGCACAGAAGCATTGTGCACGAGCAAAGCAAACATATACATGTGCATGCTCCCGATTCCGAACCGGTAGAAAAGGTTAGTGGAACCCATTACTGGGGCACTGCTATCAAGTCTTGCCTTACATACCTGATACAACTGTGATTAAAAACAAGAAAGTATGGATAACTGATATCTCAATACCAGGAGAGAGTAGAATAGAAGACAGAGAATTGGAGAAGATTTATAAATCAAAGTTGAGAGATAATGGCATAAACTGGTTATAGTGGTGCTAATGGTTATCAGCATGTTGGGTTCTATACCAAAAACTCTTGGACAGCACTTAGAAAATATGCCTTTGACAAACTTTGCATCTGTCAATTGCAAAAGACCTCACTGCTTGGATCCACATATATATTAATACTGATACATTTCAACATCTTAGGTTATTGGGGAGAACATGATGTGCATGAAAGTAACACCAGCTATAGAACTGACAGCTGTATCTTTACATTGTTGTGAACAGAGAATAATAATACTAATTTGTCTGCCACCTGCCTTCTAAAAACCTCTGGATGGCTCACAATAATGAAACAAAATACTACAATAAAGTTGATAAAAGATGGCAAGTGCAGCAGATCAAATGGAATGAAGTCTCATAGATGACATTGCTTAATCAAAGAACCTGGAACATGCCAATCTTGTAAGATTGATTTGTCCAGGCAAATGCAATGGGAAAAAGCAGTCCCTCAAGATGACTTATATTTTAATCTGATGTTGCTTTCCATGCTGGTGGAGAAAGGCCAAAAAGAAAGTAAAACCATACTCTGCATCACAAGCTTCATACAACCTTCCTTTCACACATATGCTTTGACTGAAAAGAGATCCCATGCCAGTGATTTTAATTAAGATTCAAACATTCATTGTAGGCTGGGAAGTTTCTGACCAAATTTGCAATCTGGAACATTCCTGTTGAACATTAGATGTGTTTCATCATGCTATTTTTCAAGAAACTATTTCCATTCCAATCCCCCTCAATGTTCTATTTTTTTTCCTCCAGCAGCCAGCATGCCAATATATACACTGAACATGTTCAGTTCTCACCGAGGTGCCTTTTTTATAGATCTGTGAGTGCTCACCTCTCACATATACTTTATTTATTCACTAAAAAATTGTTGTGATGGCAGAGTATATTTGGCAAATAGTTACTGGGTAAAACCTAGAAAGAAGCGCCTGTGCAAGAGCCAATTTTAACATGACATATGGCTGCAAATACTGCAACTAATTCAAGCAGACTGCTTGATCCCATATTCTTGTTTAATTAATATATAGAATAGAATTTTTTTTTATTGGCCAAGTGTGATTGGACACACAAGGAATTTGTCTTGGATATATCATGCAGAGGGGGAAGTAGGTAGCTGAAATAAGCCTTCCTAATGATCTTAGGTGGTTTCTATGCAATGTCACCTTAATGAGTTTGCTTTTTACTACATGATTACTCATTTCCTACAAATGCATTTCCTTGCTTTTCCTGACTTCCCTGTTTTGCTTTTCATCTCTAAGTAGACATCTGTCAAACAACCATGTCTCACTTCTGTCTATACATTCATGTCTTATGAATGTCCTTCATTTTCTGTACATTTCAGCATATTTTCTAAATAGTTCAGAGTTTCTATGAAGGAGTCCACATAGTATGTAAACAGAAAAAAAGAAGCCTATTTTAAAGCAAACAAACAAAAAGATACCGTGTGCATAGACAAAAACACACAATTTAGGGAAATCACAGTGCAAAACATAACAAATGAAATGTAACTCAAAAAGTATAAATTCATTGCATTTTCTCCTTCTGGTTAATTTATGTAAAGTATTTACACTTTACCTGATGGGAAACTGCACAGAATTGTTTGTTTGTTTGCTGGCTTCATTGATTTATTGATTCACCAATTCATTCATTGATTGGTTGATTTCATTTTATTTATATCTTGTATTTTTTCATTCAGCTCAAGGCAGTTTACATGTTGGTGCTCTTCCAGCATCTCATTTTCTTCCACAAAATACTGTGAAGTGGGTTGAGGGGGAGGGAGGGGAAAGTCACCCAGTGAATTCTGTAAAGACTTGAACCTGGGTTTATTCAGGCCAAATCCAATAATTATTATCAATTCCTTAAGATGCCTCTGTGTTATATTCTGTGTAATTAGTACAGGTACCATCCAGTCTTTGTAAGTTTTGTTGTTGTTAGTTGCGAAGTCATGTCCGACCCATCGCGACCCCATGGATAGCATTCCTCCAGGCCTTCCTGTCCTCTACCATCCTCTGGAGTCCATTTAAACTCATGCCTACTGCTTCAGTGACTCAATCCAGTGAGTTTTAGTGAAGCTAAATTAAACTTGCAATACAATCCTGTACAAGTATATGCAAAAACATATCCCATTAAGTTCCATGAAAATTACTGTAATGCATATAAGGCATATGATTAAAGATTGAGCATGCATAGCTTTTGTCATATATATATATATATATATATATATATATATATATATATATATATATATATATATATATATATGTAGATCTTTGGTTATTCAGGTTTTCTCCCGCGTAAGCTCCCCAGCTCTCCAGCCAAGCTCCCACCCAATCAGTTCAAACCCCCACTAGCAGTTAAAAAGGAAGAAACAGCTGCAGTCACACATTGCTCCCAGAAGCACGAAGCTGAAGCCTGAAGATGACGAATGAGACTTCGTCGAAACGTCGCCAAGACACTTCCAATTTTACGCGGGAGAAAACCCGAATAACCAAAGATCTACATACAAACACCCGCGAAAACCTCAGGAAACAAATATATATAGGATAAATTATTTCCTCCTGAGATTCTTGACCACCTTTTCTACATAATCTTCCAAGTTATCTTAAGATTCCAAAGTCTATCCATGGTTTGCGGGTTTTGCAGGGGGCATATTTTATAATTGAACAGAAGAGAACCAAAAACAATTTTTTTAAAAGGAAGAACAAAGGCAAAGGAGCAAGCACACAAACACTTCTTGTGTTTCTGAAACACTTCTCAAATGTGTGCATGTGTATATAAATATTTACATGATAGTTTCAGTGCACGATGACCATATTTTATTATAATCTAGAGTTTACTCAAAGCTACAATTTGGCTTATAAAATATTTTTGTTTCTTTAACTTCAGGTCGTCTGTGAAAGAAATGGGCTCCAGTGAACAAGAAATCATAGTCTGGGTTTGCCAGGAAGAGAAGATTGTCAGCGGACTGACTAAACACACAACTTGCCTGGAAGTAGTTGAAGCTTTGCTGGAAGAACATCAGACAACATTGGCAGAGAAGAGATTTCTCTTTGGGGAATGTAAAGATTACTGCATTATAGAAAAATGGAGAGGCTCTGAGCGGGTTCTTCCACCTCTCACAAAAATGCTCCGACTCTGGAAAGCCTGGGGGGAAGAGCAACCTAATTTGCACTTTGTCTTGGTCAAGGCAGATGCTTTCCTTCCCTTGCCTTTGTGGAGGACATCTGAAGCCAAGATAGTTCCAAACCTAGAAATGCACTTGGATCTAAGTCCAGCAAATTATATGAAGATGTTGACAGTGGACAAACAAAAGAGAATTCTTAGAAAAACATTTAAGAAACTGGCCAAACTTAAACAGGAAGGAGTTCTGCAGGAGAGGGACAATATAGAGACACTAATCCATCTCATCCTTTCTCAAGACCATACTATTCACCAACAGATTAATAGAATGAAGGAACTAGATATGGAAATTGAAGAGTGTGAAGCCAAATTCCAGCTTGAAAGTGATGGGGAAAATTATGTCCAAGAGTCTTATTTAATGTCTTCTTGTAGCAGTTCTGAACAGCTAATGGAAATGCCTCAGAACCATCAGCAGGAAAGTTCAAACAAATATGATGGGATTTTACAAGTGGAAGAAGGACTAAGGCACCACAAGTTAATGATTGAAAAGCTCTCTGCTGAAATTGAACAAGAGGTTAAGGAAAGTGAAAAAAATGGAGACGTACGGACAGAAGAAGCATCTGAAGGTGAAGTGAAAAACACTGATCTAGAAAGTATTAAGAATGAGCTGGAGAGAAGTATGAAAGATGCTCTAAAGATTCATTCTCAGTTGAATTCCATAGAGCAGGAACTAAAATATCGGGACTTGATGCTGCAAAGGAAGGAAAAAGAATATGAACTACTCGTAGAAGAGCTTAGTGGTTTGCATGCTAAAGATAAAAATGTATTCAGGTATCCAACAAGTGAAGAGGAAATGAAGGACAATGAAACTGGAACCTGTACAAAAAACTTTCCAGGAGCAGACCTTCTTCAAAAAATGACAAATTTAGACCTAAATGATACAGACTCCGACACGGGAATAAGTTCTACTCACAGCCAAGACTCAGAGACAGCTATAGGAGACACATTGCTTTGTCCACATAGTTGAAAACAATTATTTTAACTGAGGCAAATGTAATATTTGCACCCTTTAAAAATCACATAGGAAATGTGGCACTTTTTAAAATTGAATCTAGTTCTAATGGGATACGTTTCCCTGATTTTTTTTTCATAGAAATAAATCACGCAAGTCTTAGAGCCAAATCTTATAAAAAGAAAGGAATATACAGTAAAATTATATTCCCTTTTTTCAAATAATACAGCAAATTCAACTGTTAATCAACCGCATAGATACAGACTAATTAACCAGACTTGGAAAGATGGACAGAAGTGTAAGTCCATATACCAATACAAGTTCTTCTTTGTATGCATTATCAGTCCATAGAATTCTATGGGGAATATTATCTTTTATTTTTAATATACTGATTCACTGCCAATTCAATGCGATAACAATGTGGATATTTTGAAATGCAAAGTCTAATCTTTGAATGTCTGTGGTATTTGTGGAAAATGTATGGTATTAGAGCTAGTGGTACAGCAGATTTCTTGTGCTGCCTTTTATTAAATCATAAAGCAAAGTTTAACAAAGTTGCTATTTCTGTCAAAGTTCTAGAGTTGCATATAAGCTATGTTTTATCAAATTCTCAATAGCTCATTTACTATTGTTGCATATATCTAAATGAGATGCAGATTTTAAATATCAGCTGTTTTCCTAAATATAAATGTAAGAGAATGAAGTAAATCAATTTTACAGTGCCATAATATAAATAAGAATCTGATAACTCTTTAACCAGCATATGCTAGTTAAGCAAGAACAAGTGAGGACAGTGCTTGATGTATTAGAGATGAGGCCTACAAAACTAGTAATCCCAGATTACAGCATATGAATGCTATTTACCTTGGACTAATGTAGCGATACAGTGAGAAAGGCCATCAATAAAAGGCCACTGTCTAGAATGGACAATGAAAGCATTATTTCTATGTTTATTTTTTTTTCTTTTACATGCCGACTTGATGTTTCACTTTTTACAAACATCATCAAATAACCCTATTGTTATTTTTAATGACTGGGAAAATTCTCTTCTTTGGATTCCCACCCCCCATTAACCTCTGGACATTATGAAGAGATTTCCCCTAAAAAAAAAATTGTTATTTCTTTTTAAAAAAATTTGGTGTTGTGCTAAATGCCTTAATGGTAATATTTTTGAGTTTTGTTATCTATCTTGTTCATTCTGGAAACATAGACAATTAACCATTATGTTTTCATAGTTTTATAATAATTTATTAATATGATAAATATAGACAAATAGTTCTTGACTTGCAGCCATTCATTTAGTGATGAAAGTTAAAATGGCATAGAAAAAGGTGACTTATGACTGTTCCTCGCACTTATGAACCCTGCAGCATCCCCAGAGTCACGTGGTCAAAATTTAGATGTTTGGCAACCTGGAGCCATGTGATCCCTACTTGTAACCATCCCAGCTGGCTTCTAACAAGAAAATCAATAGGGGAAACCAGATTCACTTAATGACTGTATGATCCAGTTAACAATTGCAGTGATTTGTTTAACAATCATTGGAGAAAAATAGTAAAATTGGGCATGGTTCACTTAAAAACTGCCTTGCTTAGCAATAAAAATTCTGGTCCCAATTGTGATCATAAGTCGAGGATACCTGTAGATATACATATGTATACATACGCACAAACACTGTAATTTTCAAATCTCTGTTGTTGAAAATATGCTAACCTATATTATTTGAAAAATTTCTGCAGTTCATGTGATATAAAAAAGATAATTATTCATATCTTTGGCAATGTTACAAAACTTTTTGCTTGATTCTATGAAATGCCATTATGTTGTGAATCAGAATTAAATTTATGTTGAATGGACTTCAGTATTCGCTTCAGACTCAATTAAGTTCTACCTTTTGCCTTCCATTCATCACTTCAATGTGTATATTTAAGTGTCTGTGGATAAAAAGTGTCTGTTTATTGTATATTCAAGATTTACTAATTTATGGGATGCAAGCATTTAGGGCTTCTTCCAGTACACACCTGTTCTAAAGCTGTAGGATTGACTGAGGTGTACCTCCTATTCATGTATTAATTTATTTTTCTTGGATAGTCCCATAGTTGAGTTAAATCTAATGTGCAATATTTGTCAAATTTCCTTTTCTTATGAATTTTTTTTTACAAAATAAGTAGTTGCATTACATTCTATAGCCCATATGGATATCCATATGTTCTTTTTATATTAAGTTATAAATCTTGGGTGAAAAGTAATCCATAGAATCTATAGAAGACTAGACAGTACCTATCTTACAGTACTTATTTAAAAATCAGTAACCATTACATTTGTTTTGAAATTTTCCTGGAAATAGCAATAGTGGAGTTATAATGGCAGTATATGTGTGTTGTCCTTTGCCCAGTATTGCATCTAGGTTTTTCAAAGTGGGAGAAGCATAAGATTCAATGTATCTAACAGATATAAAAAATCTAAAGGTTGAGAAAGATATTGTGTAGGAAATGTGTGATTCAAATTTCTTCCCTTACTTCTACATGAAGTGGCTTTGGTTATAACCAGAGCCCACTAAGATAAGCAAAAGCCTAGCCCAACCCTATACATATTTATTTTAAATTAAGTACTGTGAAATATATCCAAGGTTTACTCCTGATGTAACTGTATGTTCATGTCAGTGGACCTTGTAACCATTGACTTCCCAGATAGATTCATGTTGCACTATATTATGATTTGTTTTAATCACTTGAAAGAATCTTTGTCCCAGCATCCCTTTCACAACGCTATAGTTTCAAAATGGTTGAACTTTGGTTTTGATATTTTAAAGGGAAAAATTGTGCCTTACAAGACTTAAGATACCCATTCCATTTGTAGCCTCTCAGGAATGTGCTGAAAAATTCGTTCCATCTTCTCATTTGATATTATATTATTGGCATCTATATGTAGCTATGGAGGCCGTGATTTTTAAATTCTTGGTCAGAAGAAAATTACACAACAGTGTTCCAAGCAAAGTATGACAAGAGGATATACATCAGAATTAGAGCTAATTAGGGTGGAAATCTAAACTGTATTGCACCCTTCTAAAACATGTGAAATATCAACTAAAATTTTAGATATACTACTATATTATTCTATTCCAGTTTCCTGAATACATTTAAATATTTTACATTATCATGGTTGAATGGAAATTCCAAACTTTTTAGGATTGAGTGTACAATTCATTTGAAAGTTTGCAAACTTTCAAGCTCTGAGGGGTAGAGTTAGAAACATGATTTAGTGTAGTATTTCACTAAATCTCAGCTTTAACCATCTAATTCTAATTGCTGTTATGTCCCACTGAACTCAATAGGGGTTTATTCATTAATAAATTTCCTATTAGTTTTAGTGATAATTACTAAGTAATTTTCATTGGGTTAAGGCCAATGGCTAGAACCTGGTCATAAATCATTTATTTGGTATTGTATTATAGTATGTGTGAAAACATTCCTTATTGAGTATCATATTTTTCCAGATTAAAAAGTAATGTTCAAATTAACTAACAACCACTGTTACTTCTATCAAGAATACTGTTGCAGAATTTAATTAATATTAATTTGTATAGAAATGATCATGGGCAATACTTAGAATTGTTCTCTGTGTGCTCCAAATAAAACAACTCTATCAAACTAAGGTTCTTTCTGTGTTATATTATTCTGACAAGTGAATTCTGCAAACCCATGCAAACTCATGCAGCTGTGTGACTACACCTCTTCACCTTCTAGCTATGCCTTCATTCAGATATTCCACTCCACTTCCCCTGCTCCTAGATTTTTTCGTGCCCATCAGAAAATGAAATCTTTGGGGCAACAAATATGTTCCATTCAAAATGAGGGATTTACTTTACTGTCTTTGCTATATTTGTCTGCTTCTTTACTTTGTTCCTTTCCTCAATTTACTTATGAAAGAATATCAGAAGCCAGAATGCTTCACAGCTTCCCCTGGCTGTATCATCTTGACCTAGAAATGTACTTGTAGAAATTTGATATGTTAGCCAGAAAAATATTTTCCTATCTGGTAATCTCCAGTATCTAAACTCAATGCAAATATACAAAAATAGAGGGTGTATGTGGTTATGGTCTAATATAAGAATTCAGCTAATTGGGATTTGTTTAACCAATCACAGTTTAACAAGGGAATTTATTTTAAGTGATAAATTGCATAAAATTGTGACAACTGCAATTCTTCGCTATTTTTTGCTTGAATCAAATGTTCAGAACCAGACCCAATGCTACCAGCATAGTAGCACTAGCAGAGGAATTATTACACCCACACATAGTACATCCCAATTATAACTACTTCCCTTTAAAAGGACACAAAAGGAACCTAGCTAATGTTTAATTGTGACATGGGACAATATTTGTTGGGTACTTGTCAGAAAAGTTCATTTCAGTGTACTTAGAACAAATGTCAAAAGCTCCAGTAAAGGATGCCATGGAGGTTAATATTGATACAGTGCTTCTTAGCTTGAAAGGTATTGATTGTTTTGCTGGTCCTGCTGCTAAAAAGAAATCAAATGTCAGCAGGGATGGAGATTCTTAATTCTATTCAAGAACGTATTTCCTTACTCAGCCCACAAACTCACCCATCTTGTATGCTGAAAGCACCAAATGTGTTCCCCACTCCTTCTTTGTTTAAAGTCTGGATTTAAACTCATGGCAGGGTGAAAAGTATCATGAATACAAATTGAGCTTTTATTGTTATTCTAAATATAAGCTGCAGTCGAGAAAGTTCCTTTTAGCAAGAAGTCTTATATCTCAAACATATCTCCCTGCATCAATGACACAAATGCATGAGATTTCATGAAGTTCTGTGAGATTTTGCTAGGTCTTAATTTTCAGAACTTTGGTTCTCTTTTTTTATGTATATATAACATTATTACATATGCTATATTATTAATCTCGAAACCTGGCATACCTAACATTCTTTTACTTTTCCTATTAATTAATTAATTAATTAATTAATTAATATGCACCAAGACAAATTCCTTGTGTGTCCAATCACACTTGGCCAATTAAAAAAAAATTCTATTCTATTCTATTCTATTCTATTCTATTCTATTCTATTCTATTCTATTCTATTCTATTCTATTAATATTTCTATTCCCTTTAATAAATCTTCCAAAACCAACACACATCATCAGCAAAAGCCCCAGACTTTAAACTTCCCTTTTGATCTCTACTCCTGCCTTTCTCTACTCCTGCCTTTTTATTCAATATTTCAAGAACTAAAATAAACAGGTAAGGAGATAGCAAACTTCCTTGTGTTCCTTTCAGTATCTCACAAAGTTCTGTTAGTTCTCCATTAACAATTATTTTTGCTTTCTATGAGGTATAATTGATCTCTCCCATTTAATAAAAATTATCTCCAAATTTCACAACTTCCGAAACTTTAAACAAGTTCAAATCATCAAAGGCCTTGACTGCATGTAAGAAAATTAGTGCAGCTTGTTTTTCATTATGCTGCTCCAAATATTTAAAAATGTCCAACAAATTTCTAATATGATCCCTTAACTATCTTTTAGATAAAATTCAAATTGACCTTCATGAATAAATTCCTGCAAAATTATTTTAACCCCTTTTAACAACTTATAGTAATTATTCAGTAATGACATTGGTTGGTATTTTCTAGCTAAAGTCAAATTCTATATTTCTTTAGTATTAATGCAACATTAGCCTCTTTCCAGCAGTCCAACAGCTTTCTCCATCTCTCTGTAAAACAGAATTCATTATATTTTGTAAAGGCTGTAAGAGCTCATTTTCAAAACATTTGCAATAAGACTGATCCCAGAGCTTCAGTTATCAAGCTCACATAGTTATCATCTATATCTTCTAGTTTCTTCTGTTAGTCAAATTAACAGCTAAACTTCCCACAAGAGAATATTATTCAAATGAGCAGAAATGTACTGCAACAAACCAGAACACTAAAAAAGGGAAAAGATCGCCTGTACAACATCTTCCAACAAATGGATACCCATACAACTTTATCAAAAAGTACCTGATCACTCAACCCTTACAGCACAACCAACAGATAGTGCTACCAAACATCCTAAACATCTCAGAAACAATCAACAGATATTATAACTACATCATTGTAGCACACAAACTAACAAAAGGCCTCCAAAATATCTTAAATAAACCAAAAGACCAAGTAGGCCAAGAAAAATAAATGTCACCTATAATACAGTGTAATGACTGTAACTAAGTAGGACAGATGCAGTTGTGGGTTTCAAAAATTTTTACTACCTGTTCTGTGGGTGTGACTTGGTGGGCATGGCGTGGGAAGGATACTATTAAATCTCCATTCCCATCCCACTGCAGCAGCAGGTTACTGCAAAATCCCTATTTCCTCCCGATCAGCTGGGATTTAGGAGGCAGAGAATAGATGGGGGCTGGGCCAGTCAGAATTTTTACTATCGGTTCTCCGAACTACTCAAAATTTCTGCTACCAGTTCTCCAGAACTGGTCAGAAACTGATGAAACCCACCTCTGGACAGATGGGCCTAAGAGTAGCAGAGTGCATCTATGAACACCAACTAGCAGTCAGAAGTTAATTTCATCACACTAAATCATAGGGAATTCCTGGAAAATAGAGATTCAGACAAATCAGTTATGCATAGAGACATAGAGAAAAATCATATTTACATATCATTCAAAAGAGACAATAAAAAGTTAAGGAAACAAAAACACCCAAGCACATCCTTTACAGCAGCCAACACCCACATAAGCAGGGATTAACAACAGACAAACAATCATGCGGACAATAATAATCAAGGAACTACCAAGGAGAAAACCACATCCCCATCAATACCGACAGGGCAAGCCACTGTATGTAAACAGGGAGCAAACCTGACACTCAACAGTACTGAGATGTTATCTAGTTAAATAATGATATATCTGCAAGCAATAACCAAGCTCAGAGAGCACTAGGAATGCCACAGGATCTTCTCTACCAGTATCTTGTAATAAGGGAATCTTTTGTTATCTGCTTGGAGCACAATTCAAATGATTGAAATAAAATTAGTCACTGTAATTTTGGTCTGTTTCTCAGTGAGTTTTGAAAGCCTTTCTGTCAGGTATACAAGTTGTTTAGGACTTTAAAGATTTAGCAATTATATTTTAATTGTGTCTGCAGGAATTGCAAATATTTCAGTTCAGACATCAAATGATCCCTGTTTTGGATCACTTGATGTCTGCACAACCTGTTTGCCTGAATTGCAATTTTGGGACAGTTCAGCTGTGTAGAGTGCACTATAATAATTAAGATGAATTGGACAAGACATGGATAACTGTTTTCAAGTCTGACCAGTTTGGGAAGGGTCACACATGCCTTAGCTGTTCCAATTACCGGTAGTTATCACTGTTCAAGTGTTCAAACAGTACCAGATGACAGATGCCATGATTAATGCCTCTGAAAGTTGTAAAGAGTCCGGAAGAATTGTCAGGGTGGCACTCCTGCATATATTTTTGTACATAGGCTGCACCAATATAATCCAAGCAGCTCTCAGTGGCTATTCTGGATGAAACTCTGGTTGAAATGGATCTAGATAATGGGTTTCTTCCAAATGCATCTAAGGTTTTGAGACTTTTTAAAAAAAAAAAAATTACCTGACCCAGCAATGAAATAGTTGAGATTGAACAGTAATTAGAAAAAGCATCTAGATAAAGAAAGGCTTTTTCAGTAAAGATCTTATATCTCCATCCTTTAGGTCTACTGGGACATATTCTATCCATAAAGAAGCAATGACCATCAGCCCTAGAAAAAGGCAATGGCAAATCATGTCTGAAAATGCTGCCAAGTGAACTGTGGGTAGTAGGCAATTACCAGAAGACTGACTGAAACACATACACATGGGCTCTCCTGCCTTTATCTGTCCATTTTTATGATAAATGTGATTCTCTTTCCCACTCATTTACTGAGTAGTGCAAACTAACTTTCTGTAAATATGTTTAAGCTAAGGTTCACTCAGTATGTGTATCCCTCTTTATTTCTAAATGCTCTGAATACTAAGTAGAATGAAGAAAAAACAAAGTTACTAGCTGGCAATTTCTGTCAGTTGTAGACATACATGGAGTTGCACCTGGGACTGAATTCTGCTTAACTGTACTATACTCAAGGTTAAGTACAGTTGCCAGGATGTTAAGTACAGGTGCCAGGATGTAGCTAACATGAGAGCCATGTTTTTGTCATGACTAGTGAAAGAGGAAAAATTGATTGAAAGCCAGTTACCAACTGTTGAACTGTAGATAGAAGATTTCCTGGTCTCTTGGCAGTAGGAACAAATGAAACTGACTAGATGCTTAAAATAATTAATGCAAATTATTTTCCTTTTGTTTTTGTATGTGATCCACCTATATAAGCCTGTTTGGACATGTGCTTTTCATCATGCCCACACAAACATGGGCAAAATGTTTTACTATCTTCCACTAGTAAAATTTCTTCTCTCACATATTGCTGGGTATCTGATGGATGAGATTTATCTCATTCTAACTCTTCCTCCTATTCTTCAGCAAATTTTTCTAGATCCTCTTCCAACAGTTTCCACCATTCCCCCTCCCCCCAAAAAAACAACCTCTCAAAGCTTCAGCAATATAAGATTATATTGACCATTTTAATCCTATCCTAACCTTTAAGACTACCTCTGGTGCCAGAACAATAGCCTTCCTTGTCTTATGAGAACTTTATCCTATGGTAAAGTAAACGACCCCATAATCTCAGCTTCTTTTATCAACTAAATAGCATGAAGAGTTTGCTGGAGTATCTGTGTAGAAACTCAAACAGCCAGCAGTATGCCACTGCTCAAGGCAGACTATCATGAACCGCTATAGAAGAAGGGGTGGCCATTCACAAAAAGGCCATGATAGTGAATGTAACATGTTATTCATTTCCCAGAGAGCAAACTGAAGAAACTAAAAGAAAAGTAATTTGCCAGTGAATCGATACCCATTATATGGCAAAAGTGGAATTTGTAATATTGAAATAGAAAACTACTACTTTAAACTTTTTTTTTTTGGCTCCAAAATCCATTTCAAAAAAATGGTAAATAAATATGGTTCTAAACTCTCACTGTTTGCAGAATTCCATTTAGGATGTGGAATCAAGAGAAATATTGATGGAAAAAAATAGAATATCTTGGAACAAGATATCAAATATCTTGGAACAATATAGAAAGTATTTTTATTCTCCTTTGCATTTGACACTACATGATAATATTGATCAAATACTCAGCAATATCTATTTGTGTATGCAATTTGCTTACATATTGTAAATATTCATCATCTGGAGATTCATTGCATGTCTAATAGCACCCGTATTATATGGCTTAGGGCCTGGGTACTTACGGGACCGCCTGCTGTTACCGCATGCCTCCCACCGACCCGTACGCTCTCACAGAGAAGGACTTCTCAGGGTGCCGTCCGCCAAGCAATGTCGGCTGGCGGCCCCCAGGGGAAGGTCCTTCTCTGTGGAGGCTCCCACACTCTGGAACGAGCTTCCCCCGGGTTTACGCCAAATACCTGACCTTCGGACCTTCCGCCGCGAACTGAAGACACATCTTTTCATTCGCGCGGGGCTGGCTTAAATTTTATCGATTTTAAATTTTCTATTACAAATTTTAATGGGGTTTTAGTTTTATATATTTTAAAGTTTTTTAGGCCAATTATAAAATAAGTTTTTTAATTTGTATTTTAAATTGTATATTGTATTGTTTGTTTTTTACTTTTTGGCTGTACACCGCCCTGAGTCCTTCAGGAGAAGGGCGGTATAAAAATCGAATTAAATAAATAAATAAATAAATAAATAATAGCAATAAAGATTTAAATAATATACAATACCTGTACAGATAAACAAGCTTTGGATTCAAAGCCACAATATAACTTATCTCAATACAGTACATGCTGATATTTATTTATTTATTTATTTATTCACATTTTTATACCGCCCTTCTCTGAAGACTCAGGGCGGTGTACAGCAAGTAAAACGACAATAATCCAAAACCATTTAAAATATCATAACAAAATTAAAAATCTAATTAGACTGCTGTATACTTAAAACTATTAGGTAAAAATACAAAAAATAAAAACCCCTGTTAAGAAACCCACTAAAATCCCCAAATATTAAAATCAATCAATCAGGCCAGCCCCGCTTGGTGAAAAAAGAAAGTCTTGAGCTCGCGTTTAAAGGTCCTGAGATCAGGGAGAAGATGGAGTCCCACCGGCAGCTCATTCCACAGAGCCGGGGCCCCCACAGAGAACGCTCTTCCCCTGGGGGTCGCCAGCCAACATTGGTTGGCTGACAGCACCCTAAGGAGGCCCTCCCTGTGAGAGCACACTGGACGCACCGGACAATGGGAGGTAACTGGCGGCAGCAGGCGGTCCCGTAAATATCCCAGTCCGATGCCATGGAGCACTTTAAAGGTGATAACCAACACCTTGAAGCGCACCCGGAAGACCACCGGCAACCAATGCAGCCCGCGGAGGACAGGTGTTACATGGGAGCTACAATATATTATATTCATTATACACATTCAGAAGCTTTGAATAAATGTTAAGTGGAATAACATAGATTAATATTCTGTATAATCTTAAATTATAATATTATATAGTATTTGAGAAGATGTGGGCATCTTATAGCCCAATGATCTGTTTTGTCTTTTTATTAAGAACGTTTTTTGTTACTGGTGTTTTCTCAATCCCCTTTTCCATGTTGTTGTTCTGCTTGCATGCTGGAGTCTTTGGACTGAATACCTAAACTACAGCTATAGCAGAGACATTTTAGCACAATGATGGCTAACCTTTTCTCAACTGATTGGCCAAAGTGTATACACATATGCGCAAATATCCATGCACATGCACAAACCCCCAAAATGCAATGCATGCATGGCTCTCATGCACATGCCCTGCCCATGCCCCCGTGTGCCCCCCATGTGCACCCTATCCCCCCATACATGCGTGTGCACCCCCTACATGTACCCCACCCCCATGCTCACCCCCCGCATGCGCCCTGCCCCCTGAGCATGCGCGGCAGTGACCCAAAGACAAGCTGGCCAGTGGGAGGTACACACGCATGCGCAGCAGAGCTGAACTGGGGTGATGGTTGATGTGACATCAGAGAGGGCTCTGTGTGCCACCTCTGGCACATGTGCCATAGGTTCGCCATCATGGTTTTAGCACATGGAATCTCCAGATGAAAAGAGAATAATGCCTAAACAATCTCAACTCCAAATAAGACATTTGAACTCATCTTCAAATAAGACATTTGAACTATGAGTTTTTTCCTTTGAATGTTCATCATAGCACTTTCTTTACCAAAGTGCAATATTACAATAAGTGCAGATATTCTTCACTTTTTCTCTAAGAAAATAAAAAAAATATCTTGCATCTTTTATGCTCATCATTTGGCTTGCTTTCCCAGTTTATTATGACAATCCTTTAGATTACTTTAATCTAAATTAGATTTCAAGAGATGATTCAGTAGCATTGTGTCAAAATAAAGAGATGATTAGGGAGGAAGCAGTGATAAATACAGCAGCATTAGTCTCTAGCCAGTGTAGTGAGCAGTATTACAGACAACATAGTTGTGCGACTGTGATATCTGGGCATAGAAGATAAGCCAGAAGCTTATAAGGCTGCATTCTTCACTGTGTAGCAGCAGGCCCAGCTCTTGCTGATACCAATGTTACACAAAGGGACAAAGCAACTATCATAGTTTCTACAGATTGAATCCAACAAGCTTTATCAAAGCATTACTTGGAGCTGTCAGAACCAAAATGCTTACATCTGCTCTGTAGTAATAAAGAGCTTTGGTAACTTGCAAAGACCATTTTTAGCTTTTGGAGATAGCTAATATCTGGCCTTTTTGATATTTCAGAATAGATGCAATGAAAGAGTGATCTTTTGTCATTTACTAGACAAAACATACTGTATTTGTACAACATACAAGTCTCCAGGCCTTCAACTTGGCCTTGGAGAAAGAAATGAAGCTTGAAGACCTAACAAGCCTAGCAACAGATGATACCATATCCCAAAACAGTATTTTCAAAAAGTAGAAATGGGATCAGTAATTATCACACACAAAGATAGCAGAAAATCAAGCAATATTCTCCATCATCAGGAAAAAAATGGAGTAAATAAATTATAGCAGCTAAATTTTCAGAACTATGGTCATATCATGTAGATTACACTTTGTGACATTGTTGGATTGACAGTTTCACTAGGAGATTGGCAAATAGGAATTGGATAACGATGTATACCTCTTTACATTAGGTGTAAGAGTTGACCCATTGAAATTTATATTGCCATGTGACGGTTAAGTATGTAATACCAAATTAAGCAATTGTTTTAAAGGTTTATAATCTGTTTTGTCCTGTCTTTGGTATGGAGCATCTGTCCAGAGCGGGGTTATCATTCTCATCTTCAGTACAAATCACCTGGTGTAAACAAAGACTGCTTACATTTGAGATCATTTCACCCTTGGCAGGAGCAGGCAAAGCTTTCCAAGGATAAAATACAATAAATTTATCCTCCCTAGTTTTGGGAAATTGTGTGAGAAGAGGCTATTGAAAACAGCTGTAATTAATTGTGGTTAGGAGTCTATATAAGCTTGTCAGAAACTCCCTTGTGATGGGATTTTGATGCAGAGCAAGCCTGGAAAAATGCTGCATAGTTGCCAGTTTTGAAGGGGTCTGCTCACTGTCTTCTTTTTGGAATTCCTAAGAGTTCCCATGAAGGCTGTAAAGTCTGTTTTTTCACTATTTAGTGTTATTATGTTACCTTCTAAATACTGCCAAGTTATTTCCTTATACTGCCTTGGAATAAAACCTTAAATACTCATGCTGTGTGGTTGTTGCTTCCAAATACAAAAAAATTGTGACCCTGTTGGTCTAGAGGAAAGAGCAATATACTGGTAAAGGTAATTATTTTATGTAAGTTTGGTTTGCACAACTTCAGTTCAGGGATATGTCTTTTGTATCTAATTCTCTGTAAGCACAGAGAAAGTATAAAGGGATTTCTTTCAGCAAACATCATTGTAATAAAATGCACACTTTATTTAAATGGAAGGATCCATTTGATCATCCATTAACTGGGCATTTAGGAAGCAAGAAATCCTCAGTATTATGTATTTATTAAAATTAGCAAATAATTCCACATTTTTCCTGAAAGGTTATAAAGTATTGAACAAAATTTATTCCATTGTCAAAGCTACGGTATATCAACATTTTATCTAAGCAATTTTATTCAGAGCTGCTCTGGTTGAGTTTTAAGCTTACTTTTGCCTTAAGGCAGGGGTGAAATGCTCCTAGTTCAGACCGGATCATGCGATCCAGTAGCGATGGGTGTAGGTAGTTTGGAGAACCGGTAGCAAAAATCCCTCCCCACCCCCGCCCATGCCTCACTGTTCCTCTTCTCTGTCCCTAAAGCTCTCAGTGGTGATATAGCTGCAAATGGCCTTAAATGACTGCCCCGGTGCTTCAAAGCCCCGGTGCAGGTTCGAGCCCGGCCCAAGGTTGACTCAGCCTTCCACCCTTTATAAGGTAGGTAAAATGAGGACCCAGATTGTTGGGGGGGCAATAAGTTGACTTTGTAAAAAAATATATATATATACAAATAGAATGAGACTATTGCCTTATACATTGTAAGCCGCCCTGAGTCTTCGGAGAAGGGCGGGGTATAAATGTAAACAAAACAAAAAAAGGGTCACACTACAGCTGATCAGCACTGCAGGCAGTTAGTAGACTGGTGCCTCTATTTTTAAAGAAGGTAGACTGGTGCGCTCCCAAAAAAAGACAATTAGTAGACCGGTGCCTCTCTTTTTAAAGAAGGTAAAATTTTGTATACTTTGTTTATTATTTTTATTATTTATTATTATTGGCCATGGCCATTCAGTCACCTGACCACCAAGCCACACCCATCAGGTCACCTGACCACCAAGCCATGTCCACCAATTAAGCCACGCTCACAGAACCAGCAGGGAAAATTTTTATATTTCACCCCTGCCTTAAGATAACTCTTAAAGGCAGTGGCATAGCTAATCATCAGTTCACATGCAGAGATTATATCCTGTAATTGAAGTATTACAGATTTCTTTGATATAACAGCAAAGGAAAAGATATTACTTAGCATATGGAAAATGAATTTTGATCAGCCCTACGTAAATTCTATACTAGAATCAATTTATTATTGGTGAATAAATAAATGTATGTATCTTGGTTGAATTCCTACTGATGGATGTGCAATAATGTGAATGAAGCAGTTAGCATTCACAGAAACTGAAAAAAGTGTTAACTTTTGAATATGGCAGAATCGACTTAAAAAATAATACATAGCCATTCATACCTTTCCTGCTTGGCTGCTAAATGCATGAATAAAGCTAGTGCTATTAAAAAAAATGGCAGAATGCCATAAAAAAGTAAACTTATGTTAGTAGTTCCTAAAATACGATGCATGTAAAGACAAATTATATATTGGATGAAGACTCTATATCAATATCCAACATTTTAAAAAATCAAAGACTGCCTATACTTTGAATAGTAATGAAGGGTTCATTTTAGAAGTTGGATGTGCTACTAAATGTAGTAACTGCCATATAGCTGCCCATTTTAGTTTTCCGAATAATGAACCAACAAGAACATAGGAGCATAGATAGTGGACTACTTTCATTTATCTTCATTTATAAAATAATTTGTTCACAATGTTTTTCCTTCTATGGCCAATTTCTATCATAAAACTGAAAACTAAACAACACCAAACAATAAGTGCATTGCCACTTCACTGTTCAAACACCTTTCATGCTATAAATATTTAAACCACTCATTTATCTGAGCTTCCATTAAAAGAATTAGTAATCCATTCTATTCATTTACTGTTTTGCTGTTGCTTGTTCCCAAATGGGGCTATTTGGTAGCTAGCTGATAGCTGACAGTTTATCAGCCAGATAAAAAGGAATAAAGAAAATGCGAAGGACATTTTCCAATAACTCACATAATACTTTTGCTTATTTCAGAATACCAGAAATAGTATCTATGTACATCTTGGTTAATACTGCTTTGAGAAATAATTTATAATACAGGATTGTAGCCACTTTTAATTTGAAATATTTGTTAAAATATTTTTGTTAAAATATTTTTGTCTTGGTGTCAATCTCTTTTCCTTTTTTTTAATCATTATATGAAAATATTCCCTATTGAGTGCAAACTATGTTAGTAAATCCTTAATTAGGTCTACTTATCGTAATACTAAAGCTATGTTTTTCTTGATACCCACATAAGTTGTGGAATAAAATACTTCTAAGAGACAAACAGTGGTCTTTGTGTGTAATTTTCTGAAATGTACATATGCTGTAAAAAGACAGGAGCTAAACATGAAGTAATAATTTCCCCCACTCCTTACAGATGCATAAATGGCTTATAGCTTGGATTTTTGTTCTGAGATAAAAAATTTGTGTTGTTCATATTTTATTGTTTTTATGTATTTCTTCTAGCAGTATTTAACAACTTGTTTTAATGTTGTGAATTGACTGAAAATCTATTGTTTTGCCTGGTTGTTTTAGTTGATTACACATCCCTTCAACACACTGTGATTTGCCTGAATGCCCATGATTCCACATCTAAAAATGCATCCTGGGATCATTTCTCTTTGAGATTTATTTAGAGAATGTGAATACAGGGGATAACAAATATTGGAGAGGTAATTGTATAGGGAAAGATAGGCCACTTACACATGTTCAATCCTTTTGTCACCTCTGTAATTAAAATTGAGAATTTTAAAATCCACCATTGAGAATCTCCCCATTTTTTCCCATCTTGGGAGAAAGGAAAATAATCCATCTTGGCATTCATATCAAACTCTTCACTTCATGGCATACATCACCATCAAACTCAAGTATCAAAGTCTGGGGGAATAAAAATATATTTTAGCACTAAAAGTATCACAAATAATAAGTGGAAACAACAGCAGAATATGGATCCATGAAAGGCCATTCCACAGTGGCAGTGCCATCACAGAAAAGTTTCTCCTTCATAAGCATCTACTTCACATCATTAGGGCAAAATACATGGAACAACCCTCAGCTTCTCATTCCTGAGAAAATAAGCTAGAAGAGATTCTGGAATAGCTGTGCAATGTTATTGTTCTTGCAGCTCTTTTTACTTCTCTCTGTAGCAATGCTATACAGAAATGTGCAAATCTCAGGTAAGGCTAACTGCTAGGATTTCACCACAGATTGTCTTTGCTCTGCCCAACAATTTGGACATCATATTTATCATAAAAAATAAGACAAATTATATGATTTATTTGAACATTAGAAAGCTTTTATACCTTAGAAAGGAGAAAAATTATATAATGGTTTCACTTTCACAATGGTTCACATCACTGTGAACGTAATTAACTATTCTACTGAAATTATCAATGAAAAGGAATACAAGGTGGTGAATAAGATATTATCATAATCATATGGATAAAGATCTCAGAAAAATATATTTCAAAATTGCTATTATACTATATAAATGTAATCATTTTACTTGGCAAGAGAGAACTCAGGTGGGGAAAGTACCTGATAATGGATAACTTGCAGTTAATGGACTGCAAAGGAAAGTTCAATGAGGTAATTCCTTAAAAATATCTAGAACTAGATGATACAAAGATCTTTTTCAATTGTATATGGTGGAATCAATCAGGTAGAGGGGCAGAAGGAGGAACAGGTATGTGAAATACTAAAATCTACTGTGCAGAGGTGGGTTTCAGCAGGTTCTGACCAGTTCTGGAGAACCGGTAGCAGAAATTTTGATAGTTCAGAGAACTGGTAAATACCACCTCTGACTGGCCCCGCCCCATCTATTCTCTGCCTCCCGAGTCTCAGCTGATCAGGAGGAAATAGGGATTTTTCAATAACCTTCCCCTGGAGTGGGGAGTGAATGGAGATTTTACAGTGTCCTTCCACTGGAGTGGGGTGGGAATGGAGATTTTACAGTATCCTTCCCCTGCCATGCCCACCAAGCCACACCATGGCCACCAAGCCACACCCACAGAACCGGTAATAAAAAAAATTGAATCCCACCACTGCTACTGTGATTTATAGTAAACTATTAAGATTGCATTAATTATGAATGATCATCAAAAATGCAAGTGCTATGTGACCAATCAAAATGCATTCCATTTTTACTGAATTTATGTCTCCTTTTTATATGTTTATGGTTATTCCACCTTGCCAAAGGTGGTCCCTATTTTTCTACTTGCATTTTTTATGAGCTTTCGAACTGCTAGGTTGGCAGAAGCTGGGACAATTACCATGTTTTCCCGAAAATAAGATCCTGTCCTATATTCTTTTGAAATAAGTGCTTGGCCTTATTGCTATGCATTCAAAAGCCTGATTGGGCTTATTATCAGGGGATGTCTTATTTTGGGGGAAACAGGGTAACAGGAGCTCACCCCATTACGCAGCACTAGGGATTCAAACCACTGAATTGCTGACTTTTCAATCAACAAGCTCAGTTTCTTAGCCACTGAGCCACTGCATCCCTCTTTGTTTTGTTAGGTAGGACTTCATAAACATTCTGATGTCCAACTAACCCAATAAACATTGTCCTTCCACCAGGAAAGTTGCACTTACCTGGAGTTAGGTTTAGAAAATTCTATATTCTCTATGTTGTTCAAAAGATTCAGTTCTGCAGACCACTACAAACCATTTCAGGCAGTTGGGAAACAATATGAAAAGTAGATGAATGAACAGTTGGAGATCCTTTTTTATGATTGGAGCAAGAGTTACCAACCTTAGTGGAGCCATCATGTGTCATTTGACATTCAGCTGAAAAAAAATTACCAGCCTTTCCTCTCTTGTGCAAGTATGTACTTTTATCATGTGCAAGTATTGGGTACTGGAGGTTCTGCTATTGCACCTCATGCTGTACTTGTGGCATTAAAAGATGATGTTACTTTCTTCTGAGAACTCTTACCAGCTTTCATACCACATATGATCATTCTTGTTCTACATTAAATGGAGTGGGAATGGATTGGTAGACAAGGTAATAGAAAGGAGAGAGAGAGAATAGATGGAAAGACCAGAAAGGTGAATCTTATGAGGTCTCCCCAAATAACATCTGATTTGGCATTTTCCTTTTCTATTAACATTTTATTTATTTAGAACATTTATATAGCCTTCCATCTTATAACCAACATATCCCATAAAATCACCAGAAATAATGATTCAATTAAGACCTTCATATATCAATAATATTTATTTGCTTCATCTGATTTATTTAGCCACCTCCTCACCAAACGTGACTATGGACAGCATACAACAAAGCTAAAACAGTGAATAAATACATAAAAGCACTTATCATTATTAGTTATAAAAATTTAAAAGCTATAAAAATATATCTAACAAGAAAATAACAAAGGGCTGTTAATAAAGGAGCCACCTATAAGTTCACATCTTCTGTGCGTGTTCCCTGTAGGACTTAAAGGATTGTTGGAAGCTCAAAAGTGATAAGGCCAACTTTACCGCAGAGAGAGAGAATCCACAATGTGGGTGCCTCTGCAGAAAAGGCCAATTAAAAGTAGCTCCCTAGTTGGTAGAATACGTAGCATGCCTTCTTTGCTGGATACAGTGGGATGGGCAGCAAATCTGAGCAATAAGTTGGTTAAATAAAACCCAGTCCCACACCATGAAGGGATTTTAAAGATCAACACCAGAATCTAATGAAGTTCGTGAAGCAGAAGTGTAGTATGTGTGCCATATTTTGCACCAGTTGAAGTTTTCAGATACTGATTATTTCTCAGTAAAATCCATGATGGATGAGCTTACCCAGTGGTGTTATGTTGATCTTAAATAGGAGGGACTTCTGCAGTACCCAACACAATAGGACCATGGAAAAGATTTCTTCTGCCCAATCACCTCTGACTGTAATTGACTCAAGAGGAAGAAGAAAAACCAGCAGAAAAAATATCAATATCTAAATAGTCAGAAATTTAAGGTTTATGAAACCTTGATTTTCTTTTTGTTAACAAGATAGGTTTATTGTTATAAATGGCTTGTACATACTGTTGTGTAAAAGCAAAAAGTTGTGGTTGTAATGTTGTTATCTCCTGTTGTGCTAAAGAGAGTCTGAAGTCAGTGTCTTTTTCTTTCTTTCCTTTTCTCCCTTTACACCAGGGGTGTCAAACTCAAGACTCGAGGGCTGGATCCAGCTCATGGGGTGCTTAGATCTGGTCCATGGGGCCACCCTGGAAACAGTGAAGGACTGGCCCGCAATGCCTCTGCCAGCAAAAACAGAGCTCAGGAGGGCCATATGCAGCCCTCCCAAGCTCCATTTCCCTCCCGCTCTTCTTAGTTTTCCACTACTTTTTAATTTTTCTTAGTATTTTATATTTTGAAAAACTAATAAAAATCATATGTTAAAAAAATAAGGTTTAAATAGGATTCAGGTGATCATAATTTTGATGAGCTCAATCCTATTTAAATGTTAAATTTATGACCACTGATATTGCTGTCCATTTACCATTCAAAATTATTGGATAAGAGATTTGTAAGTTAATTTCACTGAAATTCAGTGAAATCTGTGATCATGTTATTTTATTATTTTAATGCTATTTTATAATGTAACCTATATGCAAACAGCATTTTGTGCAAGTGTAAGAATATTTTTGCATCTTGGTTTAGCACACTCATGAATGTCTCCATACAAGAGGTAAATTAATCCTGCTATGAACTGAATAAGCATTTCACAAACACAAAAGTGCCTTTGAATGCATCCTTTTGGATTGTAGAGAATTGTAAGCATTGTAAGCGTAGAAAGAAGAAAGGAAAGTAGCCTTTCATATCTAAATGGAACTGAAATCTGAAAAGTTAATGAAATATAGCACTGGGTCCTTTACTTTTATTTATTTGTAATCTATTTTTGTAATTTATTTTATTTATTTGTAATCTTTTATTTAATATTATTCTAAAGGAGAAGCTCCTTTAGAGCAATGACTTCTAAGTGGCATTACAAAATGAATAAAACAATTTCATTTTAATGAAGTAATCAGGTATCACATCTGCATTACAGGTGGTGTTTTATCATGAACACTAAGGGAAAGGGGTTTGAAATGGTAATGTACTATGATTCAGAGGTTCAAAAGTTTGTATAACAGATTATTGTATTTTTCAAAATGGATCTGATAAGCAACATGAAACATCTGATCACAAAAAAGCAAAAACAAATAAAAATGGCTCTAATTTAGAAAATGCCTTTATTTATTCATTAAAAGATGTAATGATAACATCTTCACTCCAGAACTTTTCAAACCCTATATCAGAGGTCTCCAACCTTTAAGGCTTGTGGAGACCCCTGCCCTATACGCTATAACCAAATTTCCTTTTCTTGTCCAAAGTTTTATTAACTTGCATAGTCATATGTATAGTGATTTACCATACATTGTATGGTTTTAGCCTCAAAACGTTTGTATCACATTTTTAAAAAAAAAAAAAAAACGGTAAATATATTTGCAAACTTCTCCTTGAAAAGAGAATTTCTAGTAACAGAGTATTAAATATAAGTTCCTCAGTAACTTTATAAAGATAAATATAAGGATTAAATATGAGGCTTATAATAATTTCAGTAGAATCAAGACAGTATAGTAAGTGCCTATTATAAGATTATATGGCAGAATTTCTGCTGAGCTGCAAAGTAAACCTTGAGCCTCCAGCAGCAATGTCTTCCTTTCATTAAATTTTTCTAAGTCCCAGAAAGGCCTTCATGTAGCAGTCATTTGGTAAGCGCACCCATGTCATCTTCTCAAAATTGCAGCTATGTCAAGCAACCTAAAACACGTTTATCTAGATATTCCAATAGTTGTAGTACACTACATCAGGACCACAAGCTCACTGCTGCCATGAGAAACACATCTTTGAGGTTTTCTTTCAGTTGATTGATTGTATCCTGGGTTTTACTATGTTATTATTTAAAATGTTTTATAATAAAACTGCTTTGCAGCAAGGAATTATATAAAATATTTTTGATATGTAGTAGATAGGTAGATTATTGTTTTGGTTCCAGTTGGCACTGGATCTGTTTTTAACTATGACAGCCACCTCTAGCAATATTTGCAGCCTCAGTCCTAGCAACTATTTGCATACTCCTGAATTAGCATCCTGGGTAGCTATTTGTCTTCGCTTATTGCCTTCTTCCTTTCTATTTCAAAATGGCGTCTACCTTGAGCAAAACAACAACAACCCCACAGCATCACTACTCTGTTCACATGAGGCACATTTGTGCCACTATTCCAGCATGTAAGCTTTTGTTTGAACAGGAAGCAAACAAACAACAGACCGAGGTCAGAAACTGGAGGGTACAATGGCGTTGTTGGAAATATAAAATATAAAATATTTCCAACAACTCTAAAATAGACTAATTTTATAAAATACAACAAAAGACTATTAAATCTCCAGAATTGAAGTAAAATCCAACCTACCATATTTTTCGGAGTATAAGACACACCTTTCCCTTCCATAAAAGAGGCTGAAAATTTGGATGCATCTTATACTCCGAATGTAGCTTTTTCCAAAGCTTTTTTTCAGCCTTAACGAGGTGCTAACAAGGTGCTAGTGAGTGAAGTGATCTTCCCAGCTTTGCCTGCTCCCCCCACTCTCTGCTGTGCTTTAAGCAGGTGCTAGCAATCTCTATGTTTTGCTTGTTCCCTCTGATTCTCAGCTGTTCTTTAGAAGCCTTTTTTCAGCCCTAACTAGGCGCTAGTGAGTGAAGTGATCTCCACGTGCTTTGCCCGCTTTTCTCATTGCTACTTCCTCTCAGCTGTGCCTTAGAAGCTGTTTTTTTATCCCCAAGCAGGGGATAAAAACCCAGCAAACTAATGTGCTGAAGCTGACCAGACTAAGGACGCTAGCCAGATAAATACTTGGTAGGCAGATTTTCCCCCCTATTTTTCCTCCCCAAAAACTAAGCTGCATCTTATACTCTGGTGCATCTTATACTCCAAGAAATATGGTATATACTGGTCAGCTTCTGCACATGGAATGGGGGAGCTGTTATCACCTAGCTTATTTCCTAATGAGTGCATCATATATAATGTAATTTAAACACTTGACACTATTGTGATTAAAAATCACAGACAAGATGCCATCACAGATATGCAAGTCAGGTCTCTCCGTTTCTTTCATACTTTATTGGCATAATTGAAAAATGTTCCATTAGATACACATTCCCTTCAATCATAGTTTGAATCCATGGACCTATATCTTCATGTCACTTATACTTTCAAATGCTAAGCCTGTCTCTGGAACTTAATCTGTCCATCAAGTTCCAACATGAAATTTTCTGCATATGAATTGGAAAGTTTTTAAGTGGAAAGCATAAGACATGCCTTAGCTATAGCTTGGACATGCCCAGAATATGTCTGCTGTTATATTTATGTGGTATAAAGTGTTTGTAACTACTTATTAACAAATTTAGGGTCACAGTTATATCACCTGTCCCATTTAATCTCTAGGATGATATACTAAAATACTTGATGATACAGGAGTCATAGAATGTAATCAGTTAGACTAAATTTAGAGTTAGACAGCTGGGATGAATAAACTGGAAAGCTAATTATGAACCAAGTTCAAACATTGCTAAAGCTTAAACTAAACTTATAATTAGTTCTGTCCTGAACCAAATATCATCCCTTTTTTGCTTCTACAATCAGACCATTTTTTTGTTTATTGAGGTTTGCTGGATGCTAATAAGATTTCATTCATTACTTCAACAGCTAATAGAGGTCAAGATTTTAGAAAATGGACTTGTCTTTGACTTCTGAGTAGCATACCTAAAGTGGCCTTCCTTACTACCATGAAATCACTGTCAAGAATAGAAAAGAAGACTATAAGTATACCCATAAGGAGTGTGTTAGGATAGAGAGAACTGAGAGGGGAGATCTTGCTTCTCCCCTCTCAGTTGTTTCTCTTGATATCAGAAGTATGAAGATATATTCAATATAACATTAGTTTAAATTAAGTCTTAATTAAATATAGGCTCTATTTAGCTAGCTTGTTTTACCTGATGTCAGTGTTCTAGAAAAAAAAACCCACTCCAAGTAAAAACTCTAAAGCAAGCATCTTTCAAAGTTCTATTTACTAGGAAAGTAAATTGGCACATCTGGGAAAACCCGAATCTGAGAGGTCCAGGTTTTCCCTCAGTAAATCAAAAAACCACAAAACCATTCCCTGACTCTGCAGTCGATCACATGCTTCAATCGCCAACTGTCCCATCTCAAGACAGCACTCCAACCACTCCTCCAGATGCAGGATCGGCCTGACCTTGACCTACAGGAAGAATGCTGTTATGTCTAAAGACAAACCCTCTACTAAATCCCCCCCCTTTCCCACACATGAGAAAGGGGCAGCATGGAAGCTTCCGGCCTAATATGGCTTCCAAAGCTGACACCTGACTCCATTCCTAGTGTTCATATCAAAACTTTAAACCAAACATTGTTTATATCTGAATAGTTCATTGTCTCAGCAACATAATTTCCCTGATATACCATGTGTCAGCCGTGGTGGCACAGTGGCTGGGATAAAGTACTGTATTCTACCTATAGCCTGACTCAGCTTTCTATCCATCTGAGTTCAGTAAAATGAGGACCCAAATTCTTGGAGACAATATGCTGACTTTCTAGACTACTCAGAGAGTGCTGTAAGGCACTGTGAAGCGGTATATAAATCTAAGTGTTATTGCTATTGTAATAAAAAATGTTCACCGATATGTACTTGTTTGATCAGTATGGTTGGCAGATAGAAACTTCAATCTTTAAAAAACACACTGTTTGATTAATTAAACTTGACTAGTTTTGTACAAAACACCACCAGTGGTAGGTTTCAAATTTTTTTACTACCAGTTCTGTGGGCGTGGCTTGGAGGGTGTGGCCTGGCTTGGTGGGCATGGCTTGATTGGCGTGGCAGGGGAAGGTTACTACAAAATCCCCATTTCCTCCCGATCAGCTGGGACTTGGGAGGCAGATGGGACAGGGCCAGTCAGAATTTTTACTACCAGTTCTCTGAACTACTCAAAATTTCCACTACCGGTTCTCCAGAACTGGTCAGAACCTGCTGAAACCCACCTCTGAACAACACCAAGCCTTTTTTATGGCTATTAATTGATCAAGCTTCTTTCCCATGGATTTATCCATCACATGTGCCATCCTTTGACGCTGCCCTGCCATTTTTTCATTAAATATGTTCATTTTTTTAGATTGTTTTAGTGACTGGTATGGGTTTGGCAAGAATCATATTGTCAATAATAAATGTAAAGCAGACTTGGTTTTATTTATATTACCCAAAATTGGAGTGAGTGAGGGAGAAAGAGTTTTTCCTTTATTTTTTTTATAAGATAAGTGATACGTTTCTGATTACACTACTGTGGGATTGTCCATAAAATATATGGGAGGCCAGGTGAACACTAGTGGAATTGGGAACTGGTTAGAATGAAGGGATAGGGATACAAAAATACAAAAATTTCAAGAGATCTTGAAAACATGTCCTAAATATGTCACTACCTGAGAATGTAATGCAGAATAAAACTGATGCTTGATAAAACTATTTACGTAATGCTCACAAAGCCAGGTGAAGTTATTTTGAGACCTAATGAAATCAGCCCCAAAGCACTGTTTGCCACACAGACAAAAATAATATTTTTTTGTTTTATCCAAAACATAGTACTTGAAAAAAGTTCAAATTCAGCAGAATGATTCTGCTTGGGAAAAGCCTTCCTGTATGCTGTCATTTCTGTATGCTTAAATGGTCTCCAGAGGATGGTAGAGGACAGGAAGGCCTGAGGAACGTTGTCCATGGGGTCGCGATGGGTCAGACACGACTTCACAACTAACAACAACAATGCTGTCAGGAAGAATACTCACTTAATTTCACATTAATTCCCGGTCTATCCATAGATTACAAATTAATCTGGAAGTGATAAAATGTGTTTCTTCTTACATTTGAAATTGCAGAAACGTATCTTCAAGTTCATATACATAAACATCTCCTAGTGAAATTGGATCCATTGTTTCATCAATTAATTTTCAATGGCAGCAACGTCACTTGGAACTCCTCAATACAAATTTGTCTAAATCTATTTCTATTTTGAGATGTTATTGTTTTAATGAGGGAATACTTGGAGCCAAGGTAAGTTCTACTTAACTCCCACTGAACTCAGCAAGATTTAAGGCCTATTAACATCATATCGCAAATTAATTGTTTTGTTTTATTACAAGAAATGTAGTAAGCTGCCAGGAGTCGGAATACAAACTTGATAGATAATAAAATGTCATTTTTACTATAAGGTGCTTTGGCCATTGTTAAAGTGAGACATGAACAATAAATCAATTCTTAATGTTTGTTTTGAAATGCTAAAAGTATTATTGTCTGTTTTTCAGTTAATAGAACATAATCCCCAAGGTACAACAGAAGCAAGCTGTTCTTTGTCCTCTGGGGAGGGGGGCCTACTTTAGGAGTATTTGTACAGTATAACCTGATTGTATTTCTTCCTGATATTTATAGGAAGAGATTCTAGTAGCCAAAATATTGGATGCTGAAAAAAAAACACCACTCAGATAATTAGACACTTAAAAAAACAAATCTGAAAGTCAGTATTTGATTCAGATAAACAGAGTTGGAAGGGACTTTATAGGTTATCTAGTCCAACCCTCCTGCTCAAGCAAGAGACCCTACACCATTTCTGACAAATGGCAGTCCAATCTTTTCTTGAAAGTCTCAAGTGATGAAGCTCCCACAGCTTCTGAAGGCAAGCTGTTCCATTGGTTGATTGTTCTCACTATCAGAAATTTCCTCCTCATTTTTAGGTTGAATATCCTTGGTCAGTTTCCATCCATTATTCCTTGTCTGGCCTTCAGATGCTTTGGAAAATAGCTTGACCCCCTCTGTGGCAGCCTCTCAAGTATTGGAAGACAGCTATCATGTCTCCCCTGGTCCTTCTCTTCACTAGAATAGCCATGCCCAGTTCATGTAACCGTTCTTCATATGTTTTAGTCCCCAGTCCCCTAATCATCCTGGTTGCTCTCCTCTGCACTTTTTCTAGAGTCTCAACGTCTTTTTTATGTATGTACGTTATTTGTATGTACCAGGGGTGAAATCTAAAAATTTTCCCTACTGGTTCTGTGGGCGTGGCTTAATTGGTGGATGTGGCTTAATTGGTGGGTGTGGCTTGGTGGTCAGATGACTGGGTGGGCCTGGCCAATAACAATAAATAATAAAAATAATAAACAAAGTACACAAAACAATAAGAGGTACCAAAAACCAACTTTCACACTTTACACACAACACAACACAACACAACACAACACAACACAACTAACTCACATACAATGTAAAAGCAGCTGCACTTCACCCAAAATGGCCCATGCAACAAGCAGGAACCTCACACAGCCACAAAAAGCTCAAAAACCAACTTTCACACTTTACACACACACACAACACAACACAACTGACTCACACACACACACACAAAATGCCACATACAGCTTTGTGAGATTCTGTGTGTTTGTGTAGTTAGAGTGAAATACTACAGAAACACACCAAATCTCAGAAAGCTGTACAAATATTTTATTTTATTATTTTATTTTATTTTATTTTTTAGATCAGGGGTCTCCAACCTTAGTAACTTTAAGGTTTGTGGACTTCAATTCCCAGAGTTCCTCACCCAGGAAAGCAGGCAGATTGAGGAGGCACTGAGGAGATGGATTTTAGGCAGGCAGAATCAGTTGCTAGCTGATGCAACTGATGTAAAGCATGGCTTTGCGAGCCAGAAAGGAGCAGTAATAAGGTAAGTGCTTCATAGTAGCCCAGAACCTCTTAAAAGGAGGTTTTCTACAAGCTCTTCACTGAACCAGGCATTGCAGAGTTTTAAGGCATTGAAAATGTTCATGTTATGAAATGATCTGTTTTGTCTTCTACCACTGGAGTAGGTAAATCTGTTCTCTTTCACAATGACTCAAAGAATCTTGTTCATGGTTGAGAACATCTTTGGATCTCAGGGAGCAGCTGAGGGTGGAAAAGCAATATTTTTCTGAAAAAATAATCCAAAATAGATCTCATTCTCAATTCTGTCATTCAGCCAATTGAAGAACTCTATGGAAGGATCAGACCTTGTTTGTCTCCTTTGATATACTGATCAGTTAACCCTACCTGATTGCACAAGGGGAAAAAAACACTTAGAAGAGTGAAATGTGAAACCTTTTTTTATGTTCCTAGGTAAAAGAAAAGAGATTTTATATATTATTGTAATAAAAACATAAATCAAAATCTACCAATGATATTACTAATGACAGCATCATTATTTGCTTGTCTTTGATATAGCTATTACTTTGACCCAAAAATCTTTTGAAGAGCTTGCAGGGAAATGCAAATTATTTTATTCAAATATAATGTGGTGTAACTACCTTCCTCCCATCTTGAACAGAAATAAATGGCTAAGTAATTGGGATAAATCAGAATCATGTTCTTTTGCTTGTAGGCCATATTGTAGATACAATCGAGATACATTTAACTGCTGGAAGAATTTCTGATTCAGAGTAGCCATTCCCAAAATAACGGTGCTAGTTTTCTGTGGCTGCCTAAATTAGATAAGCATGTGAGGAAAAGGATGATTATATGGCTGCTATGTTCTCCTTACAAGCAGAAAAAATACACTGCACGTTCTCTGTACAGTAAAGCAATGTTTCTCAAACTCGGCAACTTTAAGATGGATGGATGGATCTGAAGCTCTTAGAATTCCCCAGGCAGCCAACAAATAAAGCTCCCCAGAGGAGAGTGTCCCAAGTAATTCCTGCCTGCCACCACTGACTAGATTCATGAATAAATGGGAATGCTACTGTACAAAAAGCTCAGCTCCCATTCTTCATATTGAGGATCATTGAGAGGTCACAAGAACCTAAACTACCCTTCTTCCACCATCCAGGTTGCACAAAATGCCATTGGTGAGGATATCCAATGCAGTTTCCATCTCGTATCCAGACTTGAATACAGACTGCCATGACTGTGGTTGATCAACATCTTTCAGAAGTTATTATTTTTTTTTAATTTTGATTCTACTCTCTCAACAATCTTCTCCAAGAAGTGAAAATTAAAGAGAAAACGACAGCTGACAATAACCATTTTAATTAGAGCTGACCAATAAGAAGCAGACAACCCAGTAGCCTCTTTTAAGCAATAAGAATCTTCCCCTCCCTCATAGGTTTTGATCATTCTTGGCTACAATCTCAATAATAATATTATTATTATTCCTAGCCATCTGGATCAATAGAATAAAATTTTACAGGGTGGGATGCCTCAGTGTGCAGATTGTCAGTCAACCATACTTCTTTCACCATACTACATTTTTCCCTCACTGGGTTCTCTCTTCTCACCATCTGAAGCAACTGACCACAAATGATCACTGAGCATGTTTACATCATTCCACTTACACTGGAATGGTTTAAGACTTACTCCTTAGTTGTATTATTCCGTTTAATTGTCTATATAAAGCAGATGGAATAAAGACAGTACTGTTTCCGCTTGGACTTAGAAATGGAGGGAATATATTTTATGGAAAGATTACATTTTAGACAGTTTTTTAATCAGGCCAGATTGGGGATGGATCTGCCTTATGCTGTGTCAGAAAATTATACAGTATTATTTTCTGAGTCCCGTGTGGCAACATCAGGAAATAAATTTTTATCAAGCATGTACTTTAACATATCAGAGTTTCAACTTGCCCCATAATTAGGAGGACAAACAAAGGCACGATCATAATCAGAATGCTCATGAATGTTTAACCATCTGATTTTTAAGTGTGTTATTCATTTTTCTACAAGTTTCTTAAGAATCCATAGGAAAGAACATTAATTCTAAGTAATAATATATAAAGTCACGAGTAACAATTAGTGACAAACAAAGCATGCTTATTTTGATGGGAAACTTCCTAGTATGTGTCATTTGCATTTTCATGGTACAGAATTCACTGATGTGCACACAAAGTCATCTGAACAAAGAAATGTTCAGCTAGTTCAGAATGGATAATTTATAGCTAGAGCAGTGTCAGCAGACATAAACACATGCCAGACCTGTTCTACCTTCCCTAAATAGCTGTTACTGTTATGATTAACTGTTAACAAAGAAATGGGATTCACACCTGTTAGAAGCACTCTTCAAATTCACATGGGACAGGAAGGAAATGACATTAATAAGAGAATGTTATGTGAAATTTTTTTAAAAAGTATTTTTCATACAGTTTATGGGACATAATCCAGCCATAATTAAATGCTGCAAACTTCCAATCATTTCAACACTTCTATAAGTAATTGTTATTTAAAGCACTCAAAAGGGCTTATATTTTGACTGACTTTTCACCCTTTTTTCCTGTTAGTCAAAACAAAACAATAAATGATTGCAAGGGCAAGAGAGCTTCTTTAGAAGTTCTTGAGATTTAAGAATAGAAGGTGATGCATTTCATGAAATATGTGCTTATTGGAACATTTTAAAAAGATTTTAAACATTTTAAAAAGATCTTTAAAATGTCTCAGGAGTTGGTGAGAGAATTGTTTCAAGTTGGTAGTGATTTTAATTTTGATTTTGGTTATGCTTTGTATCCATTGGGATAGAGAGAATGGGGAGAAAGGATGGAAATGCCCCCCTTCTATGCTCTGACTGCTTTGGTTTCATGAAACTTAAATTATAAAAGAATTACAAATTCTCTGTGGAATTTGTAACTTAGACTAAAGTTAATATAAGTAGTCCTTGACTTACAACAGTTCATTTAGTGAAAAAAAGTGATGTATGAGAGTTTTTCACACTTACGACTGTTGCAGCATTGCTAAAGTTATGTGATCAAAATTCAGATGCATGGCATATTTTGATGATTGCACTGTCCCAGGGTCATGTGATCACCTTTTATGACCTTCTGACAAACAAAGTCAATGGAGAAGCCTGATTCACTTAACAACAGTATTACTAACTTACTAACTGCAATGATTCACTTAACAACTGTAGGAAGAAAAGTCGTAAAATGGGTCAAATTAACTTAACAAATGTTTCTCTTGGCAACATAATTTTTGGGCTCAATTGTGGTCATAAGTCAAGGACTACCTGTAATTACTATTTGTAATTGTTTGACTTGCCTTCCCATAAACTTGAAGTATTATTTTAATGTCTTTTTTTTGTAAAACAATTTTTTTTTAAAACAAACAAACATAAACAGTACATTTTTTCTGAATAGAGTATTGACTGAGTCAAAATTTACAGCTTATAAGATAAGTAGTTCCCAAATATAATTTATATATTTCAATTTCTGCCATAATATTCACTTTTTTTATTTTTCATCTCTACTTAATATTTAATTTATAATCAATATTACCATCCACTCTAACCTCCAATCTTAATCTTATTTCATTTCATTATCTTATTTCTCCATTTATTACATATTTCTCAAAATGTTCACATTTGTAAATTATCATCAGTTTGCTTCCTTTTAATTTCTTCAGTTTTGTTTTTCACACCACCTATTTCAAATACAAACTGCAAGGCTGCCCAGGTTCATAGCAACTCCTGGATAATAATAAATAAAGACGGTCATTTCTTTTGATCAGAATTTATTCTGTTTCATCATATCTTTGGTGGTGCAATAGCGGCTAAACTAAGGATGAATGTAAACACAGCAAAATAAGAGAAACGGAAGCATTTACCCTGAGACCCAAAAGAAATTTGGCTTTTCAAATTGAATTGGAGACCCCTCAAACAGAAGGGGGAAAAAAGGTTGGAGAAGTTTGGAGATTTTTAAAATTTGTTTCTGGAATATAAAAGGAAAGTTGGGGGATTTAGAATTACAATGTGGTGAAATCTCTCTGACTTCCTTCTTCCCCAGTCAGTTGGATTTAATTCAGTTGGGACATAGACTTTAAATTGAACTATTTGGAAAAGCTAAAAAGTAAAAGCAAAATAAAGTGCGGTTTTAAGAAAAAGAAACAAAATGAATACCTTCATTAATTGTTGATTAGAACTGTGGATTGGAAAGAGACACCCTCAGGCAGAAGGGAAAACTACACTGACTAACATCTGCTATGGAAAATTCCCCTGTTGAAGCGATAAGGCTGGTGAGAACTAAAAGGAAGGATTTTATGCCTGCAGGCTGTTTGACTCTGATAACAAAATAATAAATACAACCCCAAAAATACAGAATGGTGCAGGAAATAATCAAAATGATGAAAAAGATGCATATGACTTTAAAACGAGAAATAAAAGAAATAATTACAAGACCATATGGAAAAGAGAAACCAGAAGAATTAGGAGTTGCACCAAAATTTATAGTAAACAAAGAAAACATGAAGCAAGAGAGGGCGTTGGAAGACAAAGGAAAAAATATTGATTGGGAAATATTAAATGATTGTGAAATATCAAATGCATCTATGGGGAAAGGTGAAGGGATTTATAAAGAAGGGGAAAATAAGGGAAATAGCACAAAGAATTCAGAAGATTACATTGGAAGTGGCAGTAATAAAAAAGAAATCTTTAAAAGGAGAATGAGGAGAGTAGATGGAAAAATATTGCAAATAAGAAGGGCAAATAAAAAGGAGGGAAGGAAGAGACAAGGAGAGAAAGAAGGGAAGAAAAAAATACAAAGCTAAAGGATCATTTTAGGATTAATAGAGAAAAGATAAAAATTTTATTTATTTTATTTTATTTATTTATTTTGTCACAACAATATATGTAGGTATCATACAAAAATATTATATAGCATATAAACACATATATGAGTAAATATTAGGAGGTATAAGCATATATATATATAGAAAGAAGAAAAAAACAATAGGGCAGGAACGGTAGGCACATTTGTGCGCTTATGCATGGGGGAAGGGGAGAAATGGAGAGTTTAATACAGGACAAACAAAGAGAGTAGAGAATTTTAAGAGAAAAGAGGAGGAAGAGAAAGAGGAGGAAAATAAAAAAAGGATTGAAATAATTATTGGTTGAAATACTAATGGAATTTAAAGTACAAAAAAGAGTTGGCACTAAATGATTTAAATATTGAGAATGGAATTTAAAATGAGAAAAAAATGTTCAAAGGTTATTATAGATCCATTAATGATATTTTAGAAATGATATTATGAAGAAAAACTGAGATTTTTCTTGTTTTTTCTTTTCTTTTTGATTATGGTTAATGATCTGTGAATTGTCATTGAAATGTAAAGATATGATTGATGTTGATGTTGGATAAGTAGAAGATATAAAAAAATATAATTATTAAATGGGAATATAAGGGTTTAATATAAATGGGAGCAGAAAAAGGGGGAAAGAGGGAAAATTTGATAAAAGATTTAAATTGGGGGTAAAGGATAAGATTAGATTTACAGTATAAAGAGAAATGTAAAATAAAAATGAGAGAAAATATATTGATGAAAGCATGTAAGATGTGTTGGAAAAGAAATAAATTTGATATGAACATGTACCTGACATTCTGTTCAGAAAAGATGCATTGTATGTTGTTGTTTATATGTAAAAAAAAAACTTTACAAAAAAAAAGACAGTGTAAATTATGCCAGATGATTGGCCATAGAAAAAAAATTACTGTGGTTCAAATGTTCTTTAGTAGGCACACCTTCAAACCTAGAAACTGGGATTTTATCTAAGAATCCTTGAAGAAAGAAACAGCAGCTGTTGCTAGAAAGGGTATAATTAGTTTGTATAGTTCAAGACTGCATGTATTTTTCTTTTAATCAGTATGTACAAAATATGAGGACATACAGTAAAAGAATCCACACAGCAATTTACATACCAAACTGTATAGGCTAAGAGATATTGTATATAAAGATTTCTTGTCTAACCTCTGTTTTGTAAAAATAGTAAGTTTTAGCTTCATCTATCAAAGATTTGAGCAGACAACCCTAAAGAATAGAATAGAATAGAATAGAATAGAATAGAATAGAATATTTTTATTTATAGACCGCCCTTCTCCTGAGGGACTCAGGGCGGTGTACAGCCAAGAATAAAATACAAGAAAAAACAACAATACAAAACTAAGAACAACCCTTAAAAAAACCTATTTGATATGGCTACTTATAGATAAAATATTACCCTCTAAAATTTACAAACAATTTAAAACCCATAAAATCAATTTGATAATTTAAAATTTAAGCGAGTCCAGCAAGATGAAATAAGTAGGTTTTAAGTTCGCGGCGGAAGGTCCTAAGGTCAGGTATTTGTCGGAGTCCAGGGGGAAGCTCGTTCCATAGGGTAGGAGCCCCCACAGAGAAGGCCCTCCCCCTGGGGGCCGCCAGCCAACATTGCTTGACTGATGCTTGGCTGAAGACCCCCTCTCTGTGAGAGCGCACCAGTCGTTGGGAGATAGACATTGGCAGTAGACAGTCCCGTAGGTATCCCGGTCCTAAGCCATGAAGCGCTTTAAAGGTAGTAACTAACACCTTGAAGCGCACCTGGAAGACAACAGGCAGCCAGTGCAGTCTGCGCAGGATAGGTGTTACATGGGAGCTCTGAACCGCTCCCTCAATAACCCGCACAGCCGCGTTCTGGACTAACTGGAGTCTCCGGGTGCTCTTCAAGGGGAGCCCCATGTAGAGAGCATTGCAATAGTCCAGGCAAGAGGTAACGAGAGCATGAGTGACCGTGCATAGGGCATCCCGGTCCAGGAAGGGCCGCAACTGGTGGATCAGGCGAACCTGATAAAAAGCTCTCCTGGAGACGGCTGTCATATGGTCTTCGAAAGACAATCGCCCATCCAGGAGCACGCCCAAGTTGCGCACCCTTTCCATCGGGGCCAATGACTCGCCCCCAACAGACAGCCGCAGCTGCAGCTGACTGTACCGGGGTGCCGGCATCCACAGCCACTCCGTCTTGGAGGGATTAAGTTTGAGCCTGTTCCTCCCCATCCAGACCCGTATGGCTTCCAGACACCGGGACAGTACTTTGATAGCTTCGTTGGGGTGGCCTGGGGTGGAAAAGTACAGCGGAGTGTCATCAGCGTACAGTTGGTATCTCACCCTAAAACCACTGATGATCTCACCCAGTGGCTTCATGTAGATGTTGAACAGGAGAGACGAGAGAATTGATCCCTGGGGCACCCCACACATGAGGCACCTCGGAGTAGATCTCTGCCCCCCTGTCAACACCGTCTGCGACCGGTCAGAGAGGTAGGAGGAGAACCACCGATAAACAGTGCCTCCCACTCCCAACCCCTCTAACTGGCGCAGCAAGATACCATGGTCGATGGTATCGAAAGCCGCTGAGAGAACTAATAGGACCAGGGCAGAGGAGTAACCTTTATCCCTGGCCCTCCAGAGATCATCCACCAATGCGACCAAAGCCATCTCTGTACTGTACCCGGGCCGAAAGCCAGACTGGAACGGGTCCAGATAGACAGTTTCATCCAGGTACTGGGGTAGCTGACATGCCACCACACTCTCTACAACCTTCGCCGTAAAGCGAAGGTTGGAGACCGGACGATAATTTCCTAAAACAGCCGGGTCCAGGGAAGGCTTCTTGAGGAGAGGTCTCACCACCACCTCTTTCAAGGCAGCGGGAAAGACCCCATCCCACAAAGAAGCATTTATAATCCCCTGGAGCCAGCCTCGTGTCATCTCCTGTGTGGCCAGCACCAACCAGGAGGGGCACGGGTCCAGTAAACATGTGGTGGCATTCAGTCTTCCCAGCAACCTGTCCATGTCCTCGGGTGTCACAGGGTCAAAACCATCCCAAACACTCTCAACAAGATGGGTCTCGAAACTCTCGTCCAGATCTACCCAATTTTGATCCAATCTGTCCCGAAGCTGAACGATTTTATCTATAGATAACCGTTAAACTCCTTGGCACACCCTTGTAATGGGTCCCCCCACCCCTCCTGTTGAAGGAGAGAGTGGGTCACCCGAAATAGGGCGGCCGGGCGGTTATCTACCAACGCAATGAGGGAGGAAACATAAGAATGTTTCGTATCCCTCAATGCCACTGGGTAGGTCCTGATAAAGGACCTAACTAGTGTCCGGTCAGACTCAGAACGGCTGGATCTCCAGGCACTCTCTAGGCGTCTTCTCCGGCATTTCATCTCCCTCAGCTCCTCAGAAAACCAAGGAGCTGGTTGAGACCAACACCGGGTCAGAGGCCGCAAAGGCACGAAACGGTCCAAAGCTCCAGCCGCGGCCTGTTCCCAGGCCACGACTAGTTCTTCAATCGTGCCATGGGCCAGGTTCTCAGGAAACGGCCCAAGCTCCGTCAGGAACTTCTCAGGGTCCATCAAGTGCCTGGGATGGAACCAACGTATTGGTTCCGTCTCCCTGCGGCGGTGGGTAGCGGTCTGAAAGTTCAGACAAAGGAGAAAATGATCTGACCATGACAAAGGTTCAATAACTAAATCATTTAAAATCAGATCATTCAGCCACTGGCCAGAGATAAAAACCAAGTCTAGGGTGCCACCCCCAATGTGAGTAGGGCCATCAATTAATTGAGTCAGGTCCATGGCCGTCATGGAAGCCATGAACTCCCGAGTGATCGAGGATGCCGTGCCAGTTGATGGCAAGTTGAAATCCCCCATGACCAACAGTCTAGGGGTTTCAACTGCCAACCCAGCCAGCAACTCCAACAGCTCGGGCAAGGCTGTTGTCACGCAGCAAGGAGCCAGGTACGTGATCAACAAGCCCACCTGAGTCCTACGACCCCACTTCACATAGAGGGTTTCACACCCAGCTATCTGAGGCACAGTGGTCTCCCTCGGTTCCAGACTCTCCCTAATAATAACTGCCACCCTGCCACCCCTACCTTGGGCCCTCAGCTGATGGAATGCTCGGAAACCTGGTGGGCACATCTCTATTAGGGGAACCCCCCCTTCAGTGCCCAACCATGTTTCCATAATGCCCATAACGTCCGTGGTCCCTTCCTGAATTAGATCTGAAATCAGGGGGGCTTTATTAACCATGGATCTTGCATTACATAACATCAGCCGAAGGTCCAAGTCCCGGGTACTCTGGCCACTCGGGGAATGGGAAAATTCTGGGGGGCCAGAGCAGGTGATTGCTCTTAAATAGTGAGGGCGTGCCCCCAAAACCTGATGTGCCCCCCCCTTCTGCCATATCTGCCTCTCCCACATACCGTATTGATAACAGAACCCTCATAAACTGGAACAAGACCCTCCCCCGCCACCCTCAGACCTATTAAATTACCACCGTGAATACTTGCTGGACTCGTCTCCCCCCCGATGGGTTTCCACCCTCCCCTTAAAATTCCCATTAAAACTCCCCTTAAAAAAATGATTAAAATAGTTAATTAAAAATCCCCTAAGTCTCCTATTTTTGGCATGCCACCTCTCGGGGTTTAAAAAACCCGTCCTCAAGATGGGCCCTCAATAATGTGGGGGGCCAAACCCGCGAGAGAGGGGAATCTCGCAGGACAAGAAGGTCAGCCGCTGTGAATGTCCGCATAGTAAGAGTCTGGCAAGCAGGCCCATCCTGGACCAGTCAAGATGGTAACTGACAACACCAGCAATTCCGGGTGAGCAACAGTTGAGGAATAGTTCTTAGGCGGTAGATGGATAAAACCGCCATGATTCAGTCAGTTCACCAACCCCTCATATACAGTCCCGAGGGGTGGTCTGAAGAGGAAGGGGGAGGCCGTCAAACCGCCAGGCCACACGGGCACCCACTGGGCCAAGCCACTCAACCACCAAGCCATATCTCTCCCAAAGTCCGGGGGGGAAGCGAAGATCTTAAAAAGGTCCCCCTACAGGCGGCCCATAAATGTCCTCTAGATGGTAAAGATGATAAAGAGGGGGGTGTCCACTAGGCCCATGGACGGCCTTCAAGGTGACACAAAGAAGGCATCCATCAGGCCTGTTTGCAACCAGTAAGCCAGGCCGCCCAACCAGCTAGGCTGCTTGGCCGCTGGAATAGGCCACTGGAATAGGCCACTCACCCACCGGGCCTGCTGGGCCATGCTACCGGCTCCGACCACCAAGCCAGTTCGCGGGGCCCAGCCGCCAACTGTCAGGCCAGGCCATCGCCAGGCCATCGCCAGACCGGTCAAGCCAGGCTGCCGCTGCCGCCGCTGCCGATGATACTGCCGCTGGGGGGGAGAGAGCTCCGGGGCTCCTCCCGAAGCAATGCCAAGCCAGGCCGCCGCCGCCGCTTCTGAAAGCCCGGCCGCCGCCGCCGCTGGAAAAGGCCAGGCCAGGCCAGGCCGCCATCACCGCCGACAATACCGCAGCCGGGGGGAGAGAGCTCCAAGGCTCCTCACGAAGCTACATGAAGCCCAGCCGCTGCCACCACCACCAAAGAATCCAAAGAAGCCCGGCCTCAGCAGCCGCTGCCACTGAAAAAGGCCGGGCCATCGCCGCCGCCGCCAACAATATCGCCGCCGGGGGGAGAGCGCTCCGGGGGTCCTCCTGAAGCAACCCGGAGCCACCCAGCCTCAATCCGCCCAGCCTCTGACTGCCAGCACTGCCCTTTACCCGGGTGGGGGGTCCAAGCTCTCAAAAAGACCCTCCCAGCCCGGTCGGGTCCAAAAAAGGCCCGTCGCCGCATCTCCCGTTCAGTGGCGCGGCGCCATCTTGGACATGCGCAGATAGAGGGATAATATAAGATCTAATGTTAATTAACATTACAAAATATTGCAATCTTGGTCTCTAACCTTCAGAATATTCTAAATAGGAGTAGATTTATTGTTTTCTCACTGGAAAAGTAATCAGGGTTTAAGAGTTTCAATACCCTATATTATAAATATTTCAAGAAATGGTTTGGGATATTAAATTTTGTCTGGAATGCTGCAAGATAACGGTCTTATGTGATCTATCATTATCAAAAAATTGGTTTATAGAATAGAATTCTTTAGAATAGAATTCTTTTTTGGCCAAGTGTGATTGGACACAAAAGGAATTTGTCTTAGGTGTACATGCTCTCAGTGTACATAAGGAGAATAAAATACATTCATCAAGAGTAAAGAGATACAACACTTAGTAATAGTCAAGGTTACTAATAAGATATCAAATCATACTAGGAAACAAATAAAAACAATATAATTGAAAGATACAAGCAGCATGGTTATAGTAATAAATGGGAAGAGATGGATACTAGTAAGGAAGAGAATAATAATAGTAATACAGTCTTAGTAAATTATTTGACAGTGTTGTGGGAATTAGTTGTTAAGAGTGATGGCATTTGGGGAAAAACTGTCCTTGTGTCTAATTGTTTTAGTATGCAATGCCCTATAGTGTCTTTTTGGGGGTACAAGTTGAAACAATTTATATCCAGAATGTGAGGGGTCTGTAGATATTTTATTATAATATTATGTATTAATTTAAAGAAAAGATCCTCTTACCATTACATTTTGTGTGTTAAGTGAAAAAAGTTAACATTTCCTAAATATCATTAATCCAATAGCAATCATTTAGAGGTCAACTCCAAAATAGGAATGAGGTAGAATAGTCAACTATCAGTAGGATAGACTATTGGAAAGTGTTTCATGTTCTTTTTAATTTCAAGGAATCTGAAATATCTGGAATATTGCTAACATTGATGAAGCATTAATTAGTATTAATAAACTGTCAAGGAAAATTAACTATCAAGGAAAAAAACAGAGGGCTTGAAATAAATAATCATTAAAATGTTGCTGTGGTGTGTATTAGACAAATTCCACACAAGATTTGTAGAACAATCTTCATTTTCCCATCTGTGCTAACCCTCAGCTCTTTTTTCTTGCCAAGAGAAAAGGCATTCCATGGGGATCAAAAGAGGAAGCTTTGGGTCCTCACTTTTTCTTCTCTGAAGCAATTATCCTATCTTGTGTTTTGGTTCTGTGGGGAAAGTGGCGATTGGCAGAATCCATCATGTAATTTTCCAATCAGAAAAAGCACTTGGGGACTGAAGAGGATTTTCCTTAGCAAAGCAATTCTCCATAAACAAAAAGAGAAGCATTGGTTCCATGCCTTTGTGTGTGTGTGTGTTTGTGTAGTCAAAAGTAATTAGTGCAGATTGTGATGGGGAAAATCTGTGAAGCAGCCACTCTTGCAAACATTTCAAATGGAGATCTGCAAAGCTGGTTCTGCCCAATCTTTAGAAAAAAAATTAAAAAATCAATTTATCTAATGCAAAGGTTAACTCAATAATGTTAAAATCATTATGTTTGAATGGAAATTATTGTTTTACATTTTCATTTTAATGTATTTTTTTAAAAAAATATTTTTCTTTCACTCTATTTACAGACAACCTGTAAGCATATTTAACTGAGCATCCCCTGTATTTTCAACATGGAGATGTAGGAAGAGCAGATTTGATCACTTAGAGTTTTCTTTATACAATGTTTCAAGAAGTGTCACATTACTTCTTTTTTTAAAATAATTTTTATTAAACATTTTTCAAACAACAAAAAAGAATCTGTAAACAATAGTTTCTTTCCAACAATTTTGTATTAGTTAAACATTTCTTATTTGTCCATTTTTTCTCCCTTATTTCAATGTATCTTTTATATATTCAAGTCTAATAATTTATTTACATATATACATATACATAACAGTGTACCCAATTTCAATTCTACAAACTATATTTTTTCTGTTTCCTCTTATTTGTTGTTACATTTCTACTATATCTTCCTTATTTGATTTTTCCTTGTCTTTTATCTCTCTCCTCTAGCCATTCATACCATTTCTCCCACACTATATAATATTCTGTTTCCTCTTTCTCTTATATCTCCTTTGTAAATTTATCCATTTCTGCACATTCCAAGACTTTTCTAATCAAATTATCTTCGGTCGGTATGTTATTGTTTTTCCAATTCTGTGTGTATATTATTCTTGCTGCTGTGATAATATGGCTGATTAAATATTGTATTTTTTTTCATAAGATCCTGGGAGTATTCCTAATAAAAATGCTTCCGTTACTTCTATATGATTTAATTTCTGACTATACTTCACGCAGTTTATGTATCACAATAAGGAAAGAAAAATAAATAACATGAACTCTAAAATGGGTTCATGTAAATTAGTCTGTAGATGTCAACATTCATAATGATAGATAATTGGAGAATCATGTCTGTGAAATTTGATTTGGAGAAATATAAGAAGATGGGCAAGAGATGAAAAACACTTGTTGAACCACAAGTATTAATTAGTTATACCTTTTGCGCAGCAGATATCCTGAAAAGTATGAGTCAGGCATCTGATAATAAAAGGCATTATTATGAGTAAGTATTTAATACGGAATTTTCTCCGTAACATTTGCTTCTGCTCTCAAGTTATAACATGAAAGGGTGTATGCAAATTCTGGAGATCTGAAGACACAGGGGAAAAAGAGTATTATCACCATCAGGACTTTAGTTCTATGCAATCTCCTTTAAAGCTTACAGAACGGGGCTTATTGTCCATTAGTTGAGTTGTCTTTCTAATCACAATGCATTTTTCTTCATTTCCCACAGGTCCCTGAAATTTTTGTGCAGCCACTCCTCAACTACACAGCAAGTAGTCATAAAGAAAAGTAGAAACCTTTGCCAGGGTCTGCTTAAAAAGCAAAAAGATAACCATATTTTATTTAATGCACCGAGCATCTTATGTTGAAGGTTCTGAATGTCACCAGAGAAAATTGCTATATTTCCTATTGCCTCTTTCTGTTACTTGCAAAGCTCTCGAAAAGGAAGGTGAAAGAATTCTCTGCTTTTAGTCAGTATATAATAACTAAAACTTTCAAAGGCTTTTGAGAATTATCCTAAACGTATAAAGCGCTACAATAAATTTTATTTGCTTATGCAGATCATGCTTTTCCTGGTTTGTGTCCTGGTTTTGTGCAAAATAGAGATGAAATCCAAAAAGCCAGGAATCAGGCAGTTCAAAGGAGTATAAAGATTTATTGCAAGCTGAAGCTCTCTACAAAAATCTGAGCTATTAATGGTCAATGGAAATTAGTGAAAGATAAGAAAGGCATTCAAGGTGAGCTGGACATAGGTCTCTTGTGGGTGTGCACTCACTGTGCAGGGACTCATGACTGATGACACATTTGACCCCTCCCTTAGGCTCCTAGATCCGGCCATGAATTAGACTAAAGTTTTCACCACAGCAATTTGTTTTAAATCAGAATTAATATGGAATCATGCCTTACAAGAATTCATTTGCTTGAATTGTGCTTGCTAGTTTTTAACTGTACTTGACTCCTATCCTATCAATTGTGTTCTTTTTGTTTTGTTGCCTTTTCAATATAGACCTACATTCATTCATTCTTCAGTTAGATAATATTTTCCCTTAATTTCTTTAAAAAGTGCTATCATTTTTAGAGATTTCTATATATCATCCATCTATCTATCATTCATCTGTCTATCATTCATCTATCATCTATCCATGCACCAAGCAGCTGATTCCAAGATTTCAAATCTTGAATTATTTCCTGCCACCTTTTTGAATCAACATTTTTTTCTTTGTTCCTTTTATCACCTGGAAGTTGCCATCTGTCCTTTCCTTACTGTAGCTTTTTCCTGATATAAGAATCTAAGAATCACGTTTCATCCTTGTGTCTATCACATCCGCAAACCATTTTATATGCTGTGGTTGTTCTTTAAACTTTTCATCTCTCTTCTCATTAACTCCATTCAATCCCAACTTTCTCGACCTTTTTTCTTCTCTATCAATTCACCTTTCCTGTCTATATTTGTTTTGCAATTTAATTCTTACTCATTCTTTACACATTAACAAACCACTTCAATGCACCCATACTACTTGGGCTATTCCTCATAAAATCTATCTAGCATTTGCTGCCAAGCATTCTGCTACAACAAAGCACTTCGTATGTACAAAAGTATGGAGGTATTTAAACTCTAACCCCCACACCTCTAATATCTCCAAACCATTTGCTTATACAGGTGACTCTTGATAGAGGAAATTTCATTTACAATTCCAAAACATAAAAGTACTAGAAAAAATAGAGAGTATCCTGTGATACATGAGTAAACATTTTCATGTATCTATTGGCAGAGACAGGAGTTATTTTAGAAATGTGTAAATTAGCAGACTGGTTTGTTGGTGTTCATAAAAATAGATAAAGTTAGGACATCTGAACATAGTATTTACTCTGACTTCTAACTTGGCTAAGATGGATCTTTTTTTTTATTAGAAAAGTTTTACAAAAAAAATTTTTTCCCATACATCCCCCCCATCCCTCCCCCTAACCCTCTTCCCTCCCCTCCTCCTTCCCCACTCCTCCTCCCCAGACTTCCCAGAGCAAATACAGGGTATAATGTCAACAATCACAAACTAAAATATACTAATCATCCAAAAACTCCCACCCCTCTCTAAGCCCTTAACTCCCCTTTTCTATAAAAACGAAGAAAGGGTTATAGCAGTACAATTTACAATCTTTCCATTCATAAACTATTTAACTTTTTAGTCTTTCAGTCCAATTTTTAAATATCAGTCTATCGTCTCCATTCGTATATATATCTTGCATAAACTGTCCTTCAAATATGATATTTCCACGTTGCCATCTAAGTTCATAAATTTTACTGTCCATTCTTCAACGATAAACGGTATTCCAACTTCTGATATTATACCATCAAGAGTTATTCTTCAATATAATCCATATTTGCTTTCTAAAATGTATTTGACTATCCAAAGTCAATTACGAAATATATCTTATAGTCCATATTTGTATATCCATCAAATAAACATCATCCTTTTAATTTATTTAAATCTAACATTTAACTCCAGTTCATTACCATATTCCCAACATTGTATTCTAAACATTTTCTAAACAATCTCGACATATATAATTCCAACATTTAAATTAATAAGCATTTTCTAAATCCTTAACCAATTGCTTTTCTTAACAATAAAATTCCAAATATATCTCTCACTCTTAGTTAATCAAATAACATTACTAAATTTACAACTCCAACTTATGTCCAAAATAAATCAATTATTAACAATTAAACTATATATAAACAAATAACATCATTACAATCACATCTCCAGCTTAAATTATTATTTTAAGTTTCTTCTTTTATTATATTCAAAGAAAAAAAGTTTTTATCCTTTCCCATAGACAAAAACATCCTTTAATTTAGAAGCTACACAAATCTCTCCTTGTTCTTTTAATCCCTTATCTTGTATTTGTATTACATCCTTATCCCATTTTTTTGCCATCTCAACACCAATCAACTTAGCTTCTAGCAACAAAGGATTTCCAGCCTTTAATACATTAATATAAAAGTCTCTTGCTTTAAGAGCTGTGCTAAGGCAATACTTTCTCCCTTCGTAATTCACTGTTAAACCAGCTGGAACATCCTATCTAAATTGTATCTGATATTTCTTAAGTTCATCCACTAAAAAGGCAAACTCTTCTCCCTTTCTTAACATTTTAGGAGGAATTTCCTTCATCATTATTATATCTTGTCCTAGTATTTGAAATTTATTTTTATAAAATGCTTGTAAGATTCCATATCTAATCTTCTTAGTTGTAAAATAAATCACCACATCTCTTGGTAATTGCCTCTGTCTAGCCAACCAGGAGTTAACGGGATAAGTTTTTTCAATATTAACTTCAAAATCTTCTGGATTCTCTCCAGTTATCTGTGCAAAAGCCTGTGTAAAAATCCTTTTTAGATTCTCCTGCTTACATTCCTTCAGTCCTCTCACCCTTATGGCATACTCCATTAACCTATGTTGCAGTGTAATCATTTCTTCATCTGCCCTATCCACCTTAACCTGTAATCCCTCTATTTTGTTTTCTAAATTCAAATTAACTTGATTCATTTGGACCTTCTCTATTTTCCTTTCCAAATCCAAATTAACTTTATTAAGTTCTTCCATTCTTTCATTCATCTTTCAATAGAATAGAATAGAATAGAATTTTTTTATTGGCCAAGTGTGATTGGACACACAAGGAATTTATCTTGGTGCATATGCTCTCAGTGTACATAAAAGAAAAGATACGTTCATCAAGGTACAACATTTACAACACAATTGATGATCATATATAAATATAAATCATAAGGATTGCCAGCAACAAGTTATAGTCATACAGTCATAAGTGGAAAGAGATTGGCGATGGAACTATGAAACGATTAATAGTAGTGCAGATTCAGTAAATAGTCTGACAGTGTTGAGGGAATTATTTGTTTAGCAGAGTGATGGCCTTCGGGAAAAAACTGTTCTTGTGTCTAGTTGTTCTGGTGTGCAGTGCTCTATAGCGTCGTTTTGAGGGTAGGAGTTGAAACAGTTTATGTCCAGGATGCGAGGGATCTGCAAATATTTTCACGGCCCTCTTCTTGATTCGTGCAGTATACAGGTCCTCAATGGAAGGCAAGTTGGTAGCAATTATTTTTTCTGCAGTTCTAATTATCCTCTGAAGTCTGTGTTTTTCTTGTTGGGTTGCAGAACCGAACCAGACAGTTATAGAGGTGCAAATGACAGACTCAATAATTCCTCTGTAGAATTGGATCAGCAGCTCCTTGGGCAGTTTGAGCTTACTGAATTGGCACAGAAAGAACATTCTTTGTTGTCCTTTTTTAATGATGTTTTTGATGTTAGCTGTCCATTTGAGATCTTGTGATATGATAGAACCCAGAAATTTGAAGGTTTCTACTGTTGATACTGTGTTGTCAAGTATTGTGAGAGGTGGAAGTATGGAAGGGTTTTTCCTAAAGTCTACCACCATTTCTACGGTTTTGAGTGTGTTCAGTTCCAGATTGTTTTGGTTGCACCACAAGGCTAGTCGTTTGACCTCTCGTCTATATGCGGATTCGTCATTGTCTCGAATGAGACCAATCACTATTGTGTCATCTGCAAACTTCAGTAGCTTAACTGATGGATCATTGGAGATGCAGTCATTGGTATACAGAGAGAAGAGAAGTGGGGAGAGCACACAGCCTTGGGGGGCCCCTGTGCTAATTGTACAGGTATTTGATGTGATCTTGCTTAGCTTCACCTGCTGCTTCCTGTTTGTTAGGAAGCTTGTGATCGACTTACAAGCCTGTTCCGGTACCTGTAGCTGGTTTAGCTTAGTTAGGAGAATGTCTGGAATGATGGTATTGAATGCTGAACTAAAGTCTACAAAAAGGACCCTTGCATAGGTCTTTGGAGACTCAAGATGTTGTAGGATATAGTGCAGAGCTATATTAACAGCATCATCTGTTGATCTATTTGCTCGGTATGCAAATTGCAAGGGGTCTAACAGCGGATCCGTGATGGTTTTCAGGTAGGAAAGCACTAGCCTTTCAAAGGTTTTCATGACTATAGATGTTAAAGCAACTGGTCTGTAGTCATTCAGTTCCTTGATGGTGGGCTTCTTCGGCACTGGGATGATGGTAGAGCGTTTGAAGCAAGAAGGAACATAACACATCTCTAGTGATTTATTGAAAATATCTTAATAGTATAATCTGCTAAATATTTAAATGCATCCACTACACTTTCCAAATCCTTGTTCTGAGTTTCCACCATATCTTTAAAATCCAGTATTTCTTTTTCAATTTCATTAAATTTTTGATCTATTACAGAAATTTGAGCCTCCCAAAGTTCCTTTAAAAAAGCCCTTAAATATTCCCTAAGGTCTTCTTTTAATTTCTGTATTTGGACTAGAGAGCTCTCACAGTCCTTAATAACATTTGGCTTTGTTTGCTCAAAAGCCATTTCCTGTTAAGCTATAATATGCCAAATGGCAAAGATAAAAAAGAAAATGAAAAAATTCAGTAAATCTTCTCCTCTTGAACACTATAATAATAATAATAATAATTCAGTTCCTGTTCATTCCATTTACTTAATTTCTTCTTATCTTCGTGTAGCTTCAACACCGACTGCTTTAACAAGCACTTCCTTAACTTTCACTTTCAAAGAACAAAACACCATTTCCTTTCTTCATCTCCAATCTTTACAACAAAGTATTCTCTGGTTAGGGAGTTAGAATTTTCTTATAAATAACTGCCAGCACTTCTGTTTTAGCTCCGTCTGCATTAAAAATCCATTCACAGGTCCATATCGATTGCAGAAGTGGACATAGCATTTTGTTCTGCCATTAAGGCAGGAGCATTCTGGATCAGGAGCCTTTCCAAGCTTGAGAAGGAGCACTCACCCTCAAGCCTCCAGAAACTTTCCTGGGGCTTTCCGGGGGGGGGCTCTACTTCATCCTGAATGCTCACCTTTCCCTTTTTACCGGAGGGAAAGGTTTCCGAGCCGTCAGACAGCTGATTTGCGGCTCTACGTGGTCACTGAGCTAGCGGTCTAAAAAAGACCGCCATCAATGCAGCAGAGCCACCGGAAGTCTCTGACCAAGATGGATCTTTTTTGATCCACACAATTTCTTAGAACAGCTATGTTTTTTCTTGTTTGGATTGGCTTGCTTAATTGGTAATAGATGGAGTTGTCCTAATCATGCCACATGATTCATACATATTCAGCTTTTTTCACAGTCTCAAGGGTCTTTTTTGACTTTATTGTGTTGGAGAGACTGACTGAGTCAAATGGGAAATTAACCTGCAATCCCTACATGGGCACAAGAGAATGACATTTGATTCCTACCCCCTTGAATATCTTTGAACCATATCTAGTCTCACCTAGAGAAGTATGCAGTGGAGTACCCCAAGGCTCTGTTTTAGGCCCAGTACTCTTCAACATCTTCATCAATGACTTGGACATGGGGATAGATGGGGAACTCATCAAATTTGCAGATGACACCAAGCTGGCAGGAATAGCCAACACTCCAGAAGATAGGCTCAAGTTACAGAAGGATCTTAACAGACTTGAACATTGGGCGCTATCTAACAAAATGAAATTCAACAGTGAAAAAAGTAAGGTTCTATGTTTAGGCAAAAAAAAAGAAAAATGCACAGGTACCATATATGTGGTACCTTTTATTTATTTATTTATTTGCTCAATAGTACTAACTGTGAGAGGGATCTTGGAGTTCTAGTGAACAACCATTTAGATATGAGCCAGCAGTGTGCAGCAGCTACTAAAAAAGCCAACACAGTTCTGGACTGCATAAACAGAGGGATAGAATGAAGTTCATGTGAAGTGTTAATACCACTTTATAATGCCTTGGTAAGGCCACACTTGGAATATTGCATTCAGTTTTGGTCGCCGTGATGTAAAAAAGATGCTGAGAATCTAGAAAGAGTGCAAAGAGCAACGAAGATGATTAGCGGACTGGAGGCTAAAACATATGAAGAACGGTTGCAGGAACTGGGAATGTATAGTTTAATAAAAAGAAGGACTAGGGGAGACATGATAGCAGTGTTCCAATATCTCAGGGGTTGCCACAAAGAAGAGGGAGTCGGGCTGTTCTCCAAAGCACCTGAGGGTAGAACAAGAAGCAATGGGTGGAAACTGATCAAGGAAAGAAGCAACTTAGAACTAAGGAGAAATTTCCTGATGGTTAGAACAATTAATAAGTGGAACGACTTGCCTGCAGAAGTTGTGAATGCCCCAACACTGGAAATTTTTAAGAAGATGTCAGATAACCATCTGTCTGAGATGGTGTAGGGTTTCCTGCCTGGGCAGGGGGTTGGACTAGAAGGCCTCCAAGGTCCCTTACAACTCTGTTGTTGTTGTTGCTGTTGTTGTTTTGTTGTTGTTGTTGTTGTTGTTGTTGTTGTTGTTATTGTTATTGTTGTTGTTGTTGTTGTTGTTATTATTATTATTATTATTATTATTATTATTATTATTATTATTATTAGCTACAAACTGTCAGTCCAAGAAGATTGCTGTGATTTGACTTGAGCAATAAAACAGTTAATTTAACTTTTCACATGTAGACCTGCTTGTGCACACCTGACATGTTGTTGGGTGTAGTGTTGCTCTGGACCCACTCCAATAACTGCTTGTTACTTTTAGTTGGGATAATTTTTCCTCTGAATTGCTGACATAAATGCTAACAATGGCAGGAAAAAGAAAGTGTTTATGAGAAGAAAAACTGCTAGTTTAAGAAAAGGATAGCTACAGTTTTACCAGTACTAATAAATGCATGTATCCTTGAAGATAAGCACTCATCAGTCTCTATTAGCTCTAGAATTTGCTGAATGAGTTGGGATTTAAATTCCATTATTTAATATTTATTAAATATTTTATTTGTTAAAATGTTGTATTCACTTGTAACTGCTTTTGGGTCTTCTGGCCATTAGTAAAATTGATTTGATTGAAGAGAATAACCATAGGCTCAGGAATAACTTTCCAGTTTTTCTATAGTCAGGTCTAATTATCATTATTTCATTTTTCATGCTAAAATGGATTTCCAATGTAATGTATGGTTTTATTTATCTATACATTAAAGAATAAGAATAGGTTATACTTTCTTATCCCAGCTCAAAATTTTAAGTATTCTGTTTTCCAATAAATTCTTTTTATTGAATTGACTATCCATCATGATTTCATAACTGTGTGAAATGTTCAAAATCCATGCTTATATACTGTGTTACATCCTTTTCTCTACGTGTACAAAAATTGAATAAACTCTCTCACACCCACATTTCTCAATGACTCATTGAAAAACAAATATTTTGTATGCATATTGTCTACCAATGCCAACTCAAAGTCATTGTGCCCTTTCCAAATTTTGCTCAGTGTCATTGTTATACCTTTTCATGAGAATTCTGCCAAATGCCTTCCCAGGCATGCTTAACAAATAATTCCCCTTGTAATTTTCGTACTTCCCCTTGCAACCTTTCCTTTTCTATATGACATTCTTCTGCCAGGCACAAATAGTTTCTATACATTTGTTTAAAAAGCCATACAGTTACTGCATAAACAAACTAGAGAGGAGGAGGAGGGGGAAGAGAAGGAGGAAACAGTGATTTTCTTACTTTGTCTAGTAATAAATGACCTTTCATAACTCCTGGTAAGGAATTGCTGAAATTGAAAGCCGATTGCTTACTTTGTATACAGGTAGTACTTAGAAGTGAATATATGTAGTATAAGGTTGAACCATGGAGTCCTTGGTGCATTCTGAGCTTGGTTATTTGCTTGCGGATATTTTATTAGCTGACTAGGTAATGTCTTCATTGTTAAAAGGAAGTGGGGTTTGTTCTCTATGTACACACAGTACCTTGCCCTGTCATTATAGGTGGGGGTGTGGTTTTCTCCTTGATAGTTCCTAGATTAGGCTGTTGTTTATAGCTTGTTTGTTTTCAGCTGGTAGTTCCTTAATTGGGGTATAAACTCAATTTGTGACATATTCCATAATGCATTGCTTTGGATGCTACTTACCAGTGCAAACATAGGAAGCAAAAAACCATTCACATGTTGTCTATTTACATCTAATTTTAACAGCCAAACCTGCTAATTTATTCTAAACTGCTGAGAAATAAAATTCAGCAATGTAAAGCAGCAACACACAGCTAACATAGTTCCTGACAGGTGTTCACAAGAAGAGGCAAGTGGTTAAAGATATGATGTAATAACGAAAAAAATGACTTAATCCTTGCATCAAATGTCAAAATATAAACATGATTCAGGGAAGAGATTATAATCTCTTCATGGCAAAAGGCCATTTTCAACACCCTAATGAATTATCTAATTATACTATAGATTCTAGATACAGTGCACAATGAAATATATGTTATTCAGAAAAGATACTTCTGAGAAGCATTTTGTCAGAAACAAGAAACCAGGACCCAGGATCTAGTTCAAAAGTACTACAAATTTACTTCATGCCAACTATACACAAGAATCTTATCTACTAATGGTCAAGGCAAATTGATGCTAGATAAGAGTCAATGGAATTCAAGATGGGCTAAACTTAGACCTATTGTGGTAACAGAGTGACTCCAAACCAATGACACATTTGATTGCACTCTTGGGCTCAGCCTGATCATCTCCTACACTCTTAATTATGTTTACAGAGAGCAATGCTAAAATCAGAATAAAATCATGAAAGCTAACTAATACTTAACTAAAATTTATGTTTCATAAAACTGAGTAAATATCCTCCACAATGGCGTGAAAAAAAAACATTGCCTTTTTATTCTATTCAAAGATTATGGCTCAAAATCTCAAAAACATTCTACAAACTTGAACATTAATGGACTCATAAACCGACACAAGCACAAAATTTGTTTTAAAATTTATTTAAATGTATTTATTTCTTGTTTGTTTAAAGTCTAAACCTCTTCTCCTCCCATTGCTCCTCTCATTTAAACACTTGAAAGTTCACTGCAACCCTTCAGCCTTATGCTCTTTGCTCACAAATTTAAATGCTTTGACAATTGAATAAAAGAATGCTAAATTATGACATAAATTTGCCTGGTAATTTACAAAAATAATAATATCTTCAAGTGGCATTTGAAAATTTCATACAGGGGAGGCACTCAAGAGGATTGAGTCAAGGGCAGGCCAGACAAGAAACAATGGATGGAAACTAACCAAAGAGAGAAGCAGCCTAGAACTGAGAAAGTTCCTAACAGTGAGAGCAATCAATCAATGGAATAGCTTGCCTTCAGAAGTTGTGAGTATTCCATCCCTGGAGGCTTTCAAAAAGAGATTGGACAGTCATTGTCTGACATGCTACAAGATCTCCTGCTCAGGCAGGGGGGTTGAAATAGAAGACCTCCTATGTCCCTTCCAACTCTAATATTCTATGACTTCTATGTAATTTGAGTAAATGTCTCGGACAAAACCCTCCCTAGTTCTCAGAAAGATAAAAGGATGAAGTGGGGGGGGGGAGTGCATTCAGAATCATTGCAAGATTCCGCGATTTTACATTTACCATGAAATAAGTACTGAACTACATGACATTGGATTCGTAGACTGATCTATTCTGAAGGCTGACACCTGCTGATTTGAATGTTTCCAACTGTGTCAGCTTCAGATGCTAGGCTTCCTTTGAGGAATGATTTCAATTGGTGCATCCAGAGCAGTTTCCTCATCTCAGACAATGATGAAGTGGCTATCATGAGGTCCGACCTTTTGCTAGGCAGAGTGTGACAGGGGTCAACACTCTTTCCATTCCTCTTTACCATCTAGATGAAATATTTGGATAAGATCATCCATTGGCACAGGGTTAAGAATACTGACGATACTCAGTGGTACATCTTGGCGCACAACTGGCCAAATAAACTTACTGAGTGTGCTTTCCCAATCACTGGAGGCTGTATTCAGCTCAACCCTGACCAGTCCTAGTTGCTGTGGGTTGTAAGACTCCTTGGATTTTATGACTTTCCATTGTTAACCCTGAATAAGCTTACATCCCCTACTCAGAGTTGATGCACAATGTGAGGGTTCTCTTGGACTCATGGCTCCTGAGTAAAAATCAAGTCAAAAGCCAGTGGGAATCATGGCCATGAGAGTTTTTACAGAAATGTATTTTGTTTGCCAATTGCTTACATTCTCTGAATGGAGAAGGATGACTCAGGGCCAGGTCACCTCACTATTGGACTATTGCTACGCATTCTACACAGGACCGCCCTTGGACAGCATTCTGGAACCTTGGTGCAGAATGCAGCAACACATTTAGATGCACTATGATATGCCCCTATAACACCACTCCTGCATAAGCTGCCCTGGCTCCAGTAGGTTCTGAGTTGTAATCCAAGTTCTATTTATCACCTTTAAAACCCCACATAGTATGGGACCAGGTTCAGGTTAGACTTCACCACCAATCATATTTAGATAGATGAGAAGCAGGGGTGAAATGCTCTTGGTTCGGACCAGATCACCCGATCCGATAACAATGGCGGCAGGTGGTTTGGAGAACTGGTAGCAAAAATCCCTGCCTCCCCCAGCTGAGCCGCGCGATCATCAGAGGGTTTTTTTTACTTTTAAAAGCATTTTTTCTTCAGTTGAAAAAATCCTTTTAAAAGTTAAAAAAAAAAACCTCTGAAGATCACGCTGCTCAGCTGTGATCCTTAGAACCTTTTAAAGGCATTTTTTCTACAACCTCTTCGGCTGAAGAGGTTGTAAAAAATGCTTTTAAAAGGTTCTGGTGATCAGGAAACTCAGCTGGGATTGTCAGAACCCTTTAAAAGCTTTTAAAAGGCTCCTCTGGCGATCCCAGCTAACTTGCTTGATCATCAAAGGCTTTTGAAAGCATTTTTTACAACCTCTTCCGCCGAAGAGGTTTTAGAAAAAATGCTTTTAAAAGTAAAAAAAAAAGTTGGCCACGCCCACACAGTAACATTACCCCCACCCCACCACCAAACCACGCCCACAGAACCAATAATAATAAATTTTACATTTCATCCCTGATGAGACGCCATTTAAACTGGATAAATAAATAATTCTCCATCCATACAATGTAGTTGTTACAACCCTGTCCTTATATGTACACTATTTCCTTTAGCTGATAAGTGGTTCATTATAGAAATGCTGCTATAAGGTGCTTATAGTCATGTCAATATGAAAGTATTTTTGTTTGTGCAAGCCAAGAGGTGGGACAGAAGGTTATTGGTGCTCTGAATTAAGTGAATGTGGAGATCTCTCTCCTGAAGGCTGCAAAGCAATTTCAAACAAGACATATTATTCACAATGTATAATTTCAGCCTTAATATGATTATCTTGCATTCAGGCAACTTTGGCAAGTTATGATCCAGAAGGTTGCTATGGTAATAACTATCTGTTGAAGTTACGAATCAAAATGTCCATATATTATAACACTGCACGTAGCAAGCTTTAATTGGGCATCTTTTATTTATACTGTGTACTGTGCTTTAATAAAACTGAAGTTTAACAGAATTCCATTTAAATTTCTGTGCCAAGTTTTGAAGAATGAGTAACTAATGAAGTTGATAAAGACACTATAATAAATTGCAAACTTTATATATGTTTAACTGGGTTCATATATTTTATTTTGTATACTTATTAAGAATGTTCTATATTCCAATTTGAGCATTTTGCCTAGAGGCATTATGCTGCTCTGATATTAATATAGTGATAACTAGATCAGTCAAATCAGAATGTGCAGGACAGTCTATATCCAGTATGTCTTGAATATGTTTAGTCTTAGATTCATAATTAGTAACATACTTTTTGTATATATAAAAGAATTTTTTTTTCAAGCAAATCATTTTTTCTAATATAAACAATTTTAGGCTGACCTCTCCTTAGACTAGACAGATTTTTATATAATATATAGTTCAGTTCCACTAGGCTACAATAGTTATCCTTGCAATAACTAACTTAAGAGTTTTGCTATAAAAGATAGTAAGATAGCAGTAGTAACAGATATAGTAGTGCCAAGTGATAGTAACATCAGAAAGAAAGAGTATGGGAAGCTGAAGTATCAGGGTCTGAAGTAGGAAGTAGAAGCAATGCTTAAAGTAAAGTAAAAATGATCCCAGTGGTGGTAGGAGCACTCAGGGCTGTGACTCTTAAACTGGAAAAGTAACTCCGAGAGATCCCAGGAACAACATCAGAGCTCTCTGTCCAGAAAAGTACAGTGTTAGGAACAGCTAGGACCATGATGGGGAACCTATGGCACAGATGCCACAGCTGGCATGCAGAGACCCAAAATGAGACAGGAGGGGTCGCATGTGCATGCCTGGGGGGTCATGTGCGCATGCACGGGGGCAGGGGCTTGTGCAGGGCTTGTGTGTGCATGCACAGGGAGGCAGAGCGCACAGGGGGGAATGCATTGCATAATGGGTATTGGCACGCGCGCATGCTGTTGCTTGTGCACACGTGACGACAAAAAGGTTAGCCATCGCTGAGTTAGGATGTAATATGCAGAAGCCTCAAACTCACAGGCCTCTGATAGAGGACCCCAGATTGAGTAAAAGTCATACCACCTATAGGATGAGAATATATATATATATATATATATATATATGTAGGTCTTTGGTTATTCGGGTTTTCTCCCGCGTAAAATTGGAAGTGTCTTGGCGACGTTTCGACGAAGTCTCATTCGTCATCTTCAGGCTTCAGCTTCGTGCTTCTGGGAGCAATGTGTGATTGCAGCTGTTTCTTCCTTTTTAACTGCTAGTGGGGGTTTGAACTGATTGGGTGGGAGCTTGGCTGTGCTCTGATTGGATGTGGGTTTTTTTGTGCTCTGATTGGCTGGGGGTGTGTCCTGTTTGGGTGGGGGCTTGGTTGTGCTCAAATTAGTCTGAGTTGCAGGGGGATCTGAGCTGGTGAGCTGCACTGCTGCTGTTTGGCTTCGTGTTCGTGGTCGTGCTACATCTTCGTAGTGGGTGTCAGTCTGCTGCATGTATGGATTGGAGGGGTTTGAAATGGCTAATGTTGCAGCTGCGGTCTGGCTTCTGGTCCTTGGTCGTGCTTCCTGATCAGTGTGGGTTTGGGTCTGCTTTCTGGGTGGATGTGTGGTGGTGACATCCTGTGTGGACCTCGTGAGTGTGGGTCTGGTGTCATTCCTCGTGTTAGGGACACGTTTGTCAATAAGGGCAGGTTTCCAAATGGCTGGTAGGCGGGAGGTATCATCTCGTTTGTTCATGCTGTGTGGGCGTTTTTCTATCTCGATGGCTTCTCTGATTATTCTGTTGTTAAAGTGTTCAGTTTTGGCGATAGTTCTGGTCTTTTAGAGTCAATATCGTGTCCTGTGACTTTAAAGTGTTGGACCAGGAAGAAGTTGGTTCCTCTTTTTTGAATGAGTTCTTGTGTTCTTCAATGCGTGCACTTATTCTTCTGTTGGTTTGTCCAATGTATGTGGTGGGGCAGGCGGTGCATGGGATTTCATATACTCCTTGATTTTCTAACTCAATTTTGTCTTTGGGGTTTCTTAGGATGGTGGATATTTTTGGTTTGTGCAGAATGCTGTCTTGATGTTATGTTTGTGGAGGATCTTGCTGATTCTGTCTGTGGTGCCTTTTATATATGGGAGGAGGGCTGTGCCATTTTCTTGCTCTCTGTCTTGGGTTTTAGTGGGGGTTCTTTTGGATTAGTTTGGTAATCTTATTTCTCTGGAATCCATTGGATGTTAGTACGTTTGTGAGAGTGTGTAGTTCGGTTTTAGGTGTTGTTCGTCAGCTAAGCATTTTGTTCTAGAGATGAGTGTCTTGGCTACGGAGTTGATCTGTGCTGGGTGGTGGTGTGAGAGTGCATGCAGATAGCGGTTTGTGTGTGTTTTCTTCTGGTAGATGGTGTGTCCTAGGGAGCCATTGGGTTTCTTGTAGACTAAGACATCTAGGAAGGAAGTTGGTTGTTAACTTCTGTTTCCATGGTGAACTGTATTTTGGGGTGTAGGCTATTGAGGTGTGTGAGGAAGTTTTCAAGTTTTTCTTTCCGTGTGGCCAGATTATGAAGGTGTCGCTCACGTATCTGAGCCAGAGTTTGGGTTTGTGATCAGATTTTTCTAGTGCTTGGGTTTCAAAGTGTTCCATGTAGAGGTTGGCAATGACAGGTGAGAGGGTGATCCCATGGGTGCGCCTTCTATTTGTTTGTATTTTTGTCCGTTATAGATGAAGTATGTGTTGGATAGGCAGTGGTTGGTCAGATCTAGGATGTGCTTGGGGGTTATATTTGTTTTGGATAGCTGTCAAGGCTTCTTTGATTGGCACTTGGGTGAAGAGGATATGACCTCAGAAAACATATATATATATATATATATATATATATATATATATATATATATATATATATATATATATATATATATATATATTAAATTAAAGAATTTAGAAAATCAAGAGCACTCTTAAAATTACAAATCAGATCAAGCTGCTTAAAGCTATGAATAAAATAAATTTAGCAATATTTAAATTAAATTAAATATTTATTTAATTATCATGATTTAAAGCATAACTAAAATTATATTTTGATTAAATTTCATCCTACTTGGTAGACCTTACCATGAATACAAACTTATTTATATGAATCGAAATGTAAATATTCCTAAAACTGTCAAACTCCTATGAAAGGTACCATGGCACTTTTTATAGAACAGACTTAAGTGAGCAGTTCACCTTCACTTTTGTTAACTACAAAGATCTGTAGCTTTTTTTTTTTTTTTTTTTAGGATGAATGAAAAATCATATTCAGAATAGTGGCTTTATCAGCATCGGGGAAACAATGTATATTATAAATGCCGAGGAGTGTGTGTGTTGAATAATTTAGAGGACTAGCTCAAACTTCTGGCTATCCGTCTATGATGATAAGTTCCACATCCATTTGAAGGCTGCAAATTTAGAATAAGGCATTTTGGAGGTGTTCAGGGATTATGGGATAAAAAGGGTGTTAGGGATGAACCTATTAGCATCAATTGTACTTGTGTCATGGGACAATCCTGTTCCACCATAAGAGGAATGTGCTGGGTTGCTGAGGGCAACTTAGCTACCCTTTGAAGCAATGGTGGAGAAGCTTTAATGTGTTCATTAGGGAAGGAGAAGGTTAGGACGATTTCACATTCTTTATGCTGAAATAATGTCATGCAATCCTACACAGCTCTAGCCAGAATATCATCTGATTCAAGTAAGTGATTATCTGTCTCTGGCTTAAATCTTCAGACAATTCCTTTGATTTCTGGTATTCGTGTACTGAAGGATAAAATGCGAAGATAGGAGGGGCAGGACACATCAGCCTTAACCTTCATATCCATGAAAGGCGTTTGTATCATCCTCTCAGATGTCTGACCTTCTAGCATTGAACAGAAATATCTGAAGGGGACTTGTACTCATTATTGGCTGAAAACAAGTACAGATCTCTGTGGCATTGTCTGTAGCGCTTTAAAAATCTCTTCAATTATGTGAAGAGTAATACTTGGCCACATTTTAATTATCTCTTGAAATCTCACAAGGCATGTTTTTGCACTACAGATATTTGGAGAATAGTACATAAACATAATAAAAATAATTCAGTTCTATTTTTCCTCCAATATGACTTTTATATTCTGTTCTTTGTTTTAGGATAAGGAACATTTACTGTCTTAGCTTGATTAAGACCATTTAAGCTTAAATAGGAACTGATGTTTGTAATTTACATGCCAGTACTGGATTTTATAAACTTCTAAGATGTCAAACATAAACTGGGACCTGTACTCCTCCTACCAATAAAAAATAGTGAAGAAACCTGCAATATTAGAACAACATAGGCTTAAATTAAAACAAAATCTAAGCAATGTTCTATTTAATTCCATTTATTGTTAGAGCATAAAAGCTACTTATATTCTGTTTTAAATTTTTGAAGCAGATGGTGTAGATAACTGAAGAGGTCTGCAAACTTAAAATGATCTGTTCCCTTTCTGATAGATGATAAAACAATGGAAGTACGAGAAACAGTGTTAAGAATACAAAATAAATTACTAAAATGAAGGAACAGTATGATATAAGAGATTCTTGATTCAATATTTGCAGTAAAACTCATGCTGAAAACATTATACATATTAGTCCCACTGTTATCCCTGCAAAATGTGGAGATTAATATGCTTTGTGTATATTTTTGTGGATCAAAAGCAATGCAGTATAGCAATAATACTTCTAGGATTGATGGGATCCTAGAGAAAATGTTCTCTAAGGGATCCCACAATGTATTTCCTTCCTGCTCTTTTTCCATCATTTCTTCTCCATGTTAGCAGCATGTGCAGTTTTCTTACTTCAACATATACAATTTTAATGCAATGCAATGCAAAGTTGCAGTCATTATCCTCAAAAGCAGGGCCTTTGAAACATGTTTTGCTCAGAGAGACGACTTCCGGTATCCAGCGGCAACGGACGTCTGGAAGGTTTCTCCTGCCTCCAGCGCCCGAATCCGGCCGCCGCCGAGGCCCTCAGGGGCCAGGTGTTCCGAAAAGGACACCTGCCGTACGGACGGCTCGCCAGGGGTCTCCCAGCCGATATACAGGACTGTGGGGACCGATGCTGGCGCGTCCTAGGCTTGGCGGGGTTCGGAGGCCACAGGCCGCGGCCATTATTTTGGTCGCCTGGGCGCTGTGCCGATGACACGGGGCATTGGATTTTATAACTGCAGCAGCCTGGTGGTGAACAGGGCACGGAGAAGAATTGAGGAGGAGAAGGGAAGGAATATCGGTGGCGTGGTGGAGTGCTCCGGAGTGCGGGGGTTTTCTCCCTGCGGTTGGAAGGAGCACGAGTTATTCTGGAGAGGAGAACTTAAAATAAGAAGATTACGGTTTTGTGGAGCTCTGGAGAGAAGAGGTGATGGAGAAATTTAGGAGGGAAGGTTTGAGGCCCCCTCCTTCTGGGGAACAGTGGTGGCGTCCAGCTTCCGCCTTCACTATGAGAATTTTGATGACATCACTTCCCTTGACTTCCTGGTTGACTAACTGTACTCTGGACTCGTTGCTCCTGTGAGTGCCCCTGGTGGATCCGGAGGAAATTACAAGGATACTGTGCTTGCCTGAGGATTTTGAATACTTTTTTTCAAATGGCAAAGGTCAGAGACCAACTGCTGGAGAGATGGAGAATTTTGGAAAAGTTATCTAATATGGACAAGAAATTGGATGATTTGCAAAGAGGCCAAACGGAAATAAGAGCAGAAATTGTGACTATCCAAAAGGATTTAAAGGATACTCAACAAGTTTCAGCAGAAAACAAGCAGAAAGTGGAAGGTCTGGAGGGTGAGATGCGGGCAGTGCAGAAAGAGAGGAGGCGACAGGCAATGCTGTGCTTGGACTACAGATGGATAAAATGTCTTTTTTCCTTAGGTTTCAAAATTTGGAAGAAGTGGACCAAGAAGACTTGAGAGATGTTGTGACTAAATTGTTGGGAGAATTTCTTGGGAGAGGTGTTGATTTCATGAATTGGGATGTGGATCGAGTTTATAGAGTTAATTACAATATGCGCATACGCATGCAGTTCCCAGAGAGGTTCATGTCAAATTTGTGAGAAGAGGCGAGATGAAATTCTTAGAAAACATAGGAGTGGGGCACTGATTTACAGGGGCAGGAGATAGCCATTCTGAGGCAGATTCCCAGACAGGTACGTGAAAAAGAAAGAAATATTATTTTTGTCAAGCAAATTGTACCAGAAGGAGTGGGCTTCAGATGGCTGATGCCAGAGGATTGATGATTTTCCGGGAGGGCATTACGAAAAAATCAGTACAATTGTGGAGGCTACGGCCTATGTGGAGGAACACAAAGCCTTCCTGGAATCAGATGACCCAGGAATTGAAGAAGGAGGTTATAGATTATGGGGCTGAGCGGCTGCCGCTGTTGCGGCCCTGGAGTTGGGTCAGGCTGAACCCAGAGTTCTGAGATCCAAAACTAGGAAGTGATAAAGATATTTGGGATTGTGTTGGTTTTCCTTATTCTCTTTTGTACGATATTCTGATTATTCTTGACTCTTCTTTATTACGTATTTAAAATTTGCAAACTTAGCTACTTCGTGTCACCTGCTTGCCTTATGGCTGTTGTATGTGTTAAAAAATTTGAGTAAAATTCTTATTTTAGATAAGAAAAATGAAAATTTACCATACCTGATATGTATTTGTATAAACCTTTTTTGACTAATAAAAACTTTTTGAATAAAAAAAAAAAAAAAAAAAAAGAAACATGTTTTGCTCAGAAAATATGGGGAGGAGCATGAAGTAAGGTCCTATAGTAATATACCTGGAAATAAACACACAAATATTGCTGTGGCCAACTTAAAGAATAGATAGATAATATTTATATTATTATTTGGAAACAGACCACATTAACTTTCCTTGGGAAATAACTATGTTGTAGTATAAAAGAAAAAAATAAAGCTGACTTGAATATGCAGAATATTTTTTGAATGATTAGGTAAAGATAAAGGTTCCCCTCGCACATATGTGCTAGTCGTTGCCGACTCTAAGGGGCGGTGCTCATCTCCATTTCAAAGCCAAAGAGCCAGCGCTGTCTGAAGACGTCTCCGTGATCATTTGGCCAGCATGACTCAATGCCAAAGGCACACGGAACACTGTTACCTTCCCACCAAGATGGTCCCTATTAAGTATCAGTGGTGGGTCCAGGAAATGAGGCGATTAGAAGGGTCCAACTCAACTTTATTAACAACAACAGCACTGAGGAAACACAACAGCTGGAATGGCACAACAACAACGGAGAGCCCTGACAGCCCTTTTATACGGGAGCTGTCAAAACGCTGCTCCAATAGCGGATCTCGGATTTCCCGCTATTTGTTCAGCTCGTGCCTTGGCCAATCAGCGATCTCCTGCTGTTGGCAAGGCGCAAGCCTTCGTCGGGACTCCGAGGACCTAACACCCCTCCCTTCCCAGAGCATGCAGACGTAATCATCTAGGTACGTAGGCTTCCGCCGACTCCGCCCAGATCTGCGCAGTTCAGGGGCCGTGGCTGGCGGTGAAGGAGCCGCCGGCCTGCCCTCCAAAGTCCACGGAAAGCCTCAACCCTGCTGGCATAGGAGGATGGGGCGGTGACACGGTTCTCGTTCTTCCAGGTGAGTTAACTGCCGAGAACGCTCCGGGTAGAGAGGGTTGGTGTCCCTCAGTGCCAGCCTGTGAGGAGGTCACGGCTGTTCCGTTGTTGGGGGTGGGGCGGTTCTGATGACTATCCACAGCTAACTCGTTGTCCAGTTTTGTGTAGTCCTGGTCTGGAAGCCCATGGAGAGGGTGCAGATCACGGCGACAGAGCTGGTTTATGTGCCACCGCCATTCGCGTCCATCGTCCAAGAGGACCCTGTAAGAACAGGGCCCTGTTAGTTCCGTAACATAGCCGGCCACCCATTTAGGTGGGTGTCCATAGTTTAATGCGAAGATAGGGTCGCCCCTGGCAAATGCCCGCGGGGAACCCTCTGATGCCTGTGGTAGATCGGGGTTGTAAGACGGGTGCAACCTGTCCAGTGTTGTCCATAGCCGGCGCCCCATTAACATTTCTGCAGGGCTCACGTTAGTGGTTGGGCAAGGGGTAAAATGCTGTGCCAGTAAGTACTGGCAGATTCTTGAGTGCCAATTTGCAGGCCCTAAATGGGCCAGCGCTTCCTTGGCCGATCTTACGGCTCGCTCTGCCCGGCCGTTCACCGCCGGGTGGAACGGAGCCGTCTGGGCATGGTGAATGGCAAGCCTGGCCAGGAAAGCCTGGAAGGGTGCCGCCATGAACTGTGGGCCATTGTCCGACACTAACACGTCAGGCAGCCCATGAGTGGCAAAAATTTGCTCCAACACCCTGATGGTGGCTTCTGCCGTGGTGGAGGGCATGCATGCCAGCTCCACCCATTTAGAGTAGGCATCTACCACCACCAGGATGTTCTGACCTAAAAATGGCCCGGCAAAATCCACATGGATCCGGGCTCATGGTGTCCTGGGTGCGGCCCAGTCCCTGACCGGCGCCACCGGGGGTGCTGGCCTGGACATTTGGCAACGTGGCCATCTTGCAACCCACAGCTCAATATCCTGGTCCAGTTTGGGCCACCACACATAGCTGCGGGCCAGCGCTTGGCCGATCTTACGGCTCGCTCTGCCCGGCCGTTCACCGCCGGGTGGAACGGAGCCGTCTGGGCATGGTGAATGGCAAGCCTGGCCAGGAAAGCCTGGAAGGGTGCCGCCATGAACTGTGGGCCATTGTCCGACACTAACACGTCAGGCAGCCCATGAGTGGCAAAAATTTGCTCCAACACCCTGATGGTGGCTTCTGCCGTGGTGGAGGGCATGCATGCCAGCTCCACCCATTTAGAGTAGGCATCTACCACCACCAGGATGTTCTGACCTAAAAATGGCCCGGCAAAATCCACATGGATCCGGGCTCATGGTGTCCTGGGTGCGGCCCAGTCCCTGACCGGCGCCACCGGGGGTGCTGGCCTGGACATTTGGCAACGTGGCCATCTTGCAACCCACAGCTCAATATCCTGGTCCAGTTTGGGCCACCACACATAGCTGCGGGCCAGCGCTTTCATTCGCACGATGCTGGGATGGGCATCGTGCAGGCTATTCAAAATTGGCGCTTGTAACTTTGTAGGCGCCACAACCCTGCTTCCCCACAAGAGGCACCCTTTCAGCACCGACAGCTCATGCTGCCTGCACTGAAAGGGTGAGAATTCGGCGGGCACGGCCGCTGAGGGCCAACCCCTCCGTACCCAGTCTAACACCTGGTTGATAGTGTGGTCAGACTGTGAGAATTTGGCAATGTCAGAGGCCGAAACCGGCCCCTGCCATTCATCAATAAATAGAATGGAGGCAGCGGGGGCAGGATCCGTTATGGCCGCGGGGAGAGGGCAATGGCTGAGGGCATCAGCATGCCCGAGAGACTTGCCAGGCCGATAGTGGAGCTTATAATTGTAAGCGGCCAAAAATTCTGTCCAACGGGACATTCGGGGCGACAAAATGGGGGGTGTTTGGTGGCCCCTAGAAGAGGCTTGTGGTCGGTGACCAATTGAAAAAAAACAACCATAGAGATAATTATGGAATCTCTTGATTCCAGCCACCGCTGCCAATGCCTCCTTGTCCAATTGACTATAATTCCATTCAGGGGCGGAAAGCGTCCTGGAATAATAGGCAATTGGAGCCTCGGAGCCATTGGGCAGAAGGTGGCTTAACACAGCCCCAACCCCATAAGGTGAGGCCATCACAGGCCAATGACAGGGGTAATAGGGAGTCGTACTGCACCAGAACATCATTGGATGTGAGCAAATCCTTGATGTCTTGGAAGGCGCGGGTGGCTTTCTGATCCCAATGCCATGGAACCTTGGCGTCTAGGAGCCGGTGCAGTGGCTCTGCCAAGGACGCCTTATGGGGCACAAAAAACGAATAGAAGTTAAGCAGGCCCAGAAAGGCCTGCAATTCGGTTTTGTTAGTGGGGGCAGGGGCATTCTTGTTGGCCTCAGTCTTAGCAGGGGTAGGATGGATGCCTCGGGAATCTATTAGGAATCCCAGGAATTCTACGCTAGGGACTCCCAATTTACATTTCCCCTTTTTCAACTTAAGACCAGCCTCCCTAAACCTGGTCAAAACTGCTCTCAGTTTACAGACCAGGTCTGCCTGATTCACAGCCGATATAAGGATATCATCAAAGTAGGGGACGACACCCTCGAGCCCATGGAGCAGCCGCTCCATGAGGCTTTGAAACAAGCCGGGTGCGATGCACACCCCGAATTGGAGACAGGTGCACTTAAATGCACCCCTATGGGTAACGATGGTTTTGGCTAAAGCTGTGGCCTCGTCAGCAGGTAATTGTTGATAGGCCTGAGCCAAGTCTAATTTGGCAAAAATCGAGCCCCGTCCCAACGAGTGCAGCAAATGCTGCACTACAGGGACTGGGTAAGGGTTAGATTGTAAAGCTTTATTGATGGTCCCCTTATAGTCGGCACAGATCCTAATGGATCTGTCCTGCTTCAAGGGGACCACAATTGGAGTCTCCCAAGAAACGTGGTCCACAGGGACCAGGATTCCTTGGGAGATGAGCTTGTCCAGCTCCTGGTCCACTCTTTGTTTTAACGCGAACGGCACTCTCCTAGCCTTCAACCGAATTGGAGTCACATTGGGGTCTAAATTAAAGGAAAGGGGTTTACCCTTGAAAGCTCCCAGCTTGTCATCAAAAATGTCCACGAACTCGTGAGCGATGTCATCGAATGCATCATGGGTGGTCGAGTGAATGCCCAGCACATTGAGGCCGAATGCCTCAAACCAGTCTAAACCTAGCAAGTTTGGTAGGTGGCCCTTAACCACAATCAAGGGTAGGCGGCGGGTGATTTGGCTTGTTCATTTTGAAAAGTCAGATTAAAAATAATAATCTTGAAAGAAGTCCTTTTAACCTCAGTTTTGAAACAAAATGTTTACCTTCCAAGAATTCTTTCTTTCTTTCTTTCTTTCTTTCTTTCTTTCTTTCTTTCTTTCTTTCTTTCTTTCTCTCTTTCTTGATGTTGCAACAAAATCCTTCAGAAGTCAAGTTTTGTTCCAATGGAGCACAGCTAACGTGATGTTTTGGATAATATATTTTAAGTGAGGTTTCCCATCCTGTCCATATCTGTAAGGCCATGCTGTATTTATAAATCTGCTAAGCCTCATCATTAGAACAAAGTTTATTTATTTCTTTTACATCATTTTCCCACTGAAATTTGCTTCCTCTTCTTTTTGTCATAAAAAAAACACAGAACACAACAGGCTTTCCCCCTTTCCTTCTTTTATTATCTGAACAAATAATAGGTTTAGAAGTTAAGCCAATATAGTCTTTTCCCATAGGGTGGTCACAATCCATATAGAGGCAAAAGGAGTCAGAATAATAAAAGCGTTGTTATGAAGCCCTGCACCTTTTGGGAATATGTGTCTGATGTGGTGATACACATAGAAAAGGACAATGGTTTGCTCTGCAGTGTTGAAGTTCTGCTTGCATTACTCTACTCTAGTGTTTCTCAGGGTCGGCAACTTTAGCTTGCTGGGGAATTCTGGGATTTGAAGTCCACACATCTTAAAGTTGCCAAGAAACACTGCTTTACTCCCCTTTCCTTCCTTTTAAGGATGCCACTGTGCCAATCAGTATCTTTCTGCTTTTCTTGCAACTGCAATCTGCAAAATAAAGAGTATGCTAAACAGATAGAACATAGAATAGAATAGAATAGAATAGAATAGAATAGAATAGAATTTTATTGGCCAAGTGTGATTGGACACACAAGGAATTTGTCTTGGTGCATATGCTCTCAGTGTACATAAAAGAAAAGATACGTTCATCAAGGTACAACATTTACAACACAATTGATGATCAATATATCAATATAAATCATAAGGATTGCCAGCAACAAGTTATAGTCATACAGTCATAAGTGGAAAGAGATTGGTGATGGGAACTATGAAACGATTAATAGTAGTGCAGATTCAGTAAATAGTCTGACAGTGTTGAGGGAATTATTTGTTTAGCAGAGTGATGGCCTTCGGGAAAAAACTGTTCTTGTGTCTAGTTGTTCTGGTGTGCAGTGCTCTATAGCGTCGTTTTGAGGGTAGGAGTTGAAACAGTTTATGTCCAGGATGCGAGGGATCTGCAAATATTTTCACGGCCCGCTTCTTGATTCGTGCAGTATACAGGTCCTCAATGGAAGGCAAGTTGGTAGCAATTATTTTTTCTGCAGTTCTAATTATCCTCTGAAGTCTGTGTTTTTCTTGTTGAGTTGCAGAACCGAACCAGACAGTTATGGAGGTGCAAATGACAGACTCAATAATTCCTCTGTAGAATTAGGACGTGGAATCATAGGGCTGGAGGACCTTCAGAGGTTTTCTAGTCCAAACTCCTGTTCAAGGCAGAGGACCTTATACCATCCCAGTCAAATGGATGTCCAGTCAATTCTAGAAAACCACCAGTGATGGAACCCCCACAATTCTAGGAGACAGGCTATTGCATTAATTATTATCACTATCAGAAAATTTATCTTTACTTCTAGATTGGATTTCTCTTTAACAAGCTTCCAGCCATTACTTCTTGTCCTGGCATTCCATCTTCTCTGTGACAGGCTCTCAGGTACTTCCAGTTATCATGTGCCAAAAAGGATGGATGGGGGACATAACAAATACCATGTCCCCTTCCCCAATCCTTCTCTTTGAAAGGCTACACACATTTAGTTCCCTCAAATGTTCATCATACTATTTAGCCTCAAGACCCTTTATCATCTTTGTTACTTTTCTGTTATAATATACAATTTTCCACTAAGGAATTAATGGTAAGTGTATTTTGGAAACTTATCTTTCACACTGAGGCAATAAGAACAAGAAAATATCTATACCTGATAGTAGTTGGGAGTTGGGTAGCATGTAAATTTAACAACAACAACAACAATAATAATAATCTCCTTGGGTGCAATCCCAAAACACCTGGAGCACCACTTGAACACCATAGGCATTGACAAATTTGCCATTAGTCAATTGCAGAAGGTGGCTTTGCTTGGAACAACTTCCATCCTGTGACGATATCTATAACACAGTCAAACATCCAGATTATCCCAGGTCCTTGGTAAGGACTCAATAGGTAAACAAAAATGCCATACCCAGTCTGAACATCTGGCTGACCATGCAACGATCAACAACAACAACAACAACAACAACAACAACAACAACAACAATAATAATAATAATAATAATGTGTTATATCTTCTTTCTTAAATAGTCCCTGTAAATCAGGTAACATAAGAGCATATGGTGCACTGCATTTGAATATTCAGTTAAAAGAAAACCTAGAACTGATTGTTAGGCATTTACCTTGCACTTATTCATGCTAATTGTCAAGTGCCTTCTGCCCTGCTGACTTGAACTACATTTGCCAGATTAGGTATTTGCAAAGCATGCTTCATTTTCCACTTTCTGCACACACCCCATCTGGAGAAAGCAAAGCTAGAATTATTTTTTTTTAAAGGGTATACTTGATAAATACAACACATGTGTTCAGATTATTGTTTTATGTAACAACAAGCTCTTTTTTTGCTTACTGTATCAGTATAGACAGTAGCATCTGTATGTTTGCAAATGTGTTTGTAAAACTCAGCCCAAAACACAGCTGGTATCAGTTGGATAGATGGGATTTAAGGTGGGATGTTAATAATAGCATGTGGGCTAAATTAAAGCATTGCCATTGAAAATATGAATGTATCGGGGGAAAAATGCAAAAATGTTAAAAATGCCTTGGAAAAAGTTTTAATAAAGAAAGTAATGTGGAAGCATTCAATCATGTCAACTTGTGCAGGTGATAAATTAATGATCATGCAATTGTTATTACTTTAACAATGTATTTTCATTTTAATAAATAGCAGTTGAATGTATTTATACCTCAGAGAATCAATTAGCATTGTATTTAATTATTGTTTTAATGGTACTAATAGCTTTTTTTTTTGGCAATTTAGTTAAGTAGGTGAAACAGACCTGGTGTTTCCTGGTGATAGGAAAGATGGTTTCCTATCATTTAAATGTCTATAGAAATTCTCATTCATCCAGGTCATGGTTGTCTCAAAGGTGTTTTTCTTAGAACTTTCTGAACTTTCTTAGTTTTTTTTTCCTTGAAGACATTTCGCTTCTCATCCAGGAAACTTCTTCAGTTTTGACTCCAGTTCTGACTTCTGACTTCAGTTCTGCCAGAACTAAGAAAATCCAGTTGTCTTTTGAAAAATACCTTTGGGACACCATTTAAATGAAAATGCTTCTGGTAAAAATATAAGCAGAAGCAATGTGATTCATTCCAAGGGCCATGGTAGTGCAGTGGTTAGAATGTAGTACTGCAGCTACTTCTGCTGACTGCTATCTGGCTGCAATTTGGCAGATCAAATCAGGCTCAAAGTTGATTCAGTCTTCCATCCTTCCGAGGTTGGTAAAATAAGGACCCAAATTGTTGAGGGCAATTGGCTGACTCTGTAAACTGCTTAGAGCAGTCTGTAAAGCACTTTGAAGCAGTATATAAGCAGTATATAAGTGCTATTGCTATTGGAAAATCATATTTTAGGATTTAAAAATAGAAAATAAAGTACATGGGGCTTTTAATTCTTAGAATATGGAATTGTATAAGAAACTTGGCTGGATAAATGATATATTAGTGAATATATAAGCAGAATCCACTATAGATTTTATTTGAGTGAGGTGCCCACAAGACAACTTGCCTCCTCTAAAAGCAATAAACTCAGCAGTTTGTAGAAGTTGCCACCAAATTGTGACAGAATGAGAAAAATATTAAAAGCAGCAGTTTATCTGTGGCTTACCTTTGAAGCAAAATACTCCAGCCTTTTAATATGGATGAAAGCATTTGTCACATGCCATTCTTCATGTCCACAAAATGCTTATGAGATGGACTTAGTCCATAGAGAGCTGTGGTTTATGAGCAAATATAATGAATAAGAGAAGAATGCAGAATATGGAATGACTCTTTCACTAGTTAATGAATAGATTAAGTAAGCAGAGTCTGATACTGTAATGGAACCCCAACTACAAACATGGATTTGTTGTGGGAACAAAAAGTTAATATAACTTTAATTAATATAAATTTGGGGATAGCAATTAGACTTTCAGCTTTGTTCCCTATTGATAATAGTCATTAGGTCTCTTCTTGCGCTGCTGTTCTAAAAACACTTAACAAGAATGGACAGTTATTTTAAATTTATTTTAAATTACTATTAAAATGTGCTTTATTCTATGACAAATATATTCCAAAGTTTTGTGACATTGCCACCAGATTTGAAAAAAATGATGTGATCTGGTTGTTATATTGTCAGTAGTTTTTTTGAGGATGCATTATCTATTTTGGTAATAAATAATGGCATAATGTATTAATGAAAAAGCATCTTATAATAGTTTGCTTATTACCAACTCTTAAAATAGATACAACTTTCTTGTTTTATTAATGTTCCATATATAGACATCAAACTATACGTTTTTAACCTTAGTCTTTATTTATCATAAACTTTACAGATATTGAAAGTGAATTTGCTTTGAAATGTTGCATTACAAATGCACACACATAAATCAACTTTTAGAGTTTTTTACAATGAAGTCCATCTATTCAACATACACTTAGAGAAAAGTTAGGAAAGAAGAGAGATTTCATTGGCAACATACCATTTTCGATGAAACATTTCAAAATTCATGTTCAAAAGATCAAAAGATTTTGAATGACATTCTATAGTATTTTATACCGTCTATGTCTCTGCTTAATAGTCAAACTGCAATTAACTACTGTTGTAAGCAATTTTAAAATGGAAGTTAGCAGAAGCTTTCTCAATTTTTTAGCCTATACACAATTTTCCATTTATGTAATACATAATTAATTTATGGTATTTATTATCACAAGATATGTTGGTACTTATAGGATCCAAGTTTACATGGGATCTCAATATATGTAAAAATGTGTGTTTGTGTACTCGCACGTGTTTGTACAACACATATATCTATGTATGCATTGGCCTTTGGTGATATAGTTTACAATCCGAGTAAGGAAGGTTTTTTAAAAAATTACTTTAATTCATCCATTTCAAAATAAATAAAATTGGTGGAATATGGCAAGGTTTATATTCACTTTTTTTATTTTATTAAAAATGAAAATTTATAAAACATTCAAAAGCATTATTAGAAATTAGAATTCAACAGCATAAATGAGCTCTTAATTTCAGGGCACAGCTAAGATTGTAGAAACAAGAATAAAGAATGGGCATCCAGTGTAAGGTAATGTAGACCTTCATGCTAAATTGCCTATTTGTGCCTATTTACTTTAATAAATAATACATTTTTATTTGCTTAAAATCATTGCTGCATGTTTCCAAAAGAAAATCTTAAACTATACTGTTTTGTTGCCAATTTTGTAGCATAATCCTTTAGCATGCTAACCATTAACCTTTATAGATATAAAGGCTTCCATTGCTACTTTGTCAACTGTGAGACCATCCCTTTAAAATCTCCATGTTTGGAGCACAATCATATTGAACAGAAAGGATTTGTGAAATAATAATTGCCTAAAAAAGTGCAGTAAGGTTCACCATCACCACTGCCGTCAACAACAATCCTAGGTAGCTGTGCCTGAATTTTGGAACTCAGTGAAATGTCCTCATGTTTTCACTACTGGTGAAACATCATTGCCATATGCTCAATAGGTGTCCTCTGCTAGCACAACATCATGTAAGCTGTGAGACTTCCCCACCCTCCACTGCCCTTCTGAACATGTTGTTTTACTCCCCAATTTAAAAGAAGGATTTCGTTGAACATGGAGCAATAAAAGGAAACTGAAACCCCACTATAATAAATTAGCCACTGTATTATACTATGTCTCATACTACTTTAACACCAGTTGCTAAATCAATGTGAGCCAGAATAAGAGCAAATCCAGATAATGTTATTATGGCAAGAAATCTAGTAGTTTGATTTGCAACGGTTATTTTCTCTATTTTTTTATTACCATGTATATTGATATTCTATAAGAATAAAACAGAGCTATACTGCACTATAGCTTTTCAAAATAAAAATATTGATTAGCAACAATATTTTTGAAGATGCTGAGAAACTGTTTTTATTTGTAGGCAGGGGAAAATAAAGGAGAACTGTGCAGATGCTTGAAACTGGTAGCATTTTGCAAATTCTGTTCTCTTTCCCAGGCTCTGAGAAGATATTTTCAAGGGGAAAAACTGAGCTTTTATCATTCCTTCTCCTTCTGTTATCATCTCTTCCTCAGGTGCTGCTCTCTAGTGAGCAATCACCACAATAGCTAACAGCAGCATAATTCCTTGAAAAGGAGATTTGCCGGGCCTGGAAGCTTCCATGGTGATTTTTCACGATGGCCACTCTTTTTTGGCTTTTTTTTTTTCCCATCCTTCTTTCTTTCATCCTTCTTTCCAAGCAGGGGGTTGGACTATAAGACCTCCAAGGTCCCTTCCAACTCTGTTATGCCATGCCATTCTATTCTATTCTATTCTTCTGAAGGAAGAGGGGGAGAAAGAGTGAGCATATCAGGTCTGGACTGCAAAAATCCGGTCACTAGAAAGTCAAGAAATTCAGCTGTCCACAGTTTTGCAGCCCAGATTGGTATATGTAGAGCTATTCTTCACAGTCATATTAGCATCCTTTCCTCCCAACTTTGTAATGGCAAAAAAGTATGCTAAAATAATTTGTGAAATAAAGAGGAGAAGAAAAAGAAGACCAGTAGGTCGAGAGATTCATTCACAGGGGCAATGAGTGAACTATTGCAAATATTGAAAGACAAGATTAGAAACGGTGTGATGTGGGGGGAAAAAATATATGTGGTTACTAGGAATAAAAAATGACTTGATGGTGTATAGCACAGGTGTCAAACTCAATCATGTCACGTGACATATTGTGATATATCATTATTTTTTTCCCTTTTCAGAGCCGGAGTGGGCGTGGCCTGTGTGTGATTCATCCAGCCCACGGGCCACCAGTTTGACACCCCCGGTGTATAATTAATCAAAAGGCAGAGTTTTATTTTGTCTCGGTGATGAGTGCCGATCTTTTAATGTGATATATAATTGGTGTCAGTCATTCATAGATTCCTCTATTTCTCCTCCTGTCCAGTTTCACCTAATGGTAGAAAAACACTGTTCTTAATGTGGAATGTGGTGAGCTTTGGTGATTGAGGGCAGGAACTTGATGTGGGAGTTCTAGCTAGCTTTTAATTAGCCTGAGTACTACTATATCAGCAGTGTGAAATTCTCTATGTTGGTGACTTGTAACTCAAGTTGGACATGGCCTAGTAATGTTCTCAAAAACATTGACTTTTCAAAAATAGAAGAGAGTAGGGATGCTGAATGAAGTGGGATCAATGCCTCCCAGACCACTGGGCAGTTTCTCTTCATTGTCTCTATAAACCAACCTGTAAGACAGATTTTTGGATACAAGTTGACCAATGTTCTGGATGGTCATCAGTTCTTTTCCAGAAATAGCCTAGGTGACAAGTCACCAGTGCATTGGAAAGATTCTGAGCACCACTTCTATTTCCTTTCTTTCCATCTACCCCATTGTCCCATGGTTTTCTACCATGCCAGCAACATGTCACATGATCTAAAAAGAGAAATCGACAGAACTTTTATCAACTTTATCACCCACATATCTCTAAGCAAAACATGCGTCAGAGAAATATAATGCTGGCAACATCCAGGCATAACTCTTGGAATATAAACACTAGTCTATCCACTCCTTCCCATTAAAAGAGTAAAAACAGTAAAAAGTGCTGCCAAGCAAAACCCCTTGTCAACAGAAGCAGAAGGAAACTTGTTATGAAGGCTTGATATGGCAAGGTCAGAAGCAAATAGGCTGATCTTTTATAATTGGTGGTTGCTATATTTCTTCTTTGGTCCTTTTCTTGTTCTTGTAGAAAACTTAACCAAAAAGTGGTGCCCTTAAATCTTCACCATCAAGGCTTCTGATTCTAGTGTTAGCTGATGCCTATATTACACGGGTGTCAAACTTGCACTGTCACATTGCCATCATGTAACTTTTGCAATATTTCTTCCCTTCGTGGAGCTGGGTTGGGCATGGCCTGCATGTGATGCATCCAGATTGTAGGCAGCCAGTTTGACACTCCTGCTGTATTGTGCTTGTTGAAGTTACAAATAATAACATATTTCTGACAGAATCTGGGTTTCTTTCTTGATTTAAAGCGACTGAAGCACTCACCTCTGATTATAAAGACAAGATTCTCACTCTGAATGTGCTTAAAAGCACATCTAGTCCTCTTCCCTGAAGAGAGCTAGTCCCATATATATAAAGAGCTCATGTAATATCTTGTAACCCATTACATAATAATGGTACAGGTAAACCTTTGCAGCAGCCTAAGACAGTATCTATTCAATCTGTAGTTGGGGCCACCTCAACTCCAAAATCACAATTTTATTTATTTATTTTGTCACACAGTATATATAAGCGTAAGCATGAAATAACTATACAATATATAAGCATATTATTATTATTATTATTATTATTATTATTATTATTATTATTATTATTATTTCTTCGATTTTTATACCGCCCTTCTCCCGAAGGACTCAGGGCGGTGTACAGCCAAAAATAAAAACAAACAATACAATATACAGTTTAAAATACAAATTAAAAAACTTATTTTATAATTGGCCTAAAAAACTTTAAAATATATAAAACTAAAACCCCATTAAAATTAATAATAGATAATTAAAATCAATAAAATTTAAGCCAGCCCCGCGCGAATGAAAAGATGTGTCTTCAGTTCACGGCGGAAGGTCCGAAGGTCAGGTATTTGGCGTAAACCCGGGGGAAGTTCGTTCCAGAGTGTGGGAGCCCCCACAGAGAAGGACATTCCCCTGGGGGCCGCCAGCCGACATTGCTTGGCGGACGGCACCCTGAGAAGTCCCTCTCTGTGAGAGCGTACGGGTCGGTGGGAGGCATGCGGTAACAGCAGGTGGTCCCGTAAATACCCAGGCCCTAAGCCATGGAGCGCTTTAAAGGTAGTGACCAAAACCTTAAAGTGCACTCGAAAGGCCACAAGTAGCCAGTGCAGTCTGCGCAGGAGCGGTGTTATATGGGAGCTACGCATAGCTCCCTCTATCACCCGCGCAGCTGCATTCTGGACTAACTGAAGCCTCCGAGTGCACCTCAAGGGAAGCCCCATGTAGAGAGCATTACAATAATCCAAGCGAGAGGTAACGAGCGCATGAGTGACTGTGCACAAGGCATCCCGATCAAGGAAGGGGCGCAACTGCCGAACCAGGCGAACCTGGTGGAAGGCCCTCCTGGAGACGGCCGTCAAATGATCTTCAAACGACAGCTGTTCATCCAGGAGGACACCTAAGTTGCGCACCCTATCCTTTGGGGCCAATAACTCGCCTCCAACAGTCAGCCGCGGCTGCAGCTGACTGTTGTGACCCAGGTTCCTGGACCCGGACTCCTGGACTCGGATGATTCAGAAAGTGAGGGAGAAGACCTGGCCAGCCCTGCTTCTCTTGAGCCCTTTCCCTCCCTGGCACCCACTCAAAGGGAGGGGGAGGGGCCGGCACAGCCTGATTCCATGGAGCCTCCTTCTGATTTGGCAACGCCCCAAGAACAGTTTTGGAGCGATGCAAGGTCACGTAGACGTAATCGCCGTGCGCAGCAGCGGAAGAGTTGGGACAAAGCCAAGTCATAATTGTCATGCAGTGACATCTGCAGAGACTATAAATAGGAGGCGGGACTTCCTGGTTTTTTGTCTTGGACAAAGTAATGAGTTGGCGCGAGCTAATGAATTGGCGCGAGCTAACTATTTCAATGGAGGGAAGAATATATTCGTGAGTAATTCTGGCCTTATCTATAATTTCCTCGTTATCTCCAGAAACTTGGCAGGCCCGTGGGTAGGCGTGGCCAGGACATGTATCTATGTAAATAAAAGGAAAAAAGGAAGGCCTCTGACGGACTCTTTGCTGGGAGTATTGGGGAAGGAAACAGAACATTTTGTCCAAGACCTGACTAAAACATCTTCTACCAAAGATGGATCAGCAGCAGGTACAGCAGCAGTTACAGCAGCTACAAGCAGCTAATCAACAGCTCCAGCAGCAAGTGGCTCACTTGGCAGGCCAACTTGCTGCCAGGGATGTGCCTGCTGCCCCCATCCTCCCACCTCCTCCTCGCCGCAAGTGCCCGATAACCGTACGGGATAAGTTTTCTGGGCAGCCTGAGATGTTCCCGACCTTCTTGGGACAGTGCCAGCTCTACATGGCTATGAGGCCAGAGGATTTCCCAGACGACCGGGCTAAGGTGGCCTTCGTGATTAACCTTCTTTCCGGCTCGGCTGCTCGATGGGCCACGCCCCTCTTGCTCCAGGACAGCCCCCTGCTGGCGGACCAACAGGCGTTTTGGCAGCACCTCGCACCATGTATGAGGACCCGTTCGAATGCTGACGGCAACCAGGCGCCTTAAGGAACTCAGTCAAGGAAACGCCCCTGCAGGAGTACATCGCTGAATTTCGTCTTTTGTGCCAGGACTCTGACTGGAATGATGCAGCGCTGGTGGACGCGTTCCAGGAGGGACTCTCAGAGGAATTGCAAGACGAGCTGGCCCGCGTGGAGGCGCCGCGGACCCTTGACAACTTGGTGCCCCTTTGTCTCCGCCTCGATGCCCGTCTGCAACGGCGACCGTCCGTCGCACCCCGGGACCCGCCGTCGACATCTGCACCCCACTTCCTGCACCACCAGCACCCAGGGTCGCCCACGTTTTGTAACCGCTGCGGAAGAGCCCATGGAGTTGGGAGCGCCAGACCTCGCCTGACAGCCCAGGAGCGGAACCGAGGCGCCAAGGGGATTGTGCCTGTACTGTGGGAGCCCGCCACCGCCGCTTCTTGCCCCAGAAAGCGGCGGCACGACGCCGTCCCCGAATCACAGCGTGACCAATCGGAAGCGGAGCAGGCCCGACCTCGGGAAACCCTAGGTCGGGCACGTACTAAGCCCCACTGGACGCTATGGAAGTAGACTCTGGGCCCCCTCGGCATCTGATTCTGGACACACGGATATGGTTGGGGAACCAGTCGGACGGGCTCCAGGCGCATGCGCTGGTGGACTCAGGGGCCACAACAAACTTTATGGATCAGGCCTTTGTGACCCAGTTTGCGGTCCCCGTGGTTCCGGTGGACCCTCCGATGCGGGTAGAGACAATTGATGGGCGAGAACTGGTGTCCGGCCCCATTAAATTTGCCACCCAGCCTTTGCGCCTGGCTATTGGGGACCATGAGGAGGCGATCCAGTTTTATGTCACGGCGGACCTTCATTTTCCTGTGGTCCTTGGGATGGCCTGGCTTCGGACCCACGATCCTCAGGTGGCCTGGTCGCAGAACGCCATCTCTTTCCCGAGTCTGCAGTGCGTCGATCACATCCGCCACACCTGTGCCGGCCAGAACGTCCCCACCGCTGCCATCACCTTGCCTCCTGAGCTGACGGACTTCGCCGACGTGTTCAGCGAGAAGGAGGCGGACCGACTACCCCCGCATCGGCCCTACGATTGCCCCGTGGACCTTCTGCCCAACGCACCACTGCCTGTGGGACGCCTGTATTCCATGTCGGAGCCCGAGTTGGCCGCCCTCAGGGACTTCCTGGACAAAAACCTGGCCCGAGGGTTCATCCGGCCTTCAAAGTCCCCTCTCTCGGCCCCGGTCCTCTTCGTGAAGAAGAAGACAGGGGACTTGCGCCTATGCTGCGATTACCGCGGCTAACGCCATTACGGTGCGGAATCGCTACCCCCTGCCGCTCATCCCGGAGCTGCTGGAGAGGTTGCGGGAGGCCACGATCTTCACCAAGCTCGATCTCCGGGGGGCCTACAACCTGGTGCGGATGCGAGAAGGAGACGAATGGAAGACGGCATTCGGCACCCGATACGGACACTACGAATACACTGTCATGCCATTTGGGTTGACCAACGCTCCCGCCATTTTCCAGCACTTCATGAACGACGTGTTCCGAGACATGTTGGATCGGTTCGTGGTTATCTACCTCGACGACATCCTGATTTACTCCCGGGCCACGGAAAGCCACCGACACGCCGGTCTGGTTCTGCAACGCTATGGAGCAACAACTCAATGCGAAGCTGGAGAAATGTGTCTTCTTCCGGACTTCCATAGAATTCCTCGGGCATATCATCTCGCCCAAGGGCATAGCCATGGACCCATGTAAAGTAGAAGCTTTGTGTAGCTGGGAAGCCCCTCGTCGGGTGAAGGATGTTCAGCGCTTGCTGGGCTTCGCCAACTACTACCGGACCTTCATCCCGGGCTTTGCCACACTGACGGCTCCACTTACCCAGCTCCTCAGGAAGAAGGTTGCGTTCCGATGGGGTCCCCCACAGCAAGAAGCATTCACAGCCCTCAAGAAAGCCTTCGTCACAGAACCCGTCCTGAGGCATCCCGACCCGCTCCGGCCTTTTGTGGTGGAAACAGACGCGTCCAATGTGGCTCTGGGAGCGGTGCTGCTACAGGCTCCGACGAATGGTGGCACACTTTTTCCCTGCGCTTACTACTCCCGGAAACTCAATCCTTCCGAGCGCAACTACACTATCTGGGAAAAAGAGTTGCTGGCTATCAAGGCTGCATTCGAGGCTTGGCGACATCATCTGGAGGGGGCCCGACATCAGGTGGAGGTCCGAACGGACCATCGGAATCTCGAGCACCTCACCACAGCTCGGAAGTTGAACCAGCGGCAGATCCGGTGGTCGTTGTTTTTTGCCCGGTTCAACTTCCGCGTGACGTACATTCCCAGCGGTCACAACCGGAGGGCGGATGCCCTGTCCATAAGCCAGAGTACCTCTGCGCCAAGGACCCCCTTCCTCCACGGACAGTGCTGCCGGCAGAAGCCTTGGCCGCAGCACGGGAGCCAGTGGACTTGCGGGCCCAGGTGCGAGAGGCGCAGCGCCAGGACGCCTGGTCGCAGCAAAGGAGAGCGGAGGTGGGCCCCGCGTCTCCTTGGACCTTGGAGGAGAACTTACTCAAGTTTCGGGGGCGATTATATGTGCCCACAGGACCACTCCGAGCCCTCGTCATGACCCAGTGCCACGACAACCCTGCAGCAGGACATTTTGGGTTCTTCAAGACCCTCCACCTGGTGACACGGACCTTTTGGTGGCCCCGAGTGCGGCATGATATACATGTGACATCCTGCGTACCGTGCCGGCAAGCCAAGGCCGCCACGGGGGCCCCGCCCGGGCTCCTCCAGCCCTTGCCGACACCCGACAGACCCTGGGGGGCGATCTCTATGGACTTCCTGACAGACCTGCCGCCGTCCTCTGGGTTCACCACGGTGCTGGTGGTGGTGGACATGCTCACCAAGATGGCACACTTCATCCCATGCCGCGGACTGCCCACAGCCGCAAAACGCCCGCCTCTTTCTGCAGCACATCTTCCGCCTCCATGGTCTACGGACAGGGTGGTTTCAGACCGCGGAGTTCAGTTCACAGCCCGCTTCTGGAAGAGCCTGATGGCGCGTTGGAGGTGCAGGTGTGTCTGTCGTCATCGCACCATCCGGAGACCGGCGGGGTACAGAGAAGGTCATCGGTATACTGGAACAGTATCTCCGTTGCTTCATCAACCAGCAACAGGACAACTGGGCCGACTACCTGTCCCTGGCGGAGTTTCCTTTTAACAACTCTCAGCACACCTCTACTCAGATGACCCCGTTCTTTGCCAATGTGGGTACCATCCGGCTCTTCCTCTGGCACCACCGGACTCTCCTGTTCCCGAACGCAGACCTTCCTGACGGAATTGCATGCGGTCCAACAGTTGGTACGTCAGCAGCTGAATCGGGCAAAGGAGGATTACAACGGTCCGCCGACCGCTCCCGACGGGCAACGCCCCGCTGGCAGTTGGAGACCGGTGTGGCTCTCCACCAAACACCTCCCGTCCGACCGCCCGGTAAAGAAGTTGGACCACCAATTCATCGGCCCGTTCCTGTCGAGGCAGTCATCAACCCGGTAGCCTACCGACTGACCCTGCCACGATCCATGCGGATCCACCCGTTTTCACGGTCCCTTCTGGTTCCTGAGGCCACACGAGTCCCCTTCGGTGCCCAACAGCACCCGTCACTGTCGCCGAGGACGGATCGGAGGAATCTGAAGTCCACAGCGTCTGAGACTCCCGCTGGCTGAAGGTCGTTTCCAATATTTGATCGCGTGGAAGGGATACGGGACTGATTTCTCCTGGGTAGATGCCTCCGACGTTCATGCCCCTGACCTGGTGCAGGCCTTCCATGAGCAGAACCCAGCTCGACCGCATCCCGATCGTCAGCCCCGGGGGAAGGGCCCTGCGGTGAGGGATAGTGTTGTGACCCAGGTTCCTGGACCCGGACTCCTGGACTCGGATGATTCAGAAAGTGAGGGAGAAGACCTGGCCAGCCCTGCTTCTCTTGAGCTCTCCCTCCCTGGCACCCACTCAAAGGGAGGGGAGGGCCGCACAGCCTGATTCCATGGAGCCTCCTTCTGATTTGGCAACGCCCAAGAACAGTTTTGGAGCGATGCAAGGTCACGTAGACGTAATCGCCGTGCGCAGCAGCGGAAGAGTTGGGACAAAGCCAAGTCATAATTGTCATGCAGTGACATCTGCAGAGACTATAAATAGGAGGCGGGACTTCCTGGTTTTTTGTCTTGGACAAAGTAATGAGTTGGCGCGAGCTAATGAATTGGCGCGAGCTAACTATTTCAATGGAGGGAAGAATATATTCGTGAGTAATTCTGGCCTTATCTATAATTTCCTCGTTATCTCCAGAAACTTGGCAGGCCCGTGGGTAGACGTGGCCAGGACATGTATCTATGTAAATAAAAGGAAAAAAAAGGAAGGCCTCTGACGGACTCTTTGCTGGGAGTATTGGGGGAAGGGAAACAGAACACTGACTGAATCGGGGTGCCGGCATCCACAGCCACTCCATCTTGGAGGGATTAAGCTTGAGCCTGTTTCTCCCCATCCAGACCCGTACGGCTTCCACACACTGGGACAGCACTTCAACAGCTTCACTGGGGTGGCCTGGGGTGGAAAAGTACAGCTGGGTGTCATCAGCGTACAGCTGGTATCTCACCCCAAAGCCACTGATGATCTCACCCAACGGCTTCATATAGATGTTGAACAGAAGGGGCGAGAGGATCGACCCCTGCGGCACCCCACAAGTGAGGCACCTCGCGATTGACCTCTGCCCCCCTGTCAACACCATCTGCGACCGGTCAGAGAGATAGGAGGAGAACCACCGATACACGGTGCCTCCCACTCCCAATCCCCCCAACCGGCGCAGCAAGATACCATACTTATATAAGCATAAGTATGTAATAACTATATTAATTGGATATAATGAAAGGAAACAATAGGACAGGAACGGTAGGCACATTTGTGCTCTTATGCACGCCCCTTACAGACCTCTTAGGAATGGGGTGAGGTCAATAGTAGACAGTTTTTGGTTAAAGCTTTGGGGATTTTGGGAAGAGACCACAGAGTCAGGTAGCGTATTCCAAGTATTAACAACTCTGTTACTGAAGTCATATTTTCTGCAATCAAGATTGGAGCTGTTAACATTAAGCTTAAATCTATTGTGTGCTCGTGTATTGTTCCGATTGAACCATCAGGATGTCATAGCTTGTATGTATTAGCCAGGACAAGGGAGGCAATCACTTTTTAAACGATTGCATATCTAAAGACAATTTTTAGACTGTCACAGCTAAGGTTGGCATTAAGGTGATGTTATGAGGTTATGGGCTGCAAAAATGGTTAGTTAGACATTTGTGTATCACAGCTGGACATAAGCATAAGACCATATGGAGAAAGTGCAGCCATCTTGAAAGTGGTGGGGGAAGCTTTGTGGGAAGGAACATGAGTGCAGAAGGTTGAGGAAAAGAAAATCATAGTTTGGCTATAGAGAAACCTTTCAGAGCTCAAATCTACTATAGATACTGTCCTGGGAATAGCATGTATGTGATCCGCTTTTTCCATTTTTCTCTTTTATCTTCAGACACTTCAGCCAAGAGAGCTCAAGGTCTCATCCTATTATGGTTTCCTGTTGGGTCCAGAGAACTCCATTTATGCCCCATAAATATGCAGTCAGACAAACTGGAAATGATGTAGCTACTGTACCTCTTTCACAGCAGATTGTGTGTTTGTTTAAATTATGGATATCCATGTTCAGTGACATCTGTCTGTTTTAATCCCAGGAGACCATTGTAGTTAAGCACCGCTGATTGCTGACATTTAGTGATCCTTAGAGACTGATGTTGCTAATAAAATCAAAATAGGCAATTACATTCTTGGCATTTGACCGCAATGGCAGCCTAAACAGAAAATTGCCTGGGTTTTAGATAAAATTAGCAAATATATGCTTTGCAGCAAATGAATTTCATGTCATGGCAACAAAGTGCACCTAACGTACTTTCCCCTCCATCTTTCTAATTACAACTCAAGCCTATGCAGTTACTTAAGCAGAAGTTTTCTGAAACATTGACACTCCGATATGTAAAAAAATTGTAAAACTGAAATCTGAATTTCTCTGTTGTTATTAGAGTATTTATATAGCATCCGTACCTGCTCAGAACAGATTGTAGAAATGCCATAAAATGGGAAAAAACCTATATACTACATAAACTCCCATTGTTATTACCATTAACTGGATAAAATGGCATGCCATTTTGTGTAGATTTTCTCCTAAAATGCAATTGTTTAATAGAGTGAATTATCAACTCATACATAAAATTCAGAAATAATGGCGTTAACACAGATTTGAGAAGCATTTAGCAAGTTTTCTTAATACGTGAAATATATTTTATTCCTTCCCTATTTTTATATCCATCCTGAATGATCTAAATGTGTGTTTGAATTTTTATTTCTGTTCTGTAATATATGTCTTCTCTTCTAACATCATTAGGATAGGTGATCGTAAATACGAAGTTATGCTGACATGTTTTAATCTAATGGAGAAGGAAATCATTTCCAAATTTCCACGACATCCAAGAATACCACAAATAAACTGATATACATGATTTATTTTTAATTGCTCTAAGAAGCATCCTTATATCAGAGTTGCAGAAACCAAACAAAATATCTTAATACAATTAGCATATTTTATTCTCAGCACAAAAGTGTGCTACAAGAAACAATTGTAAACAAAGGAACAATTGTGAACTTCGTCTCACTGTTGCTTTTCATTTAAAAACTACCATGAAATTTTGATGGTTGATTTCATAGAAAAAACATATCATTTTACAATTTGTAGCATTTGCATATTATGTGTAAGAAACTCTGGCCAAAGTATAAATGTCTTTTTTGTAGCATTTAAATTTATTGGAGAAATATGCTGTATACGTGTGTGTGTGGTTTTTTTATTGTGTATATCTATGGTAACATAACTGAGATGTTTAGTTTCTGAAAAGTAAGAACATTTGCCAAAATTTTCATTTGATAAACACATGCTAATTTTTTAAATTTGAATTGGCAAGGAAGTTTGAAAGCAGGGCCCTATGTTTTGCTGCAAATATATTAAACTCTGTGTCATAAATAATTGCAATTATATTTATCAGTGTGGTGATAGCTTTATATTTATTCACTGAATCATCTGAACTTCAAACTTGCTATATCTAAAGTTGCAGATCAAATCTTCACAGCAGCAGTTTCAGGATATAAATCAATATCTTGCTCAACCCGATCATTTACTGCTTTTCAGAAAAGGGATAGCATAAAGTTTCAGTCTAAATTACAGATGTCTTCTGTGCTTTTTTTTTTTTGTTTGTTTGTCCATGAGGCATCTTTCTAGCAACTACTTGTCCAAAAGAACAAAGTTCCAAGACTAACAAAGCTCTCCTTGTAACTGGTTTTATATTTCCCTGGGAAAAGAAACTGAATCTAAAAATAATGCTTTCTACTTTGAATTGATTCTTGACAGTTAGATGAGTAGGAACTAAAGCTGGAGAGAACAGTACATAGGGGAGAGAGAGAATTATGTGGATGTAGTAAACTAGTAAGTGAGAGAGTTGCTTTCTAAATGATGACAAAGAGAAATAATAATTCCCCAATCACATTTAGTGTGTTCATTATGAGCAAGCTTTTTAAAAACACTTTTCACTATCTGAATCTTAGTGATAATTTTAAAAACTTATGTATGCAAATTGGATCTATTGGTATTCCTGCTTGCCATAGAGAGATAAATATTCTGTTGCTGCATGTTCCTCTTTCATATTCAATAAATTGTCAATCCAGAATTCCATCAACACTTTGGATTATTAGGGCCTTTCTTTTCAAAACTGAAATGGAGCCAACAGCTGAATATTGACACCACCACAAGACTTTTGCTTTTGCTATATGTCAGCAGAATATTTAATTGGATTTGGCTAGAGTGTTTAAGAAAGGCAGTCTAGTCTCTAAATTTAGTTGTTATTTTTTTCCACAATCAGTAAAGCACCAATAATATTAGAGGTATATATTGGGAAATGTGAAGAAAATTAGGTGATAAAGTTGCCGCTAAAGATTTAAGGTATACTATAGATTTTTTTTTTTGTATATTATATCAATGCTGTGGATTAGGATTGAAAATATTATGCCCTTATTACTGTACAGATAGTCCTTGACGTACAACCACAACTGAGCCCAAAATTTTGTTTGCTAAGTGAGACAGTTATTAAGTTATTTTGCCCCATTTTACAACCTTTCTTCCCAGAGTTGTTAAGTGGATTACCTCAATTAAGTTACTAACATGGCTGTTAAGTGAATCTGGTTCTGAGAAGGACGCAAAAGGGCTAGACACTGCAACTGTCATAAATATGAGTCAGTTATCTAGCATCCGAATTTTGATCACACGACCATAGGGATGTTACAACAGTTGTAAGCATGAAAAATGATCATAAGTCTCTTTTTTCAGTGCTATTGTAATTTCAGACAGTCACTAAATGAACTGTTAATTGATTGTCCCGTTGATTGATACGGGACTACCCTTATTGTACATTTCCTTGATTACCTTTTATAATATAAAATCAACTGGTGTGTATCAAGTAGCGTGTGACACTTGAGAATAACTTAATTCCTACCCCTTTGCATCCTTTGCTCTGCACTGGTAATTCAATAGCTCACTCTTTTGTTGCTGTTTGTAAGAGCTTATTTGATAGCTTTTGGGTGTAACAATAAAATTATGAATTGTATTGCTTGGTAGATTGTTGGAAAAGAAGCTACTATATGAAAGACACTAAGTGTGGGATGATTGAACTTCTTTTTCTTTGATTTTTACTCATTTATGAAATCCCCATAGTTAATCATAAATTTCACTAAGAGTTTATCATGTAGAGTTTTAAAAGTATTGTAATGTTTTAATAACTTAGTAAGTCAATTACTACTTCTCCTTCTCCTATTCCATTCTCCTAGTATTCCTTCTCCTTCTGCTGTGCAAGAAAGATCGTTCATGAGAGAACAGAGAATAGAGTCATCATGGAAGCACAGAAAGAATGATAAATATCCAAGATTTTTCTTTACTTTCTAAACAATAATGTTGTGATATTTAGAAAGTGCAATCACCTTGAAATATTACAGATATATTGCAGGAACAGAGAAGAATTTTAGATGTTACTGGACTTCACCCTAACCCAGCATCCCCAAACAATATTGTTTCTGGAGTACTCCATATTCTTCATCAATAATACATTGAACCAGCCTGAGGTTCCATCTTAACAAATATCAGATACAACTTCTCCAATTGGAACATTTCAAAAGCTAGCAAAGAGACTATACCCCCCCGCCCTGAAAAATAGTGTATACATTTAGTGGTTTTGGAAGAATATGTAGAAGCTACAGAAGAGAAGTGCGAAGTTTTTCAGAAGCCTAAATGAACTAAGTTGTATAAGATTTCATATTAAATTGTAGGTATTTATTCTAGGATTGATTTTTTTTCTGAAAATGCCATCTGCAACAAAATCCTTATAACTGGTAGTTATGAAAAGAAGATTCCTGAGAAGAAGACAAAAGATGCAATAGTAAAATTAAAATTATCCTTAACTTGGTAGTTTAATAACTAATAACATTTATCTTAGAACAGCATTTTAAAATATGATATATAGAACATATTATAAGAATACCCAGTATCTCTGTTACAGAGGAAATTATTTCTTGGAGGTGTATGATAAAACAATGGTTTTTATTTGGAGCTGCCTTACTTCTGTAAGAATAATAAGGCAGTATTCTATAAAAAGGGATTTTTTAAAAAAGAAAAGTTTCACATACTTCCTATAGAAAATTAAACGACAAACAAATAACTTCAGTTCCATACATCTCTACTTTTACATAAAAAGTTCCTTTGGAAATAAAAAATGGAATATTTACACAATTGAGGGTATTATCCACTGCAGCTTCTACATGAACAATCTAGAGTAGGACAAAAATGAAACAGAATGTAAAAGTAGAGGATCAGCTAGATTTTTCAACAATCGTTAGCATTATCTAATCAATCAATGCTGATACCTGTATGGTCTGGAATGGTGTGGTGTGATGTTTGTATTGCATTGTATTGGAATAAAATTAAGAATAGCAGTAGCTAATGTCTATGTTTTTAATGCATACTTACCATCTGGCTTCTGAGGGAAAGAAAAGTTTGAAATACCTAGGTATGATCCAGAAGAATTCACTTTTTATGTTATTTTTTTAAAAAAGTAAACAAAAACCTATGCTGTTTTGCAAAGCAGAAATTGACTTAGTATATAGGAGATACCATATGGATCCCATCAGTGGTGGGATTCAGCCAGTTCTCACCACTTCGGGAGAACCGGTTGTTAACTTTCTGAGCAGTTTGGTGAACTGGTTGTTGGAAGAAATCATTAAGGCAGAGAACCGGTTGTTAAATTATTTGAATCCCACCACTGGATCCCATGTAGGGGATGTAAATCCTACATACTCAGTGCTAAGGTATAAGGCCAATTACCAAGTACAAATAAGAAGAGAATTTGCATCTGAACTCTTAACATTAGGGTGCATACCAATTCTCAGTACAATAAACCTGTGATCCTTTTGTGCCACTACAATAACAAAGAACTCATGAAAACAACCTCACTGTTGTTGGGAAATCACAAAATATATTTTTAAGTGGTCTGTGGAGGAAAACATAGGAAATCACAGATTTATTTGTTTAATTTCTCTCTAGGTAAAATGGTCAGAGTAGGTTTTGTACAGCATTAAAGTATGTTTTGATTCAATTACATTTGGAAACTGGAATATATAACCTAGTTTCTCACTAAGGCAAGGAATTTCTTTGAAGCTGTCATAGAACCAAATAGCTGCAAAGTGCTTTGCAGCCTTTTGTTCAATACACCTTCCTCCCCAGTTACTTTTGGAATTACTTCAGACAATATGTAACCCTGCAGTTTTAATTATAAAACTAAGGGTATTGAGAGAATTCAAAGGTCTGATTGGTTTTCTGACATGGCTGACTGCTCATATCAATCAATTTATAACTCTTTTGGGTACAAAATTATGTTAGATCTGATTCACTTTGTTTAAAGTGGCCAGTCTCAAGTATTAAACTTTGCTTTCTCTTGTGCTAATCAAAGGTTCCACTTTTATGCTGATCTTGCCAACATAAATGCTATTTACCGTATATACTCGAGTATAAGCCGATCCGAATATAAGCCGAGGTACCTAATTTTACCACAAAAACTGGGAAAAACTATTGACTCGAGTATAAGCCGAGGGTGGGAAATGAGGCAGCTACTGGTCAATGTAAAAAATAAAGATAGAGCCAAGTAAAATAACATGAATATTTATTTGAACGAAAAACAATAAAAGTGCAAAAGGGGGTCCCCAAAAAGAATATGGTATCAAAAATACAGTATCTTTAAAAGTAACAGCAACCAAGCTAACGAGAGCTAAAATCCCTCAAAACTGGAGTTCTCCTCCTCATCATCTGTTTGTCCAAACAGAGCTTCAGCTACTTCAGCTTCTGTGATGTTATCCGCATATACGTTGTCGTCATCACTGAGTTCACAGTCGTCATCATCACTGCTGTCACTCTCATACAATGCGCTGTCTTCACTGCCATCCATAGCATTACTAATGCCACATTTCTTGAAGGCACGTTGCACCATGTCCTCTGGAATATCTTCCCATGCATCACGAACCCACTGTGCTATTAGTTCTATGTCTGGCTTTCTCAGATTTCCAACTTTTGTCAGACGAGCTTGACCAGATGTCATCCATTCATGCCACATCCTTCGCACATGGTCCTTGAAAGGTTTATTTAAACTGACATCTAGGGGCTGCAATACAGATGTAAGCCCACCTGGAATAACGGCCAAAGTGACTTGAGATGACTTTGCCAATATTTTATGTCATCAGATGTGTGGGCTCTGAACATATCCCAAACTAACAGTGATCTTCTAGTCCAGTCCCCACTCCTCAAGCAAGAGATCCTATACTGTTTCAGACAAAGGATTGTCCAGTCTGTTCTTTAAAAACCCTCCAGGAATGAAGTGTCCAATAAGGTTCAAATTGCAAGTACCGGTAGTCCTCAATTTAAGACTGCAATTGAGCCCAAAACATTGTTTTGTTATTTTTCCCTAACCGTGTATGTATCCCCCTGCCCCCCATTTTACGTCAGGCTGCCATCAAAGCGAAGCACGGCTGAATATTATTATTATTATTATTATTATTATTATTATTATTATTATTATTATTATTATTATTATTATTATCATTATCATTATCATCATCATCATCATCATCATCATCATTATTATTATTATTATTATTATCATTATCATTATTATCATTATCATCATCATTATTATTATTATTATTATTATTATTATCATTATCATTATTATCATTATCATCATCATTATTATTATTATTATTATTATTATTATCATTATTATTATTATTATTATATGATGATGATGATTTTTTTGCATTGGACAGAGCGAGCTTCAGTTTACCAAACTTTGTATCTTTTAATGAAACGTGTTAGTCTGGAAGGGACTGTTTGAACTCACAAAACACTTGCAACTTTTAGTTCCGTGCTGAGGATTTTTGGAAAGCAGCCCAGCAATATTTATTTATTGCTCGGACTGCTCTTATTTTCACTCCCCCTTTTCTTTTCTTTTCCTTCCCTCCCTCCCTCCTTCTCTGCCTCTCTTTCGTCCCCCACCTCCCGGGATCCTTGCGGGTCGAAGGTTCTGCCCTGCCTTACACCAGCCGCCCACCCATGCCAAGGTCTCCTGGCTCTTTCGCTCTCTGTAAGCAGCGGCTCGGCAGCGCCGCCTCCCTCCATGGATCGGCTCCTTCCCCAGCACTGAAGGCATCCTTAGGAATACACCTCCACCTCCAGGAAAATAAAAGAGGCAGAGAAGGTAAATCGCCCGCCCGTTCGGAAAGGAAGGAGAGGACTCCAATGGAAGAAGGAGAGGAGAATTACCAATAACAAACACAAAGCGCTGGGTTAGAGGTGCCTTGTCATGTACAAGGAGATCAGAGAGGGCAACCACCGAAACAATAATCAGACTCAAAACGGGCTGCTTATTTGCCATTTGCTCTGGGTAGAACGGGTTTTTAAAAAATTGGTTTGGAGAAGGAAAGCTAATTTGCTGATCTGCGCGAGGGTCGGTTTCTTTTGCCTCCTTCTTCTTCCTCCTCCTTCTTCCCACCCTAGCTTGCAATGCCCCATCTCTCCTCCTCCTCCTCCTCCTGCCCCCTCTCGGGGAGAAATTGTTTTGTTCTTGCCGATTTCTCCGCTTTCCAAGAGGCTTTTCTTTTCACCTCTTTCTCCCCACCTCCCCAATTTCCATAGGGGAAAACCCTGGGGAAAACTTGGCAAAAATAAAATAAAATAAAAAGTACTGAGTGCAAATGTTTTTTTTATACTGTAGTTGGAGTTTTCCACGTTTCTTTTCACATTCAAGGCAGCATTCTCCCCATCCTCGCTGCTTTTCCAAAACATGCTTTGAAACCTTTGCATTTTATTGGGATGTATTCAGGATAACGCCCCTCCGCCTCTGAGGCGAGAGGAGGACAGTAAGAGGAGGGCGAGAGTGACAAACAAATAAAGAGAGTTCTTCTCGCCTTGGCGTTTGACACACTCGCCGTCCTCTCCGAAAGCGAAATTGAGTGCGGCGGCAGTGGGGTGGGTGGGTGGGTGGGGAGGCCGCCGTGAAGTGCCGGCTGGGGAGCCCGGGATTGAAGTGCCGGCATGCTTTGCCAGCTCGGCCGGCTCGTTTTGGCGGCGGCTGGCCTCCGGCGTTTCTTCCGCCGCTTTTGATGGCGGCGGCGGTGGTCGGCGGAGGGGCGGAGGGGCGTTCGACATTTTCGCCTCTCACTCGTCCTCCTCTTGCCCGCGGTGGGCGGAGGGGCGTTGTCACTCGCCTCCTCTCCGAAAGCGAAATTGAGTGCGAGGCGGCAGGAGGCCGCGTGAAGTGCCGGCTGGGGAGCCCGGATTGGCTCCTGGCCCCCAGCCGGCACTTCACGGCGGCCTCCCCACCCCCACTGCCGCCGCACTCAATCGCTTTCGGAGAGGAGGCGAGGGTGACAAACGCCAAGGCGAGAAGAACTCTATTTGTTTGTCACTCGCCTCCTCTCCAGCGAAATTGAGTGCGGCGGCAGTGGGGTGGGTGGGGAGGCCGCGTGAAGTGCCGGCTGGGGAGCCGGGATTGGCTCCTGGGCTCCCCAGCCGGCACTTCACGGCGGCCTCCCCACCCCCACTGCCGCCGCACTCAATCGCTTTCGGAGAGGAGGGCGAGTGACAAACGCCAAGGCGAGAAGAACTCTATTTGTTTGTCACTCTCGCCTCCTCTCAGCCGAAATTGAGTGCGAGCGGCAGAGGCCGCGTGAAGTGCCGGCTGGGGAGCCCGGGATTGGCTCGGGCTCCCCAGCCGGCACTTCACGGCGGCTCCACCCACCCACCCACCCCCACTGCCGCCGCACTCAATTTCGGCTTTCGAGAGGAGGCGAGGTGACAACGCCTCCGCCCCACCGCGGGCAAGAGGAGGACGAGTGAGGGGCGAAATGTCGAACGCCCCCTCCGCCCCCGCCCCCTCCGCCGACCACCGCCGCCATCAAAAAGCGGCGGAAGAAAACGCCGGAGGCCAGCCGCCGCCCCAAAACGAGCCGGCCGAGCTGGCAAAGCATGCCGGCAGCATTTGGGCTCGTCCTGCCGGCCCAGCTGTTCCCGAGGGCAAAAAACCCTCTCCCTGGGTCGGCTCTGCAAGGGTAGACTCGAGTATAAGCCGAGGGGGCGTTTTTCAGCACAAAAAACGTGCCGAAAAACTCGGCTTATACTCGAGTATATACGGTAGTTCATCTGTTAGCCTTCTGATTCTAGGTTCAAGGCTTGTCAATTCAGCACATAGTATTAGGTTAACTGTATTTTAAAACTCAGCATGACTTGGAGCTATCTTATATCTCTTTAGAACTATTGCATGGGTATCCAGCTAAAGCTTCCAGATACAACCCCAAACATTGCTTTAGGAACACAGGATAGCAAGTCAATAAATACCACCCTCTCTAGCATGGTTTGCTAGTGATAATCAGTCCTTTTAAGCAGAGCCAAGCTTCCCAACTAGTTAGGCAGCAAGTCAGAGTATATCAGTGGTCCATACGCAATAATGATCATTCTTTTTAGTCATTCTCCAATAATCAATGGTCATTCTGCTCAGAAATGGCCAAGTTTTCCGAGTGAAACTTCCCAAAAGGGGCAAACCAGACAACCAACTTTCCATCCTTCTTTACATCACCCCAAATGCACTGATTAAAGACAGCAGAATTACATATCTCCACAAGATCAACCCATGGTAATTCCAAAAAAATGAATAAGTTTATAACCACTTTTTGACAATTTTTGTTTTTGATTTTGAGTAGGCTACTTGAAACTTTGGTTTTGCAAAAGCTATGTTGTTTCTGGACATTTTGGAGATACTGCACTTTTTCATTGAAGAATTCGAGTGTCTTAAATACTACCTAGCATGAAGCTACTATCATCTCTATATCTCAGCTTCTGGAATAGAAGTGGTTAGCTATTGTGTGACACAGAAAATTGAACTGTATGGGTCACTGATCGCTTCTAGCAGATTTCTTATGTTTTTAATTCAGAAATATATAAAACTACTATTTTGGGGGGCAAATTAACAAGAATCAATATATTATGGCAAAATGCTAATGGAGATGCATTGATCTAGATAAAAAAGGGTATATTTTAATGGCTATATTCTTTCTAATTTTATTATTACGTTAGTAATTAACTATTTTTATTTGTTAACAAAGACAAATAAAATAAGATAGTGGTATTAATAACACAATATACAGATATATTGCTTGCCTGATAAATTATTTTAAAGATTACAATAGTTATTCCTGCCTTTGTCTGTTAATGCAATCCCTGTAATGCCCGTTAATGATTGTTAATGCAAACAATAAGACTGCAAATTGCACAGTGAAAAACAAGTCTCCTGACAATTGTTTGAGTCTGCCTTGGAGAGCTTGTTATACAGATACCGTGTAGCAAGCCCTAACACCAATACTCAGAAATGTCCAAGAACAGTAAAACAAACAAGTAAACATGACTCTTCTAATATAGCTGAACATTCATATTCGGGAAAAATTGGACATCAACAATATTCAAGGCATCACTGTTTTCATGATGATTTCTTGGGGCTTATTTACTACTATGAGTTTATATTCAAAGAGCTATGCGCTCACATAAAATGAGCCTGATGAGAGGTTAAATTTTTCATGTTTATGTAAGAGTGACGCTGTTAAAGTAACTTGTGCAGACTTCCATGGAAAATGCATGGCATTGCCAATATTTAAAAAATCAGGGGAACTTCAGTTGGATGCATAACTTTATTTAATGTTCTAACCACCCAGTTGATTTATAGCCTCCTATTACAGCAGGTTCTCTTCCTTTCCTTTCAAATTCATGAGTTAACTGCATTGAATCTCTCCCTAGCACATTGAAATGTCAGCATATTGTTTTGATAAAAACAGATGAGTTTCTAAGGCATCTATAACAAACTGGACCATGCCGAACAACTTCAGTTACTTTTGCCAAGTTCATTTATTTTTCTCCCGTAGGGTTTATTGTTCAGAAGACGGTAATACCTACATGTTAAAGGATAATTGAGTTACCAAAACTCAAGTGTTTACAAAGATATTATGACTACCATATATTTATTTTCTGGATTCATACCTACTAATATTTCTCTCCCATAAATATTTCTTCTCCACTCAAATTTGTTTTCTATTTCAGAGTTAAATGAGAAGCAGCAATTTCAAAGCCTAGCTCATACTTACTTTCCTAGACTGCTTTTTTTTTAAAAAGCTAACAAAAACCTAAACATCATCTTTACTTTAAAAAAAAGTTTCTGAACTCACATAAGCCTCTGTATATATTGTACTTTCTTTTCAGTCTACAAAGGAAGCAGCCCCTAAGCTCTAGAGCAGGGATCCCCAACCTGTGGGCTATGGCCCACTACCAGGCTGTGGCCTATTTGCAATTGGGCCGCGTGAGGGGCAGGTGCTCACAGCCCCACTTATGCACCTGCTCCTCACACAAAACCATCCCCTGTTTCCCCCCATACCAGGCTGCCAATCCAGAAAGATTGGGGAATTCTACTCTAGAGGATGGGGGGTGGTAAATTATATGTTTGACAATTGTAATTAGCTAGACCAGTGGTGAAATTCAATTTTTTTTACTACTGGTTATGTGGGCGTGGCTTGGTGGGCATAGTGTGGCTTAGCATGGCTTGGTGGGCATGGCAGGGGAAGGATACTGCAAAATCTCCATTCCCATCCCATTCCAGGGGAAGGATACTGCAAAATCTCTATTCCCACTCCACTCCAGGGGAAGGATACTGCAAAATCTCCATTCCCACCCCATTCCTGGGGAAAGGATATTGTAAAATCTCCATTCCTACCCCCTTCCAGAGGAAGGATACTGCAAAATTCCCATCCCCTCCCCACTCCTGGGGGGGAGGATATTGCAAAATCTCCATTCCCACCCCACTCTGGGGCCAGCCAGAGGTGGTATTTGCCGGTTCTCCGAACTACTCAAAATTTCCACTACCGGTTCTCCAGAACCTGTCAGAACCTGCTGAATTTCACCCCTGGGCTGTACACATCTTGTCAGCCACATATTCAAAATTCTTCAAATTTCCCTATCATTCAAAGGAGTGCCTTTAATCCTTTTCAAATCTTTATATTGTCAGTAGTAATTTAGCCACCTTTTTGGTGTAATTAGTGTATTTTGCTAATCCACTTCATTGACTTCAAAACATAGGCAAGGGATGGTACTGAGATTTTTCTGAGTATACTCCGAATCCCCTGTATAGTTAAAAGGTCCAGAGCATTGGCAAGTTGCCCAGTGCTGGCATTTGGAGAAGGGTTGAGCACTGACATATGAAGAAGAGACCTAGAGTTCTAGCAAAGGGGTTAACACACAGGTCCAAGGTAGCAGCCTTCAATATTAACCCTAACTATATTAAAATAAAGCTATAAAACAACAGAATGTAAAAGTCAGATCTGTAGTGAAAATGCAGAAAGTAGAAGTGAAGTTGTCAGGATTCCAGAAAACCCCCTCCTGCAGAAAAGGCAAACGTCTTTCAAAGTTCTTTTAGTAGCATAGGTAAACTGGCACAGTTGGATGAACTCTGAATCTGGAGATCCGGGTTTTCCCTCAGTAGTACAAAACCCCAGACCACCACCCCTTGACTCCTCTGCCGATCATGCGCTCCAATCACCAACCGTCCCATCTCGAGGCATCACTCCAACCACTCCTTCTCCAGATACAGTCCTGGCCTGACCTTGACTGGCAGGAAGAATGTTATTATGTCTAATGGCCCCTTGAACCAACCCCCTCTTCTTCCAAAGCTGACAGAAGTCTGATGAGCTATTCAATGCATAAAATTATTAAGAGAAAACAAGGCTGGGAACTTTAATGTGAATATAAAGAGTTTGTAACATTTTGTGAATAGAATAATCCTCTTCCAGAAATTGTACCTCCTTATCAAATCTATCACCATCACCATAAACCTATGGCATTAAGCTTTCCTTTAATGCTTTTTTAGTAAAATGGAAAGGGTGTAGACCAGGGATGAAATCCAGCAGGTTCTGACAGGTTCTGGAGAACAAGTAGCAGAAATTTTTAGTAGTTTGGAAAACCAGCAAATACCACCTCTGGCTGGCCCTAGAGTGGGGTGGGAATGGAGATTTTGCAGCATCTTTCCCCTGCCACGCCCACCAAGCCACACCATGCCCATCAAGCCACCCCCACAGAACCAGTAGTAAAAAAATTTGAATTTCACCACTGGTATAGACTTGTTTACCAGCCTTACTTACACCCATGCCAGATACAAGATTTTCCGCTGAAGCATTTTACCTGCCAGTTGTAGCACACTTTGGCCCCAGCTATGTAAATATATAGCAGGATCACAATCTCAGTACTAATCAAGGCCAAGTCTACTTTTGGATGTTTTGCAAGTTACGGTCAAAAGTCAATGAAGAAACTATGTTTTTTCTGCATTCTGTACCCTAGTTCATACAGGGGTAAAATATCAGCTTTGCTAAGGCGTTTCTTTTGTGTCCGGATTAGGGTTTATTTGCACCTGTATGGAAGGGATTTTTAACATTGTTTTTCTTGCCATGCTAGCTAGAATATCTCTACTCCTTTATAATTACAGGATTATAGAGATATGCATACAATCTGCCACACCTTGAGGTTACCAAGAGCTATATGAGACCATAGGAATATTGCTGATAATGCAATGCCAGTGACAAGAGTACCTCAGAATTAGTATACTTTTTCTTGCTTCTCCAAGTCCTATAAAGGTATCGTTCATTTAAGTGCATTATTCAGTAAAGGTTATAAATATGGTATTCATCAGAGAACTTTGAAATTATCTATATTTCCACAAAACTGTAACAACAGGGAAATCTGTACTTTCTTTGACATCAGGACTCAAAGCAAGGAGAAAGTCATATCTGAGAATGTAACACTCCCAACAGATTTCAAAGACATTAGTTTGGAACTGCAAAGTCAGGTAAGAAATTACTGACTACACATAAATCAAAAGTTTCAGGCCATCTCAGATCAAAACAAATACAATGAATTTTTGAACATATCATCATTGATAATTGATAAGGTATCTGTAATTTGTTTCATGTGTAACCTACATCTGCATAACCACCTAGGAGAAGGAAAGACCTTCTCTTCCTCTCTGCCTAGCTCAGGGCTGTCAAACTCCCGGTCTATGGGGCGGATGCGTCATGTGCTGGCCACGCCCATGCCTGGTTTAGCGAAGGGGGAAAAAGTCCCAATATGTCACGTGACGCTGCTGTGACAACATGAGTTTGACACACCTGGCCTAGCTCATCCCAATTTAAAAGCGTAATTAGATTAGCCACTTCATGAATTTGGTGAAGTAACCTGAAGTTCATAGAAGTTTCTACCTTTAAATAAAATTTGTTCATCTGAAAAGGTGCTACCATACTCCTTTTGATTTTGGGCTACCATAGACCTACTATAATGTTTTATTACAATATAATACAGCTTGCAGATCTACTTCCCACAGAAATCTGTGGTAGATTTTTTCATTCCTGTCAAGCAATTATCCTTAGTCATTATACTTACCTTCCTACAGGTGTTTTAAAAAACAAACTAGAAAGCAAGCAAGCAAGCAACACTGTTTTCCATGTCTACTCTCTTATACCTATGGCCCATTTGATTTTTCTCCCATCTAAATCTCTAATATCAGAACTAAGGTGGATTACAGAAAAGAAAATGGAAGAGGAGTTACAGAGAAGCAAGTTCCTTCATTTATGTACAACCAACTTAGACTACACTGTCTCATGCTCTTCTGGATATTTATGGATTGGAAGCTACCATATCCAGTTATTATACAATGCACGTTATTGTCAGGCTACTCTTTCATTGACTGATTTGTTCTTATAATTTAAATAATTAATCCAAATGCTTCTGTTTTAGGAACTGAATACTTTGTAAACATTGTGCAATTTAACATTGTTGTTTGATAAAGATTAAAGAGATCCAAATAAATTATGCACTATAGAAATGCTATAATTTGCAGAGCTATAAATATATCTCCTGCAAAGCACAGGGACTTTAATTAGCTATGTGTCTGTTTATATAAACACTGTGTTTGGGACTGCACTTAAAAGAGAGTTTAATTTGGCTTTCATCTTTCATCTTCGTTATTTGAGTTTTTCTGCCTAATTAGATGTTTTAGCCCTATAACATTTTTAACTTCGAAAAGTTTGGGTTTTTTATTGAGTGAGTGGGGGGAGTAAAATTTCACGAACTTAAAACTTTTTAAAGCCCCGGTATTACTCTAATTTTATGGTTAGTTCATAGTAAAACAATAACAATAAAACAAAAAGAACATCCATAATGTACCTTTAATGAAATTTCATGACTGTAATTCAAAATGAGAAGCATTCACAAGTACTATTCGGCTAATAAAGTACTTAGGATTGACAAAGACTTGGGGTTTCTTTTTCCTTTTACACCACTTGGGCATTAATTTTGTTCTTAAAAGATACAGAATAAAAAAATGATTTAATCAGAGCTAATTGCAGTCCTTATCTTGATAGCACATCATTTTTTTTCTTGAAGTTAATATGTGATCAGTATTTTATTTACTTCATTCTCTTCTGAATTCCATTCTCTTGAATAGCATTTCCAATTATAATTTTTTGATCTCTTCCAAAGCTTCTGAGTGGTACTCTTCAGTCCATAGATTTTGAAAGTGGGTTAATAAGGATATGAACAATTCTATCTTACTTTCTTCAGGTCTCACATTCTTGGCTCAGGGTGATACCCTAACCCTACCCCCCTCCCAAATTCTAGTAATAATAATAATAATAATAATAATAATAATAATAATAATAATAATAATAATAATAATAATAATAATAATAATAATATTTAATTTTTATACCGCCCTTCTCCCGAAGGACTCAGGGCGGTGAACAGGCAGATAAAATAATACAATACATTACAATAAAAACACTATTTAAAAAACTTATTCAATATAGCCTAAATTTAAAATACAATACAAAATATAAAATAAACCCCAATAAAATCTATGTTTAAAAAACTCTATTTAAGCCAGTCCTGCTTGGAAGAATAGATATGTCTTAAGCTCGCGGCGAAAGGTCCGGAGGTCAGGAAGTTGTCGAAGTCCTGGGGGAAGCTCATTCCAGAGGGTAGGTGCCCCCACCGAGAAGGCTCTCCCCCTGGGGGTCGCCAGCCTACACTGTTTGGCTGATGGCACCCTGAGAAGACCCTCTCTATGGGAGCGTACCTGCCGGTGGGAGGCATGTGGTAACAGAAGGCGGTCCCGAAGATATCCCGGTCCTATGCCATGGAGCTCTTTAAAGGTGGTAACCAGAATTTCATGTAGCAATGTTGCAAGGTGCATGTTTAAAACATTTCAGTGAACCAGACTTGGTCTAATAAAAGAAAAGGCAAACTATGGCTCTGAATAGCATTATGGACTTCATCTTCAGTAAATGCATTTCCCTCCTTTTCAGTGTACCTTTCTCTTTTCAAACTGCCACATAGAAATATGGTTTTTCATCATAATTGGAAGAATTTTTTACCATTCAAAGCATTGACAGCTCATTTTTTTAAAAAAAGAATCAGAATCTAAAGTTGAAAATAGCCATTAACATGGTCTAGTGCAGTGATGGCGAACCTTTTCGCCGTTGCGTGCCAAAAGCGGGGGGGAGTGTAGGAGAGTTGTGCACGTGTATGCTCACACCCATAATTCAATGCATCCCACCCACCCCCGTGCATGTGCGCACGACACCCCCGCCCCCGCACTCCCCCTGCTTTTGGCACACAGTGGTATGGTGGGCCTGGTAGGCCCATTTCTCACCCTCCTCAGTCTTTCTTGGAGCCTGGGGAGGGCAAAAACGGCCTTCTCCACCTCGCCTGGAGGCCCTCCAGAGGCGAAATTGCCCATTTGCCAACTCGGTTGGAACTACTGTTTTTCACTCTCCCCAGGCTCCAGAGCCTTTCTAGGAGCCTGGGGAGGGTGAAAATGCCCTTCCCCCCCCCGGAGGCCCTCTGGAGGCTGGAAACAGCCTGTTTTCTGACTTCCAATTTGCCTGCATGTGCCAGAGCTGACCTAGGGCAAAGCTGGTATGCCCACCAATATGGCTCCACGTGCCACCTGTGGCATGCGTGCCATAGGTTCACCATCATGGTTCTAGTGGTTAAAGCACCAGGCTAGAAAGTAGGAGACCATGAGTTCAAGTCCCGCCTTAGCCATGATAGCCAGCTGGGTGACTTTGGGCCAGCCACTCTCTCTCAGACTTTTTCACCTAACATGTTGGTGGTTGTGGGGAAAATAGGAGGAAGAAAATGTCTTGAACATGATAGCTTCTTTGAATTATTTGTGGGATACAAATAAATAAATTGGCAATATTACCACAAGTGTAATAGAGAAGGTCAGACTGTAGCCAAGATATATCTTTCACCAAAAGGAATCAGTAGCATTTCTACTTGAGTTAAAAAATGTTTTTATTATTATCTCAGTTCCTAATTATAAATAATTAGTCTTGACATAAGATGAGAAAAGAAATTAGAAGCTATTTGCCAATTGGTATTTATAAAAATATATTCAAGAAGAAGATGATCAGCGAATTTACCAGCAAATTTCTAGATTAGGCTGTTATTTTACATTACAAACAAAACAATCTTTCATGAGTACTATTCAGTGCACGCAAAATTATTTGAGAACTTTCCACTATTCTGTAATGTAAAAATAAAATGAAAATAAATTTTAAAACTATCTTCTCTCTGTAAACTAAGAAAACAAACTGAATTTCTATAGCCAAGAGCTAAATAATATGTTTTACACACTCACAAACATACATGCATGTGTGTTTATGCATGTGTGTCTATATATATTGACACACAAATATAGTATATATATATTTATACATACACATGCACATATATATATGTGTGTATTTGTGTGTGTGTGTGTGTGTGTGTGTGTGTGTGTGTGTGTGTGTGTATGCCTTGTCGTGGTGAAGGGACTTGCATAGCTCAATGAAGCTATGAGCTATGCTGTGCAGGGCCACCGAAGATGGACTGGTCATAACAGAGACCTGGACAGAGGCCTACATTACTCTCATTCCAAAAGAGGACTCTGACTTAAATCAAATTAAAAATTATAGACCTATATCCCTGTTAAATTCAGATTACAAAATGTTTGCTTTAATACTAGCAGAACGTCTTAAAAGATATTTGAATGAATTTATACATTCTGATCAAAATGGATTTCTGCCTAAAAGACAAATTAAAAACAATATGAGAATAGTTTTGGATACTCTAGAATATTATGAGGCTCATCCCGAAAAACTGATGGCGTTGATCTTTTTGGACACACAAAAAGCCTTTGACAATGTCAGTTGGCATTTTATCTTCCTACAATTGAAACAAATGGGCTTTGGGGAAAGATTTATTAAAGCAGTAGAAACTATATACCAAAAACAGTCAGCTAAGATAATGATAAATGGTGAATTGACAGATGCGATTCGAATTTAAAAAGGCACAAGACAAGGCTGCCCTTTGTCACTGCTGTTGTTTGTGTTGACCTTGGAAGTATTGAACAGAAATATTAGAGAGGAAAGGGGAATAAAAGTTATGAAAATTCAGAAGGAAGAATATACACTTCAAGCTTTTGCTGATGATTTGGTTTTTATTATTGAGGACCCATTAGAATCTATAACTTGCTTGATAGAAAGAATTGATGAATATGGGCTGGGTTGAAAATTAATAGAGATAAAACAAAAATTTTGACAAAAAATATGTTGATGAAGCAAAAAAGTGAGTTGGTAGAACGTCCAGGGATGCAGACTGCAAATAAAGTTAAATACTTGGGGATATATCTTACCCCAAGGTGTAGCACATTGAAAGAGAATAACTATGGTAAACTAAAACAGCAGATTGTGACAGATTTGACTAAATGGGAACATTTACAACTGTCTTTGTTGGGAAGAATATCAACAATTAAGATGGACATATCACCTAGAATTTTGTATTTGTTTCAGATTATACCTATTAAATTGAGCAGAGGATATTTTGTGGAGTTGTATAAAATGATGTTGAAATATATTTGGCAAGGGAAAAAAGCAAGAATAAAAATAAAACTATTACAAGACAAGACAGTTAGAGGTGGCTTTGGGTTACCTAATTGGGAATTGTATTATCAAGCAGCAAAGTTGATGTGGATTAAAGAATGGACAACCCTAAGAAATAATAGAATATTGATTTTGGAAGGCCATGATTTGTTGTTGGGATGGCATGCCTTTTTATGGTATGGACAAGCCAAAACACAGGGATACTTCAGAAGATACATAGTCAGAGAAGCGTTGTTGTCAAATTGGGAGAAGATTAACAAAGTTTTAGTTTAGTTTTAGTTTAGTTTTATTAGATTTTTATACCGCCCTTCTCCCGAAGGACTCAGGGCGGTGTACAGCCGAAATAAAATACAGAGTATATACAATTAAAAGAAATTAAAAGAAACTATTAATAAATGGCCGATAATTTAAAAATTAAAAAATTTACAAATGTTTAAAATCTCTAAAACCCCAATTTAAAATCACTATTTATGCCAGTCCTGCTTGAATAAATAAGTATGTTTTTAGCTCACGACGGAAGGTCCGAAGATCAGGAACTTGACGTAAGCCAGGGGGGAGTTCGTTCCAGAGCGTCGGTGCTCCCACAGAGAAGGCCCTACCCTGGGAGCCGCCAGCCGACATTGTTTGGCGGGACGGCACCCTGAGAAGGCCCTCTCTGTGAGAGCGTCTGGTCGATGGGAGGCATACGGTAACAGCAGGCGGTCTCGTAAGTACCGGGTCCTAAGCCATGGGCGCTTTAAAGGTGGTAACCAGGATCTTGAAGCGCACCGAAGACCACAGGAAGCCAGTGCAAACTACGGAGCAGAGGTGTTACGTGGGAGCCTCGGCGGCTCCCATTACCACTCGCGCAGCTGCATTCTGGACTAACTGCAGCCTCCGGGTGCACCTCAAGGGCAGCCCCATGTAGAGAGCATTGCAATAATCCAGCCGAGGCGTAACCAGGCGTGAGTGACCGTGCATAAGGCATCCCGGTCAAGGAAGGGCGCAACTGGCGAACCAAGCGAACTTGGTAAAAGCCCTCCTGGTGACGGCTGCCAGATGTTCCTCAAAGGACAGCCGGCCATCCAGGAGGGCGCCCAAGTTGCGAACCACCTCCTTTGGGGCCACTAACTCGCCCCAACAGTCAGCTGCGGATGCAGCTGACTGTACCAGTGCCGGAATCCACAGCCACTCCGTCTTGGAGGGATTGAGCTTGAGTCTGTTTCTCCCCATCCAGACCCGTACGGCTTCCAGGCACCGGGACAGCACTTCGACCGCTTCGTTGGGGTGGTCCGGGGTGGAAAAGTACAGCTGAGTGTCATCAGCGTACAGATGATAACTCACCCCGAACCCACTGATGACCTCACCCAGCGGCTTCATGGAGGTGGTGAACAGGGTAGGCGAGAGAATCGACCCTGGGGTACCCCACAAGTGAGGCCCCTCGAGTAAATATAAGGAGGTATAAGCATATATATAGGAAGAAGAAAATAAAAACAATAGGACAGGAACGGTAGGCACGTTTGTGCACTTATGCACGCCCCTTATGGTCCTCTTAGGAATGGGGTGAGGTCAATAGTAGAAAGTTTTTGGATAAAACTTTTAGGATTATGAGAAGAGACCACAGAGTCAGGTAAAGTATTCCAAGCACTGATGATTCTGTTACAGAAGTCATATTTTCTGCAATCTAGATTAAAGCGGTTGACATTAAGTTTAAATCTATTAGTTGCTCTAGTATTATTGCAATTAAAGCTGAAGTAGTCTTTAACAGGAAGGACATTACAATAGATGATTCTGTGAGTTAGGCTTAAGTCTTGTCGAAGGCGACGGAGTTCCAAGTTTTCTAAGCCTAGGATTTCAAGTCTGGTGGGATAGGGTATTTTATTGTTTCCAGAGGAATGGAGAACTCTTCTTGTAAAATATTTCTGGACACGTTCAATTGTATTGATGTCAGAGATGTGGTGAGGGTTCCAAACAGACGAGCTATATTCTAGAATTGGTCTAGCAAATGTTTTATATGCTCTAGTTAGTAGTGTGGTGTTTTTGGAAAAGAAGCTACGCAATCTAAAATAAAATATAAAATATATAAAATATAAAATCATCCGTTGTAATGTCCTTCCTGTCAATGACTTTTTTAGTTTCAATAACAATATCACAAGAGCTACCAATAGATTTAAACTCAATGTCAACCGCTCCAGTTTAGATTGCAGAAAACACGATTTCTGTAACAGAATTGTATATGCTTGGAATGCATTACCTGACTCTGTGGTTTCTTCTCATAACCCCAAAGGCTTTACTCAAAAACTGTCCACGGTTGACCTCACCACTTTCCTAAGAGGACTCTAAGGGGCGTGCATAAGACCACAAACGTGCCTACCGTTCCTGTCCTATTGTTTCTTCCCCTATGTATATATATGTTTATAGTACCTCGTTTCTCCTCATATATATGTTCATATATTATATAACCCTTTATGCAATGCTTGTATATATTATTACGACAAAATAAATAAATAAATAAATAAATAAATAAATAAATAAATAAATAAATAAATAAATAAATAAATAAATAAATAAATCTAACTAGTTTTGATGAGATTTTAACAGGTTCAGATGACAACTTGATTAAGAAACTATATGGATACTTATTAGAGGTGAAATTGGAGGAAGAACAAGTAAAAGAGACAATGATTGATTGGGGGAAGAATTTTGGTCACGGGATAGATTTAGAGGCTTGGCAGAAATTGTGGATGTATAATTATAAAATGAGAATGTCTACAGCATTCAAAGAGAATTTGTATAAGATGTTTTACAGGTAGCATCTACCCCCGACAAGAATTGCTAGAATGTTCAAGGACAAATCTGAAAAATGCTGGAAATGTCATCTGAAACCTGGATCATACTACCACATGTGGTGGACATGTGTCAAAGCGAAAAGATACTGGACTAAAAAATACACACATGGTTGGAAAAAATGATCAAAAAACATATTGACTTTAAGCCAGAAGTCTTTCTGTTGGGAATTATACCTGAGATATATACTAGAGATATAAAATATTTGATCGTGAACATTATTACAGAAGCTAGGATTGTGTTTACTAAAAATTGGAAAAATGAGAAGTTACCTTCGCAAGATGAAATAATTAGAAAAATGATGGAATGTGCAGAGATGAGTAAGTTAACATTTGAAATCAGAGAGCAAGAAGATAAGCAATATTATAAAATATGGAATTTGTTTTATAAGTAGTTAGATGGAAAGATATGTTACAAAAGGTAAATATTGGATATATGTATGAAAGAGATGTTTATTCTGTGAATGCACAGATATGTTAACACCCATGCAGCACATTGTAATGAAATTGATTTGATGAGTTTTCTTTTTTGTTTAAAATAAATAAAAAAAATTCCCCCCCCAAAAAATAAGAGAGGTCTAGCAAAATAATGGTCCATTGGAGAAGGAAATGGCAGCCCACTCCAGTATCTTTGCCATGAAAACCCCATGGACAGTACTAAAAGGAAAAAAGATATGATGCTGGCAGATAAGCCCCTCAGATTGGAAGATGTTCAATATGCTACTGGGGAAGAGCAGAGGGCTAATACTAGTAGCGTCAGAAAGAGTGAAGCGACTGGGCCAAAGCCGAAAGGACACTCAGCTGTGGATGCATCTGGTGGTGAAAGGAAAGTCCAATGATATAATCATCTATTCTCCATAGGAACCTGGAATGTATGATCCATGAATCAAGGCAATCTAGACGTGGTCAAACAAGAGATGACAATACTGCTGGATGGAGTCACTGAAGCAGTAGGCGTGAGCTTAAATGGACTCCAGAGGATGGTAGAGGACAAGAAGGCCTGGAGGAATATTGTCCATGGAATCACGATGGGTTGGACATGACTTTGAAACTAACAACAAGAAATGTATATGTATGCATATATATATATATATGCAAATGAAAGAGTGAGGATAAATTATTAAGGTTTGGCATCACATTTTCAGTTTTAACTTGGTATATGTAAAACTTCATTCATAGACAGTAAAAACCCTTTATCATTTGAAATTTTCTAAAAGAACTTTTTACCTAATTTAACCAGCAATTCCTTTATGGCATTGATTGGAATTCATGAATGTATAATCAACTCTATAGTCTCACACACTATAATAGATGGTTGATTATGCAATTTCAGTAAGATTGCTTTAGGCACTGAAAGCTCAAATGGAGCATGTATGGACTTGTATCTTCATTTATAAGTAGACACATCACCAATGTGTGGCTTTAAAAAAACAGCCTGGGTCATGCATTGATTATTCAAGAGGTTTTACTTTTAACTGAGACAAAGGAGACAAATTTAAACCTGAAGCAGCTTCTAGAGTTATTCATATTAAAAATAAGTTCCTTATGCATATTTTTTGCTTAAATAAAGTTATTCAAATGAGCTATTGAGTTGTATTAATGGGTAGGGTATATCAGTTGGCTCCCTGATGATGGTTGGCTGGGATTATGAATATTTAGTTACAAACAATCCCTAATATGCATGAAGTATTTTACTGTTGATCTTGTGCTTTTTATTTTACTCATATTTCTCCTTATCCTGTAATTTGCCTAGAGTGACTCTGTGATTGAGGAAGCATATGATGATCAATCAATTGATCAATTGATCAATAGACAGGCAGAGAGACAGACAGGATAGATAGATAGATAGATAGATAGATAGATAGATAGATAGATAGATAGATAGATAGATAGATAGATAGATCTGGTGGATGATCTCTGGAGGGCCAGGGATAGGGGTTACTCCTCTGCCCTGGTCCTATTAGACCTCTCAGCGGCTTTTGATACCATCGACCATGGTATCCTGCTGCGCCGGTTGGAGGGGTTGGGAGTGGGAGGCACCGTTTATCGGTGGTTCTCCTCCTACCTCTCTGATCGGACGCAGACGGTGTTGACAGGGGGGCAGAGATCGACTCCAAGGTGCCTCATGTGTGGGGTGCCACAGGGGTCGATTCTCTCACCCCTCCTGTTCAACATCTATATGAAGCCGCTGGGTGAGATCATCAGTGGCTTTGGGGTGAGATACCAACTGTACGCTGATGACACCCAGCTGTACTTTTCCACCCCGGGCCACCCCAGTGAAGCTGTCGAAGTGTTGTCCCGGTGTCTGGAAGCCGTACGGGTCTGGATGGGGAGGAACAGGCTCAAACTTAATCCCTCCAAGACGGAGTGGCTGTGGATGCCGGCACCTCGGTACAGTCAGCTGCAGATGCGGCTGTCTGTCGGGGGTGAATCATTGGCCCCGATGGAGAAGGTACGCAACTTGGGCGTGCTCCTGGATGGCCGGTTGTCCTTTGAAGACCATTTGGCGACCGTCTCCAGGAGAGCATTTTATCAGGTTCGCCTGATCCGCCAGTTGCGCCCCTTCCTGGACCGGGATGCCTTATGCACAGTCACTCATGCCCTTGTTACCTCTCGCCTGGACTACTGCAATGCTCTCTACATGGGGCTCCCCTTGAAGAGCACCGGAGACTTCAGCTAGTTCAGAATGCGGCTGCGCTGGTTATTGAGGGAGCGCCTCGAGCTCCCACATAACACCTATCCTGCGCAGACTGCACTGGCTACCTGTTGTTTTCGGGTGCGCTTCAAGGTATTGGTTACCACCTTTAAAGCGCCCATGGCTTAGGACCGGCTATCTACGGGACCGCCTACTGCCGGCTTCTATCTCCCATCGTCCGGTACGCTCCCACAGAGAGGGACTCCTCAGGGTGCCGTCAGCCAAACAGTGTCGACTGGCGGCCCCCAGGGGGAGGGCCTTCTTTGTGGGAGCTCCGTCCCTGTGGAACGGACTTCCCCTCCGACTCCGACAATTACCTGACCTTAAGACCTTTCGCCGCGAACTTAAAACTTATTTATTTCATATGGCTGGACTAGCCTGATTTTTATTTTTATTAGATGGGTTTTTAAAATTGTGTTATTTTACAGGGGAGTATGTTTTTAACGTTTTGGGCATTTAAATCAGTTTTTTAAGGGTTGTTTTAAATTATTGTGTGTATTTATATTTTATCTGCCTGTTCACCGCCCTGAGTCCTTCAGGAGAAGGGCGGTATACAAATTAAAATATTATTATTATTATTATTATTAGATAATGGAATATAAAAGAATCTGCCTGAAGCCTTCCTGTACCTCAGCAGTAATATCTGTTGATACTTATTTCATTACTATGCAAATAGTTTCAGAAAAACATATAGACAGCAGATTTATAAAACTAATGCTTTAATTCCTATTTGTATTGATTTTTGGGGTGAGGTACCAGCTGTACGCTGATGATACTCAGCTGTACATTTCCACCCCTAACCACCCCAACGAAGCTGTCAAAGTGTTGTCCCGGTGTCTGGAGGCCGTGCGGGTCTGGATGGGGAAGAACAGGCTTAAACTCAACCCTTCCAAGACTGAGTGGCTGTGGATGCCGGCATCCCGGTACAGTCAGCTGCAGCCGCTGCTTACTGTTGAGGTCGAGTCATTGGCCCCAATGGAGAGGGTCTGCAACTTAGGCTGGATGGATGGTTGTCCTTTGGATGGTTGTTCTCCTGGATGGATGGTTGTCCTTTGAAGAACATCTGACGACCGTCTCCAGGAGAGCTTTTTATCAGGTACACCTGATCCACCAGTTGTGCCCCTTTCTAGACCGGGATTCCTTATGCACGGTCACTCATGCCCTCGTCACTTCTCACCTGGACTACTGCAATGCTCTCTACATGGGGCTCCCCTTGAAGAACATCCGGAGGCTCCAGCTGGTCCAGAATGCAGCTGCGCGGGTGATAGAGGGAGCTACTCGTGGCTCCCATATAACACCCCTCCTGCGCAAGCTGCACTGGCTGCCTGTGGTCTTCCAGGTGCAATTCAAGGTGTTGGTTACCACCTTTAAAGCGCTCCATGGCTCAGGACCGGGTTATTTACGGGACTGCCTGCTGCCTGCCTCCCATCGATCTGTGCGCTCCCATAGGGAGGGCCTTCTCAGGGTGCCGTCAGCCAAACAATGTCGGCTGGCGACCCCCAGGGGAAGAGCCTTCTCTGTGGGGGCACCTACCCTCTGGAATGAGCTTCCCTCAGGACTTCGACAGCTCCCTGACCTCCGGACCTTTCGCTGCGAGCTGAAGACGTACTTATTCTTCCGTGCAGGCCTGGCATAAAACTATTAGTAATTTATTGGGTTTTTATGGTTTTAATGTGTATTTTAATTAATGGGCCAAATTGAACAGGTTTTTTAAACGGGTTTTTAACTGTATATTGTATGTTTTATGGTGTTTTACCTGGCTAGAAACCACCCTGAGTCCTTCGGGAGAAGGGCGGTATAGAAATTAAATTATTCTATTCTATTCTATTCTATTCCAGAAAAGGAGAAGGACAGAAAAAGTTATTTCATAGTGAGTGACCGCTAATCTGTCTGCTTTGTCCAATACTATTTCTCAATCTTTTCAGCTGTGCCCTGACCCTAATCTTAAAGCTTGCATTCTGGTGTGATGATGACTACCAATTTAGATGACTTTAAAAAGGAACTGAACACATTCATGAAGAAATTAGGTGCTCTGTCTGTGCAAGCAGACCATGATAATACTTTGAATGTATGAAGGTTTTCCTCTCAGAGGATGAGCACTTTCATCAAATTAGTGACTTAGAGGAGAGGAAAAATCACCCAAGAAGAATATTCCTTCTCTAAATATTCTTCTTACCCTGTAATTATTTGCTATGGACATTTTGAGGATAAAACAGTCAGAAGATTTTTAACCAAAAGCTTTTGTTTTGTTTTGTTTTAAAGTCCCCTTCTCCTTTGGTTCCTTAGCTTTTTGGAAAAGCAGGCCTTTCAGTGAGTGCAGGAAATTCTTTTTTCTTTTTTTTTTTGCTTTCTTGCTTTTTTGTAGCTCTCTTTAGCAAAGAACATTCTGAACAGCTGCCTGCAGAGTCAGGACAAAGTGACCTCTGCTTCCTTCACCATCAGAACAATGGCAGCAAAAACAAAGCCAAGCCAAAATGATCAGATAACAAGGATTAAATGACAGCCCTTGATCAAAATGAATGCTGTCCCTGGAATTGTCAGCAAAGATGTGGGTAAAAATTTCCATGCTATTCCCATACAGTGTATGGAAAGTGACATCAGAACGAGGGCATACATTGGGAGGGTCTGTTCATATCAAGGAAGTGTATTAATGGAAAAGCAGAGTGAACATTTAAAGTCAGGTTCAGCCACAGAATATTTTTCCCCTGTTCAGGTTATGTTGATACATGGTAGAACAGAAAGGTATCTTAGCAACAGCTCTGAATCTCTAATGGAGCTATAAACTTCTATGATAAAAATGACATTAATTCATCAGTTAAATCTGTTTTATGGCATTATTAGAAGTGCTCAGCAAAATTCTCCTGCTTCTGGGTTAAGAAAGAATTTGTAGAGAAAAAGAAAAGAGCAACTAAAAATGTAGGTATTTTTCTGTAATGTTGTAAACTGGTTATGTTCTGAAAAGAAGAGAGCACATACCATTAATTTCACTTTGAAAGAGGGTTTAATATTTTCAGAGATGCACAGTTTTCATACCACATTTCTTTTGAAATGGAAATTGAAGGGTGGACAATGGAAATGAAATATCTGCCTATTCTTATTCTTAAGAGACTAGGACTTCAGAATTGGAAAAGTAAATGTATGATTAATCACTGACTGCATTGAAGATCTGATAGTTATTTATGTCTTATGAACAAATTGCTTCTGACATACATTATGTACTAGCAGTTATAACAAAATTCAGCCATCCTTTACTGTACTTAAAATTTATATAGACATATGCATGTATGAGAAGCCCTTAGGTTTATACTTGGTTTTTGTTCTCTTCCTTTTAGTTTTTTGTTATGATTAGTTGCATAAATAAACAAAATGTGTGTGTGTGAGCATGACCACATATGCACATGAGAGAGAGCATGTGCATACCCAGGATTCAGTAATACTTGCAAAAATTAGAAGTTCCTGAATTTTATTTCATTTCAGATATTAATCTGAGCAAGAGAAGATTTCTGGGATAAATCAAATATCATATACCATAACAATCCTACAACCAGAAAGAGTTTTGCCTGTTGATGCCAATTTGTCTGGTCTTTAAAATATCTATTTGTAAACCTTCCTTCCTTCCTTCCTTCCTTCCTTCCTTCCTTCCTTCCTTCCTTCCTTCCTTCCTCTTCCAGAGCAGTTTTGAAGGGTCCCCAAGATACATATCAGGGAATAGAATGAAAAACTCATGTACTAGAGGTGACCAAAGTCTTTTTAAGACAGTAAAAAGTCCAAGGGCAAAATGTTTGAACTTACAGACACACACACACACACACACACACAAACACACAAACACAAAGTTCTCATTGCGTTCTATGTTAAAAATAATTCTAGTTATTTTTCCAGGCAAGTCAAGATGTGTGAAAATGAAAAATACTAAAATAGCTCATGGGACTACATTTTAACTAATTAGTTTTAGTGCTTGAATACAAAGCACAGACCCATAAGAAAATCTTAAACACTGAGCCATACTTTGAATGAGCTTCACCCTCCACTAGTAAAGCCTTTAGTCCACTCTACCAACTTCCACCCCCAAATAAAAAGTTGTTTCTGCATTCCTAGGTTTTTTTTCAAATATTTTTCCATTACTTGGAAAATAGTAGCAAAAAATTATCCAAGCTCACTCCAGGCTAGGATGAAAAGCGCACATTACAATAGCAAACTCATGTTCAATATCTTTAAATATGGACTTTCTCCAATTTTACACAAACCAGCCTGAGTATTGTACCTATCACATGTGGCTCTTTCCCATACTTCCTTATCTACTGAAAATCTGCCTCCCTGAAGCCATTGCAGTCCACATTCAAAAAAAAAACACCTTTTCTTGAGTTCCCTGCTGGATGATACACTTTAAAAATACTTTCAGCACCAAGATACAATCTCATCAATTCCCCAAAATTTTCAACATATGGGGTTTTTTATGCTGCTATCCATTATTTGCTGTTTTCTTTTATGTATATTCCCTTGTATCGATTTACAACTGCAAGTGCATTTTGCCCATGGCCTGTAAAACAGAGGTTTTATAGATTATTAGACAGAACAATAGATCATACTTAAGAACAGTGTATATTTATTTATTTATTTATTTATTTATTTATTTATTTTATTTGATTTTTATACCGCCCTTCTCCCGAAGGACTCAGGGCGGTGTACAGGCAGAAGTAAAAAGACAATACAATGTACAATTTAAAATGTAAATTAAAAAACTTATTATAATTAGCCCGAAACTTTAAAATATATAAAAAACTAAAATCCCATTTAAGAATAATATTAAAAATTTTAAAAATTTAAAAAACCAATAAAATTCAATAAAATTGTTAGCCAGCGAATGAAAAGATGTGTCTTCAGTTCGCGGCGGAAAGTCCGAAGGTCAGGTATTTGGCGTAAACCCGGGGGAAGCTCGTTCCAGAGTGTGGGAGCCCCCACAGAGAAGGACCTTCCCCTGGGGGCCGCCAGCCGGCATATATACAAACAAGTAAATAAATTCACAGTCACAGAGGAAGGCTCCAAAATATTTTCCAAGTTATCAAAGCAGAAGCACCTTTTCGAAGTCATTTTACAAAACAAAGAAATGCCTAACATCTACTGGAGCCTTAAGGCAGCCACTTTGTACATTTATGAAACAATTGGCAAAAATGTGCTTTGATTCAAGGCAGGATAGAGAACAATTGTCACGCAGTTCTTGGAGTTATAAGGATATCCCAAAGGAAACAGCTGCAATGACTGGACAGAAAGTGGGTCCATTAAAGTGAACCAGCATTTCTGGGCACAGAATAGATCGGGGTCTCCAGCCTTGGCAACTTTAAGACTTGTGGACTTCAACTCCCTTCAACTTCAACTCTGGGAGTTGAAGTCCACAAGTCTTAAAGTTGTCAAGGTTGGAGATCCCTGGAATAGATAGTTCAGTGGTTCCTCAGGAATAGCTTATTTTTCTCCATCCATTTGCCTACAAATATCTTTCTTTCTTTTTTTTTTAAAAAAAAGAATATTTCTAGAGTCTCTCTATTCCAAGTGATAGAAAAGAGAGCTTCTTTTTCTTATTTATGCACTTTCATCAAAATATGATCCCTTGTTATTTTTTTGACACATTTTCTTCTGTTTTTGTTTGTTTGTTTGTTTGTTTGTTTGTTTTAAGTGTCATCTCTCCCAGGTAAACCAGACAGGTAGCATGACTAGATAAACTAATTCTACTTTATTGTAAGGCTATATTTAAAAAAAATCATGCAAGTTTGAAGGTACAAACTTCCTGCTGCCACTTTTAACTGCTTGATCCATTAAGGTGGATCAAGCAGTTAAGCTACTGAGGGCTCCTGCCTTTCTTGTCTGGTTGTCTCCTAGGCAGCATCTCTTCCCCTTGTTCCTCAAGGTCATCCATATATTCCATTACAGGTCATACAATTACCTTCCTTTTAAAAGACTCTTGTAACTTCTTGTTCCTATTTAGTTTTTACTTCATGTTGTCTTTCTTTGTACTCCACTATACAATTACAGCAATATTCTATAGCTAATACTGTGACTTTTTTGTCATGAGCAGCACTGTATTAACTACAGAGTATGTCACCATTACCTTTCATAGTGCTCTGGGTGTTTGTCCTTTAGCAAACTCATTCCAAATCACTTGGAAGTTGTCTCTCTGACTCTCCTTTTGTGAATTCCGAATTACCCCTTATTTGTCATTTGGAGATCATACTCTCTGCTTGTTTTCACCAGCTAAACGTTCAACAACTCCTGAAAGGTTTACACTTATAAGAATTCCTAAGACTTGTTCTCATCAATCCTCAGCTCTCTTATGCGCCTTACACCTCTGTTTTACCATATATCATTAATGCCTGCCACTTTCTTGACACTTTAACTTTAACCTTTTGATTTATTTTGGATTTATTTGCACCAGTGGTGAAATCCAAATTTTTTTATTACCGGTTCTGTGGGTGTGGCTTGGTGGGCGTGGCATGACCTGGTGGGTGTGGCTTGGTGGGCATGGAAGGGGAAGGATACTGTAAAATCCCCATTTCCTCCCTACTCCTGGGGGAAGGATAGTGCAAAATCTCCATTCCCACCTGACTATGGGACCAGCCAGAGGTGGTATTTGCCGGTTCTCCGAACTGCTCAAAATTTCCGCTACCGGTTCTCCAGAACCTGTCAGAACCTGCTGGATTTCACCCCTGATTTGCACTCATGTTGTGCTTCAGATTTACTTTAGATATTTCCATATTTCCTACTGTCTCAGTTCCATTCTAAGCTCAATCACTTTTTAAAGAAGTCATTTTAATGCAAGTGTATTATTACTGGATTTTGCATTTTATCCACCTATTGGGTCCTTCCCACAGACCTGAGTTAGATAGATGTTGTTGTTCTGTGGTGTTAAATGTATTGTTGCAGGATATAACAAAACTTCATGACTAACCACAAATTGCAACCCGAATCTACACTGCCCCTTAGTCATTATATCTCTTTGACATGCTATATTGTCTCCTCTCTATACCAGAAAGTGATCACCACAGCTTCTAAAGATGATTTGTCTACACTTTTTCCTTTGTTTGATGAATTTTGTAGGTTAATGTGTTTCATTAACACTAATATATTGACAGGAACAGAGGTGCTATTCAGCAGGTTCTGATCAGTTCTGGAGAACCGGTAGCAGAAATTTTGAGTAGTTCAGAGAACCAGTAAATACCACGTCTGTCCCAGCTGATAAGGAGGAAATGGGGATTTTGCAGTAACCTTCCCCTGGAGTGGGGAGGGAATGGAGATTTTACAGTATCCTTCCCCTGCCATGCCTACCAAGCTATGCCATGCCCACCAAACCATGCCCACAGAACCGCTAGTAAAAAAATTTGAATCCCACCACTGGCAGGAACATATATAGTAATGACCAGTAGAACTGTGTTGTGCCCTTACTGTTTCTCTGAATCATTTACAAAGCAAGCACAGCCTTACTCAAAGGTTCACCTGAAAGTCTATTTTAAAGAATACCTAGGGGACCCTTGTGAGATTTAGGGCACTCTTGTAATTAAAGAATTTGGAAGTTAGCTTTCTCAGCAGCATGCCAATTTCTCTTCTTTTTAATTATGGTTTAAAAAGTAGCTTGAAAAAGTCTAACTGGGTGGGACTGTCAAGGGAGTTTCCAGAGAGCAATTGGTGCCTAGAATACTTCTCTCTTTAAACTACTTCATTGTAAAGCCAACAAATAGTGTATATATTCATCAAAAGCCGTGCACTTTTATTTTTAACTGACTGGTAACTGGTAATTCTGTCCTGGACAATCTGTTACCATATATTTATAAATTTTGCTTCCATCTTATTGCCTTGATGGCTTTGTAAATGAGTTTACATTTGTTTAAATGTTACATAGCCTCAATAAAATGGCCTCAGTAATGAGAGTTATTTTCCTGCATCTTCATATAATAAACTTTTAACTGGCCTTTAACAGTGAAGAAATCATATGATATTATTTACTTAACTTCCCCTTTCTGGGCAATCATTATTTTACAGCATTATGTTCTAAGGAAACAAGCATTTAGCAAATATAGAAATCCTTTTTTAAGTAACATTTGAGAATGTTTACTTGCACTAACTCAGGTGGCAGTAGAATGATAAGATTAAGTTATTTATCTGACTACTTATTCAACTGAGATGACATAGGGATGTACAGTGATGTGGTACTGTACATAGAAACTAAGCAAGACCGGATTTAGTTTGCTTATTTCCTATAGCATTACTAGTTTTTGACTTGTAAAGTCTTTCTCATGCCATTAAAAAGTGTTGCTTTCTTATATGCTTATTTATGTTTATCTGTTAACTTTATGAAAAGCATTTTTATAAAGCTAAACACAAATTAATATATAAGAAAAGAGAAAAAAGGACTGAGAACAAAATAGGAAAGATAGAAAGATAATAGTGATGAGAGAGAGAGAGAGAGAGAGAGAGAGAGAGAGAGAGAGAGAGAGAGATTTAAAGAAACAACTTCTGCTCTTCTATACAGATGAAAACAACAATATTATTTTCCTCCTCCAAAATTATGACATAGTTCCCTTCTTCCCATATATAGTCCTTTTTAATCAATAAATCCATAAATCACCAGTTCGTTTTTATACATTTTCAGCAAAAAGCTCACAAATGGTTTCCAGTCTTTTCTAAAAGTAGTTGTTGTTGTTTCCCTAACCAAACAAGTCAATTTAGCCATTTCTGCAGGTTCTGCCATCTTCACAATTCTCTGGGTATCCCTGTATTTTTCCATACATAACCTCACTGCAGTTGCCATGTATAAAACCAATCATCCTTGAGTCTTTTCTACCAGCTATCCATAATTCCTAGTAAATAAAAAGTTCTGGTTTCAGCTAACTATTAATTTTTAAAACTTTCTGTATCATTGTATATATTGTATCCAGTATTTTTTCACTTTTCACAAATATAATATACATGGCAAACTGTCCTTTCATATTTTTCACATTTCCAACAACAGCTTTATACATCATAGAGCAGTGATTTTTGCCATCACATGCCAGGAGGTGGGGGATGGGGGGCATGCACACGCATGCCCACAGCCATAATTTTATGTGCCCCACCCCCACACATGCACACACGACCACCACTACCCCCACTCCTGGCAGGTGATGGCCCTGTGCCTGGCTCCAGAGCCAGGTGCCTGGCTCCAGAGCCTCTCTATGAGTCTGGGGAGGGCGAAAATGTCTTTCCCCAACCCCGGGAGGCCCTCCGGAGGCCAGAAATGGCCCATTTGCCAACTTCCAGTTGGGCAGGAAATGCCTTTTTTGCTGTCCCCAGCCTCCAGAGCCTCTCTAGGAGTACCATAGGCTTGCCATCACGATCTTAGATGATGTCTCTGATGACATATACCAATGGTACATCATTTTATTAAAAACATCTCTTAATTCAGGGGTCCCCGGCCCCCGATCCATGGCCCAGCACAGTCCCAGAGGATCAACCTCTCATGTAACATTTTATAAAACTTTTCTTGTTGCTGATTAGGTGCATAAATACCTATCAGCAAAGTCTTTTTTGCATCTATCACCAGTTCAATAGCAATAAATCTTCCTTGAGTATCTGCCTCAATTAACTTAGCTGGTATATCCTTCCTGATATATACAACAATTCCATGCTTCTTTCCAAAGCTGATGCAACAAAATGTTTACCTAATTTTGAGTTAATTAAGTATTTTTGGTCTGATAATTTTATATGTGTCTCTTGCAGGCAAATCACATCATTTTTAAATTGTTTCAAGTAGTGAAATATTTTCCTTCTTTTCTGAGCTGAATTCAAGCCATTAACATTCCATGACAAAATTCTATTTGCCATTACTGGCCTCCTGAAGCTTTGAAGCCAACAACGGAAGATCCTCCTCCGGTATCTTCCGTCTGGCTCCTCCTACAGCTTCCATACTGGGGTCCTGACTTTTACTTTGAGACTGTTGCTCTTCTTTACGCTTAAGAGCTCCCCTTGTCACCCTTTGCTCTTGTGGTTCCTCTAATGCTGGCAGCAATAAAGGCTCTTGGATCACCACGCCTTCTTGAATCTCTTGAAGTTTTTCTATCACTTCTGTTTCAACTTTCAAAACTGTAGAAAGAAAATCCTTTGCCTTTAAAACAGTGTCAATTCTATATCTCCTTCCTTGATAGAATACTGTCAGTCCAACTGGCACCTCCCATCTGAATTGAATCTGATGTTTTTTAAGTTCTTGTGTAAAAAAAGCAAATTCCTTCCTATCTCTTAACATCTTGAAGGAATCTCTTTCAACACCTTCAACTCCTGTTCTCCAATTTTTAAAGTTGTCTGATATGAAACTTGCAGAATCTGATTTCTCATAGTCCTTTTCACAAAATAAACCACAATGTCCCGAGGAAGCTTTCTCTGTCTTGCAATCCAGGAATTAACTCTATATATTTTATCAATTTGGTAAGCTACCTCTTGGGGTTCCACTTCAATAAATTCAGCCAATGCTTCTGATATAATTTTTCTTAAGTCTTCTCCTCGCTCTTCTTGCATACCACGAATTCTAAGAGCTCCTTCCATAAGTTTATATTGTAATATCACAACCTGATCTTCATTTTGATCCACTTTTTCTGAACACCTTTCATTTTATCTTCTAAATGCTTATTTGACTGAGAGATCTGTTGCATTTCCTCTTCCAATCCTCAATTTTTTACTCAGTCCTTGAACTGCCATGAGAATATCTTCTCTTATTTTTGCATTAAAATTCTCCATCATCTCTTTTTCCTATCTTCAGAAAGTTTTAATTGTTCTTTCAATATTTCCTCAAGACTTGGTTCAGATCCCCTTCTTCCAGAAGGCTTTAAAGGTTTAGCTGCCATTCTGTCTTCAAAAAGATCAGGAATTTAAACTTAACAACTTTCCTTTACTCCATTCAGTATAAGAGAACTCCGTTTGTAACAATCCACAAATAACGCTACTTTGTTGTACTAAAAAATTTTACTTTCACTTTCAGACGCCATTTTAAAAGTCAATTAATCAGAGACAAAGAAAGGTTTCAGGTTTCAAAAAGGGAGTCGGTACTTGCCGTGTTGATTCTACATCAAAGATCGAACGCTTGTGAAATTCCCGTCTGCTTAGAAAATCAATCAATTTAATAAGTCCTTTTGAGCAGAAGCGACTCTCCTACTCCTTTTTCCTGAAAAAAAAACAGGAGCGTGTTTGAAGTTGGAGGTAGTGGAATTCGGTGGGATCATAAATCCAGGAAAATTCGCTCTTAAGAGCAAACCCCCTGTCTATATCTACCACTTTTCCACAGCTCTGCATAACCCTCTTTTGCCCAAAGGGTATGCTAAGGTCAGTGAACAGTGATTTATACTGTTTCACTGACTTTTACAATCTTCTAACGCGGAGTGCCCTGTTAGAGCACCCAGCAGGAGCGGTGACGTCACTGGAGCCTCTACTGAAAAACCTCTCTTGATGGAATCAGTCCCTGGTGCCAAAAGGTTGTTGGCTAATATATTAAATTATAAGACAATAAGTCTTATAAGGATTTAACTTAAAGGGACTGTGAATTTCAGTCCTTTCAAGCATTTTCTTTCCCGTTGACCCATCTGTAGATTAAAAACAAAATTCTTAGACGATTTTAACTTGTCCTTTTTCCATTTCAAAAATCAACAATCATGTTTTCATTTCAGTTTATCATTTGTATTACATAGCCACCATCATCATCTTCTTCTTCAATACCTGGCAACCTTTTATACATATAAATCCTCACCCTTAGTTATGCCTATGAAAACCATTGAAAATATATATTTTTAGTTGTTAAATAAACCAGCTAGATTTTCTTTCTGATAATACAAAAGTATGGTACTATTCATTATTCCTAAACCCAACAACATTTTGAGGATGGTAGTTATGAATGGGGTTAAATATGGAAGAATAACTGCCATGTTGGTATGACCAGTTACCAAATACATATTTCCTTGAACCAAACTAAAAATGTTGCTCCTTGTATCTTTTTATGCTCTTGGTAACCCCCTGGCCACAATCTAAGAGCCGTGGTGGCGCAGTGGTTAGAATGTAGTACTGCAGGCTACTTCCGCTGCCTCCCTGCTGCCTGCAATTTGGCAGTTCAAATCTTACCAGGCTTTCTGGGAAGGCTGGCAGGGAAGATTGCAGATGATTACATGATCATGGGATACATAGCAACCAGTCATAAATAAGAACAGATTGCCAAGTGCCCAGATTCAATCACATGACCATACTGCAACAGCCGTAAATTTGGTCATGAATTGTAAGTCCCTTTGTTCACCACCAACCCATTCATAAATTTGAACAGTTATTGAACAAATTGTCATAAATCAAGGAATATCTGTATTATATTATCCTTTTAGTTGTTTTTAAAATAGGGCAGAATAATAAAGTAGGTAATGTTGGGATTTTGTCAAGTTACCTAATTGGCATTTCCTACAAACTGTGTTTAATAGCTTTTCAGAGAGAAAGAGCAAAAGACAGAGACCATTCTCCCACATTCACATCTCACATCCCTCATTTTGGGATGATGAGGAAGATGATGATGAGCAACAGAAACTCCTTATTAAACAGGAATCATTATTTCTATTGTATTATGAAGTATAGAAAAAAGTCTGCAATATTCAGGACATCAATTTAATAATCCTGTAAGCACACTTTTCAAATACTTGCAAACCTAGACAAATAAGTATTTTTTTTCTCTCCAATGTCCCAAGCCAAACTGATGAGGCTTATATACATATTCAGAGCTCTATATTAATAATAATAATAATAATATTTTAATTTGTATACCGCCCTTCTCCTGAAGGACTCAGGGCGGTTAACAGCCAAATAAAAATGACAGTCAATAAACACAATACAAATAAAACAATAATTAAAAAACTTATTCAAAATTTGGCCCAAATTTAAAATACATTTAAAACCCTAAAAACCAGTTAAAAATTAAAAACCCATAATAACATCTAAAAATTCTATGCCAGTCCTGCACAGAAAAATAGATACGTCTTCAGCTCGCAGCGAAAGGTCGGAAGGTCAGGAAGTTGTCAGAGTCCAGGGGGAAGTTCTTTCCATAGGGTTGGCGCCCCCACAGAGAAGGCCCTTCCCCTAGGGGCCGCCAGCCGACATTGCTTGGCTGACGGCACCCAAAGGAGTCCCTCTCTGTGAGAGCGCACGGGTCGGTGGGAGGCAAATGGTGGCAGTAGGCGGTCCCGTAAGTATAATAATATAATAATATAATATAATATAATATAATACAATACAATACAATACAATACAATACAATACAATACAATACAATACAATATACAATATATAATAATACAATACAATATTAATACAATACAATACAATACATATAATAATATAATACAATATAATATATAATATAATATAATACAATACAATATAATATAATATAATATAATATAATATACAATATAATAATATAATATATAATAATAAATACAATACAATACAATACAATACAATAAATACAATACAATACAATACAATACAATACAATAAATACAATACAATACAATAATTACAATACAATGCAATGCAATGCAATACAATACAATACAATACAATACAATACAATACAATACAATACAATAAATACAATACAATACAATACAATACAATACAATACAATACAATACAATACAATACAATACAATACAATACAATACAATACAATACAATACAATACAATACAATACAATACAATACAATACAATACAATACAATACAATACAATACAATACAATACAATACAATACAATACAATACAATATAATATATAAGTAACCCAGTCCTAAGCCTTGGAGCACTTTAAAGGTGGTAACCAACACCTTGAAGTGCACCCGGAAGACCAAAGGCAGCCAGTGCAGCTTGCACAGGATTGGTGTTATATGGGAGCCACGAGCAGCTCCCTTTATCACCCGCGCAGCTGCATTCTGGACCAACTGGAGCCTCCGGGTGCTCTTCAAGGGGAGCCCCATGTAGAGAGCATTGCAGTAGTCCAGGCGAGAGGTAACAAGAGCATGAGTGACTGTGCATAAGGAATCCCGGTCAAGAAAGGGATGCAACTGGCGAATCAGGCGTACCCAATAAAAAGCTCTCCTGGAGATGGTCATCAAATGTTCTTCAAAAGACAACCGCCCATCCAGGAGAACACCTAAGTTGCGGACCCTCTCCATCGGGGCCAATGACTCACCCCCCAACAGTCAGCCGTGGTTGCAGCTGACTGTACTGGGATGCCGGCATCCACAGCCACTCCGTCTTGGAGGGGTTGAGCTTGAGCCTATTTTTCCCCATCCAGACCCATCCAGCTTCCAGACACCGGGACAGCACTTTGACAGATTCGTTGGGGTGGCCTGGGGTGGAAAAGTACAGCTGCGTGTCATCAGCGTACAGTTGATAACTCACCCCAAAGCCACGGATGATCTCACCCAACGGCTTCTTATAGATGTTGAACAGGAGGGGCGAGAGAATCGACCCCTGCAGCACCCCACACATGAGGTGCCTCACAGTCGATCTCTGCCCCCCTGCCAACACCGTCTGCGACCGGTCAGAGAGATAGGAGGAGAACCACTGAAAGACGGTGCCTCCCACTCCCAAACTCCCCAGCCGGTGCAGCAGGATATTAAGATTTTTCATCCTGATTTTGTAGCATCTAAGACTTTTTTACTTTCCCCTTTAGGTACATTAGTTACAGTTTTCTCTATGCTCTTTGAAATAATAAAATCTGGCAGAAAATCTATTAATATCATTAAATCTCTTATAGAAAGGAAAAATAATTGTCCTCTCTAAAGGTCTGAGTACAGAGTCTTAGAATAAATGTGGGATGGGAGCCATTCAAATTTTTTTGAGGTGGGGGAGAGACATAATTCCAGAAGATTAATCTGGAACAGGGCTGTTAAACTTGCACCATCATGGCAGCATCATGGGATGTAGTGCAACTTTTTTTCTCTTCACTAAACTGGGTGTGGGCATGGCCAGTGTGTGATGCATCCAGCCCGTGGGTCTCAAGTTTGACACCCCTGATCTAGAATATCTTTCACTAGTATTTTCTAAGTATTGCTATGATTGTTCAGTTCCACTTCATCAACTCTGAATTAATAGAATGATTTTTTCCCCCACACCAAGACTGTTCTTTCTTTATTTCCTAGATTTTATTTTTAATTTGTTACTGTACCAAATCCGGCTTCTTCAGGTGAAACTTGAAAAAGTTTGAAACTCTGGAAAGCTGCTGCAAGCAGTGTAAACATACCAAAGAATGTGGACTAATGGTCTGAGTTGTATAAAAGAATTGTCTACATACTTATTGCTATAACTCATCAACACAATAAGAATCTATTTATGTGCACTGCTGTGTCGTCTTTGCTTGCAGGTGATAACTGCTGCTCATTTAAATGCACTCTGAAAAGCAAAATTACGCATACATATAGTACACTAGAGAGGCAAAGGGAAATCAAAACCTAAACTGATATTCCTTTTGAATCTAATAAAATACTGATTTCAGCTTGTGATAAAACAAAATCGATCAGTGAGACCATAGAGAGATACACAATCCAAGTTTTGTCTAAAAAAATAAATATCCAAATATGTTTTTGTGAAAACACAGTTACAAGCAAACTCAGGCAACCCTGTCAGGCACCCAGTCTGATCTCAGGATTCAAGTGTCTGGTAAGTCAGATCAAAACAAAGCTTTTGCTACAAATCTGACAAAGAACTTTGAAATGTACCTTTTGAGACTGTAGAACATGGTGTATCAGATCAGTCAAAGCTGATAAAAAAAAAAAGAATCCTCATACCAAGGGCCCAGTCACACTGTCTCAGCCCAACCTACCTCATGGGGGTGTATTTTGGGAAAAATAGGAGAAAGATGTGTTGGATATGTTTGCCACCTTGAGTTACAGTATTTGTAAGAATAATAAAGGGGGATATAAATAAATACCATTAAGCTTGGCATAGTGTAAGCCGCCCCGAGTCTTCGGAGAAGGGCGGGATATAAATGCAAAATTTAAAAAAATCAAAATATTTTCTTTTTAAATGATAGTAAACACTTATTTAATATTCATTATCACAGAGTATTTCAGCAAATTGATTAGAATTGAAATTATTGGTCTTCAATTTCCATTAGCTTTTAAAGACTTCACAAAAGAAAAAGAATTAATGAGAATTAATATTATGCCATCAACCAGAACTATAACAGAACTTCCTGTTATTATGAAAGTCCCAATGGGCAACTAAGAAATGTATTATGGCATTTTTAGAAATAACTCTTTCCAAGTACTACTGCTCAAGATTTCCCCAGATCTGATTTAGTGAACATAATTTTTCTGCAAAGATAGAAAATTGTTAGTACCAAAGAAGTCTGTCTCTATAGCTTTTATTTATTTTTATTTATTAAAAAAATATACCGCCTGTTCCTGTTATGTTTATGTTTTCAACATTCAAATAAAGATGTAAACTTTTAAGTATACAAATAAATTTTTGAGTAATTGTGAATAAAATTCTTCCTCTTGCCCTTTGTTTGAAAAACCAATAGTAGCTAATCAAATGTATGAGTGAATAGCTTACACTTTATTTATAGTCACATATAATTTTAAAAACTGTGCATAGCCTCTGCCAGGCATCATACACAAACACACAGTTCAATCAGTATGAATATGACTACTATTAGAAAAGTTGAGAGTAATATTTAATAAATTCTACAGAGGAATTATTGAGTTTGTCATCTGCACCTCTATAACTGTCTGGTTTGGTTCTGCAACCCAACAAGACAGACACAGACTTCAGAGGATAATTAGAACTGCAGAAAAAACTATTGCTACCAACCTGCCTTCCATTGAGGACCTGTATACTGCACGAGTCAAAAAGAAAGCTGTGAAAATATTTACAGACCCCTCACATCCTGGACATAAACTGTTTCAACTCCTACCCTCAAAACGATGCTATAGAGTACTGCACACCAAAACTAGACACAAGAACAGGTTTTTCCCAAATGCCATCACTCTGCTAAACAAATAATTCCCTCAACACTGTCAAACTATTTACTAAGTCTGCACTGCTATTAATCTTCTCATAGTTCCCACCACCCATCTCCTTTCACTTATGACTGTAACTTTGTTGCTTGTATCCTTACAATTTATACTGATATTGTTTCCTTATTGCTTATTTGTACCCTCTGACTATCATTCAGTGTTGTACCTTGATTTTCTTGATTAACATATCTTTTCTTTTATGTACTCTGAGAGCGTATGCACCAAGATAAATTCCTTGTGTGTCCAATCAAACTTGGCCAATAAAAAATTCTATTCTATTCTATTCTATTCTATTCTATTCTATTCTATTCTATTCTATCTTTTTTATATATGCAAACATTTTGGCTGCCTGCAGTTTTGGATAGTGAAGTAGATGCTGACAAATCTATTTGCTCCCAACAAACTTTTCATTGTACACATTAGATATAGCTAGCAGCAAATTGCTTCATTTTGCACAATAGTTTCTCATTAGCTGTATGGTAGCAGCCCAAGAAGGATTTTGTATGAACTCAAATTTAATAACCTAACTCACTAAGGATACAATTATTTTGCAATTCTTACCATTAGAATCTGAGAAGCAAAATTAGAAAACGTATCAAATGGTTCAAACTCTGGCAATTTCAAACAATAAGACAAAATCAAGAAATATCTCTCATGATATATTTGAAGTAAGATAATAAAATCTTATTAAATTTCAACAATAGCTGCTTGGTAACAATAGGGGCTATAGCTTACTGGGTTTTTTGGACAACAGGGACTGTCACTTAAGCAGGGAAAAGGGCCTTTGTTTCCAAAATCAGAACACCTGCATTAAAACAATGCTGCAAATAATACTAGAAATCATTCAACTACTCTAAAAGGCCTTTCTTCAAAAATCATTCCAAAGAAGCATTCCAAACACTTCTCTAACATTCTAAACGTTTGTAGCTCTACAGAACAGGCTTATCTCAGATTTATAAGAAGAAAAAATAAAACTAAATTCTTTCCCAAATAAAAAACCATTCCTGAAAACTTTGCCTCCTCTCTTACCCACCCTCAAATCATTAAGTGCAGCTACAGTTAGCTGAAAGTTGACCAGTCCCTGAGTAGTGACTTTTAAACATTCTTCTACAAACATACCATATTTTCAACTATTATATTTCCATCATATGGAAAGGCTGATTACCTTCAGTTTTTGGTTAACAAACAAGTTTCCATTGTTAGTTCAACTTCTTGACATCTATTAATGAAAGAAAGCTGGACCTGAATTTTATATTTGCTTCCTTTTATGGAAAGTTGAACTCAAGAGTAAATTAGGCCTTTCAATGAAATCTATATTTCTAGTTTTGTAACATTTGCTTTTGTATTATTTTGAAGGTTTTATCATTATCTGTTTTTCCCAATCTCAATACTTATATAAAGTCCATTGGTGGTTGTATAGGTAACATAGTTAACACCATTAAAATTATCTAAAAATTATACTGATTTTAAGAATACTTTTATATTCTATGACTTGTACTGCCCCAGCATATCATTGTACATGAAAACTTGAAACTGAATGCTCACACATTTATCCAGTTAATAATTTACTAGGTAAATTCCTAACATATTTCTCACACTGCCAGGTACCTATGATAAAAACAAAGCTACTTCAGATAGTGGGTTTTATCAATGCTATCTTACTTGAATGGTATGGAGGACGAATAAAGAACATTGCATATATCTGCTGTTCACAAGTTTACTACAATGAAATAATGTATTCGAGATCCCTTGGGGCTTTGCAGAAGAATAGAATCAAAAACCATATTGAGGTCTGGGATTGAAACAGAAAGCAAGATAAAATAACTCAAAAAAGAAGTCACAAGATCATGCTTGATTCTGCAGCTGTCTATAATTGATTCACAAGCTCTGGGTCTATGATGAGGACTGATCTGTAGGTTGACTCAGCCTTCCATCCTGGTAGAGGACAAAAGACAAAAACCATTTTTATGCTTAATGTAGAATCCAAATAGTTCTTTATGGAGGATGCTTTTAATCATCCTATTCTTATATTCTAGCCATAACCAACAAATCTAATGTCACCGATTATCTATTTATGTGCACATCTCTCTTGTTGAGTGGTACAAATGTATCATTCAATATACTTTTAATGTATGATCTAGATAGGGTTTCTCATGAGCCACGGTGACACAGTGGTTAGAATGCAGTACTGCAGGCTACTTCTGCTGACTGCCAGCTGCCTGCAGTTCAGCAGTTTGATTCTCACTGGCTCAAGAATGACTCAGCCTTCCATCATCCTGAGATCAGTAAAATGAGGACCCAGATTGTTGAGGGAAATATGCTGACTCTGTAAAAACTGCTTAGAGACTGTGAAGTGGTATATAAGTCTAAGTGCTATTGCTATTTCTCCTTCATAGAGTAGCGTCATTATTTGTGATGGAATTCCCAAATTATATTCTCTTAGAATATAAGAATGAAATTATGAGACTCCAAAACTGATAGTAGCATGTAAAATCCCTTATATACATTCATTAAATCATGAACTCAACTTTTTACAACCTAACATTCTTCAAAAACTTCAAAATCCTTTCACAACATAAACAGGCGTATTGGTGGGGAACAATGGTTACCAGGTTAAGGAGGATTGGGTAAGCTACTTGGTATGATTTGATTTCTGAATGGTATTTAGTTTCACATTCTAGAAGAACCACCCTCGTTATTGGCAATTTTATTTTGATATAAAGCCCAAATTTTCATGTGTTGTTTATTATTTTTTGGCAGCTCTAAATATCACAAGGCCAGTCTATTTCATTTCGGTGCTTGACGCAAAAGACAAATGCTGTCTCTTCCAATTCCATATTCCAAGTTTAACTATATTTAGCTGAATCTTACTTCAAAGTGGCATCTTCCACTGAAGCAGAGGACACTATATCAGCTTAAGGTGGTAAGATGCTGCCACATGGCACACATACCTTGGTATTTCAGCTTTTCATTGCTATCTCCAACATGTGTTGTCTGAGAAAACTCTAACACATTTCTGCTCTTAGCAGGCAAATGTGTTGACTAACAACATATTTTTTTATTTATTTTTTCTACATGTGAAAATAGCTTTTGATTTGGCTAATTCTGCATTTTGAAATGCTGTTGATGTGTGAAGAGACTGGGCTCAATCTAGATAAAGGCTATGCCTTTATTAAGTAATTCTCCAATTTACTTTGTGATCCCTGAAATGTGAACATATTCCTTGTAGCATTTAACATATGAACATGTTCTTTACTGTTATTGCTTTAGCTACTTTTCTCCAACTTTCTGTTTGATATTTTTAAAAAATCCATCTGTTTCTTGTTAGCCAGCTGTCAACCAACTGAAACAAAAGATTATTAATTCTAAATACCAAAATGCTACAGGACTCAAAATGCATTCAGTGAAACAACAGCAGTGGGGATTTAATTTCTTTATTTTTGATGACTTCTGTAAAAAGAAACAAAATATTTGGAGAATAACAAAGAATGAAGTTTTGATGTTGCTACAGTGTACTCACTGGGTTGTCAAAAGCTGAACCAGCATCCAATTCAAATGTAAGCTGGCCACCTGACCGACTAAATTTTACAAATAACTCACTCATCAGTCTACATACAAAAGTAAGTAGCCTCATTCTGACTTTTCTTTCTCTCACATGCTACAAAAACAGAAAACAAAAACAAGTACCCTTTGACCATTCGGATTAATTACAATTGCTAAAGTTATTTGTAATTATAAGGGAGTATCATATTTCTATCAATAACATAAAAATAGTTTTTCTATCATGCTTCCTCATTATCTATTTTCACTTATACTTATTCTATAAATGTAATATAGTATTATTCACAAACCATACTTAAGATATCTTTTAGTTTCTGATTAGAATATTAGATGATTTCCAATTTAGAGTCATGCTTTAAAAATCAGGAAAGTAGCACTTAAGATCAGATTGTAATATCTGTGTTTTATGTATTGTAAATGTTTGTTCACAAGCTTATAGTGTGATGGACAAGCTTATAGTGTGATGGACTATAAGCTTGTGAACCCTTGGGGCCCCAATAACTGCTTGCGCTGCTGTATTCTGTGCCAGCTGTAGCTTCCAGATGCTCTTCAAGGGTGGCTCCATGTAGAGTGCATTGCAATAGTCCAATTGTGAGATGACTAGGATTTGAATGACTAAGTGCACGGACTCCTGATCCAGGAAAGGCCACAACTGGCTCATAAAACAAAGTTGTGCAAAGGGTCTCCTAGCTGCCACCACCACTTGCTCTACATTAATAATAGAGAATTTACAGGTTGGATGAATAATTGTGTTAGTGAGATTATATAAATGACAAGTGGCTGTTTAAAGTAAGTAAACCTAATTAGTATGTGTTATAATTAACTTTTAAATGAATGCTGAAGACCATCTTGCATTATATCTAGACTGTTACATAAATACGGAAGTTGGCATTACATTTTAAGAATCTACATTTGCATAGTTACCTAATCTGGTTTAATTTATGCCTTTTTGACGGAATACAGATTATACCATTAATAATTATTTAACAATTTATATTTTTTCTATAATCATCGCAACCAATGGAATCATTGAAAGTTTGGATAAATATTTGTATCTAATACAAACAGAAAGATGAGTTTAACTAAAATATATTTAAGATCTCTAAACTATTCCAAAAAATGAAATGGCATAAGGAAAGTTTCCTATGTAGGTTGTCTTTGCTATATAGCCACTTGTTTAACCACCATTCAAAATTACATTCTCATTGAAAAAAGTGAGCTTCGACTGATTCTCACACCTATGATCACTGCAGCATCCCATAGTCACATGATCAAAATTCAGGTACTTGGCAACTGGCATGAAGTTACAACAGTTTCAACATCCCAGGGTCATGTGATTGCCATTTGTGACCTTCCCAACCAGCCTCCAACAAGCAAAGCCAAAGGGGGAAACTTGATTATCTTAATGACTGCATGATTTACTTAACAACTGCAATAATTCACTTAACAACCATGGCAAAAGCAGCTCATAAATTCAGACATGAATCGCTTAATAGCTGCTTTGCTTAGCAACAAGAATTCTGATCCCAATTGTGGTCATAAATCAAGGAGTACCTGTAATGTGGTTCATCAGATTGTATCCTTCCAGCATACTTCACCGGCCAGTAGAAGGAGTCTGGAAGAGTGTATTCATATGTAAAATGTATTTCTATAATTTCTATAATTTCGGGATTATTAAGATTAAGAGCCGTGGTGATGCAGTACTGCAAGCTACTTCTGCTGACTGCTGGCTGCCAGCAGTTTGGCAGTTCAAATCTCATCAGGCTCAAGGTTGACTCAGCCTTCCATCCTCCCAAGGTTAGTTAAATGAGGATCCAGATTGTTCCGGGAAATATGCTGACTCTGTAAACTGCTTAGAGAGGGCTGTAAAGCACTGTGAAACGGTATATAAGTCTAAGTGCTATTGCTATTATGCCACTGTGGCTCCCAGTAGACCTGCAGCTTAAATGAAGTGTTCTTCTTAAAATTATTCAAGGATTTCAAATTTTAATAGATACAGACTATATTGAAATAGTTTATATTTCTACTTAATTGTTTTCCAAACCTTCCTATATATCTTGAACACTAAGCTCTGATGTCAAGCTGTGCTTTTTAAATCTGAACAAAAGTGATAAGGGAAGTAAGTTGAAATACTTGCATAGTCTTTTAGAGAGTTTGGAAGGGCTTTGGGATCAATATTTTGATATGCCTTTTTAAACAGAAAACAAAACGGGCATACAAGCCCAGCATCTGAGCGACATTTGATAAGCAAGTGCACAAAGTAACCTCATAGAACAACATGGGTATAACATAAAGGCTTCAAATCTTACATTATCTAACCATATTCAGGAGAAAAAGAAAGCAGTTCCAACATAACATTTTCTAACAGGAACAGATTCTTTTTTGAACAGTTCCTTCCAGCTGTACAGATTCAGAACTACATGGTGCTTTTTAAAAATTGGCGAGGAATGCTTAAGAAATCCAAGTTTAATGCAACAAAACTATCTTAAAGGCACATCTACTTCTAACCAGCCCGTAGAGTTGGCTGACTTTATTTGATGTGAGGCTTCTGAAGGCTGGAAAGCAGCATTTGCTTCTTCTCACAACTTGGTAAGGGAGTCTTAACACTTTTGTTTCCTCTGAGCCCTTGTTTGGACAGTTATGACTGATTAGAGAACAAATCCTGTGTTAGACCTGAACATAAGGGTTGGTAGGCAAAGATGAGGGATAAAAAACCCTATTAATCATTTTTTTCCTGATGTCCACAGTGAGAAGGTTCCTTTTTTCTTAATACTGGGGGCAGGGTGGGGAGGAAACGCTATATCCAGCTGCTGCATTTCCAATTAAGGGTTTTTTGTAAGATTCAGTCTGACAGCAGACTGAATGACAAAAGGAAGAACTTTGAGGCAGACTAAAAGACTGCTCCCAATCTTATTGAGAAAATCAAGAGCGGTGACATATATGATTCTAATATGACCTAATTTGCTGAAAATCCCAGCCATGTTTCCCTTCATTCTACTCAACAAATGCACTAAAACAAACTGCAGAAGTGTGGTTTCAGATCCTATCAATGTTTTTGACTCACAGGTGCTGTACAGAAGTAGAATGTTTTACAGTGAGAATGCTCCAATAATGAAACTCTATAGAAAAGAAAGTATGGCTATTCCTCGTCCCCAACACACACACACACACACACACACACACAGAGAGAGAGAGAGAGAGAGAGAGAGAGAGAGAGAGAGAGAGAGAGAGAGAGAGAGAATGTTTTAAGTGATGTGTAAGGTCTGCTTGTTCAACCAATTATTTGTAGGTAATCTCTATACTGGGACTTTATGGCCTTTTTAAAAAAAATGTTTGCTTTAATAAGTTTTTATAGTCTACTTTTAGGATAAGCGGTTTTACTATTGGATCATTTGAATATTAATGTTGTTGCTCTTGTTATTCTTAGCACTTGTTTTCCTTGTTTGCACTTTGCCTGTAATTCATAAGTGAAGCTATAAATGCATGATATAATGAGGGTTCTTTTTTCAGTTGGTTTGTAGCAGATTCTGAGCAGTGGTGAAATCTAAATTTTTTTACTACCGGTTCTGTGGGCATGGCTTGGTGGGCATGGTGTGGCTTGGTGGGCGTGGCAGGAGAGAGATACTGCAAAATCTCCATGCCCACTCCACTCCAGGGGAAGGATACTGCAAAATCCCATTCCCTCCCCATTCCTGGGGGAAAGATATTACAAAATCTCCATTCCCACTCCACTCTGGGGCTGGCCAGAGGTGGTAATTGCCGGTTCTCCAAACTATTCAAAATTTCCGCTACCGGTTCTTCGAACAGCTCAAAATTTCCACTGCTGGTTCTCCAGAACCTGCCAGAACCTGCTGGATTTCACCCCTGATTCTGAGGGTCTTTTAGGACTGAGTTGGAAAATGGTCGCCCATTTGGCTTCCTTGCCTAAAGGAAGACCAGAATTTGGGTTTCCCCTTTTAGTCCAGCATCTTAACATACATAATGTTGTCTCTCTTTATTAAACACCTAGTTAGTTAGTCAGTTAGTTAGTTTTTTTTAGTTAAGTTAGCTAGCTAGCTTGTATTTCACTACAGAGATTGATAACAAAATGAAATAACCAAATAAAATCCCATGGGATAATATAACAGGTAGCAAAAATATAACATGGGATAATATAACAGGTAGCAAAAATCCCTGCCCCCTCCCCCATGCCCAGCTGAGCCACGTGATCATCAGAGCCATTTTTTTTCTTTTAAAAGAATTTTTTTAACAACCTCTTTGGCCAAAGAGGTTGGTAAAAAAATGCTTTTAAAGGGTTAAAACAAGGCTCTGACGATCCCAGCTGAGGTGCCTGATTGTCAGAGGCTTTTTTTTTACTTTTAAAAGCATTTTTTAAAGGTAAAAAATCTGAAGCCTGCTAGGCAAAAAATGGGGGGGTTGTTTTTGAGAGAAAGGGAGAGACAGAAAGAGAGAAAGAGAGAGAGAGAGAAAGAAAGAGAGAGAGGGGGGGGGAGGGAGGGAGGGAGAGAGGGAGGGAGGGAGGGAGGGAGGGAGGGAGGGAGGAAGGAAAAAGGAGAGGAAGGAAGGACTACAAACCTGGCACTAGACGCAGTTTCAGAGGATAATCCAGGGCTGGAGGTCATCTAGTCAACCAGGACATTGTTAGTGAGTTTCTGTCTTTTGATCCCCCAGTCACATGGTTACATAGCCATGCCCCCAGTCACATGATCCCACCAAGACACGCCCGCAGAACCGGTAGGAAAGAAATTTAGATTTCACCACTGACCTGAAGTCATCAAATTTTAAACACGTGGAAAGAAAAATTAAGAAACCTCAATTTATCATAGCTTTCCATGCTAACTGTTTGTATTTCCATTTAAATTAAAGCAATTATTTATAAATGTTTGTCTACGCAAATTATAACAGAACCTTTAATATAAATTTGTATCCTTTTTTGCCCTTTCTATTCTTTTTTTTTGGGAGGGAATGGGAAGAGATGGTTATCTCATTCCCTACTTTAGTCAATGTTTACATAGACACTTACCTAATTCCTAGACACTTTCTTGTGAAAATAATGTTTCAGGGATGACAAACTGAACCAAATAAAACAAAACAATAATTGTATTATTAATTATGAGAGCTTTGAATAAATCTCACTTGACTTTGCCACGGGCAATTTTAAGGAATCAGTTTTCAGTCTATGTACTATGAAATAAAACTAAGATAAAACATTAAGCAAACACATAACGATAATTGAGCTATTTAGGTTGTAATTATTAAACTGGTGGAGAAAAGGGGGAACGTCCTGAATGGAATGCCTGGAATGTAAGTTTTGGAAGAAATCACTGTTATCTTGATACAAATGAAAGATAGTCAGTGCCTCAGACAAATATTTAAGCAAGTACTGGAGTTTAACCAGTAATATCAAAAAAAAAAAATCACAGACCTACAAACAAACAAAATTCTGCTATAAATGGTGGGGCAGTCTTTTGATTTCAATTTTTCTACTGTCTGGATGAGCTGGGATTTTAGCTCCTAGACTTCTTAGCCGGGTTTTCCACACAATACAGAAATGGCAGATTTGAGAAGGGAACTACTGATAATTTAAAGAAAAGGAACAAATGTAATGAAACCAGGAAACTATCATTAGTGACGCTGCACATTTCAATTCTTTCCACAATTTTTTTTAGCGTCTCAGAAGTTATAGAGCTCATCTCAGCAACCACCGAGAACCAATTTTCTTGCTGAAAGGTTCATTATTGTGAGGTGGTAACTGGCTCTTTGTGTAATTGTCAGTGAAAGCTGTCATGTCTCTATAAACTACATTTTTTCCTAGTTGGGATTGGGGAGGCGGGGGAGGATGGAAGTAAAAAAACTGAAATATAAGGCTCAAAAAGAAAGGACTACTGACACCATAGTGCCCATAAACCTTGGCTCTTAAATTTGTGTGAAGCCACCATTTAATTATCTTTAATTAAAAGATTAGTGTCTTCTCATGAGAATTTTTGATTCAAAAGGTAAATAACAATTGCATGTCTCCTCTGAGCCAAAATTTCTCACATGAAAACTTGTCATCAAGTTTAAACTGTGGTTGGAAATATTGATTACTACATTGTCCAGCAATGTTCCGCGCTTTGTATAATTTTAGATTCTGGAGATTTGTGTCTTTCCCCATAATCTTAATTTGTAGCACTGACATCGTAAGAATAAGATGGCATACTGCTCACTGTCACCTGGGTTGCTGGGTTTTTTTCTTTCCCTTTAATCTTATAAACTGAGATTGGAAAATAATGATTACATCAAGATAGTGTCTTCTCTTCAGATCTCTGCAACTGATAGTCCGTTGCTGATCTTGGTGACCTTTCTTGAGGTCAAAACTGGAAGATGGCATCGGCAAGCCTCTTCCATTTTGTTTTTAACAACAACAAGAAGAAGAAGAAGAAGGACATTTCTATGGAATCTTCAGGAATCAAGCTTGATTCAAAAATTTTCCTCTTTTTTTTTCCTCTTCTAAATCTGATTGCTTTCAGCAAGTAAGTTACATTTTGACATCTAACAGCACTATCTGTTCAGCATTCTGTTGTACATGCTGTTCCCTACAGAGGAATCAACAAAGTTATTTTATTTCCAGCATTTATCTCTCTATCTTTTCAGTACCCAGAGGGTGTCTGTCTAGAAATATTCATTGAAAAATCAAGGAGAAAAAGTATAGATTTATCCTATCCTATCCTGTCTGGCTGACTGTCTTCCTAAGTTAATATGCTTTTTCTTAATTATCCTCAAAGAAAAATAAATAACCAAGCATATTATAAGAAAATGCAAGGATATAATAAAAATCTCCCATTATTTTGGGTGCAGCATTACTTTTATTAAAACAGTTATTAAAATTAAAAATATTTTTTAAAAATTAAAAATATTTTTATGAAATACCATGTGGTTATAAGTTGTAGATAAGACAGATTTTCTGAATTTGATATGAACATCAATATTTGACAGGAGTACATTCAGAAAAAGTTTGCAAATGCATTAAAATGCAGTGATCAGCATAGATACATGTATGTATGTATGTACATGTGTGTATATGTACATGTACGGGGTGTGTGGATGTGTGTGTATATATACATGAATTAAGGCAAGGGCTTGCATACATATGACATGTTCCTTCTCCTGTTTATATTTTCTGCCTGGGCAGGGGGTTGGACTAGAAGACCTTCAAGGTCCCTTCCAATTTGTTGTTTTTGTTGTTGTTGTTGTTGTTGTTGTTGTTGTTGTTGTTGTTATATACGTGTTGCAGAAAAATACCAAGGTAGGTATTTTGCATATCTATCTTGTATGCCTATCAAAATATCCATGTGGAATCTTTTTCTTCTTTAGGATTAAAGGTGCTTCCAGAATAATGGAAGCTTCTTTATTATTTATGAAAAACTGTAATATTTTTATTTTCTTCCATTGGAAAGGAGATTGGTTAATAACTTCCAGGTCTGTAATTATTGCTATGACATGTAAAGAAGAACTAACTCTAAAATAGCTGTCTTGTCTTACAATTAACAGAAATAATTGGCATTTACAGCTATTCCTTGTTTAGCAACCATCTCACACACCCACTATTTGCAGTTAAGAAAGTAATGAAAAAATAACTTTATGACACGTCATCCCATTTACAACCTTTGCAGGTCTGTATAGCAAAGGAAAGCTAAAATAAGGTCATAAGCACAGTTGCAGTTTCACCTAAAGACTGCTTCACTTAAACAACCAAATGCTGGTCCCAATTGTGGCTGCTAATGAGGATTGTCTATAACAACATTCTGTCATCTTGATAACGGGTTTTAGTGGGACTAGGATAACTTAAGAAGCCTAGATATTAGGATATATTATTCATATTTTCCACACATTTTAACTAGGGTTGAATGTGTGTGGGTTAGAAAGTTAGCTTCTGCTGGAATTAGACCCAAGAAAAAAAGACCATATTTTTGCTCTCTGCTATTAATCTTATGTTAATATAAGTTTCCCTAAGTAATTTACCAGGAATTTCTTGGAATATAAAGGTTGTGATCAGCCTGTAAACTTCACTATACATTACAAAAATATCTATGAAAATCTAAGAAAAATGTTAAAACTCTGGAAACTGTTCACCATTCAGAATAATTCATTTGCTCCTCCTGTCTATTCTAATATATATTTACCATTGGCACAATATCACAGCAGTTCTAATTAAGTACAGCAACAGGTACATATTTGAATGAGTAGATACATAAGAATGTTGTTGAAACAAGCTACTATATCTAAATCTTATGTCTATGAAAAGAAGTGAGAATATTTTGAATAGTAATAACATTGTGTAAAGAATATTAATGCCAACAAGTTCACACTATATTAATGTCAACATGTCTACACTGCCTTTTTCTTAGCAACCAGTGGGTCGCTACTAAATATTATGTTTTCTGATTGTTTTTTCCTCAGGCAAAATATGCATGGAGATAATCTCTGTATTAATAAGCAATAACAAGTAGCAAGAAAATCTAAATGGGAGACCAATAAGTCCCTGTGTCCCTCAAACACAACCAAAAGACCTGTCTCTATGTCTGTACAAGTTGGTCAGTTTGACCTTGACAAATTGAGCTGCCTTCACTGAGATGAACAAACTGTGTATTGAGCAGGTTAACTGAAATATCTCTACTTAGGATTGGTGTGTTTAAGTTTACTGCTCAGTAAATTAGACCTGTTGGGGGAATTTTCTTAATTTTGCCAGAGAAAGGAGAAATTTTCCAACAATTTTTCAAAAGTAGGAGTCCATCTAGGACATTATGCATTGTAGCCAAGATCTTTATATTAGCTTCTAAACATCTCACTACTTAAGATCTCTTTAATTGTTCAACATCTGCATTATCTTTATGCTGATAAATTCTCAAAATACTTGTATTAGCTTTGAGATTTTTCACTGTTCAAAATGTCTGTGTTAGCTTGTGAACTATTAATTCCAGTTCTTCAAAGTGTATTTATCATCTTGTATGCTTAATAACCAAAATAAATAAATGATTTAATAAATGTTGTTGCTTGGTTATTAATTACATTTTTAGACATCTGGATCATATAAGGCCAGTTAGTAACCATTGGTTTTCAAGGCCCAGTGTAATTAGCACCATAGAAAGCCATCTTTCATTAAAATGCTCAATAATATATGGTGCTTCTCCCATTTCACAAACCAAAATGCTTTTGGTTTAGAGTCAGAACCTGGAAATCATGCAGTGGTTTCTATAAAGTACAAGTCACTCTCATGGAATAGTTCAACATTCCCAAAGTTCTACACTCCCGAGTCCCTCGGGAGATAGGGCAGTATAAAAATGTGATTAAATAAATAAATAAATTAAATAAATAAATAAATGCTTCACTGAAACTAAGTGCTTACCCATGTTGTAAGTCTGCTGGTGTCTTTGAAGGGGTGAATACTTTCTTTGTTTTCTTTTGTTTACCCAATCAGAATATAGTATTGATCTTCTGAAAAAACTACATTTTATTTTCCATATTATTGAGAGTCCTATGTCCAACCTCCCCTCTCCAAATGAAAAAATAGGCTGCGTAGGTAAAGTAGTATTGCAGCCATAATAAAAATGGTTATGCCGGCAAATTGTCCAGTGACTGAAAAGGAAATAACAGTCAGATCTACCACCAGGCAATTGGAGCCAAGATCCAACTATATCATCCCAACACTCCTTCACTATATGATCTAAATTGTCCACTAGGAATTAGGTTGCCATAAGAAGGAAAACAATAATTTAACAGTACATTTGATTCATTCTTTTTAGTTTCCATTTTTATCATTTAATCCTATTACATAAGCTGCCCAGAGTTACTTTGTGAGTGAGATAGCATACCAATCGATAAATGAATAAATAAATCAGATTTACTCAGGGGCTAGGACGTTGAGCTTGTCGATCAAAAGGTTGGCAGCTCAGCGGTTCGAATCCCTAGTGCTGCCGTGTAACGGGATGAGCTCCCGTTACTTGTCCCAGCTTCTGCCAACCTAGCAGTTTCGAAAGTATGTAAAATTGCAAGTAGAAAAAATAGGGACCACTTTGATGGGAAGGTAACAGCGTTCCATGCGCCTTTGGCATTGAGTCATGCCGGCTACGTGACCATGGAGACGTCTTCGGACAATGCTGGCTCTTCGGCTTTGAAACGGAGATGAGCACCACCCCCTAGAGTTGGCAATGACTAGCACGTATATGAGAGAGGAACCTTTACCTTTACCTTAAACCAGATTTCAGGCTAGCAACAAGATGAAAGCAACGGTGTGCAACTAAGCCCTCTACACACAGGCAGGTGCCCAGAGACAGAAAAGTTTTGTATACAGCCTGTGGACCTTACAGGTAATCCTCAGTTTATAACTACAACTGAGCTTAAAATTTAGGTTGCTAAGCGAGACAGTTGTTAAGTGAATTTTGCCCCATTTTATAATCTTTTTTGCCATAGTTATTAAGTGAATCACTGCCGTTGTTAAGAGGATCTGGCTTCCCCATTGACTTTGCTTGTCAAAAGGTCTCAAAGGGGATCACATGACCCTGAGACACTGCAACCATCATCAATATGAACCAATTGCCAAGTGTCTGAATTTTGATCACATGACCTTGGGGATGCTGCAATGGTCATAAGTGTGATAACAGTCATAAGTCACTTTTTTTTAGTGCCATTGTAAATTCAAATGGTCACCAAATGAACTATTGTAAGTCGAGGGCTACTTCTACTGATTTTTTACTTTTCCAGTCAATACACCATGTATTCCAAAATTCAGTCATTTTCTTGTCATCCTTTTTGTTCCATTCCAGTCCCTAATTCCTCTTCTAAAAATTAAATGTTATTGTGCAACCAATAAAACGTAGGTTAAACACAAAGGAGATTAAGCTAAACAAGGAGAGCTCTGACCTTTGATAAACTCCCTAAATTTGGATATATTTCCTTTCTTTTAAATAGCTGAGCTGCACAGATTATACTGCCAATAATGAGTTGTTGTCAGTTGTCATACTGGCAATCTGGTATTACTGCACATTCTGAAAGACATATCCCTAGGTTCCAGGGCAGATTCCAGTTCATCTAACTTAGAATTGAAGTAGCTATTGTAATTTTACTATAATGAACTTCAAGTGTTATTTCATGTAACAGTGAGAATTCTGTACGTCATGCTTTCTAAAAGGTCAGGTTGCTAATATATCCAATCAAAAGTATCATGCATGTTGGACAAATAATCCCCCAATTGTGGCTGTATAATCTTGCTAGATTTACAAATGAGGTAGCAATAGCAATAGCACTAAGACTTATATACTGCTTCTTAGTGCTTTACAGCCCTCTCTAAGCCGTTTACAGAGCATATTGCCCCCAACAATCTGGGTCCTCACTTTACTGACCTCGGAAAGATGGAAGGCTGAGTCAACCTTGATCCAATGAGAATCAAACTGCGAAAACTGCAGTCAGCTGGCAGTCAGCAGAAGTAGCCTGCAGTACTGCATTCTAATCAATGCACCTCCGCAGCTCATTAGAAACCCTATCCAGATCATAAATTAAAATTGTATTAAATGATACATTTGTACCACTCAGCAAGAGAGATGTGCACATAAAAAGATTGTAGATGAACTTAGATCTGTTGGTTATGGCTAGAATATAAGAATAGGATGAGTAAAAGCATCCTCCACAAAGAACTATAGAGCATTTGGATTCTACATTAAGCATAAATGTTGTGGTCCACCAGCAGCCTGTGGACCTGGCAGCGGAGTCGGACAGTGAGGAGGCTGGGGAGGACAATAGGTCAGTCCTGGAGTCAGGGGAAGGCCCAGATGAGGGTTCTGCGTCAGAGGCAGAGATGGAGCCAGGGCCATTGGGAACAATGCGCGGACTCCGGAGCCTCCAGAGGCAGACAGCAGAGAGGCAGAGGAACAGGAGGAGCCTGTTTCTAGTGCACGCATGTGAAGAGCTGCCAGAAGGCAAGAGCAGCTAAAGCGAAAAGGACAACTCAAGAGTAAGGCCAGGAGATGATTGGCCCCTCCCATAAGGCTTAAAAGAGCAGCAATGGGTCTTGGGCTCTTTGTAGGAAAGCAACATTGCTACAGTTGTTTCTAGTTGGCATTTCTTGTTTCTGAACTTCGTGGGGCTTTGCCAAGAAAAGCCTTTGGCAAGGTAACAAAGAAGACAGAGGTTTGTGATAAGGCCGAAGGACTTTTTCTGAAGGATTTGTTTTGGAATTAGTTTGGACTAAGCTGGGAATGAAGTAATTCTCAGATGTTCTAATAAAATATGTTTGTTTAGGACTGATTGTGTCTGGTAATAACTACTTGGGCCTAGGTCACAACAATAAAAATGGTTTTTCTCTATTGTCCTCTACCAGTTCCTCCCAAATTTTGTGACAAGAATAGAGTCCTCATCTTTGGAAGAAGTATAACAAAGATGCTGGCAAGAGGACGGAGCCTGTGTCATCCATCAGCAGGTTAACTAAATTGCCTAACTTCTAAAAGAGACATCCCTGGTGGAATCAAGAGAAATGTATGTTCAGCTCAAAATCATTGCACCAAGTTTTCCTTTGTGGAAAGGGAGGTGAAAAAGAAAGGTGAAGATGGAAATTATTGTAGTGGAGAGTTGTTTCCATTGTTTTGTTTCTCTTGTAATGACAGATACATTTCATTATTTTAGTGTTGAATTCAAAATGTTATTGCTGATATAATTTTTTTATTTAATTTGTATTGATACTGATAATGAAAGAAACTTAGGTGAGATGGGAGGTGTAGAGATGCGATGCATGAATAAATAAACACAATTAATAACTAGTAGCTGGGATTTTGAATTGTATGTCCCCTTAGTTTGTAACTTGTGTTGCTATTATTTTGTTGAGTTTGTTTGGTAGGTTGCTGGCATTTCCCTATAGTACTTACTCACAAATCAACTGGAATTATTATTCATAAAAACCTCTTGTGTGGTATTATGTTTCCTTTTTATTTATTGTGCAATATGATAAAACCTGCCAAAGCAGAGGGGTGTGTATATATGTATGCTCTGGAGGGTAGAAAATTGTCAGATGAATTTTTTATTTTAGCCAAAATATTGGGATAAACTTCACCAATGCAGTTCACCAATGTTTTACTGCTTCATATATTGTTTAGCTAACCCAGTGTGATACCTTTTGTTTTCTCCCAAAAAAAAAACAAGCAAATGCATATCATTTTAGAACTAATAAAAGATATATATATATATATATATATATATATATTCAGGAGTAGCATATGATAAACTATGAAAATTGCATTTTATGTGTGTATAATTACCTTAATTAAGAAATTGTATACAAAACTTAATAACAAATAGTCATAGGAAATCTGTAGGATTCTCTGGGTAATACTAGAAGAAGCCTTTATCCTGTTTATAGGCAAAAGAAAATATAATCTGCATTCACAATAAAATCAATATCTATCTTGGGTATGGTTAACCCACAAGAATAAAGATTATATTTTTCCAAAGCTGAGAATCAGGCATATTTTACTGCATCTCAAGAACCATTTTTAAAGAAATGCTTCCTGTGTACTCTAGGTTCCAGTTTATGCAAGGGCCATGAGAGACAACAACAGAGATATGGGGCAAATACTTCTAAGCTCAATTCTCCATGTGGTATTTGAGCACACGGAGAATAATTTCTGAAGTTGTGTTACATGTATAATGAGTCATGGCATTAGGAGAAAAATCATGGTTCAATCAATTTTTTTAATAAAGAGACATTTCTTGACTAAATAAAAGAGGTTTGAGGAATCTCTGGTTTCTTTTTCTCTCTCTGGTAAATCAAAGTCCATTTATTTATGTTACAAAGGTTACAACCTTGGAAATAAACACTTAATGATTTGTGGCATTACAAGGAGATGAAGGTGAAGCAATTAAGGTTAATAAGGCTGGATACATTGATTTTTACATTAAATAGGCATTAAAAATTACTTCATGAGGTGTTATCAGTCATAAGAATCGAGCTCCATCTGACCTCTGCCACCTTTTTTATTGTAATTTTATTGAACATTACAATTAAAAAGATAAAAATTAATGCAAGACAAAAAAGAAGAAGAAAAAGAAAAAAGGAGCATGAATATAGTAAAGAAAGGGAAAAACACTTGTAAAGAAATGACCTTCATCACAAGCATAAATAATTTTAAGTAGCTTATCACTTTCTTTGAAAATAAACAAATGCTTATATCTCATGCATTTTTTAAATAAACAAATCCTGAGAGCCTCATCTTTCAGTCCTGATCATCAAAAGTCCATTACGGTTTACCAGATATGGCATCATATCAATTTTAACATTGATCAAATAAACCAATGTTATATTCCTTTCTTTTGCTTTTAACAATCTTGATTTTTAATGCCTTCAATTAATGTCCCAGAACTTGATTTCTTTTCATTTTTCTTTATCCTTTTTTATACAACCCTTTTAACACAGGGTTGTCAAGCTCACGTTGTCACGGCAGCATCACATGACGTATCAGGACTGTTTTCTCCTTTATTAAACCGGGCATGACCGTGGCCAGCTTGTGACGCATCTGGCCCATGGGCCGGGTGTTTGACAGTCCTGTTTTAACAAGACCCTTTTGTAAATGCAATATAAGAAAGTCATCCAGGTTACTCCTTTGGTTTGTTATTTGTATATCCCTTTTAATTATTAAGACTTGGACAGTTTCATTTGTATTACCAATTTGTAATCATTTTTCTATTTCATTCTTATAGCCTGTTTTAAAATTCACTTTCAAATCACTCTCAGTCTTATCCAGTAAAACATATTTCTCTTCCATAATGTCTTTTAAACACTATCTATAATGGCAGACATTCTTAACATTATCTTCTAGGTCCATAGTTTATAAATATCCCTCAATAAGTCCAATGTTAAAATATATCGCTCAATGACCTTCATTAGTTGCAGTGGTTGCTGTATTAGTAAGTCAAATTTAAGTGTTCTTCTCCTTTAATTGTAATCTTTAATTCCTTCTGATTCCCTCTAGTTTCCAACCTTCAAATTCCCTTCCTATCATTTTTTTAAGAATTCAAATGAATAACATTTTTAATTTTTAAAATCTTATTTCAAATGCATCTGGACTCGCAGTCTGTTTATTATCTTCCAAAACCAACATTGTAATTACCCTTTTATTGTTTATTTAAAAAGTAAGTTAAAGAAGATTTTTTGAATTAACTTTCATTTAAAATTTATTTTGTTAAGAATTGAAAGGAACTCACTTGGTATTATAAAACCTGTCAATCCAAAGGTTCTTAATAATTGAAAAGAGGCTAAGAAGCAATTTCTGGAAATGATTAAGAAATGAGGTGCAATGAATTTTATGTGCATGTAGGCTGCTTTAAGGTTGTGAATGTCAACCCTGAAGCTGACCTGCCCGAAGGTCTTGAGGCTTCAATTCTGCGATACTGGAGCAAGGGATAGGGAGGGGGATTAGAGATAGCTAGAGTTGTGTAGTCAAAATAAAATATTTTCTCCTGTTTTTGCTTTCAGTGGATCTATTACTTGGAACCCTGACATTGAGATTGATTGAAATCCCTTCATCTCCCAGCCAGTCAAGTCATTAGCCAACTGCAAATATTTAGATTCTGTAATCTACTCATGAAGAACAGTTGTCCAGAGTGCAACTGAATGATCTCACAATTTCTTCTTTCTTTGGAGAGATTTTACCAGCAAAACTTCTGGGTCAGACCACTGATTTCCACTGCAATATTCATTCCCATTCTTCTAGGACATCTAGTTTGCCATGGATCATCACTGGAAGTCCAGCAATTACTGGTTTCCCAATCCAATAAATGTGTAATTTTTATTCATGTATATCACAGGATTGGAAACTTCACTACAGTTAAAATGCAATTTCTCTCCACATAACATGCAGCATCCATTTTTGTTTTGAAACCTCATTGAGCTTTTGATGTAAAAAATATATAAATAAACAATAATTCAATGTAACTGAGGCTCCTACTAAGTCATCTCACATCATATCAACACAAGGTATACTGGGCTCTACTGACATCCAACCTCAGCACCTGAAAGAAAGAACAAAACGTGGCCTTCTAGAAGGCTAACAGAGTTGAAGCATCTGAATCTCATGGCAGAGAAAATAGATCAACTTACTTGTCAGAAAATTAATCTCTGTATAGAAAAATATATGTTTTAGGCGTAGTTGAAATGTGGCTTAAAAGCAGAATAAAATAATTGTTGTTAATAATGAACCTATTCATGGTATGGGGGGGTGAACCTCTCTAGTAATGATATGTCCTCAATAATGTTTATTTTTCAGAAGCATCTCACGAAGTATAAATATGCAGACAGCTAATACAGAGGGAGACATATATAATCATGTTTATGAAGCAATCTGAGTTATGGCTTATATACCTGAAGCTAAAAGAAAAACCAAAAGTCACTTTTAAAGATAATAATATAGTAGTTTTTTACATTTTAGGAAATAAATATTTTCAAACTAGTCTCTATGTAAGCCTAGTTCATGATAATTAATCAATCAATCAAAGAAACAATTCTGTTCCTATGGAGGCCATTAATTAAGTTGCTGCAGATTATAATACAGAATTTATTTTCTTAGCGAGGAAGAACAAATTTTTCTGCATGTGTACCACAAAATAAATCAAACTGCAAACACAACCATAGTCCTGGAAAATTACAATCCACTTCCAAAAAGCTATTGAGAGTCCATGTACTGGTGCTTTCAGTTTTGTGTCCAAAGTAGCTTAGTCACAGCATCTCTCATGACAATGTGGTCAATTTTAAACATACAGAAGAAAGAGCATAGCTTACTCCCTTATCTCACTCAGATCATGTATTGGGGAATCCAGAACAGGTCAAAAGTATAGTATATGCTTTTCAAACAAATTATCCTTTGTTTGAAAGCCCTTCCCTTGGCTAGCATGCTCTTTGTAATTATATTTGCATATAGTCAAATGTAACAATTCCTCTGCCCTTTCTGATCCCTTATGACCTATATCTTCACTCTGTGTGTCATAGCTCTACTAAATCTTGAACCTATTCCAATTAAATTCATTGGATAATTATCTTGTTGGTCATTAGTAATAGAACTTAGTCTTATATACCACTTCACAATACTTTACAGCCCTCTCTAAGCAGTTTACAGAGTCAGCATATGGCCCCCAACAATCTGGGGCCTCATGTTATCAACCTCAGAAGGATTCTTTGGCTCAGTCTTTGTTAACAATAATGGCTCATACCCAACATTCCCCAGTCATACTAACAATGAGTACAATGACCTAACACAAATAGATTTCACAGAAGATAATGTTGAAAAGGCCCTTCGCAAACTGAAACCATCTCTATCTATTGGACCTGATGGTCTATGTGCATACTTCTTAAAGAAGCTTTCTACTAACTTAGCAGAACTCCTAAGCATAATCTTTGAAAAAGCTTTCATGACCAGCTCCCTTCCCAAACTTTGGTCACTAGCCACGGTCATTCCTGTCTTCAAAAAAGGAGACCCAGCCTAGTTGAAAATTACAGACCAATTTCTTTATGCTGTGTCACCTGCAAAGTAATGGAATCAATCATCAACCAATCCATTATCCTCTACCTAAAACAAACAACCTACTCTCTAATAAACAATTTGGTTTCAGAAAAAATTTATCCTGTAATTTACAACTTCTTCACTGCAAAAACATATGGACTACAAATCTTGATCCGGGCAAAGCAATAGATGCAATCTACATAGACTTCTGTAAAGCTTTTGACTCAGTGGTACATGACAAACTTCTAAAACTAAAATCCTACTGCATCTATGGACCCCTCCATAATTGGATAACAGCATTCCTGTCAAACAGACAACAAATGGTCAAAATAGGCAATGCCCTATCAAATCCTGTTCCTGTCAATAGCGGTGTTCCCCAAGGCAGTGTTCTTGGACCAACACTCTTCATATTATACATTAACGATCTTTGTGACCATATTATAAGTAATTGTGTTCTCTTCGCTGACGATGTTAAACTATTTACTACCAACAGTACAGCTACCCTTCAAAAAGACCTTGACTTTGTATCTGATTGGTCTAAAACTTGGCAACTCCAAATCTCAACCAGCAAATGCTCTGTCTTACACATTGGAAAAAAGAATCAGAACACTAAATACAAGCTTAATGGACATTACCTTGTAGATGACCCCCACCCCGTTAAAGACCTTGGAGTTTTCATATCAAATGATCTAAGTGCCAAAGCCCACTGCAACTACATCGCAAAAAAGGCTTTAAGAGTTGTAAACTTAATCTTGCGTAGCTTCTTCTCCAGAAACTCTACACTACTAATCAGAGCATATAAAACATTCATTAGACCAATTCTTGAATACAGCTCACCTGTCTGGAACCCATACCTCATTTCGGACATTAATACAATTGAGCGTGTTCAGAAATATTTTACAAGAAGAGTTCTCCACTCCTCTGATTATAACAAAATATGCCACCAGACTTGAAATCCTGGGTTTAGAAAATTTAGAACTCCGCTACCTTCGACATGACCTGAGTTTAACTTATAGAATCATCTGTTACAACGTCCTTCCTGTTACTTCAGCTTCAATCACAGCAATACAGAAGCACACAATAGATTTAAGTTTAATGTGAACCGCTCCAATCTTGATTGCAGAAAATTTTAAATATTTTACCAGTACCTTGAATTCAGTTTACAACTCAAAGGCTTTCTTCCATCTAGGTCCCTAGTAGACACTGCTGTCTTATCTTCTATCTGCACTAGTTTGTGTATTCTGAATTTCTTTTTATTTAAGACAACACCAAATATTAAGCTATTCAACATACAGGTCTTCATGGTACTTTTCAAAAATGTTGCTCAGGTTTTGTCAGGAAAGCTCAATGCATACTGTATATCTAACAGATCAAACCACTAACTTTAATCCACTGCTTTGTCCATATAAGATAGATTTTCCAGAAATACTAAAGGTGTATTAATCTTTAAATGTGATTATGTTTTTATCTAGAGAAAACTAAATTTTGCCTTAACTAATTAGATATTCTTTCCTCAGAGGGTCAAAATTGGAAGATAACTGCATCTGTTTTGCAAGATGGTAGTAAACAATGCTTAGGCAAAACTATACCAATGGACCTTCCTTAACAAAAACAAATAGCTTCTTCAGATCCAATTGGATGATACCGGATGGAATATCTTAGTAAAATTTCATCAGAGTCATAATTCTTGACTTTCATGGATATATCGAAAAACAGCCTTTTTTTTCCCCATGATGGAGCTCTTCTGGTTTTTTTTTTCTTCAAAGAAGATGGAAATAATAGATATAGACATAGAATTCTTTATTGGCCAAGTGTGATTGGACACACAAGGAATTTGTCTTGGTGCATACAATCTCAGTGTACATAAAAGAAAAGATACATTTGTCAAAAATCATAAGGTACAACACTTAATGATAGTCATAGTGAAACAGTCAATAAAAATTTTAAGGATACCAGCAACAAGGTTACAGTCATACAGTCATAAGTGGAAGGAGATAGGTGATAGGAACAATGAGAAGATTAATAATAATGCAGACTTAGTAAATAGTTTGACAATGTTGAGGGCATTATTTGTTTAGCAAAGTGATGGCATTTGGGAAAAAACTGTTCTTGTGTCTAGTTGTTCTGGTGTGCAGTGCTCTATAGCGTCATTCTGAGGGTAGGAGTTGAAATGTCCAAGATGCGAGGGGTCTGTAAATATTTTCACAGCCCTCTTTTTGACTTGTGCAGTATACAGGTCCTCAATGGAAGGCAGGTTGGTAGTAATTGTTTGCAGTTCTAATTATCCTCTGAAGTCTGTGTCTTTCTTGTTGGGTTGCAGAACTAAGCCAGACAGTTATAGAGGTGCAAATGACAGACTCAGTAATTCCTTTGTAGAAATGGATCAACAGCTTCTTGGGAAGTTTGAGCTTTCTGAGTTAGTGCAGAAAGAACATTCTTTGTTGTGCTTTTTTGATGACATTTTTGATGTTAGGTGTCCATTTTAGGTCTTGAGATATAGTACAACCTAGAGATTTGAAGGTCTCTACTGTTGATACTGTGTTGTGTAGTATTGTAAGAGGTGGTAGTATGGGAGGGTTTCTCCTAAAGTCCACCACCATTTCTACGGTTTTGAGTGTGTTCAGTTCCAGATTGTTCCGGTCGCACCACGAGGCTAGTTGTTCAACCTCCCATCTGTATGCAGATTCATCATTGTCTCGAATGAGACGGATCACTGTTGTGTCATCTGCAAATTTCAGTAGTTTGTCCTCTAGTGTTAACTGATACACTAGATATTAAGATAGAAAAAAATATTGCTAGTCTATGATTATTTTTCATTCTTTTGCAAAGAATAAAACTCTTTGAAGCAGGTTAAATATCAATAAGATTGGGCAACAGCAATCTAGAAAAGACAACCTCTTTCTTTTATGTACTAATTTCTCAATCACCTAAAGACAAATTAAGAATAATCATTAAAAATTAATGAAAAGGAGAGAGAATTCCTTTGACTATATCATCTGCATGATTTTGAAAAGATAGTTTTCTTATCCAGATATATTCCCCTAGCATATAGAATAGGAGTTAATTAGTTAAAAAGAGGTCTGATGAAATTATATAACATAATTCCTGAAGTACCATTTTATGAAACAAGCAATCATAACATCAAAATTACATTGACCCAATATCTAGCCCAGATACCTTATTCATCAGTAATAACAGTCAGTAATATCAAAAACAGCTGAGATTATTTTTCTCTTGTTAAGGTAAGATAAATTATACTAAAAAAACATGAGAGAAAAGTGGAAAGGTATTCTTGTTTCCATAATTTGTACATCCTTTTTTTTTTCTTTTTTTTTCCATAAAAAAGTTTTATTTTTACAATCATATCAAACATCTCATCCAATGTACAGTTATATACAATTAGTCAGGTTTGCCCAGTCACCACTCCCCTTTTTAACACTCTTCCCTCTTCTACCTTCTTCTACTTTCCAGACCTTCCTCTCCTTCTCTTATCTACATCCTCTCCTCCCTCCACCCTACACCTTCCTTCTCCCTCTTCTACCCCTCTTCCTTCCTCTTCTCCTCTTTCCTACCTCCTACTCTCTCCTCTTTTCTCCCTCCCCACCGTTCTAAAATGGTAACTGGGCAGACCCGACCCTACATTAATTATATTTACACATCTTCAATAATCCCTGTACATTAACCATCACTCCATCCTCTACCTCAACCCCCAATTCCCTCCCCTTACCCCCCACCCCCCACCCCGACTTCCCAGAACAAAATGCAGGGTATCAAAACCAACAATCATAATCCAAAGTAATTCCTAAATTATAATCTCTAGTCACTCCACACATAATCACACTCTCAATTCCCCTCTCCTTCAGAAATATATCTAATACAAAATAAATAAATTTACTCATATGCTATTCAATATTTTTTTATCTGATACTTATTTTGAATATAATCAATCCACATTTTCCATTCTAAAATATATTTTTCTTGTGTATAGTCTTTCAAATAAGCAGAAATTTTTGCCATTTCTGCCAGATTTGATACTTTGAGTGTCCATTCTTCAATTGTAGGTAATTCTTCTTTCTTCCAATATTGAGCAATCAAAAGTCTCGCGGCTTATTAAGTTCAAAATCAATTTAGTCTCTATAGTTGTACAATCCATAATTATTCCTAGTAGAAAGAACTGTGGAGTAAACTTAATCTTCTTTTTCAAAATATTCTGCATGATCCACCATACTTTAATCCAAAATGCTTTAACTTTTTTACAAGTCCACCATACATGGTAATAAGTGGCATCTTCACAATTGCATCTCCAACATTTAGCCTGTACATTAGGATACATACATGACAACTTTTTGGGGTCTAAATGCCATCTATAAAACATCTTATAAAAATTTTCTCTCATATTTTGCGCTTGTGTAAATTTAACATTCCTCACCCAAATTCTTTCCCAAGTTTCCAACATTATTGGTTGCTGAAAATTTTGTGCCCACTTAATCATACAATCCTTAACCAATTCAGTCTCTGAGTCTATTTCTACTAATACATTATACAACCTCTTAATATGCTGTTGACCTTGATCTCTCATTTGTTTTAACAAATTAACCTCAGTTTGTTTAACACCTATTTTTTGATCTAATTTCCATCTAGCTTGTAATTGTCCATATTATTTACGGGACCGCCTACTGCTACCAAATACCTCTCACCGACCCGTGCGCTCTCACAGAGAGGGACTCCTCAGGGTGCCGTCAGCTAGGCAGTGCCGTCTGGCGACACCCAGGGGAAGGGCCTTCTCTGTGGGGGCTCCCACCCTCTGGAACGAACTCCCTCCAGGACTTCGTCAACTTCCGGACCTCCGAACCTTTCGTCGCGAGCTTAAAACACACTTATTTATCTGCGCGGGACTGGATTAGATTTTAAAGTTATGGGTTTTAAGGGGTTTTTATTATTTATACTATTTTAAATTTGGGCAATAGAATAAGTTTTTTAATTGTTGTTTTTTAATCTGTATTTATATGTATTTTAACTGCCTGTGAACCGCCCTGAGTCCTTAGGGAGATAGGGCGGTATATAAATTTGAAAAATAAAATAAATAAAATAAAATATTGAAACCATGTATAATTTTTCCCTTCTTCCCCCATCCTTTCTCTGGATTTTAATTGTAACTCCCCCTTTTCCATACAAAGGAGTTCTTTATAGGTAACTACCTCCATCTTTTGATATATATTTATATTTTCTATCATGTGTCTCGGGATTGCCCATATTGGAATCTTTCCATCTAATTTATATTGATATTTCCTAATTTGTACATCCTTTTTTGATAGCCTCATTTTTCTGGTTCTGCTTTGTAATAGCATTTTATTACATTGCGGTTCTCTGACCTGGTGTATCTCTGCTGCTTCTGAGGTTGTTCTGCTTCCAGTAGCTCTACAAGCCCATGCCCTGGTTGCTCAGCTATGGGACCCATAGCCTGTAGCCCACTTGTCGATGGATGCCCAGGTACCCCAACACCCGACACAGTCCTTGTTAACCCGGGTGACGACCGAGCTGGTATAGGCTTTGTTCGGTTGTGTTTCACCATGAATCATTGCATGGGTTGTTGGGTGCACTCAGTTCTGCTCCTCGGCCTAGACCTCTCTGGCATGGCTGGACCTGCTGGTAGCTTACACTACCACCAGCACAGCTCTCAGCTTCATTGGAGAAGTTAAACCCCCTGCCACGTCAAGGCGGCACCCAGTGGGGAGATGATTTATTTTATTTATTTATTTATTATTTAAACTTATATACCGCCCTATCTCCCAAAGGACTCAGGGCGGTTTACAGGCATATAAAAAACATCAATATACAAATTAAAATAATCATTAAAAGACTTATTCTAATGCCAATAATTAATAATACCAATTGTTAAAAATAGAAATATAAATATTAAAATCAATTTAAAACCCCTCTAAATTTAAAAAATCTAAGCCAGTCCTGCGCAGATGAATAAATGAGTCTTGAGCTCGCGACGGAAGGTCCGAAGATCTGGAAGTTGACGGAGTCCTGGGGGGAGTTCGTTCCAGAGGGTGGGAGCCCCCACAGAGAAGGCCCTTCCCCTGGGCGTCGCCAGACGACACTGCCTAGCTGACGGCACCCTGAGGAGTCCCTCCCTGTGAGAGTGCACGGGTCGGTGAGAGGTATCTGGTCGCAGTAGGCGGTCCCGTAGATAACCCTGCCCTATGCCATGGAGCGCTTTAAAGGTGGTCACCAAAACCTTGAAGCGCACCCGGAAGGCCACAGGTAGCCAGTGCAGCCTGCGCAGGATGGGTGTTATGCGGGAGCCACGGGGGGCTCCATCTATCACCCGCGCAGCCGCATTCTGGACTAACTGCAGCCTCCGGATGCCCTTCAAGGGAAGCCCCATGTAGAGAGCGTTGCAGTAATCCAGGCGAGACGTCACGAGAGCGTGATGATGATGATGATGATGATGATGATGATGATGATTTTATTTACACAAAATGACAGTATACACAGCAAACGAGATAACTGCTGGATTTCGTAACACAGATCACTAGTCAAACACTTCCCAAGTGTTTAGGACTGTGTGATGTATCGGCGAATTATGTGAGCAGATCCCAGATCTTCTGCAGCTGACCAATGGTGATCTTGTCAGCGCCAATTGCTTTTAAGTGCTTGCCTAGGTCTTTAGGCACAGCTCCCAGTGTACCGAGTACCACTGGAACCACCTGCATTGGTTTATGCCAGAGTCTCTGCAATTCGATTCTCAAATCTTGATATCTGGTGACTTTTTCAAGTTGTTTCCTCATCGATTCTGCTGTCACCAGGTATAGAAATGTCGACTATCCACACTTTTTTCTTTTCCACAATCGTGATATCCGGGGTATTGTGTTCCAAAACTTTATCAGTCTGTATTCGGAAATCCCACAGTAGTTTTGCATGCTCATTTTCAATCACTTTTTTAGACTTATGATCCCACCAGTTCTTTGCTACAGGCAGATGGTAGTTGTGACACAAGTTCCAATGAACCATCTGAGCAACTGTGTTGTGACGTTGTTTGTAGTCGGTCTGAGCTATTGTCTTACAACAATGGTTTCATCTGCTTCTTTGCAGAGTCTGCATTTGGGATCATCAGCAGATTTTTCTATTCTGGCTTTGATTACATTTGTTCTAATGGCTTGTTCTTGGGCCTCAAGAATTAGGCCTTCTGTTTCTTTCTTCAATGTTCCATTGGTCAGCCATAACCAGGTCTTTTCCTTATCTACTTTTCCTTGGATCTTTTCAAGAAACTGTCCATGCAGTGCTTTGTTATACCAGCTGTCAGCTGTCAGTCCAGACTACAGACTGGTCAACATCAGAAGAGGGATGATGATGATGATGATGATGATTATATAAACATTGGGCCAGATTGTGATTTACCATTTATATTAACTTTGAAGTCTATGTTCACTGCAAGAAAGCAGGCTTTATGTTGCAATGTTTCAGTGGTATAGGTATTTAAGTGATACTTGCGGTGAAGATATTTGCTCTTCTAAATAAAGGACTTAATATGTTTTGGAAATCTATAGCCAAATTATGGAACCAGCATGAATTATGTTCTTCTTCTGGCATTTTCTAATGCCTTTTGCTACTTTATATTTGTGATGGTCTGGGGAGTGGTACAAAGGCAACACAACCAGAGAACCAATATGAATCCCTTTATTATCACCAACTGTGCCCCCAATGTCCCTTTCAACTCTCCAGTCTGGAGAGAGCTCTTCCACCAACCTGTAATAGTCATTGGCTGACAATACTTCAGTCCCAAATGTTGTAAAAGAAAACTTTCAACAAAAAATCCAACAAGGCAAGACCAGGTAATTAATCCAGCAGGGCAAGCAAAATAGGGAATTCCAGAATTGAAGTAGCACAGCAGTAAATCAAACCAGTTGGGAGAATGCCAGGACTTCAAATAAATACCAGAGAAACTCAGCATTTGTTCCTAAGAACCACCCCTCCCATTTGCCTTTCTTTTTAAACTCCATGAGCAGCTGTGCCTTGTAAAGTGGATTGGGTCCCTTTCCTCTCTCATAAGCCACGCAACCCATGTTGGTTTCTTCTCTGTTCCTCCCTGCACTGCCTAGGATGAGGAGGAGGTAGGCCTTGGTCTTCATCTGAACCCCCTCTCCCTTATTCTACTCTCCCTTGCTCTGCCCAGCCTGACTTTGCACTTCCTTGGTTTCTTCCACAGCCACTCTCCACTCTCTCAGTCTCTGTCAGCTGTTCCTCTTCCCCTTCAGATTCAGACTCCAACAAGGGCATGACAATATTGTTTTCAAGATGATGTAAGGTACATTACAGATACTAATAGTGATTTTTTCCCTTTTGTTTCAAAAAGTAATTATCCATGCTAAATTCCAACTGTTGTATAAAACAGTGCAATTCTAACTTAAATTAATAAGCATGATGCATTTCTTAGCCCGGGGAGCCAGGAGCATTGTCCGAGGACATTTTCCGTGGTCATAAGGCCTGGCTATATGCCAAAGGTGCCTGGAACACTGGTACCTTCCCACTGAAGTTGTTGCCTATTAATCTATTTGCAACTGCATGCTTTCAAACTGCTAGGTGGGCAGGAGCTGAGGCAAGAAATGGGAGCTAATCCCATTGCGCAGTGCTCGGGTCTCAAAACTGGCTGTCAGCTTTCCAGCTGACAAACTCAGCATCTTTAATCATCGCACCTCCATTTTGAAAGTATATTCACATAAATAGAAAACAAAATTTAAAAATTCGATCTGGTATTTTTGTTTAAATTCTTCAGCACTAATAAAAATAGTTTGTTTTTCTTGATTAGAAAGGTATAAATGCCTCTTTTAAAATAAAGAATGTATACATATTGTTAATATAACCAAATACATTGTATAATTAATTTTCTTTTTCTAATTGAATTAACATAATACAAGCATACCTCACTATTACTGATATCATATGTTTAATAGCTGTGATAATAAAAGGGACAAAATGAAAAAGAAGGAGTCAAAATCTGTCATAAATGTAACAACTTGGGAAAAAAGAATAGTGCATTGCTTGAAACTAATGGTACAGACAGCTGCAGATTTCTCCTTCCAGTGTTGTATGAACATTTTTTTAGTCAGCACCACCCAAAAAACAATTCCAGTCCTTGATGTCTTCATAGGTTTCAAATACAGTATTAGGAACACAGCCAATACTTTTATAAACATCAATAAATCATAACAATGTGTGGCACTATGAGATAATGTTCTAACTCAAAGTTGTGGCTCCCATAGCAAGATAATTGTTCTCTGACATTTCCAATACACCCAAAGCATTTTTTGTTTTCGCATTAACTTAATCTTAAGATCATACAAAACAAATTTCACACTGTTTAAAGAGACTCTAAATTGATTTACTAAGGAGCCATTTGATTTCTTTTCCAAAGGTTGCATAAATAACAAATATTCATTTTATCAGCTTTAAGATATGGATTTAGAAGCCACAGTTAATTCTTCTGAAAATTCAACAGCTGTGGAACTTCAGAAACAGCAGCATCAAACAGACTGAATAAGAAGTGTTTAAAGTGAATAAACTGCCAAGAAGCATAAGGTATATTGAACTCATTTTTTAATTCTGTAAAAGTTTTTGAGGTGATTTTGTTAGAACTGAGTTGATCTCAAAGACCAAGTTTTATCTCCAAAATATATTTAGATCTGTTTCTAAACTAAAGAGCTAAATTCTGAATTTCCTTATTCTAGCCAGTAACCAAAGCAGTGGTGGGTTGCAAGACCAGTTCGCAAGAACTGGTAGTAAAACTGGCGGAAGGCTCCGCCCACAGACCTGGACGTCATCAGGAAACTTCTGCGCATGCACGGAAGTGCGTGAGCATGAGCGAAGCAAGCGCACATGCGTGGCCCCATTGCAAACCAGTAGTAAAGGTAAGTAGAACCCACCCCTGAACCAAAGGTAGAATAACTGCCCAGTGATAAACCTGAAACTATAAAAAGTTAAGTCATTCCTTTTTTCCTAACCACTACATTGCACTAGAACCTGAATGTTTATGTCTTAGATGGTGCACTTTTATTCTTTGAGTGTTTTACCATATTTGTACTGTCCCATTTCTTGGAGTAGGCTTTTATCTTTATATATCACTTCAAAAGTAGGTCAGAGCTGCCCATGGTTTTCAGAAACAAACAATGAAAGAAACAAAAAATCAGCTAAATATTCCCCTGTGCATTTTTATAGAGTTGATAGCAGCTCAGACTACATCTGATTGTTTCACTGCTAAACTTTCTCTACTCTGGTTGCATAATCCAGACTGGAGACACTGTTAAAAGGTTGGGAAAACATGCTCGGTACTTTTCCTACCTTTATATAGCCCATTAGCAAAATTATCTTAAACTCAAGTTTGACTTTTGGCAACTTTATAGGACACCAATGTTTTTTTTCTAGGCAGCTGTATAGATGTGATTTGCCATTATCTTCTCCTGGAATGTTTTTCTGTATCTCCCAATCTAATCTATATATCTCCTGGTTCCTGAGGGTTTTCAACAAAGTATTAATATGGCCCAAACCTGCTGAGCCCAGAGATGTTTGTCTAGGTGCTGGCATCTGTTTATGTTACTGAATATATTAATGAAATTTGTAAATTATTTTTACAGGGCAGATTAGAACAGTTGAAAGTGCAGTGCACTGATTTATTGATTCTACCTTATATATAAAGGTAGAATCAATGAATCAGTGCAGTGCACTGCACTTTCCAGTGAAATGTAAATATATTACATTTCACTGGAACAAAGGAAAGTGATTATTTTAAAAATAAAAACCAGAGGGTCTTCTACAAGCTTGATTAGTTATATCATGTGTTGGAGAATACCCAACTGACTCCATTAATTAGGAGCGAGGCTACTGTTTCAGAAAGTAAGAGAAAGTCCATTTTACAGACACCATGCTATAGTATTTGAACTGTGTAGCCACTGTGTAGAAATAAATTCTAGTAACCCATAGGGTAGCAGCAAGCTGTACACCACCTTAAGGTTTTCTCTCATTATTAAATTCAAATTGATTTTGATCAAGAGAAGTGGAGGCCTACAGAAGCTTGTATACAAGCTTTTTTTTCTAACTCCTTATTGCAGTCTTTGCATCATTTAAAATGACCCTTCTGAGAATCAGTCCTTTCTGTACTTTGATAGGCAGAGGGAAATCAAAGAGGAGGATTTTGGTCAAAATTATGATAGCTGGTGTGTTGCAGAGGTTTGTTTGAAACATGTTCCAGATTCAATCCATATCATCTCCTATAAGTCATATCTGAAATCTCAGTGAGTGGATATAACTTCATATCTTCTTCTTTTCTGGCTTTGAACATCATATTCAACAAACCATTATACATTTTTAATTTATTAACAAATATGCAATCAATTAATTATTCTTAAGTACCATGCATTCAACAAGATAAAACTTTACACTATCCAAAATCTCAAGAATTTAGTAAAGATTACTATGTATTATTTTCATCCAATTATGTCCTTCTGTTCCATAAAGTAAATAGCAGTAATTTATTCAAGTTTAATAAAAAAATAATATCCATTAAGGCTTAAGGAGATTTTACATAAATGTAAAATGTAGACACCAGATAAATATTTAGTGTCAAGTTGAATTTTGTCAAGGAAGTACTGCAATTTAAATTTGGCCATCTGCTCCCGTGGGATGTGTTAAAAGACAGATGAAACAAAAATCTGAATTAATTAACTTTTTTCTTTTTTCAAAACATGTGTCTCAATTAATCATCTCAGAAAAGAATATTGTTATTTTTTTCTCATACAATACTTTCTTCATTTTATATTCTTCTTTTCATAAAATATGGATTTACCTGTGACATCAAGGATTGACCTTAACTCGTATTAGGATATTTCAGGCAAACCTGAATGAAATACTATTTCATTATATTATTTTCTCAAAGTGATCTTAGGTCTAAATTTAGAAAAGATCTTGAAAGAAAATGAAGGGATGTAATTATTCAAGAAGTGGTAAGTATTCTTAGATCTTTTTAATAGATTTGGGATTGTTTTAACTGTGAAAATGTGGAGCTAAAACGTATAAGTACAGGAAAACAAATGAATCATAAAGAAATAGCTTTTGCCAAATTCTCCCTCTCTCTAGAACCTGATTAGGACATGCATTACCCTGCTTTGAATTCTTCAAATGTAAATGTAAAATATACCAATATGACATTAAGTAAACATAAACAAACAGGTACATTGTAGTTTGGAAATGTAGATAAAATGTGTACCTGAATGTGCTACACATCACAAGAGATACATACTAAATAATAACACCTTTCCACAGAAACTTTAATTTTAAAATCTTTTTTAATCAAACTGATATCAAAACTGAAAAGAGAAATAAATGAGAAACAGGGGCAACTTAAAAGATATAGATACATCAAGCCCACAGTGCTTTTTTCTGCTGTATAATCCTAATTTTATGAAAACTGTGTGAGCAATGAGGAAGAAAAAATCCTGCTTTTTCTTTCTCTGCTTCCATTTTTATAAGGCATGTTCAGGTCTGCATTGAGATCAAAGTTTTCCAACTTACAAGGCTAACTGTCCCTGAAATTTGTGAAGTCAAAATGCTATGTTAAACCATAAATGGATACGGCAATCATGTGATATATCTTCTGCTCTCTCACCTAGGTAATGCAGTACATGAACTGTCTATTAGGACAGTTTAAAAAAGAAGATATAGTATCTTCAGTCATAATTGAAATAATTGACACTTCTAGAGTGAGCATGGTTCATGTGAGAAAAGATTGTATTACATTTCCTTTCTAACAGTAATTGTTATCTACTTGCAAATACAGGACAGTATATGATAATTATATTGTGATAATGTGTCATACAATGTATGATAATTACATTGTGATAATTTGCTTTTCTGTATAAACCATGTAGAGAAAGAGGGGAGGGGAGGGGAGGGGAGGGGAGGGGAGGAGAGGAGAGGAAAGGAAAGGAAAGGAAAGGAAAGGAAAGGAAAGGAAAGGAAAGGAAAGTACTCAAGAACTATTGCAATCCTTACATGCATTTAAACAGGACTGAAAATCCATTTTTGCCAAAATAACAAAAACAGCATAAATCAGAGGTTTGTGATTAAGCAATGAGATAATCATGTTACTTCCGAGCTCTAACATGAACCATCCATCCCCCCCTGCATCCTGAATGGAATATGCAGTTAATGATTACTGGATAGGAAATTATTTTTTCTGGGTTCTGGAGAACAAACTGATTTTCATACAAGGAACCCATGTTGTGATAACAGAGATAAGACTATATAATGAGCATAACGAGGAGGTTGGCTTCCAAGGGATATCAGTTCTGGCATCATTTGCAACGGAAATGTGGATTTGAGGAAACCATGTAATGAATCCCTTATAGGTGATATGTCTTTTATCTTGAAAATCAATTTAAGTTTCTATATTTATACATTGAAATGCATCAATAGTGTTCATAGATAGATAGATAGATAGATAGATAGATAGATAGATAGATAGATAGATAGATAGATAGATAGATAGATAGATATCAGTAATGTTTCTAGAGCACTGGCAATGCTGTATTCCCATTTTCATAGCTCAGCCAGTGGTGAAAATCAGCTGGTTCTATCCAGCTTGAGCGAACCAGTAGCACTGGCAGCAGGAGGCTCCGCCCACCCACCTGGACATCATCACGTCCCATTTTTGACCCTCTGTGCATCCGCAGAAGGCTCTGTGCATTCCTGGAGGAGGCACACACAAGCTCACATTTGCAAACTGGTAGCGAAGGTAAGTAAATTTCACCCTTGAGTTCAGCCCATACACCCAAATGCAAAAGAATATATGGATAAAATATATCAGTTCTCTGCTGAGCTCTACATTCAGTAAAAAGGTTTCAAAGAAAGAAGCCCAATATATACTATTGGATATTTGTATTTCATTGTTTGAGACATTAGCAACTGAATAGAACAGAACAGAACAGAACAGAACAGAACAGAACAGAACAGAATAGAATAGAATAGAATAGAATTTTTTATTGGCCAAGTGTGATTGGACACACAAGAAATTTGTCTTGGTGCATATGCTCTCAGTATACATAAAATAAAAGATACATTCATCAAGGTACAACACTCAGAACACTTAATGATAGTCATAGGGTACAAATTTAACACTCAATGATACAATACTTAATGATAGTCATAGGGTACAAATAAGCAATCGGGAAACAATCAATATCAATATAAATTGTAAGGATACAAGCAACAAAGTTACAGTCATACAGTCATAAGTGGAAGGAGATGGGTGATAGGAACGATGAAAAGATCAATAGTAGTGCAGACTTAGTAAATAGTTTGACAGTGTTGAAGGAATTATTTGTTTAGCAGAGTGATGGCATTTGGGAAAAAACTGTTCTTATGTCTAGTTGTTCTGGTGTGCAGTGCTCTATTTGATCCTCTGAAGTCTGTGTCTGTCTTGTTGGGTTGCAGATCCAAACCAGACACAACTATAAAACTACCTACTGTTCTCTACATTGAGTTATCTAATTTGTAGTCCCTCTCAATTAAATATTTGTTTAAAATGATTAAAATATTGCATGGTCACCAAGATTTAATGTCCTCTCATTAATTTTTGCAGGCTTTTTCTCTATGTATAACCTTCATATTCCTGGCACACTATGGTCAGGGTGTTAATTTTTAATATACACTAGATCAGGGGTAGGAAACTATGGCCCTTTTACAATCTGGCTCAGGAATTCTGGGAGTTCACAGTTCGTAAAAGAGCCATAGTTTTCCACCCCTGCACTAGATATTTTAAAGAACATGTCTATCAGGTAAATATACTGGATAGGGAAACTGGATATCTACATCTACATTATTCTCACCAAAATAAAATGTGATGTTTCCAGGCTTTGTAATTTCCTGACACTCCTTAAACTTTATTCACAAAATGTTTCCTTGGATCCATCATGTTGAGTGAGGCTTTCAGATATCTTTGCTGGCCACCTTCCATATTCAGCCCTGAGGGAGAACATTACTTGATGTTCCATGAAACTTCACTGTGTGGTTAGAGGCACATTCCTCTTTTGCCTCTTTGGTGCTGGCATGCTAACATCTATAGAACAGTCATCAAATTTGGAGAAGATGGTAATATTTAGGAGTAGTTTAATTTATTCAATTTTTTTGGCTTTATTTTTTTGGCTGTATCTTGTAGGATGTATCATCAAAAGTAGGAGGAACTTACCCAACCTTCAAAAAAAAAAACACCCCAAAACCCAAAATTAAATATAACAAAACAAAACAATCTATTCGTACTTGTGAAAGTACTTGAAGAAAATGTGGAAAATAAAGTTCAATAACTATTTCAAGAGGCTTCTGGGACCACTCCCAATGTTTTTATGAACTTCATATGGTATGATGGCATGCGGCATGGTAGAAATTTATAAGATTTGTAGGCAATTGATCCTGGATTCAGTTCTAAGATCCAGATATGTCTGGGAAAAATTCTTCTCTGAAATCCAGGAGAATACTCACTTACATCAGAGGTGCAAAATCTGAGGCTCCACAGCCACATGTACTTTCTCAAAGCTGAAAAAGCATCCACATATTCTGTTATTAATCTGATTTCTAAATCAAAGTTACTTAAACTTACAAGGTGAATCTTGGGCTAGGGATAGTTATGTCCAAGCAGATAGTTAAGAGCTGAAGTTGCCAAATTCTTCAGAGTTATTCCCAATGAAATAATGCACGATAAACCTGCGGAAATACATTTGTCTAAAATGCCACCCACTATAATAGCAATGCTTCAGCAGTCAAGTTTAGTATACTTTTGGAGATGTTCCCATATTTTATTTGTAGCAGATTCCATGTATCTAAACTGTATCATTTTTATCTTGAATAATAAAATGTTCACAAAATAAATATCAAAATGCTTAATTTCAATTTCAAATTTTTATATAAAGCATAATTTTACCATAGCATATTTCATATTTAGCATATTAACATGTATATCACAATATGCTAATACAAATAAAGTTACAGAGGGAATATTTGCTGAAAATTTAGACATTAAAAAATCTTCAGCAAATCAATATCATGTATACATAATATATAAATGTAACCAAGCTATATTCACACTTGCAGAAATAATTAAATTAAACTAAAACTCAGTGACATTCGTTGAATAATAATTTATAATTATAAATTATAATTTAAACAAATACTACTGGCAAGTTTTATTTTCCCAGTAAACAGTTGCTGACTTCCCAGAAATAGAGTTTGTGTGTGTGTGTGTGTGTGTGTGTGTGTGTATACATCACTTTCAGAGATCTTTCAGAGATCTAGCACCATCTAGTGGAATAATGTTATATATTTTTAAATCATGCTATTTGCTCAGAGGACTAGGAGATATTACATCATAGTCTAGAATAAATAAAGTAGACTGAAATTTATAATCTGTTAATTACATAAAATTCACTTGTGCCTTCATTTCAATGCTTATAAAAAATTTCAAACATAATGCAACATAATACAATTGATATTTTTAATCCAATCTCATCCAATTATTTTCTCCCTATGTGAAAATATATTTTAAATAGAACAGCAAGAAACTACAATGTACCATTCCTGCTGTATTACATTTATTATGTACAGTCTGTAATTAGAAACTATGCATTAGTGACAGGTTCATCACAAGAGAGTTTAAAAGCTGTATTAGTCCAGAGTTTAATCAAGTCAAGGTTAATGACTTGATTAATTTGATAGTGGGAATATTAAATTCTGGAATACTCTTTTCCCTGCAGAAGAAGATCCGTATTGTTTACTAAGCAGAATAAATCAACTGTTCCCTAAAACCCTTTAACTTATATAAAAGAAATAGGCCACATCAAAGGAACCTGACATACATGCACTAGAACTTCCTAGTAAGAGAAAACTTCCAGAGTTAACAAGACCCACAAAAATATTTATTACAAATGTTTTCTATGCCACTTCCATGAAATGAATCTGAGCAGTGTCCAAAAGAAGATAGAGATAATACTTTTATTATACATGTTTTAATCATATATAACATTATATTAAGATACATAGCAAAGTTTGCAAAACATAATATTTAACTTCATCCATCATATGCAAAACTTTGAATGAGACATGTATGGTTGCTTCAAAATATAAAGAGCTATCAGATGATCCATTCATTTTGTCATGGGGTACAATATTTTCAAGAAAGGCTATACTTCCAGTTAGTTATGTTTTAATAATAGATGAAATAGTAGATATGCACTTTTGATCTGCTCTCTTATTTCCCTGATCCAATAACCCAACAGAAGTAAATATTACTTACACAACTGATAATGTCTCTAAACCATTGTTTTACTTTCTTCAGTAGAAACAATTGTTAACTTTCAAAGATTACCTTCCAGTCAATAACACTGCTATTTCATTAATTAACAATAAATTATTTTAAATGGAGGAAGTTTTTCTTCTTCTTGAATATTAGCTTACATGTAATTATTCTGAAGCAAAACAAGAAGTTTACCTTTAGCTAATAAGTTTTATTTATAGAGTAATAATCTACAAATATTGTGCAATGATTTTAGGAAAAAACCTGAAAGGATATAAAATCCAAACTAATCTAGCATCCCTATTAATTATTTGAAGAGAGAAAACAAAACACCAATTAGATTTGCAAATAATACCAGATTAGAGATGCTGGAAACCATGGTGAAGAGAGGAAACTACTGTGAGGGAAAGTTGAGAACAGAAAAGGAGGAACTGTAATATAATTAATTCAATCAAGTGAAAGGCAGTCATAAAAGCCAACAAAGAACTGATTTGGAAATAAGTAATGTGATCTATTTGCAGCATCAGATAAAAAAAAATCAGGTGGAAATTAGAAAATAAAGACAAAAATATACCGTTCCACAGAATTTAAGCAGAATCAGCTCTAATGTATAAGTAGGTGAAAAGAGGACCAGTCAGTGTTTCTTAGATAAATACCTGGATTATTGTAGGAAACCTACAAGTAAGTCTCCCCTCACACTAGAAATTCCAAAACACACCCTGCAAACATATGAATCATCAGCTTTATATAAACTAAGCTAGTCTGGACTTTGCAGTGCTACATCTATATTGACGAGGAGAATGGTAGTTTTTCACCATTTCAAAAGTCATCAGTTTCTTCAATTTCATTTTTTACTCCATGTTCTTCTTGGAGAATTATCTTTGAGAATGATCCCTCAATTTCAGTCAATTTGTTTACTGCTAACCCTAAAATCTCCTTTCCCAGTCAAGCTCAGAAATATGTTTCATACCAGCATAGGCAATATACTAATGTTAATGAACTCCAGCAAAATAAATTCTCCAATGCGATTTGGAGATGACTGGAATATATTTTACAATGCAAAATGGAACCATAGAAAGTACCCAGTATTTTACTTGATAGCAACTGTCAGCAGGAGGCAATTATAAAAATGAAAATATCTATGAAGATTTTTTTGGTGAGGGGTATCTGAAGTAGATAATAAAGTAAATAGCATATCTTAACTTCACAAATACAGCAGAGTTACAATGGCTCACCTGTAATATAACTGGTGTTTTCAAAAGAGGTAGCAAAGCATGTTTTCACATCTTGATTCTTTATCATTTCAAATATTGTTTTGCTGTTGTTCTTTTGTTTTTAATAAATACCAAAAAAATGTGAATAATTTAATTTTATGTATTTTCCAGAGTCTTTTTTTCTTCTTAAAATAATATGTCATGGAAATAACATCATATTTATATATTTGGACAGACCCAATTAGGTTTATAGGAAGTTTGGCAATGCCCCTCAGACTCTGGCACATGGTTTGACTGAGATTTTGGTCATCACTTGGAATGTGATGCAGCTTTAAAGGATTCTGGATGAAATGGATTATTTGGACCCCTTTCAGACAGGAGTCAGCCTGATGTAGGGATGGAGACAGGATTGATCACATGCTTGGATGACCTCTGGCAGGAGCAGAATAGGGGTAGGGCATCCAATGTAGCTCTTCTCGATGCCTCAGCAATTTTCAATGCCATCAATCATGTTATTCTTTCAGACCAGCTCCAGAAGATGGCATTGTGGTATGTTTTGTTTTTTTTTGGTTTACATTTATATCCCACCCTTCTCCGGAGACTCAGGGCGGCTTACAGTGTGTAAGGCAATAGTCTCATTCTATTTGTATATTTACAAATGTTGGTTTTGCTTCCTCTGGAGCTGATTCCAGTTGGTATTAGTAGGAGGGGAAAGGTCCAGTCCAGAGCCCCTATTTTGTGAGCTGTCTCAGGGCTTGGTTCTTTCTCCCTTATGGTATGGTTTGGAACGGAATGGAACAGAATACTTTATTTGCCAAGTGTGATTAGACACACAAGAAATTTGTCTCAGGTGCAGTACATGCAATGCAACAGAATAATAATTGTCATGATAATAATACCAATAAGAGCAGGGAGTAAAGAAGATAATAAGGATAAATGATAATACTACAACCATACTACAGGGGTAAATATACATAGACTTTAGAATAGAATAGAATAGAATAGAATAGAATAGAATAGAATAGAATAGAATAGAATAGAATAGAATAGAATTTTATTGGCCAAGTGTGATTGGACACACAAGGAATTTGTCTTGGTGCATATGCTCTCAGTGTACATAAAAGAAAAGATACGTTCATCAAGGTACAACATTTACAACACAATTGATGGTCAACATATCAATATAAATCATAAGGATTGCCAGCAACAAGCTATAGTCATACAGTCATAAGTGGAAAGAGATTGGTGATGGGAACCATGAGACGATTAATAGTAGTGCAGATTCAATAAATAGTTTGACAGTGTTGAGGGAATTATTTGTTTAGCAGAGTGATGGCCTTCGGGGAAAAACTGTTCTTGTGTCTAGTTGTTCTGGTGTGCAGTGCTCTATAGTGTCGTTTTGAGGGTAGGAGTTGAAACAGTTTATGTCCAGGATGCGAGGGATCTGCAAATATTTTCACGGCCCTCTTCTTGATTCGTGCAGTATACAGGTCCTCAATGGAAGGCAGGTTGGTAGCAATTATTTTTTCTGCAGTTCTAATTATCCTCTGAAGTCTGTGTTTTAGACAGCACTGTGAGAATTATGTGTTCAGATTGATGGTGCCAGGAAAAAACCTGTCCCTGTATCTAGTTGTTTTGGCATGCAATGCCCTGTAGCACTGTCCTAGGACTTGAAATAGTTTCAGGATGTGATGGGTCTGTAGATATCTTTTCAGCCCTCCTTGTGATCTGTGCAATATATCAGCATAAATCAACATGAAAGTGCTGTATCTCCTTGATTTAGTGGCATAGCAATCAATGAACAGAAATGTTCTATAATAAAATAATATATTTCTTAAATGATTACCTGGCTATAACACATTATAACACAGTTTTGCATTGTTCATTAGGAATCATTTTTCTCAAAGCTATCTAATGAAAATGTTGCAATGAATTATACACAAATTTCTTAAATTCAAGCCACATACTTTCCAATGAAAATTGAACTATTGATTATAGATTCATTGGAGTGAAATCAATAAGTTTCACTACAGTTACTTCAGTTATAAAGGCCTGTGACCCAAGTCCTTGGGAATACTATTATGCTTCTATCTGTTAGAAGGGGTGAGGTACCATCTGTACGCTGATGATACTCAGCTGTACTTTTCCACCCCGGGCCACCCCAACGAAGCTGTCGAAGTGCTGTCCCGGTGTTTGGAAGCCGTACGGGTCTGGATGGGGAGAAACAGGCTCAGGCTCAATCCCTCCAAGACAGAGTGGCTGTGGATGCCGGCACCCCGGTACAGTCAGCTGTTGGGGGCGAGTTATTGGCCCCGATGGAAAGGGTGCGCAACTTGGGCGTTCTCCTGGATGCACGGCTGTCTTTTGAAGATCATTTGACGGCCGTCTCCAGGAGAGCTTTTTACCAGGTTCGCCTGGTCCGCCAGTTGCGCCCCTTCCTAGACCGGGATGCCTTATGCACGGTCACTCATGCGCTCGTGACATCTCGCTTGGATTACTGCAACGCTCTCTACATGGGGCTCCCCTTGAAGGGCATCCGGAGGCTGCAGTTGGTTCAGAATGCAGCTGCGCAGGTGATAGAGGGAGCCCCTCGTGGCTCCCATGTTACACCTATCCTGCGCAGACTGCACTGGCTACCTGTGGCCTTTCAGGTGCGCTTCAAGGTTTTGGTCACTATCTTTAAAGCGCTCCATGGCATAGGGCCGGGTTACTTACGGGACCGCCTACTGCCACCGATTGCCTCCCACCGACCCGTACGCTCTCACAGAGAGGGACTCCTTAGGGTGCCGTCCGCCAGGCAGTGCCGACTGGTGACACCCAGAGGAAGGGCTTTCTCTGTGGGGGCTCCCACCCTCTGGAACAAGCTTCCCCCAGGGCTGCGCCAACTTCCCGACCTCCGAACCTTCCGCCGCGAGCTTAAGACACATCTATTTATTTGCGCAGGGCTAGCCTAGGGTTTTTAGTTTTAAATTTAGTTTTAATGGGGTTTTATACTATTTTAGTGATACTTTAATTTCGGCCTAATTAATAAGTTTTTTAATTGTTGTTTTTATTTGTATTATTCTTATGTTTTTATATGGCTGTACACCGCCCTGAGTCCTTCGGGAGATAGGGCGGTATAAAAATTCGAATAAGTAAATAAATAAATAAATAAATCCCCAGGCTGCAGCCCACTACTGGGCACTAGCCTATTTGGACCATGTGAGTGGCAGGCCAGCACATGCGCGCTGTTGCACAAGTTAAGCTGTGCGTGCATGTGCACACCGGCCCGCTGCTGACATGGCCCAGTTCCCCTCTCCCCCCGCTACACTTCCAGGCAACCAAGCTGCAAACATTAGGGACCACTGTATTAGGGTATAACTGTAAGGGTATATAATATAGTAGGATTTTCTAGAAAATTAATTTGGTAGAATTTTGACATAAAGAAATTAAATTTATTTCCTCCGCAGAAGTTCATATACTTCACAATGAATGGTGGGGTGAGAATGTATATAAACAGGCAGTCCTGATTTAATTAATATGTTAAACTATATCTCCTCTTTTTCTTAAGAGTGATTTCATCTACAGTAAAATGATGATTATACCTCTACATAAATTTAGATTATTTTAATGATGATTAAATGAAGTATTATATCCCTGAATATTGAGAGGATGCTCTGCTTGAACCTTATCAAAGCAAGATGCCCAATTCAAGATCTGCATAGCCTTACAGTTATTAACATGACAAGCAATTATTACATCCTACGTTTATCTGAAAAGAAAGCTGGTTACATCTCCAAAAAAAAATAAGATTGCAGAGTCATCTTAGAAATGCTGAAAATGTAATAAAGGAAATAGATGTTTTCTTTTTCTGCTTGAGTTTCCCTTTTGGGGAGGGACTTAATTTCAGGGTCATCTTCCTTTCAGATAATTATAGTTATTTTGTATTTTTTTAAAATCAGCTAGTCACTTAATATTACATTAAGCATAGCATTAAGTACAGTAGGGGAAAAAAAATCCAAGGAAAGGAAATGTGATTGCTTTTTTTTTTTTTAATACTGTATAAGATACACCTTAGTTTTTGGAAAATAGGGAAAAAAATTCTGCCTCTGCCTATCAGGTATTCATCTGGCTAGCGTCCTTAGCCTGGTCAGCTTCAGCACATTAGTTCACTGGTTGTGAGCGTGCTTGGCTTGTACATGCCTCGTTGGGGCTGATAAGCAGCTTCAAAAACACAGCTGGTCGTCGGAGGGAGCTCCAGTGAGTAAAGCAGGCAAAGTGCAGAAGTGGTAAGACAAGGCAGCAGCTGTTCCGGGTTGCCATTTTGGGCTCCGTGCCTCATGTGTTCAGCCTCCAAATGCTCCATTTGAGAGCCGTTCAAGGCTTCGGGGATCGCCAAAGCACATCACCACCAATCACTGCCCGAAAACGCAAGGCCAGAAACAGGGCATGCAGCGGCCTAAAACGTGATACACAGAGACCGAAAATACAATATGCAGCAGTAGTGATCGGAAGCTACATTCAGAGTATAAGATGCACCCAAATTTTCAGCCTCTTTTAGGGGGTAAAAAGTGTGTCTTATACTCAAAAAAATAAGGTAACTATCCATTTAGAGGTAAACTGCAACATACCCATTTAAAAGATGTCCCTGGCATGTCTTGGTTGTTTCTCTCCTGCCCTCACATAGGAAAAATAAAACCCTCCTTGTATTTGGTAGAATAACCAATCCCGAAGCATTCATCTTCGTTGGAACAGAAAGGACATTATAAAATATGTAAGATATAATTTAATCTCTAATTTTCCTACATCGCTACAAAGCTCTTTCACGTATGTTTTAAAACAATTCAACACTAATTGAGCTGAAGTAGCCAAGGTTTAATTACATTTGCTTTGCTAGGCTGGATTGGCTTCAATCCACAAAGTCAGCCTTGAATGGTTTGTAGATGAGGCTGCTATGAACTAATATGATTGAGGTTAGGTGAAATCTTGGATCACCTTTATCATTTATCATTACCCTATTCAACTGAAATATGAACAAACAAAAAAAACTTTTGATTTTGGCAACATTTGAGCCCACCTCCAGTTTTCCAACCAAAGTACATCTGCATATTATTAAGTTTGTGCCCAGTAATTTAGTCCTGGCACTGTTTGCATAGGTATGTTTGAATTCCAAAAAATATACAGTGGCTAGAAAATTCTTTGGAGACAAGGTTTCTTTCCAAATCAATATTTGTGTATATTAGCTATTTTTTTCCATTTTAAAGTTAGAATACCAGAATAAAATTTCATATTTACAGATTTGTATATGCATCAAAAGCAATGATATGCAGCCGGTTCAAATCAGATGAAGGGGAGATGTTTCTTTCCAGAAATATGCTACAAACATCTTTCTCTTTCAAGTTTTGTTGTTCTAGAAAATGCTATTTGAAGCAAAAAAAGCTTACGCATATACTCATATTTAATATATTTTTTATTATTATTCATTTAAAATAATGACTTCTTACTTTTCTTCCTTTCATTGCTTCAGTGTCATTTTTTTGACATTTCAGTGTCAAACTATTTTGCTAAACTGATTCAATCTACATGAATAATAAAGTGGGACTGAAGATACCTCTAATACAGTAATTTGTTCCTTGATTATTTTTTCATTGACTGAAAACCTCTATTCTGAGTTTATTAATCTGGATTCAAAATAATAACAACAACAACAACAATCCACTTCTTCACTGATAATCTTATCAGAGAATGGAATGCCAAGAAGATAAAATAAAACAAAATGGATGTTACAATAAATGAGAGACAGATCAGAATCTTCTATTATTCAGAAAAAGGATAAAGTTTACAAGAATTGGTCATTATAGGGTTAGTTCAAACATGTATAACTACCATTTCCTGACTGTAGCTTTGTTTTTAAAAAGTGAGTTTTAATCCTTATCAAATAGTAAAATATATCTATACAGGAGCATGTTGGCTCAGCAGTTAAAGACAATGAGCTTGTCAGCTGGAAAGTTGACAAAAAACAGATTCAAAGACCTGAGTGCCATGCAATGGGGTGAGCTCCCGTTCCTTGCCTCAGCTGCTGCCCACCTAGCCATTTGAAAGCATACAAATGCAAGTGGATTATTAGGTACCACTTCAGTGGAAAAGTAACAGCATTCCATGCAACTTTGGTGTATAGCCATGCTGGCCACATGATCATGGAAAATATGTTTGGACAATGCTGGCTGAGAATTCAAATAAGCATCAGAGTCTAAATAACAGTAAAAGTGATTAAAAACAGTTTAATTTATTAATCGTATATGAAAATAAGATTGAGTAAGATTCTATATTATTTTTAATCTCTGCAGATTCATCCTTATCAATCTAAAAATAAACTTTGGACATTGTGTGAGCATAAGACTTCTTTTGTTGCTAACATAGCCGAACTCTGCTCAGACTACTGGGCAAACCTGGTTTGGGGGAGGAAGGAGAATAGAATGGGGTATTCCTGCTTTAAATGTCACATCTGAAGTGTGGATTTCTTCAAGGAATTCTTTTTAATATCCCCATCTTATACAGACACCTGGGAACTAAGTAATCATGATAATAGATTCTGTGCAATAGAAAAAAAAAATAAGTAGATAGAACTAGGAATGTTCCAAATAGATAAAATAGCAATAGGAATATATAGCAATCAGAAAAAAACAGAACTATGTTCATCTATCAGGCAGTCAGAACAAGGAAGAATAATATCCATACCTTAAGCCCAGTGGTGATATTAAGCCAGTTCCAACTTGTGCACCCGAACTGATAGCAGAAATCATGGTGGGGCAGCCCACCCACCCTGGCTCTATGCATCCTATTTAGGCATGTTTTTGAGGCCGGGCACATGCACGGAAGGCATGTGAGAGAGCAAAGCGCATGTGCAGAAGGCCGGGCGCATATGTAGAAGGCAGGTACATGAAGAGAGCGTGTGCACGTGGTGAACCAGTAGTAACGTAATATAAAACCCACCGCTGCTTAAACCCATGAATATCTCACAAAGAGCAATGGAATTATGTATTTGGTTTCCATATTATTCAAACATGAATTATTATTCTTTGTAGCTCAGGGTTGAAATGAGGGTGCTTTCTGAGCTTGTTTTCTTCAAATGTTTCATTACTCAAACTTGATAACATAAGTGCTGATCATCAGTGCTGATGAAATGTCTGCAAGAAAACAACCAAACTCAGAGACCACCAAAGACCCCTTATCTATCATTCTTTTCCAGTTTAGTTTAAAGCACTAAAAATTATTTGATTTGCTCAAATGCCTGCAAGGCTTACCCTGGTTGTCCCCCCTGCAACCACCCCCCACTTTTAACAAGAATATTACTGTATTTTTCAGAGTATAAGACACCTTTTTCCCACCTAAAAGGGGGTGAAAATTTGGGTGTGTCTTATACACCGAATGTAGCCCTGCCCACCCACTGGCTCCCACTCTTTGGCCTCTGCCTCCCAGCAATCTACCTCCTTGTAGCAAGCAGCAAGAAACAGCCCATTTCAGCTTCAGCATAGCCTAATTAGCACAAGTTAATTGTCCGTTGGATCTGCATCCCAACTCTTAGCTGTTTCAGGCTGCAGGGATTGCCATTGCCTATTGCTGCCTGGGCCTCTGCTGCTTGCTGCAAGGAGGTAAATTGCTGGGAGCAGATTTTTTTTTCTTGTGCTAATCAAGCTATGCTGAAAACTAAAATGAAAGTAAAGTAGGCTGTTTGCTGTTTGCTGCAACAAGGCAAAATTGCTGGGAGGCAGAGGCAGATTTGGCAATCCCTGCAGCCTGAAAAAAGGGCTGGGAAGTGGCTCACCAGGCTAATGCAGCCTGTTATTAACACACAGCTGCCTGCAATTACAATTACTGCAGGCTCGAATCCCACCAGGCCCAAGGTTGACTCAGCCTTCCATCCTTTATAAGGTAGGTAAAATGAGGACCCAGATTGTTGGGGGGGGGCAATAAGTTGACTTTGTATATAAATATACAAATAGGATGAGACTATTGCACTGTAAGCCACCCTCAGTCTTCGGAGAAGGGCGGGATATAAATTCCAAAAAAAAAAAAAGATTTCTTTTTTCTTGTTTCTTTTTCTTGAGGTACTGTAGGTGTCTAATAGTCCGGAGCATCTTATACTCCAAAAACTAACTTATACTATAGCAGAGACATATGAGTATATATGAGCAAACACAATCGTAAGTGTTTTCTAACTATTTTCTTCACATTCAGTCTTTTTCATTTTGTGACATGCTGAAAATTCTAAGTACTCCTTTTCTTTAACTATTGTGAAATGCCAAGTAAGGTCTCTACAGTACACAGTTGTTACCAGACTTTCATGAAACATGAAATATGTGATGCAGCAGACAGTTTGAACTGGAGCGGTGGAAGAAATGGCTCCATTTAAAATAAAACCCTTTTAAGGCCAATGGAAAGCCAACTCTATCTTTGGATCCTGAATACTGATCACCTTCATTTCTGGCATATTTTTTTTGCTTTCTGTGAGCAAACCTTTTCTGATGTGGACACACAGGTCTTCCATTGGCTCTAGACCATAACCAAGTGGGAATCATAAAGCCTAAGTTATAGATGTGGCTTGCTACCCTGTTCAAGGCAGGAAAAAAACAAGAGTGTATTCAGTTTTGACAGTCAGATAGTCTTGTGCTAATTTCCTTTTCTCCAAAAAGCTTTTTCTGAGCTTTTGCCTGCTAAGTTTTTAGAGTTGGCTCTTACAAAGCTTTTATATGTTATGGGGACTTAAAAGAAATTAAAGAAGACCAAAAGAACATGTGATTTTCTTGGCAATAAAAATTAAGCAATAACAGAAAGATGAGGCAAAGGGTGATGACAACTTTACCTGATTCATCATTCACTGATCCTGATGCCTTCTGTTGTGGTCTGGCAGCAGCCCGCGGACCTGGCAATGGAGTCAGATAGTGAGGAGGCTGGGAAAGACAATGGGCCAGTCCTGGAGCCTCCAGAGGTGGACAGCAGAGAGGCAGAGGCAGAGGAAGAGGAAGAGCCTGTTCCTGGTGCAGGCATGTGAAAAGCTGCCAGAAGGCAAGAACAGCTAAAGAAAAAAGGACAACTCGGGAGTAAGGCCAGAAGATGATTGGCCACTCCCATAAGGCTTAAAAAAGCAGCAACTAGCCATTGGGTTCTATATAGAAAAGCAATGTTGATTTCCATGCTTCTTGTCAGAGTCTCTTGAATTTTGTGGGGTTTTTGCCAAGAAAAGCCTTTGGCAGGTTGCCAAATACATCAAAGGTTGGTGATAAGGCTGATGGACTGGTTATTAAGAATTTTATTAATTTTCAGCTGTTTTAATAAAATAAGTTTGTTGAGGACTGAATTGTGTTTAGTAATCACTACTTGGGCCTTGGTCACAACACCTCCAGAGGGCACAGAAAATATTTGAAAGATAAATTGGCCAAATGTCTAGTCAGAGAAGAGCAGCAAGAGGGTGGGGAGGATGTGTTTATCATTATTGTGCTGGAAAAGAAACAGGTTAGGAAAACTCTTCGAAATGACTGGATTTAAGTGGAGCAGAGCTAGGTTGAAATCTCAGATCAGATCAGATCAGCAATCACTTGTGGAGCTGGGTTTGGCTAATCCTTTTTTTCCTCTTAAGCTGCTCAAAGGACTATGAGGAGGAGAAAAGGGAAGGTGAACGTGAACTGCCTAGGCCTAGAAAGAAAATATACACATCAAGTGAATTAAAAAACATATTTGCATGGAAATAGTGTAAAGTACAAATGTAATCAAAAACTCTAAAGTATGCATTTACAGATGGATGTTTACACAGTCCAGAAATAAACTTATATAAAATCAGTGCAAAAAAGTTATTTTTTAAAAAGATATTACATCCCCAATGTACAGTCATACTTTTTTTTTAACATTTAAAGACATTGCTCCAGTTTTATTGTCTGTTCTTCACTCCTGCTCTTCTCTAATAATCCATCTGTTAAACTACTGAAGTTTGCAGATGACACAACAGTGATTGGTCTCATTCGAGACAACGATGAATCCGCATACAGATGGGAGGTTGAACAACTAGCCCCGTGGTGCGACTGGAACAATCTGGAACTGAACACACTCAAAACCGTAGAAATGGTGGTGGACTTTAAGAGAAACCCTTCCATACTTCTCCCTCTCACAGTACTAGACAACACAGTATCAACAGTAGAGACCTTCAAATTTCTAGGTTGTACTATATCTCAAGACCTAAAATGGACAGCTAACATCAAAAACATTATCAAATAATCACAACAAAGAGTGTTCTTTCTGCACCAACTCAGAAAGCTCAAACTGCCCAAGGAGCTGCTGGTACAGTTCTACAGAGGAATTATTGAGTCTGTCATCTGCACCTCTATAACTGTCTGGTTTGATTCTGCAACCCAACAAGACAGACACAGACTTCAGAGGATAATTAGAACTGCAGAAAAAACAATTGCTACCAACCTGCCTTCCATTGAGGACCTGTATACTGCACGAGTCAAAAAGAGGGTTGTGTAAATATTTACAAATCCCTCACATCCTGGACATAAACTGTTTCAAATCCTACCCTCAAAACGATGCTACAGAACACTGCACACCAGAACAGCTAGACATAAGAACATTTTTTTCCCAAATGCCAACACTTTGCTAAACAAATAATTCCCTCAACACTGTCAAACTATTTACTAAATCTGCACTACTATTAATCTTCTCATTGTTCCCATCACCCATCTCCTTCCACTTATGACTGTATGACTAACTTTGTTGCTTGTATCCTTACAATTTATATTTATCTTGATTGTTTCCTGATTGCTTATTTGTACCTATGACTATCATTAAGTGTTGTACCTTAGAATTCTTGATGTATCTTTTCTTTTATGTACACTGAGAGCATATGCACCAAGACAAATTCCTTGTGCATCCAATCATACTTGGCCAATAAAAATTCTATTCTATTCTATTCTATTCTATTCTATTCTATTCTATTCTGTCCTTCCCCAATCACAGTAAAGAATTAACAACAATTGACTTGTTTCAGCATTAAAAGCTGTTCACCGCCACTAGATGGTGCTCTTCTCTTACATGCAAAGCAATAGAAGTTCTGATATGTGGGGATTGTCAACTCTAGTATGTTACTTGCTCATTGAAGCTTTGGCAGATAAAAGGAAGTTATAAAATTTCTTAACAACATTAACTTTTGATAAAATGTTCCAATCTGAAACCTACCTTTAATATTCAAGGACTGTTTCTGCCTTTATCATGGCCCTGGTTTGCTGTGGCAAGCGTGTAACCAGTCAGATTACCTGTGAAGCTGGTTCATAAGCTTTTTTGATCAAAGATAATGGTTTTAATTTGGAAGGGTAAAAGATTATTTATAATATGGAGGACTTTATGCCATGTAGTCTGGAGCTATTTCCTGCTCTCATTAAATTTACTTTTCCACCTTTCAGGTATATAAAACTGTTATTTTCCCATTAGTGAAGAGGAAATAGACATTTGAACAGCATGAGCCAAAAGCAACAAAATATTCTTGGCTTAGAAGTTTTTGTGGGATGTATATGAAAAGTGCTCTGCTTTCTATAGAATTGAGATTTTATGAGGAGGCAGTTAAGTTTAGTGTAAAACAGATATGGTTCAATCTAAACTGCCAACCTAGCAGTTTCGAAAGCACGTAAAAATGCAAGTAGAAAAAATAGGGACCACCTTTGGTGGGAAGGTAACAGAGTTCCGTGCACCTTTGGTGTTGAGTCATGCCGGCCACATGACCACAGAGACGTCTTCGGACAGCGCTGGCTCTTCGGCTTTGAAACAGAGATGAGCACCGCCCCCTAGAGTCGGCAATGACTAGCACATATGTGCGATGGGAACCTTTACCTTTACCTTTATACAGTTCTTATACATTTCAGAGAATTGGCTTTATTTAGCATCAGAACATATTCTAAGTGGAAGGTCTTTAGAAGAATACATACACTGTTTGATAGACTGACCAAATGAGTCCCCCTTACTGTTCATCTTACATTTTTATTATTTGAAATCATAACATGCACCTTGATCTGTTTTGTTAAAAGTCATAACTTGGGTTCTGATTTCTCTCCTCAGTTACTATTTTTTGGTAGAAACTTCTTTGCAGTTTGTTATTCTGGGTCCTCAAGTTACCAAGCATCAACCAGGAATAATTTGTTTTTGAGGAATTATTCATCATATTCATTGGGTTTGGTTCTGCAACCCAACAAGACAAACACAGACTTCAGAGGATAATTAGAACTGCAGAAAAAACAATTGCTACCAACCTGCCTTCCATTGAGGACCTGTATACTGCACGAATCAAAAAGAGGGCTGTGAAAATATTTACAGATCCCTCACACCCTGGACATAAACTATTTCAACTCCTACCCTCAAAATGAAGCTATATAGCACTGCACACCAAAACAACTAGACACAAGAACAATTTTTTCCTGAACACCATTACTCTGCTAAACAAATAATTCCCTCAAGAATGTCAAACTATTACTAAATTTGCACTACTATTAATCTTCCCATTGTTCCAATCACCCATCTCCTTCCACTTATGACTGTATGACTGTAACTTTGTTGCTTATATCCATACAATTTATATTTATATTGATTGTTTCCTGATTGCTTATTTGTACCCTATCACTATCATTAAGTGTTGTACCTTAGAATTCTTGATGAATATATCTTTTCTTTTATGTACACTGAGAGCATATACACCAAGACAAATTCCTTGTGGTCCAATCACACTTGCCAATAAAAAAAATTATTTTATTCTATTCTATTCTATTATAGCTTCATTATTATAATATTTTCTGGTTTGTACAGAGAACAAAAACAAATTTCATTTTGCACCTCCCTGTTTCCTGAAGCCTGGACGCTTCTTCTGTCAGCAGAAAGACAGTTTTAATCTAAGGAAATCCAGTCAGATTGGTTTAGACAGACTGAATCTGGCCCGGAGATTTAAAGCATTTTGAAAAGGAGGGACCACACATTATCTTATGTAGGGTTCTTCAGTTTAAAAACACTGGACCACAAATGTAAAGCCATTTCATACATTCATTCAAACAAATAATCTGACATTAATTCCTACATTGCTATAATCAATGGTCTTTTCTGACTACAGAACCAGACAGTGGTCATAATCTATAAAAGCAGTTTGACTTGCTTACTGCTGATGTAATGGAAATTTGCAAAGAAAGCCCCAATTGTACAGACTATTTCTTTATATAAATAGCCCCTTTGGATTGCAACCAGTATCAATTCTCTTTAGGAAAGGGACCAATTGCAATGTAAACCAAATGCTCTTGCACTGAGAAGCTGTCGATTACAATGGCTTAAACACTGCCTTGTAGTCATAGCAGATTGCAAGCAGACATAAACCAACAGTTACCTTTAGCAAGATTGTATAAAAAAAAAACTAATTAACTAAACACACACACACATACACACACACACACACACACATGCATAGTGAGTCCAGATTGGCTTAAAAACAAAACAAGTAGACCAGCAAAGACATATCCAGGGTAAAATAAGAACAAATGTTAGGTACATTTGTAATTCTTTATCAGAGGATATACTGACTCAATTTTTTAAAAAAATTGCAGGTTTTGACAGCCTACAAAATTGCTTTCAATCTTTTTCCAAATGTCTTCAATACCTTTGATGATAATCTAGGACACTGTTTTTCTACCTCTCCAGAATGCTGCCTAGGGAATTCTGGAGTTGAAGTCCACACATTTTCAAATGGCCACACATCTCTAGGGCCAATAAAGAGAGTTGGTTTTTGAGGTATGTTGAGGCTTAATTTTGCAAGCCAGTAGTGTGGATAGGAAAATGCAAAAAGTAGTATGTCTAATAATGAAACAGAAATTCCTTTTGATGTTATTGTGAACTTTTCCATAACATGTTTTTTTCCTAAATTCATTCATAAACTGAGACATTCTAAATATAATAATGAAGTTTCCAACTAAAATGCACACAGGTATTTCTAACAAAACTACAGATGTTCTTAGAAATGTTAAAACTGTACTGATTATGTTTGCATTTCAGCATTATTCCCTGGGCTACTTTATAAAACATAATGATGCAGATTTAAGAGGAAAACGCCTTAAAATACCGGTACTAAAATCAATTATATTGATGACAGCCATTGGTAGAAAAAAATAGGCTGCAATGTTAAAACCAAAATATACATATTATTTGTTGAGTTTTAAAAACATTCCTGAATTAATATATTTTTGAACAAAATGAAAAATGAAGCAATTTGAAATTAGTACATTTACTTGTGCCTAATTACACGGGTACATAATATTCATTTTAATGTTACTATAACATCACACACACACACACACACACACACACACAATCTCCTTTATTTCCCTTTCCATTGATTTATTTTTTATTTTTTTATTTTTTTGATCAGTGAAGATAAATTATTGGTCAACCTGAGTCAGAAGTCTCTTGCTGCCCTCCTGTGGCTGAATCCCTAATATCCTAACATATTCCTGCTCAGATTTTTAACATAAAAAAGGTACTGGAAGAATTGACAATTTACTACTCTCTATATACACTTAATCAAAGTTGTTTAAAGTTTAAAATTTAGATTTGATTGGAGACTACTCCTAAAAAAACAGCACTGGACCAGAAGATCTAAGTAATTCTAGGCCAGTGGCCAACTTCCCTCTCATGGACAAGATACTAAAGCATCTGGTGGCTGATTAGAGCCAGATACTCTTGCATTTCAGTTGATTTTTAGGGCTGGTTTTTGCACTAAAACTAACTTTGTTGATGATCTTGGCAGGAGCAAGACAAGGAAGTGCAATCCTACTGATTATCCTGGCACTTTCAACAGCTTTCAATATCATAGACCATCAGTTCTTTTGGAGACGATTTACAAGTGCTATTCATGCCTGGTTGAACATCTCCCAAAGTAATTATAGGGTGTTTCTATTTGACCTCAAGGTTATAAACACTTTGATATATACTGTGGCATTACACAAAACTCAATTTTAATTCCCAATATTGTGTAATATTTATAAGAATATGAGTGAGTGAGATCATTCAAAAATCTAAAACAAGTACCAGCAACCTACTGTGTCTCTCATAATCTCTATCACACCTTTTCACCAGATCCAGGAGAGTCAGAATAATTGCATAAATCAGTGTTTACTTAAACTATAATAACTAATGCACTGAAAATCAGTCCAAAAAAAAAAAAAGAAATAGGATATAGTCATATAATAAATAGTTTATCTGTCCAAATGCATGGTAGTTAACCTTTGGATTGAATTGCACCGTCTCAACACACACAAAAAGAAAGGTCCAAGATATTTCTCTGACATTAAAGAACATGGTATGCCTGATATAGCCTTATATATAGATAACATTTTATTATGGTGATTCATGAAAGCCACTTTGATATGGTCCTAAGGTAGAAACTGCTAGACTAATTGAATACTTGGAGATTAATTAAAAGTCTAGGGGTTCTAGTCTTTAGGCATAAACATTGCCTTGGGTGCAAAAACATCTGGACCACCTCTCAAATACCATCAGCATTGACAGAATCACCATCAGTCAGTTGCAAAAGGCAGCTTTACTTGGAAAGGCTTATATCCTGCAACAATACTTTAATGCCAACAGTTTTGTCTATTCCAAGTCCTTATTATCCACTCAACAGTTGGATAAAGTACTAGATCCAATCTAGATATCTTGCTGACTGTGCAATCAGCCATAATAATAATTAAAGGATTATTTATAAATTATTAATTAAATAAATATTAATGATTAAATGGTATGTTAAACCAACTGATTTTAAAAATAAACAAAACAAAAACACTGAGTGCAGCATAGAAATTTAATAAATTATTGTTAAATTTCTATGCTGCACTTGGGGTGTTTTTCTACTGTTTGTTTAATATCAGTTGGTTTAACATACCATTTAATCATTCTGATCTTTTTTAATCACAAATAAGGGGTGATGGCCATGAATTCCTGCGTCACCATGGAGGCCAAACCCAGGGATGGCAGATTAAACTCCCCTAGGGTCAAATATTAGGGGCATCTTCCCCCTCAATGACCTTCTGATCTCATACCATGCCCACCACCACTTGAATCTGTTATCCCTCCCAAACCTCAAGAGGGGATCCTCTGCCTCCAACCTTGGTCTCCTCCCATCTGGGCCAGTGGCCTGCCATTTTCCCAGCCAACCCATTTGTCGAGGGATAAGTGAAAAAAGGAGGGGGGGGGACTCAGCAGCATTTAAGCACTAACTCTCAGTGCCAGCCAAATCCTTCACTCTCTTCACCCCCTCATTGATTCAATATAACCTCCCCACAGTAACTAGTCTCTCCACTGACCAGCTGGGGGAGGACCCCATGCATATATACCCCCTACTCTGTCTCTTACTCAGAGAGGTGGATTCAAAGCATTCTAATCAGACTGGGGCCTTCCCCTATCACCTCAGGGAGGGGGTGGGAAGTGAGGTCTCATGAAGTCCCAAATCACCCTTCAGTCATTCCTTATCAGTTCCAGTAGAGGCCAGTGCTTCCCAATGTTTTTCTTAGAGGAGTTAGGGTCAGTCTTTTCCCTTCTGGTGCCTTCTGGATTCCATATCCACTCCTGGACATCCAGCTCCATCTGGCCCTTTATCACCACTAGATTCAGTTTGCTTTTCTGGAGGCCTCTTGTCTTTAGGCTGTGAATTTTGACATCCAGCCTTCTATCTCACGGCCAGGGGCTGCAGCCATTGAATCTCTGAGCTGGTTCTGGATATCAGTCTCTGCAAGTCCTCGGCCCAGATTAGCTTCGGCTCCAGGCCATCCCTTTGCTCTATCTCACCAATGCACTAGGGCAGGGGTCTCCAACCAACTTTAAGACTTGTGGACTTCAATTCGTGGACTTGTGGACTCAGTTTTGCTGGCTGATGAATTCTTGGAATTGAAATCTACAAGTCTTAAGTTGCCAAGGTTGGAGTCCGCTGCACTAGGGCCCCAATTCCTGACTGGCTCTCTAGCTCTTGCTGGGCTCTTGCCTCTGCTGTTCCACCACTGGCCTCAGCAACTTTCCCCTCCAATCTTTGATCAAAGGTCTGTTGTGGCAGGGAAAACAAAATCCTGTGCTGGCTGGAGAGCTGCACTGGGACCAGTTTGGCTATTAACTATAAACCAGCTCTCCACCCTGCTTTCTGACATTTCTCTCACTGGCTGAATTCCTTGGCACAATAGAGCTCAATTCCTTGGCAACAGCAGAGGCAGCCAACCTCCAACTGAGCATCCATCTTTACCTTCTCTTATTGTGGCTGCTGCTGGCAATTTTGGCTTGATTCCTCAATGGCCCCAGCTGCCAGTCTCTGGCAAGTTTCCAATTGGACCTGTTGTGACCCAGGCCCAAGTAGGTAATAATAAACTTAGTCCGTGGAAAAACAAACTTTATTCGAACAGCTGGGAATTACTTCATTCCCAGCATCGTTCAACTCAAAGTAAAACAAATGCCTCCCAACACAAATTGCTCAGTTATCTAACAAACCTTAATCCAATTAGGCAAACTGCCAAAGGCCCTTCCTGGCAAACATCCAGAAGCCACAAAAACGAAGACATACACGAAGCAGAGGATGAAGCAGAAGACGCAGCTACAACATTGTTTCTGGCAAAGTTGAAACACGGGTGCTGGTCTGTTTTAAGCCTTATGAGAGGGGCCAATCATCTCTTGGCCCTACTCCCAAGTTGTCCTCTCTGCTTGAGCTAATCTTGTCTTCTAGCAGCTCTTCTTATGCGTGCATTAGGAACAGGCTCCTCCTGTTCCTCTGCCTCACTATTATCATGCTCTGGAGGCTCTGGAGTCCGCACCTCACTTCCCAATGGCCCTGGCCTCACCTCAGCCTCATCACTGTCTGACTCTGTTGCCAGGTCCGTAGGCTACTGACGGACCACAACAGGGCCTCAGAATAGGTAGGCAGGGGCTTATCTTGTCCTGCAAATAATGAGGAATCCCCCTTCTCTTCCTCATGCATACATTTGCTCACTTCCTTCAGGGCAGGGCAAAAAATGGCTACATCGGCCATCTTTTGTGTACAGTGTCTTTAGTGAAAAAAAATAATGTTTTACTGAAGTATACAAGTCTATTGTGAAGCAGAGTATAGAAATAAAGAAATGAAAAGAATAAGGAAAACTGGATCTTAATTTAATATAATGTTCAATAGAAACCAACATTATTTGTATTACTTAATGGATGGTAATATCATATCTCTAAAGTCAAGTCTCACCCAAAAAGGCATTTTTCTTCATTCTACTGCAATAAAAATAGTAATGCAAACAATAATGGCAATTAACCAACAAACCTCTGGCTGGTATATTTCCAAGCTATTTGGGAAATATCAGCTTGCTGGCTTAAGATAAAGTTTCTATATGGAGCTACATTGCATAAGGAAGACCACCTACATCTTGTAGCCTGACTCTTCTTTCCTGGTAACATATTCAACAGCAAGCATATATGGAAGAATACTATGATTTAAGAGACTGGAGGCCAGGGTCAAGTTGAAGACCTTTGGCAGACGTATTAGATTTCTCATAGCATTTTGCCTCTGCAGTTATGCAGATGTTAAAGCAAAGCAGCTGAGCCTAGTTCTCTGTCAGTCCTCATGAATGGACCTTTGGGGATAAGATTATGTTACCTTCATAATGTGAACCTTACGAAGTTCATTCACCTCAAATACGAAAGGCAGCCAATTATAGGGTTATAATTGCTGCAGAGGGGCTTAAAATTAGCCTTGGATGATCTGACTCAAATGATGTATATAATGGACATGTGATTTCAGTAAGGGGCTAATAATGGAGATATATTAAGCCCCTATTTATAAAGTGTTCTAAATAGACTACTGTGAGAGGAAAAAACTATCCCAAAATTCTAGTCAGTTGTCAAAGATATGGGTTAATATTTTAGCCTCTTGACTAAATGTTAGCTTGGGGTGAGATACAATTACTATGGCATCTATCCCACTAGGGCTATCAGGCATAGGCCCAGAGACCACTCTTCTCAGAGTTCCTCAATTCAACACTGCACTTTTTTTCCTTTAAAATATCTATAAAAGGCTTGTTGAGCATTCTCCTTGTTTTCTCTCATAGACATTACCTACAGAAATATGGGGACTGTGTACAACTTCAGCTTTTCTCTTGAGGCACCCACACTCTGAAAGTTAGAGGTGTTCAAAAGAAAACATACCTGAGTAAGTCATTGGGACATAAAACTGGAAGACAAACAAACTGGGGGCTTAAATTCCTGGGAGGAGAGGGAAAGGGGCACTTTTGCCCAAAGGATCCTTAATCTTAGTAGCACCACTACATATCTTCAGTCACTGAAAAACCTACTACAGTTGCAGAAACAAGCTAATAGGTTGCTACAGTAGGTTGTAGCAAGAGCCAAAAAGCAGTTATTGTAAAACTTCTTCTTTCAATGAGCTGGAAAAATATGCTTTAATATTACAACAAAACATCCAAATTAAACCATTTTCCTTCATTGTGAAATCACACCATAGGATATCTTTGACAGCATGACCACATCTTTCCATATACCAAAAAAAAAATTCTTATTCTTATGCACTACTACAGTTTTTAACTTTTTCTTATTGTAGTATTTCTGAACCACATATACATTTTCTAAGAGCCCTCTTCAGCAAGTTTTATTAAGATGAGTGTACTGTAGCTGATAACATTGCTATATTAGACACTACAGCTTATTTGATTTGAACCAAATCAGCATGTCTCACACTGGATACTTTCAACGGAATAAAACAATTCCTCTACCCATAATTATACTGTCTCAGATACTTTCCTGCAGCGAAGGTGGTAGTATTTATCTACTTTAGTTTCAATATTCTAAATGGCAACTTCCATGCAAGGATGGATTATAACTTCCATTCATGACAAACATATACTAGGTGACACAGAAAAAGATTTAATATAAAGTAGGCTCTCTTTTTTTCCCCCAAGGTCATCTTTCTTTTATGTTTAGGCTTCCTTTATGAATGAATGCATTCCCTGTAAAGCTTAGAAGCAAACATCAAATTCTTTCTCAAGTATCTCTAATGATCAATTTGCTCTAATGTTGAGAAAATTTACAAAAATCCAGTGGAAACCATCCAATTAAAAACATCAAGTTTTTTTTTCCAAACTCTTTATTAAGTCTAACATATTTTATCTTGAATCTGGAATGAACTCCTTGTATTTGTTGATTTTTTTTTTACCAGGACTCTCACTCTGATTCTTCAGAATAATTTCAACTCAACCTAGAACAATCAGCTTTGGAATGATTGGTTTATATTTTCAATCATTTCTGGTGGTACTGAATAAAGCTAAAACTAAAATTAAAAATTAAAAAAAGGTTTCCAAAAAGATCAGGAACTTCAGGAATTGTTAGATATCCTTCCAGCGACCACTTAGCACACATTGTCTAGCTCTTAAAAACTATAATATTTACATCTTATTTCAGTTAAAAATTCAACATCACACATTATAGCTAAATAAATATCCTCATTTCTAGAATTTCTAGAATTTTTATGCAATGACCAGATGCTCATTTGCCTATTAATCCAAGGCTTTTTAAATTCCTGGTGTCAGCTTTCTATCCTGATATGATTGTAAATATGCCTTGAAAGTGTGAATTATTTTTTTACAATGGTTTGAAACAAAAAGAAAGAAGGTTAGAAGTTATTTTGCATGTCTTTTTTTGAACTTAATTAAAACATTCCTTTTACTTTTCAAAGAACTTCAATATTATTACCTTATGCTGACACCTATTGGGAAAATACCTTTAACTCATACAGTAGATGTTCACTATTGATAAATCAAAATAATATACTAAATTTATAAAATACAGAAGCTTCCATAACACCAAGTTTAATGATCAGTGCTAAATTTATAACAGGTTCATTGCTTCTCAAAAATAAGGGGATTTAGGAATTGGGGGGGGGGAAATAATCAGGATAAGGAGGGGAGGACAACATCTAGTTTTATGTCTTTTTTAAAATAAAGAGAATACATTTACAAGGTCAGCACCAAGACTTTAAGCATCATGTTTTCTGATTCCCCAACATTTCTCTCAAGCTATCTGCTAGCTGAATTAAGTAGCCTCCAAAATAATCCAAGCTAAATCCAAACTACACAGCAGGATCTCCAAAAACATTGTGTTACAACGTGTAAAGCAACCTTTCTCTGCCTGGGAAGAATTTTCAACTAGGATGGACATTGCTAAGAATTCCAAGAATTTAAGTCTTTACACCTATAGGGCCCCTATAAGGATCCTAATCAAAAGCTGTAAATCCATGTGTTTATCATTAAATTTCTAATAACCTTAGCACCTCTATCAAAGTTATTATTTCTCTGCTTGCAGAGGGTAAGTTGTTTAAAGACAGAGTTGGCAGCATAGATGTTATCTTCTGACTTCTGGGTATGTTAAGAAATCAAAGGAAGAGAAATACAGGTTACTTCCTCTCCCTCTCCTAGATTTCTTTCAAAATTTTCAACCAAAGATGACGTAATATATCTTGTAAAATGACTCCGTACTATTGATGTTCATTTTTATACTGTATAAAGAGTTTGTTTTTCTGGAAAACTGAAATACTGATAACTGTTGATAATCAATTCTTTATGGTGGTGCTAGGCTGGCGAAGATGGCCAAGAAAAGAATGATAACAAGAGTTACTGTTGGTCACCACTTCTGGTGTTGCTGTGTAATAGTGGTGGATTCCCTCACTCATTCTCCACCAGTAATTGTTTCCAAATATTTGATTGATTTTTATTGTTTCCATCTTTTGTTATTTCGAAGCACAATTCTGTGATTCCTGGATGTGGTTCAGAAATATTTAAGATATTTAAGATTGTTTCTAGAACAATCCTTTGGCATTGTCCTTTCTTATTTTCCCCAAGGAGAACTTCATTTATATATATATATAATGCTGATGGCTAACTCATCACTTCCATCACTAAAATAAACCCACATAAAATAATAGCCTGGTGGTTGAAGGTTTAACAGTTATGACAAGAAACCAAGACACAATACTTATCATCTCACTCAACCTCAGACGTTATCAGTCGGCAGGAGAAATTTAATCCTAAACATAAATTGCATTTCCTAAAAAAACATAATCTTGCCTTAAGACACCAAACTCACTGATTAGAGGGAATGTCTGTGTTTACACATTTGTAGAGCGCATGCTGACTGTATTAGTGTCCTAGGAAACAAATCGGGCACAGCACACAGACTGGCTAGAAGCACAAAGTTAAAGAAAAAAAAATTTTTTTTTGAAATCAGACACTCCGATCTCTAAATCCTTTCAAATTCCTGAAGCACATTAGCTTTACTACTGCATGATGTGCACGGTAGTATTTCCTCTAATGAAATCTGACTAGAACTTTAAATGAGTTTAATGCATGAAATGTATAAATAAAATGTGGCCTTGATTAAATTTAGACTTGATATGTAACTTAAATGGGTAGCACAAGAGCAGGGTCAGTATCATGTATCCAGCTTATTTTTGACCATGCTTTGTTAAAAGGAGCTTGAATTTTTACATTCCATATACCTTCCAATAAGAAGACAATATAACAGAGAGGTTTCCCTCTGACACACAGTATGCTTTGGCATTTCTGGAATGCCAAAGAAAGTATTCCTAATTTCATATATAAATTCTGGTTTAATAGATACGTGTATGTGACTGGTAAAGGTATGGGCTTCTAATGTATTTGAGTTCGAAAACTATGTTTGCAAAAATTAGAATTACTTCTTTGAGGGGAGAATATGGCAGACCACACAATCATTTTTGAAAACATTTAAAGTGGTATGTTTTTTTAAAAAAAAAAATCTGGTCACTCATTTTGAAAAGAACAGAACACTGAGGTAGGGAACTGACCCATGAGCTAGAATACCATTTAGTACCTGGAACATCTCATGATGATTTTTACATGTCCATGAACAACCACCTATCAATAACATGTCATATACATGGATATAATTTACTTGAACTTCAGTAAGGCATTTGATAAAGTAGACCACAATCTACTACTTGATAAGATAAAAAAAAAAGTAAGTTAGATAACATCATCACCAGATGGATTCATAACTGGCTGATCAACCACACTCAACATGTAGTCTTTAATGGAATTGTATTTACATGGAGGGAAGTATGCAGTGGGGTATCCCGAGACACTGTCTTAGGCTCAGCACTCTTCAATATCTTCATCAATGATTTAGACAAGGGGAGAGAAGGGTAACTCATCAAATTTGCAGATGAAATCAAGGTGGCAGGAATAGCCAACACTCCAGAAGATAGGTTCAAGATACAAAAGGATCTTGAACACTGGGCCCTATCTAACAAAATGAAATTCAATGGTAGAAAAGGGTGTTCTAATTTATGCAAGAAAAACCAAATGCACAGGTATAGAATAGGTGGTACCTGGCTCAATAGTAGTAACAGTGAAAAGGATCTTGGAGTCCTAGTGAAAAATCACTTAAATATGAATCAGCAGTGTGCTGCAGCTGCCAAAAAGCCAGCACGGCCCTAGGCTGCATTAACAGAGGGATAGATCAAGATCACATGAAGTGTTAATGCTACTGTAATGTTGTTGTTTGTTTGTTTGTTTGTTTGTTTGTTTGTTTGTTTGTTTGTTTATAACATTTATTGGCCACCCATCTTACCATAGGGTAACTCTGGGGGCTTATGGTCATGAAAATATGTCTATACATATACATTGAAGTAGAAATAAATTAAAATCAAACATTAAAATCTAAGGGTATGGGGGGAGGGCAGGGGCGGGGTGTATTGAGGTAGGATCTTGATCAACCACTTCCACTGTGCTGGAGATAGTTGATCGAATTCTAATGCCTTGGTAAGACTACATTTGGAATATTGCATTCAGTTTTGGTAGCCAGAATATTAAAGAGATGTTGAAATTCTAGAAAGAGTGCCAAGAAGATCAACAAAGATGATTAGGGGAATGAGGGCTAAAACATACAAAGAACAGTTGCAGAAATTGAGTATGTTTAGTTTAAAGAAAAGAAGAACTAGGGAGGTGACATGATAGCAGTGTTCTAATATCTAAGGGTCTGCCACAAAGAGGGAGTTAAGCTATTCTCCAAAGCACTTGAAGGCAGGACAAGAAGCAATGGGTGGAAACTAATCAAGGAGAGAACCAACTTAGAACTAAAAAGAAATTTCCTAATAATTAAAGCAATTAATCAGTGGAATGACTTGCCTCCAGAAGTTGTGAGTGTTCCAACACCAGAGTTTTTAAAGAAGAAATCGGATAATCTTTTGTCTAAAATGGTATAGGGTTTATTGCTTGAGCAGGGGGTTGGACTGGAAGTATTCCAATGTTCCTTCCAATTCTGTTATTCTGTCATGTCAAACAAAGCTGTCAATGACTTGAGTAAGATGTCAGTACAAAAACTCCAATTGCAAAAGAATCTGTTCATTCTCTGTTTTGCCATTGGAAATGTTCCATTGGTCACAGAGATTACTATGAATAAATAAAATTCCTTCTATTTGTAGTTTTAAAAGTCCAGATAATTATTAGAAGACAGCAAATACAGGCTTAGCTCTTTACTACAATCTTTTTTCCACAGTACTTTTTTTATTTGCAGCTGCAACTTCTGGATCCAGATTATTGTTTCAAAAGTTAAAGAAAATAAAAGTTACAAGTACTATTATTTATAGTATCAAGAAAGTAGCAAATAAATCAATGTGCAAAATATGTCACTGCAATTTTAAAGTCAATTAAGGTCAAACAAATCCCAAGAGAATCTGAAAATGTATCATTATTTAATTAAGGGGCAAAAGTTTACTTAAAGAAGGCTATGTGGTCCTTGAACTGTTCTCTCTCTCTCTCCCTCCCTCCCTCCTCTCTCTCTCTCTCTCTCTCTCTCTCTCTCTCTCTCTCTCTCTCTCTCTCTTTCATTTTCCTTTTATAATTATAAATACATTATAATATTTATATAAATATTTCTTTGAACAAAATATTTTCCAATAATCATCAATAAAATTACATGCCAATGGTATCACACAGGTAGCTTTGATAGTTTTGAAATATACTATATGTGTGATATTCAACAGTTCAATTTTGCTGAGTAAAAGGTGAATTTAAAGTTGTTTTACCAACACTGTGCCATTTTTTTAAAAACATCCCCATAGTGCAAAATACAACATTAAATTCTTAAAATCAGATCCTTCTGTCAAGACCTGGAATAAATTAAACTGATGTACATTATTTTAAAAGAAAAAAAATGGGAAGTGGTTTTTAAAGCCTGAAGGCAGAAAATAAAATAAGTTAAGCAGGTGATACAAACCATCTTATTTCTATTCTTACAATGGTTTTTCTGCTTCTATTATTTCCAGACTGGAAATAATTCTTACGATTGCAAACTGAATAAGACAAAATAAAATAGCATGGATAATTCATTTCTAAAATATAATAGAATTTCATGATTCTGATAAGAATTGAACTGGAATACGTATTTGTCTTGACATGAGAAATTCCGGTATTCTTTTCATAAATATAGCACTATAACCTTTTTATTTATATCCTATTGGAATTGGTAAAGCAGTTTTATTGCTGATGGGTTATATAATAAAACATTAATTCTTCATTTGTTTATTGGTTCCATGAGATAAAAAAAATTATAGCTGCATACTTAAAGTTACATAAATGGACTGCAAATTTTTAACAACAAGAAAATATTAGAGTTTTGTTTGCTGCTATGTAATGGTTATCTGGGTTTTTACAGGTTAGATATTATACTCGCATACATCGTTTTCTGCATCATGGCCAAGTTGAATATATTGCACTTACCACTGAAATAGTATGATCAAATGCACCTAAATTATTGATATGCATGTTCTAAAAAATGAAAGCGATATAACCACAATGGTAGGTAACATCTGATAAATTATAAACTCACTGCTCAAAGAACAAGTGACAGCTGTGCCCAGGAAAGCCTTTACATAGGTTCCACTTGTGCGCCTGTTATGGCCCTTCCTCAGTTGAGAGATTATTGAGTTACTGAAGCCCTTTTCACTCCAAGATTGGATTATTGCCATCCTCTCTACATGGGGCTGCCCTTGAAGACCATGGACAAGCTACTGCTGATTTAAAATGCAGCAGCATAAATACTAGGGCACCTCTTGGTGTGCCCATGAATCACCACTGCTATTTGAGCTGCATTGGCTGCTAGTTACTTCCAAAGGCAATTCAAAGTACGCATTGTGTGTACTCCAAGTACCCTCCATTAAATGTTGTAATCTTGTGGGATCAAAGAAATGTACCTTCTCTGTCATCCCCACAGCATCTCTACAGAGCTAAGGACTGTGGTTCTAGGGTTCCAGAAAGTTCTGAAAATCTGGCTTTGGTGCCAAGCCTGGGATTGATGTATCAATGTATTATTGTATTTCTGGGGCCCTTGTATTTGTTAAAAGGCTGTTTTAGTCTGGGTTGACTGCATGGTTTGATTTTTATATGTGTTTATGGAACTTTTTTTTATTTGAATGCCACCCAGAGTTCACTGGAGATAGCCAGCTAAAATGAATAAATAAAATTATGGTAAATATATTTATTTATTTATTTATTTATTTATTTATTTATTTATTTATTTATTTTATTTTATTTTATTTTATTTTATTTTATTTTATTTTATTTAAACATATTGCACTGGATGAAGAATTTAGCCATTTTGACTGGTATCTCTGGTAGCAAATATTGCAGACATTTTTAATGTATATGTTATTGTATCCATGGTGGTTGGATCATCTAGCCAAGCTATAACCATTTAATGGCCAGAAACCATAAAGGAGAGGAGTGCAACAGGCAGAATAATGATGCAAAGTGGCAAATCCACATCACACACATGAATGAGATCTAGATTTTCTATTTCCTAGCGTTTCATAAAGAGAGAGGATTTTATGAATTTTCTTAATTATTTTAATTCTATTAATCTTTACACTATTACATTCATATTGCTTTTTGCTTCAAAGTGGGAGAAAACTATGCTGCCAGTTTAGAATAACAGTTGTCAAAAATGTGGGCCCTGCAAAAAAGGAGCTCAGTAATTATATTTTGGCAGCTGGTACCTCACATTATCGATTCCTAACCTACTTTTATTATTGTTTTTTAAATTATTTTATTTATTCCACCTTTATTTATTTTTTTAATTAGAAAAGTTTTACAAAAATTTTGACAAACATTTCCCCCCCTCCTCCCTTCACCCCCCACTCTCTTCCTCCCCCCCTCCCCCTCGCCCTTCCCCCCACCCCACCTCGGAACTTCCCAGAGCAAAATACAGGGTATTACATCTAACAATCATAAGCTAAAATACACTAATTAATCATAAACTCCCATCCCCCTTTGAAACCTTAATTCCCTTTTCCATAAAAAAAAATTATAGCTGCATACTTAAAGTTACATAAATGGACTGCAAATTTTTAACAACAAGAAAATATTAGAGTTTTGTTTGCTGCTATGTAATGGTTATCTGGGTTTTTACAGGTTAGATATTATACTCGCATACATCGTTTTCTGCATCATGGCCAAGTTGAATATATTGCACTTACCACTGAAATAGTATGATCAAATGCACCTAAATTATTGATATGCATGTTCTAAAAAATGAAAGCGATATAACCACAATGGTAGGTAACATCTGATAAATTATAAACTCACTGCTCAAAGAACAAGTGACAGCTGTGCCCAGGAAAGCCTTTACATAGGTTCCACTTGTGCGCCTGTTATGGCCCTTCCTCAGTTGAGAGATTATTGAGTTACTGAAGCCCTTTTCACTCCAAGATTGGATTATTGCCATCCTCTCTACATGGGGCTGCCCTTGAAGACCATGGACAAGCTACTGCTGATTTAAAATGCAGCAGCATAAATACTAGGGCACCTCTTGGTGTGCCCATGAATCACCACTGCTATTTGAGCTGCATTGGCTGCTAGTTACTTCCAAAGGCAATTCAAAGTACGCATTGTGTGTACTCCAAGTACCCTCCATTAAATGTTGTAATCTTGTGGGATCAAAGAAATGTACCTTCTCTGTCATCCCCACAGCATCTCTACAGAGCTAAGGACTGTGGTTCTAGGGTTCCAGAAAGTTCTGAAAATCTGGCTTTGGTGCCAAGCCTGGGATTGATGTATCAATGTATTATTGTATTTCTGGGGCCCTTGTATTTGTTAAAAGGCTGTTTTAGTCTGGGTTGACTGCATGGTTTGATTTTTATATGTGTTTATGGAACTTTTTTTTATTTGAATGCCACCCAGAGTTCACTGGAGATAGCCAGCTAAAATGAATAAATAAAATTATGGTAAATATATTTATTTATTTATTTATTTATTTATTTATTTATTTATTTATTTTATTTTATTTTATTTTATTTTATTTTATTTTATTTTATTTTATTTAAACATATTGCACTGGATGAAGAATTTAGCCATTTTGACTGGTATCTCTGGTAGCAAATATTGCAGACATTTTTAATGTATATGTTATTGTATCCATGGTGGTTGGATCATCTAGCCAAGCTATAACCATTTAATGGCCAGAAACCATAAAGGGAGAGGAGTGCAACAGGCAGAATAATGATGCAAAGTGGCAAATCCACATCACACACATGAATGAGATCTAGATTTTCTATTTCCTAGCGTTTCATAAAGAGAGAGGATTTTATGAATTTTCTTAATTATTTTAATTCTATTAATCTTTACACTATTACATTCATATTGCTTTTTGCTTCAAAGTGGGAGAAAACTATGCTGCCAGTTTAGAATAACAGTTGTCAAAAATGTGGGCCCTGCAAAAAAGGAGCTCAGTAATTATATTTTGGCAGCTGGTACCTCACATTATCGATTCCTAACCTACTTTTATTATTGTTTTTTAAATTATTTTATTTATTCCACCTTTATTTATTTTTTTAATTAGAAAAGTTTTACAAAAATTTTGACAAACATTTCCCCCCCTCCTCCCTTCACCCTCCACTCTCTTCCTCCCCCCCTCCCACTCGCCCTTCCCCCCACCCCACCTCGGAACTTCCCAGAGCAAAATACAGGGTATTACATCTAACAATCATAAGCTAAAATACACTAATTAATCATAAACTCCCATCCCCCCCTTTGAAACCTTAATTCCCCTTTTCCATAAAAAAAAAATTACTAATTCAATACATTCCCTCCATCATTCATAGACTATTTGATACTTCTCGATCCGATATTTGTTTTGAATATAGTCAATCCACCTTCTCCATTCCATATTATTTTTATAAATAACTCAAGGAGGAGAATATATCCCCCATACCTTCCTGTTCCTATTTTCCCCAGAGCAACAACTGGGAGATGAGTTGGACTGAGAGTGACTGGCTAGCTTATTTTCATGGCTAATACAGGACTTGAACTCATGGTCTCCTGCTTTCTAGGCTGGTGCCTTAACCACTAGACCAAACTGGATACTGTGTATACTGCTATGTTTCTATAGCAGATTGTAATACATTCTCAAGAAGTCCACAAAGAGATTTTCTAGTGTTAATATTTACACTTAATAATTCAAGTAACAAGAAGAAATCAAGAAACCTGAAATAATCTATTAAATTGTTTGATGTACTGTATTTACACATCACTTACTATTGTAATAAATATTGAATCAGTTTACAATCAATGAACCAAATATAATTGATAGATTAAATCAGTATAAAAAGAATATGTTTTGTTTAAAAAATGGGGAGAGTAGAAAAAGCAGAAAGAAAGCCAAAATCAGTACATAGAAGGCAGGTTCCTATAAAGAAATGGGTTTTCATTAGACATTCAAAGATATATTCATAAGCCTAAGTTTCAAATACTACAATGAACTTGCCCTGAGTGTAGGGCAAGTTCATTGCAATTCTCACTTCAAAGAAGATAATTTACAGAGTCTCAGAAAAATATAGCAACCTTGCCTCTAATGGAGAATGTATTATTTACACTTTAAAAAGGTAAAGGTTCCCCTTGCACATATGTGCTAGTCGTTCCCGACTCTAGGGGCAATGCTCATCTCCGTTTCAAAGCCGAAGAGCCAGCGCTGTCTGAAGAGGTCTCTGTGGTCATGTGGCTGGCATGACCAAACGTCAAAGGTGCACAGAACGCTGTTACCTTCCCACCAAAGGTGGTCCCTATTTTTCTACTTGCATTTTTTGCATGCTTTCGAACTGCTAGGTTGGCAGAAGCTGGGACAAGTAATGAGAGCTCACCCTGTTATGCGGCACTAGGGATTCAAACTGCTGAATTGCCAACCTTTTGATTTAACCTTTTGGCCATCACTCTGCTAAACAAGAGATTGAGATACAGAATCCAGGATTCTGTAAAAATAGTGCATGTAGGCTGAGACTAACATGAGCAAAAAAACCAACAGTATTATCTAGGCTAGAGACTGAAGGACAGTATCCAGAATCAATGAAAGGGCCGGAATAGCTCAGGCTGTAAGGAGCCTGTTATTAGAACACAATAGCCTGCAATTACTGCAGGTTCAAGCCCGGCCCAAGGTTGACTCAGCCTTCCATCCTTTATAAGGTAGGTAAAATGAGGACCCAGATTGCTGGGGGGGCAATAAGTTGACTTTGTACATATACAAATAGAATGAGACTATTGCCTTATACACTGTAAGCCGCCCTGAGTCTTCGGAGAAGGGCGGGATATAAATGTAAATTAAAAAAAAATGAAGACAGAAGCTATAACACTGCCAAAGAGAGAAATGCTCCAGAGGCTGCTCCCCAGGAAATGTTATACCCAAATTGACAGCACCAGGTATTTGAGCTCTACAAGTAAGAGGATTTTGGAACAAGCAATTAATTTCCTTGCTACGTTCTGATCATCAAATTCCTAACCAAAAGAAAGACTTCAAGAGAATCTAGGCCTCTTCTACATGTTCTATGTCTGGTGAATTCCTCATGTTGAAAAATAATTGGCTCAATTGCTCTGTCCTGGTCATGAAAATAAATTATTCTTTATTTTTTACAATTATGTCCTTCCTTTAAAAAAAATGATCAAAGAAATGTACTTCCTCTTCATTTTTCTCCACAATGTTATCCCTATGAAATAAGTTGTGCTGAGAGAGTGTGGTGGCACTGAGATCACTCAGTGAACTGCAGAAAAAATAATACTATCAACCTGCCTTCCATTGAGGACCTGCATACTGCACGAGTCAAAAAGAGAGCTGTGAAAATATTTACAGACCCCTCACATCCTGGACATAAACTGTTTCAACTCCTACCCTCAAAACAATGCTATAGAGCTGCACACTAGAACAACTAGACTCAAGAACAGTTTTTTCCCGAAGGCCATCACTCTGCTAAACAAATAATTCCCTCAACACTGTCAAACTATTTACTAAATCTGCACTACTATTAATCTTGTCATCATTCCTATCACTCATCTCCTCCCACTTATGACTGCATGACTATAACTTTGTTGCCTGTATCCTTATGATTAATATTGATTGTTTCCTTGTATGATTTGATTGCTTATTTGTACTCGATGACTATCATTAAGTGTTGTACCTTATGATTCTTGACAAATGTATCTTGTCTTTCTATGTACACTGAGAGCATATGCACCAAAGACAAATTCCTTGTGTGTCCAAACATACTTGGCCGATAAAGAATTCTAATCTAATCTAACCTAATCTAACTTTCATGAATGAGGATAGACTTGAACCAGGGACCTCCAATCCCAGCCCTCCTCTTAACCGCTGTTCTATATTGGCAGCATTACTATTTTTCTGCAGTTGGAATCATAATCACGAGTGAAATAGAATTCTCCGTTATTTGCAGAATAGTACAAAAACAAACCAACTAATACATGGTACAAGAGCATAAGTATCTAGAGCTACTGTATTATTTATTTCACATATTTATCTCAAATTTAAGACAATAATTTCCCCAGAAAGAAAAAGGTAAACTCAAAAACAAAAATCAGTTTGCCTCAGTTACCATAATTTTAGCTAATCTAATATGGCCTTTTTCTCCCAAAGTAATTGTTTGAAGGAAAATAAGTGATATAAAACCATAAGCATGAAGAGTGCACAGCTCTGTCACCACAGCTTAAGCTTAATAGACTAAACCAAAAGTTCTCAAGATTAATCATGTTCCATAGAACATACAAATTTTTACCACTGGGATCTTAATTATATAAAATTGTCAACTGCTACATCTTTTTGATTATGAGGGGAAAGCTGAAGGTTAAAATGCACATCTCTACATTGAAGCAAATCTGAGTTAGGGTTACCTGAAGGGTATCAAAATTAAACTGTCTTTTATATTATGGGTCATAGATCCAAATTCTTATCTGATTTGTGTGTCAATATATGACAGCTGTCAAACATTTATTTTCATAATCGAATATAGATATTTTTTAAAAAAGTAAAAGATCAGTTAAGTACAGTATAAAACACACTGGCTCTTTTGTTAATTACAGTATATCAGCATTTGAGCACCCTAGAAATTCCAATGATCCCCTTGAATCGTGCAATACAAGCATTACCTTGTCCCCAATGCAGTACAAGTAGATTTATGTTGATTCTTTCAGCATTTCAAACTAAGCAGAATTTATTTCCTGCTTAACTTGACACAGAGCCATCGTATGTAAATTTTATTTTACTTTTATTTCAACCTTTTCCAGAAAGATAAGTTTACATATCTCTGCCAACCCTGATTTTTTTATTAATAAATTCCCAGGGAGATGTGTGTCCTAGTCAGGAAGCTGAGAAAAATGGTTACAATAATTACTTATGAATAAATGGCACTAAAAATTTCCCCTCCAAAGCCCCCATCCGTAAAGAAGGAAATCATATTTGATAAGATATCAAGGAGGATCAGCATAGCTCGACATGATATTACATTTCTACCATCCATCCCACATTTTATTATAAGAATCATCCAGAGTCCATCAAATTTTATGAGATCTTAACGATATGGGTATTGATAGGAACCTGCATTCTACATTAAAAAAATAATTACATTTGTTTAAGTATAATTGATGTTACATGTATGTTATCATCAGGGCTTCTCTATACAACTGCATACAATTGTAACTTGGCTTTGTATGTCTGGTTTGCCTATGAAATTCCAAACCAAGATCATTTCTCCTATGTCCCATCCTTTCAGCAAAAGGCAATGTAAAAATGCAGACTTTATCTAAATCCATTCTATCCTTCTTGTCAAATGCGGCTTTGTCTGATCTTGCCATCTGGACCAAACTATATATTCCAAATGGGCATTTCCCCTATTTCTAAATCATTGCAGCACAGAACTCCAGTTAGCAGCTAATAGCTATAGCAGGGAACAGTTACCACAGTAAACACTGTAGAAATAAGCCTACATTTCATATACATTCCAGAAGAAACTTGCCAGACTGATTTGCCATGCTGTCATATGTCACATCCCATTACTTTTGTGACTTTGTGTTATGTTACATCAAGGATGTGACTAACATTAACCACATGTAATGTTGCACAGTACCATCTTGTCTGCCAAGGAAATTTAGAGCAGCCTGTCTTTCAGAAAGCAGGTTTTCCATTAGAGTTATTGGTTTCCATGCTTGTGTATGAGAGGGAGATTAACTCATCAGTTGACTAAGCTTTAAATCATTTGTCCAGATCCAAAATATACTGTTTTTACCTGCTTATTAAGCAAGCTCAAGGAAAATTGGGGGACCAGGTTTGTTTCATTTCATTTGCATTAAAAGATAAAATTTTCCAGGACTATAGCCTGAAAATGTCTACTTGGAGAAAACAAGTCCAGAGGATCAAGAATGGTCTGTTCTGCAGAAGTCCCAAAACTGGCACTAGTGAGTTGTATATATAGTAAAGGTTGTAGATGGGCAGCTTCAAGAAGAACTAAGGTTTTGTTTGTTTGTTTGTTTGTTTGTTTGTTGATGAAGGAAATTCAACCATCAGGAAACCTAAACAAAACCCCACAAACTTTTAATAGAAAAGGTTAGTTCACAACCCAAATGGGGTACCATAAATAGCACTCTCAGATTACAAATACAAAAAGGTTGGGGATAGTGGCTCAGAGCCAGCATGTACTAACAGTGTGTACTAGAATAACAAGAGTTGGAAAGGACCTTGGAGGTCTTCTACCTCAACTCCCTGCACAAGCAGGAACCCTATACCATTCTGGAGAAATGGCTGTCCAATCTCTTCTTACCTCCAGTGATGGAGTACCAACAACTTTTGAAGGTAACACTTCCCACTGGAACGAGCTTCCCCCAGGACTTCGCCAACTTCCTGACCTTCGAACCTTCCGCCGCGAGCTTAAGACACATCTATTTATCTGCGCAGGACTGGACTAGAATTTTTAAATTTTAAATTTGGTTTTAATGGGGTTTTATTATTTATATTTCTATTTGAAATATTCGACCTATTGAATAAGTTTTTTAAATTAATGTTTTATTCTGTATATATTTATGTTTTTATGTGGCTGTAAACCGCCCTGAGTCCCTAGGGAGATAGGGCAGTATAAAAGTATGAACAAATAAAATAAATAAATAAAATAAATAAAATCATTTTCACTGTCAGAAAGTTTCTCCTTAGTTCTAGGTTGCTTCTCTGCTTATCTATTTAGATATATCAAAATGTTAATAATGTATTAGATTATGCTTTTACATGCAAATGAAGCATGCTAGCTGGAGAATTCTGGGAGTTGAACCTCCTTGCCAAGGGTGAGAAGTGCTGACGCACAGATGTAGTTTAAGATGACATCAGTACGCAAATAACTGACTTTTCTCAAATACTTCTTTAAGTGAAGACCATGGAAATCCTGAAACTCTGTCAAAAAGATGTTTGGGAAGGATCTGAGTAACAAGATTAAAGTTATTTCAGACAAAATGTAGATTCTAAAGGTTAAGCATATGCATGAACAGAGTCTCCCTAAAATATTCAGGAGCATATTTTATGTCAAAAGCTAGTCATCCTGCAAATGATAGCATATCTGCATTTGCTTATCTTCCGTCGTGCAAGGATCTCTTCCACAGAACATAATTTGTTTATTGATTTACAGTCAAAGATCAAATATTTGTAAGGAAAGAAGAATTGGATGTTTGAAGGCAGTCACAGCATTGTAATTTGAGACCAAATTTTCCAGTTATACTTTTACTTATGTATTTTATTTATTTCAAATATGGTCACCTATTTTATAAATGATATGCACGGTGATTCATAATAATATTCAATAAAAACAGAATAAATGAAATTGACTTAACTCCATGTCTGCACCATATTTCCCAATCACAGCACCACAACAAAAGGCTACATTTACACTGGCATTTCCTAGTTTTATTTCTATTCTAGCCCAATGTTTTCACAGATCTTGGAAAACTAAATGGGTTGGGGGCCCTCTGAATCTTGTGGGAAGGCTGTACCAAAAGGTCAGGGAAGCCAAAGAAAAGTATTATGTCCAAAGAGTAAAACTGAGAGGAAAGTTGAATTAAAAAGAAAGGAATAAAAAAGATTGAATAAAAAAGTGCCCTTATTCATACACAATATATCTCATGATAGAACATTACAGAAGAAAACTTGAAATAGGTTTTGTTATTTTTTTATAAATAACCATATTTATATAAGAAATAGTTTTAGATATTTCTTATCTAAAACTAATTTAATTTTTTTTATTTATTCATCTGCACACATCCACATGTGTAACTAGCACATTAACACTAGGGCATATAAATGCTTCACACATTGTCTTAATTCTCCTAATGTTCCATTATTATGAACGTAACAAAAACAATTCAGAATGACAGATGATTTACTAAGTTGTAATAGTTACTTGGGAAAAAGATCCCACCATAATCAATGAGATGTACTTCCAGGAGAACATGCTAACAGTCTAGATATAATTATTATTTTCCCCATTGTTTGCTCTCTTTTTTTGACTCTGCAAAAAAAAAAACCACCCACCCTTCTTTTTCTCTTTTCTTCATTCTTCTTTCTTTCATTCTTCAGGAGAATGAAAGAGGAAGAGAAAACCAAGCATTTTTTTTTTAAGAGCTTGGTAATTGGAAACAGAAATTGTTTCTAAGGAAGACGGGACAAATTAAGAATTCAAATTAAGTGGAAACACAGACACACAACTCAAACATACAAAGCAAGTCTGTGACTTGTGCCTTCTGTTTAGACAACAAACATTCTTGAAAAAAAAAAAAAAAACCTACAGGGTTGGAGTTACATTTCACTAGCTATCAGTTAAAGACAAATAGACAATATATGAGCACACTAGGAAGCCCTGTCAATCAGCTGTATCTGCTTATTTTGTAACAAAGGCTAATGTCCATCTTACCAACTATGTAGCCAAAAAGTTAGCACATTTTCAATAGCCAAACTGAAATTATGTTTGTGTGTGCTTGGACACACACACATTTGTTGCCAGGAAACTTTAGAGTGGCCTATCAAGTATTTTTGGACTGTAGGTTCCAACATTTCTCACTATTAGCCATTCGATTAGGCTTGACAAGAATTGGAGTTGGCATCTGAAGAATCAAGTATTGACTATTCCTGCTGGAGCTTTGCAATTGGTCAGTTATTTCTTTTCTGTAACCAATGTACTAAATATCTATTGATCCAACCAATCAAATGCAAACTGCATACGCCAGCAAACTGAATAGAAAGAGCCAAACAGTATCAGTACATGACTTTATACTGATATATGATATGTGATTATATTGTTTGGTGTACAAATTCAAGAAAGTAATCTGCATTCTGATTATATTAATTTGTATGACAAGTCAAGATCTCATAAATATACCAGATGAATAAATCCTGTGAAAATGGCTTTGTTACCTTTTTATCTATTAATAATGCAAATCATAAAAATGAGAAATTATAATCTTATGAAAAAGTCATCTGGGATGGTTTTTTTAGTTACCTCCATGTCATCTTCCAACAATTACTTGCTACCAAGAACAGATAATTATATAAACATTGTATTTGCAAATCCTATAGGCCTGAGCTACAGCATATATTTATTTTATTTTATTTTATTATTATTATTATTTATTTATTTATTTTGTGGAGCATGTATTAGATAACAGGTATAGGTATAAACATGGTTATTAATACATGAAATGGATACGAATAAAAGGGGAAATTAGGACAAGGACAGTAGGCATGTTGGTGCGCATATGCACGCCCCAGTTACAAAACCATGTGCACGCTTATGCATATGGCTTGTTACTTAGCTGCCTGCATTATTTCTCATATTAATCATGTGCACATTTACAAAATACAAAAATATTGTACCTCTACTCTGTGTCCCAAATCTATGAAAACTTTTCTTCATTGCTTTTGTTTCTTTGCTGTTTAAATAATCTCCAGTTTTAATAAAAATTAAGGCTATCAGAATATAGTGTTATGTTGATTTCTACTTTACAAGAAAACTGAGAAAATAAACATATAATTCCTAATTTCCTCAATCTATGTATTAAAATGATGCTGTGTAATGTAATAACCATGTGCATGCTTATAAAACCGGTGATAAATTTCACTTTGGGTATTTTCCAGATGGCTCTATCTTTTCTAAGCATAAAATTGTAAATGAGATGAAACCATACTGAAAACATGTGTATCCTATTTTTATGAGCATGTAAAACCATAAAATGCAATTGTTTTATTTTAGTTTAATCTCACAAAATAAATAAATAAAAGTAATAGCACTGACTCCGAGCTCAAAATCATTGTTAAAGAAAATGAAGGCTTCTGAATTTAATAATGTATTTTAAAACCCTATACATCATTAATCATACTCAGGGAATAAATGGCACACACTATTTTGTAATTTTAAGTCTTTATAAACAGCATTTCAGATTCATGAAGACATCTTTTTCTTCAGTGTTGTTCAAGAAAATAAAGGGAAGTCAACATAAAATATTAAAAAGTAACAAAAAGTAATGGAAATTAAGAAAGTTCATTTCATGACCTGGCTTCAAAAGAGAGAAACATGTATGTAGTTGGCTAGTAAATTACGGGCATGAACTGGGTGCATGGGAATGAGGCTTGCAGCACCTCAGGAAAACTTGTCTGGCAGCAGACAGGTGCAGAGGGGCGAGGCAACAGAAGAGAAATTGTGGAAGCAGGAGAAAAATACAGTGGCTTACTAGAAGCTGAAGAGAAAGCATAATGCAATAGCAATAGCACTGACACTTATATACAGCTCCATAGTGCTTTATAGCCCTCTCTAAGTGATTTACAGAGTCAGCATATTGCCTCCAATAATCTGGGTCTCATTTTACTGACTTCAGAAGGATAGAAAGTTGAGTAAACCTTGAGCCAGTCAGTATCGAACTCCTGGTAGCAGGCACAGTCATCCTGCAATACTGCATACTGACCATTGTGCCACCGCAGCTCAAATCAAGTGGACAATCCATAATCCAATACTGCACAATAGCTTGAAAATTACCCAGGAACAAGCAAAAGGCTTGTAAAGGGACAGGCATCCATTCTGGATGGATTGATAATGATTTAGATATCTTCTTTCCCATCCAATAGAAGACTGAAACTCCCAGTGTGCTTGTTAGGAAACAAACTGTAGAACAGAGTCTGCCATAAGCAAACTAATTGGGTACTCTAGGCATGCCGTGCTGGGGAATAAAGAAAAGATCCAGCTAGATGTTCCAAATGGCATGCTCTTATGTGTAGTAAGTGGAGCATAATGTACTATTGTCAGCATGCATTAGAAATATACCCCCTTTTCTTTACCCAAGCAACAAAATATTCCTATCTTGGTGGCTAATTTAGCGCTAATTTGTTCTAGACCAGTGGTGGGTTGCTCCTGCTTCTGTCCGGTTCTATAGAACTGGTAAGTAAAACCAGTGGGAGGCTCTGCCCACCCGCCCCAATGTCATCAAGGGGCTTCTGCGCATGCACACTCCCATTGCAAACCACTAGTAAAGGTAAGTAGAACCCATCCCTGTTCTAGACCCACAGATAAATTCTACACTTTTTCTTACCTTTGTTTAGTTTGACAAAAGTTCACTTTAAAAATTCTCTCAGAAGAAACTGTAGGAACAGTAGACAATGTAAAAATAAGAAACATGGGGAAAATATGTTGTAATGCATTAAATTTAAATGTAAGAAAGATAAATATGTACTAAGAAAATGATGATAAATTTCATAATTTCATAATAACAGAGTTGTAAGGGACCTTGGAGGTCTTCTAGTCCAACCCCCTGCCCAGGCAGGAAACCCACACCATTTCAGACAAATGGTTATCCAACATTTTCTTAAAAATTTCCAGTGTTGGAGCATTCACAACTTCTGCAGGCAAGTTGTGCCACTTATTGATTGTTCTAACCGTCAGGAAATTTCTCCTTAGTTCTAAGTTGCTTCTCTCCTTGATTAGTTTCCACCCATTACTGCTTGTTCTCCCCTCAGGTGCTTTGGCGTTTTAGCCTCCAGTCCCCTAATCATCTTTGCTGCTCTTCTCTGCACTCTTTCTAGAGTCTCAACAACTTTTTTACATCGTGGTGACCAAAACTGAACACAATATTCCAAGTGTGGCCTTACCAAGGCATTATAAAGTGGTATTAACACTTCACGTGATCTTGATTCTATCCCTCTGTTTATGCAGCCCAGAACTGTGTTGGCTTTTTTGGCAGCTGCTGCGCACTGCTGGCTCATATCTAAATGGTTGTCCACTAGGACTCCAAGACCCCTCTCACAGTTACTACTATTGAGCAAGGTACCACATATACGGTACCTGTGCATTTTGGGGTTTTTTGCCTAAATGTAGAACCTTACTTTTTTCACTGTTGAATTTCATTTTGTTAAATAGTGCCCAGTGTTCAAGTCTGTCAAGATCCTCCTGTATCTTGAGCCTATCTTCTGGAGTGTTGGCTATTCCTGCCAGCTTGGTGTCATCTGCAAATTTGATGAGTTCCCCATCTATCCCTTTGTCCAAGTCATTGATGAAGATGTTGAAGAGTATTGGGCCTAAAACAGAGCCTTGGGGTATTCAAATGTTGAATATGATGACCCAAAAAAATTGTACCCAGATGTTACACTTAATTATTAATGATGAATTGTTTGTTTAAAAATAAAACTATTTTTTTAAAAAAAAAGAAAGAAAGAAAGAAAGAAGAGGAGACTGTAGGGGAATGCCTCATGCATTGAATATGGCATTCTGGACTGTCCTTAAGTTTGTAGTCATTAAGACATACAGTATATGTAAATGTCTAGTCTTTCTTTGTACAATAATCTCTCCAGTAGCTGCTCCAGTTTTCCATGCTTTAATTCTTTTTCAAGGCATTACATTCCTCCTAGTGGACTTTTTCAATACAGCCCTCACTATGGTAGAATCCTACCTTTGAGCAGTTTTTTCTTGACATTCAGAGATATTATTTCTACCATTTCTCCATCTATAGAGAATTTATGGTAGAGAATTTCTGAAGTAGTGACAATTTCTACTCTATATATTCCAAAAGATTTGTGTCTCAAGGAACCTGAGATTTAGATAGGTGTTTTTTGTTTCATTAAAGCTCCAAGCAATATATTTTTTGACATAAAACCATGAATACCCACCCACCCCATCCATTGGTATAAGCAGTTGCCTCAATGGATCAAAGATTGGTCAAAGCACAATCACACTGTCATAATGTTCTACAAAGCTTAGAGATACAGCATTACAGCTTTGAATATCAGCCACTTACTGTACAATACAGCTTCCAAACTTCTAATGTGTTGAATATATGAAGCGCATTCTTGTTATTTGATGTGTCAACATTTGATGCATGATTGACCTGCTGTGATATAACTACACATGACATATCTACATCACCACAATTATCCAGATGTCATCTTCAAACACATTAGTACAACTGTGTAAAATTGCATTCAATAATCTCCTCACATATGCAATTAATAAGTCAGTATCAATAATTTGAATGCCCTTTAAATTCTCAAGAATTTGCAACTATATGCTACTATTTATTGAAGAAGAGCTAAAATTATTTTTTTCCACATCCATATTCAAGCCAAAAACACAAAGCCCCAGCTTGGACACAGTGGTAAAAATTGCAAATAAAAATTCCTTTAAAGAGCCATACTGCTTAATTTTATTTATAGCAGATGGGAAAAGTGTATATTTCCAATGTTTCAGCAATGTTTGCTGCCTTTTTGAGTTTTGTGCTCTTCTCCATTTTCACAGATAAAGAGAACCATGATTCTTAAACGATCTGCAGGTTTGTTTACCAAGTCCAAATATGGCTTTGCTGTTTTTTTTCTTCCACCACTGCTTCCACTAAAAACATTTTAGCACTAGTTACTGAGGTTTTTTCTACCTGCATCATATAAATTGGCAAATCCTATTTGAAAGCCAAAGCATTTAATCCAGCAGAGTAAAACATCTGTCTTTGGAAAACCATAAATTAAGTTTTATAAAGAGGCAAGTCAGCAAAACTAATACAAATAATTTCACGCTTTTCCTATAAGCAGCTGGCCTTTGATTGCTTCACACTATGCATTTCAACTTCTGTCATCTCTTTCACAAGAATAATTCTGCAAAAGTAAAAGAACCTAACAAAAAAATAGGAAAGCGCTCATAAAATCTTGTTTGTGAGACCGGTTACTCTAAGTAGAATTTGCCCACCCAGGGAGTATTGGTAGGGAGTGAATACTGAGAGCCCTCTCCCCAGGCAGGAAGATGGGAGAGTATTCAGAGGTTAGCATTATCTGCCAGAATTCCCCCATGTGGGATAAATTACCGACCAAATATGATGAGCATCTCCCTTATAAAGCCTGTTAAAACTTTGCTTTTTAGCTAGGTATTCAGCTACTGAAGTGATGATGAAATATGCACACAGGGTATCTGGGTACTCTTTATTGCTATTACACTTGAAGCTGAACTATCTATACATGCAATTCACACACATATTTGCAGATTTTATTTTTAAATATTTCCAGCCACTTCGATTTGCTTGACTGAAATGGCATACACTTGTAATAAACAGGTGAAAGTATGTAGGACTGAAATGTACCTATGAAAGTACATAGGACTGAATGCTATAAGAAAAAATAAGGTTTGCTTTTATAGTCCAGTGATAAGAGATGTATCAATAAGAAACCTACATGCCAGTGAGAATAAAGGTGGCAGCATCAAACAAACTCTCCTGAAGAAAGAAAGAAATGCTTGAACAGTATCTATTCTGGCACAAGATGTCATAACAATCCTGGGTTAGATTTTCTATATGCCCACTTGTGGATACATACATACACATATCTCTCAACATTCCACAGAAACGCACAGAATTTGACATTGGCTGAAGAAATCTTTCTAACTGCTATAACTTTTAATACTTACAAAAATATACTTAAAATTATCAGGTCAGCAAAGTTGCTGAATCAAATTTTCCTATTTAAAGAATGAAAGCTCCATTACCTTTGGCAAAACTGGTAGTTTCATGGAATGCATTCATGCATTCCACATATCTGTTTTTAATATTTAAAGTGAACTAATGAAGACGTCTGACTGAGTTCACAAAGATGAGTATAACCTTTCCTTCTATACTGTTGTGCTAATGTCAACCCCAGTTCTAAAAGAGCTATTTGCCCGGAAAAGATAGCCAGATAGTCAAAGATGTAATTGATGCCAAGTACATGGGCAGGTAGTTAAATGAGTGAGGAAGAGGGATTTAAATTGGGGATGGGGATTAATTGTCAATGCCAACAAGTTAGTATTGACTTTTAGCGACCATATAGACTTTTTCCAACACAATTTGCTCCTTCAGGTCTTCCATCTTGTCACCCATCACTAAATTTCCGCCTCTATGTTCTGTCATTCTGACCCTGACTGGGAATTCTCAGATTGCTACTTAAAATATTTAAAACTCAAATATTTAATTTTTTTTACACTATAAACTAATTTATGCACTTTACAATTCCTTATCAACAATATATTTGGTATTTAGCACACACCTATATGATCAAATCAGATTTAAGATTGACACTTTTTTTATCATTACAGGTTTAATACATTTTAATTAACACAGTGTTACCAGCTTCTATTATATAACTACCTCTGTATTTAATTACTCTCAGTATTCTATAATGTATTATTCATATTTTTCAATGCAATAATAAATTTTATTTTTTTAAAAAATAACATTCAAAATGTACTATTTTTGCATAATGACTAGCTTGCTTTTTTTATCCAGCTCCTTTTCTTCCCATGCAATAAATAAGAGCTAAAATACAAACTTAATAATGTGTAACAATTAAATTTGGTAACTCATTACTGGTTTGTACGGGTGTTATTTGGTGTTTTGAATATAATACGAAAGCAAGAGTTATTAGAGAAGATCCTCATGAAGCTTGGAAAAACTAAGAAAAATATTCTTTATTTCAGTATCATTTCAATACCACAGGAGTAGAGATTCTGCAGACAAGCAAATATGCCAATTCAAATTTTTGGATATATTTTTTCTATAGTGTCACTGGAATTTTTTCATTAGAGTACTGAATCTCCTATAAGAACCAGAAGGTCTCTTTGTGGAGTTTGTGCATAAGGATATATTCAGTTGTCCCATTAAGAATAGATTCATGAAAATTAAGCTAAAATAAGTCATAATTAATTCATGTTAATTATGTCTGAAAGTGTTTTTTTATTACTTAAGGGTGGAGTCAACCCATAATTTTATCTGAAAAAAATAGATTGCTAAATAAGGTTTCATACTTGTAATGTCTCTTTTATATCATATTTTGTTATTGGAAGAATCTGTCTCAATTGCTAATTTGGAAAAATAAATCTGCCATTTTTAGCATTTGTGCAACTTCTAAATTAGCTATTCAGACAATTCTTGAGATGGAGCCCTTGTTTAAGAGCAGAATTAAATTGATGTTGCTGAGTCCCTGTTGTTCCAAGAGATCAACTGCCAATAGTGCTAACAAGAATTATAAACTGGATTAAAAGCATTAGCACCTCCTTTCTCAAGTGGGAAGCCATGCTGAGTGCTCCATGGTCATCCGGGAACGTACCCAAATATTTGCTGGATGACCACCTGAGCTCAGCTGGCCTTAATATTCTTCTTTGGCTTTCCATTAGGATTAGTTACAGGGAGGAACTATCATTGCACTTAATTCACTAGGAAAACACTAATACCTGACTTCTAATTACTTTCAGCCAAACCAAAACAAAGAATGTGGTTCTAGTTATACATCAAGTACACTTAAGATTTATTCAGCTAACAAGTATGAGAAATGTATTCTTACAAATATTAAGATAAAATGAAGGGACAGATGCCTGCATAACATCTGCAAACAAAATTTATTATAAAAATGTCTATTCTTTTTTAGTTATTATAGTTTATGAATTTGGGAGGTATGCTTTCAATTGCTCAAACTCAAATTATACTGATCACCAGCATGTAAGAGTTTTCCTCCCACCCCTTTCCGCTTTCAATATAGCTATGCAATAGAATATTCTGGATTAAAATCCTGGGAAATTTTGGTAAACTACGCTTCAGATATGACAGTTGGTTTGTAGAAGAATAGTTTCCAGAGTAGCCATGTTACAACAAGAACCACAAATAAACAAAATAAAAACTAATGTATGTATTAGTGTAAATACTTAATCTACTTAATCATAATTATAGATTTTCAAAACATATTCTGCAAAAGTATTCAGTGTTGTAAAATACCAGAAGATTCTTTGATATTTTCTCTGCATACAACCCAGATTACCATGATGACTGAAAACTTTACTGCAAACATTACATACTCTAATTGCAGTATAAGTATCTGCCTTTTTATAATAGGCCTAATCTTTGGAACTCCTGTTAATTATGGCGAAGTCCTTTGAGAAAAAGTAAAACAACAATGACAGTTGTAATTACAGATCTCACATTACATCTATATGTATCTTCAAATGCAAAAGTAATTAGAGAATGTGGACCAACTTCTGCAGTTCCCATCAAATTTAGATGTCAAACAAGTTCTTATGAAATAAGTGGGATGTAGATTACAGTTCAGTGAATAAATCCAATTTATTCATACATCACCAGTATTCTTTTCCTGACCAAATTTAAATTATTTTATATTTTATTTAGATAATGTATACTCACTCCAACAATACATTTTAAATCAAACATCTTTTTTTTCTTTCTAAAGATTATCGATTTCAAACTGATTTCTCAAAAAACAAAAAACATGGCGAAGATTCAGTGTCATCAGCTGATGGCCAAAGAAATGAAATCTTGGTGGCATATTCAAGTCTCAGTTTCTGATAATTCATTTCACTATGATTATTTCTTGTATTTTACTATCATTAATTTATACTAGTAAAGAATATATCTGTAACTGTACCAATAGAAATTGATAGTAAGGAACAGAGAAACACAAACATGCAAATATACATCACATGCACACACCTGTAAAAATTTCACATTTTCTATAGTTCAGCAATGCCTTCCAGACCTCTGGTAATTTAGCATCTGCTGGGATATTTGAATAGCCAAATCTTATCTTCTGGTTTACAAAATGTATCTAAAACCAAAGCTTTCTACCCATTATTTGTTCAGGTTAAACTAGGATAGCCACCTGTTTCATAATTCAAGTGTTAAATTGTTAAGAAAGTGGTTCCTGATTTGATGGCTTAATTTTTGGAAGTAAAGATAAAATATACATACATGCATACATTTAAACATTGTATGCTACTCATCATTTTTAAAAACTCAGAAAGAATTTCATGCTATTCAGAAAACTTTCTCCCTTTCATTATTAGCAGTTATGGGTTTCAAAAATTTTTACTACTGGTTCTATGGGTGTGGCTTGGTGGGCATGGCATGGCATTATGGGCATGGCAGGGGAAGGATTCTTGTAAAATCACCATTCCAACCCCATTCCAGGGGAAAGTTACTGCAAAATCACCATTTCCTCCCGATCACCTGGGACTCGGGAGGCAGAGAATAGATGGGGGTGGGGCCAGTCAGAGGCGGTATTTACCGGTTCTCCGAACTACTCAAAATTTCCACTACCAGTTCTCCAGAACTGGTCAGAACCTGCTGAAACCCACCTCTGATTATTAGCTCTTATTGATCACAAAGTTCTGTTAAAATTTGAGAGTTACCAGAGCCAAAGAGACCAGGATGCCTCATCTTCCTCTCTGAAATTAACTTTTCATGCGTTCTGACACCCAACATCATAACTAAACAGAAAACATGTAATTAAGGTCATTGATTTTATTTGGAATTCTTCTTCAGTACAGATGCTAGTCCTTTATAATTTAGGATTTTGGATGCGGGTATTTCCCAGACAAATTTGAGGAAGAAAGCTTGGATCTTATTTTATTTTTTATATCTTATGATAAATTGTGCACTGTGATAACATCATAAGTGCTAGAATGGAGTGGGGTTCCTAGTTGGATAATAAAACATCTGTAAGGGAATAACCAAGCTCAGAGGGTACCAAGATTCCATAGTTCGTTCCTGGGCTACAAATATTCTCTTCTATTATTTTTATTTATAAATAAAAATAATAAATAAAAATAAAAAAATAAAATATTCTCTTCTATTCTTCACTGAGGATGAATATCTTATCTATGAATATAGAAGAATAAAAGCAGAAATCCAGCGCAGAAATCAATCAAACATAGCAGAAATTAATCAAACAAAATAACTTTCATTTATATACATTCTATTTTTCAATAAATACATTTAAAAAATCAAGCATCTGGAGGAAGATCTGATCCTGTTTTTTACTACTTTCATTCCTCTGATTTTAGAAACTTTTGGAAACATTGCCCAACAGTCTAAGTTGTCTCCTGGCAAAGTAGAGTTAGGATATGTTATCAAATTTTAAACATTGAAAAAATGTTTTCATATTGTTACTTTTCACAGGTCTATGGGCATTCTGCCACATAGTGATCTTAATTTCCAATACATAAACTCTCAAAATTTTATTATTATTTTAACCAATACCTGCATCACTATTTATCTTCAAAACATCTTTTTTCTTTTTTCCATCTAAATCCTTCTCTTATACAGAAGCACTATGTGGTTCTTGGCATAAATGTATGCTTCTGATGGGTTCAGAATATTAACTTTGTCAATCTAAATAAATCATAGATCCATATACCTCCATACGTTAACCTTGGATCTGATGGTAGATTATTTATTTTTAACATTATCAACAAAATAATTTGAAAAAAAATAACATTGCAATCAAACTGATAAGATCAGAGGTTCACATTTTTCTCCTCATACAGTTTTTATTCAGACTCAATTAATTTTACAGGAGCTCCTTGCTTACTAATCACAATTGAGCCTGGCAATTCTGTGGCTAAGCAGCATGAATGCTAAGCAAAAAGAATCACACTGTACCCCGGTACAGTCAGTTACAGCCACGGCTGACTGTTGGGGGCGAGTCATTGGCCCCAACGGAAAGGGTGCGCAACTTGGGCGTTCTCCTGGATGGACGGCTGTCTTTTGAAGACCATTTGACGGCTGTCTCCAGGAGGGCTTTTTACCAGGTTCGCCTGGTCCGCCAGTTACGCCCCTTCCTAGACCGGGATGCCCTATGCACGGTCACTCATGCGCTCGTGACATCTCGCTTGGATTACTGCAATGCTCTCTACATGGGGCTCCCCTTGAAGAGCATCCGGAGGCTCCAGTTAGTTCAGAATGCAGCTGCACAGGTGATAGAGGGAGCCCCTCATGGCTCCCATGTGACACCACTCCTGCGCAGGCTGCACTGGCTACCTGTGGCCTTTCGGGTGCGCTTCAAGGTATTGGTTACTATCTTTAAAGCGCTCCATGGCATAGGGCCGGGTTACTTACGGGACCGTCTACTGCTACCGATTGCCTCCCACTGACCCGTACGCTCTCACAGAGAGGGACTCCTTAGGGTGCTGTCCGCCAGGCAGTGCCGACTGGCAACACCTAGGGGAAGGGCCTTCTCTGTGGGGGCTCCCACCCTCTGGAATGAACTTCCCCCAGGACTCCGCCAACTTCCTGACCTTCGAACCTTTCGCCGCGAGCTTAAGACACACTTATTTATTTGCGCAGGACTGGCCTAGAATTTTAATTTTAAATTTTGCTTTTAAATGGGGTTTTTTATTATTTTAATTATAATTTTAAATCTGGCCTAATTCAATAAGTTTTTTAAATACTGTTTTTATCTTGTATTTATTTTTGTGTTTTTATCAGGCTGTAAACCGCCCTGAGTCCTTCGGGAGATAGGGCGGTATAAAAATTTGATTAAATAAATAAATAAATAAACACGATCACACCAGACTTACAACATCATTTGCCCTTCAATCATTAAGCAAATCATGACAGTTCTTAAGAAAGACATTTTGTGACCACAATTTGTGATTTCACTTCTACATTTTCTATTAATTCTGCTTGTTGGAAGCCAACTGTGAAACTGGCAAATGGTGATCAAGTGACCATGGGATGCAGCGATGGCCATAATGTGAGAATTGGTTGCAAAGCTTTTTTTTTTTCAACTATTGTAACTTTGAACAGTTGCTAAATAAGGCAGTCAATCAGAACTACCTGTGTTATAATCTCATAACAGTATCAACGTACTGGAAGTAAATAGTCTAGATTAAAAAAAATCTGGAACATTTCACTATTAAAGATGATTTTGGGGTGATTACAGATCTTTCTAAAAAAAATAGTACAGAAAAATACAGGCCAATTATTCTTCCATAATTGCCCTGCAGGGTCAGAATCTTTCATTGAACGATGCTACCTGGTCGCAAAGTCATGTCTTTTATATTGTATGTCTAGATTTTAAGCATTACATTGTTCTTTATACTAGATCAAAATTATGCAGAAAGCTTAGAAGCATAACAATTTGTCATTAAGTGCTTGTTCTTATCTGTAAGATTTGTGAGAAAAACAATCAAGGGAAAATGTAATGTGGCAAGGCAGCATTCTTATGTCTCTATTACAAGGGTCCTTAAACAAGACTGTACTGTTAACAGCCCTACTGTTTTTAATATTTACTGTATTTTTTGGACTATAAAATGCATTTTTTTGTCTCCCAAAAGTGGGTGAAAATATCTGTGCATTTTATAGACTGAATATTACAGAAGCCCTGTCCACCTACCGGCCAATTTTTGGCCTTTGCATACCCCATTTCCAGGCCTTTTGGGGGGGGGGCTTTTTCAGGCCTTTTTTGGAAAAACAGGCCAAAAAAAGGCTCAAAAATGAGCCAAAAAAAGGCTGGAAAAATGCCAAAAAGAAGCTGAAAAAAGGCCTGAAAATGGGGTGCATGGAAACCACAAACCCTTTTTTGTTGTTTTCTTCTTCTAAATTTAGGTGCATCTTATAGTCTTATAGTCCAAAAAATATGGTACATTAATACTATGTTTAATAATTTAAGTAATTTAATTTAGTAAAATAGAATTTTATCCACCAGATATTTAACATAGACATATAATATAGCTAAGTATATACAACCATGCAATGAACCTATCATTACCATATACTAGCATCAACTGCATTGCAAGTTGAAATTATGTTAGCCTTACAGTGGGGAAAAGTGCTTTCCAATTTTTCATGGTTTTAACAAATTTGTAATCAAACCATGGTTTTGCATTAGGCTTGCACCACTTATATCTTCCTTTATTTAAGCTTTTAATACTATGCTAACAATAACATAGCATAATATAGAGAGTTAGCTCTCACAGGATCTGGAATAAATCAACTAAAATTATCTAAATTCAATGGATTGAATATGATCTTCTTTGTATGCCATATTATAATACTTATATTATATTATAATGTGTGTGTGTGTGTGTGTGTGTATGTATGTATAGATAGATAGATAGATAGATAGATAGATAGATAGTAAGTATAATATAATCTGATCTTCAGTAGCTGTCATTTTCCTAGCCCACCTTAACCCTAGCTCCTACCTTATCTTTAATTTGCAGCTCATCGCCTGCATGTAAATTTCACTAAGTTGGATGATGAGCTGTAAATAATTGTTATTTAAGATAAATCTAAAATTTTAAATTTTTTAAATTTTTAAATTTTTGGATGTATTTTAATTGGGTTTTAGATTTTAATATGTTTTAAATTTCGGCCAATCTTATAATAAGTTTTTTAAATTGTTTATTTTAATTGTATTTTATTCCGGCTGTACACCGCCCTGAGTCCTTCGGGAGAAGGGTGGTATAAAAATCTAATAAATAATAATAATAAAAGATTATAGATACATAGATGAGAGAAAGAGAAAGAGATTCATACCCTATAGCAATCTGCTCTTATAGCCCATTTAAGTTTAATAAATCTAAATTCTAAATGCCTAAGTGAGATTTAGGCCAGCATATTTTCTTAGTCTTTAGAATGATCATGAATTAAGCAGATATTTCCACTAAACTAGGAAGATGGTAATAGAGAACTACACCCTTTGCTGTGTTTTGGCACAAAACTATTAACATAAGGTTGGAGAAGATTCAAAAGGAACATAGAAACGAAACATTTTGCACTGTATAATTAATATATTTTAATTATAAAGGATTTATAATTAATAAATTCTTTATAAAGGATTTTTTAAAAAATAAAAATAAAACAATGCCATCTTCCAATGCCTTTTTATATAGCTGCTCCCACATAGTCCATAGCAAAATATATTTGGAAATGATTGGAATAAAAAATAAATTGTCATGTAAAATTATATCACAGAATGAAAAAAATAGTAATTCTAAATTTTCATGGCACATTCCCAAATGCTTTCAGAGGCCTAAATGATTTTTTGCATTGACATTCTTGTAGCTGTTCCCTAAATATTTCTATAGCTTTAATCAGTCTAAATGCTATAAAATTTTAAAACATAATTGTTTCTGTCTTATAACTGCAGATATTGAATAACCTACAATAAGGGGTTTAAGCTGAAAAGGAACCACTGTAGTTAATATAACGACAGATTCCATCTGTAATAAGAATCTGAGACCATTGGATTCATATATAGTCAGCTGAAACAGAATGATCAATTGGTCTGGAAAAGTAAATGCATGTTGCGGTCATAAGAAGTACAGTCTCTAGGGCTTATGGAAGTTGCTCTGGGGCACGCTTTTGCATTTAGTCAGCCTATTCCTAATCTTATAGTTGGTTGATGGACATAAATTTTTATTAGCCCTATTACTATTCAGTTTAAGGGCTAGTTATCTGAGGTTTTGTGTACACTTATATGACATGCTTGTAGAAAAGAGGATCACATCATGGAAAAAGAGAAGGAAGAGGACCAATTGACAGTCTTGCTCCCTAAAATTGACATTCCTCATAGGGAATTTTCTTCATTCTGTACAGGCAGTCCTCCACTTACAATAGTTCCTTTAGTGACCATTCAAAGTTACAACGGCACTGGAAAAAGTGACTTATGACCATTTTTCACACTTGTGACCATTGCAGCATCCCCATGGTCACTTGATCAAAATTCAGACTCTTGGCAACTGACTCATACTTATGATGCTTGCTTCTCCCACGTCATGTGATCACCTTTTGCGATCTTCTGATAAGCGACTTCAATGGGGAAGCCAGATTCACTTAACAACTGCAATACTAATTTAACAACTGCACCAATTCACTTGACAATGATGGCAGGAAAGGTCATAAAATGGGGCAAAATTCAATGTCTCACTTAACAGACATTTTAAACACAATTGTGGTCGTAAGTCAAGGGTTACCTGTATTCTCAACCCAAGAAAATCCACTTGCCTTTTGGATAAAACACCTTTGGGGCAACCATGACCTGGATGATTGAGAATCTCCATAGGCAGATGTATTAAATGTGCAATATCACAGACTACACTTGTTTGAACTTGCTCAACTTTTTCAGGCCCAATTCCAGATTGCAAGATGGATATAGCTACATTCCAGTCCAGGCTTCAGTCTGCCATTCTCTGACATCATGGAGTATATTTGGCTTCTGACTCATCCTTCCTAAAAGAGTGTTAATGTCATCTTACATATTCCTTTTACAGGGCTATTTTTAAACAGTGGCAATGTATGTATTAGTTCACACAACTGTATGTACTCTCATGGATCAATACTCTGGGGCCTCTGGTGGTGCAACAGGCTAATGCAGCCTATTATTAACAGCAACTGCTTGCAATATTGCAGGTTCAAGTCCCACCAGGCCCAAGGTTGACTCAGCCTTCCATCCTTTATAAGATAGGTAAAATGAGGACCCAGATTGTTGGGGGGCAATAAGTTGACTTTGTATATAGTATACAAATGGATGAAGACTATTGCTTGACATAGTGTAAGCCGCCCTGAGTCTTCGGAGAAGGGAGGGATATAAATGCAAAAAAAACCCCAAAAAACCTCTGTTTGCAGTAGGATTGCCAATTTCTACCACTCGCAAGAATGGATGGAACTCTTGGTGACAAAGAATGCCATGGTTAAATATTTGTGAAACATAAAACAGGCATATAAAGGAGAGTCATTAAAAGCAAAGACAATTAGTCAGACTAGAAAAACAATACGTAGAGATATATATGTCTAGCCCAGATACACAGTAGCTACAGACTGGAATCATTTACTTGTGGATTACTTTTTATCTATTAATAACATTTGAAAAACAACTCTGTGCCCTAAACCTTGTTTCATGAGACAAGTATAATACAGTCTTGACTACTCTTAATAACCTTTCCATGATCATAGCTCTTTAAAGCTTTAGCTACTCTGTTTCAATAGGCCTTTTAGGATTTTTCCCACCAGTTAAATTTAAAGAGAAAAAAATATCTAATTACAGCACTTTCTGAAGAGTAGCAGTTAAAACTTTTCTTGCTCTAGGAAAAAAAGTTATCTTCAAATGCTTTTTTATCATAACATTACTACTGCTGTTTCTTTTTCTTTCTCTTCTTCCCAAGTGAGCCCAGAATAGTTTATGAATAACAATAATGTAATCGAAAATAAAACCATCAATCTTAGGGGGGCAAATTCCTCACAAACACAAAAGAAATTGTCACGGCAGAGAATTGATAACAAGTGTGAGAGACATGAAACTCATTGTATATATTTGGCCAGATTCCTATATTATCAGAGTGGAGAGTTTGAGGTTTCTTCAACTTCATCTCCTGCTGCTTTGAAAAACGTAAGCTTCCCTTTTGATGTCCTGTTCTTACTGTGGTTTCTGTTAACCGTGAGTGCTGTCATATTGAACTGGGCATATGCAAAGAATTCTCCCTCCATGCCTTTAAAAGTATGTCTCTAAAACAAAATGGGGACAGTTGTTTATCAGAATCCAGTGCCAAAAAAGAAAGTTTGTTGGAGCATATGAAGGCATGTTGACCACACTGATCTTATTTCCGCTACCCACTTCAAGGATCTAGAACTGGCAGAAATAATTTGAAATGTTATAACAAAAGAAACCATAAGATTTACTCTCTATTTTCCCTTGGTGGTAAATTGGAGGAAGAAAGATCAAAGCAGACATATACTTGCATAGTAATATATATATATATATATATATATATATATATATATATATATATATATATATATATATATATATATATATATATATATATATATATATATAGGTCTTTAGTTGTTCGGGTTTTCTCCCGTGTAAAATTGGAAGTGTCTTGGCGGCGTTTGACGAAGTCTCATTCGTCATCTTCAGGCTTCAGCTTCGTGCTTCTGGGAGCAATGTGTGATCGCAGCTGTTTCTTCCTTTTAACTGCTAGTGGGGGTTTGAACTGATTGGGTGGGAGCTTGGCTGTGCTCTGATTGGATGGGGGGGTTTTTGTGCTCTGATTGGCTGGGGGTGTGTCCTGTGTTGGTGGGGGCTTGGTTGTGCTCAGTTTAGTCTGTGTTGCAGGGGGATTTGAGCTGGTGAGCTGCATAGCTGTTGTTTGGCTTTGTGGTCGTGCTACATCTTCATAGTGGGTGTCAGTCTGCTGCATGAATGGATTGGAGGGGTTTGAAATGGCTAATGTTGCAGCTGTGGTCTGGCTTCTGGTCCTTGGTCGTGCTTCATGATCAGTGTGGGTTTGGGTCTGCTTTCTGGGTGGATGTGCGGTGGTGACATCCTGTGTGGACCTTGTGAGTGTGGGTCTGGTGTCATTCCTCGTGTTAGGGACTCGTTTGTCAATAAGGGCGGGTTTCCAAATGGCTGGTAGGCGGGAGGTGTCATCTCGTTTGTTCATGCTGTGTGGGCGTTTTTCTATCTCAATGGCTTCTCTGATTATTCTGTTGTTAAAGTGTTCAGTTTTGGCGATAGTTCTGGTCTTTTTAAAGTCAATATCATGTCCTGTGACTTTAAAGTGTTGGACCAGGGAAGAAGTTGGTTCCTCTTTTTTGAATGAGTTCTTGTGTTCTTCAACAAGGTCCACACAGGATGTCACCACCGCACATCCACCCAGAAAGCAGACCCAAACCCACACTGATCATGAAGCACGACCAAGGACCAGAAGCCAGACCACAGCTGCAACATTAGCCATTTCAAACCCCTCCAATCCATTCATGCAGTAGACTGACACCCACTATGAAGATGTAGCACGACCACAAAGCCAAACAACAGCTATGCAGCTCACCAGCTCAAATCCCCCTGCAACACAGACTAAACTGAGCACAAACAAGGCCCCACCAACACAGGACACACCCCCAGCCAATCAGAGCACAAAAACCCCCCCATCCAATCAGAGCACAGCCAAGCTCCCACCCAATCAGTTCAAACCCCCACTAGCAGTTAAAAGGAAGAAACAGCTGCGATCACACATTGCTCCCAGAAGCACGAAGCTGAAGGCTGAAGATGACGAATGAGACTTCACGAAACGTCGCCAAGACACTTCCAATTTTACACGGAGAAAACCCGAACAACCAAAGACCTATATACAAACACCGTGAAAACCTCAGAAAACAAATATATATATATATATATATATATATATATATATATATATATATATATATATATATATATATATATATATATATATATAATATGTATATGTATCTAGATACAAACATACACACAAACACACACGTATCTCAGGCACATTATATTTAAACAGAAATAAAGTAATGCTCATGTTAAGACCTCCATAGTTCTCACTGTTCCTGACTAACTACTACTAACTACCTTTTCTCCATTCTAATGGCTTTTTAAAATCTTTATTACAATGTTATACTGGATACATCTTCAAATCAAGTATGTTTTCATACAGAATATTTTGACCCCAAATAAAGTACTTTCATCCACAGAGTAGACACTATATGGCCACAGGATGTGAATTATGCACATGTTGTACTGTAGGTAAACATTTACATTACAGGGGAAGATAGCAATGGAAGACAACCACAATTTGAAGACCGACAATATACATTGTATATTCAGTATACATAACTTTGTCCAAAAGTTAAAATAGATGACCTTCAAATCCCACTGAGGTTTCAAAAAATAATATAAAAATATACAAATGATAATTGGACAGTTAATAAATTCTTGCTTCTTCTTCCTTAGAAGCCATTATAGTATATTTTTATTTTTAGCATTGGTAAAATTCCATGGGTCCTAACTGTGCTATTTAAATGTGTTTCAGCACATACTGTAGGAAGTAAAACTTAAAGTAAAAAATATACATGAAGTAACTAACAGACTGCCCAGTTCCATAAGTCACAAACGTTAAAAATTTCAAAGCCAAAGAGGAATGCATAAATTATTGGGCTCTCCAATTTGTGCTCTAGACATTCACAAAAGATTTATGTGAAAACTTTCTGTATTTAATTAAAAATACCACTTCTGAAGGTAAGCACACTTTCACAAACAACTTGCTGTCAAGTCATTGGACTGTTGAACTTACTTTGCTGCATTTAAAAAAGAGGAAATATGTTCTGCATACATTAGTCCTTCCCTAACTTCTTATTTAGGGCAGCGCAGTGGCTCAGCAGTTAAGATGCTAGACTTGTCAGATGGAAAGCTGGCAGCCTGGGAATGAGACACAAGCACCATGCAACAGGGTGAGCTGCCCAAGGTCTGCCAGCCTAGCAGTTCGAAAGCATGCAAATGCAAGTAGATAAATAGGTATCATTTGCTGGCCACATCATGACATCATACTGGCTACATGACCACAGAAATGTTTTCAGAATGTGCTAGCTCAATGGCCTTGAAATGGAGATATCATCGGCAACAACTAATGGAGTTGCAGGTGCTCTTATCTTTTACCTTAACTTCTTATTTAAATAAAAAAACAAATACAGTGCATTGTAAAGAGAAGAGAAAGGAAAAGATGAGAGTAAAATTGTAGCCAAAAGGTAGCCATTAAGAAAGTGGTCAAGTAGAGATGCTATCTTCTGTTTCATGTACAGCAGCAAACTAGACTTAACTTTTCAGTGTGGGACAACATTCTGCCTGCTCTAAGACAATTTCAGAGAAACAGAGAATACCCTGTAGCACATATAGTTCTTTTCTCTGACGCCTTACCACCATTCCTCCCTGCCTTAGGTGGTTGCTTCACTCTGCCTCAGGGTAGGATTAGTAGATCTCTGTCACCAAAAGAGTTCCATATGAATGTATGCAGAAATACATGACATAATTAAGCAGATTGCACACTGTTATTGTAATCCCTTCTCATTGTTAACTGTATGGAAATATTGTCATAATTTTGTCTAAGAACCCAAATGATCTGCACTGAATATTAAACAAACTGTATGTTCCACTGAGGAGGAAAGGGCTTAAAATTAGCAAAAGTTATTATCAAAGATAAAACTATTTATATTTGGCAGAGTCAATGGAGCGAATGATTGCAGATTATGTAAACAGCAAAAAAAAAACTTAGGGAAAGAACATGAATTTGTATATCTCAATAAAATGTGTATTAAAAATGGAAAATGGATGAAGAAGTTTGACTACATGCAAGCGCTGATAGAATGGGGGTAGATATATAGTGTGTTGTGAAGAAGGAATGTTTGCTGAAAGAAATGAAAACATCTGGATTTAAGAACATGTTTTTTCCTTTGTTAATGGCAAAGAGAGTTTGATATGTCAGAAGAAACATAAAATATATGTTTCTTTTGAAGAAACATAAGAAACATAAAATATACATGTAATGGAAAGAGGGCATTTAAGAACTATGAGTAGCATAACAAAAAGAGATAGTTCAAGACTGAATGGGTGCTGAATGAATACGGATTAAATGCTAATGTGGGCAATGACTATGAAAAAAGTGATTTGACCATATACACAGAATGAATGAGGATTAAACTGCCAGATAGATATAAGAAGAACAGCAAATATTTCATAGGTAAGCAGAAAGATTGAAAAAAAATGTGGTTGGAAATCCTCAAAAAGAAAAGAAAGTTAAGACATTTTAAGAAGAAAAGGTAACCTATGACCCCTATGGTAGTGTGGAAACAAAGTGTTTTATACCTAGTTTAGATATGTTTTCTTTATTTTCTCACCTATGCCCTTGATTACTTTGTTTTACTATTTCTTGATTCCTTTCTGAACTTTGCATAATATTGCTTAGTTTGAAAAGGAATATTGTGATGGAGATGTATGTCAAACGGAATGAAAACGTATATAATATATCTTAATTTATAATGTTTATACAAGATAAATTTTACTTTTCTCATATTCTGTGGTGTATCAGTATACTTTGACTCTAAACTCCAGTGTCTACTCTTGAGGGAAAATGTTCAGTATTTGAGAGATAATTTGACAGAAAATAGCTAGAAGAAATAGCTGAGAAGTTACATATTATAATCCTCATAAATTGACTGGGATTAGTTGAATATTACAGTCATGTATTCATGAAAAGACTTATATTGCTACCGTTTAGGGAGAAGAGCTTTGATTTCACCACTCATTTTGACTGATTATATGCCATCAAGTCCACACAAATAGACTTTATAATAATAATAACAACAACGAGTTGGAAGGGACCTTGGAGGCCTTCTAGTCCAACCCCCTGCCCAGGCAGGAAACTCTACACCATCTCAGACAGATGGTTATCCAACATTTTCTTAAAAATTTCCAGTGTTGGAGCATTCACAACTTCTGCAGGCAAGTCGTTCCACTTACTGATTGTTCTAACTGTCAGGAAATTTCTCCTTAGTTCTAAATTGCTTCTCTCCTTGATTAGTTTCCACCCATTGCTTCTTGTTCTACCCTCAGGTGCTGTCGTGTCCCACTCCTCCGCTGACGGCCGGGTCGGGGAAGTCCGTATCAAGCGTGCCTATGCAGCTCTGCCAAAGTCCTATCAGAGTTCTCAAGGCAGGCAGGAGACCAGGAAGTGACTTCAGCAATCCAAGTTAGACTTTGCCTGACTCAGAGAATGCCAGAAAGCAGATCCCTTATTTGGGCCATGGGGTGTGGCTCCATGACTCAGCACTTATCCAGGCCTGCCCCTCCCTTCCTTTTGGTGACGTCGCCTCTCCATTCTCCAGAAGCGTGGGTCTATCCATTGCATCGTTTCGTCTCCAGCTGTTGGTAATCTCAGCTCGTGGCTGGCTTCAGGCACACATGCTATCGGAGGGAGGTTTGTTTGTTCGGCCTGTCTGGGCATGGTGCCAGGGCTGGGGGCTGGAGGCATGCCAGGACATTCTTCAGCACGATCAGCATCTGGCAGGAGATAAGAGGGGCCCGGCTGTGGCAGGGGGAGCGGGCGAGACACAACAGGTGCTTTGGAGAACAGCCCGACTCCCTCTTCTTTGTGGCAACCCCTGAGATATTGGAACACTGCTATCATGTCTCCCCTGGTCCTTCTTTTTATTAAACTAGACATACCCAGTTCCTGCAACTGTTTTTCATATGTTCTAGCCTCCAGTCCCCTAATCTTCTTTGTTGCTTTTCTCTGCACTCTTTCTCAAAGATAATCTCAAAGATAATCTATTCCTAACCTTTTCTTTCATGTCTCCACTCATTGCATTTGTAACAGAGTCCATCCACCGTACTGCTGGTCATTCTCTTCTTTCCTTTCTTTTTACCTTTCCTAGCATTAGAGCTTTTTCCAAATAGCTTGGTCTTCATATAATATGTCCAAAATAGGATGAATTTGAGCCTGGTCATTTGTGCCTTGAGTGAAAACTCTGAATTGATTTGTTTGATAATCCATTGGTTTATTTTCTTGGCTACCCATGATATTCTCAAGAATCATGTCCCACACCAAAATTCATAAGCATTAATACTATTCCTATTGTGCTTCTTAAAAGTCCAACTTTCACTTCCGTAGAGTATCACTAGGAATACTATGGCTTGCATGTTTCTAATATGTGTATGCTATCATGGCATTTTAATATCTTTTCCAAGGCCTTCATGGCTGCTCTACTGAGTGCTAATCTGTGATATTGTCAGCATTCCAGAAAATCCTTCTTGCAGAAAAGACTCCGAAGCAAGACATCTTTCAGAGTTCTTTATTAGCATAGGTAATCTGGCACAGTTGGTTGAAATCTGAATCTGGGGATCCAGATTCCTCCCTCAGTAATACAAACCCCAAAATCCCCACCCTCTGCTGATCACATGCTCCAATCTTCAATCGTCCCATCTCAGACATAACTCCGGCCACTCCTTCTCCAGATACGAGCTCAGCCTGACCTTGACCACCAGGAAGAATGTTGTTACGTCTAATAATCCCTTGTATCACCACCACCCTCTCCTACTTTCCCACACAGGAGAAAGTGGCAGTGTGTGGAAGCCTTTGGCCTAGTATGGCTTCCAAAGCTGACAGGCGTCCCTCGCCCTGCAGAAGAAAACACACCCTGGAAAACAAAACAGACAAAAATGTAAAATAAGTTGCCAGCACCCAGCACATACTCTCCTAACCCCCTCTCCCCTCTCCTGGAGGACCCTTAGGTTTCTCAGGGAATTTATCATGAAATTGCTTGACTAGAGCATCAGCATTTACATCCCAATTAGACATCTGGTACAGCCGGTATCTATGATGGCTGGCAACTGTCTCTGCTCCCCACTCAGTGGAATTACTAAGTTCACTTTGATAGTAAAGGGGGGAATGGGTGCACTCACCATCGGGTCATCTTCTCCACTAGGGTCCTCGGGAGGGGTTTCAGCAAACAGAGGTCCCTCGCTCTCCTCAGTGGGGAGGGGAACGTCCACGGCTTGTCTTGCAAATTGGTTGATGTCTGGGTTTCTTCTTGGAGGCTTTTTTCCTCAAGCAATGGTTGCTGTTGTGGGACGAGTGCTACAACCAGGCAGTCAGAAGCTCGGTGGCCCATTTTGCCGCATCGGTAGCATTTCATAACTCTTGTTGATTGAGGGGTTGAGAGTATTGCAGGTCGTGAGAGGGGCTGTCTGGCCAATGGTCCTCAGGGAGGCTTTTTGGCTGGTAGTTGAGGGTGGGGCTTGATTTCTCTGTCTAGAGCTATGGATATGTTGTCTGTCTTGTAGTTGTTCAGGCACGCTCCGGATGCCACAGGCTTTTCTGACTTCTTGATTGATTGCCTCTTTGAAATAGTGGAGGGGTATGTGGTCTGGCCAATGCCCAAGGTTTCCTGCTACTCGTCTGAAGTCCCATACAAAATCTTTTAAGGGTTTGTTACCTTGTTTCATTGTTTTTATGGTGGCTTCACTGTCTGCGATACGATCCTGGTCTTCAAATTTGGCTCTGAGCAGTGCAATAAACCCTGCAATGTCATTCAATTCTGCAACATGTTCATTGTGGAGCTGGGCAATCCACTCAGAGGCTTCTCCTTTGTTCATTCCATCAGAGATAGCTGTTATTAAGTCCCTTTCTGATTGGTATTGATCTCCAAATTGATCTACGTGAGCCCAGACTCTGCTGAGGAAGTAAGCCAGTTTGTGCAATGTGCCATCAAAAGTTGATCTGAAGTGTGGGGGGGGCTGGTTGGGGGGAGGGGGGCACCTGCTTGACTGCAGGCAGTTGGAGAGGAATTTGAGGCACAGCCGCTGCCGGTTGCTGGATGGATCCCTGGTGAGAGGGAGGGGGCTGATGACACCGGAGTTGCTTGCTGGGCTGCAGAGGGGGGTGGAATTCCAATTGGCTGCTGGATCAAACCCCCTTGTGCTGCTGAGATCGATGGGCCATACAGAGGCCAGGGAGATTCCTGTAAAATGTGAGCAGAGGCAGCTGGCTGCCACTGGCATTGGACCCATCCTTGTCCAGGGTAGAATCCCCAGCCTGGGGGGATGGAATTAGCAGGGGGGAGTGCAACAGGCGGCAGGTGAAAAGGCTCCGATTGGGACGGTTGCATTCCCCAAGACAGCTGCATTTGATGTATCCCAGCTGTGTAACTTCCCTGCTATGCTTGGGTGCTGATAGGATAGTTTATGGGCTTGTCGGAAAGGGCTTGAGCCCCCCTAATTTCCCTCTCTGTGCAAGGAGGAAAGGTGAACATCAGCTGGGCTAAGCTCCACTTTGTTTGAGGGGATGGGAAGGAGGTACTTAGCTTCCCACCCCCAACCGTTCAAAACTCTCCAGGAGCCCTGTCAGGGACTGGGATCTGGTGGGGGGTGGGAAACTCCATTCTCTCGAATCTCCAGATTCCACAGCTTCTCCTGCTCTCCATTGGGTTTTGAAGGTAGGGGGTGGTGGTGACTTCGCTAGGCAGGGATTAGCATGCTCCTCTGGAGATCTCACCTCTGGTCCCCTTTCAGGCGTCAGGTCAGACTGGCAACTTTTCCAGGAATCTTATCCCTTGGGCCATGCTCCAAGCTCTTATGCCAGTCCTGCAGTTTCGAGGCCAGGTATCATTTCTTCTGATGGAGAGAATCTGGTGTTGATAAATCCCTGAGCGTCCGTGCACACTGCCCCTCCGGGACTTCTCCCTTCCCTTCCATCTTTGCTGAGTCTTTGCACCACCCAAGGCTTTTGGAGGATGATGGGGCCCAGTACTCCTGACAGCCCCACTTGGGGTGCCATGTGCTCAAAAGGAGATTTGGATTAATGTCAGTGTTCCAGAAAACCCTTCTTTCAGAAAAGACTCCGAAGCAAGACATTTTTCAAAGTTCTTTTACTAGCATAGGTAATCTGGCACAATTGGTTGAAATCCAAATCTGGGGATCCGGGTTCCTCCCTCAGTAATACAAACCCCTCATTACCCCTCTGCTGATCACATGCTCCAATTTTCAACCGTCCCATCTTGAGACATCACTCCGGCCACTCCTTCTCCAGATGTGAGCCCAGCCTGACCTTGACCGCCAGGAAGAATGTTGTTGTGTCTAATAATCCCTTGTAGCACCCCCGCTCCCCTACTTTCCCACACAGGAGAAAGTGGCAGCGTGTGGAAGCCTTCAGCCTAATATGACTTCCAAAGCTGACAGATGTATTTCTTGGCTGTTTATTCCTTTACAAGGCAGGTCCTAAAAGACAGAGATATCCACTACTTTGATGTCTTCATTGTCAATTCTAAAACTGATTGTTCCACCAGTTGTCATTAATTTGATTATTTTTGTATTTAATTTTAGTCCTGCTTATTCACTGTGTTCTGACTTTTAGTTCTAGTGCTTAGAAATCCTTTGCATCAGGATAGTGTCATCTGCATAACACAGGTTATTGATCTTCTTTTGTCCACATTTAAAACCATGCTCACCTTCTTCCAGTCCAACTTCTTTTAATATATATTCCACATATAAGTTGAATAAATATGGGAAGAGTACATAATTTTGTTTCACTCTCTGGCCAACTTGGAAGCCAGTCTGTTTTACTCTGTTCTGTCTGGACTGTGGCTTCCTGACTTGTATATAAATTTCTCCTGAGGACAATTAAATTTCTGGGATTCCAACTTTTTTGAGCACATTTCATAACTTCCATCAGTAGTAATGTCTCATGTTCCTCAGCCTTTTCTAAAACCAGCTTGAACTCTGGCATCTCTTTTTTCCATATAGGGTTCCAATCTGCATTGAATGATTATTATAATGAATATTCTATCCGAAATCAATAATTACTCTTGGTTTAAAGTCTTTCAGTATAATGTTGGGGTTTACGCATCATAGTAGAGCATAATGGGATTTGTTTGGCTTTGGTTTACCAAGATGTGTAAAGCTGCCATTGTGGTTTGGAAACATGGCTTACATTTTTTTTAAACTGAACCAACATTCAAATCCCTGTGTGCTCTCTCTCTCTCACTCTCCATATATATGTGTGTGTGTGTGTGTGTGTGTGTGTGTGTGTGTGTGTGTGTGTATGTAAAATTTAGCACAATTTGTAGACCCAGCCTATGACTAAAAGGCAGATTGCAACAAACCTTGGTTTTGGAGTGGAAACTCATAATATAATACTGTTCATGCAATAGCAAGGTTATTCCACTATAATCTATAATAAAAAGTTATACAGTTGACAAATAGGGTACTAAAACTCCATTCACTTTCACAAGGCACAAATGCTGTGTTTTTTTCTGAACTTAATAGTGTTAGCACTGGAAAGGTATCAAATAGATTTGTATCACGTATATATTCATAAAGTAGTTATTAAAATTGTTGTAATAATTCCCTTGAGGGGAATGTATAGCAATGTTATGCTCTATTCAATTATTACACAAACATAAAACATTCATAGTTTTATGAATTTTTAGATGTTATTACGGGTTTTTAATTTTTAATTGGTTTTTTAGGGTTTTAATTGTATTTTAAATTTGGGCCAAATTTTGAATAAGTTTTTTAGTTATTGTTTTATTTGTATTGTGTTTATTGACTGTCGTTTTTATCTGGCTGTTAACCACCCTGAGTCCTTCGGGAGAAGGGCGGTATACAAATTAAAAAAATAAAATAAAAAATAAATAAAATAGGAAGGAAAGGGACTCAAACAAGTTATGTTCACAACATCCCATGTTTGGTATCTTTAAATGTTCAGTATGAAGACCTGAAGTAGGTTGAAAAGGCTGTACTGTAAAAGTACTAAGATTATTAACCATATTCCTCCGAACATAATCATATATTTCATTCAGATTATTGTGAAAAATAAGTTATCATATCAAGAAATGTCTCAGTATGCTGGAACATTGTTCCATATTTATACTGAATTTACAGCTCCTCACATATTATTGATTTGAATAGGATAGGATCAGGGAAGGAGGTTGATAAGGCTGTAACTTTATGATTGAGACCATGCCTTTCCTCTGATTTCTAGCTACTTTGTTATGAGGAGCGTCTTGCATTTAATGAAACTATTTTAATTGCACTCAATAATGAACTAAAGGGCCACCATCAGTGAGCTATTGGACAGCATTACTTGGTCTGTTGTGTGGATGTTTGGGTGGTTCAGGGATGGGGAATTTGTGGTGGTGGTCGTGGTAGTGGTATTTGGGGATTGTTATGTGCGTTGGGCCTGGTCTTTGGGTGTTATGTGAAATTCGTTGTATGGGTATACTGTTTATATGCGTACAATGACAATAAAGTTATAATAATAATATTTAAAGCAAGCAAATGACAATTATATTTTTTGTGTAACCTTTTCTAGCATTCACACAAAATGGCAAAAATGTCAAAATTATTAATTCCAGATTTTAAAAAATATTATTTCAAGGCAAAGGGATAACACAGTGAAAACTAATATAATGGAAAAAGTTTTGGGTAAATACATATATGCAATAATGTATCATATATTACATCATTTTCCCACAGTAAAAAAGGAAGAAAAATCTTGTCATTTGATATAATTGCTCCTCAGAACTAATCTATATTTGTAAAATGCCTGCTCTTCTAAAGGTTGGTCTCTAGAAATAAACTTGCTTTTCCAAGTAAAATGAAGTAACAAATACATACAATTCAACGTATACAGAAGCATACATATTTGCAAAGCTAAGCCAGAAGTCATGAATTACTTAGAAGAGCTAGGAGATCAATAAAATTAAAACTAGCCAGAGGGACAAAAATAATTCCCGTATGAATTTTGTTTAGTAAGGTTATATCAAATGTTTCTCAATCTCATATGGTTTTTCCTAAAAACTTTAAATATTTAACCAGATATTAGCTGGACACAGTCACATTTGCACAATATATATTAGGTATTGCCAACATTTTGATAATCAGACAATTTAAACCTCCAAAATTAAAGGGGGGGGGAGATTGACATCATTGTTAACCATAATTCTGAGATGTTAATGAACATAAAGTTGCCTGAATTGTATAATTAAAGCTAAGTGAAAGTAACTGAACATTTTATTAAATGGTTTGGTTCTGCAATTCAACAAGACAGACACAGACTTCAGAGGATAATTAGAACAGCAGAAAAAAACAATTGCTACCAACCTGACTTCCATTGAGGACATGTATACTGCACCACTCAAAAAGAAGGATTGTTTCCTGATTTATTTATTTTATTTTATTTTATTTTATTTACATTTATATCCCGCCCTTCTCCGAAGACTCAGGGCGGCTTACAGTGTATAAGGCAATAGTCTCATTCTATTTGTATATTTACAAAGTCAACTTATTGCCCCCCCAACAATCTGGGTCCTCATTTTACCTACCTTATAAAGGATGGAAGGCTGAGTCAACCTTGGGCCGGGCTTGAAACTGCAGTAATTGCAGGCTAGTGTGTTCTAATAACAGGCTCCTTACAGCCTGAGCTATTCCGGCCCCTTATTATTGCTTATTTGTACCCTATGACTATCTTTAAATGTTGCACCTTAGAATTCTTGATGAACGTATCTTTTCTTTTATGTACACTGAGAGCATATGCACCAAGACAAATTCCTTGTGTGTCCAATCACACTTGGTCAATAAAAATTTTTATTCTATTCTATTATAAAAATGCAAGTGTGCCCCCAGGAATTATTCATTCATTCTACTTAAATACTGTTGAATCAATAAAGACAATTGTCAGTTACAGCCATAAAGATGAACCATCATGCCATTAAAATGTCCATGGTAAAAAATTAGGAAATCAACATTTTCAGAAAATATGAAATAACAACAAATAGATAAATTACTATTGAATATACAATCACATGTATGAAGCAAATTAATTACTTAATTTGAAAATGAAAATAAGATAAGGTAGCAACATTCTGTTTATCTTCAAACATTATGTGGAATAGTTCAGAAGACCAAAAGAAATGGGAAAATCTTCATTCTAATGGACCAGAAAGTAAGATACAGTAAGGAAGAACACAACAAAATACCTTGTGCCACCAGACTTGAAATCCTGGGTTTAGAAAATTTAGAACTCCGCCGCCTCTGACAGGACCTGTGTTTAACTCATAGAATCATCTATTGCAATGTCCTTCCTGTTGAAGACTACTTCAGCTTCAATCACAACAATACAAGAGCAAACAATAGATTTTAACTTAATGTTTAACCGCTCCAATCTTGATTGCAGAAAATATGACTTCAGTAACAGAGTTGCTAATGCACTACCTGACTGTGGTCTCTTCTCAAAGTCCCCAAAGCTTTAACCAAAAACTGTCTACTATTGACCTCACCCCTTTCCTAAGAGGTCTATAAGGGCCGTGCATAAGAGCACAAACGTGCCTACCGTTCCTGTCCTACTTTTTCCTTTCATTATATCCAATTTATATAGTTATTACATGCTTATACTCATATATATACTTATATGTTGTATAGTTACTTCATGCTTATACTTATGTATGCTGTTATGACAAATAAAATAAATAAATAAATAAATATTGGATGGGTCAATTTAGATAAACAAAAGTAAGAGAATAATACAAGAGAACTTTCGTTTTCCATTTCTCTCTTTCCAGTCATCAAAACAAATGTACAACAAAATGTTATCACTGTTTTAGGTGGGAGATTGGAATGTCAACCTTGAAGCTGGCTTGGTCGAAGCCATCTTGAAGCTTCAGTGCTGCCACACTGGAGCTGAGAAATAGGGAGGGGGGGATTAGAAATAACTGGGGTTGTGTAGTCAAAGTAAAATACTTCCTCTTGGGAACCAAGGACAATCTCACACCTTGCTGGAAGAAGGAGGAGTGATGTCAGCAGGTCATCAGACGGTGCCATGATTGGACCATGTGACGGATTGTTTGGGGTTGAGGGAAAAACTTTTACTTTTAACTAGATGAAAACCATGGGACCCTTCAGAGTAGATTTTCACCAGACTTGTGCCAATATGATATTCTTTGTGAGATTCATCTGCCTTGGAGTTTTGCTTATAGATCTATTACTTGGAGCCGTGACATGGAAAGTGGGATGCAACAAAGAAACATATGAAAAGAGGCAGAAAAAAATAGGCAGATCAATAGCTGATTCATACACTGTCTTAATCAAGATGCCAAGGACTAGTAGAAATTGGCCTCCCCTCATGCACAGGAATTATATCATTCCATTTTTTCCCCTCCCCTTCCAAATTTCAAATATTAAAAAAAAAACACAATCAGGTTTTTGTCTAGAATGATAAATGGCAAGCCCAAAGCAAAGCAAACTTGTTTTGTGATAATCCTTGGAGATCAATGGCTGCCTTGTTGTCTAGCTTACATTGGCCAAAGAAATTGAAATGCAAACATTCACTCCCTCTTCGTGTATAATTGCTGCAGGGAGCCAGATCTTGATTCATTTCTGCAAGAATAAAATAAGGCTCTGCCTAGACCATATTTTATTTACAAATATAACAATCACATGGTTTGCTATAAAATAAATCCTACAAACATGACAATTATTTGGTTTGTTGTAAGTTGCAGGTTTCTTATAAAATATACTCCTGGGGGAATTCTTAGACATCTGGCTAGGATAGTATTTTTGCCCATAAAATCTGGACTTTTCTTTTTGAGTAATGGGCAATGTGCAACCTTCCAAATGATCTTGAGTGGATGTAGTTACAAATAAATACAAACTGTCAAAATAATTTATAAACAAAAAATTCAGTGGTTTCTATTCATTTTCTTAGTAATGCCATGTCTCATAATGGCTGGGATTATTTCAACCAGAAATCCAAATTCAATGGGGTTGATTGGGATGTTTGGCATTTGTGATCAAAAAGGGGAAAAATTATATGAGAAATTTTACAGTTACAAGGCACTGACTTATCAAAATTTACCTCTTTTAGCCCACTCCTGGAGAATGATTCCAGTCACATTTGTTATCTTATCCTTTTCTTGGAGCAGGTGAACTTAATTTTAATGATAGTAATAATTTTAAAAATTGCACCATAGCCACTTCATCATTCTTATTTCTAAGAAAACATCATATGGCTCTACTTAGGATCTGCTGTATTTTGGAAAATAAAAATGATGGCTGGAGTCTAGTCAGAATAACCTTGAGGACCTCAGTTTTAAAAAGAAAAAGACCTCAGTTTAAATAGAATGCATGGAAGTTTCCAAGCATTCTATTTGGTGGGCACTGAAGCTAATCAGAACTTACTTGTATGGCTACAACTATTTGGATACATCATTTTCATTCTCTTGGGTCTGTCCAAGGCAGGAGTTGTTATACTATCCTGGGCAAATGACTGTCCAAGAGAACCTCCAGCAATGAAACACCCACGATTCCAGGAGGCAAGCGGTTCCAAATGAAGTTCTTAATGTGATTCTTTATCATGTCTTCACATGATAAACAATCATATTAAGTGAGAACTGGGTGTCCTTGAGATTGCCCATTAATAGTCAGGACCTGAATAGCTGATTGAACACAGAACACCTGGCCACAAGCTTCTTTAAAAAGAATATATGTGCTGCATTTTCCATTAAATTACAGTAAGACTTTCTAACTGCAGAGCTACATATTTACATTTGCATAATGCATATTATCTTATTTTGCCATTAATGGTCTTCTAAACTTTTATTACATTTTTATAAATAGTATCTTTAATAGCTCTCTTTTTCCAAAGCAAGACTGCATTTATTTTTATATATACATATACATATACATATACATATACATATACATATACATATACATATACATATACATATACATATACATATACTTTAGTTATTCGGGTTTTCTCCTGGGTAAAATTGGAAGTGGCTTGGCGACGTTTCGATGAAGTCTCATTCGTCATCTTCAGGCTGGTGACTTCTTCTTCATGCTTCTAGGAGCAATGTGCGATCGCAGCTGTTTCTTCCTTTTAACAGGAAAGTAGAAACAGCTGTGATCACACATTGCTCCTAGAAGCAAAAAGCAGAAGTCACCGGCCTGAAGATGACGAATGAGACTTCGTCGAAACGTCGCCAAGACACTTCCAATTTTACCCAGGAGAAAACCCAAATAACCAAAGACCTATGTATATGTCTATGTCTATGTATATGTACATGTACATGTATATGTATGTATAGGCTGGCATAGCTTGAACCAATAATAAAATCTGAAACACAATTGCATTCAAGACTTTCCTCCAAGAAAAAAACTTTGCTTTGGATATACTTATCATTAAATATTGCGTTATTAGTATGCAGCCCAACACACTAACATTTGCTTATCGTTCTTTCTATAAGAACTTATGGAGAGTAAGTAACCATGAATGCTAAAATTGTCTCTTTCATGATGTGAAACTGCTCAGAATATACTTTTTGTTCATTAACTGGACAAAATGTGTAAGTTTAAGAAAGTAGACAGAACATGTCTAAAGATTGGGGCAATATTAAAACTTATAAAATAAATAAGTTCCTTACTATAAAGTAGCATGAATCTTGCACGGATGTTATAATGGTTTATAATTAATGGTTAATCATTAAATGTTCCAGGATCATCCTCAGATGCATTGATCAATGAGGTTTAAAACAGTTTAAGGTTTATTATCTGGACTGAATTAACTCAAGATTGCTTTTCATAAGATTGACAGTAAACAGTACTCATCTGTGTTACTTTTGAAAATATTAAATGAAGAACACTATCTCTTTTTCATGAAATGGACTCACATTTTGTCCTGTTGTCCTGTTGCCAAATACTGAATGCTGTTACACATACATACACAAATCACATATGGTGTGTGTATGTATACACACATACAAACATACACTCACAGATAGAAAGATTTTAGCTGAGAGTGATGTCATGCATTGGCTTAAAAATATTTTCCTTTATAAACTGTATTTCACATTGCCCCTGGTAAACAATAAAGTTTTCCATCTTTTGTGAAGGGCGCTGTAGGTTTCAAAGAGCTGTTCATAAGCCACACTTCATCTATCATGTTCAGCTACAACATGATATATATTAAAAATGCAACCTGATAGTAGACAGAACTGCTAGTTTCTCAGCCATAGCTGTACTGATGCTGGCACAAAAATTCAGACTGATAAGGTATTATGTATTACAGAAAAAAAAAACATTAAGCAAGACTGTTAACTGGCTTTCTCATTGATTTAAACTGTGTCACAGAGAATGAAATGCCATTGCATATATTATAACAAAACTAGAAACTTGAACACAGATAGATCAAGAGGTAGAGTGACACTTTTTCCACCATTAGATGTTCTCTTAGATCCGGGATATCAAACTCAAGGCCTGGGGGGCAGGCCCAGACCGCGGGGTGCTTAGATATGGCCCGTGGGGCTGCCCTGGAAACTGTGAAGGACCAGTCTGCACTGCCTCTGCCAGTGAAACAGAGCTCAGGAGGGCCATGGGCTGCCCTCCTGAGCTCTGTTTTCACTGCCAGAGAGTTGCAGGAGGCCATTGCAGCCAAAAAATGGAGCTCAGGGGCCCATTTTCACTGGCAGAGTGCTTGGGCCACCACAGGTGTCCCCGAAATGAGTGACATCAAGCTGCCCATGCTCACCTTGCCCACGCTGACCTCAGCTCCCATGCGGCCCTCAATGAAATCAAGTTTGACACCCCTGTCTTTCATGAACAAATATAAAGTTGTTTCTAAAATGACTGAGTCAGCACTTTTGAAATGATAGCTTTATGAAACATCTTTGTTTCTTTTTTTATATTTATTAAACATCTCTCAAAGTCTTCAGAAATAAAGCATTTTCAAATGCAACCATTGGACTGTCCAGATATCTAGTAAAAGAAAGCAGAATCTACTTAAAAAGTCTTAGAAATTGTGACAAGATTGTGGCCAAAAACTGCAGGTGCATTGAAGAGGTAATCAAAAGACCGATCTTGAATAAATGAAATTAATTTTCTTCTATATGCACTTCCACCAGGAGAGTTGAATATACGCTAGGAGTGAAATCCAGCATCCTTTTTCATCCTTTTTAAGGAAATGTAAGAAATTATGAACTCAGTGAATCCTTGCATCATGGAGTTGTAAAGTCATGAATCCTTGAATCGTGGAGTCGGGTAGCAAGAAAACAACCACGCTCAGAGAGCACAAGGACTCCACAATTCAAACCTGAGCTACATACATTTTCTTCTAGTAAGCCTTGAATCCTCAGGCACTAACAAGGTTTTTCACAGCAGATGGATTCATATAACCCTTCTATTTTATCTTTAAATTGCTATTAATGCTTTAAATTTATAATCTGCCTAGAAAATGCAGGTTATTGGGTAGGTCAATACAGTGCAATACACTGAATACAAGAAAACAGCTTAATATTCATGAAAACATGTAATATTATATTCTTAATATTCTTTCATCATATCTATAACCATGATTAAGGAGCTGGTTTAGACATTTTAGACCACTTTGCCAACTAGTTTCATTTCCTTCAAATGCATCAAAATTATTTGAATTATTCTTAGCTGGTAGGCAGCTGGTAGGAAAGAAGGCAAATATTAGCATCAATTAATATATATTGTATCAGTTTAACAAGATATATTATGGAGCCATGGACATTATTTGTTAAATCAGCTACAATTTTGTATCCTAGGATCTTCTTCATCAACCAAATGAGACTGTTGAAGTGGTGTAACATCTTTCATATTATCTATGGCCAGTCTGCTTAAGTACTCACATTTATTTCTACTTAAACCTTCAGTGAGTTTTTAAAAGAACTGTTGTAATCTCTAGTTTTTGACTGAGTGATGCAATATCCAGTCCAGTCGCTGTGTGTGTATAGACTTTTTATTGCTATGTTAAGACAGAACCATTGTGCAGGTAGTCAAACGTATCTTTTTATGGAAAAAAGATAAAATACAAGTATCATCCAAAATATGACATATGCTAAATAAATAAAGCTTACTAAGAAGACAAGTTGCAAATCAGTTTTTAAATGTGTGAACAGCCTTTCCCTATTTCCCCGAATAAAATTTATACTTTGATTCTGCTTATGCAAAATATGATTGCAGAGATAAAGAACAAATTGGCTGTTAAATTTCTGCATGTTGCCTTGGGCTGAACATGCTTATAGCTCAGATTTCCTAAAAATGCAGAATATGGATCACTTTAAAAAAATCATCCCAGAATGCAAAGCTAGAAAAGAAGTTGCCATTTACACACAAGCTTCTGTTCACAAAATATCCTTCATATCCATTTGAGAATTATTTACACATCTTCTCTGCTCAAAACTGGCTCCATTTTGTTGACCATATTGTCTCCTACAATGTCAGTTATCTAAGATTTGATAATGGTGGGGAGAGAGATCATTCCCCTCTGCCTTTTGCAGCAGCAGCCAGAAAGAGATGGAAAATTGAAAGGCAACAACTTAGAAGATATTAAAGACTACTTCAGCTTTAATTGCAATAATACAAGAGCAACCAACAGATTTAAACTTCATGTTAACCGCTTTAATCTAGATTGCAGAAAATACGACTTCTGTAACAGAATCATCAGTGCTTGGAATACTTTACCTGACTCTGTGGTCTCTTCCCATAATCCTAAAAGCTTTAACCAAAAACTTTCTACTATTGACCTCACCCCATTCCTAAGAAGACCATAAGGGGCGTGCATAAGCGCACAAACGTGCCTACCGTTCCTGTCGTTTTTCTTTTCTTCTTCATATATATATATATATATATATATATATATATATATATATATATATATATATATATATATATATATATATATATACACCTCCTAATTACTCATATATATGTTTATATTCTATATAATCTTTTTATATGATGTTGTTACAAAATAAATAAATTAATAAATAAAATAAATAAGATGTTGGTGCATAACAGCAATGAGGAATCATGGGTAGTATGGGAGATCAAGTTCAAAGGCTCTGAAAAAAGCAACATTTAACTAAGAAAAAGGAAGGGAGGGAGGGAGGGAGGGAGGGAGGGAGGGAGAGAAGGAAGGAGGGAGGGAGGGAGAGAAGGAAGGAAGGAAGGAAGGAAGGAAGGAAGGAAGGAAGGAAGGAAGTATTGCTTTATTGGGAGTGAGGATCATATAATGACACAAAAGAGTAAAAATAGCCATTAAAACATCTGCAAACAGCTCTGGGGAAGAGACAAAGGAAGGAGTAAAAGCAAGGAAGCCTCCTCCTCCTCCTCCACATGCCAGATGACCTATCCTCTGAAATGTTCATTTATATGTGTACTGCTCTTTCATTGACTCTTGACCACTAAAGTAGAGATAACCAGATTCCAGCCCATCTCTTTTTAAAACAAAGATATGTTGAAAACTATGATTCTGATGAAGTTTTGTGTCTCCAATTACTTCAACCCCTACTATTAATTATTTGGTTTGTTTTTTTCTTAACTAGTACTATAAAATATCCATCTCCTGGATCATAGCATTGAAGCATTTGCTTTAGTTTGAAGACTTTTTTGTCTGTGTTTCTGTATGTGTGTGTGTATGAAATAGGGAAAGTCACACTTAGTCCTTATTTAAATCCTAAACTGCAGAATCAAGCAGTACATATTCATCCATTAAGGTTATGAGTCTGTATGTATGGTTCCTTAAGCAAATAAACACTTAATGTTTCAAGCCAACCAAAGCATTTCGAAGTTAGCTTGAAATGTTCTGACTAGAGAATTTCAGCAGCCAACCTCTGAAATCTACCTAGGAACTTCTTGCCAATTGAAGAAGAGGGAAACATAGAGAAGTTTCAATAAAGGACAATATTTGTAGCTCAGGGTTGAAATGAAGGGTTCTTGGAGCTCTCTGAGCTTGCTCGTTTTCTTGGAGACATTTCATTCGAGACAATGATGAATCCGCATATAGACGAGAGGTCGAACGACTAGCCTTGTGGTGCAACCAAAACAATCTGGAACTGAACACACTCAAAACCGTAGAAATGGTGGTAGACTTTAGGAAAAACCCTTCCATACTTCCACCTCTCACAATACTTGACAACACAGTATCAACAGTAGAAACCTTCAAATTTCTAGGTTCTATCATATCGCAAGATCTCAAATGGACAGCTAACATCAAAAACATCATTAAAAAAGGACAACAAAGAATGTTCTTTCTGCGCCAACTCAGTAAGCTCAAACTGCCCAAGGAGCTGCTGATCCAATTCTACAGAGGAATTATTGAGTCTGTCATTTGCACCTCTATAACTGTCTGGTTCGGTTCTGCAACCCAACAAGAAAAACACAGACTTCAGAGGATAATTAGAACTGCAGAAAAAATAATTGCTACCAACTTGCCTTCCATTGAGGACCTGTATACTGCACGAATCAAGAAGAGGGCCGTGAAAATATTTGCAGATCCCTCGCATCCTGGACATAAACTGTTTCAACTCCTACCCTCAAAACGACGCTATAGAGCACTGCACACCAGAACAACTAGACACAAGAACAGTTTTTTCCCAAAGGCCATCACTCTGCTAAACAAATAATTCCCTCAACACTGTCAGACTATTTACTGAATCTGCACTACTATTAATCGTCTCATAGTTTCCATCACCAATCTCTTTCCACTTATGACTGTATGACTATAACTTGTTGCTGGCAATCCTTATGATTTATATTGATATATTGATTATCAATTGTGTTGTAAATGTTGTACCTTGATGAACGTATCTTTTCTTTTATGTACACTGAGAGCATATGCACCAAGACAAATTCCTTGTGTGTCCAATCACACTTGGCCAATAAAATTCTATTCTATTCTATTCTATTCTATTCTATTCTATTCTATTCTATTCTATTCTATTCTATTCTATTCTATTCTATTACCCTAACTAGGTAACATCATCAGTGCTTGTAAGGAGTGCTGTTTGCTGTCAGTTTATGTTCTGGTGTTTTACCTGGCTGTATGAGTGGGTGTGGTCTTGGATATTCTTTGGTTGGCTTGTTTACTGATGGTTCTCTGGCAGTTTCTTGATCTGGGTATTGTTTACTTGATTGTTGGTCTGAGGTTAACCTTGGAGTTAATCTGTGTTGATCTGGGTGCTGATTACTGGTAGAGAGATGCAGGAGTCATTTTGTTCCCTTTTGAGCTGGTTGGTGGTCTCTTTTGAGTAGTCTATAGATGTTGTTAATGTCTATGTATCTACTGGTGGCTGATTTGCCAGAGTGCCAGGCTTCTAGAAATTCCCTGGCATTTTTGGACCTGGCCTGGTCTACAATTGTCACATTTCCCCAATTGAAACTATGGGATATGTTGTGAAATTAAATAATTTTTGTCATGTCTTCTGACTGCCAGTTGGTGTTCATGGATGCCTTCTGCCAGTCTTCTGCCTGTTTGTCCTACATAGTGGTTGTTGCAGTTCTTACACTGTATTTTATAGATGACTCCTGGGTTTTTTTTCTGGGGTTGCTGGGTCTTTTGATTTGCTTAGGATGTTTTGAAGGGCTTTCATTGGCTTGTGTGCTATGCTGATTCCATGTGGTCATAGTAGTCTGTTGGTGGTTTCTGAGATATTCTTGATGTACGGCAGTGAAATTCTTTTTAGAGTTTGTGTTGGTTGTGCTATATTGGGTTGAGTGCAGTGGTGGGTTACTGACCAGTTCTTAAGAACCGCTGGCAAAAATCTGGCCAAGTTCGCAGAACCGGTAACGATGCCCAGCTGGCCACGCCCCCAAACCGGTTCCCTTGGCTGAAGAGGTTGTTAAAAACAAAAGGTTTTAAAAGGCTCCTCTGGCGATCCCAGCTGAATTGCCTCATCACCAGAACCTTTAAAAAACATGTTTTCTACAAGCTCTTCAGCCGAAGAGCTTGTAGAAAAAATCTTTTTAAGAGGTTCTGGGCAAGCCTCATGGGATCATCAGAGGAGCCTTTTAAAATCTTTTTTCCCTCTGGCGATCCCAGATGACTTTCCTGATCCTCACAGACTTTTAAAATCACTTTTTTACAACCTCTTACAACAGTCCCCACCCATGCCCACCCAATCTCCCCCACTTACCTAATTACTGTTCCTTTCAGGCTGCAAAGTCATGCTTTCCTTCAGCTTCTGCAATCAGTTGCATCAGCTAGCAACTGAATCTGCCTGCCTGCAATCCATCTCATCGGTAAGCAACTCAATCTGCCTGTCTCAATTGGGTAAGTAAACTATTAAAAATAGTTAATTGGGTTTTTTTTAAGGAGTTGGGTTTTTAGACAGCAATTAAAAGTTAAGGAAGTTTTAAATTTAGCTGCTTTTATCTAAAATGAGTCTCCAACCTCAATAACTTTAAGGCTTGTGGACTTAAACTCCCAGAGTTCCTCAGGCAGCTTTCCTGGCTGAGGAACTCTGGGAGTTGAAGTCCACAAACCTTAAAGTTACTAAAGTTGAAGACTTCTGATCTAAAAAATATAAATAAAATAAAATAATAAAATGAAATGAAATATTTGTGAAGCTTTCTGAGTTTTGGTGTGTTTCTGTAGTGTTTCACTCTAACTATACAAACACACAATATTTCACAAAGCTGTATGTGGCATTTTGTGTGTATGTATGACTTAGTTGTATTGTGTTGTGTGTGTGTGTAAAGTGTGAAAGTTTGTTTTTGAGCTTTTTGTGGCTGTGTGAGGTTCCTGCTTGTTGCAGGGGCTATTTTGGGTGAAGTGCAACTGCTTTTACATTGTGTATGAGTTAGATGTGTTGTGTTGTGTGGGTGTAAAGTGTGAAAGTTGGTTTTTGGTACCTCTTATTGTTTTGTATACTTTGTTTATTATTTTTATTATTTATTGTTATTGGTCACGCCCACCCAGTCACATGACTGCCAAGCCACTCTCACCCAGTCACATGACCATTAAGCCACACCCAGGGTCACATGACCATCAAGCCACACCCACAGAACCGGTAGTAAAAAAAATTAGAACCCACCCCTGGTTGAGCAATCAGGAATTTTTGATAAACTTGTGTGGGTATCAGTTTTGTTGGATAAACTGAGTAAGCTGGACAGGCATCTAGTAAAGTTACTAAAATTGCATCATATACTTTTAGGTTTTACATGGAGCAAGGAGTTGCACTACAGAGTTTCATTCTTTTTTCTAACTCCATTAGTATGTGAGTTCATTAAAATGCAGTCATTGTATGGCTTAAATTTTAAATTTTAAATTTTAAATTACATAAATTTTATCGATTTTAAATTTTTTACTAATTTTAAATGGGGTTTTGGTTTTTATAAATTTTTAAAGTTCTAGGCTAATTATAATAAGTTTTTTAACTTGCATTTTAAATTGTATACTGTAGTGTCTGTATTTTATTGTTGCCTGTACACTGCCCTGAGTCCTTCGGGAGAAGGGCGGTATAAAAATCAAATAAATAATAATAATTTAAAAAAAAAATTGTCTCTAAGAGACTTGACAATGTAAGTATGGCAGAATGAAGAAGGCTAGAATTATTAATTATTATAACTAATTGCATATTCATATCCAAAAGTGGAATACTCCAGTGGTGAAATTCTTCTTTTTTACTATTGGTTCTGTGGGCGTGGCTTGGTGGGCATGGCTTGGTGGGCGTGGCAGGGGAAGGATATTGCAAAATCTCCATTCCCATCCCACTCTGGGGCTAGCCAGAAGTGGTATTTGCCGGTTCTCTGAACTACTCAAAATTTTCACTACCAGTTCTCCAGAAGCTGTCAGAACCTGCTGAACTTCACCCCTGGTATACTCAAAGATATGCTATTTGGAGGGCATGAAAATGGTAGATATAACAGGACGTCACTTGAGCTTGTGACTTCTATTGGCATCCAATTTAGCTGCTGATGGAACCACTGTGTTGTATTAAGTACAACTTTATTTTGATCTAACAAGGCCAATACTGTAATGGTAAAGTCTGAATATTTTTGCTTTAAACTGCTTAGCATACTTATGAATCTATGAGTCATAATGCAGCAATGTAGATCTGCAGCAGATATTTTCCCCACAGCCTTTTTGTCTTAGTGGGACTGCCCTTGATAATGTGACCCATTAATGAATTAAAACATAAATCTGCTGAAGAGCTATGAACAGTTGCAGTGTGGTCCTTTTGTAACTGCTTGAGAAATTCTCTTTTGGTCATGTTCCAGCCCTAATTGTTGACGGAGAGTCAATAATCTCATTTTGTGGTCACACAGCAGAGTTCATAGTCTATCTTTTCTACAGACTTCACAGATGGTCTACTGTACATAAGACTTTCTGAAGTTTGACATTAGAGTGGGCTGCTTATTTACAACATACCAGCAACAAAGAATTAGGATCACTTCCTTCTACTGCTACCCTCTACACTGAGCCTGGTATTTTAAAAATCAATGAATATATAACATTCCTATGGAATAACTGAAGGTCAAACTCCACCCTACAGCAAAATTTTCATTTTTTATTAAAGTACTTATGATTATGATGTTACCTGTGTTAGAATTCTACTTTAGTTTTCTTTTGTAGAGGGAAAACCTAGGTTCAAGATCTATATTTCACATATTGTGGCTCAATTTTAAAATATAAGAAAGATAATCAAGGAATAAGTATACTCAAAATCTTAGATCAATGACAAATTGCAGATTAATACTGGCAGATTCTTCAGCTAGGACAACAGTTCTTCAACCCTGGATTAATCATTAAGAAAAAACAGGCACCTGCTTAGAGAACCAAGAAAATAAAGGGTTTCACAATGTTTCCTTGCCCCCTCCCCAGCTATCATGTCCTTAACTCTTTCATTGCCACACTCCATTTTACTTGAACATTTTCTAATTGTTCTTATCTGCCATGTTTGACTTTAATCTGCAGTGTTAAAAAATTATTTTATTTGGAATGGCAAGAGAGTAAAATTTTAAAAGTTGGATTGAAAATGATGTCAGATATAATAATACAGTTGCTTTCATCTCATGGTGTGAGATTTTCATTTCTATTGAGGGACACCATTACTGGCTGCTCATAGGTCATCATTTGGCATTCATTTGTTCCTGGATATCTTGTCCATAAATAGAATTATTTTCATGTAACATATAAATTCAATCCATTTTTTACTTTTCCTGCTATGGACATGGGGTGAAGGAGAAAACCATAATCTTTGGTACATAATCTTTGATACTCATTAGTAAAGTAAAAAAATTGCAGCAATAAGTAAAAATATATAAATATTTATATACAAATATATAACTATTAAGGATTATGTCAGGCATTAGCTGGGAACAAGATGCATTGAATAGCAGTAGCATTCAAATTTAGCCCACAAGTCCCATGCACTTCAGCATTCCTGCAATGCCCCTATTGGCATTCCAACTATTTGCAATTTGTCATTCTGAATATTTCTTTAACAATGCAATAAAACAATTTAATATTATGTATTTCGAGCAGTTATTTACTTGCATAATGATTAACTAAGATACAAGAATAAACCATTTTAAATGTATGAGAATTAAGTTAATTGTATTGAAGTAGTTATAATTAACTTAAATCCCATACATTTAAAATGGAAGTACATTGAGTTCAACAAGCCTACCCTAAAACAGAATAGCAGCTGGATACAACCCAATGCAAGGTAGCTACAGACATTACTATTTCTCTTCTAACTTAGTACTTAATAGAAAGTATCCCCCCTCCCCAAAAAAAGAGTTTATTTATAAATTGCTTTGGTCCACTTGACAAGGTCAAATCCATTCTTTTAATGATGAATCTCATCTGTTCTGGTGCAGAAAGAAATGTTTTCTTTCACTTCTACGTGTTGTAAGAGCTCATTCATCTCTGTATGTCCTATAAGAAAATCTAGCTACATCAGAGGGAAAAAGGAGTAACCAAAAGGGCAACTGATGGCCAGGAAGATATATTAAATTCACTTTCCTGAGACAGACAGTCAAATGGTAACAAGTGATAGAAAACAGGGCTATATTTCAGCATGATGTGTGTTCTCTCCCTTATAATTAACCCCCCTTGTGGGCCATCTGCATTTAATGAGTCCAAACTACTTTGTAACTGCAGATTTTGTTCCCTTCTTCTCCTTCTTCTTCACAGCCCTTATTTATTTGAGAGGAGGCCCAGTGACACCCTCAAAACATACAGCCCTGCCAAAGGAATTTGAAAGAAAGAGCAAATGAATGAGCCAGTGTTGTTTTAAACATTTAGTAGTATAAATAGGAAGTGTGGATAAATACAGAGGTTTAAGTGGCTCTCTGAGTAGCTTTGTTATATCCTTTGCTGACAGTCCAGAGGAGAATTAGGTCAATTAATGTATATAATATTTCATGCTGACTTTCAACCCAAAGACTCAGGGGATATAGAAATTGATTATTTGAAAAACTGATATTCTTCATTGAAATAGTTTTTTGGGTATGTTTGTTTTTTAATTTGGAGATTCTACCTCCGGTAAATGCATACTAATTAATAAACAATAACAGGAATAGAAAATATGGCTGTAAATTTCAATTAAGTTGCAAGATTTAATTCAACAATTTAGTAAGTTATATGATTGAATGATTAGAATTTAAAAAAGCAAGAGAGGAACAATATTGATGCTTTTAAACTTTGATTTTTTATGAAGATTCCTGAAATCTTGTATATAGCCAAGAAAACAAACAGATGTATCATCAAATAAATCAGCCCAGGCACAAATGACGTGACTCAAAGTATCCTGCTTTGGACAAATTATAGAAAGACCTACCGATCTGGAGAATGCTGTAATGCTGGGAAAGGTAGAAGGAAAGAGAAGAAAAGGACAACTAGCAGCAAGATGGATTTAGTTACAATGATGAGGTGAGTATCATTGGAAGACCTGAACAACCAGGTTATGGATAGATTGTCATGAAGAAAATCTATCTATGTGGTCCCTAATTTGATAGCAAATAAACTATCAATCAAATGATTGAATTATATGAGAATAAATGGATTATTCCATTTATTCTCATATTTATTATGATAAATAATAAATATACATTTATTATGGGCGTGCATAAGAGCACAAACGTGCCTACTGTTCCTGTCCTATTATTTCCTTTCATTATATCCAATTAATATAGTTATTACATACTTATGCTTATATATATGCTTATATATTGTATAGTTATTTCATGCTTATGCTTATATATACTTTGTGACAAAATAAATAAAATAAATAGATTATAACAATGCTATACTAAAATATATATTTTATGCTAATCCTGACTATTAAATGTGTTATAGCAGGCTTTCACCCAAGCCTTGTATAACATTTATATTTCATACAATGCTGCACTCTGATTTGTAAAGTTGTTATTTGCCCAGTTCAGTGAATCTATATTTTTAGGACATGATTTTTATTGCTTTATTAATACTATTGGGAAGATATCCTATTCAATAATGTCCTCTTTACACCATGAATTGTGTTGAGAATGAGGAAAAAACCAGTATTCAATCTGCAAAAATCTTAAGTTTCTACACAGGAGATAACAGTCATACTTCATTATACAGATAGAATATATAAAAGGCAGTACAGTAATTGAAATTACAAACCTCTGAGCTGACAGATGCTAAAACATTCACATAATTGATTGCAGAGCAATACTTTCTGTAAATTTTATAACATCATCACCTACAAAAAAATACCATGGTGGTTGGACAATCAAGGAAATACCAACAGTATCAAGACCTGAGGTTTCTAATTAGATGTCCAATTAACTTTTCACCATTAGGATATATGCAGTGAACCAGCGAGGCACCAAGAAAATCTAAATTCAAAATTCTCATAGAGAAAGCTCAGTCTATGACTTAGTTCACACAGTGCATCATCATTATTATTATTATTATTATTATTTAAATTTGTATACCGCCCTTCTCCCGAAGGACTCAGGGCAGTTCACAGCCAAGTAAAAAATGAATACATTGTAGATACAATTAAAATACTAATAAAAAACTTATTTGAATTGGCCACAATTAAAATTTAAAGGTAAAACCCATTAAAAACCCATAACTTAAGAAAACTAACCCAGTCCAGCGCAGATAAATAAGTAAGTTTTGAGCTCGCGGCGAAAGGTTCAGAGGTCCGGAAGTTGACGAAGTCCTGGGGGGAGTTCGTTCCAGAGGGCGGGAGCCCCCACAGAGAAGGCCCTTCCCCTGGGTGTCGCCAGACGACACTGTCGCGCCGACGGCACCCTGAGGAGTCCCTCTCTGTGAGAGCGCACGGGTCGGTGAGAGGTATTCGGTCGCAGCAGGCGGTCCCGTAAGTAACCCGGCCCTATGCCATGGAGCGCTTTAAAGACGTTCACCAACACCTTGAAGCGCACCCGGAAGGCCACAGGTAGCCAGTGCAGCCTGCGCAGGATAGGTGTCACTCGGGAGCCACGAGGGGCTCCCTCTATCACCAATCATTGTAGTTCGGTTTAGGCTTCCTATATCGTGTGAATTTGGATTATCATTTTTAAATTATAGTTTAATATGTAGTCTATTGAGTACACTCAGCTTTCTGCAGTTTTCAGTAAAGTATGGTTAACGTTCATTTTTTTATAATGAAACTAAGCCCAAATTTCACGTATCTCATCAAATTGTAGTACATACGTTCCCTTGAGCTCCTAGAGAAATGCAGGATACAAATACAAGAAGCTTCTTTACCTATCCCAGTCTTTTTGTCTCCGTTTGTGTTGTTCCTAAATTATAGATTAACTTCTGCAGTTGAAATGTTACTTCTCATGTTCTGACTAACTACATTTTGAAGCTTAGTTACTAGTAGAAAATTCTACAGGAGTCTGGAACATCTGGCCACAGCAGATATAAAGGACAATGTGCTTTCCAAGGAGTAATTAGTTCTACTCTAACAGGCAGAAACAATTGAACAGAATGTCCTTCATCAAGGCAAAACTTTATGTGTTTCTTTTTCAAAGTCAAAGGGAAAGATTTCCATTATCATCTCAGCTTTCCTCCCATAAAGTACATACTCAATTGATGTTTCCTAAAAGGCCAGTGAAAGTAATATAGGCATATGCTTTATGTGTGAGCAAATTGGAGGAAAGGAAGGTCAAACTGCATACTTGTTTTGCAAATCTAACAGGATTTTGGCATTGCAATTGGCATTCCTGGCCCCAAGTGATGGCTTTCATGAGAAATGTGTGGGCCAAACTGTCATCAGTGTAGCTCTATGGCTGCTCACATTTTTCACCCGCTTCAGTTATCAGAATATTGTATCTTTATAGAAAGTAGCATCCTGGATTATGCAGTATTAACAATGCATTAAAAGTCAGTCTCATTTGCTTTCTGCTGGAAAATACAAGCCTTAAACTGCTATCTTCCAAAACATATTTAGCTAAATGTCACAAACCATCCAGACATTTACAATTTTAATTCTATCATCACTACCGTCAAAAGAATGGAAGAAAATCATATTTTTACAAGTCAATCATCACTATTTAAATAGATATCCTGAAACAAGCAAGCACTGCAAAATTGATGAAATTGTGTTATTTATTCTAGTTAAAAATCATGAAATCCTCATCTCTTTTACTGTATTTTTTTTTTTAAAAATCGTCACTGGAGGACCTTGTGATAGATTTGTTAGTATTGCTTGCATTATATTCTGATTTATAGGAAATTTGTTTTGAAGAGTAAAATATTTTTAAATAAATGTATTTTGTTAAAATGCCACTAGATGCATTGGCTGCATTATTTTAAAGTGTAAACAGCCACCATTACATTCAAACAAGATGAGGTTGGTCTCATGATGAAAAAAATATCACTGTTCTTGCAGTCAGGCAAGTGTAAGGAGACTGATAAAATTGGGTTGTTTTGCAGGAGAATATTTTAGCAAAATTGTTTTGCTCTATTTTCTTGGGGTTGATGAAAATTAACAGTGGGAATGAGTCCAGTCCAAGTCCGTCTTTCATGGGTTTTGCAATCCCATTTATTTCTGTAACACAAACATGAAAAAAATGTGCTACTAAAATTTAGCCATTTGATTGCTAAATTTTGGCAACCTGTTCTGGAGTGCTTTGAAAACCAAAACTAGGTTTTACAAAGACTCCACTTTGACTTTGGGAAATAAGTTGCCTATCCTCATTCACAGAAATGAAAATTTTTTGAATAAATGAATAAATGTTGTTCCCTTTTCCCATTTTCTCTTAGCAACTGCCTGTGAGGTAGATCAGGATGAGAGATGCTGACTGGCCCAAAGTTATTCAGGGACCATCTCTGGCTAAGCTTGGACTATTTATTTATTTATTTATTTGTCACAACAGTATGTATAAGCATAAGCATGAAATAACTATACGATATATAAGCATATATATAAGTATAAGCAGTGGTGGGATTCAGCCAGTTCGCACCATTTCGGGAGAACCGGTTGTTAACTGTCTGAGCAGTTTGGCAAACTGGTTGTTGGAAGAAATCATTAGGCCAGAGAACCGGCTGTTAAACTACTTGAATCCCATCACTGAGTATAAGCATGTAATAACTATACGAATTGGATACAATCATAGGGAACATTAGGACAGGAATGGTAGGCATGCTGGTGCTCTTATGCATGCCCCTTACAGACCTCTTAGGAATGGGGTGAGGTCAATAGTAGATAGTCTTTGGTTAAAGCTTTGGGGATTTTGGGAAGAGACTACAGAGTCAGGTAGTGCATTCCAGGCATTAAAAACTCTGTTACTGAAGTCATATGTTCTGCAATCAAGATTGGAATGGTTAACATTAAACTTTAATTTTTGGTTCACATTAATCTATTGTGTGCTCGTGTATCGTTGTGATTGAAGCTGAAGTAGTCTTCGACAGGAAGGACATTGTAACAGATGATTCTATGAGTTAAACTCAGGTCATGTCGAAGGTGGCGTAGTTCTGAATTTTCTAAACCCAGGATTTCAAGTCTGGTGGCATAAGGTATTTTGTTGTATTCAGAGGAGTGGAGAATTCTTCTTGTAAAATATTTCTGGACACGTTCAATTGTATTGATGTCAGAGATGTGGTATGAGTTCCAGACAGTCGAGCTGTATTCAAGAATTGGTCTAGCAAATGTTTTATATGCTCTGGTTAGTAGTGTAGTGTTTTTGGAGAAGAAGCTACACAAGATTAGGTTTACAAGTCTTAAAGCCTTTTTTGCGATGTAGTTGCAGTGGGCTTTGGCACTTAGATCATTTGATATGAAAACTCAAAGGTCTTTAATGGGGTGAGGGTCATCTACAAGGTAATGTCCATCGAGCTTGTATTTAGTGTTCTGATTCTTTTTTCCAATGTGTAAGACAGCATTTGCTGGTTGAGTTTTGGAATTGCCAAATTTTTTACCATTCCGACACAAAGTCAAGGTCTTTTTGAAGGGTAGCCGTATTGTTGGTAGTGTTAAATAGTTTAACATCATCAGCGAAGAGAACACAATTATAATATGGTCACAGAGGTCGTTAATCTATAATATGAAGAGTGTTGGTCCTAGAATGCTGCCTTGGGGGATACCGCTATTGACAGGAAAAGGATTTGATAGGGCACTACCTATTTTGACCATTTGTTGTCTGTTTGACAGGAACGCTGTTATCCAATTATGGAGGGGTCCGGAAATGCCGTAGGATTTTAGTTTTAGAAGAAGCTTGTCATGTACCACTGAGTCAAAAGCTTTACAGAAGTCTATGTAAATTGCATCTATTGCTTTGCCCTGATCAAGATTTGTAGTCCATATGTTTTTGCAGTGAAGAAGTTGTAAATTTCATAATATTTTTTTTCTGAAACCAAATTGTTTATTAGAGAGTAGGTGGTTTGTTTCTAGGTGGAGGGTAATGGATTGGTTGATGAGTCACCTGGATCCTAATTGAACATCTAAACCATATTACTATATAGGCACCATAATGGGAGGGTGGGAGGAAAAAATCAAGTGTACAATGTTTTCAGTGTTTATGGGGAAGTAAGAGCCAATGAAATGGTAGGGTTTATATTTGACACAGAACAAACAAGGTTTTATTTCAGACTGAAAATCTCTACACACTTATCTAAATAGCTTATCTTTAAATAGATCTAAATAGGATTACACAATAATAGTGTGATTTATCATCATCCTCATCCTGAAAAAGCAGAAGTCCCATCCTGAATCAATGGGATTATACATTATATTAACTGTCAACTTTAGGCAAAACTTTAATGTTTTCCAGTGGGCTTTGCTATAGCCTAAACATCTTTCATATATTCAGCGTCCTGGTAACAAGCACTTTGAAACAAAAATCCAGCAGTGCAAATTAGGCCTTGCCATTATAACAAGGATCATTATTGCATTCCTATCTGAGATGACAGGCAGGCTAGCAATTGACAGAAAATGAGCATGTAAGCACTTTGTGACCTGATTCACACAAGCAGCTATTCACATGAAATAACCCTTCAGTGATTGCATGGTAAATTATCACCCTATGATTTTGCATTTAAGAATTGACCATTTTCAGGTTTGGAACAGGCTTGGACAGCCAGGAACTTCTGAGCCTTTTTTTCTGCAGTCCCTGGAGCTCTCCTGACCATAATCGTTTCCCTTGCTTCAAATGCGTTTTGAAGCAAGGGAAACACAAAAATAGGGATGTAAACCCAAGAATATATTCTATGTAGCAGAATAAAACAAAGAAAGTCTTCCCCAAGAAAAACAGAATAAAGAAGCCCTGTTGTTTTACACCATTTGCTCACCATGTCCCTCAGAATCTTCCAAATTACTTATTTGTTTCCTGATTGCTTATTTGTACCCTATGACTATCATTAAATGTTGTACCTTATGATTCTTGATGAATGTATCTTTTCTTTTATATAAACTGAGAGCATATGCACCAAGACAAATTCCTTGTGTGTCCAATCACAGTTGGCCAATAAAAAAATCTATTCTATTTTATCAAAGTCTTCAACCACATAAAAATTCCCCCATCCTGAATGAGGCCCGCTTTCAATATCAAAGTTCCCAGATAATGAACAAGACTTAAGCACATATTGTATCAGTGATTTGATTCAAAAAATGTGATTCTTGTCTTATGACTCTTTAAGGTCATAAAGACTAATCTAACATAACTCTGCAATCTAATGGCTTCAAATTGACATGGGTTATCTGGTTCCCCATTCATCATGTGGAAAGCTGCCTTGATAGACTTTCATTCATTGCAGCTATGGAGCTGTGTGCAGAGGCATGACAACTTTAAAGCGGTGTCTGCATCTCATCACGCTTCTGCTCCAGCAAGATCGTGAATACCTGCTTGTCTAACTGCATGAGGGTATGCCTGCAATATGTAACCAGAATAATTTCCACCATAAACATAGTGAGGGAAAGTTTAATTTAAACACAGTCTTTCCAATTAGTTAGAAATGGCAGGAAATTTGCATCTACACCCTCTTCCCCTCAGATGAAGTAATTTTACACAATGGTTGATTAACTGCAAAATCTCCATTACTGCTGTATATTGGTAGGAATTTTGCTGTTTAGAGCTTATCAAGATTGCTTTGTACTTCATCATCGTAAATAATACTAACAATAAGTAACATTTTCTGGGAATGACCAGAGGGTATTCTGTCTTTAAAACACTAGAGGCATTGGGAAAGAAATCTTGCCCTCCTGTTAATAGTACTGATAAAAATTATCTGAAAATATACTTTGAACAAGATTCTGTGGAAATTTTCAAAAAAAATGAAAAACATTTGCTAATTAAGTGCAAAATGCTTGTATTTTCTTTTATTTCCCTCAATGCAGGAGAAAATTCTCACCCATGAATTCATAGAAATATTTGGATTTATAACTCAGTAGCACCACTTTATAGTAATAATTTACTCCCTTGTAATATGAAAACATAATCATTACTAAATTCTGACTTTACTATTTTTTTTAAAAAGTAATTTTATCTGCTACTAATCTTGAAGGGCTTTTTTTCAACCCCCACCTTTTTCAAAGTAATTGTAGACATGCTTTGGGAAGAAATAAGATGGCAATTAGCAAATGATTTCAAAAAGAATGCCAATATTGAATTTAAAATGGCAAGTAAGGACAGTACATTTTTCCTCATAAATAAGTGATTGTATAAAAACTCATTTAAAGTGCATTATCAGTAAGTAATTTTTAATATTATTTTGAACTTTTTCTTCATGAAGAAGATGACTGAATAATCAGTAATTCTTTAGACAGAACATAACTTTCAAGTTCCCAGTTGGAATACCAATTTAAGAAGCACATTTTTCTGCCCATGGTAAATATTTATAAGCTCACATTTGAACAACTTCCAGTATATAAATGGGACCTGAAATATTAAATATTAATCATATAATAATTAAATATGAATATAGTCCTCAAAGGTCTATCACAACACTTAAGAAGTTTTTGGAGTCCTTGCTCTTAAAAACACAGCATATGGATATTTTTTCCAAGTCAGTTTTAAGGGTTCCATACATGATTCTGACTGCCCATTTATTCCCTCAGTCCTCCAGCCCTAAGCCATTCTAAAGCTTCAACCAAATTTCATTTCATTTCATTTCATTTCATTTCATTTCCTTTCCTTTCCTTTCCTTTTCTTTCCTTTCCTTTCCCTTCCCTTTCTTTCCCTTCCCTTCCTTTCCCATCTCCCTTTCTCTTCAGTAGGAATAAAAGCATACATCAAAGAAGATAAGGAAATTCTTTGTTTTGCTCGGTATAGCCATCATTCTGAGGAGAATTCTCTGACTGAAAGGTTCATTACTAGGTTTTGAAGAAGAAACCTCATAGAAATTTCTAAAGGCAATGTAATCTATAAATTGCCCAAATCAAATCAAATCAAACCTTTATTGTCAATGCACAACATGTGTACAATGAAATTGAACGAGCCTCCCTTGGTGCACACACACACACCCGAAACACGAAATACATCTCAATAACTCAATAAATGAAAGAAATAGAATCCCTAAACCCAAATAACACACATTCCCATATACCTATATGTATGTAACATTATATTATATTACATCGGTATGAATGTGTTGCATGTTGCACTGGCCCTGCAAGTCTATCATATTAAACCTAATTGTGGTGTTATGTTGCATTCAGAAGTCTGACAGCCCATGGATAAAAGCTATTTTTCAGCCTGTTCGCTATGCTTCTATATTTTTTTATTTATTTTTATTTTGTCGTATCAGTATATATAGGCATTAACATGAAATGTTAATATAATATATAAGCATATATATGAGCATAAGTATGTAATAACTATATTAATTGGATATTTAATGCGTTGGTTCCGTCCCAGGCACCTGATGGACCCGGAGAGGTTCCGGACGGAGCTTGGGCCGTTTCCTGAGGATCTGGCCCACGGCACGACTGAAGAACTAGTTGCGGCCTGGGAACGGGCCGCAACTGGGGCTTTGGACCGTGTCGTGCCTTTGCGGCCTCTGACCCGGCATAGATCTCAATTGGCTCCCTGGTTTTCCGAGGAGCTGAGGGAGATGAAATGCCGGAGAAGACGCCTAGAGAGTGCCTGGAGATCCAGCCGTTCTGAGTCTGACCGGACACTAGTTAGGTCCTTTATCAGGACCTACCCAGTGGCATTGAGGGAGGCGAAACGTTCTTACGTTTCCACCCTCATTGCATCGGCAGATAACCGCCCGGCCGCCTTGTTTCGGGTGACCCGTTCCCTCCTTCATCAGGAGGTTCGGGATGACCCTTTGCAAGGACGTGCTGAGGAGTTTAACGGTTATCTATACGATAAAATCGTTCAGCTTCGGAATAGTTTGGACCAAGACTGCGATGATCCAACCGAGATGACGGAGACGCGTCTTGTTGAGGTTACTTGGGATGAGTTTGATTCTGTGGCTCCCGAGGACGTGGACAGGTTGCTGGGGAGGTTACATGCAACTACATGTTTACTGGATCCGTGCCCTTCCTGGTTAGTGCTGGCTGCTCAGGAAGTGACACGAGGCTGGCTCCAGGGGATTATAAATGCTTCTTTGTTGGAAGGGGTTTTCCCCGCCGCCTTGAAAGAGGCGGTGGTGAGACCCCTCCTTAAGAAGTCTTCCCTGGACCCAGCTATTTTGGGGAATTACCGGCCAGTCTCCAACCTTCGCTTTGTGGCGAAGGTTGTAGAGAGTGTGGTTGCATGGCAGCTCCCTCGGCACCTGGACGAAGCTGTCTATCTAGACCCGTTCCAGTCCGGCTTCCAACCCGGTTATAACACAGAGATGGCTTTGGTTGCGTTGGTGGATGACCTCTGGAGGGCCAGGGATAGGGGTTGCTCCTCTGCCTTGGTCCTATTAGATCTCTCAGCGGCTTTTGATACCATCGACCATGGTATCCTGCTGCGCCGGTTGGAAGGGATTGGGAGTGGGAGGCACCGCTTATCGATGGTTCTCCTCCTATCTCTCTGACCGGTCGCAGACGATGTTGACAGGAGGGCAGAGGTCGTCCGTGAGGCGCCTCACTTGTGGGGTGCCTCAGGGGTCGATTCTCTCGCCTACCCTGTTCAACATCTATATGAAGCCGCTGGGCGAGGTCATCAGTGGTTTCGGGGTGAGTTATCATCTGTACGCTGACGACACTCAGCTGTACTTTTCCACCCTGGACCACCCCAATGAAGCTATCGAAGTGCTGTCCCGAAGTGCTGCACCCGCAGCTGACTGTTGGGGGCGAGTTAGTGGCCCCAAAGGAGGTGGTTCGCAACTTGGGCGTCCTCTTGGATGGACAGCTGTCCTTTGATGAACATCTGGCGGCCGTCTCCAGGAGGGCCTTTTATCAAGTTCGCTTGGTCCGCCAGTTGCGTCCCTTCCTTGATCGGGATGCCTTATGCATAGTCACTCACGCTCTGGTTACGTCTCGGTTGGATTATTGCAATGCTCTCTACATGGGGCTGCCCTTGAGGTGCACCCGGAGGCTACAGTTAGTCCAGAATGCGGCTGTGCGAGTTGTAACGGGAGCCGCTCGTGGCTCCCATGTAACATCACTGCTCCGCAGTCTGCACTGGCTTCCTGTGGTCTTTCGGATGCGCTTTAAGATTTTGGTTACCACCTTTAAAGCGCTCCATGGCTTAGGACCCAGGTACTTACGGGACCGCCTGGTGTTACCTTATGCCTCCCACCGACCGGTACGCTCTCACAGAGAAGGTCTCCTCAGGGTGCCGTCCGCCAAACAATGTCGGCTGGCGGCCCCCAGGAGTAGGGCCTTCTCTGTTGGAGCAGCGACGCTCTGGAATGAACTTCCCCCTGGCCTACGCCAAGTGCCTGATCTTCGGACCTTTCGCCGTGAGCTAAAAACATACTTATTTATTCAAGCTGGACTGGCATAATGGTTTTTTAACATTTTAAATTGGGTTTTATTGTGGTGGGGTTTTAAATTTTTTAAATTTTAAATTTAAACTTTTATACATTGGCCTTTTTGTAATATGCTTTATTTTAATTGGGATTTTAATTGTATATATATTGTGTTTTATTTAGGCTGTACACCGCCCTGAGTCATTCGGAAGAAGGGCGGTATAAAAATTTGAAAAATAAATAAATAAATAAATAAATATAATGAAAAGAAACAATAGGACAGGAACGGTAGGCACTTTTGTGCTCTTATGCACACCCCTTGTATCTCCTTATATCTCCTGCTCGATGGTAGGAGAGTAAAGAAGTGCTGACCAGGGTGTGAATCATCCCTGAGGATTTTCCTCACTCTGTTGAGGTGGGGGTCCTGGCAATTTTGTCTAGTGGTGTCAGGGGACTGCCGTTAATTTTTTGTGAAACATATATATACTACTGCAGTGAATTAGGATGAACCATTCTCAATGCAAATCTACCACCTGAAACAATTTATGTGCTTCTCAACAATATTCTTCCCTAGTATACTGTATTATACAGCACTTCTCTGACCATATGTTCAGTTCTTCAAGCCAATGGACATAGATAAGGTTCACTGCAATCATTGATTCATCAAAGCACTATCCTTATTATTTATGGTCTTGGGCTAATTGTTTCAAAAACATTTTATTTATTTATTTATTTATTATTTAGATTTTTATACCGCCCTTCTCCCAAAGGACTCAGGGCGGTGTACAGCCAGATTAAAACAATTCAATATACAAAATTAAAACAACAGTTAAAATACATATTCTATAAGTGGCCGAGAATTAAAACCGTTGAATTGACCCATACTAAAATACCCCCATTAAAATTATTAAAAATTTAAAAATTTAAAAATCAAGCCAGTCCCACTTAGATAAACAGATACGTTTTCAGTTCACGGCGAAAGGTCCGAAGGTCAGGTAATTGGCGCAAACCAGGGGGAAGTTCGTTCCAGAGGGTAGGTGCTCCAACAGAGAAGGTGTTGTGACCCAGGTTCCTGGACCTGGACTCCTGGACTCGGATGATTCAGAAAGTGAGGGAGAAGACCTGGCCAGCCCTGCTTCTCTTGAGCCCTTTCCCTCCCTGGCACCCATTCAAAGGGAGGAGGAGGGGCCGGCAAAGCCTGATTCCCTGGAGCCTTCTTCTGATTTGGCAACGCCCCAAGAACAGTTTTGGAGTGATGCAAGACTACGCAGGCGTGAATGGCGTGCGCAGCAGCGGAAGAGTTGGGACAAAGCCAAGTCATAATTGTCATGCAGTGACATCTGCAGAGACTATAAATAGGAGGCGGGACTTCCTGGTTTTTTGTCTTGGACAAAGCAATGAATTGGCGCGAGCTAACTGTCTCAATGGAGGGAAGAATATATTCGTGAGTAATTCTGGCCTTATCTATAATTTCCTCGTTATCTCCAGAAACTTGGCAGGCCCGTGGGTAGACGTGGCCAGGACATGTATCTATGTAAATAAAAGGAGAAAAGAAGGCCTCTGACTGACTCTTTGCTGGGAGTATTAGGGGGAGGGAAACAGAACAGAAGGCCCTTCCCCTAGGGGCCGCCAGCCGACATTGCTTGGCGGACGGCACCCTGAGAAGACCCTCTCTGTGTGAGCGTACGGGTCGGTGGGAGGCATAAGGTAACAGCAGGCGGTCCCATAAGTACCCGGGCCCTAATTATGAATGATAAATACTATAACTTAGCCAATTTCTACTGAAGTAAGTTGTTTTGAGATAGCTCTATAGGTTTTTGTAATTTTTAACCAACTATAGGCAAGAAAGACTATCTCAATGTGTTGAACATGGTAGTGATAGTATGCCTTCGAAATGAGCAAATATGCTTCAAGCTTGACTATTTTAATTCAGACAAGAGCCATTCTAACATTAAGATCTGCACCATAAGCATGCAGATTTTCTTTAGATTTGCAGTATAGTGAATTGTATAGTTTATTCTGTTTTTAGAAAAACAAATTTCTCTCTAAAGAGTGAGCTTCTCCCCACAAAAATCCTTCAATAAAACAAGTTCACCATATTTTAATCTGTTTTTGTTTTTTATATATATTGTTTTTATTATATATAGTGTACAGTATATGTATGTATGTACTGCAACATTCATAAGGCCTTCTTTAAAGTTTAGAATGTCTTTAAATTATTGTGAATGCTGTGCATTAGCGTTTTCTAAAATGCAGTAGCAAATGACAGATAAATATTTAAAGAAAAATGAAAATTATTGACCATTATTTTTAGGTGGAAATGACTTTTCTGATATTTGCTTACTTGGAAATGATTATTTTTATTTATTTATTTATTTATTGTTTATATTTATATACCGCCCTATCTCCCAAAGGACTCAGGGCGGTTTACAGGCATTTAAAAGCAAATAAATACAATCTAAAAACAATTAAAAAACTTATTCAAAAAGCCTAATAATTAAAAATATAAAAAATAAAACCCAAGTTAAAACCCATAAATTAAAATCTAGCTCAGTCCTGCGCAATTAAATAAGTATGTTTTAAGCTCGCGGCGGAAGGTCCGAAGGTCCGGAAGCTGACGAAGTCCTGGGGGCAGTTCATTCCAGAGGGTGGGAGCCCCCACAGAGAAGGCCCTTCCCCTGGGCGTCGCCAGGCGACATTGCCTCGCTGGCGGGACCCTGAGGGGTCCCCCTCTGTGAGGCGCACGGGTTGGTGAGAGGTATTCGGTAGCAGTAGGCGGTCCCGTAGATAACCCGGCCCTATGCCATGGGCGCTTTAAAGGTGGTCACCAAAACCTTGAAGCGCACCGGAAGGCCACAGGTAGCCAGTGCAGTCTCGCAGGATGGGTGTTATCACGGGAGCCACGAGGGCTCCCTCTATCACCAGCGCAGCCGCATTCTGGACTAACTGCAGCCTCCGGATGCCCTTCAAGGAGCCCCATGTGAGAGCATTGCAGTAATCCAGGCGAGGCGTCACGAGTGCGTGGTGACTGTGCACAGGGCATCCCGGTCCAGAAAGGCGCAACTGGCGCACCAGGCGAACCTGGTAGAACGCTCTCCTGGAGGCGGCCGTCAAATGATCTTCAAAGACAGCCGTTCATCCAGGAGGACGCCTAAGTTGCGCACCCCCTCCGCCGGGGCCAATGACTCGCCACCGATGGTCAGCCGCGGATTTAGCTGACTGTGCGGGATGCCGGCATCCACAGCCACTCTGTCTTGGAGGATTGAGCTTGAGCCTGTTTCTCCCCATCCAGACCCGTCGGCCTCCAGACACCGGGACAGCACTTGATAACCGTTGGGGTGGTCCAGCGTGGAAAGGTACAGCTGGGTGTCATCCGCATACAGCTGGTACCCCACGCCGAAACCACTGATGATCTCACCCAGCGGCTTCATGTAGATGTTAAACAGAAGGGGCGAGAGGATCGACCCCTGCGGCACCCCACAAGTGAGGCGCCTCGGGGCCGACCTCTGCCCCTGTCAACACCGACTGCGACGGTCGGAGAGATAGGAGGAGAACCACCGATAAGCGGTGCCTCCCACTCCCAATCCTCCAGCCAGCGCAGCAGGATACCATGGTCGATGGTATCGAAAGCCGCTGAGAGGTCTAATAGGACCAGGGCAGAGGAACAACCCCTATCCTGGCCCTCCAGAGATCATCCACCAGCGACCAAAGCCGTCTCCGTGCTGTAGCCGGGCGGAAACCGGACTGGAGCAGGTCTAGATAGATGGTTTCATCCAGGTGTAGGGAAACTGATATGCCACCATACTCTCTACAACCTTCGCCGAGCGGGTTGGAGACCGGACGATAATTACCTAAAACAGCGGGTCAGGAAGGCTTCTTAAGGAGGGTCTCACCACCGCCTCTTTCAAGGCGGCGGAAGACACCCTCCACCAAAGAAGCGATCGTAATCGCCTGGAGCCAGCCTCGTGTCACCTCCTGAGTGGCCAGCACCAGCCAGGAGGGGCACGGGTCCAGTAAACACGTGGTGGCATTCAGTCTACCCAACAACCTGTCCATGTCCTCGGGAGCCACAGGGTCAAACTCATCCCAGACAATGTCACCAAGACCACCCTCGGACGCCTCACCTGAGTCACCGCAATTTTGGTCCAACCCGTCCCGAAGCTGAACGATTTTATCGTATAGATAACCGTTAAACTCCTCAGCACGTCCCTGCAGCGGGTCATCCCGCTCCCCCTGGTGAAGAAGGGAACGAGTCACCCGGAACAGGGCGGCTGGGCGGTTATCTGCCGACGCAATGAGGGAGGAGGCGTAGCAACGCCTCGCTTCCCTCAATGCCACTAGGTAAGTCCTAGTATAGGACTTCACTAGTGTCCGATCAGCCTCTGAACGGCTAGACCTCCAGGAACTCTCTAGGCGTCTTCTCCGGCGCTTCATCCCCCTCAGCTCCTCGGAGAACCAAGGAGCCGGTTGGGACCTGCGCCGGGTCAGAGGCCGCAAAGGCACGACACGATCTAAGGCCCCCGCCGCGGCCCGTTCCCAGGCTGCAACAAGTTCCTCAGACGTGCCGTGAGCCAGACCCTCAGGGAATGGCCCAAGCTCCGTCCGGAACCTCTCTGGGTCCATCAGGCGCCTGGGACGGAACCAACGCATCGGCTCCGTCTCCCTGCGGTGTTGGGTGGCGGTCAGAAAGTCTAGGCGAAGAAGAGTGATCTGACCATGATAAAGGTTCGATGACTATTTCCTTTAAGTCCAGATCTCTCAACCACTGACCAGAGACAAAAATCAAATCGAGTGTACCACCCCCAGTGTGGGTAGGGCCATCAACTACTTGAGTCAGGTCCAAGGCCGTCATGGAAGCCGTGAACTCCCGAGCTGCTGTCGATGACGAGCTGGAAGATGGCAAGTTAAAGTCCCCCATGACTAAAAGTCTGGGGGTTTCAACTGCCACCCCAGCAAGCACCTCCAGGAGCTCGGGCAGGGCAGCTGTCACGTAGCAAGGAGCCAGGTACGCGACCAGCAAGCCCATCTGACATCTATGGCCCCACTTCACAAGGAGGGATTCACACCCGACAATCTGAGGTACAGTGGTCTCCCTCGGCTCCAGACTCTCTCTAATCACAACCGCCACCCCCCCACCCCTACCCTGGGCTCTCGGCTGATGAAATGCACGGAAACCTGGTGGGCACATCTGTACCAGGGGCACGCCCCCTTCTGCGCCCAACCAGGTCTCCGTAATGCCTATAAAGTCCGCGGCACCCCCCTGAATAAGGTCGTAAATTAGGGGGGCCTTATTGGCCACGGACCGTGCATTACACAACATCAGCCGAAGGCCCAGGCTCTGAGGGTCTTGACTATCCGGGGAACGGGAGAAGTCTGGGGGCTCGGGGCGCGCGATCGCCTGCAAGTATCGAGCGCGCGCCCCCTTAACACGATCCGAGCCCCCGCTTCCGCCAAATCTGCCCCTCCCCCAAACCGTGCAAATAGCACCACCCTCCACCAATGGAACCTGAAATCCCCCCATAACCTTTGGACCTATTAGCTCACCGCCACGAGCATGCGCAGGAACTGATACCCCACCCGGCGGGTTTCCCCCAACACCCGCCCTACCCCTCCCACCCCTTAAAAATGCCCTATCTAAAAACCCCCAAAGGCTCTTCCTCTTCGCATGCCACCTCTGTGGATCCCAAGATCCGTCATTGAGGCCGGCCCTTGGTAATAAAACGGGCCATTCCTGCGAGGCGGGGGCACCTCGCAGGCGCAAGAGTTCCTGTACCGAATAACATAGGCGAATCGTGAAAATAATACTACTTCGCTAGGGGATAACAGTCGCCGGGAGATGATCATTGTCCAGGATGGCAGAATATTAGTCCATAGTACTTCACACGGATACCCATCATCCGATGGTGGCTGATAATGTTGATAAATAGGCTAAAGATGGAAAGGTGGAAAAAATAGCCCAGTCCAAAAATCCATGGGGGAAAACGAGGTGGGTGGGTAGATCTTCTACCACCCTCGGCACTGTCTACAGCTGTTCTTGGGTACATCCACCGGTAGATCTCAAATCGGTCTCCAAGTCTCTTCCACCATAATTCCAAAGAGCAATCCTGGCCAAAGATCCCAAAAGGCCAGATAAGTGCAGATGACAGTGCACAAATAATAGTGGGAGAAACGGGCCCCCAAAGGCCGGGACACCTCCCATAGTCACCACGCCAATTCCCTTCGTTAAGATGGTTCCCTTCGTTCAGATGGTTCAAAGATAAAAATCCTCCAGGCAAGCCCCAGGCAAGCCCCACATTCCAAAGGCCTGGCCACTCCTCAGATCCAGGGCCTTTCCCAAAAACCGGGCCAGGCACCTCTGAGGAAGGCCGGTCAGATGTAATAGGCCGTAGATCCCAGATACGGCATAAGTGGGGTAAAACGTCCTCAGAGCCCCTCCCTGCAGGGAAGGCAGTGGAAAAGCCGGTAATGGAAAAGCCGGCAGTGGAAAAGCCGGTAAGCTCACAACCCCCTTCGTCCCGAGAGAGCCAGGCTGGGGGGAGGAAAACGTACCCAAAGTAGTCCAGCGCTCAACAATCACAGTCCACAGTCCACAGGCCATGATGGGCTGACAAGCCTATGATCCGCGGCTGCGGCCTCGCCCCGCACCACGCACCCAGGAAATGGCCGCCGTTCGCCGCTCTCCCTCACCCGGCCTCGCTCTCGGCAGCCGTGTCACCGAAAAGGCCCGCAGACCTCTCCCACGGCTGCCGAGAAGCTGATAAAGCGGGCTGGGGGGTACAGGCGGCTCGGCTAGCCGTCTGGGTGATGCCATCCCGCATCGATCATCCCGTCGGCGGCTCCGTTCACCTAGCGAGCCATCTTGCGCATGCGCAGAGCCTTTTTATCTCACCCACTAGAATTTTTTATTATATTGTGAAGTGTAATGGATGTTGAGTTCTAAATTTCTGTGAGTGACCAAAAATTCTCAATGTTTGTGCTTAGTTATCAGCATACATAAGTCATCACTTTGTTTCATATGTTTGCATATGTTTAACACATCCCCAGAATATCCCCAGCTCTCTGGAAAAGGGTGTAAAGTTGAGAAAGGCAGAAAGAAAGAGAATAAAGGGACAACCAAGCTACAAGGTGGATGGGTTTAGTTACAGTGGAAGACTTCAAAGATCTGGTTAAGGATGGGTAAGGAAGATAGGAAAAATCTATCTATGCATTCATTAGAAGTTGAAAACAAAAGGTTCTTTTTTATTTTGTTTTCAATAGCTACTGCATGTATGGGGGGGAAGGGAGGTAGTCATGATAATCACTCAGTACATTCAGTACAGAATTATTCTTCTTCTAGATTTAATATGGCATCCCCCACTGAAACATGATACTTAATGAATTGACTTTTGGTCAGTTGTCATTTTTTAATATCATTTGTCCCATGCGGTTGCTTATTGAAATAGGGGGATTTGGAGGAAAGGCAACAAATAAATGTAATCAACAAATCAACTGTAGAATAGATCTGCAGGATTTGAATCCCAAGGACCCCTCATGTTCCCTCACATTTAAAAGTTGTCATCAACCTTAATGTGACAGAAGAATAATATTATAGGCATGAGATTGAATAATCAAATTAGCTATATTGAATTTTATTACTTTTAGGTGCTAATGTAATCTAGTCAATATTTTTCACTACATTTTTAACTGTGGCCCCAGTATGTGTGTGTGTGTGTGTGTGTGTGTGTGTGTGTGTGTGTGTGTGTGTGTGTGTGTTTTCTGGCTGGCTTCACAACTCTTGCTAAAATGTCTCTGGTTTCTATGCTTGTTGTGGTTAAGATTCCCTGGCAATGATAATATATGCTTTGATCACTACTGCAATCCAGTCTACATGGGGTAGCTTTTGGAGATAATTTGGAAATTGCAATCTAGAATGCAATACCAATACCAGTTAGATGGCAGAGCAATCTCACCAGTTCAGGTTAATCCCATGTTGAAGTCACTGTGCTGCTTACCAAGAGTTTCCAGAAGTAAAAACAGTCAGTTTGAACATACAGTACCATATCCAATCAAAGGCAGTAAAGGCATCATTATGAGATATTCATGGCAATCAGGGAGAAATAATGTGTGTCCTCATTGGCTGCATTGACTGCATTCAGGAGAACCATCCAAAAAAGTTTTTGAGGGTTGTGTGGAAGATGATTTAGCCTGCTATAATTCTAGCCAGATTTTCTTATCATTGAGCACCACTGCAAACAGTTTAGACAGATATTTACAGACAAAACATTTTAAGCTTATGTGGGGTTTCTGTCACTTTGGGAAGTACCATACCTAGTTTGGACCCCTTTCATTAAACCTAAGCCCTTGTTTGGCAATTTGTTAAAGAAGTGATGGTTTTGCATCAGAAGTTCTGAGATGAAGTGGATTGTTTTTATCCTTTCCAGTCTTGGTTCATACTTGAATTTGGCAAGGAGATATTGTGAAATAGATTACTGTATAGTGGGAGGAGGCGGGAGAGTACACCTTGTTGATAATCTGTTTTCAAAAGCCCTCAAGTATTGCGATTCATCTTATGAAATTAAGTGTCTTTGGAGTTGAAACAAATCTATCTTTAAAAAATTAATTTTGTTATTATTTTAGTTTTATGTTTTATACATGACATGCTTTTAATGTTGCTTTTATGACTGTTTTTACTGTATTTTTGCAAGCCACTCAGAACTAACAAGCGGTGGGCGCCATATCAATTTTTCTATAGGTAAAGTCAATGTGGCTATATATGCCACCTTAGTAGGAAGCATGCAAATGGCAATTTAAAGACCCAAGGCTTGGTTGACAGTATATTAATAGTAGAAGGAACTACTGAACCATAATGTGGTAGTCAGCAGTCTTTGATGCAGTATCTCCTCTTGTCCTCTTGTAATTTTATTTCCTAGACTTTCTTTCTGCAAAGAGATTGTCTTCCCTTCCTGTCTGAAGTTCAGGGGTTGTGAGAAAAAAAGCAAGAATGAGCAAAGGCTGGCCTGTATCCTGTTCTACTCAAGGCCCAATCTCAAGTATTCCTTTATTTCAATTAAGTTGTATTTGCCTTTCTGAACTTGGGAGAATGTTTCTTTCAAAGAAGCGAATATTTCGTTCATCTGAAGGAGTCCGGAATGTGACAGGGGAAAGGGAGGAGAAGTAAATCAAAGCAGATAGCAATTCACCAGATGTAAAGTATTTTTCTTCAATGCCCCCTCCCTCTTCCATCTTCCCTCCCTTCATCCCAACACACACATGCCTTGTTTTTTTTCTCTCCTACCAGAAGTTTCAGAATGTTTGCTGACAATTTAATTCCTTCATATAACAGAGGCACTGACATTCTGTAAAGGAGCAGAAGTTTTGTCTCGCTCCTGATGAAGAGCCAGAGGGAGTTTTGCCTTGAATCATCTGCAACTCAACACACCACAGACAAACCTTGACTAAGATGGACTGCAGTCAGTTTGAAAGTTCAACTCAAGTTTGAACTATTATAGCTCTTCTTCCAACTTTGTAAATTCATTTTTCAGCTTTGTAAAAGTTTGGAATTGGCAACATTGCCTGTATTTTCTTACCTTGCCTTAGAATGCAGAAGAAAAAGGGATTCCTGAGAGCTTTGAGTCACTTCATCAAGATGCCTTTAGTATTGAAGAATGGCTCCCAAGTATGAAATATATAGTCAAGGGTTAGTAAATAGTAAATGATGAACTGGACTTAGAGAGCCTTTGAGCAGAATTTTACTCACAGAGACTCCCTCCATCCCTTATGCCCCCCATCCCATACAAACAATAGTGTGGACATGATACAGGAGGCTGCCGGGAATAGAAGAGTGGATGAAACTCCCCTGTCCTTTACTGGCTTTCATGGGTTGTGACCTGCAAAATTCTTTAAGGGGAGAAGCATACAAAAAAAGACTACCTTGGATTTAGATTCAATGAGAGAGAGAGAGAGAGAGAGAGAGAGAGAGAGAGAGAGAGAGAGAGAGAGAGAGAGAGAGAACAGGTCTCTTTAAAATGTGAATGGGGAGAAATCAAATATTTAGTCAATTACTATGGACATGTATTATGGATGGGGAAAAAAACACAACTTCTACAGATACTGAGAATATTCATTATGTGCAGTATAAAATCCAGAAGCTTTAAAAATGAGGGAACCACCAAAAGTGAATTAGAAGTGTTAGGAGAGGAAAGAGTGGGAAATGAGTAATAGTTGGCAAAAGTAGGAAAGAAGGAATCAGAAATTCATGAATCATTTAATCATTTCATTTTTGTCTTTCTCCTAATTTATAATCTTATCCCAATAACAGGACAGACACAATCCTTGACAACAAAATAAATATCCATTAAATATTTTTTGAAAGTATATTAAAATTTTAAGAGAACCTGCTTATTTATTGTTTTCAAGATCCCATTGAAAAAAGGTATAGGAAATCTTTTTCTAAACTTTCTTTAAAAAACATGTCCCACAATTGCAGAATAGCTTTTAATGGCTATTGTACTTAAGATGTTGCTTAAAGATGTTGCCATGTTGCTTAAAGATAAATCCTTTACCAGCATATTTGTAAATATGTTTGTCAGATTTATGCGTAGTGTCAGAAAGATATTCTCTTGCATATTTATTTTTCTACTAATTGTCATATTTTTAGAAAATTAATTAAGATAAGAATTTTTTTAAAAAAATCTCTGATAGACTCATATTTACAAATGGTAGCCAAGGAATATGTATGAATATATCATATTTCATTACATAATCATCCACATAATGCAAATAAGTGATGTCTTGGAAAATTCTTTTTTGTCCCTCTTTTATATTGATACTATTGGTGTTTTAATAGAGGTATCCTGATGTTGAGAAATAGTTGGAAAATTTCTTCTTCCTATAAGAAAATCAAAGCAATTTTTCTGTCTATACCAAGGTGTCAAACTCGCGGCATCACGTGGTTGTCATGTGATGTATCGTGACTTTTTTCCCCTTTGCTAAATGGCAAGTGGGCATGGCCAGCACGTGACGCATATGGCCAGCAAAGGCCGTGAGTTTCACACCCCTGGTCTATATTATTAATAGAAAATTTGTCAAAAACCATTTGTGTCCAAATCCATTTGGACTTTGCATTTTCATACTACCAGTACCAAAATAAGTTATAAGTTTACCATATGTAAATGTACCATACCTTTCAGCTGTTATTAACATATTACAAGTGAATGGATTGTTATAAAAAAAAATTCTGGTTTTGACTGCTATTAAATATTATATTGAAACTCAATTATAGTGCTTTAGACAACTGTCCTCAAACATCTTATGAATGCGCGGATTATTTTGGAGACTATCAATCTCTCCTGATTGTCATTAAATAACTGTAGAAAAATTGTATGTTTGTCTTATTTATTATTTATTTATTATTCATATTTATATACTGCCCTATCTCCCGAAGGACTCAGGGCGGTTCACAGGCATATAAAACACTTATATACAATTTAAAATAAACATTAAAAAACTTATTCTAATGCCCAATTATTAAAACTAGAAATATAAATATTAAGACCAATTTAAAACCCCTATAAAATTTAAAATCTACACCAGTCCTGCACAGATGAATAAATGTGTCTTGAGCTCACGACGGAAGGTCCGGAGGTCCGGAAGTTGACGGAGTCCTGGGGGGAGTTCGTTCCAGAGGGTGGGAGCCCCCACAGAGAAGGCCCTTCCCCTGGGCGTCGCCAGACGACACTGCCTAGCTGGCGGCACCCTGAGGAGTCCCTCTCTGTGAGAGCGCACGGGTCGGTGAGAGGTATCCGGTAGCAGTAGGCGGTCCCGTAAATAACCCGGCCCTATGCCATGGAGCGCTTTGAAGGTGGTTACCAAAACCTTGAAGCGCACCCGGAAGGCCACAGGTAGCCAGTGCAGCCTGCGCAGGATTGGTGTCATACGGGAGCCACGAGGGGCTCCCTCTATAACCTTCCTATAACCATTAAAATTAGCAGAACCTAGATTCAATGGTATTTTTAAAAAATCAATCGTATCTTTATATGTTGAAGTACAGGTTCATTTAGAAGACCTATTAAGGAAAAAAATCTGTTGTAGATAAGTTTGCCATAGATACTACCACTTCCTAATTCCTCATTACTCACAAGATGCTCAATATAACCATATCAGTAATAATATTTGATAAATTTAATCAGTAACTTGGACCAACGGGGAAGAATGCAATTCCAGTATTAAAAAACATCTAATCTTTCTTCTTTGCTCAGTCTAGTCTTCACACTAAAATAACAAAGCCAGTAAATATGTAATTTTGCTTCTGCACCTATTTGTTGTGCCTCTAACACTTCCTTTTTTCCTGTGGGTGTCTTCCCTTTGTCATAACTGAGATGCTTTCTCAATGGAGCTATACCATTTTTTCCACTATGTTAATAGTAACTTTGCCTGGGTATATTTTTTGTAACTTAGATAGAGTCTTCTATTCACAATCTAAAAAAATATTCAAAAATAAAATTTATTGGGAGGACTGCAAGGAGTGGCAGGGGGAATTCAACAGCCAAATGATTTAAGTGTGAAGGCTAAGACACTGTGTTAAAATGCTATCCATTATTCCTCTGCAGGCATAAAAGTACACCAGCATAAAATTTGCCTGAGATGTATCCAGCATCAACAGCAGCAGCAGGTTCTGCCTTAAAATTTGAATGTGGACCAGGTAAGTAAAGCAACTGATGCTTTGTTTCTCTCCTACTAGACATTATATGCCAGCAGGAAACCACAGCCAACTGTTCTTCCTAACTTAACTGGGTCAAGTGGAGATAGAGATTGGAGTGGTGCATTCAGCACCATGCCAATTTGCCCAGAAAAAAAAAGATCAGAGGTATTCTGTGCCTGTGACCTGTCAACTGGTCAATGTCTCAGCACTAGCCTGTTTTCTTTTTCTTTTCTTTCTTTTTTTTTAAACACAGGCTCGGAAATTCCTCTGAAAGAGCTCTAAACCTGTGTCTAAAAATAGCCTGGCTGACAAGCCACAGATGGAGGAGCAGAACAGGGTGAAGCAAGAGGCAGTAACTGATGAGTGTGCTTTATTTGCATCTACCGCAGCAAGAGAATGATAGCAAGTCCTCATGCTCAACAGCTTCTGAAAGGAGCCCCTGAATAGCAAACTGACATAAAGTGGTGACACCCCCCCCAATAATAATCAGAAGTTAGAGTCACACCATACTTTCCTTTTTAGCAGAAGCAGTCAAAAACATGTAAACCAATCAACTGTGACAGAACTAGCAACACCCACCTGACAGAACCAACCTTATTTCCAGGTTTTAAATCAGCCTTTTGTGAAGCACAGGACAAGCATTCTGTCAAGAGAGTCCTGCTTTTTAAGCTTACGTCTACGGTTCTTCCCAATGTCCACTGAAACCATATTTTTGAAAACAAACAAACTGAGGTAATATTCTTTCAAAAGGTCGCTAAATTTATGTGCCTAAGGCTCCTGATTTGGAAAGGACTTTGGAAAGCCCTGATCAGGCATCATGTGTATAGCTGCCTCTTTGGAAGCCAATTTCCCATCTCTTCTCAACCCAGACCAACTGGTCATGGAAGGCTGCTTGCAGTAACCAACATGGCCAATAGGAGCTAGGCAAATTCTGGCACTTAAGCGGGGCATCATTAAAATCAAGGAGATTGATTGTAGATCATATCAAGGCCTCCAAATAAGCAAATACCTCATCTGTTTAGTGGAGATGAAACAAAAGCAGCGTCACAAAGACGAGCCATATAAAAAACAGTTTGCAGGACATAGTTTGTGCCACTATGGGCCCTTGCTGTTAGATAGAGGAAGGAACCTGGATATCCTAAAAGAAAGCATGGCTGCCTGGTAAGGCAGCCAAATACAAGATTCTGCTCACTGAAACATGTTGCTTCATATTTTATGTTCATATGCAAAATTATACCTACACATGAAGTTTGATATACCGGTACTTCCTTTATATGTAGATACGTTTTATGTGAAGCATTTCATGGAGATCTATGTTTATTTACCTGTTGTGGTGCACAAACATTCTTAATGTCATGCAGCAAATGTAGACTTTTTACAGCAAATAAGGAGTTAACATTATAAGTTGTAGCTGTTCAGGAGTGCAGAGAATTAGCTCACCTGAAAGAATAAGATGGCAAATTTGAAGAAACAGTAAGAAATTGCCCTGGTGGTGCTTAGTGGTACTATATGCCAACAAACCTGAAATGGCACACATTGTAAAGCAGACAGTTACCAAAGTTCCAGAAAAACTCATCATGTTCATGGGAAGCAATTTTTAAGAAGGATGCATTATCAAATGAATAAATGCATAACTCCTTTTTTGTTAAACAGAAAGGGAAAAACATTTCATTCAACACACCACTTATTAAAAGGTTTCCTTTAGAAAGAAAACCTTTCTAAAATTTCTTGTAACAATTTTTTTCTCTGTCAAGCCCTGCTTATGAATAAGCCATCTACCTTGACATTACACTTGCATCAAACAATATGCAGCACACTTACTTGTTTAATAGGTTTATTATTTTTTTGTAGATTTTACAATTATATTTCATCAACTGATACAACAAAACATATCTGGCTATTTTAAGAGGGCTTTTGGAGATTGGCATGTGGTGGTTCCATTCATATACATTGATGCTTAAATGCTAAATAGCATATTGGATATTTATTCAAGCAGGCTTCTTTGTACATCCTGATCACAAGCAATTCTTCACACAGCAGCTTATTGTTGAGTCCTTTAATTATAGAAACAAGAATGGTGGTGGAGGAGGAGGACAGCTTTTTTTTTAATGTCTGACCTTGAAATGGAAAGAGATTCTGTTATATTACATAGCCCAGGAAATATTAGCAGTATGTTCCTTGGCTTTCATTCGTAAAACTGCAATACTGGAAGACCTCCGTTCAAATTCTGGCTTCGTTTCAAATGCATGTCCATTAGTTCCGGAAAGTAAAGAGTCAGTAAAGAAGTTATTAAGGGGAACATGGCTGAACTGGCTCTGATGATTTGAAAAGCCAGAGTACCCAGAATCTGTCCGAGGAGAATGGGAATAAGGGGTCATACAAGAGGAAGTATCCCGTGGAAGCATGCAGGAAGTCACCGAACTGCTAGCTGCATTTCCTGCCCACAAATTATTCTGAATCTGGAACATATAAACAAGACAAAATTAAATGTATATTTCAAACATCTTTTTCTTCCTCTAGTTTCATTTTTCATTGAATCTATTGTCAATACAGCTGGCAATAGGATAATATTAAGTTTATGCAAATGAAAAATAGAAATTCAAATGAGAACTGTAATTTTCTGAAGGAGTTGACAAAGTAACAAAGCTGATCTTGAATATTCTGTCTTTCACTAGGGAACTATCATTTGCTGACTTGTCTTAGGCTAGAAAATAGCTTTGGCCATGTTTGGTCATAACCAACTTCCCCAAAGTAAAATTCGACAGTGAATGCAACACTAAAAAGTTTGACAAAATACTTGGTAGCCATTCATGGAACGTAGAAGCACTTGTTTTATTGCCCCTAATATTAGGGCCTGTGTTTTCTGAGGAAATTAATATCTTGCTTACAGTCCCTTCACAATAGATTGAGGTAGAGTTTTAACAGAAACTCTCAGTCAATGTCATGAGCAACTTTGTGCTTCATTTTTGCAGGAAGACTGATACCAACGTGATGATTCTCCTGCAGAAACACATGCATATAATGAAATATTTTCTGGGCACAGAGTTTATAAGTCTGACTTGTACAACAATGAAACTTATATATTTAATGAAAAAGAAGGATACCTCTGCATTTCATTTCAACCTTGAAAATAAAGTTGTATCTAGTGTATTTAGAACTTTTATTTATTTTGGTAATTTCTCACAACTATTGATATATTTATTTCCTATTGATAGGATAGCTCAGTGATGCCTTCTGAAATTTTTCATTAGCCACTGGAAGATGGCATAAATTCGAGAGGGTTTTTTCCCCCCTACACTATAAAGAATGGCTGCCACATACTCCAAACATATCTGGATCTACATAATGGTCTGAAAGCCAACAGTTACTATTAATAGTACCTTTGGGTACAATAAGTGTCACTCTCAAAAAATATTTTAGAAAATTTCTTCTCTCCCTAGAGAAATGTAGTCAATGATCACTTAATTCGTCTGCCCATGGAAAGTGTAAAAGATTTGTAGGAGACATTTGTACACAGCTGTAGGTTCATTCCTTAACTTGAAATTAGCTTTGTATACAGCAGCAAACATGTACAACTATTCTGAAAATCACTGCAGAAATGGAAGCAATCTATAAAGCTAAACATCATTATGTAGGGAGAATTTAACCCTGTCCTCTGACCTTGGATCTGGACCAAAGAAAGAATCAGAATATCAACTACTATTGTCTGACAACAAAAGGACAGATTCATTTCAGCTGTAGTGGGGAAATAATGCCATACTTGGAAACCTTTGTTCATAAGATATTTTCAAACAACTGCAAGCCGGAGCCAAAGTAACTGAGAAAAAGTCAATTTTCTTTATCCTAATCTTCCCTATTAAATTCTTAGGTGATTAAATGAATAAACTGGAAATAGGATTGCATTCTGTTTGAGAATGTCTTCTGCACATATAAAACTGAATATGCACAGGAGCTGTAGGAATAAATAGAAAATCCCAGCAAGGGCTACAAAAGTGATTGTACATATGGTTGTATATTTACTGATGTCTGACATATATTTCTGTTCTCTTTTCTGATTATTTCATAGCAACATTTGAATGGCAAGAATGAGAATACAAAGTGCTCCTTACTCACATGATTCTTAGCATCCTTCCCTCTTTTCATATATTCCATTTCTCAAAAATCCTCTTGTACAGATGTTCCAACATCCAATGGAGCACTTCTGGAATGTCAGAGAAGTCATACTGGCATTCCTTATGTCTAGCAAGGACCACTTTTATGGTCTCTAAGAGATCACCATATCATCTCAACTTACTAACCCATGGTTGGGCCACATTTAGGATTATATTAATGTGGCTGAAGGTATGCTGCCCCACTTGCCCCAAGAATTCCCATCCCAGACCCACTCATATCTGTCGACACATCCCCAAAAGTCAAATACTGCCAATTGTGTGTGCTTATTTGTGGGATATATTTAAATCAAAGCAGAACCACAAACACTTCTGCTGTTAATATATTTTAGAACATTGATATTATTTACAGTAATCAAATTCATAAAGTTATGGTTCCAAATAGCTCAAAAATTCTAGAAAAGTCTAACCCTTCATCCTTTTTCTTTTGAGGGGGGGAGATTAGGCCCCGATTAGGTTTCAATTTAATTTTGTTCAAAATAAATTTATAACATTCCATATGGCAATTGTTATGTCAATAATTATCTTACACTTTCATTAAGCAAATAATTATTAATATCAGTATAATCCAAAATTTTTCAAAAAACTGGCACAGAAAAAAAATGCAAGAATCTTGCTTGCAACACCCAGTTCTAATTAAACCATGCAAACCAATTTCCACACAAGTGACAAACTCTGAACAACTAAGTTCCTTTTTGCTTTAGCATAGGTAGCAAATTTTAGATTAGAGTGCCATCCAAACTTTCTTAGCATCTAATGGATTTTGGCTTTAACATTTGCCATTTGATCTTACATTTTATCAGGGTATGTATCTGAACTCCCAAAGAACATTAAAAGGATGTTAAAAATACATGGGAAATGGACAAAAACAGAATTCATGGCTGATTTCCATGACAAAACCAAGCCTATGTCTTATTCAAATAAAAGAAGTCAAATTAAGAAGTCAACTTCACCAACCGTTCCTCCATAGCGAATAGTATAAAATCTTTCCATCTCTGTGAATATAAGCCTAACCTAACCACAATAATCATATACTGAAATTAACTTCCGTGACTTCTTTTAACTGGTTATCCATTAACAACAAAAGAAAAGGTTATGGATCAGGGGTGAAATCCAGCAGGTTCTGACAGGTTCTGGAGAACCGGTAGTGAAAATTTTGAGTAGTTCGGAGAACCGGTAGTGGAAATTTTGAGTAGTTCGGAAAAACCGGCAAATGCCACCTCTGGCTGGCCCCAGAGTGGGGTGGGAATGGAGATTTTGCAGTAGCCTTCCCCAGGAGTGGGGTGGGAATGGAGATTTTGCAGTAGCCTTCCCCTGCCACGCCCACCAAGCCACGCCCACAGGACCGGTAGGGAAAAATTTTAGATTTCACCCCTGTTCTGGATGCAATTGAATATTGAGTGTTTATTGATAATTAAAATACCCTGTATTAAAATATGTATTTGAATCCATTTTTTTACCTTTTTATATGTCTATCAAGTATGATAAAATGTCCCTTCATGTTGTTCACATTTCCAACATACATTTAAAATACATTCTCCATGCTTTCTCTAGTGTCATGTACCAACAATACTTTTTTTATATAAAAATTGTCTTTCAGATGATAACACACGGGTGTCAAACTTGCACCCTGCGGACCAGATGCGACACACACTAGCTACACCCACATCTGGTTTAGCGAAGGGGGGGAAGTCATGATATATCACGTGACAATGCTGTGATGGCACAAGTTTGACATCCCTATGATAACACAATGTAAATTTCAACCCTTTTAAACACAGAAAAAAGCCATGGGAGATTATTTCAATATATGATTACTATTGCAAGATTATTGTATGGACAGAAATAGAAAGATTTGACACTAAAGATTTGACATCTAGCAGTGAAACTGCTAGATTTTGATGAATTCCTTTGATTAAAGAATATTTATTGATGACAGGTTTTTGCATAAAAATGAAAAATGTGAACTTGTGATTATGGTTTTGATGATTACATAGGATTATAGAAAGTAGAGTACTATGATGTAACTTTAGAGAGAAGGGTTAAAATATATCTGTATTCATAGTTACCATGAAGAATATCGGTTGCTGCTACTTTATAACTTTTTTATTTCTTTTCTATTTTTCTTCAACTTTTTTCTTCCTTTGCACTTTTTGCTTTTTCTTTTATTTCTTTTTCTTTATTCCTCTTTACATTGTATTAATTTGTCATAGTTTTTATCTTCTTGTTTAAAGGTTTTAGATACAGAGCCAATAATCCCTCTTGCAACACATGGTTTAAGAGGAAGTGGCAAATGTTTTCTATGTTTTATTGCAAACTGATTGTACACTTATCATTTTAATTTGCTGTAAATCTGAAAATTTAACCACAAATGTTATGTCAGACAAAGACTTTTAAGAATTTATAAAGCTGGCAAACAACTGTGAAAAGTTTTCTTAGTGGAGAGAATATAAATTGGATAACATGAGCACAACACTTACTGCTTGGCTCATGAATCTAGTTGAACCTTAAAAGTTAGGTACTATGACTTTTATCTGTTCCACTTCTTTTAAGTAAAAGAATACATGCTGAAGACTCATTACTTAGCAAGTTATATAGTGTAAGTGTCGCCAAACAAAATTCTAAACCTAAAAATTATATTGGAATTCAAATAAATAAAATACTTTACAATAAGTAGAAAACTCTGGTATATGGGAGAGCAAACAGTGCTTGAATATAATTATTCTTGTTTAAATTTTCTGTAATCCGTGCAATATATAAAAGGTAATTCAGGGAGTTTCTGAATAAGCCTACACATAGATCTCACCTCTGGTTTCTGTTACATCACAAACATTTTAAGTTTTTCTCTTGTGGTTAACATAAAATCACCAAAGTATCCTTTAGTGTGTTTGTGCATGTGTGTGTTTATGTCTGAGTATGTTACATAGGATCTGTAAAATTTTAACAGTTTAACTCATCTGTGCAATTTTAGCCAATTAATAGGTAAAGATAACTTTAATCTATGGGACCTTGCAGAAAATATATAATTTGGCTCTAGTATGTTACCCTGCTTTAAAAAAATCAAACTAAAGGCTATGTCCTTTACAATCTTAAAGAAAAGCAATAAATATACATTCACATTTATATTTAAATGCACTTAGTTACAACCAGTGCAAATGCAGATTATTAAGCCGTTTCAAATATTCTTTAATTAACTAGCAACCTCACTGTCTATGGAGATTATCGGTCATCCAGGTCACAGTTGTCTCAAAGGTGCTTTTTCAAAAGGTAACTGGACTGAGTTAATTTTTTTTTCCTTGAGGAAGAAGAAGGAAATGATTTGCTTCTCATCCAAAAAGCTCAACTGATGAAACTTCTTGGATGAGGAGCAAAAACTTTTCTTCTTCTTCTTCTTCAAGGAAAATAAAACAGTTCAGCTGCCTTCTGAAAAAGCATCTTTGAGATAGCAGCCCCCACTATTTGCTAGATAGAAATACCAAGCCCTGCCCTCCAAATGATTTCTGGACTGTTTAATTTTCTCACCGTACCAGTGTACAGCAATGTAAGTTTGAAGAACAGGTAAAAGGAAAGTGAAATATATAACTACAAATAATAGATGCCCTACAAACTATGAGATTCTAGACATATTTCAAGAACTTCAAATTAAATGGCAGAGGAAAGAAAAGGTATATCATGCCAGCTGATATCAAAAACTAAATCAAAAGAACAATAACTGTCTTCAGTCTTATAGAAAATAAAAAGCTATAGGCAATATTGTGTCACCCGACATTATATTAGATTGGGATGGTCCAAATACCATCCTAATCTAATGTAATGTTCTTTTACAATTTTTATAATTTCAATGGACATCTATTGTGAAATTATAAAATTGCAAAAAATAAAGAGAATCTACTAATTGTACACCGAATTAGTAGATTCTCTTTATTTTTTGCAATTTTATAATTTCACAATAGATGTCCATTGAAATTATAAAAATTGTAAAATAATTATAAACAACCTAACCTTGAAAATGAAAAAATGAGCCTCAGTAATTTATCACTGAATGTCAATCTATGCTACTTAGTCAAACTGATTACCATTTTATACTGATAATGAAAAAAGTTAGAAAGGTATCAAGCTTAAAGTATCATAGCTTGGCACTTAAACCAAAACTTCAAGATGATGACAATTAAAGCTGTGTGTTAGTCTTTCAGAGATTTAGAAAAAAAATCAGACTCTCAAATTTGCACTTTGTGAAGATCCCCAGACAACTACAAAAGAGAGATGACATGCATTGTTTTTCACAAAGTGATTTTTTTCTCAATGTGAATAAATCCATCTTTACCCCTAGATTTTTCAAAATGCTAAAAAACAGAGTTGATCAGAGCAAGAACCTGATAATTTGGAATTGTGTGCCTTACTATATTCTATTGTTTGTCTGTCACCATTACCAAGGAGAGACTCTTGTATCACTCCAATTACCCCCCACATCCACAACTGACCCCACTTCAACCATTGCCTTTATGTCTTCCTGTCTTCTTCATCCATCCCCATTGTATCTGTTTTCTGGACAACAACCCTGCTCATTATTTTTATATCCAGTTTCACTTTCCATGACTTCTGGCCTGCAATTTTATAGGAATCAAGAATCAGACACAAATTTAAAACACAAATTTAATAACCCAAATAGCAAGGCAGAGGTGGGTTTCAGCAGGTTCTGACCAGTTCTGGAGAACCGGTAGCGGAAATTTTGAGTAGTTCGGAGAGCCAGTAAATACCACCTCTGACTGGCCCTGCCCCCATCTATTCTCTGCCTCCAGAGTCTCAGCTGATCGCGAAGAAACGGGGATTTTTCAGTAACCTTCCCCTGGAGTGGGGTGGAAATGGAGATTTTACAGTATCCTTTCCCTGCCACGCCTACCAAGCCATGCCACGCCCACCAAACCATGCCCAGAGAACTGGTAGTAAAAAATTTTGAAACCCACCAATGCAGCAAAAGAATCTAAGCTATTTTTTTTAATAATTGCTAAATTATTAAACTGATATCAATTATTTTTAAGTTGCAGTTTTTGATTTATTCATAATAATAAACCAAAACTTGGGTGTGATGAAACTAAAGAAAAACTCCAAACAACTCAAAACACACTGACCATGTCTCCTCAAATGATGATGAAAGATTTGCAACCAAATTGCCAAGCTCAGAGCTCAAACCAACAGTCTAACTACCAACCCGAGCTACTAATATTCAAACCAGTGGTGGGTTTCAAAATTTTTTACTACCGGTTCTGTGGGCGTGGCTTGGTGGCATGGCTTGGTGGGTGTGGCAGGGGAAGGAGACTGTAAAGTCTCCATTCCCACCCCAATTCAGGGAAAGGATACTATAAAATCCTCATTTCCTCCAGATCAACTGGGACTTGGGAGGCAGATGGGGGTGGGGGTGGGGCCAGTCAGAATTTTTACTACCGATTCTCCGAACTACTCAAAAATTCCACTACCGATTCTCCAGAACTGGTCAAAACCTGCTGAAACCCACTTCTGATTCAAATACATTTCAACTCAAGACAAGTAACTTCACCTAACATCCAAAGGACACCAATAATGCCTCTCCTGAAAAAGTTATCCACTAAGTCCCACTTCAAAGCTCTGAGCAGGCTACTTCAGAAAGACTTTAGGTATTCTCCTTCCATCATTACATGATTGCAGGGGCATCTGTGGGAGTGCACAATCAAAGCCCTGTCCTTTTAAACATATGTCGATCACAGAGTACGATCTTGATTTTTTTTTTTCTTGTTCAAATTTCGGATGCTCCTTTATCAATGTAATGTTGGCAAGAATGATATTACATAATATGATGGAAGTTAACATTATTGTTAGTTATTTGCTTTTGTACTGTATTATTTATTGCTTTAACATTTTTACTCCATTGGAATGTGCACTGTTTAGAGTCATTCATGAATGAAGTAGATTATTAGCCTAAATAAATAAAATACTGAAAGTGGCTCATGACTCATAAATAGTCTTTACTCTGTAACCATAGAAGATTTCACTATATATGTTTATTGAAATCACAGGACGGAAAGAGTTACACATGCATGAATTATCTGTATGGTCACTCAGATTTTCTAGTTCTCCTTTCTAATTCAGAATACGCAAGTACTGGTTTCATGCTATAACTTTCATATGCTCCAATCATCATAACCAATGATGAGGGATGATACACTCCAGAGAGTTGGTAGGCACTATTGTGAGGAAGACTGCAGCAAAGATATTACAAAATCAATCAATTCAATCTCTAACCATACCTAGGCAAGAAGTAAATTTTTGATAGGATAAAAACAATATGAGCAACTGTTTTACCTTTTTGCATTGTAATCTCCATTCTAAATAGTTTTACTTGGAAGTTCATCCCATGCTTTTTCTACTTGCAGAGAAATGGAGATTCTAAAGCACCTATGTTAGTTTTATTAGGACACAATATTGACAAAGAAAAGATGTTGTATTAGCATAATTACAGCTGGTTTTATAATATGTGAGATGACTCTAAATCATCTACAAGACTCCACCAGACTGTCAAAACAGAAAAAAGATGTAAAATTTCCAGACAAAAGGTCAATGCCTGAGATTTTGCTAGCAAGCCAGCTTTGGGACTTTGGAAAGAGTTGAAAGAAGTTTTCTCTGACTCTCTTTTCTTGTAATATTCCAACAGCTAATTATTTATCTCTGTAAACACTTCAGTTGTTCTGATTACAATGCTTCCTGACATTTATGAAAGGTAAAAGGGAGAAAAAAATTCCAAAATGTGTCTGAAGGAAAATAAAATTATCCAATTAACAATTCACAGAATGTAATAAAAAGAAAACAGATGGTTGGCTTCGTTACTGTTTTTATAAAATTCTTGTTCGAGCAGCTTATAGATTGCCAAAAAAGAGCCCCCAAGCATTGTGCTATCATGCTACACAAGGGCAGATTTCTTTTAATAATTAACAACTGCACTGAATTGAAAGAGCAAAATTGATCGTAATTTGGTCAAAACTTTTTATGTTTTTATGAGCTTATGGGTTTCATCTTGACTTCTACTTAAAATGTCTTCCATGCATCATAGCTAGACCACATCTACTGGGAAGCAGACATCCTGGTGCTGAAACATCTCACAACTGAAGGAACTGCCATCTTTTCCCTGAGTGAGTATTCCCTGGTTAACTCTGCTGCCTGCATCTGAGTTCCAGAGGAAGCAGAAGAGGTTTTCTTGTACTGAGAGTTTTGATTCTTCACTCAGAATGAAATAGTTCCAGACAAGTGTTCCATGTGACATACAAAACCCCCAATTTAGATTCAAATAATGTAGGAAAAATGAATTTACAGTATAGCAATTACACAGTAATTTGCCACTTGGGGGGGTGTGTGTGAGAGAGAGAGAGAGAGAGATAAATAAATATACATAAATATACATTTTTGTCTTCCATAGAAAAGCAACAAAACAATAAATATTTAATACCTGGGGGTAGCTATCTGTCCGTGGTAAAACAGATATATCATAGGTGGCGGCAAAATGACTTTTTGCTTGTTGGATTTGCCCATAACGTTCTCTCTTTCTCCATTTTGCTCTTCGGTTTTGGAACCAGACCTAGGTCAAATAAGAACATTGTTAGATTGTCCAAAAGACCATTTCTGCTGCCCTCCCTCTTAATTGTTTTGCCAGCCCATAGATCAGTGATAAATTACTTAAGTCCCAGAATTGCAGCTGACCCCTGAATGTCCTGCATGCATCCCCCAGACACCTGGAAAAATTATGTCCACATCATAAATATTAATTGACAAAAAGATAAAGTGTTATGTTACAATCAAATAGTAATATCAACTGTGTTACATTTTAATTTCAGTCAATAAAAGTGTATTAAATTTTAATATGTAAAGGTAGAGTTTCTTAGTTTACCCATTACTTTCTGGACTACGGGCCCACATGTTGTTTGTGCTAGTCCTAGAAAGAGTTTTGCTTGAAATTTCTTTAAGTAAGACAGAACTTTATCAAGAAAATGTGATTATAGCCATAGGATTTCTTCTTCTGATTCTTCAAAGAAAATCCATGTCTTAACACACCTTAGAAATGTCATGAGAAGATACTTTCCTCTGGAATGATAGAGACCTTGTAAATAATCTGACTTGCAATGTCTATTACTGAATATTTATTTATCCCATTTATCCCAATATATTTATTTCATTATTACCATCTGCAAAATTTTGGTTCTCTGTAAATGCTAAATTCAAAATGGGAGATAGAATGTTTCTATAGATTAGAAAATATACTAAGAGTTGATCTACCAAGAAAGAGGGGAATCCTGGAAACTGAAATAAAAACAGAAAGAAGAAACAGTAGAAATCCTTTGTCACATTAAGTGATTAATTCCAAAGAAAAGATTAAGACCGGCTTAGCTACTGATGCTGAATTCATTTTCTTTTCTTTTTCCTCTTTCAGTTTCAAACTTTGATAGTCACTTTTAGTTTAAACATTTCCTTTTGGTTATAAGATAAAATACAAAATATAAAAGTAAATAGGAAGACACAGTGAGGTGGGGGAAGAGGGAGAAAAAGGTGAGGAGGGACTGGGGAAAAGAAAAGAAGAAACGTTGACTTCTGACACCCTCTGTTGCAGTAAAATAAAGCATTAACATCAAACCACAACTTTTTGTTTTTCCATAATAATATAAACTAGTCATTTCTATAAAAACATATCAATCTAATCAGAAAAACCCAAAATCAAAGTTTCATTTTTTTTCCACTTCAGGCACAAAATTCAGAAGTGGTCTCCACGTGACCAAACAGTCAATTAAACCAAAACAGTCAATTTAGCCATTTCTACCAAATCCATCCACTTCTGTAGCCATTCGTCCATAGTGGGGATCAAAATGTCCTTCCGTTTTTGAGTGTACAATAGTCTCGCTGCTGTCACCATATATCAGATCAAAGTTCTAAATTTTTTCTCCAAGTCTTTTTTCATTAATCCCCCCAAAAAAGTTTCTGGTTTCATTTTTATTTTTGTTTTAATAATTTTTTTGTATTATAATATGAACCTTACTCCAAAATTTCTCTGCTTTATCACATGTCCACCATAAATGATAAAAAATTCCTTCTTTGCTTTTACACTTCTAACGTTCATTTGAAATACCTTTATACATTCTAGATAACCTATCCGGTGTTAAATACCAGTCATCATCTTATAAAGATTTTATTTTAAATTATAATTTAGTGTAAATTTTAAATCTTTCAGCCATATATTTTCCCCATTGTTCAAGCATCACATTGTATCCAAAATTCCTTGCCCACTGAATTATACGTTTTACATGTTCCCTGAATTATATGTTTTCCAAATTTAATTTCAATAACATTTTATAAATCTTAACAATAATAAGCTCATCACTGCACCAGTAAGATTTCCAATTCATTTTTAGCAAAACCAAACCCATAAATCTTTTTATCTGATTTAAATTGTTCTTTCAATTGTTAATATATAAACCAATGGCCAACATAACCTTCTGATTCAAATTCTTCCCTTGGCTTTAGTGTAGGGTCACCAGAGTATAAAGATAATATTTTACCATATGTCCACCAGTCTGTCTTTGCCACCATTTCTTTTCTTTTTCCTGGGGGGACACCCAAAGAGGCAACTTCATAGAGAACCTTGTTTTACATTTATTCCAAACTCTTAGTATGGCATGTCTAGCAAAGTGATTATTAAAATCAACATTAACTTTAACTTTATCATACCATAAATAATTGTGCCATCCAAACTTTAATTTGTGCCCCTCTAATTCAAGTAGTATCACTTTGATAGTCACTTTAATATTATATGTGTGATGATACAATCAACAGAAACCAGCGCAGCCAACTTCCATTAAGTATTGTACAGGATTACTGTTGGAAGAAAAGATCCTGCATGTCTGCACACTTTAATCAAGCTGAATCTGTCAAATTAACTCCAATTATCAGACTTAGGGTACTCTATTCCCTCTTAAATTCTTTTTTGAAATGTGAGCCTTATTAATTTAGTACAAATGATTTGTAGCTGTTTGTTCCCCAATGAAACTACTGGAAATATACTATTTCTGTTTCCTTTACCTGGCGCAGGTATACAAATGGATGGAATAAGCAGCAGCGGGGGAGGGGAGGGCCACCCAGGGCCACCCACAGAAAAGGACTTTATGTGTATCAGTGGCTGTGGTGATCACCACTCATGGTTGGTATCTAACTATAGAGAAATCAACTATGATATTACAATAAGACATCAAGAAATTATTTAAAATAGAGTTTTTCTTATTTTGTCCAAATAAATACCAGGAATAAAAGTCACATAACAAATAGCTGCCATTTTAATATGGACATAAATATACAGTACAATCACAAGAGCAACTGTAGTTTTACTTCCATTCTTTAGAATAGAATAGAATAGAATAGAATAGAATAGAATAGAATAGAATAGAATAGAATAGAATAGAATAGAATAGAATAGAATTTTTTTATTGGCCAAGTGTGATTGGACACACAAGGAATTTGTCTTGTCTTTATGCCTTGAAATAAAGTAATAATAGACTCCAACAATTGTTGAAGTAAATATCTCACTTCCAGTGATTTCTAGGAGCTTTAGATCATATTCAGTCTTGAAGGAAGTCCAATTGAGTTTTACCAATATTTTCATGAGTTGAATACTCTTTCAGTAGATTAAAAAGAAAAAAGAAAGAAATGAATGCTACCAAATTATGATTAATGGAAATAAGGGAAACTTGAATCTATACATACTATTGGGGAAACAAACTTAGATTTCTTATGAAAAATAAGCAGAAATGCTGAGAGGTGAATAAATTCAGTTTTACTAAGCCACTCCAAACAGAATTTCAAGCGTTTTAATTAGTTAATTCTAATCTAAAATCATATAGTCTAATAGGAAAAAAGCTTATTGGAATAGCCTCTTCTTATTCCAGCAAATGCTTAACAAGTTATAGTTCCTGTTTTATAAAACTGAAAGAAAAATAGATTTTGCCAGAACTTTCTAAATTGGCACCAGAATGGTGTACGCCAGTATTTGTTCAGTCGTTTACATATATAAATACTGTCAACAGTACTACTCTTTCAGGCTGGAAATGGAATACAGTTGTTCCAACACATTAAAAGGCAATAAAAATGAAATGATATCTTTTATTAGATACAGCATTTAAAACTGTATATAAAATAAATAAATAGGGAAAAGGGAAGAAGCAAATTTTTTTCTGAAAGAACAAGCTATAACTGTGCTCCTTGAAGAGTTTTGATATAAGAATCACCAGTATATTCTATATAGACCTAAAGACTGCTATGGATTTTTTTTAATCCATATTAAATAGAGCAACAATGAGATCCAAATTGTTCTGGCCAAAAAAATGCTGAATGAACTGTAAAAATTGCAATGTGACAACTGAATTGGGATTAAATTGGAACCAGGACCAAGGACATAAAATATTAAGATTAAAAATGAACATACTTTGATTTAGGTTTTTTCATATGTTTTTTGTATCAAAACTTAGCTTACTTTTTTCACTAACAATATAAAGTCCGAAAATTCTACTTCTTGTGTGAGCAGAGGATTTTTCCCCCTCTTATAAAGTTAGATCTGAAAACTTTCAAGTGTATTGCCAGTAAAAGAAATTAATAACAAGCTATTCAAAGCCAGATCTTTGGTATAAGTTTAAAAGTCTATAAATATCTATGGAGATTCTCAGTCATTCAGGTCATGGTTGTCCCAAAGGTGCTTTTTCAAGAGGCAACTGGACTTTCTGTTTTTTCTTTGAAGACTAGAGCTAAAGATGCTTCTTGGATGAGAAGCAAAATGTCTTCAAGGAAAAATCAGAAAGTCCAGTTGCCTCTTGAAAAAGCACCTTTGGGACAAGTCTATAAATGATTTATAGACATTTATTGACAAGACAAAAATTCCCCTCTAAGTGAGCAATATGAATTTGCTACAGGTACACCCAATTTGCTACAGGTACAACCGCCCTGAGTCCTTAGGGAGATAGGGCGGTATATAAATTTGAAAAATAAAATAAATAAATAAAATAAGTACAATTGGAACCAGAATTTAGGGCACTAACCAATGCAGTTGTTAAGCAAGTAATGAAATGATCAGACCCAGTTTTAGGACTATTTTTATCACAATCATTAAGTGAATGATTGATTGATTTGATTACATGTTTATGCTGCCCATTTAGCTAAAGCGAACTTCATGGTGGTTGAGTGAATCATGTGGTCATTGAATGAATCTGGCTTCCCCTATTGATTTTGCTTGTTGGAAGCCAACTGGAAAGGTTGCTAATTCTGATCACATGACCATAAATTGCTGAAACCATCATAAATACAAGCCAATTGCCACATGCTTAAATTGCAATCACTTGCCTTCAGGGGATAATGCAACAATCTAACTTCTAGGGTGAGTTATATGTTACTTTTTTCAACACCATTGCAACTTGGAACAGTTTTTAAATGAATGGCCATAAGTTGAGGACTACCTGTACAGAATGGCAAAGAAGCAACTGGCAATTCCAAAGTGAGAATTGGCCGATTCCTATCAATTTCACATAATGTAGATTCTTCCCTATCACTAACAGGAAAAGTCAACTTGCGGGTTCATTTTTATAATTATAACTTAATACAAACATAGAAATAATTAACTGCTTTCAAGTAGATGATGTTTCTCATTTAAAAATCATAACAGAATTAACTGACTTGCAAACTGGGTGACCATAAAAATCATTTACTAATACATTAATTTTCCCATGTGTTAGGACTGCAGTTAATGCCCTCAGCAATCATTGATTAAAATTATTTTTTAAAATACTCTGAATCTTGTATTTGTGAAATCATAATTTAGACAGTTCTGGAAGCCCTTTGGGTGGCACATATGACAGTGCTGTTACGTGATGTCCACTGACGGCCACTTTGTTTCCAGATCCAATTCAAGTATTGGTCTCACCTTTAAAACTCCTATATGAGAATCTAAGGAACCATCTTATCCTGATGGAATTAACACAACCCACTCATTCCAGTGAAAAAGTCTACTTCAGATTCCATTAGCCAAAGAATTTTCGCTGGTGGGGTGTAGGAAAAGACACTTTTCAGCTGTGACATCCACCTTCTGGAATATTCTGACATCTGAGGTGAGATCTACCCCCATATTCCTTGGCCTTCTAGAAGAGCCTAAAAACATGGTTCTGCCGTTGAGCTGGGGTCCTGATAGGAGCCTGCTATACTGGGAGCAGCTAATGGTATAGAGACGTTTCTCACCCCCAGGCTGCCCACCAACTTGGTTTTTAATTTTTAATCTTTTTAATCCTACTTTTAATTATTTTTAGCATTTTTTGACTTTTTATTATATGATAAGCTATCCAGAGCTGCTGTGTTAGCGAGATGGGTGACATAGAAATTCAATAAATAAAATAAAAATAAATAAACTTCTGGTTAAATATACTTTGCATTATTTAACCTAATTTTCTCTGTGCATCAGACCGGAATAGTTACAGGATAATATTTTAGTATAGCAGTTGGAACTCAACATTTTGGCTTTTTTTATTTTATTTATTTATTTTGTCATACAGTATATATAAGCATAAGCATGAAATAACTATACAATATATAAGCATATATATAAGCATAAGTATGTAATAACTATATTAATTGGATATAATGAAAGGAAACAATACGGTAGGCACGCTTGTGCTCTTATGCATGCCCCTTACAGGCCTCTTAGGAATGGGGTGAGGTCAATAGTAGACAGTTTTTGATTGAAGCTTTTTCACTTATCAAATTGTCCAAGTTGCTGTTTCAGTAATAAACTTACATGGTCCCTCTTTGAACAAATTGCAAGTGTTCTGAAATAAGGATTATAATCAGATAGGGGCTGTTTTCTTAAATGTGTGTGGGATATATACTTTCACTTTTTTAAAAATGTTGGTCTTTGGTCTTTATTGTTTATAAAGCATTGTTTTACTCCTGTGTGATTGCTTATCTATTGCTTTTGCTACAAGCAATAAAAATGGTAATTCATAATACTCAATATGCTTAATGTGACAAGTGGGTCATATTAAATTCATTGGCGTATAATCATATCAACTATGTTTAATCAATTTGGTTTAAAAGAAATGTTTTCTTCTGGTCCTGCCTATTTCCTTTTATGGAGTCAGAATAAGAAAGAACAAGGATGGCTAAACTATGGTCCAAGCCCAAATCCGTAAAACTCCTTTTTACAGACTAAAGTTTTGACCGCCAATGAGTTTTGGGTTTCATGCAGCTTTTAGTTTAATATCATGCCACCCTCAGGATAATTTCAAAAGTCCTTTTCAAAAAATCAGGCTGGAGCTCAGACAGGAAGGGTTTCCATTACAAACATTATCTACTTGAATGTTTGATAGAATGTAGGCATATGCTACGATGACAATTCCCTACTCCATACCTCAATTCAAGTGTCATTTTCTGAAATAGCATATGATGCATCTCTCTTCCACCATGCATTCTTGATACAACAGGATATTTGAAAGACTTATCATCATCTTACGACCCCATGAATCTCTTGAACTCATGTTTTAGAAATTGTCTCACAGCAATGAAGACATCTCTTATTTTATTGCATTTTGCTTTGTTGCATTTCACAGATACCGCTTTTTGTACAAATTGAAGGTTTGTGAAAACGCTGCATCGAACAAGTCTATTGACACTGTTTTTCTAATAGCATTTGCTCACTTTGTGTCTCTGTGACACATTTTTCTGATGCACTGATGATATTACCTAGTTTGGTAATGAAACATCTGCAAGAAAATCTTCAAGCTCAGGGAGCAACCAAAGGCCCCGCATTTTCATAATTCTCACAATATGTCACACTTTTTCATCATTATTAATCAAATGATCCTTAGCATTTTTAACAATACAATGTTTTTAATTAAACTGTGTGCAGTGATTTTTTAGATATGACATTATTACATACTTGATAGACTACAATATATAGTACGTACTTTCAACTTTTTCTTCATCTTTACTTTCCCTTTTACCATTTCAAGTTTCAAGGGAGTATATATTTTATATGCATATAACTTTTACATTAAATGGGAAAGCAAAAAAAAAATGTGTGACTCACTTTATTTTCAATATTCACTTCATTGCAATATAGTTCAATGATGTATTCTGAATATCTAAAGTTTCCTAACTTTAAGTCATTATATATTGTTGCCTACACCTTTCATCAAGCCAATGTAAAGAGATTTTGTCATGTTTAGGACCTGATGATTAGGCTCCCATAATATGTTCTCTGGAGAAGTGGAGTGTGGAACTTTCATAGGCTTTGGCAAAATAGAAATAGTAGTATAGAATAACAGAGTTGGGAGGGACCTTGAACTCCAACCCTCTGCTTAGGCAGGAAACCCTATAGCATTTCAGAAAAATGGTTGTCCAACCTCTTCTTTAAAACTTCCAGTGTTGGAGCATTCACAACTTCTGGAGGCAAGTTGTTCCACTGATTAATTGTTTTAAGTGTCAGGATATTTTTTCTTAGTTCTAGGTTGCTTCTCTCCTTGATTAGTTTTTATCCATTGCTCCTTGTCCTGCCCTCAGGTGCTTTGGAGAATAGGTGTCTCTTCTTTATGGCAGCCCCTGAGATATTGGAACACTGCTATCATGCCACCCTAGTCATTCTTTTCATTAAATACAAATATACAAAATACAAATATATCCTTAAGGATATGACCCTACAACCAATAGACTTCCAATATCTGAGAATATTTTGTTCTGCACAATCATTTGTAACTAGACCTCTACCATTTTCAGCCATTTTTATTTTAAATATGCTAAATATGGCAAGCAAAATAAAAAATGCAGGATCCAATCTGAGTCAGTCCTAGACCAGAGGTTTAGTCATCCAAGCTTTGAGACTCATGCTGGAGCCCAGCCTCAGGAAACTTCTGTCTATCAGAATGTGTGCTTTGGGCTATTGTATGTATAGTATTTAGATAGATGATAGATAGATAGATAGATAGATAGATAGATAGATAGATAGATAGATAGATAGATAGATAGATAGATAGAAAGAAAGAAAGAAAGAAAGAAAGAAAGAAAGAAAGAAAGAAAGAATTAATTCTTCAAGTGTTTTTGGACACAAAAGGAATTTGTTTTTGGTGCATATGCTCTCAGTGTACATGAAAAAAAAGATACATTTGTTAAAAATCATAAGGTTCAACACTTAATGATAGTCATAGGGTACAAATAAGCAATCAAATCATTCTAGGAAACAATCAATATAAATTGTAAGGATACAGCAACAAATTACAGTCATACAGTCATAAGTGGGAGAAGATGGGTAATAGGAACAATGAGAAGATTAATAGCAATAGTAATGCAGACTTAGTGAATAGTTTGACAGTGTTGAGGAAATTATTTGTTTAGCAGAGTGATGGCGTTCAGGGAAAAAATTGTTCTTGTGTCTAGTTGTTCTGGTGTGCAGTGCTCTATAGCTTTGCTGGCTGAGGGACTCTGGGAGTTGAAGTCCACAAGTCTTAAAGGGACCAAGGTTGGAGACCCCTGCTCTATAGTGTTGTTTTGAGGATAGGAGTTGAAACAATATGTGTCCAGGATGCTAGGGGTCTGTTAATATTTTCACATCTATTTATTTATTTAGTATTAGTATTTATGAGGACTTGGCAGCACAAAGAAATAATAGCTAAACTAATGTCTTATTAGCTGGCCATCAGCATCCCAATTAACCAATAAGAAGCCACACCCAACCAGGGACCACATAAATACTGTGAATAGAATAGCCCAAAGTACATATTCTTGTAGAGAGAGAAATTCCCTGAGGATGGGCTCCAGCACAAGTCTGAAAGGTCAGAAGACTAAACCTCTGGCCTCAGTGACTGACCCAGATTGATCCTGCAACATTATCCTGTCTCACATATATTTGCCTTCATTCATGAAAACCAAAAGTACCAATTACCATTTAAACCAGTATTCTTCAGAAGTGACTATTTTAAGATAAGTCCATAAAACCTAAATTTGCAAAGTTTGAGAAGCACTGATTACACTAAGGACAGAGAGGATATGTTTTTGGACAAGTGGTGTGTTATGCAATATCTGTTTACCAGAGGCAAACTAGCGAAGTTGTTCCCTATCACTCTTTCTAACTCCAAAAGTAAAAGGAAGACATATTTCCAAACAGATCTGAGGGCTGTCTTCATCCACCATCTTTAAGAACACTTGTGGACTGGTTTAGGGCTCCAGAAGCAGTCTTGAAAATAAAGATGATGTCAGAGACTATTTTACACTATCCAGCTTTCAATTTTTAAAACAATTAAAATATTATTATTTTTTAAAAAAAATAAAGTCAGGCAAGTCAAGGAGCCCAGGGGCACTAACAAGTCTCCATAAACACACTGGTGAAGAAGATCCAGTATTGTCTGCTCCTGGTCTAAAACATTAACACAATCAAAAAATTGTGCTTTGAAATATATCATTTAAATATAGTTCCATAAGTAAAAGGCATTTGTAAAAGCAAACTTTACAGCAAAACGCCATGTGTACCAAAAGGCAGCCAGAAATGAAGTTACACAGAAGAAGATTCTATCCCTTAAAGGGAAAATGCAAAGAAAGAGAGCAGAACAAGACACTTCAAATGGAGTAAAGATGAAAGCCACTTAATTTATTTATTTTATTTGTCAAGCATATGCAGTATAAGATAACAGGTAAAGTATAACATAATTTGATTACATGAAAAGAGTAAGTAAAAAAGGAATATTAGGACAGGGACAGTAGGCATGCTGGTGCGCTTATGCATGCCCCTTACTGACGTCTTAGGAATGGGGTGAGGTCAACAGTAGACAGTTTAAGGTTAAAGTTTTGGGGGTTTGGGGAAGAAACTACAGAGTCAGGTAGCGCATTCCAGGCATTGACCACTCTGTTACTGAAGTCATGTTTTCTGCAATCGAGTTTGGGGCGGTTTACCTTGAGTTTGTATCTATTATTTGCTCATGTATTGTTGTGGTTGAAGCTGAAGTAGTCATTGACAGGTAGGACATTGTGGCAGATAATTTTATGTACTACACTTAGGTCAGACCAAAGTCGGCGTAGTTCTAAGTTGTCTAAGCCCAAGATTTGAAGTCTGGTGGCATAAAGTATTTTATTGCAGGTAGAGGAATGGAGGACTCTTCTCATAAAGTATCTCTGGACTCTCAATTGTATTTATGTTCGATATGCAGTGCAAGTTCCAGACAGATGAGCTGTATTCGAGAATTGATCTAGCAAATGTTTAGTATGCTCTAGTTAGTAGTACAACATTACCAGAGAAGAAGCTATGCAAGATTAGGTTAATAACTCTTAATGCCTTTTTGGCAATGTTGTTACAGTGGGCTTTGGCACTTAGATCTTTAGAAATGAATACTCCAAGGTCCTTGACAGAGTGAGGGTCATCTACAAGGTCATGTCCATCTAATTTGTATTTTATGTTTTGATTTATTTATTTTTTTGCCAATGCGCAAGACAGAGCATTTGTTATTTGAGATTTGAAGTTGCCACTTGTTAGACCAATCTGACACATAGTCAAGATCTTTTTGAAGGGTAATTGCATTGTCGGTGGTGTTGAATAGTTTAACATCATCAGCAAAGAGAACACAGTTGCTTTTAATATGATCATAAATGTCATTTATGTAAAGTATGAAGAGTGTTGGACCTAAAACACTGCCTTGGGGAACACCACTATTAACAGGTACAGGATTTGATAGAGCGCTTCCTATTTTGACCACTTGTTGTCTGTTTGATAGGAAGGCAGCTATCCATTCATATAGGAGTCCAGAAATGCCATAGGATTTTAGTTTTAGAAGTAATTTGTTGTGTACCACTGAATCAAAAGCCTTACAGAAGTCTATGTAAATTGCGTCTTTTGCTTTGCCCTGATCAAGATGTGTAGTCCATATGTTTTTGCAATGTAGTAGTTGTAGATTACAGGATAATTTTTTTCTGAAACCAAATTGTTTGTTAGAGAGTAGGTTGTTTGTCTCCAGGTGAAATGTAATAGATTGGTTAATGACTGATTGCATGACTTTGCAGGTGATGCAACATAAAGAAATTGGTCTATAATTTTCAATTAGGCTAGGGTCTCCCTTTTTGAAGATAGGGATGACCGTGTATTGCGACCATTGGTAGGACAAGGAGCTGGTACTGAAAGATTTTTCAAAAATTATGCCTAGAGGTTCTGTGCTTGCAGTGGAAAGTTTTTTTAAGACGTATACACATAGTCCATCGGGTCCAATAGATAGAGATGGTTTTAGATTACATAGTGCTTTTTCAACATTGTCTTCTGTAAAATCGATATGTAAAAGATCATTGTAATCGTTGTAATTGTCTGTATTATGACTGGGAAATATTGGGTATGTGTTGTTGCTGTTTACAAATACTGAGCTGAAGAACATGGTAAAGAGATTGGCTTTAACAGTTTTGTCAATAGAGTCTTTGTTGTTGTTTGGTCCTTTTAGGGGGGGACTGGGATGGATCTCAAGTCTTTAAGTTTGTTGTTTACAAAATTATAGAAGACGGGTGGATTTTGTGTATAGAAGGTTTTTCTTCTGTGGTTTTGTGTTGTTGTTATTTTGTTCTCTCTCTCTTCGCTTTGCTTCAGAGTAAGCTATAAAAGGTGTTTGAAGTGTACATTTTATATTAAAATAAACATTGAATGAAATATAACATTGGAATTACTAAGAGTAGATTATGTTCATCTCAGTGGCATTAGAAATCTCTTCTGCTCAGTCTCTTTCTTTCTCTTTCTCTTACCCCCTCACAATAGTAATTGAAACCTGGCAAGCTGTTGGATAAAAATTCCTGATCCTACTATCTTCTTTATTTATGCAATCTCATCTGAAACAATAATGGCAGGCTGTGGTACAAAATGGCAATGGCAGAGAACATCCAAAGAAACTAGAGGAAGTTTTAAGGGAATGAGAAGTCCTTGTCCATGCCCAAGACATGCCTATTTATTTTCTTTCACAGAGATGTACCTTTTCTATTGTTTCTTTTACCATGTTTACATTTTTGACCTGCGGGTCATGTATGCAATGTAGGCTGCTTTCCTTCTTTTTATTGACTTTGTTTTGATTGCATGTGGGTTTTAATCTGGGGTGTCTTTCTATGCATCTTTGAATATATGTGTTTCTCTATTTTCCAGTTTACTTATTGTGACATGGGTATTCTGATGTTCTTTGGAGGTGGGGGACACACTGCAATTTTGGATCTGGGACATAATCCTTACTCTTACTTTTATTTAGTACCTTGGACAAATTCTTGTCTCTGGTTTGAATTAGTTAGCTTTCTGGAATTAAGTACTGGCTTGCAAAGAATGGTGGTATGTTTTGCAATTCAATCCTCACCTTGGCCATTTTCATATAATTCTGTTTTGTTTTATTTTTACTTTTTAAAATAAAAAAACAGCCCAATATTAGTAAGAATATCAACAGTTAAGAAGTAGAGAAAAGCTGGGAAACAAAAATAGGAAACTTAAATTAAAAAAATCATATTGAAGAAAAACAATTGGCCAAAAAAATTGGACAGAATACAATGTCTTTGCTATATTTTATGCAATCTCAATTTTTCCCTTCTTCCATCCTGATTCTAAAAACTTGCTGATCCAGTTAGTTATTCAGCTACACTAAATAAATAAAAGAAGCATAGTATTTTTTTTGAACCAACTGAAGTTTCTAAAGGCAGTCTAACCACTCCCCCACATCAAGCATATTGTAACTAGCTGATAAGAAGCAGATGGAATTTATGTTCTTAAGGTTTGCTACTTTTGTGTTCTCCAGTATCAGTACAAAGGCTTATCTGCAGTTCTCAAAGAAATATAAGCTGGAATAGTTGTTTTATTGGAGCTGCTATACCCAAGTCATGACAGGACAGAAATTTCATGAAAACTAGTAGCTGCATGTGACCTTCCGAAGTTATTGTTGCAAGATGCATGGCAAATTGCACAAATAATTTATTTCATATTTGTTCCTTTTCAACTGAATGACTGAATATATTCTAGTGTTACCAATATTCCACTACATTCATAGTTAGCATTATATAATAACAGATATGCTGCAAATAGAACATTCCTTCAGGGCAGTTAAAGATTAGCCAATTAAGAAACAACTAAACCATTTGAAATTACTTTCACTGAATAAGGTGACTGCCATGCTGAAAAACCAGCATGAGAATTAATTTTCCACAGACTCTCTTGCAAATTTAATAGAACAATTTTGAAAAGTGCCCTGAAACCATTGAAAAGAGAAACACGGCTAATAAACATGTTATGACCATATATATATAGCCACCACTAATAATAAAATTTACCCAACTGCATAATCAATTGCAGGAAATATTTTTTTTTTGTTGACAATTGTGCTGTATGAAGGCTCTGGGAAACATTTTTTTCCTCTCTTTTGTGTCTGCACTAAGAGCAAATAATCCATAATATTTAATATTTAGGCCCCTGTTGCTGTAAATGTCTTGACCATCTCCTTAGGCTGGGTGCCAGTTACTTCTCTGACATGCAACAGAAAAAGAAATTCACTTCAATAAATTAGATTCAGGCAGGCTCTTTCGGCATGTAAGCAGGATGAAACTTAAATTGGATCGTGATGGAATACTAGCAAAATGCGATGTGCATTGCATACATTCAGCCAATCGTTTGGTTAATTTAAATCAAACAATTTGCTTGAATTTTAGGAAGGAACTCATGGGGGAAGAAACCCACATTTTTTAACCCTGACACTCCCCCAAAATGTTTCTGTTTATATCGATTTACTCAAAACCGACTCTTGGCAAAGATAAAGTAACCATTGCCTATATAAAATGAAGCAACAATCTGCTGCTTGTTATCCCTGCCTAACCAGATGCCGGTCTCTAATGATGTAAAGCCTTTGAAAATTGCTTAATATTATGATGGAATACTGTTGCCGCTCAGTGGAATTATGATCCCCGTTTTCTTACATTGGCCTTTTTCAGTAGACTGATCAGAGATGCAAAAATCTAGGGCATTTACTTCAATAGCACGGAAATCTCTATGTACACAAAGAGTAGAATAAACATTCTCAAGGAAAAAAAAAACGAAACCAGCAATTTTGTTCCAAGGAGAGAATATAATATATACAAGCCATAACATCTCTCTCTCTCTCTCTCTGGCTCTGCCACTCTTTTATCTGTCCATAATGACTTGAGAAGCCTTAGCAAAACCTAAGCAAGCTGCCTGCTGAATTAGACCAAACCTTGCTATTCCTTCAAATAGTAAGATACGATGTTAACCAGAACGGTACCTTGACACAGCAGTTGCTTCGAATGCAAAACCAAAACCATAATCTGTAATGCTGAAAATTGTGTCCAGCAAATTTTGAATTGGATACACAGTTTTCAAAAATATTTGTTATTAACACTATTGTTTTTTAAATTTGAGAAATAGGACACTTTGGATGTTAAGTAACTGCTAAATATTCTGGATTTAGTAAGATTAAAAAAGTATAGTTTTAGCTTGCTTAAATAAGTCAGTATTTAATTATACAGCCAGAAGACTGTGAATTTTAAACCTACCTAAGGAATAAAAGCCATCTGAGTGAATTTGTGCCAGTCATCCTCTCATAGCTGAACCCACCTCACAGGGTTGTTGTTGTAGGAAAAATAGGAGGGGCGGAAGTGTTATGTATGTTCACTCCCTTGCATTATTTATAAAAATAATAAAGACCGGATACAAATAAATAAATAAAGGCGTTCTGTAAAAGACAAATACCCATCCCTCTCCAATCACTGCAGAATATATAGTCTTAATGATATTTAGAATAGATTAATTCAGATTAGTGCAATTACTCCAATACTCCAGATTTAAGTGAATTTATGGTTAACCTTATTGAAACAGGAAGGATTAAATTCAGTAGTTTTTTTAAAGCATGATTAAGTCTGGATCCAAGGTACCGTATTTCTTTATAGGAGTTCTCTATAGTTTAAGGTATAATTTTGGATTTGTTGATATAGCCATTATCAGCTATTTCCAGTGTACTAACGACTTTACCATTTTAAACCTATTGCATTAAATGGAATTTGCTTCACTTAGCAGGATTTTTTATGAGTTTGTATCAGAGATATTTAATTCATAAGAAAATACATTTAGGATTGCAATATAGATAGTTCTTGATTTACGACCACAACTGAGCTCAAAATTTGACTTTGCTTATCATAAAGTCACAAAAGGCGATCACATGACCCCAGGACACTGCAGCCATCATAAATATGAGTCAATTGCTAAGCATCTAAATTTTGATCATGTGACCATGAAGATGCTGCAATAGTCATAAGTGTGAAATATGGTCATAAATCACTTTTTAAGGTACTGTGGTAACTTTGAACAGTCACTAAGCAAACCGTTGTAAATCGAGGACTATCTATATTAATACCTACATCCAACAAGTCTCTGTTAGCACCCCATAAGTGTTACATGATTTGACCGAATATATGAATTAATGCAGCCTCAATTAATGCAACAACCCTTTCAGATGTATTAGATTATAAATCCCATAATCTCTAATCTGGTGGATGGCAATGATAATTGTAGTCTGACATCTGGAAGATATCAACTGAAGAAAAAAAAAAGTTCTGTTTGGGACAGAATATATATAAGGAAATAATTCCAAAACACACCCTAATTTCTTCTAAACCATCACAAAATGTAGGAGGTTTTCAAGCTTCTAGTGGCCCAACCTAGATGCATTAGTAGTTCTAAGTGAGGTACATGCACTTCCAAATACAAATATGCCATACATTTGCTGTTCACCATATATATGTTTAAGTATATGCTTAACACATCATAAAAATCATGCTTATAATAATAAAGAGGAGGATATTATATATACAATAATCTGAAACAGCCTTAACTGATAGCTTACACTTGCATTTGAAGAAGCACAAGAATACTAATTAGCAGAACATTGTTACTTGACCATTTGCTACATTAATCTTGACAGTTTAATGCAGCAGATCCTATAAACAGAATTCCGGTGTTTTTAGTGGAAGATCCAGAATTCTGTACTTTTCAAAATCTGTCACTGATGATGCTATTGATTCATTGAGCATGCAATAAAATCTTCGCATTACACTTCAATAGAAAGCCAGCTAATGTTCCTGGAATTATATAGATTTCCAGATCATAGAAGAGTCACGTGTGAACTTCAGGGCCAAAGTCCAAGATTTCTCTGCTCTGGAGGAGCCAGTTGGGTGATGATAGTGGTATTCAAAAGATCTCAACTGCTGTGAGTATGCCAGGGGCTAAAACTCTTGACATTGTTCAATATAACATGTTCTTTCTTTATTCTTCTCTTTAAACACATTTCAGGATCAACAATAATAAAAATTAAAATAATACAATGACTCTCTATAATGAATCTAATCAATTCACTACAGAGAGTCATTTTATTATTATTATTTTATTTTTATTATTGTTTAAGCAAGTTATCATTTTTCTGAATAGAATATGGTTATTCCTAATTTCAGAATGCAGATACATTCCTTTAACTACCTGCACAACTTGGCATTCCTTAATCATTACGTTAAAATAATTTTACCATATTTACATCAGTTTTATATTCCCAGAGTCCCTAATGTGAATAAATTACATAGGAATAGGACTATGTAATTATTTTTATTGAAAACATGGCTTCTTCTGTTCTATGTCCCTCATTAACAAAATTTAGCTCCAAAATGCAGCTTATGCAAGGAAGGCACCTTATTGAAGCATAGTTAAAGCTATCCAACAGAACCATTTGCTGCCACAGATAGGGGGATCCAGGGAAAGCAGAGCATATGATAAAACATGTGTTGTGACATCATGATGCAACCCACATGACTTACAATGCGGAGATGCAAGCACAGAAAAAAAGCAAGGATCCAGTTGTGATTGTCCAGGTTCCAACTAATGAACCCAACCAATTCAGTACTCCAAGGGTTGCAACTTTGTCAAAGAATTGTTTTCATCCATGATAAAATGATGTACTCAATAAAACAATTCTTTGAGAAAGCTGCAAGTCTTGGAGTGCTGAATTGGTTGGGTTCATCAGTCGGAACCTTGAGAGTGATATCATACTGTACTTTTCCTCATTTTTTCGTGATTGCTGTTAGCAGCGGGGCTTTAGGCTGTCACAGCTCTGGTTGGGTCTGAGGACCCAAAAGTCCTCAGTCCATAATCCAGTATGATATCAGATGTCCTAAAACAAGACACTAAACTTTTGCCATTTCTGGTTGAATGGAATATAAAACCTTCTTGCCTTACCTTACCAAGACCATTAGAGAAACTCTTGAGATCACGAAGTGAAAAACTGGGGAGGGAGGGGATGGCAGCTAGGGAAGTTACTCGGTGTTAACGAGATGGCATGCCTTGCTAGCAAATAGTAAAGGCACAGCATCCGTTCTAAATAACCTATTTTATTTTGTCTGACTGATAATTTATACCAGTGGTTCCCAACCTTTTCTTGTTTGAGGCACAACCTTTTCTTGTTTGAGGCACCCTTGGAAAGCCTTTCAAAAGTTCCCGGCACCCTTATAAGGAAATAGATATTTAAAATCTCCGTAGCTCAAAAGTTCCCGGCACCCTCAAAAGATCTCACGGCACCCCTTAGTGCCGCGGCACACTGGTTGGGAACCACTGATTTATACCTTGGTTTTTGCAGGATCCTACTGCTTCAACTGTTTCTTTTAGTAATTCAGTAATTCAGTGTTTCTCAAACTTGGCAACTTTAAGATTTGTGGACTTCAACTCCCAGAATTCCCCAGGTAGCACAAAGCCACACATTTTAAAGTTGCCACATTTGAGAAAGACTGAGTAGATTATGTTGTTCTGTTTTGGATGGAATTGAGGCACCTACCTGAACTCGAGCTTCAGTGAGTTCCGTTCTCAGAGCCAACTGCTCTCTGACATAAACATCGGGGTAGTGTGTCTTCTGGAACACTTTCTCCAGTTCTTCCAGCTGTAAACTGGTAAAAGTGGTCCGGTGTCTTCTCTTCTTACTGCTGGAAACATTGCTGTCACACTTATCACCAAGTTCATCCAATTCTCTTTTCTCTGGAATCCCTTTCACGGGAGACATTCGGAGATTGCTGCAAGTGTCCAGTGGTCTGCCCATCTCAGAGTGCAATGGTTGACTCTCAACTTTCGTAATCCCAAAATTCACTGCAGAAAAAAATAAATGAGGTTGGCCTGCATTCATGTTAAGTTTAGCATCATTCAAAAAATGTGAAAAATCATAAATTGCTTGTAAGAATAATGTGTGAAATGTTTATAGGTACATGGTCTACTCGTGGGTGAGTAGTTGTTATGCCCAGATTTCCTTTTATGTGAGTATCTAGAAATTAGTGGACGAGATAAAGTATTATTGTGGATTTTGAATTTAGTCTCATCAAGATCTGTCTGATTTTTTTTTCAAAATAAGATGCATTTTTTTCACCAGTGCTATTTCTTTTCCTACTAAAGATAAATTGATGCATACTTAGAATGGAAAATCAGATCAATGTAATAGTACAAACATATGGCACAGTACTAGGCATAGCTTCTTAATAATAAATCTTGTATTCCTGGGGAGTTAACTTTGTATCAAGTCTATTCATTTAGAACAAGCCTTATTCTCTTCATTAGGGCTTATTCTCCATGAAATATCTCTGAAAGGTCAGCTATACTGCGAAGCCTATGTCTACTTTTCATTTACAATGTAGTCAAAGGGGTTTATTCTCAGGTAGATGAGCAATACTATCAAATATAATCCTAACCAAATTTACTTAGGAGTAAGATCAATTGGGGATAATGAAACTTATTGCTGAACAGAGAATATGCAGAGAAATAATCTGAACATATTCCATTTGAGGAAAAAATCAGCTAAAGTTTTAAAATGCTTTCCTTTGGATGAATGATGTTCAGGTATTTTATTTTGCAAATTATTTAATAATGAAAATTATTAGGGGTGCATATATTATAAGGATTCATCGAAGAATGCAACATACTGAGTCAAGGTTAGTAAGAAATGGAAATATTTCACAAAAAATAATGTTCTTAGATCTTAGTTGAGTGGCTTTGCTTCCAATCAGTTTCTTTATTACTGCAAACTGGGAGGGGGGGCTCTTTAAAATCATAACTCAGTCAAACTGGTTATTTCCTATATTTTGCACTGGTCCTACAAGAACTATTTATCTTCTCAGAAATACTCACTGTCCAAGATAAAGCTTAAAGTATTCCCCCGCTCCCACTTAGCTTCTGAACAAATTCCCATGATTCCACATCCCCTCTTAAAAATGTCATATTTCTAAGATAATTGATGTTACATGTTGGGATGGAATCACAAGTTTAGGAGGAAAGTCATTCCATCTACCCATAACAGTAAGCATTACAATGAAAGAAATTTAACTTGCTATTTTGAATTTGTTTTTAGTGTTCTCTGTTCCTCCCAGTAATTCTACTGCACTGGTCTGTTCATTGAATATGGTTTTAACTAGGTATGGCTTACAATTTATACTTTTGCCTAGGTGAGATTCCAAGCAAATTCAATGAAAAGTTCTATTGATCAAATATATCTATGCATTTACTTATCTGCTACAATGTCCTACCTGTCAATGACTACTTCAGCTTCAACCACAACAATACACGAGCACACAGTAGATACAAACTTAAAGTGAACCGCTCCAAACTCGATTGCAGAAAATACGACTTCAGCAACAGAGTGGTCAATGCCTGAAATACACTACCTGACTCTATGGTCTCATCCCAAAACCCCCAAAATTTTAACCTTAGACTGGCTACTGTTGACCTCACCTCATTCCTAAGAGGTCTGTAAGGGATGTGCATAAGAGCACCAGCGTGCCTATCACCCCTGTCTTAATGTTACCTTTTAGTTGTATTCATTTTATGTATTCAATTCATGCTTATATTTATATATATTATCTAAATATGTACTTGACAAATAAATAAAAATAAATTAGGATTGGAGTTGCTCTTCTTTCTCTCTCTTTCTCTCTCTCTCTCTCTCTCACACACACACACACAGAGAGAGAGAGAGAGAGAGAGAGAGAGAGAGAGAGGGAGAGAGAGAGGGAGAGAGCTGCACACATAAAATAAAACTATATATAAAAATTAAATAATTTAAGCGAGATGAGAAACAATTATTTAAATTCTGCCAACAATGTACTTTTTTTCCTGGTAAAACTTTGATGCCATCTTCTATGAATGCAAACAATAACTAAATATGTATAAATACTGGTCAAATATTAGGCATTAACAAATAGGAAACTAATTAATACTTTTATGAAATTGGTAGATTCCTTAGATATTTCCTGCATTTGTCCGTATGTATTTGGGGATGTGTGAGTGTGTGCTGAGAAGTGAGTCTTTTTGAAATCATTTGAACCTTTTTCTTAGCACACTGAACACTGAGAACATTACAAATGGAAGGATAAATTCTTAATTCTAATAAAAAGGGAAACGATTCAAAGTTAAATTTACCAGAAAATAATAATCATTGAACATAGATGCTTTATTTGACATGGTTGGGATGTAAATGTCTCTCACCATAATGCATTAAATACCTCCCTGTGCTGTTTTAATTGCAAAATTTCTAAGAAACTTTTCACAGATTCAAAGTCTTTATAAACCCCTTTGCTTAGAATAGATTATCAGTTAGAAATTGGGTGTTTGTTTCTGTTCAGCTATAAAAAGGTCGCATTTTTCATTCTATATTCTTTTTAAAAAATTACAAATACAGCGCCTGTAACCAGTTGGCTGAGTCTAAAATTAGAGAGCAAATCATCTTTCTGTTGTGAATTATGTGGCAAAGAACACATTGCAAACAAGAAAATAAATATAGCATTTAAAGAACAGAAATGCTAACTAATCCCAGAAAGCGGGGGGGGGGGGGTTACTAGATGTTTTAGGTCAGCCTCGGACTGTTTGTTTTGTTGAGTGATGAGTTTTTGCACTAATTACATGACTAAAGGAACTCCAATCCACTTAAACTGAAGGACTAGGTAACAAAGCATTTCTCCTTGACTTGGTTTGTCAGGTTTATAGCCGGAGATAGATAAGAGGTGAAAGTGGGAGAGTAAGTGGGAAAAACGCTTCCAGGTTTAGAAGGCAAATCTGCAGGTTAGGAAGAGTAAGGTATGCTTTGCTGCTATTTTTGTTACGGAGTTTGGGATGACCCTGAAGCTACTGTGAAATAGTTGGATTTAGTGGAAGATGTGTATAAATCTCAGAAACAGGCTAATTCCAACATCCCCTTATCAGTTAGAAGTGATGAAGTGTGTGACTGTGTGTGTGGTAGCCAAGCTTTTTTGGATGAAAGCAAACATTGTAAGGACAAAAAGCTTCGCAAAGGCAAGATGATTCACGCAAGCAGTCGGCCAAGTTCCAATGACTTCCCAGGCTGGAAAAGTGTTAATAGGCGCGCCTGACTGCCACGAAAGCCTTCCGTGCAATGCACAATTGCTTCGGGAGCCCATTGAAGCCCATTGAATTCTTACTTTTCACTCGCTAAATATGAGCATCTATTGGCAAACCAAGGACTTCATTTCTGCAAGAATCTGCTTGCTGCTACTACTATTACTACCGTAGTAGTAATTGCTTCTGCCACCGTTACTGCTCCTGGGTGAAAGAGAGGGAATAGGCTAAGAGGAACCTGACCCTTTTGATAGTTGTAAATCCTGGCAGGTTTCTGGTTTCCAACATTTCATTTTGCTGGACTGTTTCTTCAACTTCCAGCAAGTAGGCAGAGCAACGAAGCTACGCAGCGCTTCCGGGCAACATAACATTAACCGAAAGGTCAGCTGCTGGTTTGGGAGAGAAAGAGGAAGGAAGTAGCAGGACCACTACTTAACTACGCAACCGTTTATTTTCCCCTTCATTTAATTTATCTTAGGAAGCACACGAAATAAAATATAAAGAAACTATTTCCTAAAGAAAGTAAGTAGAGGAGAAATATGGAGTCGAATCTATCTGTGAAGCAGCAAAGATTTTTTTAAAAACAAATCAATGAAAAAATAATAATTCAATGTAATCGTGTTGACCGATGCCTCTATAAATGCAGAGTTGGTTCGAGTGATGCCTTTTGTACGCTACCGGTAGTTAAAAGAGAGGGAGGAAGGAAGGAAGCTATTCGAAAATAGATTCAGAGCGACTGGCCAGTTGACCATATGCAAAAAGAAACTCAACAGCAGAACAATGTTCCCCCAAACCATAATTAAGCTGTGGTTCAGTCACCGCTTTGTTTCTTTCTGCCTAATAAGTTATCCATCGAGTAGTCTTATTCTCTCTCCATCTAAAAAAATAAAATTAAAATTGTGCTCTTAAAATTGCGCTGGGATCTCCATTCATATATCCAATCGTAAAAGTCGAGCTGACTTATCTACGATTCAGATCACAGCGGCCTGGCGGTTGGCTGAAAAAAAGGAATAAAATGAAAAGTTGCTGCTACACCGGTGTCAAAAGTAAAAAGAAGTTTCGGGGCGTCAGTTGACTACCCCCCCCCCAAACAACTGCTTCTTTCTGCCATCCTTCCCTCCTTCCCCGCACCCCGCCCTCGCCCGATCAATAATTTTAAGTTTAGCATCCCGGATTCTGCCTGCCGAGCCTTTGTGGATTCACTTTCGTTTTGCTAAGAAAGAGGAAGATGAGATGTTGAGGTTTACAAAACAGAAACGGTTGTTTCTTTCTTCCGTGTAAGATCGAGGAGTAGATGAATCCAGAAAACCTACCAGGGCAGAATTTAGACCGTTTGGACCAAGTTATGTGAGTCTGTGTATGTTTAATTTAAAACAGCCTCCACGTTTTCCAAGGATTTCCTAAAGTACGTTCTTCCCAGAGGATCCTAAAGAAAGGGCATTTGGAAATTCGTCTGGAAACAGTCGAGACGTTCAAATATTCCCGGGCGCTTTCCAGACCTTCTGCCTGAGGGAAGACTGCGTGCGTTGTGTGCGTTGTGTGTGCGTGTGTAATGTATGTGTATGTGTAACCAGTGTGCCCAGAACATAACTGCAAGGATGGACCAGAAATTGTCAACTACTTTAAAATGAAACGGCAGACGGAGAAGTATACGCGATACATTTTCTCGAGTTTTAAAGCGCGCGGATTTTCTTTAATTCACAATTATAGCAGCCAGTTGTATATGTATATGTATATGTATATGTATATGTATGTATGTGTGTATATATATATATATATATATATATATATATATATATATATATATATATATATATATGTATGTATGTATGTATGTATGTATGTATGTATGTATGTATGTATGTATATATATATATTGCTTTTCTCCGAAGTCACTGTTGATTTCAAAAATTTTGGAGGTTCTCTGTCCCCTATCCCGTTGCCCATAAATAATGCGAATCTGTGGTAAGGCCCGTCAGACATCCGCCACCCCGCTCCCCACCTCTTCTTCCCTAGGGCTCCTAAAGCGAACCGAAATCTAAAGACATCGGAAAATTTTTAGGTGGATTGAGCCCCCAAAGTGCCAATTTCAGCACCAACCAGAAACTAGCCAGCCGCATTTTTGCCTGGCCTGTTGTGCTCTCTCAACTCTCCTGATGATTTCCGGTTCAGGGATGTTATGCAAACCCCAGTGTATAAATCAGAAGTTAAATTTGCTGGCCGGAGCCCTACTGTTTGTGTACTTAGGGGAGGGAAAAGAATTGACAAAGATCACACACACATACTTCCCGTTTCCCCGTTCCCAAAGTCGAGCTGGGCTCCATTGGCGCGGCTCTTCTTCGGGAAGCAGGACCCCGGCCCGGGTTTCGTGACTGCCATCCTCAACCGTCCCGTTTCCCACCCCGCGTTGCCTTACTTACCGGAGCCGTCCCTAGCCGGGGAAGTCCTCTCCAGCCGGCCGTGAGGAGCGTAGGCAGCCTGACCCACGCATTTGCCTCCGCCTTTGGCGTAGAAGGCTTCGCCGCCGTCCAGCGCTTCCATGACGTGCTCCAAAGGGGCTCCGGGGGCCAGGTAGAAATCGCCGCTTTTGCCCGCCGCCGCCGGGGGGCTCTTGAGGCCGAATTTGTCGCTCAGGAATTCCATAATCCTCGACGGAGCCGCGCTCGACCCAGCTGCTGCCCGCTCAGCTGCCGCGACGGAGGCGCCCCGACGGCGCTTTTTATATCTTGAAGCTCAGCAGGGGCTTCTTGCGGAACCCTCCCTGCGCGCAGCCTCCGCTGGCTCCACCCAGCCTGCTGGCCCCTTCCCCCCCTCCCCTCTTCAAGCCTCGGCCCACAACGGAGGGGATGCCGGCCAAGGGGAGGGGGAGCGGCTGGGAAGAGCCCCTTGTCGACCGCAACCGACTCACATTTCGGGCCGGCTTCTTCCCAGCCCAGAAGAGTCCTGCCCCCTCCCCGCCTCCCCCGCCCCAGCCACGCCGTGTGGACCTGAAGATTTAGCTTCGGCTCGGATAAACGGGAGGAGGAAGACAAAGGGACCGATGAACTGAGGGCGGCAATGTGAGGGTGGCGGCCGCTGAGCTTTTCGCACGCTTTCCCAAAGCCTTGGTTGAGCCGGCAAGACAGCGCCACTCCGAAATCGCCCGAGAAACTTCTCTGGCCGCCTTCGAAGGAAGTGCCTTGGGGAAGCCAGCAAAAAAAATGAGAGCGCTGCCAGGCCAGCATGGAAAACAGCTGCTGTTGCTGCTGCTGCTGCTAGAAATTTGAAAGGACTAGGGGTGACCCGATAGCAGTATTCCAGCATTTGAGGGGCTGCCACAAACAAAAGAGGGTCAACTTATTTTCCAAAGCACCAGATGGAAGGACAAGGAACAATGGATGGAAGCTAATCAAGGAGAGAAGCAACCTGGAATGAAGGAGAAATTTCCTAATAGTGAGGACAATTAACCAGTGGAACAGTTTACCTTCAGAAGTTGTGGGGGGCTTCATCACTGGAGATTTAAAAAAAAAAAAAAAAAGACTGGACAGCCACCTGTCTGAAACGATAGAGGGTCTTCTGTTTGAGTGTAGGGTTGGACTAGAAGACCTCCAAGGTCCCTTGCAGCTCTATTCTGATTGAAATTCTCTGGAAATAATCAGTCCTCTTAATGACTTCTGGCTCTGGCTCCAGATCCGAAACAAATTTAAGACTGAGTAGGATTCTAACCTAGAGCATCTCCAGTTTCAAAGTGCAGCAGCCTTATTTCTGCATTTATTTTCGAGCAACTTTTTTACCGTCAGGAGCAGCTTTGCCCTAACTTAAATAGATTGGCAGGTCAAAGAATTGACTCCACAGAAACAGGTGTCTCCCTGCGGGAACTTTGGGGATCTGGAGAAGCCCCTCCGCACTCGAGGGGGGCTCAGGTATCGCCAAGTAAGTCGTGAGATGGCGATTTCCCAGGAGAGCATCCCACCCACCGAAAGACCCCAAAGAGATGTCTGATACCTTGCCCTTTCCATCAAAACATTAGGCTGCTTAATATTTCAAGTGAATGCAGAAGGATGGATCTATGTGTATCTGTGGCAAGGGGCTGCAGAGAAAGGACCTATGTACATTGTGAACCCGTTTGGAAATGGGATGATGGTGATGATGATGATGGGTATAAAAAATGTTTGCGATTAATTGAAAAGCATCTTGAAAGCTAATGAGCTGAACAGATGAATTTTAACCTAGAAATTAGGAAAGCCCTTTATTCTTCTCTCCCCACCTCCGCATCTTTCATCTTTAAGACGCTAAAAGTCTCGTACTGTTTATTTCAAGCAAACCTGCTTCGTGCATATGGCAAGCATGGTAAAATTGGTTTATTGTTAAGAAAACAATACCCTCCATTCAAAACTTTTATCTGATGTTAATTCTTCCATTCCAGAAAAAAATACCAGGTAGGGGAGTGGATATGCTGCAACCATTTCTCCTCTTTATTCCTTCTTGCATCTCCCACGGCGCTCGAGCAGATTTCCCAGTCTCTTACGATTTCCTCCCTCCGTTTCCCAGGATCGTGGGAATGGTGTGCAGAATAGACGCGTTTCGCTTTGGTGTGGCCATTTCTCCTGCTGATATTGCAGCATATCTAACCCTTCCTCGCCGCATTCTTCCCTTGACTGTGAACTTTGCAACTCAAGGGATAAGAGAAACGGGTGTGTGTCCTGAAGCCTCCCCCTCCTTTGAAAGTAAGGGTGGGTGGGGAGGGTCGCTTGGTTTTTATTACATGAAATAACAAACTCGTAAAACATTGATGCTGTTTTTCCTTATCAGAACCTCCCTTTCTTTATAAGGCGAGTTTGGAGGCAACAGCTGCTGGGTGCGTGCCCCGGGAAGTGGGACCTTGAAAGAAAAGAGGTAAGGCTGTTCATTAGGCCAGTTCTCCCACGGCTTAGAAATCACTGAGCATTTTGCTAGGCATTTTACAGCAGTCCGGATGCTCGAGACGCTTCTTGATAAATATTGGAGACCGCTTTTTTCTTTACTAAACCTGAAGTAGGAAAGAACCTGCGTCTTCAAACCCTCACAACTGTAGTCACTTCGGGATATTGTTGCTGTTGTTGGTGTTGAATAAATAAAGGCCAGGTGGGAGCCAGATTCGTTTGGAGAGAAATGTGCGTGTTAGAGGAGCTTGAGTACAAGCCACCCCTCTGCCTGTGGCTTCTTCTGCTTTAGCCGCGATTTGCCAAGTCCAGACGGGGCTTTGAGTAAAAGAGCTTCTGAATAGGTGATGGTCCTCTGCATACTGTAGAATCCCGATCAATACCAGCATTTCTGTCCCTGACGACCCCCTAAAGGGCACATCCATGAATAAGCATCTCCCGGAGTTGGGTACCAAATTCCGAACTATTCCAATCGGAAGAGCCAGATTTTTGCAAGAGCCAGTCAGAATCTCCTAAGGTCAAGAAGCCAATCTCCGAACTGATTAGAAGTTAGGTTGGATTGGATTATTGGTTCAAAGAGCTCCGCCACAAAGTAGTGGATGCGCCATTGGGGACTGTTTGCTGGTTTTGTGGGCTTTTCCCAAAAAGCAAACGTGTCTCATGCTTGTCTCGGGCATAAAACCCTGTCTGCGATCAGAAATAGCTGTGATTAGAGAATCAGTTTCTATTGATCTTGGGACGAAGTTCGGGGGTGACCTGGTGGCTTCCCGATACACCAAGTAGAGAGAAACAATCACAAATTTTGACACAGGAGGAAGAGAAGGAGGATTTCGGGCAAGAAGCAGCTTACTACAACTGGGATGCGATTGTAGTTTTGTGCAGTTACACAAAGGGAAAAGGTGTCTAAAGTTCAGTCCTTCCGGACTGTAGCTTTGAAAAATCGTCACAGGACCTTAGGATAACCTCCCGAGTTTGGAGTTCCCTCACCCTCCCTTCTTCCCCTCCCCAGCCTTCATCAGTCAGAGAGACGCGGCTTTCTGTATCTTTGAAATAAAAGTGATGTGCGTCCTCCTTCTTGCCGTCAAAGGCAGCCCACGCGAGGAAAGAATGAAGGGTGGGAGGGAGGGAGAGAGAGAGAGTAAGAAGGACCCTCCGATTCGTCCTTCCTCCCTTTCCCCGGGAGGGTTGGGCAGGCCAAACACCGAACTGTTCCACCAGGCCTCTTTCTTTGAACGCCGCCGGGAATCTGAAGGATCCCCTCGTCTTCTTCCGCTGTCTTGGTGCACAGTCTCCACCAACTTTGCCCTGGATTTAAGGAGGCGATGTGACCTCTCGCCAGACAAGCTCCCGTGATTTATAAGCCTTGGATGTGATAAGATCGAGCCCAGGGAGGGGCGAGGGAGGCGGACCAGCAGAATGTTTCCCTAAGGAGGGGGAGGGAAGGGAAGGGAAGGGAAGAAAAAAGGAAGGAAGGGAAAAGAGAAAGAAAAAGAGCCTGCCTCTCCGGGCTCGCTGAATCGGGAGACCAGAAGCCTCGCTAGAGTCTTTCTTCGCAACTATTTCTGAGTTACCTTTGGTTCGCAGCTTTGCTCCTTGCCTCGCCTCCCAGGCCCTTCGCATCTCCAAAACCGGAGAAGCGAGCAAAACAGACCCCGCCAGACGACGCTTGGGAAAGAAGCCTGGGAGGAAAGGAAGGGGCCCGAGTGCTTGTCCTGTCCTGTCCTATCCTGTCACGTCTTCTCCCACCTCAGCCAGCCCGCTCCGACGAGTCAGAGGCGCAGTCGCTCCGAAGAGCATCCTCTGAAGGGCGCCTTCTCCGGCTGCAAAAGCCAGACGGCCAGGCTTCTCTCTGCGGCCGGGAGGCAGATGTGGGGCTGTGTTCCAGAAATGCAGCCTTCCCATGACCGGCTGCAGAAGGGTGTTGGCTGGATGGGGAAGACGGTTCATGGCGGAAGGGGTGTGCAAGAAGAGGAAAACAGTTCCTGAGATAATCTCGGGAGCCATCCCGGGCAAACTGCCTCCCCGCAGCCCGGGCCGGCGGCGAGGAGCCCGCCTGTTGAGGGATGGCGCTGAAAAGTGCAGCTGATGAGTTGCGTCAGCCTTCAGTATCGAGTCGGCCCCGACTGTTCGCCCTTCGGAGGGTGAGACTGGGGCAGCTAATGAGCTCCAGGAGTAGAGGACACCTCGCGACTGGCTTCAGAAGGAGGGGGGAAGTGGGGGGAGCGCGCGGCTGGCAAGCCGCTGGAAGAAAACGGGGGTGGGAGAAGAGGAAGGAAACGCAGTAAGTGAAAAGGGGAGCAGCAGTGTGTATTTTTCCAGCCGGGGGGGGGGTTGTTTATCATCCGCCTCTGCTAAAAAACCTGAGTTACCCGAAAGGAAAACCGTTACGCATTTAAAATAACTCTCTTCCACATAAAAAAGTGAAGGGGAGGAGGAGAGAAAGATCATAGAAAACAAAACAAAAATACACAGCTCTGTTAGTGTATTTTCGGTTTTTAAAAGATTCTTGCAATTAAGGATCAGAAACTTCGATTTAAAAGCTCCCGTTCAAATGTTATAATGTTCTTAGCGCTAGCACTTAAAGCCTTTTAGTATGTGCTTCCCTGTGGCTCAACAGCGGGAAGGAAAACGGGGAGCCCTCTCTGTGGGACCCCCTGCTTTCCCGCAAGCGCCCCCGCTCAGCTCATGTTTTCCTTCCCACCCTGCCCCGTTTCACCGGATCCAGACTCTCCCGAAGGATCTTCCACATAATCCCTAGAAATCCCTGAAGGCTGACGCGACTCCTTTTCCCTCAGGCGGGGAGAGTTACCAAGAGAATATTCTTTCCAACACGCTGATGTTCTTCAAACAAGAGAAAAATCACTAGGTTCGCCTACCTTTATATTAAGTGATCAGCTCCCTTTTCCCATTAATGTAACCCTACTATTGGGTTATACCAAATAAGAGTCCAGGAAAGAGACGAGATAGCAGAAAGAATGGAAGAAAAGACAGAACGGACAAACCAGCAAACAAAACCAAAAGATGGGAAGGAGAAGGTGATAAAGATAATGATGGCTGATGAAATAAAAAAAGGGAAAAGCATTTTAAAGAGATTTTAAAATGGAATCGGATAACCAGGAAGATATTTTTGAAAGGGAGATAAGGGCGGTGGGTGGATATTCTGGAAACCTGGCAGTTTAGGGGGATAGAGATGGGAGAAACATTCAGTCGGAATGGTAAAGATACAGATGTTGATAGAGATAAAGATCCAATACGGGAATATGGGAGGCAAGCCAAAAAACAACAACAACAACCCACAAATAAGAACCTCGCAATTGCTTTCAAACTATGTCAATTTCAAAGCCCCTGTTAATTTCTAGAAGCCCTCCAGTTTCCCAGCCCTCCAGTTTCAATGGACTTTGTTCCTCCGGTCCGGTCTCTCTCCCATCCTCTCACACCCAGCATTCAGAGAAACGCCGTAGTTAAAGTTTAGAGCTGGCCTTCCCACTCCCTTCTGTCTTGTTTACAAGGCATCGATTTTATTACCCGCCTCGCAAAGAGGCACATATTTATGGAAGGAAAAACGGGCACCACGTCCAGGTTTTCCAGTTTTCTTCAAAACGAGCGGCAGAGGAAAACAACAGACTTGTTAAGAAAGAGATTTCTCTCCCGGATCCCTTTCCCGGGTTTTTGGGAATATAAAAAACCTCAGGATTATTCACTAAGAAGCCTGATGAGGATCAGGGATATTTTTAAATGCTTGTAATCTAGACAGGCAGGGTAGGAAGAAGCAGAGCAACCTATTTGACTAGTTCTATTTCGTAAATAAGAACAAAATGTTCCTACTTCATATCTTCCATGAGTTGCTTATTATATGGTCTCCAGATTCAGGTAGGTTATAGTTTGTGTGTGTGCCCGCGCGCTCCTTGTCCAGATTTCATTGCAAGGATTTCTTATAATGGTGGAATTAATAATTGGTAGTATTATAAGTGGCATTCTAAGCAGTGGTACTGTAACCAAACACTTTTAAGGTACAGATTTATCTGGGCAGATGCTAAACTACTAGAAAATGTTTACACAGGATTATTTAAGATGCTGGACTGCACAGAAAGAAAGAAGGAAGGGCGGAAGGAAGGAAGGGCGGAAGGAAGGAAGGAAGGAAGGAAGGAAAAGAAAGAAAGAAAGAGAAAGAAAGAAAGAAAGAGGAAGGAAGGAAGGAAGGAAGGAAAAAAGAGAGAAAGAAAGAAAGAAAGAAAGAAAGAAAGAAAGAAAGAAAGAAAGAAAGAAAGAAAGAAAGAAGGAAGGAAGGAAGGAAGGAAGGAAGGAAGGAAAAAAGAGAGAAAGAAAGAAAGAAAGAAAGAAAGAAAGAAAGAAAGAAAGAAAGAAAGAAAGAAAGAAAGAAAGAAAGCTCCCTACTTCTTAATGACCCCCTGGTAAGAATAATAGTGCTTTCTGAAATACTCAATACCATTAAGAGGTAGGCTATTACATTCTAAGAACACAGCAAACTTTGGGGGAACGTGTGAGAAATGTGCTTGGATCTGCCACTCTACTTTATCACCAGATCCGATTTAACAATCAAACTCCTGCCCAGTAAAGATACCGCTGTTGCTCTAAGACAGGCGTCTCCAACCTTGGCAACTTTAAGCCTGGAGGACTTCAACTCTCAGAATTCCCCAGCCAGGCTTAAAGTTGCCAAGGTCGGAGACCCCTGCTCTGAGACGCCTGCAAATACCCTGGAACTAGCGAACTTGAAGGTTTGCAAAACTCTTTCGTTGCCTTCGCGCAGTTCACATTCAACGCGTCTCCTCGAGCTTGAAGGACTCGGACTATCGATAAAGGAATGTAAGTTTAACGCGCCACTGCCACCCAATGCTAGCCGACCGTCCATGGGTAAAACCCATGGAGTTCAATACAGTCGTTCTTAGTGGTGTAGGCGTACCCAAACTTACACACACATAAAAATGGTTTCTCGTAAAAACAGGCGTGAGGTCTGCTATGTATCCCAACAGAGAAAGCAGTGGTAGCAAGCACGTGGCTCATTTCCGATTGATGGGTAGGGTGTAAATCGTCCCGTTGGAAAGAAGATTATTCAGAGCCTTCCGGGCAGATCTGTCCGCATCCCAATGCTTCCCGTTTTCCTTCACATTCCTGTGCTAGTTTTGGACAAGGTCGCTCAACGATGAGCGTGAAAAGAAATTCAGATGGGGAAGAGGGGAGAGAGGGGGGGAGGGAGGGGGAGAGAGAGAGAGGGAGGGAGAGAGAGAACGAGAGCAACTAGCGTGTGCCTGAAGGTTCCGGCCTGGAGTGAACCAGAGGAACATCCTGATAGGAAATTCTTTTTTTCAAGAATAAAATAAAACCATCCAATTCCGATGGAGTCAGCCGCAGGACTCCAAAGGGCCAAGGGCCAGGACCTTAGCACCCCTTTAAAGGTTGCTTGTGTCTCCCCAGAGGGCCTTCGAAAGTTTCTCTGCTAATCTTAAATTTTAAAACGACACAGCAACTTGGCAGCATGTGGTAACTTTACAAGCGGTTTTAAAGGGAAATGATATTCTTAAAACTTCTGGGCCAGCCCACGGTTAGTCTGAAGGGAGCTGACTCTGCCCTGGAGGACAGAGGCCCCCAAGGCTCTCCTTGGTGTCGGAAGGGAAAGAAAATTGGCTTTCATTGCCACGGCTATATTTAGGGTCCTCGGATGCCTAGTGGGAAGTAGGCACCGAGGAATGGGGACGCCAAGTCCTGCCGTGCTGGGCGATGGTCATCGGTCCCTTCCTTTCCGAAGCAGGACTCCCGCCGCTTTGAAAGGGAGGGACGCGGGCAGAGAAGGAGCAAAACGGAGACCTCAACGAACAAGAACCGACTTGGGGCCGGTCGTCAAGGCTTGGCCGTTTGCCTAAGTCGTCTAAAAGGCTCCAGCGCTTTCTTGCCTCCCTTGGCTCAGAAGGAACTGCAAGAAAACTCTTCCTAACTCGTTTCCTTGACTTATATCATATTTCATAAAGTCGAAATGCACCTCTCGGGTTTACGGTCTTCAGTTCCTTCTCGAATTAGAGGCGAGCGCGCGGGGACCGGTTTGGTCTCTTGTCTCGATGGGCAGGTCTCCTTCACAGAAACGGCGAAGATCAACTTTAATCCCTCAAGCGCAACCCAGCTGGGCTCAGGAGAGGGACCAAAGAAATATAACCGCCACCCCCCTCTGGATCCAGACCAAAGTCCGTCCAGAGATCGAAAATCCCACGACAGAATTGAACAGGATTTAATGCCAAAGAGGCATTAAAGGCTTGAGGAGGGTTGGAGCCCCCGTTCTATATTTTCTTCCCAACAGCAGTTCTCCAGATGCTCTGAAAAGTTCACATGCAGGGCATGAACCTCATCTCCCTCCCGCCCCTGTCAGTGCTTCTTTCAAGGATCTGTGGATATACTATTGCTGCGTACGGAGGATCCCGTCGGTGAACCTGCCATCTATTTATTTGCCTAGACGGATCCGTCGGTGGTCCTCCCCCGCCCAGTCTCATTCGCCCTGTTCCCGGCACATTTAGTCCGAAATCCCAGCGAGATCAGATGGCATCTTCTCCCGCAAGTGGGCATTAAACTGCAGCTTGCTTCTACCCAGATTTACTCCGAATTGAGTTCTGTGACATTTGCTCCTGATGAAGTGGTGTGCAAGGAAAGGATTTTTAAACCTTGGTCGATGGCAATGAATCTACTTTTCAAAAGTACCAGTGTTTTCCCCTAATTTAATGCCCTCCAGATGTTCTGAGCTAGAACACCTATCATCATTGGTCCTTGTAGTTGAGGATAATGGAAATCTACTCCAGCATAGCTTGAAGAGGTCCAGATGGAATCTATACTGTCCAGATACAATGTAAGCTGTATCTATGAAGTTTATTTGTGAGTAGTCAAAGTGACCTCTTATCCTGAAAGGCATGTGTTCATATTGGAAGGGAGAGGTGTAATTTGAGATAACAATGAGAAAGTCACAGTATAAGATTTGGAGCAGGAATCAGCCGAAGTTGAGAAATTCACCTGGCAATCTCACTTGCGCAGACAAACAATTCCCTTGGATTAAAACTGGAAATGTGAATATTCACCTTGACACAAAACCCTCTTTAGTCTTTTTAGAAGGGTACCAGAAGAAACTTCCCCATGTCCCACATCAGGAGAAAACCACTATGAAAGGTATAGATCAGTTTTTAAAAAAAAAGAGCATGTGGATTGATCCGTTTTATTCCAGATGGTCAAAGTAATAAGTTAAAATAAAATCACCAAGCACACTTGCTGATCTCGTCTTACAAAGAATTGCAATGATTTGGGAAATAAAGAAAAGAAAATGTATAAATGTGAGATTCAAAACATAATTCAGAAGTTGATTCCCGGTTATACTTGCCCAGGTAACTATATCACAATCCTGTGCTCTAGAAAGGAAGGAAAATAAATTAATTTCAAGCTAACCCCCCTCACAATTTTTGCTTGGACAGGGAGCCCCAAATATAGCAAATCAGCAGCACCAACAGGATCTTTTCACCATTTGGGGAAAATCAGGTGCAGAACATTCCACTGGACAAGTGCACACACTCAACATCTATGCAAGATGTTTAATCTCCTCTGGGCCCATGTCTACGCAAATGCTTTTATTTGTTATTTTGTATCCCTTGAAACCAAAGACTAATAATTTTTTTGATGTGCAGAAAACTAAAATAACTGAAATATTTTAGCCGACTATTTTTATTACCTCAACTAAAAATCATGTCTATATAGGTGATCACAGCAGATATTGAACCGTATTTGGCTAATCTATATACAGTATGGGCGGTCAATTGCCTTGGTGCCCCCTCCATAGTCCCTAAGGTTAGACTTCTAGCCCCTGCCCAAATTTCCACTTGAATTCAGTAAAACAGCTTGCCAGTTGCAAGCAACCCAGCATTTTGGTGGCATGTGTCTTAAGGGACAAAAATGAAGTTAGGGAAAAAGTCATAGTGCAGGTTCCCCCCACCCCATTAGTAAATGATGTAGCTGATTCTACCATTGATAGAGGAGGTCTTAGAATATCTGGAAAATTCACCTTGTCCTGTTCCAATAACAGTTAGTGCAAGGGAAGCTCCAGATGGGCCCCTGAGTACAACTTCTCTTTCGACTGTTTAAGGTGAAAAAGGTGACTCATTTAAAATCAGGTTTTTATCTGGATGATCCAATCCCCCACCCCTGATATCTCTCAAAGGGATAAAAAATTAGCTTGAAACATATTGTTGTGTCTTGCCCGCTCTCACAGCAGCCGGGGCCTTCTTATCTGCTCCCGAACATGGAGGAATGTATGCCTCCCGGCCCCAGTCCTGGCTCCATGCCCAGACAAGCTGAAGAGGAGGGGGCACCTCCCGGCCCCAGCCCTGGCTCCATGCCCAGGCAAACGGAGCAGCTAGACCCCTCCCCCTCCTCCACAGCATGTGAGCCTGAGGAAAGTTTATTTCCAACAGCTGCTGATTGGAGTGACCCTCGCATCAGAAGACTGGATAGGCAGAGGCAACAGAAGGAAGGGAGGGGCAGGCCTTAATGAGTGCTGAGTCATGGAGCCACACCCCATGGCCTATATAAAGGATCTGCTTTCTGGCAGTCTCTGAGTCAGGCAAAGTCGAACTTATCTTGCTGAAGTCACTTTCTGGTCTCCTGCCTGCTCTGAGGACTTTGCTAGGACTTTGGGCAGAGCTGCAGAGGCAAGCCTGATTCGGATTTCCCTGACCCGGCCCGTCAGCGGAGGAGTGGGACACGACACATATAAGTAGAGATGAGGTTTCAAATGTGGCTCAATCTAGACCTGTCACCCTCCTCTTAATTCAACCAGCACCAGGCTCTGAGTATCCTTTTTCTTGTAGCAGGGCACCCTGGGTGGACACTAGAGGTGGACCCACAAACTCTTGAAAACTAGCTTAGTCTCCAGTGGAGATGCCTAGTCTCCTAGTCTTTTTTTTAGTCTTTTACTTGCAAGACAGACCCACCACTTATCAGAAGCCACACTTTATTTAGCATTACTGATTTAATCAATTCAATTATTCACACATGATACACACACACACACAAATACTGATAGAAGACAATATTTGTAGCTCAGGGTTGAACTGTTGGATTGCACTGAAGATGTTACCTAGTTTGATAATGAAACCTTCTGTATCAAACTCAGAGAGCATCAAGGACTCCACATATACAAATCCATAATCAGATACTTCATATTTAACATGGTTTCTTGAACAAATGACTATTAGTTGAGAAGGCACCAATAGCCTAAGGCATAAAGTACAGCTGAGTTCACCTGACATGATAAAAGAAATCCAACCAAACCACACTATGGTTAGTCATTTTATGATCTTCCAGGGAAATATGCACAAGATTGCAATCATGTAGCATGCCCTACATGTCCTTATCTCAGTATTTGCAACAAAAAAAAATGCACACAAAATCACACTCTGAAGGAGAACTCTAAGAACCCTGACTCCTAATAAAACTCATTAACTGAACCCTCACAATTGCCCCTCTAATTTGGTTTCTGAATTAATCACTTTTTCCTGGATTTGTATAATACACAAAACCTTAAAGATATGGGTTGTACAACAATGGAAAGTTACCAAAAAGTGCTTAACCAAGGTTAAAGTGGTCAGGTTTAACAAATGGAAATGGACTGCTAACTCTTTAGACAATTAGCTAAGCCTGTGGTGGAAACCCAGCTATCCAATTTTGCTTCATTTTATGAGGTTACAGCCCCAGAGGTGAATTTGCAAATGTGTACCTGGATGGAAATCCTCTTAACTTCTATAGGGCTTAATCCTCCCTATAAGAGCCTAATGCTGGGAAAGATTGAGGGTAAAAGAAGAAGGGATGAGAGAATGAGGTGGCTGGATGGAATCACTGAAGCAGTAGGTGTGAGCTTAAATGGACTCCAGAGGATGGTAGAGGACAGGAAGACCTGGAGGAACATTGTTCATGGGGGTTGCAATGGGTCCCCCATGCGACCTATGCGATGGGTCGGACACAACTTTGCAACTACTAACAACAAAACCTGGATTTCCTGAAACCAGCTTGAGGCCTTATATCAGTCTCCTGCAAGTATTAGACAGGAGTGAATATATTCTTTGAGGCATTACAATTGGAGGATTCTTTATCTCTTCTGGAGCCAACAATGGAGTATATCTTTCAGACATTTCATTTTCCTTTGCCACCTCCCCTCCCCCTTTTCAGTTTCTCTGAAATTCTGAAAATGAACTCTACTTAAAGCAAAGCTTTCTGGTGCAAAATGTTGTGCAATCCAATCCAACCTACATTACTGACTCTAGTTAATTTCAAAAGTGACAAGATTCCAAAGAAGTTTTTGTGCAAAGAATTACAGACTTGTACTGCAATGAATGAGTTCCTGCACATGAGTTTTGAGGTTTAGGCTGAACTGGTTGTTCCTGAGGAAGATCAGTAATTAGTTTTAGGTAGAAATATCATTTAAAAAAAAATTATTTAGCAAACTATAGTTCTCTGTTCATGCAAAATTCTTAAAATATAGCATTTTAAACCAAGACTTGTAAAGCAACTTATTGACTCTCTACCCTTCTGACTTTCTTTGCTTTTTGTTTTAAATTACTATATTCACTGCTAGCAGTATGCTAGATGTACAGGAAGTATTTTATGTTTTGCACAACATTTTTGTTTCTATATCTGAATTCTATGTTCACAATATCTAATCCCATTATTTATTTAAAAATTGCTATGAGATCCAGACTGTTCTAGACTTTAACATCCCACTATTACCAACAGAAGAAAAAAAGCACAGGCCTCAATTTCTGGTTGAACTAATCAATCAATACCTGTGAAGGGATAAATTCCAAGACCAATAATATGAAGATTAAATGCAAATATTTTCCTTTCTTAAATAGACCACGCTGTATGTTCTTGTTTAATGTCTCAGATTTTTTTTTCACTGTTGTTCTTGGAAAGGAAAGGAAAAATGGATTGCTGTGCAATCTTAATCCCACAAATGTATTAAAATGTTACATAATAACATGTGGACTAGCCAAAAGTAATTGGGATTCAGATTAGTTGATATTAAGTGTTTAGCTGCAGAATATATGAGGTTGTTCATATCCTACCAAGAAGAATGTACAACATGCATCTCTGCTGCCTTTTCGATCCACATTTACTAGTCAAAGCAGGACACGGATCAGTCAAGTCGATTTACAGGCAGGAGAGCACGAAGTGAACTTTTTCTAGGGGCAGCGCTGGCTAAATGATATGATTTGTAATTTGACAATCCGCTCCATAAGAGCTCCGCTGTCCAAGGCTATAAATGAATGGCATGGATGCAGCCAATATGACCCGGAGGCGACACGCAGTTAATCCTGAGTAAACTCCCCTGAATTCAGCAAAGGCCGGTTGAATGGCGCCATTTCTGCTCCTTAATAAAACTAAATCCTTTAAAAAAAAAAAAAAAGCCGGAGCAATTGCATCCTGTGGGTTTTAAGGCAGAAAACTGCTTCTGAGCCGGAGGCGCTTAAGCCTTTAAAAAACAGAATCAGCACCTACTACACGCAGCGGTTCAAGGTCGAGCAATATAACTGGATTGCTCAGCGGACTACTCAGATGGTTGAGAGTTGAAACACTTGAGAGTTTTGTTCGCTTTTCCGTGTCATATTCCGGAGGGTGGGCAAAGGGAACCGGTTGAATAGCCGGACTCCCGTTCTTGCCCTGCATCCGGCTGTCCAGCTTTTTTTTAATTATTTTTTTTAAATCTTACAGGCCTCGGGAGAATCACCTCGAAGGAATCGGGTGGCTAAAAGGCCTCGACTCCGGCTCCACAATGAGCCCCAAAGCCTTTTCGGTTCTTGGCAAGGAAGAGAAGCGGCCGTCCTATCCTGGTTGGATCGAAGGCCTGCAGCAGGGACGAGGTTTCAAAGCCCAGGTTACGGAGCAGTTTGGAAAGGAAGAGATCCGAGAGCTCGACCCTTTCTGCCCGACGGAAAGGAGGGCCCTAGGCGATCAGTACAGGTAGTCCTCAACCTGCAACAGTTCGTTTAGTGTCCATTCAAAGTTACAAGAACACTGGAAAAAATGACTTATGACCGTTTCCCCACACTTATGACCTTTGCAGCATCTCCATAGTCGTGCGATCAAAGTTCAGATGCTTGGTAACCTGTTCATATTTATGACTGTTGCTGGGTCTCAAGGTCACATGGTCCTGTTTTGCGACCTTCTGACAAGTCAATGGGGAAGTCAGATTCACTTAACAACCAGGTTACTAACCTATCAACTGCAGCGATTCACTTCACAGCGGTGGCAAGGAAGGTCATAAAAATGGGGCAAAATCCACCTAGCAAAGGTCTCATTTAACAACAGAAATGTTGGGCTCAGCTGTGTCCATAAGTCAAGGACTACCTGTACAGTGTTGCTTGGCAGATACCTTGAAGCCTGTGCCTGCAGACACACGAGCACACACACGCCCTTCGGTTTCAGGGTGTGTGGCTGGTGGACACCTGGGTTCAAGTGAAGTCCCGATTCCAGCGGTGCCCAGGCTGAAGACCCTGAACAGTGGCCTTCTTCTTTGGAACTGGTAAGAAAAATGGGTCTAGGTCTAGAATAGAATAGAATAGAATAGAATAGAATAGAATAGAATAGAATAGAATAGAATAGAATAGAATAGAATAGAATAGAATTTTTTATTGGCCAAATGTGACTGGACACACAAGGAATTTGTCTTGGTGCATATGCTCTCAGTGTACATAAAAGAAAAGATACATTCATCAAGAATTCTAAGGTACAACAATGATAGTCATAGGGTACAAATAAGCAATCAGGAAACAATATCAATATAAATCGTAAGGATACAAGTAACAAAGTTACAGTCATACAGTCATAAGCGGAAAGAGATTGGTGATGGGAACGATGAGTAGTGTAGATTTAGTAAATAGTTTGACAGTGTTGAGGGAATTATTTGTTTAGCAGAGTGATGGCGTTTGGGAAGAAACTGTTCTTGTGTCTAGCTGTTCTAGTGTGCAGTGCTCTGTAGCGCCGTTTTGAGGGTAGGAATTGGAACAGTTTATGTCCAGGATGTGAGGGGTCTGTAAATATTTTCACAACCCTCTTTTTGACTCGTGCAGTATACAGGTCCTCAATGGAAGGCAGGTGTAGGTCTTGGCTCAACCCACTGCAAAGCTCCACAGGGGAAAAGGTTCCCCCATCTTCAGAACCGAGCATTTTAGCTCCTCGGTTCAAGCTGAGAAAGGACTCTGATGGAGAAATCTTGGTCGTCTGAAGAGGTACCGTAGCTGGCGACCTCGGGGCCCCGCCAACATTCTGAATTTTAAAACGTCGAGCATTAAGAATCGTATCGAATCGAGGAAGCAGCTCAGCGCCCACAGCTATTTGCGATTCACAGAGCCTTTACCTTTGGCCCTGCCGGCTTCGGCCGGTGGGATCTGGCAGGCATCCCGTTTCCTGCCGGTGATTTTAGAATACGGAAGCAAAGCGAGCTTTTTGCATCCTCGCTAACCCCGCTTAATATCTAGAGTGCAAGAGTTCACCAGGGGGGACACAACTGCTTGTCTAGCTTCCCCTTTTTCTGTGTTCAAACTTTTTAAGGAGTCGATGCAGTTTGCTAGCTGGTTGTAAGGCTTCGTGGAGTGTAAGCCAGGGAGAGGCCGCCTCTGCATCCTAAACAGGATGCCTGTATTAGGGGGTAGCTGTTAGCCGAATTGCCTTCTACGAATTATACGGTAATTCGGATCCGGCTTGCCCAGAAACTCGAGCGAACTCACCTTTCCCGCCTTGGCTTCTTTTGACTTTTCCTCCCGGACCCCAGTGGGCGCAGAATTGGGGGGGGAGCGCGGGGGAAGGGTCCACTTCCCAACAAGCAGAGTATAGGTAACCTGAATTCACAGCGGCCCCTGGGAAGGTCAGATAAGTTCGGCGGGAAAATCGCAGCCGCTCTCCCTCCCGTTTGCTCCAGTAGAACCGTCGAGGGGCAGTGGGCGCTTGGTTTGGCAGCTTGGCCGACGTGGCCAAGAAGCAGTCGGAAAGGGCGGATTTGATTCGCCCTCCTGAACCTTCGTGTCTAAGTATTTTTCCGGGAAAAAGGAGTATCCTTTCAGAAATAGGGGAACAACACAGGTATCCCTTTGTCCTTAAAGAAAAATGTTTCAATCAAAATGAAAAGAAATCAGCTCGAACTCGGAGGTTGGGACAAGAATATGGTGTTAATGAGGAAATGTTTGCAAAAACTTAGAGAAATAAGAGCTCCGACGCATTTTTTCCCAGAGGTTGAGACAGGCATAGAAATTGTACACAACACGATCATTTCTCATAAAGATGTTTTTTCTCTAAATTATATCTTCCTCAGATTGTATATTTTCTTTTTATTCAGCTTTATTGAGCTGATGTTTTATCAGGATGGCACATTGTAGGTTTGTAATAAGTCTTATAAACCTTAATTATAACAAGCCCTTTTGATTTTATTTCCTAGGTAACACTTTCTAGCAGGGTATCTGAGTTTTACCAGCGACAAGTGAACGACCAGCACAAAAATGGGGGCTCGAAATTAATTCAATTATCTTGATGTATGTATGTATGTATGTATGTATGTATGTATGTATGTATGTATACAATGGAATACATACATATGTATGTATGTATGAATATTATATACATTACACACACCAAGATATATTTCCAAAAATGTGTTCTAATCTTTAATTTGCCACAAAATAATGCTGCTGCTGCTGTTTTCACCTCCAGTAAGAATTCAATAACAGTAATACATCCCAGCCTCTGTAACTTACTCATGCGGTAAAGAGCGTAATATTGTAGCTTTAGACTTGCAGATGTCACTACTCTTTCTCCAGAGAGTTTGGGTTTGGAATTAAATCCCTTTGTAGAACATTACATTCCCTGACACTTTCAAATATGCATTGCATAGGAAGCAGTGTGTGTGATAGCATCAAGATTTATGACCGAATCCAGCTATAAATAACTAAATGTGGTGAGACTGGTGTTTCAGAAATTAGCTGCTGTTTCTTCCTCCTCCTCCTCCTCTTTGTTTTTGTTCTGTTAGAATAACAAATGCTTTATATACTGAGTAGAATTAAAATAAGCAAGAGATGCTTGTTGAACATACTTCCGAACAAACAGGCAAAGGATTGGATTGCGCAGCTCTGGCAAATCTTTTCCAGTTGTTACTGACCTGAAAGCTAAGCATTGCCTTGTATAAAGAAAGGGCTGATGTGGGATACCAGGCTGAAGCCAAGTTTCCTTTCTCAGACATGACTGTCTTCCTTTCAGTTGTGTAATGCTACCTATGCAAAAGATGAAGGCAAGTGGCAGTCTTCTTGCCTGCACTCTTATCCATGATTGGTCAAAAACCAAGTTCTTTCTCTCTGTGCAGGAATCCACAAATTCAAATTTGAATCTGCTTCCTTGGAATCCAGTTTCCTTGAAGCTCAAGTTCATGTGTAAATTGTCCAGGAACAGAAAGCTGATGGATTGTGACCCCAACCTGGTTTCGGAGCTGTCCTCAGGGTATAGTTATCTTGGCTTGTTCATGTTCAGGCACAAGTCCAAGGCCCTATAACCTGTTGGAAAGATTCTGGACTACTAGCATCTTTTTCTTTCCCATCCCATTTGCTGTGAGGCTGGACCTCTTCTACTATGGCTCCCTCTCTTGTGTGTCTGGAGCCTCCGAAGGGCATCTTGTTTAGCCACTCTGGCAAGACTATGTATGCCTTAGCTAACCTTATGCCTAGGGCTTTGCTGGCTTAGCTTCCTGGGGTTTTGTGGTAGTAATTTTCCTACTTCCAAAGTTGTGACCTTTCCTTTCTGTCTATTTCTACGTGGCAGTCCAAGCCTGTAGTGCAAAACAGAAGGTGGGGGAGGGGAGGGGGAGGAGAAGCCATTTTAGGACAGCTAAAGATGGTAATTCTGGGAATTAAGATAGACACCCTCTCTCTAGCCCCACAAATAAGCCCTCGTCTCTGGCCAAGACCTTTAAACCCACCCACAGTGAAGCATGAATTATTTTATTGGTCCAGTTCATGATTGAAACAAGGGCCCAAGTTTCATTGTAATCCGTCTAGAGCCGCAGAGAGAATTTCTAAGAAAGAAAGAAAGAAAGAGAGAAAGAAAGAAAGAAAAAGAAAGAAAGAAAACAATTATTTAAATTTCTATAGGGGAGAGAATGACACCGTTTTGCCCCGAAGAAGGAGATCCAGGAGACACCATCCTATTTATCGGCATTCATCCGGCAGCCGATCCTCACCACATTGGCTTTTCTGACGAATTCGGGATTGTATTGCATGGATGAACTCCTGGGATGAACAAAGTCGGCCGGATGTCAACTTCGTCCCCGACTTGAATTTTAGGAAAATGACTTCTCTAAGTCGGCGCCCCATCTTTGTTTGGGTAGAAAACTAGTGCATGATGGCCGGTGGTGACTGGGTTGTTTGCTTTCCTTCATTGATTCGGTTATCTGATTAAAACTGGCGTTGAAGGTCGTTTGGATCCAAAGTGTGAAGGATCCCAGAAAAAAAAGAAAAGAAAAATACAACCTGCTCGCCGTAGATAGAGCATCAGGACTCACACGGAAGGAACCTTCTAGAACTGTGAGCTTTTAAGGCCAAAGGCCTCTTTGAGGCTAGGAAGTAACCACTTCGGAATAAATGCTTTGAAGATCTTTCTCTACCCGTCCGCCCATTCTATCGGTCCCCACCTCCAATCATTCCCAGGGTTGGGTTGATTGAGAATCTCCGTAGACATTCTCTCGTGGTTGGGGCCAATGGAAGTTGCTCTTTCAAGAAGCAGCTCCGGGGATAGACAAGTGTCGGATATGGGCCCCTGCCTTAAAACCCTTGCTCGAACTGGGGCGAGTGGCCATCACGCGGGGTTTCTGCGGGCAAACCGGGCTGGCTTCTTCGAACTCATAGGAGCCCATACTCTCGAGACATCTTGAAGACAGACGTAACCACTCGCTTTTCCATGCAGATCTTGGGCGCAGCCATTTGGGCTTGGCCGGCAGAGATTTAACTTGCCCGGTTCTGCGAGAGCTGGAGAGAAAGGCTTTTGGCTTTTTCTGTGTTTTTGGTGCTGGAGGATTGGACCCTGCGGTTGTAACCGGCCTTGCTCTGAACCCGGACGGCAGAAAAAGTGCGGGGAGACCCATTTTTGGAAAGAAAACCGAGACGTTGGAGTGGAGGTTGAGGGCTTTTCTGAAGGACTCGTATCCTTCGTGATTTTCTCTGAAATTTATGAGGAACAATAACAGACATCGAGATTGCAAGAACTTCTAGGGTGCCTCATGGACACCAAAAGAAGAATCGTCTTCGTTCGTGTTTGTTTGGCCAGATCGACGTAGAGTTCTGTCCCAAACCCTGTGGACGAAGATCCCGACCACGTTGGTTCCGGTTTCGACGCTTTCCACGATGGGATTTTCTCCTTAGCTTTAGATTGAAAGACCAGCTTGGCTCGTTTAGCCTCTGCTGACCTTAGCACTTTGCATCGTTCTGATTTTGTGTCATTGGGATTCCTCATAGAGAAACGTGGATTGGTTCAAGGTTTCAATTGGTGTCATTCATGCATATTTCTCAGACACACATATAATGCATGGACCGGCTCATGGCTGGTTAGTACAGATCGGGGTTGTTGTTTTATTAGTGGAAGATGCAACATAATGTTTCTGAATGACTTTTAACACACACCCCCCCCCCATATAGTCTGCTTGCTTATCTATTTTTATTATTTTTACGAATAACTCAAGGTGGCAAACCAAACCGACACAATCCTTTTATTTTCCCCACAGCAACAACCCTGTGAAGTGAGTTGGGCCGAGAAAAAGATGACTGGCTCAAAGTCACCCAGTTGCTAACCAAGAAAAATTCCTCTTCTCCCCCCTCCCCTCCGTTTTTTTGCGTGCCATTCAGTTAATTCCCCTCCCCAGTCATATTTGCTTGCTCCTCTAGCAACCTTAGACTACAGTCTTACGGAATTGCCAAATCTTTTTCCACGGATGGGACAGTTTTGGTTTGATAGGAAACAACACTCACAAGCAACAGAGTGGAAATAGAACTGCTGGGACTTTGGTTAACCGATCACCTTCCTCTTAATTTGCTTACATAAAGGCTTATAGAAAAATAGCATAATATCAAAAACTTATGACTAAATGGTTTCTTTTCCTTGAGCGTTTTTTCTTTCTTTCTCAGAGATATAAAGTGACATGGCTGAATTAGCCAGCTACTGCCTACTGTTCCTATTTAAAATCCGATTTTAATATTTGTTCTTTCATGCTCTCTTAGATAGGAATCAAAACCTCCTCCCAACATGAAGGGAAGTCTCTGAAATTCAGTCTAACAAAATAAAATGTGCTCCAGTGGAATTAAATGGGCCTCCGCACAACAATCAAAGAACACTCTCAATGCACTGATCAGACAGATTGCTTACAGATTAGTGAGAAAGAAACTCTCCTTTGGCACATATGATGAAGCCTACTTACAGTTTAGCTGCTTTTGAGTTTGAGTACCTAAATTTGATTTCTGTAGGAGCAGCTACTAGAGATACCAGAAACAATGTCCCTGGATTACCTAATTTTCATGGGGACCACGTGTGCAGACTTGGTGTCTGCAGAAGAAATGTGACGCCAGGCATCTTATGACATCATGGTGCAAATAATGCAGACCACATGATTCTTGACATTTGCCAGATGACAGCATGGCACATGTGACATCACCATCACGTCTACTAAAAGACTATGGCAGCTCCCAGCTGGTGGAGAAAATGCGTTAGCTTTGCTGTTCCAGGGTTTGATTGAAGGCACCCAATTTGGACTTTCAACCTGAATTAAGCCAGATCCCCCCAGGCTAAGAAACTAATAGGGGATACATTTAGAAAAGAATCTTCATTCTTTGCTTTAAACCAGTTTATCATCCTGTTTTTGTTATTTCATTATAAATCATCAAGAAATCTAGATAATCCATGATATATGAAGTCTAATTTCTACCCAAAATAATAGAAAATACTAAAGAGTTCTAATCTGACAGGTACTTTGTAACCAATAGGACTCTTGTACTTCTATTGGGCTAAACATAAATGGGAGAATAACACAGTTTTAGGAATCTCTCATTCTGCAGTGATATGAGGAAGGTACTTAAGACTATTTCGTCTTCTCTATAATTGCTAATATTTCATCGGTGATTTTCCTATTAGTGAAATAGGAGCACAGAGCATCACGCAATAGTTGAGCACAGCTTTACATTGACTTCGTTATAACTGGGAAAGCTAGAAGTTGGAGGAGAAATATGCTAAGTTAATGTTACAAGCTTGGGCTTGGTAGGATGTGAAAGAAAGTGAAAGGTCTTTAGGTCTGTTTTGGAGTATGAAGAATGGGAAAAATTAGTATTTCAGTGAACTTGCAGGAGATGCTGACTTGTCCTGCAATAGGAACTGAAGACCCCCTTCCTCAGCAACTACTCCTGACTTCATTGAGATACAAATTTTGATGAAACTAATAGGAACTTCCTCTCATTAATAACTGAAGTAGAGATTTGACAATGTTTATCCTTAATGCTCCAGCTCTTTTTTATAGTATACAAATTGGGATGTTTTTAAAACTCAAGCAGGTAGCTTGAGTTGTAATAAATCCTACTGATTTGTTTGTGGGTTTTATTTTCTAACAAATTAATTAGAAAAAGAGAGAAAAGAATAATCAAATTCTAGAAGAGTGAGAGCTGCCATGCTAGATATCTTTATGATGCAATGAAGCTTCAAAAAGATGGTAAAAAAATTGCTATGACTGTAAATGTAATTCTGTAGTTCAGCTGCCAATTTTAATTAACTGTGTTTTTTGGAGTTGCAGAGGAAACTGGAATAAGACCACACATACATACATGTTCATAGGCACATCCCATAATTACTATAATTAAATTTCAAACAATTATATTCATAGGTGCATTTTTGTTTCTTGATTATACTTAATTTAAATTAATATCACAAAAAGCTGCATTATTAAACAGTAGAAAGAGGTTAACAAACCATGTCAAAAGAATAGAAAAAAGGGAGATAAAAACCAATTTTGGCTATTTCAAATAATATTGTGGTTTTCAGTTTTCAAACTACAAATTAAACATAGATATGAATCATATTATCTGATCTTGTATGAGAGCTGACAGGTTTAATTGAATTATACATAAAATCTGATATTTACAAATCTTTCTAAGAATGATCTCAAATACACTTTTGTACTACCACTGATTTATAATATATTCAGGGCTTTCATACAGTTAGGTTCTAAAGTGTACAAATATAATTTATGTTTAATTTGTATTAAAGCATTAATTTACTTGCAAGAAACTGCTCCACTATAGTATTTATTGTCTAACCAAGAAGAAACTACGGGTGGATATAACCAAAACATACATACTAATGTTCCCTCAAAATTGTTCTATCTGCAATAAAAAGATAACATTCTTTTTCAAACATCTATGATAGTGTCCAAAATATATCATCATCATCATCATCATCATCATCATCATTTTTAAACAAGAAATATACTCACATTTTTAAAACCTAAATTATAATAAAAGATACTATGTAGTCTAAATCCATCTTTATAGTATTTTGTAGTTTTTGTAATAATGAATTCTAGGTTTAGCTCCTGTAAAAACCTTCATTAATGGAGGTAAAACGTCTGGACTTTTAGAGGTTGGTAAGAATGTCATAGCCAAACATAATAGGTATTTTAACTGAATTCATTGCCATTTGGCTGTTTTTAAAAAGTGATATTCTTTTTGTAGCTTTTCAAAAGTTTTAAAAATACCTTTATATATTAATTTACAATAATTATATCATTTTAATTCAATTATTTCCAACCATTCTCCCTTGTCTTAACATTTTAAAAATAAAAATAATTCCAAAGGATCTGAAATTTCAATTTTTTTAGATCTAAAACCATTTTTAGTTTCCAATAAAACCCAGATAAATACAACAATAATCTATTTGCAAGAGGTTTTTATTGGTATCAATGATATTGTAATTCTCAAATTAGATTGCAATTTTCAAATTAATGAGCTTAAGGTGACAACTTTGAGTTGAGACCACAACATGATAATTGTTTTCTTATTCACATACAGTAGTCATTAAGTAAAATTCACTTATATTAATGACAAGACAATTGGTTCTTAGCCTACCCTAATGCTTACAAGCATAGAAATAGATTGCATTCTAGGACACAAGTACATATTTGTACTTATAATGCACTACAAATGAAGTTAAAACTTCATAGTTAAAGTTTATTACTATTATATTAAGTTAAAAGTGAAAAATGAAATGTAAAAATTAATTTAGAATTGCATTCTATAAATCAAAAACAGGAAATAACTAAATTTGAACTTGAAAGTAACCATTTTACACTCCACTTTTTGCACAACTAGCTTTTAATTGACCTGCATTCAGAATTCTGAAATTGAAGAAGTGAAGAAGTAAATTGAGGAAGCTAAAATTATTTAGGCTGAAGTACCATTTTAAAAAAATACACAGTGATATGATAAATTAAAATACAGAACTTCATTTTCTAAATGGTAAGTTGCTGGGAAGTGAGTATGTATTTTTATATAGCTTACCCATAAAAATATTTGATACCCTTTATTAACTCTATTGTTGTGCCTTTCTTGCGATGATCTAAAAATATATTCAATTCATATTAATTTGAAGATACTAATATAAAGAAAATATGGGCGTTTTAGTAGGTCAAGGAAGGTACAATGGGTTTTACATACAGCCATACTATTGTATATGGATATCATACTTATTTTATTGATCAGAATTTTTGTTCATTCTTGTTTTTTCATTTTGATAGTAATTTTGAATGTGGAATGCAATTATATATAAGCAAGCATAGATGATCTTGATGATCATTGTAATTATCCCCACCTCAGTTTTTATCATTAATTTCTGCTGCACTAACCAACATATTGCTTCAGTTAGAATGATATCATTTCATGGAACTGGAAAAAACTATTATGACATTGAAAACCAAGATTTTAACAAATACAAATAATCATTAGAGTAGACCAAAAATAATTGTGTAGTTTTTGATAACAGTTTATTTCTGGAGAATAAAAAGACTGCCAGAATACCACAGAATGAACATAATTTAGCAATATGAAATAAAACTTAACATTGCTGAATTTAAATGTATTGTAAGTATGCACTCATTAAATCTTATCTAGATGTGTACTTTCTGAAAAATTCTGTACACAAAATGTATTTATAGTGTTCATATGTGTGGAGAGATATGACAACTTAATATTTTATTCTTTACAAATACATATTCCTAACAGTTATATATTCTAATTTACACAGTAGCCAAGCAAAATATCTAGACCTGAGAACCATTTTAAACTATTTTTTACTGATATATAATCTGAACAAATATGTCTTAATACAAGTATTTTATGCAAACCATTTCAACTGTACACTAAAATAAAATCATATAACCATTATTGTATATTTTCTTCCAAATTTGTTCTTCCATTTATGTATCACTTGTTTATAATTTCAGATAAGTTTTTGAAGTTTAAATTGCACTGCAAAAACAAATTTCAGTAACATTTATTTATTTAACATTTACAAAACTTCTTTGCCAAAAAATGAAAAGTTGGAAAATCACAGAGAGAAATTAAATACAGCACACACAATATTCAAGTTCTTTGCATCTAAGACATTAAAACATGATGATAATTAGTACGCCAACTGAGAAGAAATTGCATTTAGATTTAAATACTATTTCAATAATTTTGTTTTCTTTTTGCCACTTCCCCATCCAGTGCTGAGTTGAACTGGATGGTCTCGAAATGATATTCGTTCTTTGTGGGCAGGGCTCAGCTGTGATTTCTCAGGTGAAGATATATCCTTTTCTACAGAAACAGAAAATGTTATTTAAATGATAACATTTGAATCCAGTCATCTTCTTTTAAGCTTAATGGAAAAACAGCAACTTCCCAGAATGCTTTGATTTTGTTATTCAGTAATGTTTCATTGGGACACTGCATCCAAACTACATTTAAATCATTTATTGATTATAAAACTTTGATCACAAATGCTGATTTGTAAATATTTACTACAATTGCAACAGAATGCATCTATTCAACATACTGACAAGAAAAATGTTGGATAACAGTAATGTACTTTATATTGAACCATCTTTCACATAAGAGCATAAATATATTTACTTTAAACAAATATATAATCATACATAAATTGCCTTGATATTTTTAATCCTTCACCTGCTACTTCCTAAACTCTAATGATTTTTTGATAGTTTTAGTGGAACTCAAAATGTTCAGAATTAGCTGGATATAAAGAAGCTGAAAAATTAAGCAAATATATACTTTATGATCTTTAAAAATATTTTATCCATTTTTTTGTAATTTCCCTACAATTATTTCTTGCACATCAATTTCACAGATTTGGACATTTTTTAACCCATCAAGAAAAATCAAAGTAATATGAGTAAGAAATAGTGCATAAATCAGGGTGGATAGATATCAGATTGAGACTTTCTACATTTGGGGTGGGGGGGTTATAGCTTTAAAGTAAATGAAACTTTTCTATTCAGTGTCAATAGAGATGTTGTGGATGAAGAGACTGGTGAGGAAAGTGTTATTGTGGTCTGTTGCTGCTGTAAGCATTGTCCTACTGATATAATATTGCTTTGCAATAAAGCTATGGAATTGTGCTTCTATATGTATCTATGAATACAGATATCATTGAATGCACTCCAAGTTTACTAAAGCTTTGTTTCTGGTAAGATTGGCATATTCCAATTCTATACCATACATTGAATATGGTTTATTGATGACAGATTATGAACAGGAATTCATCTTAAAATCCATGATCAATTAATATAGATTAGACTTCAAGTAAAATACTGTATTTCCAATGGTCTTCCAAAGTTTCAGTTTAAGAGATAAAGATCTTAATGTGCAAGCAACAATAACATCAGCAAAAAGTATTTTCTTTCTTTCTTATGATACTAAATAATTTCCACTCAGCACACAATTGTTTATTGTAATTTCCCTTCCTCAGACCAACCAACTAGCCAATCAACCAGCCAGCCTACAATTACCTTTTCAGGCAGAATATCCATTAAATATGGGTTATTATAGAAAGCTGCAGCAAAGGAAAAAATTGGAAAATAAATAAACTAAGAAGTCAATCTATGTAGCTTGATGGCTATTGTATTTTTTAGGCAATTCTAGCTGCAGTATTCTATAGTTAGGTCTCCAAAACTGGCATATACACCTGTTTGTCTTTCAGTGTCTACTGGTCTCCTCATAGTAATTACTGTTTCTTCTTCCCCATGCTTTTCAGTGTCTCTGAGAAAACTGTTTGCTGGAAGAGGACAATTGCAGAATAGAGAGACAACAGGTAGTGGGTAGGAAGGACAGGCTTAGTGAACCATCCAGAAGCATTATTATAAACAAAGATAGAGTTAGAGATTGTAGCATGTCACCTTCTCATTCAATTTATTTTAATTAAAAAAATTACAATCAGATGGGAAATGAACTTGCCATGTGAAGAGAGAGCTTTCCAGAGATACCATGTGCTGTATTTGGTTTCCAAACTATGAATATCATCTTCCCATGTTACATTTAAAAGAAACTCGATATGTAATAGCTGCAAGCAACAACACTCAATACCTGGTTTTCATCTCTAAAAGTAACTGAACTACATATTTGTAAAAGCCGTAAGTCTTATGGACTTATGGAATAAATTTTCCAAGCAACTATTTTTATTTTATTTTATTTATTTATTTTGTCACAATAATATATGTAACTATCATACAGAAAGGTTATATAGTATATAAAGGTATAAGCATATATATATATATATATATATATATATATATATATATATATATATATATATATATATATATATATATATATATATATATATGAAGAAGAAAAGAAAAACAATAGGACAGGAACGGTAGGCACGTTTGTGCGTTATGCACGCCCCTTATGGTCCTCTTAGGAATGGGGTGAGGTCAATAGTAGAAAGTTTTTGGTTAAAGCTTTTAGGATTATGACAAGAGACCACAGAGTCAGGTAAAGTATTCCAAGCACTGATGATTCTGTTACAGAAGTCATATTTTCTGCAATCTAGATTAAAGCGGTTGACATTAAGTTTAAATCTATTGGTTGCTCTTGTATTATTGCAATTAAAGCTGAAGTAGTCTAAGCCCCAAACAGATTCTATTTTCCAGAATTTTTAACACTGCTGCTATCTCTTGGTGGGTTTTAGCCATTGTCTGCTGGTCAATTAAAGCTCTACTAATGCAAAAAAGCATTAAAATTAATTCTAACGCACTGAAAATGATTATAATGCACTAGAATATCAGTAGGAACAACTCTGGATATGCAGCGAACTCTTCACTGAAATTATTAGAACCATACAAGAAACTACATATAAAGTGCTGATTAATAATGTAAAATGCTGATATTGAGTAATGTCTTTGATGCAGTTTCTAATTATGCCAAGTGAGAAAATATAATTGAGTTAGATTCTTTATCTTAAGGCATAATTTTAAATTTGGCAAAATTTCAAATATGTTGAAAAAAAGGGAGGAATTTCAATGGAAATTTTGAAAATGATATTTTCTTATGAAAGAGTTTAGTCTTAAACCCCCCTCAAGGTTATTGTTTCTGCATAAGATATGAATTCAATATTTCTCACTACATGTCGCTACCAGTTACAAATATTATATAGTTATAAATTGTTTTTTTGTCCATCTATTATACTAATTACTTCCTATCCTCTGGATAAAGTTAGAACTGTTTTCATTTACAAATCAAAAGAAAAGAAAAAATAAACACCAACATCTGGTCTCAAGAGCTATAAGATAACCATGTAAATCTAAAACCACAAGATGTAACTCATGAAGACATCTTCAAAAAAGATACTGAAATGAAAAATAATTGTGAAAGAGCACAGCTATGTTCCCAACAGTTCCTATTTAGTCTAGTATTACATTGAAAAGGGAAAATCCTGCTGGATTTCATTCAAAAATTTATATAAGTATGGATGTGGATTCTGATTAGACAACAAGATAAAAAATAGCTTTCTTTGGGTTGAAAGCATGAAATGTTTAGTTCTTCTTTGTAATTCCATTAGTATCTATATATTTAAAGTACCTACTATCTACAATTTCAATTTAATATTATGCATCTACTCTATTTTCTCTACTTCCAAAATATAGTAACAGTTTAAATTACAATAGGGAAGTAATAGAATTTACTCTTTACATAAGTTACTTGGGTATTGGAATTGCTTTTAATGCTTCATAAGAAAACAGAAGATATTGACAGGTGATTGTTTCTGCTGCAAATAAGCATACCTTTGATGATACTAGATTTATTTTTTTTAAAAAGAGTTTGAACACCCCAAACTTCAGTATGTCTCATTTAATATAATGCATATGATTTTCTATTGATCCAAGTAAAATGAGTACAATCTGCATTGATAATAATTGTAATTACCTAACAGTGGCAGGAGCAAAACAAAGTACTATAGAGTTTTATATTCTTATGAAAATATTATTATGAAAATATTTTGGAAAGTGCTATTACATATAAAGTGATCCTTGCCATAATTTCTCAGAAGTAAATCCATTCTAGTTCTCAAGACTTATCAGCAATGTACCTAGGATATAGTATTAAACATTTGGGATAGCTCCAAATAAAGGAGCTAAATTTCTATTCATTAGCAATTATCTCCACAATATTTTTTGACGGCTAATTATTGATAGTGTGTATATGTATGCATGTATATGCATGCGAGCATGCACATACGCACATGTATGAAATCTGAAACAAAATCACATGCTCTCCAATGCTCCTAATATAATTGTTTGGGCCCTCACTTGCAAATCAAAATTATAAGAAGTTTAGAAAAAAGAATAGAATATAAATTTTGTTGCAGCTGCCACTTCATTACATTCTGTAGAAATTAAAATTATAAACAGTAGTCTTCCCATTTATTCATAAATAATGATTATTTAAATAATTAAAAGCAAAGCACATGAGCATGTGTCATTTATTTAAGTGAAAGCTGCCAAAAAGCAAATGGCTTTAGGACTGTGGCTTAAAAATGAGATAAGTACCTGCCTTAGGAAATTAAATATTAAGGGTTTGGTAAGGCCTACAGGAATAAGTAATTAAATTACAGTTTTCAAGTTAAACAAAATCATTGCGAACTGTAATTTTTCACATGATTGAATTTATAAGGCAATATATATGCACATGTAAACTTAAATATACAAAGATTTTCCTCTTTTTCGAGATACATTTAATAAATTAACACACACATGCTAGAGAAATGCAGAAATCAAACTTTTTCATGTCTATACATTTTAAATGTGCTCACATATAGTTTTATATATCCTATATATAACATAAACAGAATAACATTTCAAAGGACAGAATCCAAAGCAAAAACTTGACCACGCTACTAAAAACAATTGTAATATGGAAACTAATCAGGTGCTTTGAATTTTATCTACTATTGTTAAAAAGAAAAAAAACCCAGCTTACTTGAAGATTCTGCAGAGTGTCTGTGTGGCTGATTATTTTTTTCTCTGTTCTGAGTCAAAGTACTTCCACTGGTCAGGGAAACAAGCTCTAAATCCGTATCTTCTCTCCTTACAGGGCTTGTCTGGAATCAGTGAGAGAGAATGTACACAATCAAGAAACAAAATATGACATTTTCTGAATGCAGCTCACATTACTCTCAAATAAACAAGCCAGCTCTGTCAAACAATCTTCTTCAGAATGATCCCACAATCCTTTATTGCTGCCCATTCTGAACAAATGCACTATGTCAAAGCATTTTGGCAAATGGGAGGCGATCTTAAAATTGTGGTTTGTGATCAGAATCAGCGCAGCAACAAAAGACAACATTTTAGTACTGTAATTTTGAAGAAAATAAATCTTGCAGACAACTGATGAAACCTTAAACAGCTTAAGATCATTTACTGGGCAGTCTGTAATTTAAAGTTGGAATTGAATGCCAGAAATGTTATATCTGATTCTTGTTGTCATATGTCCACTTAATCCTATGTTTCTGTTTTATCAATTCTATAGTGGTTTAAGTTATTTCACCTTCACTGTATAACTAAATTCTGATATAGATGTAGATATAGATGATATATAGATATTTAGATTACAGAATTATTGGTATAGATGTATAAACAAATTTATATTTGTAAGTAAAAGAATTACTTTCACATAAGGATCATATCTTCTGAAACTAAAGTCTGTATAAATTTGTTTTCTACAAAAAGCCCTATATGACTTATAAATGTAATACAGGTAGTCCTCAATTTACGACCACAATTGAGTCCAAAACTACTATTGCTAAGTGAAACCTTTGTTAAGTGAGTTTGCCCCATTTTACAACCTTTCTTGGCACAGTTGTTAAGTGAATCACTGTAGTTGTTAAATTAGTCAAACTGTTGGTAAGTGAATCTGGTTTCCCCATTGACTTTGCTTGGCAGAAGGTCCCAAAAGATGATCACATGACACCGGGACACTGCAACTGTCATAAATATGAGTCAGTTGCTAAGCGTCTTAATTATGACCATGTGACCACAGGGATGCTGCAATGGTCAAAGGTGTGAAAATTGGTCATAAGTCACTCTTTTCAGTACTTTCTTAACTTTGAATGGTCACTAAATGAACTGTTGTAAATCGAGGACTATCTGAATTTATAAAATCTGTATTTGTGTATATATAGCTATAAAGATCAGTTTGTGTGTGGATTAATATTTATGGCAAAATCAGTGCTACCATAAAATGTACATGTGAATGGTATTGATATATTCCTAAAATGAGCTTAGGCTGTCAATATATTTGCAGACAACTCTTTTGATGGCCACCAAGTTTCCTATCTTATTTGATATGTATATTTTTAAAAAATATAAGGTAAAAGAAGTGGGAAGCTGACATACTTTAAAACAAAGACCCGCCTTACCTTGACTCCAGGAACAAAGCAAGGAAATAAATCTTTCTGCACTTTTCCCTTGAAATTGAAAAAACAAAACAAAACAACCCTTCATCTCCCATTTGTGTAACAAAATGGAGGATGCTGGGTCTTTGCACGCTTTACCCGTCCTTCTGATGCCCTCTAGAACCCAGTTAGGACTTAAAGGCAGACAGCTAAAGCTTGCAAAGACCCAGAGTCCCCCATTTTGTTGCACAACTTTTAAAAGATGATATATTTTTTTCTTTAGGGGAAAAAAACTGCAGGAAGATTTTATTTCCTTCCTTGCTTTGTTCCTCTACTCTTCAGCTTGGAGTTAAGGTAAGGTTTTTAAAAGGGATACATATCAGAGACCAAAGAGAGAGTTTTAGTACCTAATTTGGGACCGGGGGGGGGGGGGGAGGGGGGGAAGAAAGATCTTTTTTTGTTTTTTCATTGAAGAAATGTAGCTGTCTGAGAGAAGAGGGAAGGAGGGGGCTTAAGGAAAGGTTTTGGAAAGGTTTTCCTGAAGCTGCATTTTATGCAAGCGCCAGCTTTCCAAAGCCAGAGAAGAGGCAGGAGAGTTTTACAGCCTCCCACTGCCTAGCAGAAAGCTCTGAAAGCACTCGCCATTTCTGCAAGGGTTGGGGCTCTGAAAATGGAGGCATGGGGAACCAGCCCAAGCATTGCAGGTGGGATGGGGTTTGTGTGGAAGTGTGGCAAGGATTGGCACTGCAGCTGTCATAACTTTGAAAAGGGTCGCATATAGTTTTGAGGTGTTGGTCATAAATTTGAATCATCATTAAGTGGCCTATTGTTTCTTGAGAACTACCTGTATAGCATTAACAAAACAATAAATTATTACTTTTCCATGAGCCAGATACAAGAAAAGTGCCCAGGAAGTCAAGAAGTCAAGACTCCATCTTTGAATATAAAGCAGGGCTGTCAAACTCCCAGCCTGTGGGCCGGATGCATCACGTGCTGGTCACACCCATGCCGAGTTTAGCAAAGGGGGAAAAAGTCCCAATACGTCACGTGACACCACGGTGACAACATGAGTTTGACACCCCTGATCTAAAGTGTTTGTACAAACATGAATGTGAATACGCAGACATATACAATTTTCTAATTCAGTGTAGATACTTAGAATAACTTTGTCACTTTCAATGTACACTAATCGGCATAGATTAAAATAAAATTTGGTTGCACACAGCTCAAAGAATCACCACCTCCAATATACATTACATAAACATAATAAATAAATAAATAAATAAGCATATAGTCATATACCCACATATATTATATGAGACAGAGGAACAATACACTCTAGTTCGGATGTATACATGTACATGGCAAGAAACTTGAATCTTGCGAGTTTACCAGACAGATGGCATAGGGAACAAAGTTCTTCCTTAATGACCAGTTGCTTAGAGACCATTCAACATTAGAATGGACCCCACCTAAAGATACTTATGATCTGGTTTCTAAATTCTAATGGCTGCATCCCCCTTGTGGTCACATGACTGCATTTTGCATGCTTGGCAACTGGCTTACATTTATGCTATTTGCAGCATCCCACACTCACATTATCACAATTTGTGGCATTTTTTGCTGGTTTTCAGTGTTTACTTACAATTCCCAGCAAAAAATCTTTCCTTTGCCCTGCTTGTTTTCATGTTCTTATTTTGTACTTCTTGAGGATTTTTACAATGTTCTATCCTAGGACTCCATAGATAATAAATAAAACATGAAAAACAAATTATGCAAATAGCTTGCAAATGTGTGTATTTTTTATTAAGTGTCTCCTTTTGGAAGCCAGTAAACTGAATTTTTTTTCCAAAGAGTTTTAAAAAGTATAAGCATAAATTGATAAACAAGCTGAAAAAAAATATTAGGAGTTACTGCTTATGCATTTCTGACAGCTATGATAGGAATGTTCATGCATGTCTCCCTGAAATCAGAAACTAAACTTTATATAAATTTAAAATTTAATAAATGGTGATAAAGTGGTTAGAGCCTTAAACTTTGTATAACATTCTAAAACATCATAAAATTACAGAAATTAGAACCTACCATATTTTTCAGAATATAAGATGTACCGATGTATAAGACGCACCAAGATTTCGAAGAGGTAAGCAAGAAAAAAAAAGTTTTTGCCCTCCCGGCCCCCAGGAGCACTTTGGAGGCCTCTGGAAGCCTCTGGATACATGGGGTGGGGTTTCAGGAGGCCAAAAATTGCTGTATTCAGTGTATAAGACGCACCAACATTTCCACCTCTTTTATGGAGGGAAAAGCATGTCTTATACTCCAAAAAGTATGGTAAGTACTTAATACATATTTCAGAATTACTACAATATAGTTCTACACTTCTTCATTTAGAAGTAATTATTGTTACTAGTGCTGATAAGTATGCACAGGATTACAGCTTCAATCATTTATTGCAAACTTTTATCATGGAAAAAGTATCTTACCACAAGCTGAACTCTTCCTCCCTTGAGAACTTCTGGATCTATCTCAGGTAAGAAATGCTTACTAGATAGTGATTAGAAAATAAGTACAACATCAGTGATAGTCCAACATGCATCCAAGTTAATTAAAGTGGGATATGCTTCTTTCCCTAGTTAAACAACTTCACAGGGATGTATGTCTATGATTTTTAGCAACCACCTATAACTTATTCCACGTTATATCTATATTTCAACAGTAGTTAGCTTTATATAGAGATTGCATGATAAATCTAAATTCTACTTGAGCACACACAAAAATACAATTCTTGGTTCCTGACTTAAGACTGCATTTGTTTACTTGCTAGTAAGTTTACCAATAATCAGTAGAATTAATGCTGAGGGAAAGACATTTAGAAGTAGACTGTAAAGCTCCTTATATTGGTTATTAAAATGTTAACATTTTAATATGTTATCATCAACAAATTTGGCTCCTATTTTAAACATATATTTTTAACAATTTAACCAGAACAAATAAGTACAGGCAGTCCTCGACTTACAACAGTTCATTTAGTGACTGTTCAAAGTTACAACAGCACTGAAAAAGGTGACTTGTGACCGTTTTTCACACTTAAAACCATTGCAGAATTCCCATGGTCACATGATTAAAATTCAGATGTTTGGCAAGTGGTTCATATTTATGACAGTTGCAGTATCCTGGGGTCATGTGAGTAACTTTTGCGACCTTCTGATAAGCTAGGTCAATGGGGAATCCAGATTCACTCAACAACCATATTACTAACTTAACAACTGTGGCAGGAAAAGTTGTAAAATGGAGCAAACTCACTTAACAAATGTTTCACTTAGCAACATAAATTTTGGACTCAATTGTGGTTGTAACTTGAGGACTACCTGTAATTTGGTACTACTAGTAAGCAATAGGAAAAATCTCAAAACATAAGTTATTGAGAAACTACAAATTTAACAAATTTACTAATGAATTGAAAGTGTACCTCTGCTGCAATAATCTTGGATTTTGTCAGATATGTTTAACAACTGTTGAACACATTTTTTTCTTTAAAGTGCTTTACCATCATATTCAGAGTAATAGAATCCATTATAACATTTGTATTATCCTAATACACATCCTATAGTTATTTGTGAGTCATATAGTTGTACAGAAATAACTCATTACAATTTAGAAACCATTCAGATTGCATAAGGGAATAGCATTTTTCCCCGTGTTTCCCCGAAAATAGGACATGTCCCGAAAATAAGGCTAAGCCTGATTTTTGGGGTGGGCGTAAATATATGCCCTCCCCCGAAAATAAGCCCTACTGACGGGGTGGGCATGACCACCATAGGAGAACGCTCTTCCCTTCCCCAGTCACCTCAGGACTTCTTGGCCCCTTAATCGGATCAGCTGAGCCGCTCAGGCTGCCATTCACAATTGATTCACAGGAGCCGCTCAGGCCACCGCCTCCAGCAAGCGTGGCCGCTTTTACCTAATGGTGACAGTCACAGCAGCCAGTTCCATCCGCAGAACAGCTGCCTCATGGGTGCCACTCCAGCCGGCACCTGCAGCAAACACAGCTGTTTTTGCCATGGATTGCGGCCATTTCAGTAGCAGGAGGCCAAGTGATGTACCCCATGTGCCTTGCATTGGCCTTCCAAAGGGTACTGTAGCAGCAGCTATCCACAATTTTTTTATCCTTATTTCATCCTGATTGTACTGGGCCACGTGGGTCAGGATGAAATAAGATTAAAAAATTGTGCTGCTACAGTACCCTTCGGAAAGCCGGTGTGAAGCGCGAGTCTCCTGCTGCAGAAGTGGCTGCGCCTGAGGAGTGCTTTTGGGAGAGAAGGCAAAGGGGAAGCGATCACTTGCAAATTCCCACCTTCTCCTGCCTCTTTGCCGGGTGACTCCCAGCAGCCCGAGACACCCAAAGCTCATGCCTGCCCGGCTCTCTTTTCCACAGTGCCCAGCTCTTTATCGAGGGTGGTGGCAAGTGGGGTGGGGGAGAAGCGAGACGCATAGAGTGAGATAGGGCTTGCTGTCAAACAATCAAATTTCTTGAACTTGTGAGAAGTTTGGTTTTACCCTACAACATGTTTGCCTTCAGACAATGGCAAGACACATGACAGAGCTGCAAGGCAGGTAAGACACACATCTCATGTCTTCCTGGCCCCACCCCTATCCACCTGCCACCCCCAAATTGCATCCAATTTGGGCAGGGGAAGGAAGCCCTGCCATTGTCAGCATTCCAGAAAACCCCTCCTGCAGAAAAGGCTCTGAAGCAAACATCTTTCAAAGTTCTTTTACTAGTATAGGTAAACTGGCACAGTTGGATGAAATCTGAATCTGGGGATCTGGGTTTCTCCCTCAGTAATACAAACTCCAAAATCCCCTCCCTCATGACCCATCTGCCGATCACATGCTCCAATCTCCAACTGTCCCACCTCGAGACATCACTCCGGCCACTCTTTCTCAAGATGTGGGCTCAGCCTGACCTTGACCGGCAGGAAGAATGTTATTATGTCTAATAGACCCTTGTACCACCACCCCTTCTCCTACTTTTCCACACAGGAGAAAGTGGCAGCGTGTGGAAGCCTTCAGCCTAGTATGGCTTCTAAAGCTGACAGCCATGCCTGATGAGAGGGGGAGAAGAAATGGCAAGAGGAGGCCTGTCATACTCCACACATCTCGCTTCTCCCCCTGCCATCCCCCTCAACAAACAGACGGAAGGGAAGGGCAGCAGCCAGGCTGCTGTTATGGTACCACTGGGGCATATGGAGCCTTCTTACCTGCCTTGCAGTGTCGTTGCGTTTCTTGCCGTTGTCTGGTAAAAAAAACCTCGCGAGTTCAATCAAACTTCTTGAACTTGTGAGAAGTTTGGTTTTACCCTACAACATCTTTGCCTGCAGACAACAGCGAGACACATGACAGAGCTGCAGGATAGATAAGATATGCATCTCGCATCTTCCCAGCCCCTGGCAAGGCAGGGAGAAGAGACAGGAAGAGGACCGAGCCCCATCTCACTCCACGCATCTTGCTTCTCCCCCACTCCACATGTCACCCCCCTCAATAAAGAGCTGGGCGCTGTGGAAAAAGGAGCCAGGCAGGCACAGGCTTTAAGTATCTGGGGCTGCTGGGGGTCGCCCGGCGGAGAGGGAAGCACGGGGCAGGAGTTTGCAGGCGAGGGGGATGGATGGATGGGAGGCAGGTGAGTGCCAAGAATGCTGGGGAGATTCCCGCCTTTGGTTGCCCCAGCGAAAAGCTGACGAACGACTGTGTTGCACTGCCATAGCAGCGTAACACAGCAGCAGCCATGAGGTGGCCATGCTTGCCGCCTCCTGCATCCCCAAAATAATAAGACCCCCCAATAATAAGACCAAGCCCTTATTTCAGGATTCAAAAAAATATAAGACAGGGTCTTATTTTTGGGAAACATAGTAATATTTTTTAAAAAGATTAAAAACAAAACAGCATACCAACAAGTATTCAAATGCAATTATATGCAAAGGTAATTTAATTCAACTTAATTCTTGGAAAAGAATTAAATGAATTAAATGCAAAGATGAAAAAAGTATAAAGTTTTAATTTAGTATTTTTTTCATCATCTAAAATATACATCCAGGCAAGAAAACATAAGAAATCAGAATATTTGATTTAAAAAATAGTATATAACCATAACAATTATTTTTCAAAGTTAATGCTTCATTAATTGATGTTTTTAATTTTTATCATTTAAAATACGGTTGAAAAGATTATGTTGATTTTCTACTATTTTACAGAACACAGCAAAAATATCTATACCTCATTTAAATGAAGTATATTCATATATATCATACAAGATATGATACTTCAGCCAAGACATATTTTGCTTAAAGTAATTTTTCCTGATTTAAAACAACGTTAAAAAAACCCAACAGAAATCAAAAGAAAAATGTTTTCTCAGCTCTAGAAACAAGCTTACCTGATTTTTAAAGAATATAAATATTTCTATTTTTTGACCTAATTATTTTTCTTTATAATTCACTCAAATTTAGTCCTTCCCTTTGCTGCTGACTCTTCAGGTTAGTCCCTATTTAGTTCAAAAACTTCACCTGCCACATTTTAGCATATCGTAGCATCCTTTGTTGTATCTGGTTGGCTGTTAACTTATAATATTTAAATTCATTCCATAATTTAAAAACTATAGGAAAATATTTTTGTTGTGCATTGTTATAAAAAATATTCTAGTTTCTAACAGAAAACATGTTCATGGTTATATTGAAGAGATGCTGGTGTGTCATAGCAATAGTTTAAAAACTGGCAGAATGAGATGAAATTTTTATTAAATTAATTCTTAACAGGAGCACATTTCAAACTTAGTAATAGTACCCTTGGGGTGGGGGAGTGTATTTCTTTTAGAATAATTAAGATGGGTTTTGTATTACATGCAATATTAGAAAAATCTAAACATTTAACTTGAAAACAATGATCTCACCATTTTTCAGTTCTGGGACTAGCTCCTTCATAATCCCAAACTTGTGTATAAAGCCATTGGCATGTACGTTCTTTACTTCTTTGTATCCTCTCTGTTGCAAAATCTAAGTGAGAAAATTCTTCTTCTCCATCTGTGAAGGAGAGATATATTGAATACTGATCTTCTGTATAAACTATTTGGGGAAGACAGCAAATAAGGTGGACATTCTGGATATAGTTATGGTATATAGTAAACCATCTTGAATTTGTGCATAAGGTGAACAAACAAGTCAGTCCTAGAGGAGATCAACCCTGACTGCTCTTTAGAAGGCCAGATCCTGAAGATGAAACTGAAATACTTTGACCACCTAATGAGAAGGAAGGACTCACTGGAGAAGAGCCTAATGCTGGGAAAGATTGAGGGCAAAAGAAGAAAGGGACGACAGAGAATGAGGTGGCTGGATAGAATCACTGAAGCAGTAGGAGCTTAAATGGACTCCAGAGGATGGTAGAGAATAGGAAGGCCTGGAGGAACGTTATCCATGGGGTTGCAATGGGTTGGACACGACTTCGCAACTAACAACAAAAATATTACATTTAAAAATATTAAATCAATGGACAACCCAGACTAAAATGTTCTAATAACAAAATCCACAAAATAAAACAGAGGCCATTAAACAAATAACAAATATTAATCCCAGGCCTGAGATCAAAGCCAGATTTTCAAAGGTTTCTGGAACCTTAGAAGAGAGGGCACTGTCCTTATCTCTACTGAAGAGGGAAACTGTTACAGAGCATGAAGACCACAACAAAGAAGGTATAGTTTCTCAATCCCACAAGATGGCAACCTTTAATGGAGGGAACCGGGAACATACCTACTCTGCTGGAATAACTGGTCAAGCAGAAACAAGCTGTTTGTCATGTATACTGGCCTTATGCCATATAGAGTAAGAACCAACACCTTGAATTGCATTTGGAAGCCAAGTAGCATCCAATGTAGCACTGAGTGGCATTCATTACTGGTTGTGCCACTGCATTTCAAACAAGCTGTAGCTTCATGAGCAGCCTCAAGTATAGCACATTGCAATAGATCATGTAAATTCTTTGTTATCTTACTGCAATGCCCATTTACAGAATGATCCTCTATATAGAAACATCTATATCAGTATGTGTACATATATTAAGTTATATAAAAACTTATCATTTATTATTTCCTTTAAAAAAATAAAAGACAAAAAGAATAGAAAAACTTAAAAGAAATACATAAGTAAGTCAGCTTCCATACATTAATTCTATAATTCCATTTATATTAGATACGTAGAGATTTTTCCTCAGATCATAAAAGAAGGCAGCTCTCCCCTAATGGTGGTATGCCATTTATTCACCTTCTAAACTCTCTTCTGTTTTCACTGAGCCCCAAGATATTCCTCTATCTTCCTGTTCTCTCCTCAATTTGCCTGTGCATAGAATAGAATAGAATAGAATAGAATTTTTATTGGCCAAGTGTGATTGGACACACAAGGAATTTATCTTGGTGCATATGCTCTCAGTGTACATAAAAGAAAACATATGTTCATCAAGATACAACATTTACAACACAATTGATGGTCAATATATCAATATAAATCATAAGGATTGCCAGCAACAAAGTTACAGTCATACAGTCATAAGTGGAAAGAGATTGGTGATGGGAACTATGAGAAGATTAATAGTAGTGCAGATTTAGTAAATAGTTTGACAGTGTTGAGGGAATTATTTGTTTAGCAGAGTGATGGCCTTCGGGGAAAAACTGTTCTTGTGTCTAGTTGTTCTGTTGTGCAGTGCTCTATAGCGTCGTTTTGAGGGTAGGAGTTGAAACAGTTTATGTCCTGGATGTGAGGGATCTGTAAATATTTTCACGGCCCTCTTCTTGATTCGTGCAGTATACAGGTCCTCAATGGAAGGCAGGTTGGTAGCAATTATTTTTTCTGCAGTTCTAATTATCCTCTGAAGTCTGTGTCTGTCTTGTTGGGTTGCAAAACCGAACCAGACAGTTATAGAGGTGCAAATGACAGACTCAATAATTCCTCTGTGGAACTGAATCAGCAGCTCCTTGGGCAGTTTGAGCTTACTGAGTTGGCGCAGAAAGAACATTCTTTGTTGTCCTTTTTTGATGATGAATCATATCACTTCTATCTTATTCTTAGCCAAATCAAAACAAAGACTAGGAATAAGTGGTGAACAAGAATGTAGGAGATAAGCAATGGGCTGCAGTAACAGTACAACTTTAAAAGCCATACTTTTCTTTACTGACATATAAAATAAGGAGGGAGAAAACTATGGTAGATATAATGCATACCAGAACCTAGCCAAATTTGATACTTCTACCCAACAAATGAATTTGTAAAAGGATGGGAAGAAAGAAACCATCATACCTTAACATGTGAGAACCAAATACTATACCAGACAGAAGTGAGGTAATCTCCTGTGCAGACATTGCTTCAGAAATGCAGGAGATATTGAAAAGTTACTTACCATGAGCTGGTAAAACTCCATTTATGAATGAAGAAATTCACATGAGAATATGTGGTATTATATTTGACATATGCATATATGGAGATGTCTTTTATTTTTTATTTTGTCAGTCCAGGAAGCTTGAATCCTCTGGCTAATTGTATAATGTGTAAAAAAATACTTAGTGAAAGGTGTTGGAATGAACATCCTAATTAATTCCTGATTTTTTATAGTACAAATTTGGATCACTGTTCAAACTCAAGTAACATGTCTAGCACCTGTTTCCTAAAACTGATCCATGGCAGTCTGTGGGAATATTTAATCTCTTTCATGATTATACGCTAGAAAAGCAACCTTTATTAAAACTTGAAGTCTCAAGAGAAATAAAGGCATTTTATATTTTAGCTATTTTTAATTGCTTTTTTCCTTGTCAGCAACAATTGCTTTATGTAAAGTTTATATGTGAAGGTGGTGTTTTTTTTTACATATAAGAAAACATAGTATTATCTTTGAGAAATTCTGGAAAACTGATGAAGACCCAAATAATTGGAGGGGAATAAATCCTATCTATTTTGTCCCCTTGAAAAAGGAGGCAAAAGAAGACCCAGTGAACTGTAAATCAGTCCCCCTGAAAATGATTCTGGAAAGATCTAGACAAATAGTGAAGAAACATTATGAAAGTACACTTAAAATTATAATTACTATGGGGGTGTAAAGCATTCTGAAATAGTTATTTACAGTTTGAAGCTGGCTGCATTGATTTGACAATTTCACAATGTTCTGAACTTGATGAACAGAATAAGAATGCTACTTATTCCTAGTGATAGTTTGCCAAAAACAAGTCTTATCAGAATACTCTTATTTCATTTTTAATGTGTTACTCTCTTTAGCTGACTATAGAGTAACAATAAGGTTAGCATATCTTTATTTCAAAAGAAGATTTGACTAAGTACTCTATAGCAAATTAGATTTTTATTGTGACTATGGTGACCAAAATATTCCAAAACTGATTGCACGGAATCCTGTATTGCCATGGATATAGCTGAGGTTGGTGTGTAATTTTTGTGGCTTAAAAAAGAACCTTCTGTGAAAGCTTCAATTGACAAAAGCCATGATGTACCTTAGGGATGAGCATCTATGGTGCCCATCCAATAATGATAATGGCACATAGAAAATTGCAAGGTAAGAGCAATAAAAAGGAGTAAATATGAATGAATGTTTCTATAAAATTGAGAGAAAGGGATGAATGACTAAAACTATGAAGATCTGCGTTGATAAATATATTCATGGGAATAAGGCAGTAAGTTTATGTATAAATTAAAGGGCTAAAATATATAACAAATATAAGTTGATTGACATTTGTGGGTAATTTGATGACAATCGCATACTACGCTCCAGTGAATGGTGATAAATGGAAGCACCAGAGGCAAAATTAGGAAAAACTGTAACATTCTGAATCAATACAATTGGGGGGAGGATGTTTTGATAGGTATGGTGATATGAACGGATGCATGATAATGGCATTGAATGAGCAGAGTAAAAGTGATGGGCCATGTGGAAATTCAAGAATGAATGAGAATGGTGACTGATGAGTTTCTTCTGACTGTTTGAAGACAATAGATACTTTAACAGGTCTTGTTATGCTTTGGAAGGCAAGTGAGAAGCAGATAACTAGGAACTGCCACTGAATTCAGGCAAGAAACCATCACACTGTGGGTTCTGATGGCTAATCAAAATCCCAGGGAGTGGTACATGCATACTGCAAACTATCTACCTCTGAGTTAGGTATTTTTTTAAAAAAAATTCTAGATATTTACAGTGAATTCAGAGCACTTTGTAGCTCCACCTCTATACTATATTTTATGTACAATTCTTTCATACTTGCAATTCCATTTAGTCGGATCAATATAATCCAACTCCTCCTTTTATATTCTTAATTAAGTCCCAATCATAACCCCAATTGCTTCCAATCCAGCCTTCTAGATTGTTATTTAGTAATGTGCCTAATGTGTGGCCATTAGCTAAGATTTGAATTTTAATACTTCATCCTTCCTCATGCAGAAGTTAATTCTATGAAAGCAGGCCTAATGGACATATCTGAGCAAACAAATAGCTCCTAGAAAATATGTTTTAATTTAGCATTTTCAGATGGCATCCTAACCATACTGAATAATAGCATATCTAGCTTTTACACCAGAAGGCAACAATCCTATGTACTCAGGTTTCTATAGCTTCAGTGGAACATGTTCACTTTATAAAAAAATACTTTTTTAAAATCAACACTGTATCAACACAAACAGTGGTACAATTATTTAGATCGATAATTATTTAAAAGAAGCAGTGCAGAAAGATTACAGTTAACCTACTCTGAGAATTTGGTCTACAGACATAAAATCTTTCTTTATACTCATTGCTGGTTTTCTTTTGGCCAGCTGCTCAAGATGCCAATTCACATTTACAAACATTCCGCTCCATCCAACCATAAAAACCCTTTTCTAACACACTCATTATAGGTGCATTACAAATTAGAAACATGATTAAATAAAGAAAATACTACCGATTTACTCATATGGATTGATTTGGGAATAAATCCCAATGAATTCAATTCTGAGTAAATATTTATAGGAGTGTACCACCAATCTACAGTTCTAGATGTTCTGATAATAATATCAACAGAATCAGAATTCAAAGTTTTTTTAATAAATATATTAATCTTAACTCAATATATTGATAGGATCTTATCAAACAAGGTAATGAATATTTTCCAATATTAATACAACTATTTAAGATGAATGTTTCAGTATAACAATCTTCCCAAAAACTAAACTAGTTAAAAAAATCAAAATACATCTTTGTACAAAGGAGGGGCACAGGGAAAGGCTGAATAAAAATGTGCAACCACATACATTATAAAATTTAAAGAGCTATTCAATCTTCTGATTTTTAGGAATAATTTATGACCCACACAAATATCAATGCTACTGCTGCCAGGATAAGATTAATAAAGAAAGTAGTTATTCAATTCCTCCATTCTGGATGAATTTCACAGCCTTGTACTACTGTGCCAACATCTAGATCTATATTTAATTTAACAGCAGCAGCAACAACAAAAAACTCAGCGTGCTTGAGGTTGCATTAAAAAAAAAGATAGGTATCAGAAGAATCTTATTTGTGGTCTGAAAGCAAAGCATGGTAATTGAGATTTTTTATTTATAAAAGTGGTTTATACTTTGTTCATAGTGACTGCAGATTTTGAAAACAAAGTTTACATTAAGGAAAGTGTTTATATATCTAAAAAATTAAATAAGAAAATCACATCTATCTAATATCCTTTTTATTGTACCATTACATTATAAAACAATGATTTAAAGTCAATACTCTTAACTGGGAAATGAGTACACTTAGAATAAAGCTATCTACACATCTAGGTATAACATATACACAATATAAACAGGATATGTGTATTGCAGATATCAAATGATTCAGGCAAACAAATTTGCACCAGTACATGTTTTTGCACTTTCAGAAATAATTACTATCCCTGAAAGAACAAAAAAGTATTGTAGTAGGAGGACTCATAACTTTAATCTATTGTTGGATCCTAATTTTGGTTATTTCTTTTGAAATTTCCAAGATGTGGGATCTTATTACAACTGAAAATGGCATTTTGCCTACAGTATTGTCAACAATGTAGTATAATCTATCCCAAGGGATCAGAACAGCTTTGACATCTGCAAGAAACTGCATAGAAAGGTAAGTCTGATTACAATTGAATGGCTTTGTTAAACAGTATATGTTTCAGAGTGATATGGCCCAGTTCAATTGCATATTCCTGGCCTTATTATGTTTTAGCAAGTTGGGAATGAATAACAGAGCTATGAATTCACATTTTGATGCCTCTGCCAGTGATTCTTGCTGATGTAAGTGTAGATACTCCCTAATCTATTTATAGGTATGTATTTATTTAGATATCTATTTATTTAGATTTTAAAACCATGCATTGAGATCCTACTAAATACCAAATAAGAATTGAACTATAGTTTGTCATTTCTAATATATCTAATATAATCAGTAATTCAGAATAGGCATGAAGCCTTTTTTTTGAAAGTGAGAAGACTTAGCCAAGAAAGGCATAGAAGCACTGCCTTGGTCACAAAAACAGTTGGGTGACCTTGGGCAGTCACTTTCTTTCAGCCCCAGGAAAGAGGTAATGGAAACCCACTTCTGAAAAATTTTGCTAAAAAAACCTGCAAGGACTTGTCCAGTCTTTGTGAATTGGACACAAATGAATAGAAGGAAGAAAAATCATTGCTTAGCTCTTCAAACTTTAAATTTTACTGTTGATTTTGAATCTTTTGCTAATAACTGGATTGAAGAAGTTATCTATTTGATTTGTCTGTTGTTAAGAGATGGACTATGGGGTGAAGAGTTTTATATTTGGTACTTAAAAGCAGATGAAGAAGATCATGGAAATTTGTTTGTTTATTTCCTGCCTTTATTATTTTTACAAATAATTCAAGGTGGTGAACAAATCTAATACTCCTTCCTCCTCCTTTTTTCCCCACAACAACCACCATGTGAAGCGAGTTGGTCTAAGAGGGAATGACTGGCTCATGTTCACCCATCTGGTTTTCATGGCTAAGGCAGGATTTTAATTCACAATCCTGGTTTTTAGCTTTGTGCCTTAACCACTAGATGAAAGTGGTTCTATATATTTACTAAACTATATTGCTGTATTATCTATATTGCTTTATTATCTATATTATACCTGCCATGTTGAGGGTGGGAAGTGGGGATATGTATGTATATATGTATCTATTCTTTTCTCTTCCCCCTCTCTCTTTTATCTCTTCTAGTTTGTATTATTTTTATTGTTCCATTTAAAATATTTAATAAAATTATTTTTTCAAAAATGAAGAGTTGAATTATCTGCTGGGTTATTAAAGGTTTCCCTATCTGAAATTAGGGCGAAGAGGGGAGATAATTTTTCATCATCATGATTCTATCCTTTTGGAATTTCTTAGCTCTAAACATTCATGTGGTGACCTCCCTTTATCATTTAGGAAGGTGAAGCCCTTTCATTTATAGACTGTTACTATTAATAGGCACAAAGAGGTTTTGGGGAGGTTTTATTTACTTTTCTTTATAAATTGGTTTTATTGTTTGAATAAAACAATGAAAAATTGTAAATAGCTAGGAGTTTTAGCATTCCCAGCTTATAGCTGTGGTAAAATAAATCACTCTTATGTCTGTTTTTCATACACACTCACACACTAAGAAAGTGATTTATATAGTACATAACTGTATAATATTATCCTATTTACAAGATGCATGTCTTTGAAACAATAACAACAGTAAAAAAAAAGATTTCAAAGAGTGCACCAAATGCACAGAGCACTTTGACAGCTCAAGTAAATTTCAGCATAGTTTGGCCTACTAGAAAACTCTGAAAAAAATCTATGAAGGCAGACCTGGCTAAGAGTCAGGAGTCATGCTTATTATACAGAAGTCCCAGGAGTTCCTTTCAATCAGAGGTCACAATCGAGGCAACAGAAGCAGTGTCACAATATCAGAGAAAGGGCCAATTCAGGCCTGCTCCCTAACAGTCAGTAGGTCAAGGCTTGCGGCAAATCATTGTATTACAAGGGAATATTCCATGTATACTTTTAGAGCTGTCATCTGAACAAACAGCACCAGGTCATCTATAGGTTAAATCAGATTTTTTGCTAACATTCACGTTATTTCTTATTTAATTATATAGTTTTCTTTCCTCCAAGATGCATTTTTATTAACATTCTTTGCTTTAGTTTTGACTTAAGAGTGGTACATAATAATTTTGTAATAAAATTAATTTTATTCATTTCAGTAAAACCTCTGAATTATAATGGCATTTATCATCCCGTAGTACTCTAATGCATTACATAAATAAAAATGAATAGCTATATTCATTTTGCGTTAAATTTTTTGATATCTCCTTTTATTAGATGAGAGTTTTATTGACAGTTTGCTGTATTCACTAAGTTCTGCTCACATGTAAAAGAAGAAGTCTATATCAAAATTACATTTCTGGAAATAGGTACCCCAATAATACTGTCCAAAAGCGATTGGATGGATTAATTCTCCTCATGCAAAATGAATCATACTGATTCAAAGCAACAGATGGTTAATTCATTATATGCTAGCAATATGCATTAGATCTTGGAGAATGAGAACATTCAGTACTGGCCTTCCTTCCCTTCTCCTGCCTTTGAACAACCTGTCAAAGAGTGACCTTAATAGGTGATTTTGTGGAGCGAAGTTAAAACCCAAAATACATCTTCCTGGGGGAAAAAACAAAGCACAGATTCAGCTATAGTTTCAAACTAAGCAACTGCACCATTACAAAAACAATTTGTTGGGAACCAACACTATTAGCCTAGACACAGAAAATTTAGAAGGCCAAGGAAAGACACTGGGATGTGAGCAGAGCTTTGGGAAAGCAAATGCAAGTAGCTCCCTAGAAAAAAACTGTATTCATGAAATAATTACTTCTGTGTTCAAAATCTCACTGTCTTTGTAATTCTGTCCCTTTACCTCATCATTACATCTTACTGGTCTTACTGACTTCACTAGGCACATAAGAAATACTTATTTGCTGTTTCCAATTACATATATATTCTAATTTATATATATCTATAGTACCACACTATTTATGACTGTCTTTGCCTCTATGGTTATCAATAAACCAACATATGTTCTGATGTAATGCGTCCTGACCTTCAGTTCACATACCCCTAGATACTGTGCTAGAATAGTCCCCTGTTTTGGGGCCATATATATACAGAATGCAATTAAGTATAAATAATTGTCAAAAATTGCTGACATACCATCTGACTTATTTCTTTGGCATGTATCGCTATATTCATAGTGCATATTTAACTGTATTGAAATGTGAAGAAACTAAAGGGGAGAACATGTATATAAAACACATTCTCTAATCCTTATTAGAGACATAGAGATATATTCTTATATAATTCCATTAGAAATGGTAACTATAATTTGTCATAAATATTTCTTAAACTATAGTTGCAAAATGGAGGATAAAAATTGCAGGCTGTGGAATAATAATAGAATGTCATAAAGATTTCCGTAGGAAAAAATCCTCTTTTGAGGAGAAAAAGCTTAAGAATATTTATTTATTTATTTATTTATTTATTTATTTATTTATTTTGTCACAACAGTATATATAAGCATAAGCATGAAAATAACTATATAATATATAAGCATATATATAAACATAACTATTAATAACTATATTAATTGGATATAATGAAAGGAAACAATAGGACAGGAACGGTAGGCATGCTTGTGCTCTTATGCATGCCCCTTATAGACCTCTTAGGAATGGGATGAGGTCAATAGTAGAGAGTTTTTGGTTAAAGATTTGGGGATTTTGAGAAGAGACCACAGAGTCAGGTAGTGTGTTCCAAGCATTAACAACTCTGTTACAGAAGTCATATTTTCTGCAATCAAGATTGAAACGGTTAACTAATAGTTTAAATCTATTGTTTGCTCTTGTATTGTTATGATTGAAGCTGAAGTAGTCTTCAACAGGAAGGACATTGCAATAGATGATTCTGTGACTTAAACACAGGTCCTGTCGAAGGCGGCGGAGTTCTAAGTTTTCTAAATGCAAGATTTCAAGTCTGGTGGCATAAGGTATTTTGTTGTATTCAGAGGAGGAGAGAACTCTTCTTGTAAAATATTTCTGGACACGTTCAATTGTGTGGATATCAGAAATGTGGTATGGGTTCCAAACAGGTGAGCTGTATTCAAGAATTGGTCTAGCAAATGTTTTATAAGCTCTGGTTAGCAGTGTAGAGTTTCTGGAGAAGAAGCTACATAAGATTAGGTTTACAATTCTTAAAGCCTTTTTTGCAATGTAGTTGCAGTGGGCTTTGGCACTTAGATCATTGGATATGAAAACTCCAAGGTCTTTAACAGGGTGGGGGTCATCTGTAAGGTAATGTCCATCGAGTTTGTATTTAGTGTTTAGATTCTTTTTTCCAATGTGTAAGACAGAGCATTTGCTGGTTGAGATTTGGAGTTGCCAAGTTTTTGACCATTCTGACACAAAGTCAAGGTCTTTTTGAAGGGTAGCTGTATTGTTGGTAGTGTTAAATAGTTTGACATTGTCAGCGAAGAGAACACAATTACTTTTAATATATGTCAACTAGTTAAGTTAATGGTCTGTATATGCCACCATAAAATTATTTATTATTCATAAAATTATTTATTATTCATAAAATTCATTTATTATTCATAAAATATCTTCTGACCATTTGTCCGTATATACTTATTACGGAATTACACAACAAAATGTGTAATTTTTGTACACATTTTGTACCACTTGTAATTTACAAATCTCAGTACAAATACAGAATAACATTCACATCAAAATTCCATATGTGAAAAAGTAGGAATGGACTCTTTAGCCAACCTTTATGATTATGGTACAAAAAATACCTAATAGGTTTTACAGGGTAAATATTAAATAATCTAATTTTTTAATGCAGAGGATGGTATATATTTTCTTGATAAGAATATTCAGGGCAAACAAAATGCCATTTATTTAGCTAGCACCTAAATAATTCTTAATTCTTAATCCCAGTCTAGAATGATCCCCTTCATTTGCTATTTACGTTGGAAGAAACATGAAAATGGGGGCTTTTTTTCCAAAGCATAAAAGTGATTACTTTGTATTGCTTAAGAATGTGACTGAAAAATGGCAGAAGATTTTAAAGCTTTTCTGCCAGGTGATAGGTAAATAGACATATACTATTTTCTTTTTAAAATGATTTAAAATGGCAACTGATTTCATTTCTAGACTTAAAATAACATAAAATAGATAAACAGCAGAAAATAACCATGTTGGGAATAAAAACTGAGATAATTAATGAACTGATAAAAATAAAATATAGCATTTTATGTGTTGTTTAGAAGAGTTTTTATAATGTATAACCATTATTTTATTTAATATTTATTCAAAAATTCTTACTTGTTTACCTGTCCCTCTCCTTCTCCTGTTAGCTAAATCTATTTGAATTTTAAGTTGTTACTAAAATTATATGTCTTTTGCACTCTAAGACCTGGGTCACAACCTTACTTAGAGGGAGGAAATAGTCATAAGGTCACTGACTGGTCAGATGAAAAGGATTTGAAATGCTTCAGCACTCAGGATTTATTCTTCCAAATATCTGCCTTACGCTATAAAATATGTCAACATTCTTCTTTCCCTTCTATTTATTTATGTGGGCGATAGAAAATTTAGCAAAGTTTCAGGTATTGGAGGCACAAAATTAAAACCTTAAATAATTGATATACTACATTTATGTGATCTGATAAAAACTAAAAATTTTACAGGCAAGAATAAATCATAAATTAATATGAATTCAATAGGTATTTATTCTTTAAAAATGTCTAATAGTGAATCCAAAAAGTAAGTGATCTGAATTTTTTACTACAGAATTCTTGTAGAGTCCCATTGGATTCAATGTAAATATGTTCAGGTTTATGAAAATATGCTAGATAATAGCCAAAGATAATTGTTTAGGCTAAAATTTAAAGGAATGTATAAATATTATGAGCACAGAATATTGAACAGTCAGTTGTCCAAACTTAAATCAATCTTTTCTGAATGAACTTTAATTTTGTAGTCACCTAAAAAAAATTCTGTAAGCAATAAAGAATAATAAAAGAAAAAGGCACAAATTCTTCTCAGCTGTCATTGGCTGGTCAGTTGACCGTATAGGAGTTAGGGAGAGTCATTTAGACTCATGTTTATATATTGAGAACTATATTGGTTTGCTCTTTCATTGAAAGACACAAGTTGAAAATCATGGTCAACTATGAAGATTGAGATTCATTGCTGAGTCAAGTGTTATCTACTCAGGCAGCCTTCCTTTCATTCCCTACAGTTAATAATACAGTGTGCTTTTAATTGCTTAGTTAAGCACTTAAGACTGGTTAAAAATATAGAAGAGTGATGGAGACAAAGATATTTTTTTACCTGACATTGCTAATCTATATGACCCGCTTTCCTGCCAAAAGGTTTCCCTCATTCCATTTTCTTGTTTATTTGAAGATAATTTACTTGCTGGGACCATACATTTAGTGTGCACAAGTGGAGGCTGACTCACAATTAGCAACTTCTGTCATAGCCACCCACTAATAATCCAACCAGAAATCCATAGCTAAAGTAGATGTTGCTGGATCTAGTTACTGCCTTGTTTGGGTGAAATGAGATGCAGGGGTCTGAGCCCACATGGTGCTGAAATGTAAGTGACTCCAGAAATCTTATCAGCTGGACATAAGAAAAGGAATGCTGTCTGCCATATAAATAATTATATTGTAGTTTTTAAATTCTTTAAGATGTGGAAATTAAGTATTAATGGACTTAAACCTAATGTTGTGTGAAATTTGGTGTGTGTGTGTGTGTGTGTGTGTGTGTGTGTGTGTGCTTGTGTGTGTGGTGCTTCTTTGGAGAAATTGTCAAATGTAAATGTTTGTACTATATGTCATAGATAATTCCATTAAAAGATTGAGCTATGAATTTGTCAAATACCAAAATTATATTGATAAATTTGTTGAACTTTGCAAGTAGTTTACCTTTTTAAAAAAATTGGGTTGGGCTTACATAACAACTGGAAATCAGAAAATTGGTTTAATATGAGAAATAATGAAGGGCTTTAAGGATACTTCAGCAACTGTTCATGCAGCCACATATTAGGTCAGCTGAATTTCTTGTCATTTAAGAGCATTCCCACCTCAGATCATTGTAGTAGTCCAGCTCTGAAAGTTATCCAACTTTCAGAGCTGGACTACATTCTTCCCCCGAGTAGACTGCATTATTAACAGAAACTGACTGCATCAGCACTATAGAAAGATACGGAGAATGTGTATCTGTTTCTTAAGTAAGAGTGGAACCCGATCCAGAGCATATGTATCTGAACCCTGAAGTTCAACTCCTGGTATAAATACAAACTTTATCTTGCCTGAATTCAGATTTAGCTTACTCTTCCATACCAGTCCCTTACAACCGGTGGTGGGATTCAAGTAATTTAACAACTGGTTCTCTGCCCTAATGATTTCTTCCAACAACCAGTTTGCCAAACTGCTCAGAAAGTTAATAACCGGTTCTCCCGAAGTGGTGAAAATACTAGCAGAATTTTGATGACACTAGTTATAGATGTTCCTTTGTATTAATCCTCATGTTGTTATGGCAGCATAACAATCCTTCTACCCTTCAATACTTTATGTGGAAGAATGACTATTGTTCAAAATCAAGAGATTCTGCAAATATACACATATTAGAAAATTAATTAAAATAGCTTTTACTATGCAGTCTTATTTTATCACTTCTAATGATTCATATTATGTTGGGTTTTTTTTACCATAATAAAGGTTGACTATTGATTGACTAAATATTTCATGAAAATGCTTGAATAATTGTTAATTTAATCTGATATTATGGGTTTACACTATTTCATTCCTCACCAGTATTTCTCTCTTTCAGTTTTTACTGTACTTGCTATTCATAGGGACATTAGAAATTGAGATACAGGATTTATCTTAAAAACAGCCGCCCCTCCCTTTTTAAACAATGCGAAAGCAGACAATTTCAGCAATGTAACTGAAACTTCAACAAATGCATGTAAGGCCCTGCTGTCTTACAACTTTTCAGAGCAGTTCTATTGTGAACTGGGTTTGCACTTTGCAGGCAAAGCAGCTCTGACCCATGGAGAGCACTCCTTCAGATCAACACTGCCTCAGGCTTTGCTGAGTTCTCCAAGAAGTCTTACATTTCAGGCATCAAGTTGAATTTCTTCTGGAGATGATTAGCCCAAACCCATGACAGATTTTTTTCCAAGATATCTAACTCTTTATGTTTATTTTATACTGGCTCTTTTTGGATGTACTGGACACAAGTAACCTACTCATTTTACATGTTAAAGGACTGGTGGAGAGCCATTAATCCCTTAAAATATTTCAATGCACAATTCTGTGAGCTCACATTAGATAATAAGAAACAAGCTATAGGATTATGATACTTGAGTGAAAGATTCCTTTCTGTCTTGAAATCTTTTTAAAAACATTCTTAATAATCAGGAGACAGTGATCTTAGGTTTTATAGAAAGGCATAAGCTGTAATAATAATTGGTGAGATATTACACCAGCCAGTTAAATAATGCAGCATCTAAATTTGGGATCAATCAAAAAGTATATTGTGGTTTCCAAAAGTTAATATCAGTGGTGGGATTCAAATAATTTAACAACCGATTCTCTGCCCTAATGATTTCTTCCAACAACCAGTTCACCAAATTGCTCAGAAAGTTAACAACCGGTTCTCCCAAAGTGGTGCGAACTGGCTGAATCCCACCACTGGTTAATATTATTCCCTAGTGTTGGTGAATCATCCTTAAATGAAATTAATTTTGAAGAGTCATAAGCAGGCACTATTTTTAGAGGAATTATGAATGTGACAAAAGTATATTGCAGTTTGATATAATAGAATATCAGACTATGGCATAATCTTTGTTTCAGATAACCTGAAAATTAGTTAGAGCTACATTGCATATTCTCTAGACCTTTATATTTCTCTCTCTCTCTCTCCTTATTTCTCTCTCTCACTCTCTCTAGGAGAAGATGCAGAGCTTGGGGGCTGAGTCAAGAGAATAATCAGTCTAGAGTCCTTACATTCTCATAAGCAATCCAAATCTAGCCTCCCTTGAATTTTTTTAACTCTTGTCTAGTGCCAATGAGTGTCAACTGTAAATTGACTAGATTCTTGTGTATAGGCTTGAGCAATAAATAATCTTAACTGGAACTGAATGTGTGGTCTTGATTCTCTCTCTCTCTCTCTTTATCTCTCTCTCTCTCTCTCTCTCTCTTTCTCTCTCTCCTCCCCGACACACACACACAGACACACAGACACACAAATAATTATATAGTCATTGCATTTAGTTAAAATCAATTCATGAGCCTTTTATTGCAACTTATTCTGCTTTCTGACTCTATATAACACAAAATGGAATTTAGAAAAATTGAGGAATGCATGAATGATTTAGATTCCAAAAGAAGAGGGGTGGGGGAGGCAAAGCTACTGATAATATACATATATTCCAAATTTTACTCAAGCTATATGTTTTATGTATTGGGGAAATTATATGGAAATTATGTGGACTATATATATTTAAGAGAATTTAAGATTCTAATTCTGTTACAACAGGGAAAATAGTAAATTGCAGCTCTTCAAAGAAATGCAGGCCAGTCCTAATATAATATCCAAAATTAAAGGGCTAATCTGAGACATGTGAATATGAAACAGAGCCCATCTAAGCATGCTCAAAAATACTTTCTAATTTACCATTAATTCATATTATGACTATATAAATAGGAACCTGTTTTTTAGAACAGGTTTATTTTGTCCTTCTTCCAACAAATGTGGATATAAAGAATATATAATCTTCAGTTTGGTTTCATCCTTCTAAAAATACATAATTGGTTCAATTAGAAGGTAATCTTAGAGAATGTTCTGGCAGTACACATATATGAGCACATACAAGCTTCATGGGCTCCTGCATGTTTTTCTTCTGACATGACTGTATAGGGACTAGAAGCATCCACATCTGTTTTTAAATTAATTAGATTTCCCTGTAACAACCAAATTTAAACAATGCAAGTTGGTTGTACTTATGATTTTATGAACAAGTGAAAATAAGGTTTGATCCAGACCTTTTTAAATAATAGTTCAAATTAGCCAAATATTCATCCAATTAGTTTAAAACTCAAGTCTAAGACCAAAACTATCAAAGCCAAAGTATTGTGATAACCATGTATCCATAGAAATCAAGCACTGATGTACAGAGATAACATAAAAAACAGAGCTTGCTGACAAAATGTAGAAGTGAAGTTTCAGATGGAATAGCAAGATTCAGATGGAATAGCAAGAACACTGGTAAGAGGGTGAAATATGAGGTTTCGTTATATGAGATCGTTATGTTTCTTCTATTGTATGAATGTCTGGCAAAATATGGGATTCCTGTAATTAATATGATGTGCACATTTTGCACCACACCCCATGTGGTAGTTTTACTATCTTACTATATACACTATAACAGTGTAAGATAAACACAAGTATGACTTGGCATTTATCTCTAGTTATTACTGAGCCACGGGGGCATTATTTCAAGAACTGTATGTGTGTTGCTAAAGTAGAAGAAGCGTTTGTCAGAAGTGTGTGTGTGTAAGAGAGAGAGAGAGAGAAAGGCAGAGAGATAGAATAGAAAGTACTTTCTCATTCTAATGAAAAAATGAAAAAAGCTGAATATGGTATATTATACAAATGTTCATATTCATTGACACTCATACTATCATATGTACATTATACACACATACACATTTATTTATCTATCTATCTATCTATCTATCTATCTATCTATCTATCTATCTACCAATCAATCAATCAATCAATCATTCATTTACAATTATGTACCAAATAATCTCTGATCCTTCCCACTAAATAAATAAAAAACCTTGAAAGGGCTATGCATATATTGTAAATATAAATATACTGTATTTCCAATATGTCCTTTTATAATAGAGCCTTTTTCGGCATTCTTTCAAGTCATTAAACTTGAACTTTTTAAAAAAATATGTAGTTTATCCATCACTTTGTTTTGAAAGGTACACAAAAAGCTGCCAGAGTAGTTTACAGACAATGTAAAACAATACAATATAAAGATACATGCACAATAATTAGTGGACCAGAGGAATGCTGTCGATATAATTTACTAGGACTTCAGTAAAGCATATGATAAAGTAGACCATAACCTACTACTAGATAAAGTAGAAAAATGTGGGTTAGACAGCACCACCACCAGATGGATTCGTAACTGGCTGACCAACCGCACTCAACGTGTAGTCCTCAACGGAACTACATCCACATGAAGGGAAGTATGCAGTTGAGTACCCCAAGGCTCTGTTTTAGGCCCAGTACTCTTCAACATCTTTATCAATGACTTAGATGAGGGGATAGATGGGGAACTCATCAAATTTGCAGATGACACCAAGCTGGCAGGAATAGCCAACACTCCAGAAGATAGGCTCAAGATACAGAAAGATCTTAACAGACTAGAACATTGGGCGCTATCTAACAAAATGAAATTCAACAGTGAAAAAAGTAAGGTTCTACATTTAGGCCAAAAAAACAAAATGCACAGGTACCGTATATGTGGTATCTTGCTCAATAGTAGTAACTGTGAGAGGGATCTTGGAGTCCTGGTGGACAACCATTTAGATATGAGCCAGCAGTGTGCAGCAGCTGCCAAAAAAGCCAACACAGTTCTGGGCTGCATAAACAGAGGGATAGAATCAAGATCATGTGAAGTGTTAATGCCACTTTTTAATGCCTTGGTAAGGCCACACTTGGAATATTGCATTCAGTTTTGGTTGCCACGATGTAAAAAAGATGTTGAGACTCTAGAAAGAGTCCAGAGAAGAGCAACAAAGATGATTAGTGGACTGGAGGCTAAAACATATGAAGAACGGTTGCAGGAACTCAGTATGCCTAGTTTAAAGAAAAGAAGGACTATGGGAGACATGATATCAGTGTTCCAATATCTCAGGGGTTGCCACAAAGAAGAGGGAGTCAAACTATTCTCCAAAGCACCTGGGGGTAGAACAAGAAGCAATGGGTGGAAACTAATCAAGGAGAGAAGCAACTTAGAACTAAGGAGAAATTTCCTGACAGTTAGAACAATTTATCAGTGGAACAACTTGCCTGCGGAAGTTGTGAATGCTCCAACACTGGAAATTTTTAAGAAAATGTTGGATAACCATTTGTCTGAAATGGTGTAGGGTTTCCTGCCTGCCCAGGGGGTTGGACTAGAAGACCGCCAAGGTCCCTTCCAACTCTGTTGTTGTTGTTGTTGTTGTTGTTGTTGTTATTATTAAGATCCATAACAAAAAAGCCATACTTACAGACAACACCTTCCAAGATTAACAGCAAAGTTACAGTTAACAATGATCACTTATTTAATTGAGCTACTATAAGTCTAACTCTGGATCCAACTAATTAAAAACTAAGCAGATCAGCTATAGTTAAGTAACACTAGTACTACATAATTAAGAGTTTTAAGGATTTGTAATGCCTCAAGCTCTATTGCTTGATCAATCTACACTAATCAATCATACAGTGTGCTAAAATTGGAAAGTCCTCATTTTATTTGCCACCATCTACCTCCAACTGATGAAAGCAAAAGGAAATGCAAAAAATATAAAAGAATAAATAAGCCGCTTAATGTTCTTTAAAATGTTTCCATAATTAAATATATGTATAGCAACAATGGACAAAGTATTAAACTTCTACTCTAAGAAAAACAAAACGTAAGGAAAAAAAATGAGAGAAGAAAACAACTTTTGGAAAGAAAATAATAAAATTAGGATGTTCTAGTCATGCTAACTAGGTGAGTGATGTGGGACAGACATATATCTACTTTTCCTATTCATTAAAGATGCAACTGTAGGTACCATTTTTAATGTAAAACATTTTCTTTATCTACTGGTATAAGACATTTTACGTCTTGTATTGTTCTTAGAATCTGTTCATCTTCCTGCATATTACATGCACCTGCATCTGCATATTGATTGTACATGCATCCATGTGATTGATACTTCATTTGGAGAAAACAAGATTCTAAAAATTTTCCTTGTTAAATATTTTTGTTACCATAACATTGAGATCAGTTATATTCATATAAAAATACATGAGAAAAGTTGAACCACTATACAATAGTTCATTTACAATTCAAGGATCAGGGGAACTAAAATATCTTTCTACAACAAAACAGGGATTTATTTGTTAAAATGAGGCAATATTAGCTGTTCAGTGATATTTTAATAGTATATGAATAATTTTATTTTTTCCTAAAATATACATTATCAGATGCAAAATATTTAAATCCAGAAAATATGCAATATATAAAAAATGTTTATTTAAATAAATTAGTGATATGTTCTTACCACAGCATCAAAAGCACTTTCACATATGGTTGCCAATTAGAAGTCCTTTTTTTCTTTTCTAGATTATGCTAGGATTAATTTTAATACTGATAAACATTGTATCAGTTAGAGACTAAAAGAAGAATTTCTCAGGAAACACCATATATTCAGATGTCTTATGATTTTTCATATGGTGATATATTCCAGTTTAACAAAACCTTTAAAACATCTAATTTTTTCACTTCCTAGGGCATACCCTTTCCAAACTAGCAATCCTTTTAACAAATAACATATGTGTATTTGCTCATGGTGTTAAATTCCACTCTGTATTTCTAACTTTCAAGAAATAAAGGAAATATATTTTGAATGAAGCTATCTCTTCAGTGGGTCTCCTGAGGCATTACAATTTAAAATTTTCACCTGAACATTTTATGTACACATGTACCTGCATCATTAGCAGATTTAAATTGTATGCATTAAAGCTTTTCTTCCTGTTAACCAAAGCAAAATATTTTAAGAAAATTGATCAAAATATTGGTATGACTTTTATAATTTTGGAAGATATGACCAAAAGAGAAATAGAATGAAATGTCTTTGCCTACCTTCAAAGTAACCAATTTTTGTAGTCTGTGGCTTCTTTGGTGGTTTCATGGGGGGATGTTTATTTTCATTGTTTTTGAACAACGCCAGTCGGACAGCTGGGTCTAGACGACAAGAACAAGTTAAAATCAAAAGGTCAGATCTTGCTCATTCGTTCCTTGAAAGAAATATTCACCTTTTAGCCATTTATTAAGAGAAACAGAATATCCTTGTAGGTTTTACATTAGGAAGGAAAATATACTATTTCTAACATTAAAGAGTTAAAGTTAAAGCGCCTCAATTTCAATCATATATCTTAAAACAACTATTGTTTTAATTTGGCTACTATATACAAAATTGCTGTCATAAAACTACAATAAAAAGTATACTTGAGTTAATAGTTGAATGTTCTGGTTTGAACATGTATTTTCTACTAAATTAAAAAAATGCAAAATATACACTTAGCTATAGTGTATATGTTCTTACCCTCATTACTAATAAAATAAAATAAAATAAATGAGTTCAATGAAGTTTCTCTCATGTAAGTAGGAACAGTATTATAACATATGGGAATTAAGTAACTAAGGTTGCTACTAAATTGAATCAAGCGTCTAATTTGAGATTTAAAAATCTAAATATCTTATGAACTGATGCTAAAGCTAAAGAAACAATCTAATGCAAGAGACTACTTTGCACTGTCTCTCTATTTGTCTTCATGCATAGCTACTTTCTAAAACACTGAGCTTTCCTCTCAATTTAGTTGGGGTTATCCAACTTGCTGGGATTCTGAAAATAGGAGTGCTACATAAGGAGTGGCCAATAATCTATGGCAATCTATACCTCTTTTGCTTTTATATTACATCTCCACCAGAGTTGGAAATAGTCCAACTGTGGCACAATAATTTCATCTAATCAGTTTGTTAAAGCTTCTTTTTCACATCTTTAACTTAACTTGAAACAGTTCCTGCTCCTCTTCCCAATCCAACTTCAAAATAAAATAGGTTGAAAATAGGTTGGTAAAAAATAAAATAGGTTGATAATCATCATCATCATCATCATCACGATGATGATGGATATTTAAGGTCAAAGAGGTGCATTATGCTCTGCTGCTTGATTACAGTTGTATCTTAAAGAATATTTGCCAATATTCTTGGTTAGAAATGTTCCAGTATGATGCCAACCCCTTTTCTATTACCTCTTAATAGAGAAAAATAGTTGTAGTGGACAGCAGTAGATGAATAAATCACAGCACACATTTGGTTTAATTACCGTATATACTCGAATATAAGCCGATCCGAGTATAAGCCGAGGTCCCCAATTTTACCCCAAAAACTGGGGTAAACTGGGGACTCGAGTATAAGCCGAGGGTGGGAAATGAGGCACCTACCGGTTGGGGAAACCCTCCCTCCCTCAGCTGAGAAGGCTGGCGGCTCCCCCGCCCCGCCCTCTCACTGCACCGGCAGGGCTTCCGTCCGGTAAAATGTGAAAAAAAGAAAAAAAAAAACTCGAGTATAAGCCGTATATACTCGAGTATAAGCCGAGGGGCTTAAAAAAAAAAAACTCGAGTATAAGCCGTATAGACCCGAGTATAAGCCGAGGGGACGTTTTTCAGCACAAAAAATGTGCTGAAAAACTCGGCTTATACTCGAGTATATACGGTAAATTGTGGCCACAATTTATTTAACTATCTGCATAAACATTCATCACTATCATGGACTAAAGGAGAACAGCCTTCTGAGTCACTACGTAACAGCATTGGCCCACATGCATATACTCAGCCATCAGATAATACAACTTGTATGGAAAGCAAAGCTGGGAATCATCTTTTCTTTTGATAAAAGCCACAAAACCTTTAAATTTTTTGAATTTATTTTTCCTTCAAGTAAGTTTTCAGACATTGATAAATACATACTGAGTAAAATAATATCATATGCAAGTGGTCTTGGTCACCAATTTTATTTTGCGCTCAAGTTAGTACTCTGTTTTTAGTGTGAACAACTGCTTTACTTCTCATGGAATTAGAGATATATTGTCAAAGATATATTTAATATCAACAAACTATGAGTATTTAATTTAAAGTAGAGCTTGTCAACCTTAGAACTGCCAAGCAAATTTATTGGTTTGAGGTAAAAGTTCTTTATTTTATAGCCTCATAAAAGATTTAATCTATTAATTCCTGCTATGCTTCTACAACTATCATTATATTACGAGACTGGAACAGTAAATTAAGTCTCCCCAAGTGATTTAGTGAATACAAAGATATAAAAAAATGAATTTTTAAAATGCTGGTTTTATTTTGGTTTGTTTCTTGAAAGAAATTTAATCCATATAAAATATATAAATATGTTTTAAAAAACAGAAAATCTAAAACTAGGTTTTGAAGCCTGAAACGCACAAAACGACTAGATGAATTAAGAAATAGCACATGTTTTACATATTCTGCAAATGGTTACTACATAATATCTGTTTTGTTCATATCCATTTTTGGGGAACTTACCACCACTTAGGATTTCTCTGACATGAACATATATGCTCATGAATCAAGATGTATCATATGTATAATTTGCTACCAGAATTTATAATTTGTACTGGAAATGTTTTAATGGGAGATGGTCCAGATAAAAGGCTATAATCCCAAGAAAGTGTAAACAAAACCAGTGGAAATCAACACTTAGCTACTAATTGATGGGAGTAGAAATTATGGCTGGCTAAATTAATGAGAAAAGACTAGAAGTTGAAATAGGGAGCTTCAGTATTTGCTACCCCTTATATTATATTGGGCACAGCTAGATATATGTATTATCAAACTAAATCCAGTTTCTCTCATGCTAAAAGTATTAACTTATACAAATGCTCTGCAAAGTATTAAAAACATCCAACCACAAGTATCTGCTTTTGTTTTTGTGTTTAATTTCACTTAACATGCTCATTTTGTAATAATCCTTTGTTCCCATCCATTTTTCAAGTCCATGTTAATAGTAAGTCTATACCAGTAGATCTGTGAGTCACAGGGCCACAGTTTGGAGGAAATGGGTGACATATGTATGTGTGTGTGTATTCACAATATATACATAAATTTATGTTTGGTTTTTTTTTAAATTTGAATTTATATCCCGCCCTTCTCTGAAGACTCAGGGCGGCTTACACTGTGTTAAGCAATAGTCTTCATCCATTTGTATATTATATACAAAGTCAACTTATTGCCCCCAACAATCTGGGTCCTCATTTTACCTACCTTATAAAGGATGGAAGGCTGAGTCAACCTTGGGCCTGGTGGGACTTGAACTTGCAGTAATTGCAAGCACCTGTGTTAATAACAGACAGACTTAGTCTGCTGAGCCACCAGAGGCCCCTTTATGTGCATACAGAAATACATATATACACAAATGCCTAAATACACTTCTATTATTCTTTATTAACCGTTAGACTATTATTGAATTCTTAATAATATATGAATTATTGTTGCAGCTACCTTAATATCTGTAAATTGCCTAAGTCCATAAAGGCTGAAATGGTAAATACCATTCATAAATAAATAGGTCCTAAATTTCTTTTTTAGGTATATTTCCCATTACCCAATAGAAAAACTATTGGTCTTTGTAGCTAAGACTAACGGGATGTAAACTACAGTTATATGTTTCCCATTCTTGGATTTAGTTACTGGTAGATAGAAAAATGTATTTTGAATAGGAATATGTTTGATTTGCTATCTTTTTTTCAGGACACCCCCCCCCCCCGGATTTGGAGGCCTTCAAAATGGAAATGAAGTGGATGTTTTAGGAACATATTATCAAGTGAACTGGAATGGGCCAGTTTAAATATTACATGATAATAAAAGTAGTAGTGATATTTTGCTATAACCCAATAACAAGATTAGTAGATATCCAATGGATATTAATATTGACAAGTCTGTGTAACTACTACAGAAACAATGGTGAAGGACCCTGATGAACTCTATAGTAAAGCTTCCCCCAGGACTTCGACAACTTCCAGACCTCCGGACCTTTTGCCGCGAGCTTAAAACATATCTATTCTTTCGAGCAGAACTGGCTTAATAGGGTTTTAAATATGGATTTTATTGGGGTTTATTTTATATTTCGTATTGTATTTTAAATTTAGGCTATTGGAATAAGTTTTTTAAATATTGTTTTTATTGAAATGTATTGTTTTTATTTTATCTGCCTGTTCACCGCCCTGAGTCCTCCGGGAGAAGGGCGGTATACAAATTAAATTATTATTATTATTATTATTATTATTATTAAAGTGTACAAGATGAGTACTACAAAATCTGAAAAAAATGTACAACTAAAAGTTAGGAAATAGAAGAACCTGGAATTACAAGTAGATTTGCATTAGAAAAATAAAATAATGCTGGAAATAACTTTATAAGCATTTTGTGGTTGTTCATCTGCTTCAGGTAACATAAATGAACATTCTAAACTTGGTCTTCATTGGATGAATAACACTGGAATCAAATTAACTATATAACAGAAAACCAAAGATGTGCAATTCAATCAGCCAAGACATTTCTGGGTACAATTTGTGGAGCTGAACATGATTTACTAGTGTTAAATATACAGTTTAATTAGACTTTACAGTTTAAACCTTAATTAGTTTAAAAGAGAGTGGGTATTATTAAAATACCTAAATGAATGGTATGGAAGAAATTTGGCTAGAATAAAAAATTAGTGAATGAAAAGATTTGATAAAGTTAATTTAAACAAAAGAGATCTTGAGAAATTATGGGAAGACAAGCAATACTAGACAACAATACTGTCTACAGTAATCAGGATAGGCAGCATACAGTAGGTTTAAACAAACAAACAAACAGCAGGAAAAAGCTGGATTTCAAAAAATCCAAATGGTTTTCAGGACACATCTGGAATATGATTATAAATCACTCCCTGTGATTTATAAATTATTCCCTGATTTCTATCCAGACAACTGATGTACACTTTTCATGGTCTAGAAGAAGAAAGAAACAAAACAATTTGCAGAAACATATAACAGTAGGAAAACACCGTGCAAAAGTCAAGATGATAAGCGTTTATCTGTATAGCCACTTGAGGGTGGGCCAACCTAATGAGCCCGAGTTAGTAAACACTTGAAATTAGAATTTAAGAGATCTAAAATCCAATATTTTCCAATTATAGTATAAATCAGTAGTATAGTATAAAAAGCAGAATAATTTAAAGAAATGCTTTTATAAGCACTTACTTTATAGGGACAAAAAATTAGAACATATTTCTATGTTAATGCATATGGTCAGGAGATTGATATGAATATTATTAATATGAAACACTTCCTTAACCCTATTAAAGCAATAATAGATAACACAAAAAGAAATCTGATTATCTGGCATAAGAATTGTTTAATTTTAAAAAAAATACTCATTATGGAAAGGTTAGTATTGTCTTTCTTTCTTTCTTTCTTTCTTTCTTTCTTTCTTTCTTTCTTTCTTTTATTCATTCATTCATTCATTCATTCATTCAATTAATAAGGCTATTTGATCTACTTGTGACTTTGGAGATGTACAATAGTAAAACAATTTAAAAATATCAACAAAATAATAACAAGTATCGAAAACAAAACAACAACAACAAAACAAAAAAACCCACACAAATTTCTAACAACTGCCACATAGCACACAACAGGCTTGCTATCTACTCTAGCCCAAGTCACGGGGATGAAAGCCAGGTTTTAAGGGCTCTCTTAAAGAAGGACACAGTGGAAGGCCAAATGAATCTCTAGGAATATTGTTCCAGATGACAGTCCAGTTGTCCAAAAGTCATACATACATGCATACATATAAATACACACATATACACCCAGGCTAACACACAAACACACAGAGAGAAATAGAAAAGACAAGTTTTCTGAGTCCTGCTGATAACAAAGTTTAATGAATGGGACTTGGAGCAGGCCATCTCTGCCTGCTTGTACAAAATAGCCAGTCCTTCAGCTACCAGGCACCATAAAGGATATTAAAGATAACAACCAGTCCCCAGAAGCCTGAGAAACTCAGAAAGCATAGATGTGTTGAATGGTTTTCAAAAGCAGCCCCATATAGAGCACATTGCAATAATCTACACACATGCTGATCAAAGGACTGGCCAAAGGACTTGCCAGGCTAGATAAAAGGCCTAACTGGTAAACAACATATATTTATGCAAAAGCCTATTTATAGTAACCACTTTCTCCTTGAACAGGATCTCTGCCAAACTGCACACTAGTTCTGAAGGCAGAAGCATAGGTTTGTTCAGGAATATCACTGGTCCTGGGAAATCCAAATAATCTCAGGGTTCTTCTTGAGTCTGTTCTTCCCATCTAGCCCCTCCCCCAAGCCTCCAGACATTGGAAAAAAATATTGACACAATCACTCAGTTAGCCTGGGTCTGTTTGTTTGTTTGTTTGTTTACATTTGGGTATTATTGGGTATTATCAATGTACTCATGGTACCCAATGTCAAATGAACATATGACTCTAACAATGTAGGTGTCATGAAGGTGTAAAACAGGCAAGGCAAGATATTGAGCCCTAAGCATTCTACAAATTAAATGCCTTGCGATTTACCTGTTCTCTGCTACCAACATCAATTGGACTTGACTGCAGAGAACAGAGCATTACTGCAACACTGTAAACCTCCACCCAATCCCCACAAGTGATGCAGAATGCTACTATGGTCAACGGCATTGAAAACTAATGGAAAATCATGGAGAACCAGGAGGTTGCACTATACTCATTCTTCTACACTAGACATCATTAACAAATGGAACAAATATTGTCTCAATACTACAGTATATACTGGTCTGAAGCCTGACTGGAAAGGCTCTAGATCATGGGTGTCAAACTGGCGGCCTGCGGGCTGGATGCATCACACACAGGCCACGCCCACCCCAGCTCCACAAATGGGAAAAACATCACAAAACGTCACATTGCCACAAATTTAGACACCCGTGGGCTAGATATTCAAGTTTCTTCTGAGGCAACCTGAAACTGCAGTCCAACCAATTTCTCAACAACCTTTAGAAACTGGACCAAATTGTTCAAAACCATTTGGTTTAGCATTGGCTAAACCACCTTGTAGATGACCTTCACCAATGAGGAGAAGAATGGATAATAAACAGGCGAATGAGTTAGTAGATCTCAGGATCCTGTCCTCCTTAGGAGTTATAGGCTTAAAGCAGCTAATCACATAAGACCTTGCCTCTGATATTGTCACAAGATTTGTCTAGTCAAAATCTATTCCAAGTGAAACCAAATTATTCTATCTGCCAGATGCCTAGAATATTTCTCAATGACTTGACAGATGATCCTGTGGCTTCTCCCCCCTCAACAATGAAAAGTTACTTTTAAAAAGGGCAGTTCAATGACTGTGTATATAATAAGAGTGGAAAAATACTTATGTAACATCTAATATGATCTGTTATTGTGTTTGGTTGGATTCACATCTCATCCTCTCCATCTGCACTCTAGGGGGTCTTTTCTGGCATTTCATTTTCTGAAGTTGCTCAGAGGATCACCTCAGGATCAACCCACAGAGAGATCTGTAAGAACCATCTAATCCAAAGCCCTTCCAGGCAGTCACCAAGACTTCTTCTGAACCTGCCATTAGATCTTCAGCACTCACATACATCCAACTCTGAGAAGGGACTCAAGAATCAGCAGAGCTAAATGAAGCCACTGGAAGAGCCACCTTGAGACCCTGTTATTGTTAGCCATAAGAACTCACCCCACCAGCCTGCATTTTGGCTTCCATTTGTAATTTGTTTCCAGCTGCTGTTCTATTGAAATTGACCAGCACTGTTATCAGGACCACTTTCAGGTGACAAAAATATAAGTTCTTTAAACTTATTTGGTGTCTGAACACTCTTCCTTATAACACTATTTAAATAAATAAAAAATCAATCAATCACACCATATAAACTCAATCTTAACTTCAGACCTCCATAAATATAGTGATTCTTCCACATCCTATTTTGGGTTGTTACGTCATGGCTGATTTGTATTGTAAATATTTAAAGGTTTGTGATGACAGTCCTTAAATACTTTACCGTCACCTAATAGATTAAATGGCATTTCTAAAAATAGTAAAACATAAACGTACAATTTTGAGTACACAAATGGTAAAAATGATTTGAAAAAAGATAGCTTCAGTAGGACTGTAATCACCTCTATAGATAGCGATGAAGAACATTCAACTCTATAGTTCTGGGTAGATTAAAAGTATATATTTGGATTACTGGTACTTAAGAGCCTCTAGAGCATATTCTACTAAGAAATATAATTATTGCCTGCAGAATTATATATTCAAAGTCAACAAATAATCCTACTGACCATCACTAAATTGAGGGAAAAAATATTAGTGTGAGGTCGTCATATATGCTGTTCTTTCTGTTCAGTTTTGTGAACTAAACTTTCTATTGCAACTGGCTGCAATATCAAGATTTAGGTATATATAGTTTATTTAAAATCAATTAAGCAGAGCTTTCTTTATTATTAAACATCTTAGTATATGCCATCATACTAAAGGCTGATTTTGAATACGATTTTTAGAAAAGGTAATATGCATAATTTATATTTCTATTAGAATTAAAAGGTACTCACCAACTTTTTTAGCATTATATTTTTTTGCTTTCATCTTATGTGCTCTTTTTAGCATTAGCTGTGCAGTAGAAATGTCTTTAAAACCCCTAGAGAAGAAACAGTTATTCTCCATATGCAAATATAGGTGTTTGTTTAATAAGCATGCAGGCTAGTAACTTCTGGATGCTAGCGGCAGCCCTTTTGTAACACTGAATTTGGCTCTGGGAGGTCTTCTGATCTTCAGGAGTGTCTTTTCAAGGAAGTGTAAGGCCAGGAGAAATGCAGAGAAAATGTTAAATATGCAGAAAAAAAGTTCATGTGACTCTTTGGGTTCCATATATTTCTCCCATCCAATTCTAAAACAAAATAGATGATTTTGCTACATATATTACAGTGCAACCTATAGCACATAATTTTGATTTTATGGGTATTCAAAACATATTTTATAATCATAAGAGATCAGAACTATACACATATGTCCTAACAATATGGTTACCATTAGGAATGCTGATGAAGGAATACATAATGCTCTGGCTATCATTTATGAAGAAGGTACAAAATATTGCTGAGCAGAATAGCAGAATTATTTTATATCATAATGTCAACATGTGCAAAACTGTCATCTAAATATACTGTATACTTTCAACCCACCATTTATGGTTAAAAACTAGCCATGACCTAGGTTGGGCATGCCACAGGCACTGTCACCCAAGGAATGTTGGCTAGTGGGAACCAGAAAATGTGTCTTCTGTGCTGTAGCTCCTCTCCTCTGGCATATTGTCTCTTCTGGAATGGGACAACTCGCCACAGCCAACTCGCCACAGCCAAACTTGCTAGAAGACAACTTGCCATGGGACAATTCAACAAATATAATAGTTAAATTAATTTTGATGGAACCATGGCCAATAATAAAATGAAATCAATCCAGAAATATAAGAATTACAATAATTTTGACAAAAACATGGTCACCAATAATAAAAGTACTGAATTAAATTAAATACAGCATTGAATTGTCCTGAGGTGAGTTGGCCTGTGATGACTTAGCCATGGTGAGTTGGCTGCAGCAAGTTGGCTGCAGTGACTTGTCCTAAACCCTCTCCCTTCAGGTATCAGGATGACCCTGAGCCTGTTGATCTTTTGCAATGTGTGCCTGTGACCTCAATGTCTTAAGGGTCTCATTTCCTGGCTGTATTAACATTCAGGGTAACAGTTTTACTTGGTGCCATGTATATTTATTTGCACTATTTTAATTATTTTAATTGTTTTTAAATTATTTTGATATTTTATGATATATGCCACCCAGAATCATTTTGTTGAGATGGGCAGCTATAAAAATAAAATGAATAAATAAAACAAATTTAAAAGAAAATAATGACCCAAACATACCATTCTTCTGAAATTTTTTCCTCCTTTTCAGATCGTAATGATAACTTTTGGGAGGACTTTGCCTCAAAAAGCTGTGAGGCAGTGTTTCTTCCTGACCTAAGGAGAGCAAGAGCAAGATGCTAAAAAGCTAGTCCAACAACATTTAAATCTCTGCAGCTTTTGTTGTGCTATAAATTCCCATTATCTTCTGAAGTTAAGAAATAAAATCTAAGCTCCAGGAAACTTTATGCTGAAGAATAATAGAAGTTAGAGATTTATATAAAATATTTATATTTGTAATTCAAACATATCTCAATATTTTTTACACAGAAATACAGGGTATAGTAAAGCTTTCTTTATGTTAGATATTTTTCTTTTAAACTCTATATAATTTTTATTATCTTAAAAATTTAGGATTTGAGAGATTAGTATTGCTATGCTTTTCTTTAAATGAGTAAAGGATGGCTTTAAAAGTCAACCGCTTAGCCTGAAAAGTTAAAATTCTGAATTTGGTGTATGCCATTTTAATTATGAACACATGTGCTTTTAATTATTTGCAGGAATTAGAATAGTAAAGCATCTAAATGTTTTCAATTATTTGTCCAGTGTTCATCTTGGGTATTGTCAGTATGCAAATAACCACAAAGAGCAACAAATAAAGCAATTTATTTGACTTACTGGTTGCTAATATCACTGTTTTCTGATGATGTTGTCATCTTCCTAAGCTGCCACATTTTATGAGGAGGTGATTTTAAATGAAATGAGCTGTCCTCACTTCCTGTTGATTTGTTGCACTTGTAAAGAGAGAATTTTTTTAAATCAATAATTATCTCACTTTTGCCTGAACATGAAATATGAAAGAAGGACTGACTTATATACCACTTTTATTTATTGAATTTTTTATAAGCTGCTTCTTTAGGGCCAAGATAGTCTACAAATAAATTAATAACTAAAGAAAATACTAATATCAAAAACCCCACAATAGAGGAAAAAGATAAGCTTCAACTAGTTCTAAGAATGAAACCAGTGCCAATACAGGTAATTTCAAGTCAATCAAAACTTAAGTGAATCAGTCAGTTGAAACAGAAACTGAAATAAAAGTAGCAATGCTCTTGAGTTGTGACATTGTGTGAATGGGGGCAATCACTAATACTTGCCTTGGGGCAATTCCTATTTAAGGTCTGCTTCTAAAAATTAAGCTTGCACTGGTGGAATAGATAGTAAGCCTAATGGGGAATATAATTAAGAGGAGGCCTCTAAAATATGCAGTCTCATAGAGAAAAAGGATTCTTAAAAGCGAACTAGGATTTTTAATTTGGTACGGAAATGCACAGCCAGCCAGATCAAATTATGTGACATAGTCAAAATACTCATATATCAGTCGTTAGATTTTTTTCATTAGCTGAAATTTCCAGGTTACATTCAAAGTAATCTCACATTGTAACTTATTTCCATAACACATTGTTCTTATGTGGTGGGATTTCTTTATCTGGATTTAATAATTAATGCAGTCTGCTATATAATTTTTTGGTTCATATGGAATATTTCTTCACCTATACTTTTAGGAATATGTAGCACTATTGAATAAAGTTTTCACAAGATTTGGAAGAAATTGCACAATGTACATGGAAAACAAGGCAAGTAAGCATACTAAAGTGCATGGAATAAGAGTAGGATGTTTTTGTTTACTATTCTCTTAGGACCTGACATAAAGTAAGTTATGTGTAGAGAGAACCCTGTGAAGTCAGAGGCTTGAGGTTTTTATAACAGCTGCATCTAGCAAAGACAGGATGCATTTTAAATTTTTAATGAAACAATAGCCTCTGTAGCAGTAGAAGCAGCCCAACTGAAAACTTCAAAGAAACATCCGGCATTGTGGAACATTCCCCAATACCCATAGTCTCTTTTGTTGGATCACAGCCACAGACTTTAACAGGATCCAGTCATTTTACCATAATCTGGAATGCACTAAATTTCCCCAATATACCTATGGTGTGAGCAGATTTAAACTGCACAGTTTATATTGCTGCTAGATCATGAATTTAATTTTTAAACACATTTGCAGTATTTTTTCATTCCAGCTTATGGTACATTTACTGGGATAGGGGTCCCACTTAAAATTCACTCAAGGGCATGGGTTTAGAAAAGGATGCAAATCTTAACTACTTTCATAAGAGAAAAATTAATGGATATGAATCACTACTCTCTGCACCTTATTATCATTCTCTTACTACTGGAGGGAATACACTACACATATAGTTAAGATACACTTTAGAAAATATAATGAACGTTTACACTTCAGTTTATCAAGTAACTAACAAATATTACAGTTCAACAATTTTTAGATGTTCTGAAAACTTTCAGCTGTTGCTATATAATGTATACTTCAGTCTTTTTTTAAAGGACTTTGTCAACTAGCCATTTTTAATCCACTGCCAAATGTGCAGCTGAGACATATCATTTTTTGTTTTGCTACTGTGAAGTAAAGTGTTGAAAGAAATCCAAAATAAAGGGGGGGGAAATTAAGCAAATCAAAGAAAAGCTACATGAAAAATTATATCTGGGGATGAGGAGGAAGTTACAGACTTCTAAAAGTAATTATGTTTCTTCAGTCAATAAATTGTGATATTAATCATACCAAGTATAGCACGTTTCTAAAGGAATGAACAAAGGCCAAAGATGAATAAAGTTTCCATGACATGTTACCTTTGGCGAGGGCAATTGGTCTGAGCAAAGCACTGTTTGTGAAAGGAAGCAGTTGGAATCCAAGGCTGGCCATTCTTTCTCAATGACAGCCTGGTTAAAAAAAAAGGCAGTGAATAGTGCAAGGACAATATAAAGTCATTTTGATAACTTTAATAAAGTAACATTTTAACTATGTTGCATGAGTTTTCCAGTATTCCTAGATCATATATTAGAATTGTCACATATCATGCAGCCAAATAATAATAAGCAATAAGGAATAGTTTTGGATTAATGATATACTTAAAAACCTACTGTTGATTAATAATAACACTAATAGAGTATTAATTATTACTAATAGATTATTACTACTAATAAATTATTTTTCATTCATATTTAGCTCCAGATATTGCCAGGGACCGGATTTAACTCAGAAAATTACCTCATGCATATTATAGGTGTTTTTATGTAAAAATTGCAAAATGAAATTTTGTGAAACTTAGAATTATACCGGAAAACCAAAAGTACAGGATTCTTATGGAAGTATTGTCTGGAGAATTAATTAATTAGTTTGTTTGTCTCAAGAATCTACACAGCTGCCAAACTTGAACACTGCAATTGGGGAAGCATATATTAAAACAAAGAACAAAACAAAGCAAGATGCACAGTCTCAATTAACATTGAATAGACATTCCTAGGCAAATAGAGGCCCACCTTCCTACCTTCCTCTGAACAGAAATTTAAATCATTGTGGCCCCATGGCCAAGAAAAAAGCCAGGTTTTAGTATTTGTTTCCTGAGGCAACTGTTACTTTTTGAAATTAAAATTTACTGTCAAAATTTAGAAGTTGAAAACTACAGCTGTGAAATATCACAATGATTGACTTTTGAGACCATTTACATTAAAATAATTCCAATTGTGTTCTCTGAAGTACATATACTTTCTTCTTTTCTCCATTTTCAGTTAAAACCAAAGAAGTACATAATAAGTTACAGTTCCATCTATTACCTTTGTTATACCTTTGAAATTGTAATCTCAAACGAAGGCACACTGGAGACAAGAAATATGTTTGTAATAATGTTTGTTTACAACATAAAAGCTGAGCAACTATTATCAAAGCATAGAAGCAAACACATCCAGTCAGGCAATGCTGGATTTACAACAGCCTCCCAAATCAGTCACTCAGATCAGAAACCTATAAACCAGAACATTTAGGGCACTCTGACCAAGTACAGCAAGACTTAAAAAAATTATTGAAAGTGGTGGTGCTGAAACAGCACAGTATAGTAACTTAAATTTTCCATCTGCCCAGGATTTCCACATAGATACTCACTGTATGGAAAGGGCTCCTGGCAATTTCTGAAAAGAATAAATTTGTCCACAGTTTAGGTGAAAAGATCCTCTAGATAGGAATATTCTTTAGCCAGTAGCCTAATTAATAATAAAAGTATAAAAGATGCAGAATGAAATCAACACCACCACATTGCTGACATCAGATGGTAGTGCTAGTGGTGATTAAGTTCATAAATTAAGCAGATTTAGGTGTACTTAATATTGAACGGGCCATTATCAGAGAATTCTAGGGCTCTTGACTGGTCAGGGACGTTGAAAAATATTCTGGCAAGCTACTTTTGTATTATTGCTAATCACATGAAAGTGTCTGTAAAATAATCAGAGGTCAGCCTCGGAGAATGTCATTTTGCTAACCTAGCTTATTGGTTAGTTCTAATGCCAAGGTAACCCTTGAAAAGTTATTCTGGGCACTCAGATGATCACTCTGAGCAAAGGTCTTTTCCCTAAAGACTTCTCACTCTCTTACCTGCAACTGAATTTGGGTCAGGTTTATAATGCTTTCTCATGCTGGGAGAAAGGCTTCCATGTTTTTACTGTGTCAGAAAGAAAGAATTCCTTTTCCCCCCTAATTTTTTCCTAATTTCCCTTTTTTCCCTAATGAAGACAGCCAGAAGATCAAAATAATAATCAGAAAAAAAACATAACAAAACCCAAGAACAACAACAACTACTCAACTCCTTGTTTGGTTTTATCAACTTTTAAGTTGCTTTCTTGGTACAGAAAATGCATCTCTGCTTTGCTTTATTTATTTGAAAGCTTTATCTGGCTGCCCATTTTACGCAAGCTTGGGAAGCTTATGACACCCATAAAATCAATAAATGAAACAATAATGAAATCAATAAAAAGAATAAAACAATAAACCAAAACTGTGCACCCTAATTGTCCCCCTAGGCATTCCCCACAGCAGACTTGGATATCCTTCTTCTATGCCTTCTACCCATAATTCCAGCACCTCAGTAAAAAGCCGGGTCTTAATGGTCTTCAAAAAGGCCAGAAGAGTGGGATCCTATTAAATCACTGGCAAATGGTATTCCACAAAGGAGGGACATCCACGGAAAAGGCATACTTTTGAACTTTCACTAGAGGGTAAGATTTTAGGGAAAGGACATGGCGCATGCCTGTCCTTTCAGATTTAGTGGGACAAATGGCTGCTTATAGGAAAAGAAGCTAATAATGGGTGCCATGCCATGTCAAGTTTTAATAGTGCTAACCTATGAATTGCACCTTGAATTGTACCCAGAAGAAAACTGGGAGTCAGTACAGTTCACACAACAAACTTACAATATGAAGAAACCTATGGGCACCCATTACTATGTGCGCCACTGTATACTGGACCACTTGTAACTTGCAAATGGCCTCCAAGTGTTGCCCCTCTTCCAAGCTGCATTGTAATAATCAATTCAGGAGGTGTCTAAGTAATGAGGGACCATAAGCAAGGCCTCTTGGTCTAGGATAAGGTGCAATTGATGCACAGCATAAATCTGGGCATAGCCCCCTCCTAACCATGGCTGCCATCTGTTCATCAAGAAGGATTAAGAGTCTCAGAGGAAACATAAATTGCCGTCCGGGGAAGTGCAACCCCATTCAGAATCAAAGATTACAAATCACCAGACTTTAGGGGACCAAAAATCTAAAGTCATACTAAATCATTACATCTATATGAGGATAGCTCATATGCATATACAGCTCTGACCTTACATTATATAAATATTTTGCATTTTTTATCCTTCCACCACATTGAAACACAATAACTGGAAAGTAGTTTTCATTGACAAATTAGATTATATTAAGTAACAGACCAGATCAGAAATATGAATGAACAAGGAAAATTCTTATTGGAAGGTAAGAAATTATCTGATTCTGTACATCTGAGTTTGCTTCATTAAATATAAAATATTCTTACTTTTTTCTTTAATGAGGATGGTACCTATAATGTTATAATTTTATTAATACAATAGTTAAAGCACAATCATGATAGTAGATGTATAAAACCTTCCTTTTAAAAAACAAAATATAAAACTTATTTATTTTTTCTGTTCAATCTTATCCAATCCTTGGAGACTGCCTGATAAGTCCTGCAATTTTGTTGGCAAAGTTTTTCAGAATTGGTTTGCCTCCTTCTTAGACTGAGAGAAAGTGATTGGCCCAAGGTCACCGAGTCCAAGGTGGGACTAGGATTCAACTCCCAATTTCTAGCCTTATACCTATACCAAACTGGCTCTGATGAAAGTTAATGCTGACATATAATTAACACATTCTTTAATGTATAGTTCTCTGTGTATTTAAATGATTTTTCACAGTAGTTAAAATTAGTTAGTCAGGTAGTTAGTTGATTGAATTTGCATTCCACTAATCCAACATATAATTATTTGTGTTAAAAAGAATACATAAAAGGAGGCATAGATAGCTACACACCAACATTTGACTAAGATCACATGACTGATCTTAGAAATCTAAGCAGGGTTGGTTCTGATTAGTATAAAGATGAAAGACAATAGTCTGTAAGAAACCCCCTCAAAAAGTGAAACCTAAATGGATATATTCATGAAGTTACCAACAGGCAAGATGACTCAAAAGAGACCTTATTTTAACATAATTTTTACAGGATGACTTTCAAACAGGGCATCCTAAAACACTTAGTTTTTGGGATACTAAGAGTTTTGAGACTCACAGAGACAGTAGTTTGAAAAAATAAATACTTCAGTGTCTAAAACTTAAGTATTATACCATGGCTCTAAATAACGTTCATAAAAATGAAATAATACTGTTATAAATTTAGAATATTCATAATTGGAGCAATCCAACTAGAGAAGTACACTTTATTCCAAATAGTTTAATTTTTCAATATTTTAAAATGCATTGATTATATAATTATAAAATGAAATTATTGACAATGACACTGACACTGTAAAAATTGTGTTCCAAAAACAAGGTTTTTTTTTTGGAATGAGCTTATTTATAAAAAAGCTAAGATAAACTATACTATGAAAGGAGTAACAATATTACTTTGGTAAATATAGTTTAGAGAAAAGAAATAAAATGACTCAGGTTTTTAATGAAGGATACAGCAAGGAACATATATGAAATATAGAAATATATGAAATGTAATTTCTCTAGCTATTTAAACAACATGACTTAAATATGTCACATGTTTTTGCACTTGAAACATTTTTAAACATTTGCTTACTAAAGGACTTATAATCAAAAGTTGTATCCCATTACCTACTTACTTCATTAAACACAAATTCGTCCACATTAATTTCTTTATAGTCATCCTCAACTTCATCAGTTTTAACAGCTGCCAAAGCACTGGCTAGTTTCTTTCTCAAATGGAACCCTTTCCAAAGTGCCTAAACAAAAATGTAAAGCATGCTATATGAAGTCATAGATCAAGTCCACATCCAGATTCACTATTAGAAAGATAAAACATTTTAGACTCTCTCTCTCTCTCTCTCTCTCTCTCTCTCTCTCTCTCTCTCTCTCTCTCTCTCTTTGGTGCCTAGCAATAGCTCAGTGTTCTGTTTTTTGAACTTTATGTGACATTTAAAACTAGAAGACAAATTAAATATCAGCATATGCCTAGAGCTCAGAACACTCTGGAGGTTTGACTCAAGCAAGCAGAATGGAATCCTAAACTCCTTCAACTACAAACTAAGGTCAACTAATTAATTATTTGACAATTCCTTCAGGACCTACTATGAGTGTAGAAAAATATGTGTGTGTGCGCATGTATGACTGTGTGTGTATGTGTGTGTGTGTGTGTGTGTGTGTGTGTGTGTGTGTGTGTATATATATATATATATATATATATATATATATATATATATATATATATATATATATATATATATATAGGTCTTTGGTTGTTCGGGTTTACACCCGTGTAAGATTGGAAGTGTCTTGGCGACGTTTCGACGAAGTCTCATTCGTCATCTTCAGGCTTCAGCTTCGTGCTTCTGGGAGCAATGTGTGATCGCAGCTGTTTCTTCCTTTTAACTGCTAGTGGGGGTTTGAACTGATTGGGTGGGAGCTTGGCTGTGCTCTGATTGGATGGGGGTTTTTCTGTGCTCTGATTGGCTGGGGTGTGTCCTGTGTTGGTGGGGGCTGTGTTGTGCCCAGTCTAGTCTGGGCTGCAGGGGGTTTTGAGCTGGTGAGCTGCATAGCTGTTGTTTGGCTTTGTGGTCGTGCTACATCTTCATAGTGGGTGTCAGTCTGCTGCATGAATGGATTGGAGGGGTTTGAAATGGCTAATGTTGCAGCTGCGGTCTGGCTTCTGGTCCTTGGTCGTGCTTCATGATCAGTGTGGGTTTGGGTCTGCTTTCTGGGTGGATGTGGTGGTGACATCCTGTGTGGACCTTGTGAGTGTGGGTCTGGTGTCATTCCTCGTGTTAGGGACTCGTTTGTCAATAAGGGCGGGTTTCCAAATGGCTGGTAGGCGGGAGGTGTCATCTCGTTTGTTCATGCTGTGTGGGCGTTTTTCTATCTCAATGGCTTCTCTGATTATTCTGTTGTTAAAGTGTTCAGTTTTGGCGAAAGTTCTGGTCTTTTTAAATTCAATATCATGTCCTGTGACTTTAAAATGTTGGACCAGGGAAGAAGTTGGTTCCTCTTTTTTGAATGAGTTCTTGTGTTCTTCAATGCGTGCACTTATTCTTCTGTTGGTTTGTCCAATGTATGTGGTGGGGCAGGCGGTGCATGGGATTTCATATACTCCTTGATTTTCTAACTCAATTTTGTCCTTGGGGTTTCTTAGGATGGTGGATATTTTGCTGTCTTGATGTTGTGTTTGTGGAGGATTTTAAAGTCACAGGACATGATATTGAATTTAAAAAGACCAGAACTATCGCCAAAACTGAACACTTTAACAACAGAATAATCAGAGAAGCCATTGAGATAGAAAAACGCCCACACAGCATGAACAAACGAGATGACACCTCCCGCCTACCAGCCATTTGGAAACCCGCCCTTATTGACAAACGAGTCCCTAACACGAGGAATGACACCAGACCCACACTCACAAGGTCCACACAGGATGTCACCACCGCACATCCACCCAGAAAGCAGACCCAAACCCACACTGATCATGAAGCACGACCAAGGACCAGAAGCCAGACCGCAGCTGCAACATTAGCCATTTCAAACCCCTCCAATCCATTCATGCAGCAGACTGACACCCACTATGAAGATGTAGCACGACCACAAAGCCAAACAACAGCTATGCAGCTCACCAGCTCAAATCCCCTGCAGCACAGACTAGACTGAGCACAACCAAGCCCCCACCAACACAGGACACACCCCAGCCAATCAGAGCACAGAAAACCCCATCCAATCAGAGCACAGCCAAGCTCCCACCCAATCAGTTCAAACCCCCACTAGCAGTTAAAAGGAAGAAACAGCTGCGATCACACATTGCTCCCAGAAGCACGAAGCTGAAGCCTGAAGATGACGAATGAGACTTCGTCGAAACGTCGCCAAGACACTTCCAATCTTACACGGGAGAAAACCCGAACAACCAAAGACCTATATATAAACACCCGTGAAAACCTCAGAAAACAAATATATATATATAGGTCTTTGGTTGTTCGGGTTTTCTCCCGTATATATATGTGTGTGTATGTGTATGTGTATGTGTATGTGTATGTGTATGTGTATGTGTATGTATATGTATATGTATATGTATATATATATGTATATGTATATGTATGTATATATATTCATTCCACTGAAAAATAAAATACAACAAAGCGAATGTGGAGGTGAAATCTGGAATATTGATTTACAGTAAATGTATGCATTAATTTTATTACTTTTTAAAAATACATTTAAATAAGTTCCACTAATAGTATACTTTTCAAATAAACTTCCCAATAAAATGTTTAAAAACCTCTAATACATTTAAACATTTCTGCAAATATTTATTTTTAATAACTCCCCCAGAGATATATACACACCATTTAATCATTTGCTTTCTAGCGTAAAGCCCTTAGAGGCTGCATTTGAGAATATTTCAAACCCAATAAATTGGGAAATTAAACTAAAAATGAAACACTGAATTTGTAATTCTATTGTTCTTGTCACTAACAGAACTGGCTTTGCCAGTTAGAATTGCTCCTTCAAATAACCAATGAGGTTTGGTTATATATAATAATGGATTTATATTCGTATGATTAGGTAGATAATTTGTGGTCTGTTGCAACAATGATAAGAGTTTGTACATTTTAAAGATTAACATTAGCAAAATGACTCAAGATTCTGGTTTATGCATATCTCCATGAGCGATGCTTGCTCTTATGCTCAAGTAACCCATAAGGAATCACTCAAAAGAGATTTGAGTTATACAAGCCAATTACTTGTATTACTGAAAGACCACAAGCAGACTGTGGTCTTTCAGTAAGTTTCTTTCCTGAAAGTTTAGGAGGAGTTTCCAGAATGACTTAAGGTAAATGCAACTTTATATTTCAGTTTGCATAAATTCAACAGCTAATTACTATTTCTTTGAAAAAGTACCTTTAAATCTATTTAGCTATCTGAGTTCTCAAAAAAGAGGTGAGAGGGCACGTGTTACCAACCTTAGCTCACTAACCTGAAGTATAGTAGCAGCTTTATGCCTATCCAAAAAATGATTATTATTTTTTCCACAGCTGACAATCTTTCTTCTGAGGCAGTAGCTCCGCCAAGCAGACTGGATTACAGTTGCTGCCAGATGTAGCCTTGTATAAAAATTGATCTCTTTACGAACTCTATAACCTCGCCAACATGACTGGATAATTATGGTTGCTGAGCTATAAATAAAATAAAAAATAATATTACTTTAAACATATAGGCTGTGACAATAATTGTACTGTATACTGCTGGTTTTTTTTTAGTGTGGGATACTATTTATGGACCAAATAAAGAAGATGAGATCTAACAAATATAAACATGCCTTTACTGGAAACCAAGGACAAGTTGATCCCTGGCAAAAAGTCCAATTTAGTCTTTTCCCCATGTATACTTTGTTGTGAAAAAATCGTCCCTATCATGAGAGAGAAGACTATTGAATGCAAGGAAGCTTTAATATTAATACTAGACAACACAGTATCAACAGTAGAAACCTTCAAATTTCTAGGTTCTACCATATTGCAAGAATGGACAGCTAACATCAAAAACGTCATCAAAAAAGGACAAGAAAGAATGTTCTTTCTGCACCAACTCAGAAAGCTCAAACTGCCCAAAGAGCTGCCAATCCAGTTCTACAGAGGAATTATTGAGTCTGTCATCTGCACCTCTATAACTGTCTGGTTTGGTTCTGCAACCCAACAAGACAGACACAGACTTCAGAGGATAATTAGAACTGCAGAAAAAACAATTGCTACCAACTTGCCTTCCATTGAGGACCTGTATACTGCACGAATCAAAAAGAGGGCTGTGAAAATATTTACAGATCCCTCACAACCTGGATATAAACTGTTTCAACTCCTACCCTCAAAATGACGCTATAGAGCACTGCACACCAGAATAACTAGCCACAAGAACACTTTTTTCCCGAATGCCATCACTCTGCTAAACAAATAATTCCCTCAATACTGTCAAACTATTTACTAAATCTGCACTACTATTAATCTTCTCATCATTCCCATCACCCATCTCCTTCCACTTATAACTGTAACTTTGTTGTTATATCCTTACGATTTATACTGTAATTGATTGTTTCCTGGTTGCTTAATTGTAACCTATGACTATCATTAAGTGTATTATTAAGTGTTAAATTTTTACTCTATGACTATCATTAAGTGTTGTAAGCGTTGCACCTTGATGAACCTATCTTTTTTTTATGTACACTGAGAGCATATGCACCAAGACAAATTTCTTGTGTGTCCAATCACACTTGGCCAATAAAAAATTCTATTCTGTTCTGTTCTGTTCTGTTCTGCTCTGCTCTGCTCTGTTCTGTTCTATTCTATATTAGAGAATTATTTCATACAGAATCGAAGAAAGAAGTAGGGAGAATAAAGAAGACTGATGAGACTATTTTCCAGGCATTTTATAATAATGCTATATTGCTTGATGCCAAATAATGCTGATATTGGAGGTTAATGCATGTTACACAAGCAAACTAATTGTTAATTAGAAATAAATTGGTTTTGCAAATTTTAAATTCATACATGCTAAATGTATTTTAAGGAGATAGCGTAACTACTTTTATTATATATTTATTTTATAATAATCTTACTGATGCTAAGAGTAAGTTTGGCAGTTCCTGATCTTCTTGCTGAAAAGTTTGGAAGAGCAATCCAAAACAGAGTGAGGAAAAGATACATACTATCTTCATATCTGTTAAATTTAACAGCAAATATGAAATGTCAGAATTGGAAGATAGGACACTTAGAATCAGAATTCAAATCAGAACCAGAAATCATTACTATTTGAAAAATCATTTCTGATTTTAACTGCATTAGATCTGGTAGTTTATGTTAATTATTTTAGATAACAGTATTTTTAAATAATGACTTTACATTATAAAGTAAAAACGAAAAATATGGACTGAAAATATTAAAAGCAAGGTAATGGCAACTAGCATGTTTAATGATCTCACAGCGGACATCAAAGTAATGGAGGTTAGTTTTACATTACTTGGCTCAAGAACAAATAAAAATGGAAGTATATCAGTGAGGTAATCAGGAAAACAATTATATGGAGAAGAACAAATGTAGATAATTTCTATAAAGCTAACAATCAGACTATTCAAAGCACTATTTTTTTCCAGTGGAAATGTCCAGGTGTGAAAGAATCAGAGAGGTAAGACAGATGAATCTGAATTATGGATGTGGAGGCGGTTGTTATGGATACTATGAATTGCAAGAAGAATTAATCAATTGATCTTGAAAGACCATCTGCTCCCTTGAGGCAGCAAGGAAAAATTCATCTGATGTAAATGAATGACAAGACTAGAAATACTATTCTAGTAGAAAAGAAGTGATGATATCAAATAGGATGGATGGGTGGGATGAAGAAAATATTGTAAAATCTGTGGAAGAATTACAATTATTATTTGGGAAAGATTCAATGCAGCCGCTAGGAATCAACCTGAGTTGATGGGACATTTTTGCAGCTTGTTCAGTCATAGAAATCCAGAAAAAATGAATACATAGGATGATTTGTTTTTAACACTAGTATCAGAAAAAAGTACATTTCTCTCACTATTGGCTTAAAGCTCATATCTGTTCCAAATGCAGAAGCTTTTGCATATACTTTTGCATCACTCAGTAAATAGCATTTGTAATAACTCGCTGCCTCAATATCAATAAGAAGATGTATAGAATGTACTCACTGAAGCTGAAAAATCCTGAAAAGGCCAATCTTTACATTTCACAGTTCACAGCAGCATAAAATGCAACAAGGTATTCAAATGCAACTCAGGGTCTCTGATCTGATTATTTTCTTCTGTGCCTCCAAGTCAATATTAACTAGATCCTGTAATTTACACGATAACATTTTTTGGAAATGGTTTCCTCTTGCCATCCTCCTAGGGATGGGAGAAATAACAAACTCACCTATCTGACTTTTGTATCTAAGATAGGACTAAAACTTATGCCTTCTATTCTGATGCTTTAATTACTACACCAAAGGTTTTCTTTGTTCAGCAGTAAACTATAAGGCAAGAATTGTTTTATTTGTCATCTCTGTGACCTTATCTCAAGTTATTGTGTTCTCTTTGCTGACGATGTCAAACTACTTAACACCACCAACAATACTTCTACCCTTCAAAAAGACCTTGACTTTGTATCCGATTGGTCTAAAACTTGGCAACTCCAAATCTCAACCAGCAAATGCTCAGTCTTACATATTGGGAAAAAGAACCCTAACACTAAGTACAAGCTTGATGGACATTACCTTACAGATGACCCCCATCCTGTTAAAGACCTTGGAGTTTTCATATCAAATGATCTAAGTGCCAAAGCCCACTGCAACTACATAGCAAAAAAGGCTCTAAGAGTTGTAAACCTAATTTTATGCAGCTTCTTTTCCAAAAACTCTACACTACTAACCAGAGCATACAAAACATTTGCTAGACCTATTCTTGAATACAGCTCACCTGTCTGGAACCCATACCACATATCTGACATTAATACAATTGAACGCGTCCAGAAATATTTTACAAGAAGAGTTCTCTGCTCCTCTGAAAACAACAAAATACCTTATACCACCAGACTTGAAATCCTGGTATTAGAAAACTTAGAGCTCCGCCAACTCCAACAAGACCTGTGTTTAACACACAGAATCATCTATTGCAATGTCCTTCCTGTTAAAGACTATTTCAGCTTCAATCGTAATAATACAAGAGCAAACAATAGATTCAAACTTAATGTTAACCGCTTCAATCTTGATTGCAGAAAATATGACTTCTGTAACAGAGTTGTTAACGCTTCGAACGCACTACCTGACTCTGTGGTCTCTTCTCAAAATCCCAAAAACTTCAACCAAAAACTCTCTACTATTGACCTTACCCCATTCCTAAGAGGACTATAAGGGGCATGCATAAGAGCACAAAAGTGCCTACCATTCCTGTCCTATTGTTCCCTTTCATTAAATCAAATTAATATAGTTGTTGCATACTTTTGCTTATATATATGTTTATATGATGTATTGTTGTTTTATGTCAATGTTTGCGTATACTGTTGTGACAAAAAAAAAAAAGAAGGTAAATGAAAGCAGTTCATAAGGTTTAAAGGTTAGGACACCTCTGACTGCAGATCTATGCCCTATTCATTCCAGATGACTTGAGTGGCCAACTAGAAAATATTTTCAAGAATTCCTGTTAAGAATGTACCAGAATATTTTGTATGTTACTTATAAAGTAGAATCCAGGGGTGATCTACAGGGGTATATAAGCTTAGAGACAGTAAAATACTGCTTTTTCACTGATCAGGAGGATTTGTTTGACCTGAATTAAATAAGAGTTTGTTTCCTTTATGGCTGATAACAGATTGCATTTTAAAATTTAAACATCTTCCTTGGTTTTTAGCTCTGGAGTGTTTTCGCTATTGGCGAAATAGGTTTATGTATTGGGGGGGAAAAGTAGACTAGTATGTATTTTTCTCAAAATTAGTTCATTCTATTTTGGTAGAACTGCTTTGTATGCAATGTTCATTCATAAGAACTAACAGAAAGCCTTAGATGTTATCACCATCAGATTAGTTTCTAATGTGCAGTCAGGTTCAAATATTTAATTATGGAAATCTTACATTTCATGAGCACTTGTGAAATATTGAATTCAAGTATGAAAAAGTTACATTATCTGATTGGAAGTCATGCCTGAAACATGCCTGAACAACTAAGTAAGTGAGCTCCAAATCTTGGCTAAGTGTATCCATTTCTTCCTCTCCTCATTTGAAAAGATTTATTCATCTACAGAATGTTCAATTAAAATAAATAAATAAAGATGTGAAAGATTATTGGTGGTGTTTCATGCATGCTGTCTCCCATTAAAACCTTGGCCTTCCTAGATGGATGACAAAAAATTTCATTTGAAAATTTCGGAGTGTTGCTGTTAATCAGTATAGATCAGGGGTCTCCAACCCTGGCAACTTTAAGACTTGTAGACTTCAACTCCCAGCTTTGCTGGCTGAGGGAATCTGGGAATTGAAGTCCACAAGTCTTAAAGTTCCCAAGGTTGGAGACCCTTGGTATAGGTAATATTGACATAAGTGGACTTAAATTCAGATTTAACATAAAGCAATTTACATACATCAGTAATAATAAATTGGACCCTTTTCTTAATAAATCTTGAGAAATTGTCACATAATTTAAAAGGTGTTGTCAAAATATATCCAAAACATTTTACAATTGCTGTATAATTTTTCTGTCATGAACTACCACACAGAGCAAGAAAACATACAAAAATGTATTAATAATAATTTTTCCACAACTATCAGATTATAGATTGTAGCCTTGCCAGTCCATCCCACACTATTCTGAAACGTCTAAATCAATACCTATGAATTATCTTTGTCAGAAGTGTTATTTCACCAATCAACCAGCTTAATTTCTGTAGTTTTATATCACTAGCAACCTTAGGAAGATAACAGATACAATGAAACCATACAGCTCACCATTTTGATATAGGCGTTACCAGGAATGCAACAAGGAGGGCAGTCATAGAGACAGAGAAAGCCCTTCAGGCTGAGGAGTAGAAGAATGACTAATAGTAGCATGCAACAGTTCTCATATTATGTTACTTAAATCTTCTCCAAAAAAGTGCTTTATGAAAATTGGTAAGATTCATGATAGCTCACCTAAGAAGGATATGTATATATTTGCGAAAATGTTTTAAATAAAATACCAAATAAACAAGAGGCTATACACTACAGAGAAATACTGAGAAACAGAAAATAAAGAGAAAATACTGAGAAAAACTTTTGGTTTTTTTGCCATTCTTGTAGCCAACGGTATAGAAGACAGTACTTTAAAATTGGTAAATTCATTATCTGACAGTTATATGAAAATAGGTCCCTGAATCGATTATAAATCTACTGTCCTATAATATAGTATACTTTGGAGGTTGGCAGTTGGAATTTGTTGTGCAGGTAAAATTCCTGAATATTGCTCAGTTTCATTAATTAATTATATTTATTTCATATTTCACCTCTTTAGAAAATGTCTCAACAATTCAAAATAATATTTCAGTCACTTATAAAGTTAATTTCATTCAGATGTCAAATTTATAAGAATCTAGGGCAAAATTAATTAGAAAGCAGTTGATTAGAGATTATTCTGTTTGTTAGAATACTTTGGGACAAAAGGAAGTAGTACTGAGAAACAGAAGAAAAAACAGAGAAACATGATCTTAGAGACTCTCTAGGTTTTTGTGTATGCATGTATAAACTTCTCTTCCATTGTCCAAAAAAACTAAGTGGTTATGCTAGGAATAGCCTTTGGAACAGCCTATACATCAAGGTTTCTCAACCTTGGTAAATTTAAGACATGTGGACTTCAACTCCCAGAATTCCCCAGCCTGCTATACATCAAGAGATTCGGCTTCCTAAATGTTTCAAGGACAGGTGATTTGTTTATGCTAATAAGTTTTACGAAGTAATGATTTGCAATGCACTGCATAGCCTAATGTTTATATATTCTTAGTACAATTAATATAATTATGTTTATACAGAATAGAGAAAGAGTAGAAAGAGTAGAAATGGTAGTTAGTTTTTTCTTGCTGATGGTGTGCTGTTCAAATGTTTCTATTATTACTGATGTGCTGTCAAAGTAGGTGTACAGTATATGTACTTAGTGATGACACTGTCTACTTTAAGATTACACACAGATACAGTTATATTTCCATAAAAAAGTTTGACCCTTTGATCTTACTTTTGTGAATTGTCAAAATGTTGAAGGTAATTTCCTCTTTCAATGGTTGTAATTTGCCTGTTGAATTTGTTTCTTTTAGGACTGATTAATGCGTTGCTTTCCTCACTGTCATTTGTAGAATATTGAGTATTTTTTTGTCTGTATACTTGATTTTCATCTGTTTCTGGAACTGTCATGAAGGAGTTAATAGGCTCAGCGTGAGTATGGCCAGAAGTAATCCATCTTTCAGACATATTCAACAAGTCCTGATTATTTTCTTTTACACCCAAGGTAAAGAAGCTATTTTTCTCTATGAAGTCTTGAGTCAAACGATCTGCCTCGTTTTTTGGTTCTTCTGTCTTTGTAATGTTTAGAACTCCATACTCATGTGCATAGCGATGTTCAATACTAAGTTTCATCAGCTTTTTAAAATACCAACACTGGAGCTGTACAGAGTCTTCAGAAAATTTATCTCTGGAAAAAGAATAATTAAAATATATCTGTTATTATTTATTTCAGGCATATTGCTCTCCCAAAATGGTTTATAAGATTAATAACATGAAATTGCATTACCTATATATTAGCTAACAGTTTTTTAAAATATATCTTAAAATAATAATAATAATAAAAAATCAATATATCTTAAAATACAACCTTGGTGAAATATATATCACCTTAGAATGCCTTACTGAGAAAGTCTTATATCCTGGACAAGTGGGTGGGCCAGCAAGTAAGCCTTTGACAATATCTAGAAAAGAACTTTCTTTTGTGATCAATCTGTTAAAAGTGGCATTGTAACTCTTCACTGAAAACTCTGCCAACTTTGAGGTATCTATGGGATATCACAACACATATAGGAAAATTGAGATGCTGCTATTGATGTCGGACATTCTTTTTCTTATACCCCTCCTAGGTGCCACTGATGTCCAGTCAAAATTAATGTGATCTGATATAAAATTCAGCACTAAATATTATTTAATTTTTAATTAGAACATTAAATATTATATTGTATAATATTTAAAAGTTACATATTTATTTTTATGTGAATTAGACAATTGTTTTATTTCAGACAAATCAACATATCTTCATTTAGCAGGAAAGCATGAACAACTTAAATACTATTTATTATATTATGTTCTCCAATTTAAGAGAGGACAAATGATTGTCTTCTGAGCAGAATGCTTTGCAGAGAAGAAAATTTTGTTGAAAGAGAGAGAGACGTACACACAGAGGGAGCATATGTGTATTACATCTCTACCAAGAATAAAAGCCATCACAAATAAACAATACAGTAAATATTATGTAATTCTATATAACTGGATGTATCTGCTAATATTCTCATTGCTCCTTCTTTCTTGTAAAAAGCCTTTAAACTTCATAAATGGTTTTAATGTTTATATTTCTTCAGTTTCAATTCCTTTTATAAGCTTTTTATGTCATTTTCACCTGTTTAAACTGTGACTTTTTAAAAGGGTTTCAGCTTCCATTAGGCTCTTTTATTTCCAATCCTCTGTACAAGGCCTGTTGAAAGCCAAAACACTGAAACAGAAGTATATTTTTGCATAGCTGTTTTCAAGTAGGTGTCGGAAGATTAACTGAGAGACCTTTATTAGATCTGAATAATTTTAAAAAGCATATAATTGTTAAACAAGAGCAAGCTCATGATTTCAGAGCAAGCTGTGAAATCAGGATGGAACATCCAAATGTTATAAAATGTTATAAAAAAAACGACTTAGTAAACATGGCTATGATTATATGTGCCAGCTTACTTACTTCAGGTTGTATCTACAGGATCTCATTTATTTAATGAAATGTGAAACAGCCAAAATGTTTGTGAGGTTTCATATTGTTCTTTAGGAATATAATATTAAGGCTATAATCTTATGGCTTCTTTTTAGGGGAAAAAAACCCATTGCGCCCTATGGAAGGTAATTATTAATATTGTTGTTGCATAATCAGCGAGATGTTTATACTGGATTTAACATTTTATCCACATACTGAATCTTTTCCAAAGACCTGGGATAGGCAGATGTTGTTGTTTAGTGGTGTAAATGTAAATGTATTGTCACAGCTGTTTCAGGTAAAGCTCCTTTTGCAACTGATGTGGTGATTTTGTCAATGCCGATGGTGTTCAGTACTGCTCCAGATATTGTGTGATTGTATCCAAGGAATTTATTACTATCAGTATTATTATTGCTTTCTTTTTCCATAGTCATTCTACTTCTATTTCCAGGTCTTTGTCTTTCTTATCAATAATAGTTAAGTCTGGGATATCATGTGTCAGGAGCTTGTCTGTTTGAATTAAGTTAATACTTACCCTGTTTTCCCCAAAATAAGACATCCCCTGATTTCCACAGTTTTGGCCACTATTGTATTTACAACAATGATTTGCATTTAACACACATATTCTACTTAAAAACTCAGATTATTAACATAGATAGCTTCTTATTACCAAATCTACTACTGTCAGCTCTTCAAGATAGAGCAGAATAGGAAACCAATGCTAAGTAAGTCAGTACTATTTTCATTGTAAGCTTTAGTAATGGAATAAGTTTGTCCCCCTCCATTTATCTTTTTGTTTGAGATGCTTATTCATATTACATTCTTTCCAGAGGCTCAGGCTCCCTTTATATGACTGTTGTCTTGCTAGCAGCTCTTCCTCCTGACCCTCACAACCATTGCTTCTGCCATCTGCTACTATGGGTATTCTTATGCAGAATGATGATATTACAAGATGACTGAGATGTTTTAAGTAAGTACTTTATGGGTTGTTTTATGGATTTTTCAACAATTATTCCATTTCTTTTTCCATTCAGCTTGTACATTTGCCCATGTGTGCTCTATATAGACACAGTACAGTTACACTTACATAATTGAACACATAGGTATTTCATACCTACAGTATAATATGCAACATACAGCAGTTGCACATATTTCAATATTCTTGAAATGTAATATATCATACTATTTTGCATCATTTCATATATTATTTTTGTCCTATACACAGATTTAGCACAAATTAAGCTCCTTAAGTAGGGTTACTAGATCCAAAAAATCCAGATGACTACCAGATACTAGCATAAAATTACAACCAATCTATTTTCTAATATCTAGGAGTCTTCTGGATTTGCACAAGCTTTCATTAGGAATCTTTAATTCAGTACTTGTGTAATTAATTCTAATGGATTAGTGCACATAAAACAGTAGAAATGAAGAAAGATTACTTCATGTAATCTTATTTCATGTAAGCATGTGAAGGGGTATTTCATCTGATCAGATTTCTAAAAGGTGTCAGAAGCCATTAATAATCAATGACAATGTAAAATAGATTTCCATCACTTTTCTACCATATTGTTATTCCAATGTATATATTGTTAAATCAATAATAAGCATCAAGGAACAAAAAAATTGAAAATTAATTTCTTGAAATTAATTGTAAATACTTACACTCTAGTTGTAGCTTTTTTGTGGAGTGATACAATTTCTTGAATCTGAGCTTGACAAAATGCTGCAAATGTTTCTGACTTCGAGGTTTTTTCACAAACCTTTTCTGCACCACAACTTACATTTTCATCATTAAGCATTTTCAAATTGGGCAAATTTTTGAGTAAGGAGCATCTTTAAAATGACATAGAAACCATAACTTTAGCATAAGTTAGCTTTAGGAAGCTTGTTACACAGAAAATCCATGACTGCAACCTCAAAACACAAAGGCAGCAATGTCTTAACCATAAAGAATTTGGCATTTCAAGAGGAAAAGCACAGTGGGGTTAAATACTGCTTGCTTCTCCAGCTGAAACTGTCACCTTGATGTTAGAGCTAGTCCAATTATTAAATAAACCCTTGTTTATTTATAAGATTTTTGTATATCAGGTAACTGAAGAGATGTTGCACAGAAGAAAGATACAATATGTTCTCTATCATCTCACATTGCAGGAAATGGGATAATGTCTGAAGTTAAAGGAAAACAGTTGAAGATTTTCCTCATAGCAAAAACAGTTTAATAATGGAACTAATTAACTAAGGAGTTGGTGGACTCCCCTTCATGGATATGTTCAAACAGATGTTTGTTAGATATTTGCTGAGGATATAATATTTTACATAGGGTTCCTACAGATGATACAAAGTGAGTTGTATTTGATGGTCTATAGAACTATTTCCAATGATGATTCTGTAAGAATTAAGTAAAAACAATCTTTCTCACAGCGTCAATAGCAAAATGCCATCCAGAAAAAGGAAATGGAAAAAAACTGGAATTCAGTCCAATATATTTCATGAAAAGGACTTATAGGTTTTGGAATATTTCCTTGAACTAAACCCTTTTTACCTCCAGGCTAGCTTGAATAGACCCTTATGCCAAATTTTACAATCAATTATCAAAGAAAATTTAGATAAAATCTGGCCAAGAATTCCAGATACTTGAATAGAAAAACAAAGAAATATAAAGTTAACATGATGGATTCAAATTTTGGCTGACTCATATACCTTTTTTCCATATATATCATTAGAATCATAATTCCAATTTATATCAGAACAAAAAAAAATCTAAAATCTGCATTTCCTTTTCACAAGTGCATACATGTCAGATTGTAATGTTAAATGAATAACTGTGAATATGCTATCTGGAGATATTGGAGACAATGTTGAATAATGAGATATTCAAAAAGTGCCATATCAAGTTGATTAATGTTGGCAACCATGGTTTCTTAGAGCCATGGGATCTTAGATCTAGTTTTTCCAGCTGGGTTTCTACTAGTGAGGGCTGAATCAATATTTCATTTAGTGAAAACTTCCTGGTGAATATTCTGTCACTTAAGAGGTTCTATTAATCATTGCTGCAATGAAACATATTCCCCCTAGGAATGCTCAAACAGATCTTAGGGTTTAATTTCCAAAAAGTGATTTCTCAGTACTTCAGCTTCTTCAGTGTTATCACTGGCTGGACATGAAAGTAAGAAACCAATTGGGAACTTTTATAAGTAATTCCTTTGTTGGTATCAGGGGGTTATGTAAAGTTCATTCAAACATATTGCTTGCAGTTATTGTCAATGCTGACTTCAACAAATCCATACTTTATAGTATCCCATTAGATAAATTAATCTTTCTCTGATCATGAAAGCTCAAATGGCCAAGCAGTGTAGGAGGATCTTGATGTCTCTGGAATTTCAAGAGTTATTTTAAACTGAACTTAGGTGGAATAGCAATTATACACCAATTAAGAATACATCAAATTAAGAACAATGCACCAATTTAAAAAAATCCCTCTATTTCTCTTTTGTTACTTGCAAGAAATTAGCAGTATTTAATGCAGAAGGATTTTTGATCCCATTGTTTAAAGGCTTTCAAGCTTTATTTAATATTTTCTAACTTTGTAATCAATAATGAAATTCCTAAGCACATATGCACAGCTAAAATGACTAGGTTTAGAAAAATAGCTTTAGAAAAAGAGAAAACTATGTTAGCCAAGCTCAATGGGGAAAAGAGATAATGGAAAAATAATCCAAAAAGTTTGGAAGCATAAGTATAAACAACTGTAAAGCTAAATGAGGAAAATGGCAGAAGACCAATCCAGCTGCCAAAAAAAAAATAAAAAATCAGAACTTTAAATTATTTGAGAAATGAAAATGAAAATAAACAGGAACTGAATACCAGGGCAAATTATTAAGAATAGATTCTATCTATGATTACTAATGCTTCCATTTAAATACAATTTGTAGGGTACTTAAGGCTGCTAATCATCTGACAATTTATGTTTCAATCTTACTGGTTAATACGGAACTAGATAGAGTCAGTACAAAAGAAGGTACTGTTGTAGCAAAACAGAAATGGAAGTTCTAAGCCTTTAAAAACTCAAAATGAGTTTATTTCTACTTCCAACTTTCTACCTTCTACAATTAGCAAAGTATCTTCCCCCGCCTCCCCCACCCCCAAAAAAAACACAAAGGAAGAAAATAAATATGAGATGTTGAAAAAGACAAAAGTATGATTATTCCAATCCAAGATTATGTTTAGCAGCTATCAGATTAGACTGCGCTAAAGTAAATTTAAATATAGGAGTGTGAAACAGGAACTGAATACAGGGCAAATTATTAAGAATAGATTCTATCTATGATTACTAATGCTTCCATTTAAATACAATTTGTAGAGTATTTAAGGCTGCTAATCATCTTTAGACTGAGCTAAAGTAAATTTAAATATAGGAGCGAGAAACTATTACGAGTGTATTAATAAAACTTAGGTGCATATTAAGTTTAACTGAAAAGAAAATTAACACCCAACTATGAATAAATCATTGAATAGAATATGGAAAATATGATTAAAATGGGATAATTTTAAAAGCTTAGGAAACAAAACAAAATAAATATATAGAAATCCAAAAGAAATTAATTTTTTTAATACATGTGTAATACAATTTGAACATAATTTATTTAAAATATCTTCCTAATCAAAGCACAGATGAAACATAAGTTGTTCCAACTTTCTTATTAACAGAAAAGAATAAAGTATAATTAGTATGGAAACAAAACAAGTATGAATTCTGATGATAATAAGCAGATGTAGTTTCTAAAGAGGGAAATGTAAATAATTCCATGTAATCTACCATTAAGTATTTAATATAGTTAGCTAAAGGGGACACGGTGGCTCAGGGGCTAGGACGCTGAGCTTGTCAATCGAAAGGTCGGCAGCTCAGCGGTTCGAATCCCTAGTGCTGCCGTGTAATGGGGTGAGCTCCTGTTACTTGTCCCAGCTTCTGCCAACCTAGCAGTTTCGAAAGCACCTAAAAATGCAAGTAGAAAAAATAGGGACCCCCTTGGTGGGAAGGTAACAGCGTTCTGTGCGCCTTTGGCATTGAGTCATGCTGGCCACATGACCACGGAGATGTCTTCGGACAGCGGTGGCTCTTCGGCTTTGAAACGGAGATGAGCACCGCCCTCTAGAGTCGGCAACGACTAGCACGTATGTGCGAGGGGAACCTTTACCTTTACCTTATAGTTAGCCGACAAACAAAACAAATGTAAAACAAAGCCCTTGCCTTTTCTGACATTTGCACATGGTAATTCTAAACTATCTCCAGTAATTGTAAATTATAGTTATAAGAGTAATGTGAATTAATCTGCTCTCATTAATACTTCAGAACTATTTTATGCTGCCAGTGATACAGTGCTGAGACAGGATGAACTCATTCCCACTGAAATCAATAAGAAAAAAAGATCACTAAATACTGCTGATTTGTCATTAAGAAATGCTCGTTTCAGTTAAAAGTTAGTGCAACTGATATTTCTTCCATCCTAGCTTGGTTTGTGATAATTACTGTAACTAATCATAACTGGTAACAGATTCTTATATTTTTACCTTAAATTCATTTTTTACCCTAAACCACTCCAGAAAAAGGCTACATGAAATCATCATGCTTTTACTCTTATGTTCTTCTCACCATTTCCCTTTTATTTAAACTGTTTTGTGGAATCTTAAAAGTTTCAGGAGAATTTGATGGGATTTTATGAATGACTAAAGATGAAAAAAAAAATTTATTCAAACACAGTAAGGGGCATCCAGAGCAATTTTTCTAAGGTATTGGGGGAAAAGGCATTCACCTGTGAAAAAGAATAATGGCTGCCATTTTGGAAATCAAGTTTCCAAGAATTATATCTTTTAACCAACAGGTACAGGTTTTAGGACTTGAAAAAGTTTGAAAACTCTGATCAAACCCACTCCTATAAAACATTCAACAAATGAAAATATTGGGGAAGATGAAAAGATTTTCTCAATGTTTATCCTATAATGTAATCCATTATTGGAATATTAATATAAATGAACTAAAACCAATATTGTTCTATTAATGTATCAATAATATTATTATTAAATGTTATATAACAAAGCTATCCACATGTTTATATATATATATTTCATATCCAGTTTCTCTTATCTATTTACCTCCAGCTGTCTTCTTGAAGAAGAGGATTTCCAAGTAGGGATAGTTCCCTAAGGTTACCACAGCCGTCAAAGCATTGAATGAGAGTCTTCAGGTCTGATTTGTTAAGGACAAAACAAATATCAATAATTATAAATATATTAACAGGGACCACAGCAAATAACTATCAAATACTGTATGTCTAGGAATACTCTTTTAAGTGTCTTTAAAGGATAATGAAATGAAATCCCTAAATTTTAATTTAGTGTACTGTTCTCCATTATAATAACACTGCAATCATTGGAACCATTTTGGTCATCATTCAAAATGCAATAAACGACATTGGAGGGTTCTAGATCCTAATTTGGGTATATTTTCTGTTTCAAATTTAACATTCCACTATATAGTCTCCTTTTAAAAATCTGTTGGAATCCTAATTGTGCATAAATGCTTCGGATACACCATTTATTTTTGAAATACTGAATATTGCCCCTTCAGACTCTTTCCTCAACTGACACATGTTGTTCATCAAGTTTGAAATTTATATAACCAAAAAAACATTAATCTACACCAGAAAGGATAATTAAACTTAGAAATACAAGGAATGTCTTCTAAGCTGAACAATAACATATATTTTAAGATGATTATGGGGTAAAGAATGAGTTGTGGAATAATCAGAATACTTTCTTCCACTTTTAAAATATTCTTAAACAATATTAAATTTTACTTATATAAATTATAATTCACAATATACAAGGACTATTAGTAAATATAGAGTTAAAAAGGATTAAAACCTTGGCTCAAATCCTCTTAACTATAAATATTAGACGTTATAAAATACAGGTAGTCCTTGACTTAAAACCACAACTGGACCCAGACTTTTGGCTGTCATTGTGGTCATAACTTAAGGCACTCACATGACCAGCCCTGACTTTTCCCATTTTTTTATTATTTTTATGGTGGTGGTTATGAAATCATGAGGCTGTAAGTCATTAAACAAATCCATTCTCTTGAATGGGTGTCTTTTGTCAGAACCATAAAAAAATCACAAATCATGATCACATGACTGCAGAATGCTGCAGCTGGTCATAAATCAAGCCAGTTGTCAGTTGCTCAAGAAGTGGTAATGTGGGTACACCACAATGTTTTACGATGGCTGGAAGTGCTATAAGGCCATAAAGCACTCTTTCCAAGGCCTTAACTTCAAATGACCGTTAAACAATTAGTCATAAGTTAAGGACTGCCAGTAAAGTAAACTTCCGCCATGGTTGAAGTTAACAGGAATGCTCAATGTTAAAAAATAAACAACACATGAATCTGGCTCCAAAACTGAACTTTATATATAACGGAAAGAGAAAAATAAGCTTTTAGCCTTTTTTGATATGTATGTTAGTAATCAAACTCACATATGGTTTATAATGTGGCATTGGAAACTGGAAATATTTTTCCCATTTATCTTGTAAACTTACCTAGTAAGCAGTTGTTGCTTATATTTAGTTTTTCCAATGACACATACGAACAAAGAGATACAAGTTGTGTCAAACTGGAAGAAAAAGAAGAAATCAACCAAGAGTTTTATAGACATTTGTGCTAAAGCTATCCTCTAGGTGTTAGCATATAACAGGCCAAATGTAGCTAGAAGTCATCATCTGTTACCAACTTATACATTGCTTATTAATTGCCTTAAATTGTGGATATGTCCTTTAATTGGCAAGGTAACATTTTTCAAGGTGCCAGCAATTGCATAAGAGCTGCAGCTTTCAAAGTAAGAAATGAATGATTTTCTTAGAGATGAATAAAAATGCTCCATAGATTAGAGGAAAAAGTTCTTAACTAGAAAAAAAATAATGCCAATGATTGCAACAGAATTATTTTACTTGAATAATTAGAGTTACTTTGAATGGCAAAATTCTTGACAAAGAAGCCTGCTTAGGTTTCTACATAGCGTCTTTCCTGATGTTGCCTTTTTAAAAATTTCACTAGGCAAAAAATAGAAATAGAATAGAGCTGGAAGAGACCTTGAAGGTCTTCTAGTCCAGCCCCCTGCTCAAGCAGGAGAATCCTCTACCATTTCAGACAAGTGATTGTCCAGTCAATATAATAAGAATGTTCAGATCTCTCTCTCCCTGCCCCTCCACACACACACACACACATGTGTGTGTGTGTGTGTATATATACATACACACACACACACACACACACAGCGAGAGAGAAATAGATAGACAGACAGTTAAAGGGATAGGGATAGATGTGGATCAGTAGTTTCCAATTATATATATAAAAAGTATACTGCAATAATGTACTTTTTCTTCAGGGGAATTTTTTAAACAATATAACATCCCAGCCCCTTGTGTATTCTTAGTTTAAAAGATGAAATGATTCATCTTTCCACCATCAAATATTATTGATTGGTTTCCTGATACTAAATGAGTAAATGGCTTGCCTGACATACTAGTATTTTTTAGGAAGACTCACGAAGTTTAACTGATTCTTATGAAATAAAACTTCAGTAGACACTAATTTGATTAAATCTACTGTCTGTCTGACAAATTCCATTTGCCATTTGCCTATTACTGGTAGTAGTTCTTCAAAAAAATTTAAATAAGCAAGTTCAAAACTAATAGTGTACTATACATATTTGTCATATTAATACCCAAGTATTTTATTTTCCACTCAACCTTAAAAGCCATTTTATTCATCAATTCTATTTGATCTTGTATTTTTATATTTTTATCCACATCTTTCTTTTCTATTTGCTCATCTTAAAACCTGCTGATGTACTTTATCAAATTTTTAGTTTTCCTGATACATAAATTCCCTTTAAAAGATCTTCTAAAAACCAAGCCATTTGCAAAGTTTCTCAATTTGTAAGATTTTTTAAAAATAATCTTTAGGCTCATAATCCTTTCATCTTGTCTTATTCACTTCAATTCAATATTTCAAGAAAAGAAGAGAGTATTATGAGCAATCTTCTCTTGTTGAACTACTTACTGTAAGATACTAGGGATTCTTTATGTCTTTTGCTGTTGTTAGTTGCAAAGTCATGTCTGACCCATCGCGACCCCATTCCTCCAGGCCTTCCTGTCCTTAACCATCCTTTGGAGTCCATTTAAGCTCACGCCTACTGCTTCAGTGACTCCATCCAGCCATCTCGTTCTCTGTTGTCCCCTTCTTCTTTTGCCCCCAATCTTTCCCAGCATTAGGCACTTCTTCAGTGAGTCCTTCCTTCTCATTAGGTGGCCAAAGTTTCATCTTCAGGAGTTTCATCTTCAGGACCTGGCCTTCTAAAGCGCAGTCAGGGTTGATCACCTCTAGGACTGACTGGTTTGATTGCCTTGCAGTCCAAGGGACTTACAGGAGTCTTATCCAGCACCATAGTTCAGAGGCCTCAATTCTTTGGTGCTCAACTTTCACAGCCGTACATTGCAACTGGGAAAACCATAGCCTTGACTATACACACTTTTGTTGGCAGGGTGATGTCTCTGCTTTTTAGTATGCTGTCTAAATTTGCCATAGCTTTCCTCCCCAGGAGCAAGAGTCTTTTAATTTCTTTGCTGCAGTCCCCATCTGTGGTGATCTTGGAGTCCAGGAAAATAAAATCTGTCACTACCTCAATTTCTTCCCCATCTATTTTCCAGGAATTGAGAGGGCCAGATGCCATGATCTTAGTTTTCTTAATGTTGAGTTTCAAGCCAACTTTTGGACTCTCCTTCTTCACCCATATCAAGAGGCTCTTTAGGTCCTCTTCACTTTCTGCCATTAGAGTGGTATCATCTGCATATCTGAGGTTGTTGATATTTCTGCCAGCAATCTTAATTCCAACTTTTGATTCATCCAGCCCTGCCTTTCTCATGAAGTGTTCTGCATATAAATTAAATAGGCAGGGCGACAGTATACAGCCTTGCCTGACTCCTTTCCCAATTTGGTTCTGTGTCCAGTTCTCACTGTTGCTTCTTGACCCACATATAGGTTTCTCAAGAGACAAATAAGATGGTCTGGTACTCCCATCTCTTTAAGACTTGCCACAATTTGTTGTGATCCACACAATCAAAGGCTTTAGCATAGTCAATGAAGCAAAAGTAGATGTTTTTTTGGAATTTATTTATTTATTTATTTATTTATTTATTTTGTCACAACATCATACAAAAAGATTATATAGTATATACACATATAAACATATATAGGAAGAAGAAAAGAAAAACAATAGGACAGGAACGGTAGGCACGTTTGTGCGCTTATGCACGCCCCTTATGGTCCTCTTAGGAATGGGGTGAGGTCAATAGTAGAAAGTTTTTGGTTAAAGCTATTAGGATTATGGGAAGAGACCACAGAGTCAGGTAAAGTATTCCAAGCACTGATGATTCTGTTGCAGAAGTCATATTTTCTGCAATCTAGATTAAAGCGGTTTACATTAAGTTTAAATCTATTGGTTGCCCTTGTATTATTGCAATTAAAGCTGAAGTAGTCTTTGACAGGAAGGACATTACAATAGATGATTCTGTGAGTTAAACTTAGGTCTTGTCGAAGGCGACGGAGTTCCAAGTTTTCTAAGCCTAGGATTTCTAGTCTGGTGGGATAAGGTATTTTGTTGTTTTCAGAGGAATTCTGTAGCTTTCTTCATGATCCAGCATAAGTAGGCAATTTGATCTCTAGTTCCTCTGCCTCTTCGAAATCTTGCCTGTACTTCTGGTAGTTCTCAATCCAATACTGCTGTATGTGAAATGAGTGCAATGGTGCGATAGTATGAACATTCTTTGACATTGCCTTTCTTTGGAATTGGAATGTAAACTGACTTTTTCCAATCTTGTGGCCACTGTTGAGTTTTCCAAATTTGCTGGCAAATTGAGTGTAGCACTTTTACTACATCGTCTTTTAAGATTTTGAAGAGCTCTTTTATGTCTACTGCGTGCTATAATTTTATTTTATCCATTTTATAAATTCTCTACAAAATTCATTTCTTCCAAAGGTTTGAATAGAAAATCCAATTCAGATTGTTCAATATTTTCTTTGCATACAATTAAGATGTTCAAAATATTCTAAAATATATAGCACAATTCTATGTTGTCTTTTAACTATTTTAGATAAAAACCCATATTATCTTCATGAGTAAGTTCTTGTAACATTATTTACAATCTATCAACTAGGATCATTGTGAATAATTTAAAATAATTCAATAATTATACTGGTCAAATCCTGTCATACTTTGGGTATTAATGCTAAATTTGCATCTTTCTAAATCATCTAAGTGTTGAGCATCTTTCCACCATTAAAATAAAATTCATCGTATTTTGCAAAAGTTGCATACATTTATCCTCAAAACATTTATTATAAGAGCCTGATAACCCAGAATATCATGCCATTTATTCAAATCTCATCACATTTACTTTGATGAGAAATGCTTATCTTCACTGGAGATTTCTTTAATTTTTTTCTTTTTAATGTCATCTGAAATAATCTGTGTTTTCTCTTGGCTGTTCTTTTTAAAACTTTAAATGAAGAATTAATGTAGTTATTATAAAAAGCTATACAATATACATGTTTAGTAAAAGTAATAATCAGTCAACAAAAGACCTCAATTATTGTGGCCTCAAACACACACACACACACACACACACAAAATCCTTTTCTATTAGCCCACTTATAGATTTCCAAAGTATTTAATAACAATTTGGTATGTTAAAAATACACATGTTTTTAATCTGTTCTACAACAAATATTTTCATACCTATGTACCATAAGGTTTGAGCTCAGGATCACCTGAAGGGATGATGACAAGACTGAATAACTAAATTAAATTAAAGAGACATCTCCTTACAACTAAAAATAGAGAAAAATTTAAGTAACTTGGACATGCACATAGTTTTATTATAGCAGTTAATGCTATCCCTTTTAAGTACACATCTAAATGAAAGTGAACTATCAATAAGATAAAAACATTTTAAAATCTTTAAAATGAGTACAACATTTATAAATCTGGATCACAGAAATCATGAATAAATGTAAAATCCAATTTATAGGAAACAAGATAACAAAGAAGACATCATAACAGGTAGCAGTACCTATCTGACATTGACTGGTCTCCAAAAAACCAAATAGGGCTAGATATGGGTTAGATATGGTTAGTATTTAGGTAGCGAACAGCAGGGCATTTCAGGGCTGAAGACAAAAATGGGTAGTTGAAAACTTACAAAGAACAAAATGTCAAATTGCTTTTATATTTTGCTAAGAAAACATTGTAGATGAAAGCATGATTAACACAGATGTATCTGTGTAATCTACACGGACCAAGCTCAATTTAAAATAGCTGTAAAAATATAATACTACATAGCCGTAAAAACATATAATACTATGTAAGAAAATTATACACTACTATTTATTTTCATTTGACAAATCTATGGAAGAGAACTGCAACTAAAGGGAAACGTAAACTTCTCCAAGGAATAGTTACTCTAACAGGTCGCAAAGCAGATGAAGAAAAAGAGAGGAAACATTATGTTGCTTCTTGAGTTAATTTGCCAGTCCTTCATTTGAAGTTTTCTGACACCTCCACAGGTTACTTGTTTCTCACAGCAAATCATAATATGAATTATACATTGAAAATGGATTCTGTGTTTGCTTTTGTTCATCCCACCCTCATCTTTTTCTTTGGTATCAAGTCTTTTACATTTTAAACCTAAATCTAGGCATTGTTATTCTACTCTTCCTTATCAGGAAGATTTTTGAACTTTAAGGTGACACAAAACAGGTATTTTTTTTAAAAAAAGAAGAAAGGAAGGAAGGAAGGAAGGAAGGAAGGAAGGAAGGAAGGAAGGAAGGAAGGAAGGAAGGAATTGAAAATTTGGTGTACTGAACCTGAATATATATATAGAGTTTTTATAATTGTGTCATTGTTTAGGTATCATAATATAGGGTTCTTTGTTTATCAATGTATCTGAGATTCATTAACTGAAAATCAGCTGGATTGAACATCACACATCTTTAATTCTCTTTTGTCTTTATGCTTCTGTTTATTCTACAGTGGTGTCATATTATCTATTGTTTCTAAACCTAATTGAAAAGCACTGCAAGTGTTAATTATTAAAAACTGCATTTTGTTTATTTCAAATATATGAAATTTGATCAGAGATTACTGAAAATATTTAGTGATGGAAAGGAATATCGCCAATCTATTATTCTAAGTAAGTTTTGTTAAAAATGGTGGCAACTTTTTCTTACCTCCAATTTGCAGGATATACCTAAAGTTTAAAACCATTTTCTTTTGATTTTCTGCTAATCCTTCACTGATTTTTTCAGCAAAAATAACTCAGTAATGAATTATCTGCTTAAAGTGTATTTAAAATTCATTCTTATAGGTAATTGTGAATTCTGAAAGGTAGATTCTGGGAGATGAGACATAATACTTTGCATGTGATTTGCTATTTTAAACTGATATTTAGTTTTGATAAATGTTACAACATTCCCCAAATTCGTAAAGAGAGAAACTAATATAAATGGAAAACTATAATTATGGAAGATGGAAGCTTTTGTAGAGGATAGATTGTAAGGCAATATTTGTGAGATGTTTCAGATACAGGTCAATTTATCCTTTCTTTCCAAATGTTATATTTACTCCATCTGCAAAAATTGCAGATTGACAGTTTATAATTTTGGACAGAACAATTAACAGTAATGCTCAGTAAAGTGTTTAATGAAGCACATCCATTACTAAAAACTGAAATTATGGCTATCATGAATTATAGAGGCTTAATTACTTGGAACAGTTTGGCAGCTGATAACTCAAATTTTGATTTGATGATGTTCCTTATTCAAACATATTTTATGGTGAGTGTACTATTTATTTGTAAAATAAGTATTGTCTATGCAGTAAAATTATAGACCAAAGTAAAAAGAAGAACTTAATTTGAGTAACTATCTGCTTGGCAAATTTCACATCATATATTACGTTTTAATAATGGCATTTAGAGTAGTATGATGTAGAAAACTCATTGGTTAACCTATTTTTTAATATAAAGTTCATATTGTGTGCTCTATTTTAAATAATAAGATCCTTTTCAGTTTGTCATTCTATAGTTTCCTTTTCACTGGCGGTCTTTGTCCTTTTCTTTTTTCTTTTAAAGGAAAATTCAAACCAGAAAAACAAAAGACATTACAGAAAACTTAATACCACTTGACCTTGTCCCACTAGCCCTGGGCTTTAAAAGGATATAAATTACAAAGACGACACAAAACCAAAAAGATATTTTTTAAGAATCCAATAGCTTCCTTTTTCTGGTATCATTTAAACTCAAAACACTCACAAAAAATGGACAGTTAGCAACACAAGTATAAAAAAAAGTAAAATTGAAATATACTTGAAATCACACATATGCAGAAGAGGAAAAAAAGTTTCATAAAGTCTACAATAAACATATTAAACATGCCCTGGATCCAAAATACAATTACTGTTTGCCTGCTTGATGCCAGCAGGTTTTCCATGATACCAACAGATTTTTCTTCCAAAAAGTAAAGTTTAAACATTAGATCTTTGAGATGACTTGTTAGATTATTTATAATGATAGCATATTCATTTTAACAATTAATTAAAGATATACAAATAGAATAATTTATAAATTTAAAAGGCAACAACCTTTCCTTTAACAAAAAGGAATAAACTAACATGTATTTTATTTTGAGTTTCACGTAACACATTTTGCAAATTATTCAGTAGGGTAATATAACAATTCAAATGAATATTTTAGTTCGAATTCTAAGAGATACACACATGGTTAAGGCTTCAATGTTAGACCAATTTCTAAGTTGAAGATAAATCTCACTGAACTTAGTTTTAGTGAGATGCAGAATTATAGAATTTTAAGAGGCAATATCGCCCTTTGACTCTATTCTCATAGAAACAAACAACATTCCCAGTAGAAGGCTATTGTTTCTTGAATGTTTCTCTCTGGTTAAGTGATTTATGCTGAAATAAAGACCTTTCTTCTCAAATACTAAATCTTCCTGTAACTTAAATATATATTTTATATAGCATACGGAATAAAAGAGAGAGGATTGTGACCTTCTTTTGATAACTTTTCAGGTATTGCATAGAACTATAGTATCAGAAAAGGGACCTCCGAGTTTGTAATGAATAGGTAATTCCCCACTTCCCGAGAAGAGACATGGCAAACCTTACTCTTCTTCATTCAACCAGGCACCCATTAAACATAGCTGTGAAAGCCACATTTCTTTTGCAAGCTGGTGAGGAGGCTTGGTCAAAGCATTTCCTTTCTCCAGGAAGATAGGCAGTGCCAGTGGAAAAGTTGCCACAATTAGAAACTGCAACATGCACCTGAGCAGGAAACAGGCATGGTCAAGGCCATAGCCAAGAGGGTCACCTACTAGTATTGTACTTTTCCTCCGGGCATCTCCCTGCTCAGTACAGGATCCACTAAAACAGTCCTTCTCAACTATTTTACCCTGAAGGTACCTTGAAATAATTGCATAAGAGTTGGGGAAAAAAATGAAAACGTCATAACACAATTCACTTCTCACCGACACAATCATATTTTACAACATTTACAACAAAACAGCAAGATCGCAGCTGAGTTGTCTATATAAAAATTATCTCCACTGTTAAATACATTGTACAGTATCTAAAGTTCAAAAAGCATTTTTGCCTCAATGACAAAAAGAAAGGATATTCTAAAGCATTTTTAATAAATGGCCATTCACTTTGTGTTTGCAAGCCTAATTAAGGAGAACTCACAACTTCAGGCGGCAGCATGTTTGACTGGCCAACAGCCAGAAATTTCCTCTCACATTCTAGCCTAAACCTCCTTTGCACTTTTTACTAAAGGGTTTTGCTTCTATTCTCTTCTTCCTATATAATCATTCCTACTGTATTACATCATTTCATAATATTTAAAGAATGCTATCGTATTCCACATCACTCTTATCTGACTGACTCTACTGAATGCCTTCAATTTTATTTCATAGGAATTAATTTTTTAATTTATGAATAAAACTACTACTAGCAGGATTCAGGACGAGATTTTTTTCATCTACTGATGTCATTGGAAAACCCGCCAAATTCTCAATAGAAACATACACTATATGATGGATTTACTCTTGCCTGAAAAATACTAACTTCTGAGAACTGCAGGCCACAAAGCACCAGCTATGGTAAGCTGTTAATGATCAGGATATATTCTGGTTCAGCCAAGGGGTAGCAGCAGTTGTGCACATACTGTTTCACTAGCTGATAATAAGGCTAATTTAATATGCTTATATATTACTTTCTCTATGAAATAGTAATTTAAGTAATAGAATCTAATTAAAAAATCTATAAGAGGGCCACTTATTAAATATACGGAGGACTTTGAAAAATGGGTAACTAGTGATCAGGTGTCTGCAGAGGCAAGGGAGGGAACTGATGAAAGCAGTGTGGTGCCATTGTGATGCAAATTATACCTCCTTTAAATATCTATCATGGCATTATTTACATATATAAAGAGGTTGAACCTACATTAAGAGGGTATGACACCATTTTTTATCATATTGCCAAAAGTAATGGAGCTTGCAAATATAAATATAAACAATATAAAATTATAAAGCTATTTAACATGTATTATTTTAGTATGTTATTCATAAGAATTCTGAGGACCTATTGATTTCTAAGCTTGTTTAGCACAATAGTGCAAAAGAATTGAAAAACATGGCATGCTGAAAGATAAGAATTAGGTTCTTAAATTAATTAACTGCACAGACAATCCTCAATGACTGAGAAACTCCAATGAAAAGATTCTGGTTTTTATTGACAAAAATTGATTTATGCAATTCTTATTTATGTATTGTTAACATATACTACCATCTAAGTAGAATCCTAGTTATTTCAGCCTTGCAAATTTAGAATGAATTGGAATCAACTGTAGCATTCAAAAAGATAATTTACTTGCTGGCCCCAAATACTGGTTTGTACAGTATTTGGGGCCAGCAAGTAAACAAACAAATAGATCATAGTATGTGAACAGAACCATAAACCTTTGAAACTATTTTCTATTTGGGGGAAAAACACCTCTTATAGTGAGTTATACAAATAATTCTCAATGTTCTAACAATGATAGTGAGTCAAATGGGTGTATTGTCCAATTATTTGCATTTAAAATATATTTGGAATGTCAGCAATGTTTCCAGAAATATTTAGGCATTACCAGTTGAATTATGATTAATAAACTTTATTTGGCATCATATTAACATTTAAAATGCATTTTCCTAAACTAAAGATGAAGACTTGTTTTTATTTATCACTTGCAAATTTGACTTTTTTATTTGGATCTTTAATCTTAAGAAATATATGGATTCAGAATCCTAACATTAATAAGGATTTCCTGCAATCAACAAAAGAGGAAAAGACAGTCAATGCACACTCTAGAGAAAAAAAATCCCACAATTGTAGGATAAAAGCAAAGGAACAGCTTTTCTTTCAACAGCTTATTTCATTACATTCAGTCCTTTCTGTATAGAACATCCAATCACTTATGCCATAGAAAAGCATATGGAGCTGCTTAGAACATAGTCATATTGATAAGGCAAGCACAAATATCAGCTACTGATATTACTTTTTTTACTGCTTTAATCAGCATTTTGCTAATACTGTCATCCATTCTAGCTGTATCTACAGTCATGGCTATTCATTTTGTCCTCATTCTCACTTTTGCCTAAATGATTTATGTTAAAGATGTTGACATATAGAGCAGACTTAGGGAAAGCTTTTGCTACTAGAAATGTCAGCCAGATATCTGCTCAATGATTATGACAAAGTGCTTCCTTCCACACAACAGGAAGTACTTCACCAGCTGTCAACTGTAACACAGAGCATCAAAAAGAATGGTAAAGGGGGGATGGTATGAGAGTTTCATAAACTGGAATATATAAGACAGCCTATAGGTTGGTAGTACAGCATAAAATTTATATCCAGAAGATCCTGGGCTCTTTTAATTTCCAACTTTAAAAGAAAGTCTGAAAAAGAAGATCTGGAAAATATCCCTGTCAGAAAAATGCATCCACATCTCCTTCAAATGATGTTTTGTTCAGATCAGAAAAAAAATAAAATAGATAAGAAATGCAATAATGTTCAATACAAAAAGCAAAAATTTAAAAAAATACCGCTATGTATAACCCGCCTCTTTCAAAGATTTTTGAGACTCAAACTGCATTCATATTCTGTTTGAGGGTAAGCCCTTTTGAATTCAGTTTGACTTACTTCAATCCTATGCACATTTATTTGAAAGTAAGCTACATTTCGCACAATCGAATCTCTTTCTGAATAGACATCTTAGATTTGTGCTATGAATTTTCACAGAATGACAGAAGTTGTATGCCATCAATCCATTATAGATTTTTAGTTACAAAAATCAATTGAATGTAGAGTAGGTACAATGTCATTATTTTGTTTTAAATACAGTATATGACAAGTTGTATTTTGAATACTATAGTGTTAGGGATTCTAAGTCTACAATAAAAGTGAACCCATAACCTAGTACAATTTTGGTTATGACATATTTATTAGTTTAAATTATGAAAACTTGTTACTGTGGTAAAAATGTTAGTAGTAAATAAATGAAAAAGTAACATGAACCATGATTTATTTACCATAATATAGATTTAATTTCTATAGGACTCCCTATTTAATCAAACCAGAGTAGAATTTTTATTTTTGCACATAATAATTCAAGTTTTTTTTTTAATTTTTTTTATTTGAATTTATATCCCGCCCTTCTCCGAAGACTCAGGGCGGCTTACATTGTGTAAGGCAATAGTCTCATCCTATTTGTATATTTATATACAAAGTCAACTTATTGCCCCCCCAACAATCTGGGTCCTCATTTTACCTACCTTATAAAGGATGGAAGGCTGAGTCAACCTTGGGCCTGGTGGGACTCGAGCCTGCAGTAATTGTAATTGCAGGCAGCTGTGTGTTAATAACAGGCTGCATTAGCCTGGTGAGCCACTTCCCAGCCCTAAGTGCTAAAAAAGATAGCTAAGTTATATTTCCAACAAAACCAGGACCTACTTCATATTTCTATTTTTATTAAAGATATCTAGCTAATAATAAATCCAATTTTGCAATTTATTTCATTTTATAACAGGCAATTATAGAGCGACAGCTCAGATGTGGATTAACAGAAATCACTTACTAATGGATATACCACATTGCTTTACTGTAGATGAGCCCCTTTACCACATTTCTTACTACTCAATTAGTTTTTATGATAGTTTAACATCTTGGCTGAATACCTTTACATTTAACTTATCCAGTTACCATTAGCAAATAATAATTCTATACAAACGAAAAAGCAGACTACAGGGATTCTGCCAATCCTTTCGGTTTATATCAAAATTTGATGTATCAGAGTTACAGTACATGAAGCTCCAAAAATAATTCAAGCTATGCATGGCCTTCAGCCTAAAATAAGTTGTATTTTCATGCCTTATATACTAATAATTTAAATCCAGTGAAAGCTTGTAACTTCATTCAAACCTGGCTGCTAAAATGTCAATAACTTGCATTCCCATGCTGGCAGTTAGAGGAAAAATATAGGGTACTAGTCTCTCTTTTTTTTTAACTGCTTTCTGCCAATACAATGTGTTAATTTTACCTGTTTTGTGAGATGAAAAGTATCTGTAGCAAAGGCAGCCAGTAGTCAGTAAATTTTCCCAATCTGGATATGTTATTGTCTTCCAAATATAATTCTCTTAGCAAAACATGATTTTCCAACTTCGGGAACTAAATATAAATTAGTAATTAACAAAACAATGCAAGAGTAGCTGATTTTTTTTCCTCCATAAATTTTTTTAAATTTTTTTTCCTCCATAAATAATCCTTATGTACTAATTTACTTAATGCAAATCGTATATCAGTTACAGGTAATAGGGCAGTAATCTTAAATGCAACTATTACAGCAAAAAGCTATCAAATTCATAGTTTCGATTAAGTCTCTAATATAAAGGTGAAGTGATGGAACGGGAATGTGTTCCATTATAATACCATTTGACTTACCTCAAATTCCAGAAAAAGATAGATCAGTTACCTTGATTATCACAAGCATAGTTTAGAGACATTTTAAAGTTTAAGCATGATGCAAGAACTAAATTTACTGAATCACTTCTATACGAAAGCTGAAATTCCTTCTCTCCAAGACACAAATTTCCAGCTACTACACATCTCTCTCAGAGGAGAATATTCCTTATCTTCAAATATTTGCTTCATTCATAACTTTTTCAGTTATCTGATATGCTTTTGACACTTAATCGAAAACAGAAATTGCATTTTAATTGTCACACTGAAGTGCATATAAGAACATTAACATATTGCCAATTTGTTACTCAGGCTTCTTTTCGCTTGCTGTGAAATTCATGACATATTCAAACGTTTATTTTAAAAAGTCAGTAGTTACTTCTGGCAACAGTAGCTAGTGAAATGATAATTCATGTACTATGCATGTATTTGTGTGTGCATGTTTCTCTTCATAAATTTATATCACTGTGTCTATAATATATATCTGTCCTCAATTCTTTTTACTCACATGTCTGCTTACATCATTATGTCAACAAACAGATATTCGCTCATACTTTTTTAACAGTGCTGCTGTAATATAACTCATGACATAAAATGGAATTCTAAATTATGGATTCCTTTTGAAGTAAAATATAAAATATGAAATGTTACTTGGAAAATGAAATTGTACAAATCCTTTCCAAGACAATAAAATACCCTCAAATTAAGAAAAAGGTGCCCTCTTTTTTGAACAAGGAGTTTATCTAAAATGAAATGTATTATCCAAAAATAAAGGAAAAGTGCTTTTTAAAGAGGGTATTACTAGATTTCCTTCTATACACATTTCCTTAATTATTTAGTTTTACCATAGAGCATCTAGTTTTTTACCTCATTGAGATTATTTCCTTGTAACTTCAGAATCTGAAGAAGACCACAGTTTTCAATGCCTTCAATATGAGTGAGATGATTAAAGGAGCAATCTAGATATAGCAGAGTTGGAGTAGCAGAGAGCCCTTTTGTACTGATCAATTGATTGTGATCCACAGCCAGTCGCTGGAGTTGTTTCAATGTCTCCAAGCCTCCTAAAAACAAAAAATCATATTGTATAATGTATTGAAATTAATTGTATTTGATTAATTTATTTATAATGGTATTCTGTTTGGTTTTAATATTTTTTTAAAATAAAATATGCTCATAAAATAAATCTTCCATACTATGATTATTATTCAAATTCTCTTGAAACCAGAAGAGAATTTTGTGTGCAGCTTAGTATCTGCACACAGTGTGTTTCATTTTCTATTTTTGAAATTATGTACCATTGTATTATTCATGAAAAACAAATGCATTTCTTTAGAATGTATGTTTTGTTCCTCAACAAATTCTTATTCCACATTTCATGATTAAAACTTACCCCAAATGACAACAGTACAGAAAATCAGTTTGATTTTTGTTATCTGTACTTCGTCTGCATAAACCTTCCAGACAAGTACATCCTAATCACATTAGACTTGATGACTGAGTCTGACTATTGGGAAGAAATCTACCGCACAGTCATTATATCACAAAACAATATAATGTAAAGGAAAAAAGAATTTTATAATAGATCCTGAATGCTGAACAAAGAAAGAGGAAGAAATGTTAAACGTTAATACAATAATACGTTAATATGTAATAATACGTTAATATCTAAGATTATGCTGCACTGTGAAAATTACAAGGACTTTTCTTAATAGAGAAAAACTATTTAAGCTAAAAACTAAAATATTAATTTTTTGTATATTTTAATCTTGACCACTTTACTTATGAGGACATAATTTTAGATGTGCTTCTGATTTTATCCCCCAGATTTGCACAATCTTGTGCAAATCTTGTTGAATTGTCTGAAATAAAAAAAGGTTCAGAAGCTAACCAGCACCACCTAGTGGATTCATAAAATACAACACTAGAACAAAAGTAGTCATTTAGATTTGGTAGAAGGATGTTGAACTATTTCATCTGAACTTCCAGTTAGGAAAAAGAAATTGGAAATACAAATGCACATCCACAGACACTTCCTGAGATGATATTACAACAAATTTCTTCCTTCTATTCTAACGTATTGTTTTGGCTTTCTACACAAAATAGATATTCCTCAACGGTTGTTATGAAGGTCAAATTAAGTAAGATTATACATTAATACAAATAATTAATAAAAGACATGGGGAAAACTTTTCATTCCCCCCCCAACACAAAATAAAAATTTCCTCTCAAAATCATTAAAGGGGGCTATGTGGGTGAGCTCCTTTCTACCCTGATACATTTGTTTTCTGCAACAAACAACACAAAGAGCCTTTGGAGAGGATCTTCAGAAGGAAAATCTTGATCATCTTTGATACCGATGAAAATTAGCTGATAAAATGTTATTTTGAAGAAATTCAGTACTCTCACATCTATGCTATTTTTAAAATAATTGATTTGAAATACAGCTGATAGATTCACCAAATTTCTTTAGAAATCTTTCATAACAAATAGGTTTTCTTAACAACTACATTTTTATCACTTTTCTAAAGTCCCCTCTTTAGTTTCAGAGGATTTAGAAATAAAAGAAACACTAAAAATTAGTAAGGTGACTAAGATAATATTAAGCCTTATTTTAAAGTGATAGCTTCACAATTTCCAGTACTGTGTAACTGTGGAAAATTCTATTGGATTTAGACATGAAAGGAGTGGAATACAAGCATATTTATGTGTGAGTCCATGTTTTTTTAAATGATCAATATATTTATGTATAACATGAAATGTAAGTCACACAGCCTACCAACAAGACCTCCTCAAAGCAGCTGATGTTGAAGACAGAAAACAAATTGGTTTTCTTCAAATTCTACTTTTTTATTCAGACTCTTCTCATGTATAAGCACAGTGTTTTCATTATATATACAGACAGGACAAGAGGCTTTTAAACTGTTGGCTGGGTAGGTTTCATAGCCAAGACACATTAATTTGTATTATGCCATTTTCATATTAAACTTTCAGATATTCTACCTAAGGAAACCCATCCAAAACAAGAAATCCCTTACAGCAGAACTGGCACTGAAGACAGATTGAATGTAGATTCCAACATTTCAGTTGGTCCATGTTATTGGTTTACCTTGGATTTCTGATTTTTGACATTTAATGAACACCAACATTCATTAGAAGCTTGTGGCTAAGAAAACGATGTCATTTTAACATGAGTAATAACAAAATCATAGCAAATGGAATTGACTGTTTAAAATTGTTAAATGTAAAGCATCTAACTGTTAAGATTAATATACTCAGTAAAGACTAATGTTTTTAATAACCATTAAACTCTATAGTTTTTTACATACTACAAAACGTAATTTTCTCATATAAAAAGCTTTTTTTACAGATACATTCAGATCTCATATTTGTCTTACTTATTTCTTGAATTATTTATAATCATAATACATTTGTGTTAAATATTCTTATGGTTTGTATAATGTTGTGAAATCAGAGTTATAGCTATGGGATGGGTGGCCATATAAATAATTTAAGTAAATAATTAAAAATATTTTCAACCTGTATTACTGCTTATCAGACATTATGCCCTTAACAATAATTATTATTGTTTAAGTTGTATTTAACTTAAAAATAATGCAATTAAAGATTAATGCATAGATTAGCATGTATAAAGCAAAAACAAAACACAAAACATCACTGTCCTTTACAACTTATTTTAAACAGTCTCTGTTGATTATTTGAGACACTTTAAAATAAAAGGTAGGCACTGGGGTGTAATGTCCATTTTGAACCATAGCTAAGTATCTCAGAAGAATAATCCACAATAAGATGCATGCATCAAGAAAAAATGTTCCACTTATACATGTTAGGTTTGTTCTATTCGGTGTTTGGCATAAGATGTATGGTGTATTCTTCACCTGAATTTTATATCTGTTGCATATTTATTTAATTTATCTGTGGATTTTTTTCATTTTTGTGGGATGATACAGTATCCCGATTGTGACTGATCATATTTAAATTGACAGATTTACACTAACAATTCAGATGTACAGGTAATTCTCGACTTACAACCATTCATTTAGTGATCATTTGAAGTTATAATGGTGCTGAAAAAGTGACTTATGACTGGTTTTCAGACTAACTACTATTGCAGAATCCCCATGGTCACATGTTCAAAATTTGGGCAGTTTACAATTGGTATAATATATTTACAACAGTTGCATTGTCCCAGGGTCATGTGATAACCTTCTGTCAAGCAAAGAAAAGGGGGGGGGAGCCAGATTCACCTAATAAATGCACGATTCATTTAACAATTGCAATGATTTGCTTAACAACCATGGCAAAATGATCATAAAATGGGGCACAACTCACTTAACAACTCTCTCGTTTAGCAATGCAAATTTTGGGCTTCATTGTGGTCATAAATCAAGGACATTTTATATATATTATTCTATATGATCAAAAAAAGGACTCAAAGCTGGAATCAGATATTTTCAACAGTTGTCATTAAAATCCCATACATGCAGATTATGATTTGAGGACTTTACCCTACCTAGTGGTAGGGAACAAAAAGCTCAATGTAAAGAGCATTACAAAAAGACAGGAATAGGTGGGACAGGAATTTCTTTCAGTCAACGCCATACTCATTGGGGGGTCAGGCAGCATATAAGTCTAAATAACAATATTTACCTTACCTTTATCAGAGATCCTTGGGGAGGACTCAATAGATGAATAAAAATGCCAAATCCAGTCTAAATATCTAGCTGACTGTGCAACCAACCATAATAATAAAATATTTCCTCCTCCTTCTCCTCCTTGAATATTTAAGACAGTTGATATGAATATGGGAATGGACTAGTTAAGTGGTCAAACTGAAAACTATTGTTTCTTTAACTGCATACTTTCTGGGTGTTTTCCATACTATATTGATGAATAGCACACAAAATTGAAGAAGATATTTGCCAGGTTAGCCCTTAAAAAAAACTTCTTGCAACATAAGTGAGCAACTGCTTGGCTTCAAATGCTGATGATTTCAGCTTGTATATTTCCTGATCACAAGTCAAGTTGAATAGGGATATTGTAAGCTGAATCCTACCATCTGAAGGATCGTAAGATGCCCAATAGATAATACATTCAGTCCCATTTAAAATCTAAATTTGTACATAGCTATATACTCTAAAGAAAGAACAGAACCAAACCAAACCAAACAGAGCAGAACCAAACAGAACAGAACAACAGAGTTGGAAGGGACCTTGGAGGTCTTCTAGCCCAACTCTCTGTTCAGGCAGGAAATCCTATACCATCTCAGACAAATGGTTGTCCAATCTCTTCTTAAAAACTTCTAGTGTTGGAGCACCCACAACTTCTGGAAGCAAATCATTCCATTGATTAATTGTTCTAACTGTCAGGAAATTTCTCCTTAGTTCTAAGGTGCTTCTCTCCTTGACTAAATAGTTATTAAATACTATATTAGATAGTAATAATCATCTGCAGTTGTAAACAAACTAATTTCCATATTTTGTTTGCCTTTAACAGATCTTATAAACAAAGTATGCTATGTTTATTAAGCTACCAGACATACAGTTACACCCAAAATATATGTGGCAGAATAGAGATCCTCCACCAAAACTACTATGATTTTCTGTAATATTACATGCAAACTCTTCTTCCTTCATTATTAATTATTAATTAATTAATAATTATTATTAATTTGGAGAAAATCATGACCATACTTGAGAACTCAGTATCATTAAATCAATCCTACCTATTCAAAGCATACATCTTTTAAAAAAAGATATATTACAGAAAATAGATTTCAACAAATAGTAGGAATTTATTTTTCCTAAAACAGAAAATATTTTATATTTACATGAATTAATATGCTAAAGGTTGCAGCTCTATTATTTATAATTAGTATCTTACCAATTCGGGTTATTTTATTATAGGAAAGTTCAAGATTCAAGAGATTACTGCAGCCATATAAACCATGAAGTGATGAAATATTATTTTTGTTCAGAATTAGAATGCAGAGATTTTCTAGATTCTCACAATTAATCACCTGAATGTTGTTCTCCTATTTGGATGGGGGTGTGGAGGGGGAGAAAAAAAACAAAACAAAGACGTAAAAACAAAGACATAAAAACAAATTCAAGCTAAACAAAATGTATTCTATGTTTTAATCCCACGAGCATCTGTTCAGAATTAAGTCTCACTGAGCCAAGTATAATTTATTTATATATTTTAAATATATAATTTATTTCCATATCATCTTTTGTCAGTTGGCTTGGTACTTGGAATTGACTCCCATTTGAATAACATTTGGAATTAGGATGACAGTTTCTAATTTATAATGAAAAAGATTAAAATCATTAAAATCAGGCTGATTATAGTAATAATCTTAAAGAAATATTTAGACACAGTAGTATGTCATTCCGAACTGCATTACTTTCTTGTTAAACATTCTTCTCAAATTAGAACACTGATGCAAACATATCTAAGTTTCCAGTCATAATTTTCACATTTCAAATGTATTTAAATATATTCGTATCTCGATTGCTGCAGGCTTTAATGTAGCAAAATATTTGGAATAGTACTATTGTTTTTGTTGTGCAACTGTGAGTCCTTTACTCAAATATTTCTGGAAAAAAAATGCTATGAATTATAGGACAACGATTACATTTTAAATGCTTTGTAAGATTCTTCTGTTATCTGATCAATTTAAGCTATAAAAATTACACTATTTCCATTACTCTGACTTTTAATATGTATCTCTACCTTTCAAACAATAAGTAATAAGACATAAAATCAAAGTAGCATATATACGGTACAGCATGGCCTTTAGCATTCTTTCTATCCTCTTAGAAATAGCATTGATCTGTGTCACATCACTGGGAGAAAGTGACATGACACAGAAATTGCTACATTTTGAGTCACTGTCCGATTGTTTGTTTATTTTTCATAGGAATGATCAGAGGAATCTTCTGGATTATTTCTTTCTCTACTGCCCACAATTCAGTGCATTCTTTTGCCATCTAAAAAAGAAACTGCATCCAATATGTAATTCACTAGATACTCTGATAGCGTTCTCTAGAGCCATAGGCTGATTCAGTTCAGCACCCAGTGCATTTGGGAACTTCAAACTGGTAGAAGTAATCATAGTCCATTCCACTCTTGTTCCCAGCAGCCAGTATCTTAAGGCACGCTACAGTAAACATTACTGATTTGTTCCAGTTCAGACAACAAGAATAATTTAACGATTGGAGGCAGGATGTAAAGTCATGTTTACATAAATCCCCCTTTTGGGCTGAAGTATTAATGTTTTAAATAAAGATTCTCACTGTAAGCTTGGGAACATTTCTGGTTTTTTTTATCACCAGAAATACATACAACATTGTTCTCCAGTTCAGGGGAAATGGTTTGGATAGAGGAAGAGAAAACAAGATGTCACAGCTAAGTCTCAGTTTCTAAGCTTAATAGAAAATTGAGCCTTGTAGTCTCTTCAAATATTGAAAAAAATGGGAGATTTGCACACTAGATAGTATTACAGCTTCTCAAATTATACATATTGAAAGTATGCTTTAAAAAATAATTGCTGGGAATATTGGTAGTTATATTCATAAATACTACCAAATTTCATTTTATCTGGAAACCATTTACAGATGATAATTCTGTGCATGGACTTAAAGCACCTCCAAATTTAATTTTTTTCTTAACACAAAGCTTTAAAACATTAGAATTTTTTTTTATAAGAACAGGCTTTCTCAAATTAGAAAAAACTTATTTTACTTATTCTGAGTGATGATTTTTATTATTGTGGCTGCCTCTTCTAATTTTTATTTGATACTGAAAGATGTATTAAATTGCTAAATTGATATACTCTTTGAACATTATTATTCATTTTTATGCAGCTTGTAAATCTTTTTTATTTCTTTTCACTCCTTTCTTTGTTTATTTCTGATTTTTCTTCTTTTTCTTGGATGCACTTTTAAATATATATTAAAATGAAACAAAAAGATAAAAGATAAAAAGTAATTCTAATCCAGTTATAGTCTGCAAACATCACATTTACAACTCACTTTCACTATAGTTGGAAGAGATGGTTACAACTTAAAATAGTTTACTTCGACATACAGTAAAATACAAGGTACCTCTACATCTATATATTTCAAATCCTTGCAGTTGCTGAGTCCTTCCAAGGCAAGTAATCCACAGCGTCTAAGGCTCAAGAACTGAAGCTTTGCACATTGTGATAATGTGGACAGGCTGCAACCAGGCAAATCTTGAAAGTTAACTGTGGTCACCTATATGTATCCAATAGGAAATAAATAAATTTTGATAACATTTGAATTGGACAGCAATAAAAGTGGCAATTTTACATAGCTGAGCATGTTCTCTTAACAAACAGCTAGGAAAAATTCAAAACCGTACTTGTGGAAATTATTTCTAACCTTGATCAAGCAGATAATACTATTCAAACACATGAAATTACATTTATATGAAGCCAGTTGCCTGCCTAACTGAGTATTACCCACTCCTGAGTTGTGGAATCTATCTTTAGTCACTCATTCAGGCACTCATTTCTTCATGGTTAATAATATATTCCTATGAAAGCATGATGTTTGCCAGCTTAGGTTACATTGCAATCAAATTGGATTCTGACCCCACTTACTGAAAACCACTCTTTACTGAGTGCAAGAAATTCTCCTGGACATTAAATGGAGGATTGTGGGCCTTCCTGCAGATTAAAACCTGCATAACTTTCAGATAACTAGAAAAAGTCACTATATAAAAATACTAATCATATTTACAGGGCATTTGATAGATTTCTAGCACTGATTTACCTGTTGTAGAGAACTCGAAGGACCCGCCTGAATTATCATAGTAGGACTCAATGGAGGCATCTGGTCAGATGAGCATTTCCGAGGTTTGCTTCTTTCAACCATTTTCTTTGTCTGGTGTTCCTGATAAACTCTGGACCAAGATTTATATGTTTTCATCCAAGCCAGTCTTTTAGTTTCAACAGAATCAGATACAAGTGGTTGTTCAAAGAAATTGTTCGAGTTCTCACCTTTGGCCCACTGATTATTAACCTCCTCATGAATTTCTTTTGGAGAAAAATCTATTTTACTATTTTCTGAAGCAGAAGATCTGGTTATTTTACTAGTGACCTCAGAATCTAACTGAACATGAAGGTAGTGTATGATACTTTCCTGATTAACTATTACACTGGTTTCAAAACTAAGAGCATTTGTGTTGCTATCTTGCTGACCTTCTGCAGTTTCTAAAGATGTTTTTACATTATCCTCCAATGATTCTTCATTATTTATCTCAATATGTTCTTCTCTTCCTGATTTTAACTCTTCATCTTTACTTTTTCCAATATCATTCCATAATTTGTCATTCTTTTGTTCATTTGTTTCTTGTTCATTTTGTTCCTTGTACTTTTGGTCTGGTGTTTGTTTTAAATGGTACTTTTCCATAATTAACTTTTTTGGGTCGCTATTATCTTCTTGTTCTTTTAACTTTTTAGTTTCTTTTTCTTTATTTGTTATGTCTGAAGCTTTATTTGTACTTGAGGGTTCCAGTATTATTGCAGCTCTTTTTTCCTTTTTTCCTTTTACATTTTCAAAGGTTTTACCTTCCTCTTCTGATTCTATTTTGTTAGCTGCATTTTCAAGTTCATCTCCTTTCTGGATTTTTTCAGTTGTGTTTTCTACTTCCTTTTTTATTTCTTGTTCTTTCTTAGTTTGTTCAGTAACTTCAGTTATATCTTGAGATTCAGTACTCTTTGCTGACACAAATTCTAGTTCGTTTTTTTCTACATTTTTCAATTCTCCAATAATTAATTCTCGTTGAAGTCGCACAATTTCTTTCTTTTTTTCATATTCTTCATGCCTTCTCATCTTCTCTTCATTTTCTTTCTTCTCTTTCTCCTCTCTCCTCTTTTTTTCTTCCTTCTTTTCTTCCATTTCTTCTAAAGCCCTCTTTTTCCATCTTTCCTCCTTTTCTTTCATTTCCTTTTCCATTATTTCTTTCATTTCTCTTTCCTTTTCTCGTTCTTCTCTCTTTTTTTTCAAGACAGGACCAAATCTTTTGTACATCATGAAAGCCCTAAATGTTGTCTGAATTTTTATAGCTGCCTTATTCTGCTGTTCCACCAACTGTTGTCTTTCTTTTGCTTTCTGTTCTTCAAAGGCCTTTTTTTCTTCTTCTATTTGTGTATGTAATTTCATAATGAATTCCTGTATTCCAACAAGACAAGATGCTTTTATAAGAAATAGCACAGCTATAAGCTGGATATCTACACATTAACACTATTTCTATGATGAATTTACATATCTGCAAATCTCATTACTTTCTGTTTATCTTCCATGTTTCCCATTTATATTCTAATATTATATTGCATTCTTGACTTTCCACTTGACACCCAAAAGATTCTACTGGTCCAAAATATAGCAGTGTGAACAATGACAGCCAGGTTTCAGTTGCCACAGTTTCCTTCTGGGTTAGGTTTAGTGTTCAATTCAAGGGGCTGATTGTAACCTATAAAGCCCTACATGGCATATAGAGCCTTGAGGGATCACCTATCTCCCATAGTATCTTTCCAGTAGATTCATCTGACAGAGTCGGCATACTCCAAATTCCTTGATTTAAGCAAGACATCTACTAGGATCCCAGAAGTGCACCTTCTCTGTAGCAGCATCTGCCTCTGGAGTGGTGCTCCTCCAAGATTCAAACAGCTCCCAACCTGGTGGTGTTTCAAAGAGGCCTGAAGTCCTGGGTCCTTACTCAAGCTGTTGGTGGGGCTGACTGAAACCCACTTTTAACTTGGGTTGTTTTCTCGTTTCTACCCAGTTTGTTATTCTGCCATTTCTCCCCCACCTTTGGTTTCTTGTAATTTTCACGATGAGATTTCATATTTTAAATTTGTAAACCACCTAGAGTCAGTAGGAGTTGGGTAACATATAAATTTAATTAATGATAAAAAATAGAGTCAAAATGTATAACTGGGCCAATATTATTTCTAAAAAAACAAATCATTCTTGATATTAGGTGGGTTTTATCAGCTTCTCAGTGATTTTATGGTATAAAGGAAACTGTGGCAAATGATCAGCATTTACTTTATGTTCTTGCCTCTTCCCTATTCTGTACTGATTATTTGGATTTCAACTCTTCTTTGGTTTTTGATTTAATGGGATTACTAAATGAAATTCTACACTGCCTTGACCTTACCTTTTAAAATTCAGACCAGTTTTTCATGGAGAAGGGGAGAATAGCAGCATGATTTTAAAAAAAATTACATTCAGGCTAACCAAAGAGTCACTGATACAGCTTCTCCAAGATTTATCATGCAACATGTTAAAAATTCATAAAATTATAACATTAAGAATAATTTCTATGGTATAGAGGTTTATTTGCAGGTGGAAAAAAAAGCAGCTCCATATTTTTATAAAAGTGAAAATGTTACTTTTTTTTCCAATACTGAAATATTATTTAAATATTTTAGGGTTTCAAATTATAACCTGAAAGGATTTGGATGAAAGAATACAGATGTGGAGACTCTTTTTCTAATATGTTCTGATTCATACCCTTGAATTTTCAGTTCATCGCCTAACCATATTATACCTACAAATCAGATTCTACGTTGAATTTGAAATTCTGACTGCCATTTACCCTATGATTTGCAGAAACCACAGTTTACTATATTCTTACAATAGTAAACTACAATTTGCTGAGAATCATACAAATAGCAAGGAAGGAAGTATGCAAGAAGGATGGAGTCTATACATTCATTATATGTTTTAATCTTCCATATCATTCAGTTTGATTTTAGCACAATTTATAAGCCAAACCATGCAGATTGCAGGGATGCATGTCCCATATAAGTAATTGGGAACATTCCTGAATTCTAAATTACCTCATGTTCTTTCAGTTGTTCTTTCCAAGTCTGTTCTTCCTTCAGCAGTTCCTCTTCCATCACAGTTTGTTGTTTCTGTATAGAGTATAGACTTTTGTTGTCATTATTTTAATTACAGTAATATTGGGATTTAATTATTCTCTGGAATCAATACATTATGCGGTCCCACTACAGTGGAATATTTTATTTCCATTGATTTCAAGAGAATAAAAATAACATTTCCCCTCTTTCCCATACCAAAATCATATTGAAATATCAGGATAATATTTCGTGGAAAGAATAAAATATATATTTAATTTCTTCTCAATCCTTTTATAGGATTATATCTAATACTATCAATAGAAATATATTTTGCAATCCAGGCTAATATGCAACTAAAAATAACATTTGTGAACAGAATCCCTCATTTTAAGGAAGGAAGGAAGGAAGGAAGGAGTCCCATTTACAAATTAATTGAAGAATTACTCCAGAAAAGACAGGAATGTACATGAGTAGGATTCCTGAGCCCCAAATTATACAGTTAAATATTGCAGAAATTATTTTTCAAAAAGCAACATTATAATATCAAAAACAGAATTTCCTCAAAATGTTTTTAAAAGGCATTTACAGATGGGTACTTTAAATGGAGAAGCTGTAATTTCCAGAATATATAAATGCATATCCATTAGTTCTTTGTTATTCAGTCACTAAGTCATGTCCAACTCTTTGTGACCCCATCCATCAGATCAGATCTCTGTAAATATATTTATGCCATTATACAAAATGAGATGGAAAAGAATAGAAAGTGACAGAAAATGAAGTTTTTGTACAATCTAATATCCTTCCAGAAAATCTTTTTATACTATTCAAAGTCACTGTTGTGAGATAAGCAAATAAATAAATTTAGTTTCCTGGCTGCTAATATTTTAAATAACATTTTTGAAAACTATGAAGTTCTGATTTGTGAAGTTATCAAAGATAAATAAGATCCTTTTTGTATTTATCAAAAAGGTGGTTGCTTTTAAAAATCATTTTAAATTTTTATCAGTTTTACTCAAGAGTAAAACAGCAATATATAGGTTAAAGTATTGGACTATGAACCGGGAGACCCAAAATGTATGTCACTCTCAGACACTGAAGTTTATTGGGTGACTGAGGGCCAGTCACTTTCATTAAGCCCAAAGTTGTGGGGAAAATAGGAGGAGCTCAACACTTTGAATTTACGAGATCAGTATTATAAAAGGTAGATCAGTATTAAAATGAATAAATTAAGTTAATGTTGACAAAGAATATTTAATCAGTGATTAACACATTAGAAAGAATCAAAACATCTACATAGGTTACATGTAGGACTTGCTATTAACAGAATCCTCAATGTATGGTGTTGATCCTTATGAAGCTAAATTGGTAATACAGATAGTCTTCAACTTACAACCATTTGTTTAGTGACTGTTCAAAGTTACACACTGAAAGCAGTGACTTATGACTGTTTTTCACACTTAAAACCATTGCAGCATCCCTACAATGATGTAATCAAAATTCAGATGCTTTGCAACTGGCCTGTATTTATGATAGTTGCAGTGTCTTGGGTCATGTGATCCCCTTTTGCAACCTTCTGATAAGCTACGTCAATGGGGAAGCCAGATTCACTTAAAAACCATGTTACTAACTTAACAACTGCAGTCATTCACTTAACAACTGTGGCAAGAAAGGTCGGAAATATTCAAGTTGCACATAAACTTTCTGTTCCTGAAACTATTGTATGTGACCTGTCCACTAACACCACACTTAGATTCATACTATGCTACAGAGCCCCTGACTACGACATCGCTCATGCAAATACATTAACCTCACTACTAACATGGGCTACCTCTTGCCCATATCCTCTCATCTTCCTTGGTGACCTAAATCTACCTTCTATAAACTGGATAACAAATGAATGTACAACCGAACCAATCCATACTACACTATACAACGGCGTTACAAACCTAGGTCTTGAACAACTAGTAACTAACAATACAAGACTCAAGAAATGCCTCGACCTCATCTTTTGTAATAACACAAACTCAATTTATGGACTACAAATAAAAGAACCCTTTTCCAACAGTGACCACTGCATGATAGACTTTTGTCTCAATATACGCCCTCAAATAAATTGTCATAACACTAGTACTCCAAACTACAATTTTAAAAAAGCCAACTATAACCTTATAAACAACTATCTCTCATTTCTTGACTGGCAAAATCTATTCTCAACCTGTATCAGTGCAGAAGACCACTACAAAGTATTCCTACTTGAAATCAATAAAATCATCAAATTATATGTACCACAAATCACCACCAAAAAAACCACACCTAAAAACAAATTACCCATATCAATAAAAAAGCTTCAATCCAAAAAAAAATCCCTCTGGAGAAGAAACAAAAAAGGCTATGTAGTAAACTTCAAAAACCGCTACAGAAATATTTGCAACCAAATAAAAATTGAATGTAACATTTACCACACCAAGCAAGAAGAAGACCTTCTACGCACTAATTCCAATCGTGCTTTTTATAATTTTGTGAACAATAAACTTAAAGAAACAAGATCCATTCCACCACTAAAAGAATCTAACGGCAAAGAATGTACTGATGAAACAGTTAAAGCAAACCTCTTTAACACATTCTTCGGCTCAGTTTTTGTAAACAGCAATGGCTCATATCCGACATTCCCCAATCGTACTAAAAATGTTAACAACGACTTAACACATATAGACTTCACAGAAGATAATGTTGAAAAAGCTCTTCACAACCTGAAACCATCATTATCTATTGGACTTGATGGACTATGTGCATATTTTTAAAAAAAACTTTCAATTAATATAGCAGAACCCCAAGCATAATCTTTAATAAAGTTTTCACGACTAGTTCCCTTCCCAAACTCTGGTCTCTAGCCACAGTCATCCCTATCTTCAAAAAAGGAGATCCCAGCCTAGTTGAAAATTACAGACCTATCTCTCTATGTTGTGTCTCATGCAAAGTAATGGAATCTATCATAAACCAATCCATCACACTCCACCTTGAAACAAACAACCTACTCTCTAATAAACAATTTGGTTTCAGAAAAAAATTATCATGTAACTTACAACTTCTTCACTGCAAAAACATACGGACTACTAGCATTGATCAAGGAAAAGCAATAGATGCAATCTACATAGACTTCTGCAAAGCTTTTGACTCAGTAGTACACGATAAACTTCTCCTAAAACTAAAATCCTACGGCATTTCAGGACCTCTTCACAATTGGATAAACGCCTTCCTGTCAAACAGACAAGTAGTGGTCAAAATTGGCAATGCTCTATCAAATCCTGTTCCTATCAAAAGTGGCGTTCCCCAAGGCAGCGTTCTTGGACCAATGCTCTTCATACTATACATAAATGATCTCTGTGACCTTATCTCAAGTCATTGTGTTCTCTTTGCTGACGATGTCAAACTATTTAACACCACTAACAATACTTCTACCCTTCAAAAAGACCTTGACTTTGTATCCAATTAGTCTAAAACTTGGAAACTCCAAATCTCAACCAGCAAATGCTCAGTCTTACATATTGGAAAAAAGAACCCCAACAATAAGTACAAGCTCGATGGACATTTCCTTACAGATGACCCCCACCCTGTTAAAGACCTTGGAGTTTTCATATCAAATGACCTAAGTGCCAAAGCCCACTGCAACTACATAGCAAAAAAGGCTCTAAGAGTTGTAAACCTAATTTTACGCAGCTTCTTTTCCAAAAACTCTATTCTACTAACCAGAGCATACAAAACATTTGCCAGACCTATTCTTGAATACAGTTCACCTGTCTGGAACCCATATCATATCTCTGACATTAATACAATCAAACGCATCCAGAAATATTTTACAAGAAGAGTTCTCCGCTCCTCTGAAAACAACAAAATACCTTATCCCACCAGACTTTAAATCCTGGGATTAGAAAACTTAGAACTCCACCAACTCCGACATGACCTGTGTTTAACTCACAGAATCATCTATTGCAATATCCTTCCTGTAAAAGAGTACTTCAGCTTCAATCGTAATAATACAAGAGCAACAATAGATTCAAACTTAATGTCAACCGCTTCAAACTTGATTGCAGAAAATATGACTTCTGTAACAGAGTTGTTAACGCCTGGAACCCACTACCTGACTCTATAGTCTCTACTCAAAATCCCAAAAACTTCAACCAAAAACTGTCTACTATTGACCTCACCCCATTCCTTAGAGGACAATAAGGGGCATGCATAAGAGCACAAAAGTGCCTACTGTTCCTGTCCTATTGTTCCCTTTCATTATATCAAATTAATATAGTTATTGCATACTTTTACTTATATATATGTTTTTCTTTTATGATGTGTTGTTGTTATGTCGATGTTTACATATACTGTTGTGACAAAATAAAAAAAAATTGAGGCAAAACTCACTTAACAACTGGAAGTGGAAATTTTGGACTCAATTGTGGTCGTAAGTCACGGACTACCTGTATCTACATATATGTAGTACAACGTGGGCCAGAGCCACAGGAGGGAGAGTCTCTTCCACAACAAGCAAAGAGACAAACAGGCTTGGAATCTGTGATATGCCTAAAGAGAGAAGCTTTACTCCCCTCAGCAGTTTGCAGGGTATACCTAGTAGTTATGCAGGTAACTGCTTTGGTCTGGCAAGATTTCTGTCTACAGTAACATGCAAGTAACAATAAAGAAACTACTTTGAAGCAACTTCTTGTGTTGTTCTTGGTTCTTTGTGTCTGACAATATAGAAACAAATTGTTGGCAGGCTCCAGGAATAAAAAAAACTTGCAAAAGTAAAAACCTAAAGGGATAAATATCTTCAAAATTCCAAAGAGGACTGAACGTGCTCAGTCGGTAGAGAATCTGACTGTTCAATGAAATAACAGGAAATAAAAGAGATATATCCTGAAAAGAGCACTTCACATAGTAATAATTCCTTGCAAAATCCAGTTGCTACAGTTTATATAAAATGATCTATAAGTATAGTTACTTTATTCTAAATATATAAACACAGACAATACATCTATCATTCAAAAAGACCTTGATCATCTAACCACTTGGTCTAAAACTTGGCAACTCCAAATCTCAACCAACAAATGCTCAGTCTTACATATTGGAAAAAAGAACCTAAACACTAAGTACATACTTGATGGACATTACCTTATAGATGACCCCCATCCCGTTAAAGACCTTGGAGTTTTCATGTCAAATGATCTAAGTGCCAAAGCCCACTGCAACTACATAGCAAAAAAAGCTCTAAGAGTTGTAAACCTAATCTTACGTAGCTTCTTTTCTAAAAACACTACACTACTAACCAGAGCATATAAAACATTTGCTAGACCAATTCTAGAATACAGCTCGCCTGTTTGGAACCCTCACCACATCTCTGACATCAATACAATTGAACATGTCCAGAAATATTTTACAAGAAGAGTTCTCCATTCCTCTGAAAACAACAAAATACCTTATCCCACCAGACTTGAAATCCTAGGCTTAGAGAACTTGGAACTCCGTCGCCTTCGACAAGACCTAAGTTTAACTCATAGAATCATCTATTGTAATGTCCTTCCTGTTAAAGACTACTTCAGCTTTAATTGCAATAATACAAGAGCAACCAATAGATTTAAACTTAATGTCAACCGCTTTAATCTAGATTGCAAAAAATATGACTTCTGTAACAGAATCATCAGTGCTTGGAATACTTTACTTGACTCTGTGGTCTCTTCCTATAATCCTAAAAGCTTTAACCAAAAATTTTCTACTATTGACCTCACTCCATTCCTAAGAGGACCATAAGGGGCGTGCATAAGCACACAAACGTGCCTACCGTTCCTGTCCTATTGTTTTTTTTCCTTTTCTTCTTCCTATATATATATATATATGCTTATACCTCCTATTATTTACTCATATATATGTTTATATACTATATAATCTTTTTGTATGATGTTGTGACAAAATAAATAAATAAAATAAATAAATAAATATATTACCGCATTAAACATTTCTAAGTTCAGCCGTTCATTTTCAAGTTCTTCTTGACGTAGTTGTCGTCTTTTCTTCTCTTCTTCGTTTTGAGAGATTTCCATGTCCTTCTTAGCTTTCAGTTGATTCATTTTTTCTTTCAATAGTACTTTTTGCTCTTCCAACCAATACTGATACTCCTGCTTGCACTTTTCTTCAACTTCTTGGAAACTAAAGTTAATGGGTATGTCATTGGCATCTAAAAGAATACATATATACATAAATATATTATTTTCAGTAAAATTATATCATTAATTCATAATGATTTTAAGGGATTTGCATGCATTAAAATTAAGAGACACCTATTTCTACAGGCTACATTAGAGTTGCCTCAGACCACAAGATGCGTGGCAAATCAATTTGACAATATATTAATCATTTGCAATACTAAATAGATTTAAATTTAATAAAGAAATACATTTAAAGATCAATTAGGATAGTGAACTTGGTGCCCACTATTTCATCAAAGTGCCTAGGGGTAAAAGTAGCCTTTGGAGACCTGAAAGAAAGAAAGGTGTTCCTTAATTCTGATTTAAGACAAATTTAATGCAATTAAAACTTGCTTGCTTGTTTATTTACCTGTCAAAGAATAGCCATCAGCTATATTGTTAGAAGAAACATCCTGATCGGTTTTTAATTCAATAGTATTGTCTGATAACTCGCTCATCTGTTCCTCATCTTCTATTTCAGATAATACCTAAAAACCAGCAAATATGTTGAACCTTAAAATTATGAAACCTCAGTACTCCATAAAAGGATTTTTTATTGTTTAGATTCAGAAAATTAAAAAAAACAGGCATTTTTTGTTATGAAAAAAACCCAAAACGTCTAGAGCACCTGTATCAACCACAATCCAAATATTTTTGTACAAAGAGCAGTTAGAAAAGTAGCACTCCTATGGCTCAATTGTTTGGAAGAAAGAAGAGTTGGATTCACTCCCTTATTCTTCTTTATGAACTGCTGGTCAGAGATATCATTAATTTTCTCACAGGGATTTTTGTGTGCAACCCCAACAGCTGGATCTGCATAGGCAGGACGGGATTGGTTTGCATTTAAGATTTTTTAGTCAGTTAGTGGCATCTGATTTAGAGGTGGTATTCAGCAGGTTCTGACCAGTTCTGGAGAACCAATGGTGGAAATTTTGAGTAGTTCAGAGAACCGGTAAATACCACCTGTGACTGGCCCAGCTCCATTTATTCTCTGCCTCCCGAGTCCCAGCTGATCGGGAGGGAATGGAGATTTTACAGTATCCTTCCCCTGCCACACCCACAGAACCGGTAGTAAAAAATTTTGAATCCCACCACTGATCTGATTAATGAAGATTTATTCAAAAAAATAAATGTAAAAAATGCCTCCAAAACATTTATGGTTTGACACGATGCACTATACTGCCAAAATTTATCTTATCCCTTTATTTTTTTAAATAGAAAAAATGTGATAATATGACAAGTTTATTAACCAAAAGGAATGTAACTACATCTTAAAAAATAAACCATTTAGATATGAGCCAGCAGTGTACAGCAGCTGCTAAAAAAGCCAACACAGTTCTGGGCTGCATAAACAGAGGGATAGAATCAAGATCACGTGAAGTGTTAGTGCCACTTTATAATGCCTTGGTAAGGCCACACTTGGAATACTGCATTCAGTTTTGGTCGCGATGTAAAAAAGATGCTGAGACTCTAGAAAGAGTGCAGAGAAGAGCAACAAAGATGATTAGGGGACTGGAGGCTAAAACATATGAAGAACTATTGCAGGAACTGGGTATGTCTAGTTTAATGAAAAGAAGGACTAGGGGAGACATAATAGCAGTGTTCCAATATCTCAGGGGCTGCCACAGAGAAGTGGGAGTCGGGCTGTTCTCCAAAGCACCTGAGGGTAGAACAAGAAGCAATGGGTAGAAACTGATCAAGGAAAGAAGCAACTTAGAACTAAGGAGAAATTTCCTGACAGTTAGAACAATTAATAAATGGAACGACTTGCCTGCAGAAGTTGTGAATGCTCCAACACTGGAAATTTTTAAGAAAATGTTGGATAACCATCTGTCTGAGATGATGTAGGGTTTCCTGCCTGGGCAGGGGGTTGGACTAGAAGGCCTCCAAGGTCCCTTCCAACTCTGTTGTTGTTGTTGTTGTTGTTGTTGTTGTTGTTGTTATTATTATTATTATTATTATTATTATTATTATTATTATTATTATTATTATTAGGAGTTGATGTACATGTATACATATTTCCTCCCACAGAAATGTATATGCAATCCTATACATCTGTTTTGGAAGCCAGCCACATTAAACATGTAGCTAATCCAGGCTAAAAAAAATTACAACAGGGCTTATTGGCTGTTGGTAGACATTTGGTCACTAAGTATCACATCAGAATTTGGGGACAGGCTGAAGGATCTATAAAACATGTCGGTGGGACTGGGCTTTAGAGTGGACCATTAGGGCGTCATTAGCTCTTTAACTATTTTATATGTGTTTTACCCCTTGTAAAATTCTTTTCTTCTGTATTTCATACTAAAATGATAGCAGACATGAATAAAGAGGGTTCTGCAGACCACTAAAAAGGACTCAGAGTTCATAGATTACCAACATCTGGCTTATTGTTATGAGAAAGTCATAAAGTGATAAAAAGTGGGAATATTTAAAGATTAAAAAAATATATGTACAAGTTTTAAAAATCGAAACAACCTTTAATAATCTGAATATATTTTACATTTTAAATTTCTTCTTACATCTGCATCCTAATTTCCAATTAAAATTATTACAGTATACACTATTTAAATAAAAACAATTTAAGTTATAAATATTACTTACATATTTTATTCAATGATCTTAGACTGATACTTGTCAGTTCAAATAATTTCACTTAATTGTGTGAAGATTAAATAAAAAAACTAATTTATACAATTCTGTTTTGGGTACAGATAATAACTTAATGGCTTACATATATTTCTCAGAATCTAGAAAATCCAAATCTCTGCTTCAATTATTCCCACCTTCCCCTAAAACTAGGTATCACTGCAATCATTATCACCCAATGGATCACTACGTGGACAAAGAATCTTGCTGATAAAGCAGTCTTTTCCATTCTAAATACTCTCAAATATGTGGACCTGAACTCCCAGAATTCTTGCTAGTGGTCATTCTGGTTAATGAGTGAGATTGAAGTCCACACGAAAAGGAGACATTTATCTTTCCTATACTCAATTCCTAATTAAAATCATGGTTATAATTGTCTGAATAAAACATACGTCTTAGATGATCTAGCCCCAAATGTTTAAAAAACAAAAGATTAAAGAAGCTTATCTGGTAGTTAATTAGTTCCACTGAACTAAATCAGGCTCTTTTTAGCAAACAAAGAGAAACTAGTTATTTATTGATAGTGTAACTTAATTTTAAGCAAAAACGAAAGCAAAAAAGCCCTCTAAAGATATACTTTGCAAAGATTATTAGCCCTTAAAACATCTGTTCAATACTCAAAAGCCTCAGATTCATGTTTCATGCACTGTTTCAAGCAATAAGAAATAGAGGGCCTGTGTGGCTCAGACTGGTAAGACAATCTGTTATTAACACAGCTGCCTGCAATTACTGCAGGTTCTAGTTCCACCAGGCCCAAGGTTGACTCAGCCTTCCATCCTTTATAAGGTAGGTAAAATGAGGACCCAGATTGTTGGGGGCAATAAGTTGACTTTGTATATAAATATACAAATAGGATGAAGACTATTGCTATAGTGTAAGCCACCCTGAGTCTTCGGAGAAGGGCGGGATATAAATGCAAATAATAAAAAAAAAGAGTTTGCTTGTTCAGATTCAGCTGAACGATTCCTTTTCACCAACATAATTTGATTACAGGATAGCATAAATTGGTCTCGCTGAATTTATTGCAATTTCACACAGTAGAAAATATTAGTGCTATAAAATGGGGCAGAGGGATAAAATGGTGCAGTTAAGTACATGTATTTTAATATATATATATATAATACCCTTTTTTTCAGTTCTTCTGGATCTTCATTATATTGAGAAGCTAATTCAGCTAAATATTCCGAAGCATTATTAGGAACAATATAATAGACATCACCTGCAAATGAAGAAACTGTTACTCAGACTTTGAGAACACTCATGTTAATTCCTGAATATTCAGATGAAACATTTCTTGCAAGTTAGTTGAATTTCTGATGAACATAATTCTATATCTCAAAGATAACAAAATTAAACAAAAATGAAATACGGTACTTCAGACAGTTTCAGGCAATCTACTTAGCATTTTCTTCCAAGTAGACATGCAATTTTCTTTTTGCTTCTTAACTGCCAATTAGGGTATTGGTGTCCACCCAATAGTCTTGAAACAACTGCATTTTAATTTTATATCACTTGATTTATCATGAACTTGCCAAAAGATAGACGATCAAAAGCATCACTTCAAACTACAGGATTGCAAAAAACCTCCCAGGACTTTCATTGTCTAACAAACAAAAAAATGAGAGAACACAACCCTATTCTCCCTATTTTGCTGTAATAGTCAGTCTATCTGAAATTATTATTCATTTTTCTACCCCATCAAGTCAAAGCTTATAAAGATCTCATACCAAATCAGTTTCTCTTCTTTAAAATATATTTAAAAATAATACAAATACTGCAGAAAGTGATACTAAGAAATAGAAAAATTTACAGTTAATTTCAATTTACAAAAATCAGAAGCACTAAGATATTTTCAGTGTTCTCCTTCAATAAGACTTTTTTTTCTCCCTAGCATTTTCATGCAAGTACAAGGTTTGCTTTTTAAAAAAAACAACAACCAAGTGTTGATCCATTGGTTGCGACAGAAATTGATTGACTGACTTGTTGCCCAAGCCTGCTGTTGTGGACTAAGAGAGAGTGACTAGCCCAAAGTCATCCAGTGGGCTTTCATGCCTAAGGTGGGACTAAAACTCACAGACTCCTAGCTTTTAGCCTGGTGCCTTAACCACTAAAGCAGACCTTAATAGGACAAATTGGTTAAATTATTATTCTTCCTCACTGTCCTCAAACACTCACCAGCAGTTTTTTCCCTGGAACCCAGTTATTGAGAAAATAGGTAAGCCCTAACATGTGATCACTAGACAGTTGAACAGAAATTATGCAGTAATATATTACTTTGTCTCATAATATTCTGTTTCAGAATAAAAATAGTGGTCTATTATTTGTAGAAATACATATTACAATAGTTGAATGTAGATACAAAGTAGGGTTACTTGAAGAACTTTTACAGAATATATGCCATATGCATATGAAAAAACATTTTGCTAAATCACTACTTACTTGAGAGTTCAACATTTTCCAAATCTTGCAATAGAAGCTTTTCTGCATTTTGACTTCTGCTTCTCACAAAATCTAAATACTGGAGAACAGATTCTGGTAATTCTTCTGGAACCTAGATGTAGATTTTACATTATATAAAATTAACAGTTGCTACTATTAATCATGCTTAAATTAGATTTGTCTTCAACCTATCCCTACATGTGCAAGATAGAACTAGAATTTTTACAGCCAATATTTAGTAGCTCTGTTAGACAGTACAGTAATTTTAGAAAGAGGAAGAGGGAAAATTGAATTAGCCCAATCTATGCTGATAGTTCGAAGAAAAGTTTGACTTACTCTCTTTTTAAGATAAAATAAATTACTGAAGGGAGTACAACTAAACTGTTTAATAGTGCACTTTTATGTATATATGTATTCTATTCTATGTATATTGACTCAGATTTCTGTCTTTAATTCATATATAAATAGCCCAAGCACGTGGAAGGGCTCTGCAGAGCCCACCATGATGTCCAAGCCTTGCCTATCAATTTATATTCCCCAGCTCTACCCTTAACCTCTTTGGTGGCTGATGGAATGCAAGTCTATTAGTCATCTCTTAATGCATATTTCTGAAAGCAGAATAAGATTCTTCTGGGAAAGAAAATGAGACAGCGAAGAAGTGTGAGAACATTCTCACATACCCTGCCCCCTGCCATTTGCTGCAGATTCTAAATGGCTCCCCAGACATCACTCTCCCCAGACATCATTCTCTATTTGAAAAAGATTATCTACTCTGAATTTAAAAAAATCACAAGGATATTCTCCTCTTCCATAGGGAAACAAACAATAAATTTAAATAAGATTTAAAATGGTCTTTACTGTTGCCAAAAGAGAAATAAGCATAAATGTCTTTGCCGCCTATCTTGCCATGGGGCTACTCTAGGTGGCTTACAAAAATAAATAAATAGTGAAATAAAAAGAAGTGTAAGCATAACAAGAGTAAACTAATGGAACAATAGAATAAACAATGAAAAAAAAAACAATGATACAGTAATATGAAAATAAAAGATGGATAGGTGGGGAAGCAGGGAGCGAGGGTTGATATCAATCTAGTAGCCACCTCTACTCTGGTACTCCCCCTTTGAGTCCCCAGGCCAACTGGTAGAGCCAGGTATTCAGGCTGTTATGGAAGGTTGAGGTTGGAGGCAGATCTCACTTGGAAAGTAGGATGTTCCAAAGGGTAGGTGCTAGGGCAGAGAAGGCTATTCTTTTTTTTTTTTAATTTTTTTTTTAATACAAACATAAAAACATCATCCATCCAAATACAGTGTGTCGGTGGATTGGTTACAAGTCTTTTGTGCAATTTCAACATATACAGTATTTATCTTTGATTTATCTAATCTTACATTTTATCATCCAATATATATCCAAACGTTTTAATCAATTGATCTTTTAATTAACTATAATATTTTGTTCTCTCATTTCATATAAGTTATTCTAAATTAATATTTTATCTTATTACATCATTTATTCCATCATCTTAAATCAATTGTATCATTCAAGAAATTTTCCCTTGGGAAGGCTATTCTTCTGGATCCCAATAGTCAGAGTTCTTTGACCGGTGAGATCTGAAGTAGGCCCTTTCTGCTGGCACGAATGCAGTAGGCTTATCCTAGTGGGACATTTCAATTCATCAAGTAGCCTGGATCTATGCCATTAAGGGCTTTAAAAGTCATAACCAGCAGTTTGTGGAGCAGTGGTATAATATACTACATTACAATATATATATTGTATATAGACTAATATACAAATATATATATATATATATATATATATATATATATATATATATATATATATATATATATATATATATATATACACACACACACACAATATATATATATATATAAATACGCTATATATATATAAAAAATATATATACAGTATGCAACACTTACAAACCTAGGTCTTGATCAGGTAGTAACTAACAATACAAGAATCAACAACTGCCTTGACCTCATCTTCTGCAACAACACAAACTCAATTTATGGACTACAAATAAAAGAACCCTTTTCCAACAGCGACCACTGCATGATAGACTTTTCTCTCAATATACGCCCTTACATAAATCGTCATAATAACAGTATTCCAAACTACAATTTCAAAAAAACTATGACCTTATAAACAACAACCTCTCATTTCTTGACTGGCAAAATCTGTTCTCAACCTGTATCACTGCTGAAGACCACTATAAAGTTTTCCTCCTTGAAGTCAATAGAGTCATTAAACTATACGTACTACAAACCACCACCAAAACCAGAAAAAGCAAATTACCCATATCAATAAAAAAGCTTCAATCAATAAAAAAGCTTCAATCAAAAAAAAAAATCCCTCTGGAGAAGAAACAAAAAGGGCTATGTAGCAAATTTCAAAAACCGCTACAGAAATATGTGTAACCAAATAAAAACTGAATGTACTAATTACCACACCAAGCAAGAAGAAGACCTTCTACACACAAATTCCAATCACGCTTTTTATAATTTTGTGAATAATAAACTTAAAGACTCAAGATCCATCCCACCACTAAAAAATTCTAACGGTAAAGAATGTAATGATGAAACAGTTAAAGCAAACCTCTTTAACACATTCTTTAGCTCAGTCTTTGTTAACAGTAGTAGCTCTTACCTGACTTTCCCCAATCGTACCAACAATGAGTACAACGAACTAACACATATAGACTTCACAGAAGATAATGTTGAAAAAGCTCTTCACAAACTGAAACCATCTCTATCTATTGGGCCTGATGGACTATGTGCATACTTCTTAAAAAAACTTTCCACTAATATAGCAGAACCCCTAAGCATAGTCTTTGAAAAAGCTTTCACGACCAGTTCCCTTCCTAAACTCTGGTCTCTAGCCACAGCCATTCCTGTCTTCAAAAAAGGAGACCCCAGCCTAGTTGAAATTTACAGACCAATCTCTCTATGCTGCGTCACCTGCAAAGTAATTGTTCTGTCCCCCCTCGCCTCCGTCCGAGCGATGGCTTAATTAGCTGGCACTATCAGCTCTGGCCGCAAACTAGGGAGCATCTGCCAAGTGTCTCTGTTATCTCCCTCGACACCGATGAGTCACCCAGGAACAAACAGTACTTCAGCTCTTAGTTAAGCAGTTGATTTTCCTGCTACAAAGAGGCACAGCAACTCTTGCTGCCTTTATATCCTGTGGGGTGTGGCTCCATGACTCAGCACTTCCTAGGCCTGCCCCACCCATGCTTCTGTTGTTCCCGCCTCTCCTGCCTATGAAACCTAGGGTCCAGTCAGGCCTGATTGCCATCAGTTAGGTCTGGAGGCATGGCCTGGGGGGGGGGAAAGAGTCAGGGGACGGAGGCCTCGTTATCTCTTCCACCTGGCCTGCCTCTGGCTCCTGGAGCTGAGCCAGGAAAGCTGGTGCTCCAAGGTAAGTCCTGACGGCCCTTCCCCCTCACTTTCCAAGTCACTTTCTGGCAGGAGGGCCGGATCGGGGGGAGCAGACACAACAGTAATGGAATCAATCATTAACCAATCCATTACCCTCCACCTAGAAACAAACAATCTACTCTCTAATAAACAATTTGGTTTCAGAAAAAAATTATCATGTAACTTACAACTTCTTCACTGCAAAAAGGGCCTCTGGTGGCTCAACAGACTAAGCAGTCTGTTATTAACACAGCTGCTTGCAATTACTGCAAGTTCAAGTTCCACCAGGCCCAAGGTTGACTCAGCCTTCCATCCTTTATAAGGTAGGTAAAATGAGGACCCAGATTGTTGGGGGCAATAAAAGTTGACTTTGTATATAATATACAAATGGATGAAGACTATTGCTTAACACAATGTAAGCTGCCCTGAGTCTTCGGAGAAGGGCGGGATATAAATTCAAATTAAAAAGAAAACAAAACAAAACATATGGACTACAAATCTTGATCAAGGCAAAGCAATTGATGCAATCTACATAGACTTCTGCAAAGCTTTTGACTCAGTAGTACATGATAAACTTCTCCTAAAACTAAAATCCTATGGCATTTCAGGACCCCTTCACAAATGGATATCTGCTTTCCTATCAAACAGACAACAAGTGGTCAAAATTGGCAATGCTCTATCAAATCCTGTTCCTGTCAAAAGTGGCATTCCCCAAGGCAGCGTTCTTGGACCAACGCTCTTCATATTATACATCAACGATCTCTGCGACCATATCACAAGTAATTGTGTTCTCTTTGTGTTCTCTTTGCTGACGATGTCAAACTATTTAACACCAACAACAACAAAGTCAAAAGACCTTGACTTTGTATCCGAATGGTCTAAAACTTGGCAACTCCAAATCTCAACCAGCAAATGCTCAGTCTTACATATTGGAAAAAAGAACCTAAACACTAAGTACAAGCTTGATGGACATTACCTTACAGATGACCCCCACCCTGTTAAAGACCTTGGAGCTTTAATATCAAATGATCTAAGTGCCAAAGCCCACTGCAACTACATCACAAAAAAGGCTCTAAGAGTTATAAACCTAATCTTATGTAGCTTCTTTTCCAGAAACTCTACACTGCTAACCAGAGCTTATAAAACATTTGCTAGACCAATTCTTGAATACAGCTTGCCTGTTTGGAACCCATACCACATTTCTGATATCAACACAATTGAACATGTCCAGAAATATTTTACAAGAAGAATTCTCCACTCCTCCGAATACAACAAAATACCTTATGCCACCAGACTTGAAATCCTGGGTTTAGAAAATTTAGAACTCCACCGACTTCGACAGGACCTTTGTTTAACTCATAGAATCATCTATTGCAATGTTCTTCCTATTGAAAACTTCTTCAGCTTCAATCACAACAATACAATAGCAAACAATAGATTTAAACTTAATGTTAATCACTTCAAAAAATATGACTTCTGTAACAGAGTTATTAATGCTTGGAACACATTACGTGACTCTGTGGTCTCTTCTCAAAATCCCAAAATCTTTAACCAAAAACTATCTACTATTGACCTCACCCCATTCCTAAGAGGTCTATAAGGGGCGTGTATAAGAGCACAAACGTGCCTACCGTTCCCTGTCCTATTGTTCCTCTTCATTATATCCAATTAATATAGTTATTACATACTTATGATCATATATATGCTTATATGTTATATAGTTATTTCATGTTAATGCTTATATATACTGTTATGACAAAATAAATAAATAAATAAGTAAGTAAGTAAGTAAATAAGTAAGTAAGTAAGTAAATAAATAAATAAATAAATAAATAAATATGGGCCATATTACCCCCAAAGACTGTTCTTGCTACTGCACTTCAAATCAGCTGAAGCTTCCAAATGGATTTCAGGGGTAGCCCCAAGTACAGTGAATTTAGTAATCCACATGAGAGATGACTAGAGCTTCAGTTACTCAGTGCAGGGAGTCAAGTTCCAGGTTGGGCGCAGTTGCTGTACAAACCAAAGCTGGGCAAAGGCTCTCCTACTCATATCCACCAGCTGTTCTTTGAACAGGAGCCATGAATCCAGGAGAACTGGATCTGAATGAGGTAATGCAATCTGTCCAGAACTAAGGATGATAAAAACTCAAATTTTGAGGCTCCATGCACCCAAAACCATTTGGACTTGCTAGGATTCAGATGAAGCCTGTTGTCTCCCATTCAGGTCACTATAGCCTCCAGGGACCGTCACCTGGTGACAGATGATCTCACTCAGCTGCTTCACATAGATGTTAAATAGGAGAACAGAAAGTACTGAGTCCTGAGGGGTGTTGCAAGTGAGCAGTCAGGGAGAGGATTTTTCACTCCCCTATTTGGGATTGGCCCTGGAGAAAGGAGGTGAACCAGCACAAAATTGTACCTCCCAGCTCCAACAACCGTAGCTAGTTCAAAAGGATACCATGGTTGATGATACTGAAGGTCGCTAAAAGGTCAAAGAGAGTGAAAATGGTTGTATTGCCCCCATCTCACTCTTGCCACAGATCATCCATAAGTGTGACCAAAACTGTCCCATAGCTGTGTCTGAATCCTGACAGAAAGGGGTTTAGAAATCCATTTCATCCAGAACCCCCTGAAGGTGCCAAGCAACCATCTTTTCAATCACCTTCCGTAAAAAGAGAAGATGGGAAATTGGACGAAAGTTGTCGAGGCAAGTAGAGCTGACAGTTTTTAAAGAAGAGGGATAACCAGGCCCTCCTTAAAAGGTTCTGGGAATACCTCCTTTTGCAGTGAGGAATTTACCACTGCATGAACCCATCCACTGTTGGTCACCGTTCTGGAGATTTTCACCAGCCAGGAGGGACAAGGATCTAATTCCTAGATTGGAGTCAGAAAAAAATAAATAAAAGTAGATCTCTAAAAGGTTCAGAAAAGATAAACCAAATTGGAAAACAAAAAGCATTCTACATGAACAGACTATATATACGGTATGTAGCAAGGGGGCTAAATGATAAAACATGTGTGACATTATTACACAATGTTGCACCTTACATATTTGTGTCCTTATGTCTGACACAGATATGTAATAGCTACATTTGCATTATGATAAATGTGTGTCACCATTTAAGCATCATAATAGTTTGTTGTACATGTTTCAATACACAGACACAAAATGCTCTGTAAACTTTCATTTTATCAGTCAGTCTGGGAATGATATTCACATACAGAACATGACAGATTATTTTATAATGTTAACACAGTGAAATCTTTCTATTGTTCCTATTCTTCTGGAATACTTACTGTTTCACTATCACTTGAACTTTCTGCTGATAAATCAGTATCACAATCATCTGCTTCAGATGAAGAATAGTTAGTTTTCCTCAACTCAAGTTCTATTTCTTCTTCAATTCTTACATCATCATACACTTCTTCCATCCTTTCTATTGTAAAAACAAAGAATAAAATAAACAAATATCTGTGTATGCATCTATCTACATCTATATACACAAATTATTCAATGTTATATTTACTGTTATCTTTAAGCCTTTAATTACAAAAACTGTATTAAAATAAAAAGAACATGTCTCAAAAATAGTGAATGTAGTGGGAGAAAAAATAATTAAAATGGGCAAAATCTTAAAGTTGAGAAGTAATCATTCTTGAGTGAATATTTAACTAGCCAGACATTAATTGGATAACCTGTAAAATGCTTATTAGTACATAAAAGAAAAGATACGTTCATCAAGGTACAACATTTACAACACAAATGATGGTCAATATATCAATATAAATCATAAGGATTACCAGCAACAAAGTTACAGTCATACAGTCATAAGTGGAAAGAGATTGGTGATGGGAACGATGAGAAGATTAATAGTAGTGCAGATTTAGTAAATAGTTTGACAGTGTTGATGGAATTATTTGTTTAGCAGAGTGATGGCATTCGGGAAAAAACTGTTCTTGTGTCTAGTTGTTCTGGTGTGCAGTATTCTGTAGCGTCGTTTTGAGGGTAGGAGTTGAAACAGGTTGACTCAGCCTTCCATCCTTTATAAGGTAAGTAAAATGAGGACCCAGATTGTTGGGGGGGCAATAAGTTGACTTTGTAAATATACAAATAGAATGAGACTATTGCCTTACACACTGTAAGCCGCCCTGAGTCTTCGGAGAAGGGCGGGATATAAATGTAAACAAAAAAAAAAAAACAGTTTATGTCCAGGATGTGAGGGATCTGTAAATATTTTCACCGCCCTCTTCTTGATTCGTGCAGTATACAGGTCCTCAATGGAAGGCAGGTTGGTAGCAATTATTTTTTCTGCAATCTGTTTTTTCTTATGTGTGTTTATGTCTCTCTCTGTGTGGTGCAAATGGAGTTGCAACTGCCATCTATTAATAAAATAGAAGCGTTCGAGTTTATGTTCAAGTAACACCAATCTATCCAGTTTCAGGCTATCCCGATTTGAGGTGGCATGTGCATAATTCAGTTAAATATGAACGACCAGAAAGCAATTATTCTTTCTCAAGGTAACTATTACATTGGCAATTGGCATAGAAAGAAAGATATCTGCTTTAGCTCAGACTTTCAATTAATTCGTGCCTACCCTGCCCATAGAGCTCCGCTTTCTTCTAAGTGCGTGAGAACTACCAGTTCCATGGTGCCTTTGAAAAGCAATCCTTAAAAGCTTAATTGAAAGTATGCCGTTGAATGCTGGGAGTCGTAGTTTTGAATTCTGTTTTCAGGTAAAAGATTGCCCCGTATCATCACGACACTTAAAAAATATTCCACGACCTTTTTTTAAATTTGAAGATTAGAATAATTCCCGTTCTCGTTATTCAGAAACCCTTGGTCTTTACTTGTTTCTGATGTCGCTAATCACCAACCTGATTGAGAACGCAAGACTTCAGAGCAGCGAGCTTCACTGTTGTAGGAAGTGTAACCATAGTAACAGGAGACGTGAGCGCTTACGTCTTTGCTATGGAAGCCCAAGGCGGCCAGAATAGAAAGAAAGCAAAGAGGCGAGTGGTGGAGGGCCAGTGACTTCTTTGTTGAGATATTTCTACCCCTTTTTGTTAATCAAAACAGACATTCGTTTTGCAATTTCGTGTCCTTTCGCGAACAGAAACCTTACCCCGATTTTTGACTTCCCTTTCCCTTCCCTGTTGAAAAGTAGCTAGCTATAGTTAAGACTATTAGGAAACACTATCAGAGCAATAGTTAATGAGCTTAATGTATGTAATGCTTTTATGTCATTTCAAAGCTTAACTTTCAATTGGATTTTAAAAATTATTTATTGGTAAATAATGTTTATCATTACATTAGCAACAGTTGGATGGAATGGATGGAACTATCAACCATAGCAGGAACATGTAAGATCTTTTATCACTACCACTATCCCTGCAAATATCTTTAAAATTAATCAGGCCTTCTCATAAAATAGTATTTGAATTCTGTAGCATAATTAAGAAAGGCAAATGAAAAACAGAATCCAGCTTCTACATTAAGTATGATCCTCCTGCTTAATTTTAGCTTTGATTAAGATACTGATATATTTTACTAAATTTGTTTAAAACATTTTTTTAGAAAAATATGATACATTAAACTGAAGTATCAGTTTTTCAAAAATACCCTGATATGTGTCACAATTCAGTTGTGTTGGAAAAATGAATAAGATGTTAACTTCTATATTCAGATGCTAATGGGGAAAAAAAGTGAAAAGAAAAGAAACTCTTCATAATAAAATATTTCTTAAATATCTTCATTGGAGTTTTCCTGGTGAGAAGCAGTTATATAATTGTATAATGAAATATGATCATATGTTCTACCTGTAGCATCAGTCAGATTTTCAAGTATTAAGTCTTACATTTCTAGTATTCAAAATCTTTAGATTTCATTTAATAGAAACTCTTGGGTGAGTAATATGCTTATATGTGTAGTTTATAATTACATTTTAAAAAGACAAATTTACTATATTGATGCGTTTTCCATCAATCATCCTAGTACTGACCTCCCACAAGGTGGCAGCATTGTGTTATAATGCCTATCACATTAAAAATAAAACTGATTCAGTTACTGGCTTTCTTGTCACTGCATGATGCCCTTCACCATGTAAAAAGATGTGTTCAGAACCAATGAAAGAAAGGCTACTTTAACTTAAAAACAGCATTGTTAGATAAAAAAGAAAGTAGGAACCCCAAAGACTTTATTTTAAATAATTTTAAACTGCAGCTATTTATATCCATTGCTTTATCATAAATTGTGGGGAATTTTCTCATGCTGCAGCAGCTGTTGGGGGAAGGCATAATTTATGGTGCTCCTTATACAGCAATTTCATGTTACACGCTGACTCTTATTGTAGGTCTCAAAGAAGAAAATCAATACTACCTGAACAGCTAGAATGCAGTTTCATGATGGTCTATAATAAATAGTAGCAACATTAGATAGCCATTCAGGAGATGCCCAACATTCATGTGAGTATTTTTTTTTTTGAAGCAGGGATAATTCTTCCTTGAACTGATACACTATTCCATTCTCTTTACCTAATTTAAAGGAAAAAGGAGATGTGCTAACTCAGCTTTCCCCAATTTGGATCTCTTCATTTATATTGGGATTGCAACTTCCAGACTTCCTTGAACCATGTTTGTTTGTTTGTTTGTTTGTTTGTTTGTATCTAGCCTTTGTTATTTGTACAAATAATTCAAGGTGGTAGACATATCCAATATACTTTTCTCCTCGTATTTTCCCCACAAATAAACAACCCTGTGAGGGGTTGGGATGAGAGAGAGTGACTGCCCCAAAGTGATCCAGCTGACTTTCAGGGCTAAGGCAGAGCTCTTGCTTTCTAGCCTGGTGCCTTAACTGCTAGACCAAACTGGCTCTCTTCAATATTCAGTATCTCATTTTATGAGATGGGAATTTTTTTAAGTTTCAGACCAAATTCTTTGGACATTCAGACCAAAATGTAGAGAACTCCAAAGTCTGTGGTAACTTAATAGCAATTGGTGGTTTATTTCTTTTTGCCTTATAAAGACAAGGCTTATGGCCCTGAAGATGGTTCAGAATAATTTGAATATGCAGTGGGGTTGTGCAAGCTAACAATTTGGTATGTCCTCATTCCTCAAGTCTAATATTCCTTGTCTGAAATTTCCATGATGAAAGTGATGAAATAATTAACATTTGTCCCTTCCCTCAATGATGGAAATATTCTGTATGGATAATATTCAGATTTGCATATCCTTTTCCTTTCCTCTTTCCTCATAATTGACAGGAAATAATGGACAGTATAAAGCTATCTAGAAATCAGTGTATAATGTTATCTCAGACTTCAGCTTTAGTCTTGAAAATGTATGTATGCATGTATTTAAACAATTTGTAAAGGAGTCCATATCATGAGATGACAGTGTATGGAGATTAAAATCCCTTTCCAAAAACAATAGCAGGGAATAGAAACCTCATGCTATAATGCAGTGTTTCTTAAACTTTTTTTTCTCTCAAGACTCCTTCTGACTTTAAAAATTATGGAGGACCCCAAGAGCCTTTTTATGTGGGCTATATTTATCAATAGTTACATAATAAAAATTAATAGTGGTGCATTCACTAATGCAACTGCTTCTCACAATTGTTTGATGAGATTTTAATGCTGTATTATTTTTCAACATAGGCTGACAAATAATTTTGATTTTGAGGATCCCTGAGAGAGTCTTGAGGGATCCCCCGAGATCCGTAAGATTACATTTTAAGAAAGACTGCTAGAATGTATATCTGGGACTGAGGAGCACTCCCCTTCCTAAGACAATAAAAATATACACTTAACCTCCTGATTCAAAGTCTGTGTGACCACTGAGGTCTTTAATGCCTTGGGAATGGGCAGTAGAGTCATAGACATCTGATCTCCAAAAAGATGGTATTGTACAAGGCAAGCACAACAATAGAGAAGGCACAACTCCTGGGGTCTCCCAGGTAAGGTTGTTTAATAGATAGAATTTAGTGTATGGCTAGGATAACATCAGCAGGGCTCACAGACATTAAATGTTTTTTCTAAAGACTAGAAATACACACAAGTGGAAGAAATACTTAAGAAAATCTTACCAATTATTAAATAAATTTTTTTCAGTCGAGTATGTTTTTGTATACTATATTGCATATTGAAACAAATCTCTTGTACTAGCATCTTAAATGATGGACCAATAATAAATTGCAATAAATCTAATTTATATTTGTCTTGGCTCAGAGAGGTCAGGGCAGTGTGAGAATGACTAATCCAACTGATTCTCAGTCTCTATAATCCAAATCTGGCATCTTGACCACTACACTGAACTGGCTTTTGGTGATTAAAGAGTTTTAAATCTCCCTTTTCTCTTTTTCTTTTAGAGCAAGGGAGCAAAACAAAATTATGCAGAATGACTTCTTTACAACTTCACAGTTTTCATCAATGCTTTTTACTTGATTTTTTTGGGAGGAGGGAAATGTCATTGATGACCCTATTTTTTAATTAAAAGGATTGTGTAAGAACACCTTTACTTGGTTATGAAGATTATGAGATATTTTTAAATGTTTCTTTGATTGGAGCAAGTTTCTATTTTGACAGAACATGAATCCAGCCCGTATTGCATGGCACATTATGATGGGTTTATTTATACTCTTAGTTGGTTATCCTAGGAAATTAGACTTGAATTATCCTACCTTTCATTTGTTTACACCTTCAAAGAATGAATCAGACACTGGGTGTTTACTAGTCCAGACAGGATCACATACCCTTGCTCAATTTTTCTTTCATCCCAAGAGAACTGATTGTTTAAGCAAGAGCAGGGTGGAGCTCACAGTTCCACTGAGAACAAGTTGCCTCTAGATGACCCATATGCAATAAAAGCAGGAGATTTGTGTTGCAATCATAAAATGTTAAATTTAAAAACTAAGTAATAGGTCCCATTTGTAGAATGATTCTTAACTCTTAGTAAATATGGAATGCGTATGCTATGAAATACATGCATGTTTGTACATGCAGATAAAGGGCAATTCTAACATTGTCTCCATGGTTGCTCCCAGCTATTTCTTGAGCAAATCTCAGAAATTTCAAACCAAATCACAACGGATTAGCAATGGGGCTGGGATTCAGTCTCTGAGCGCTAAACCTGCTGTCCTGCAGTCTCCTTTCAAGGAGTAGTTGTATGAAGCACATGTGTCTACTCATCGATTCTTCGGTCTTTGCCACAGTCATCAGCTCCATCTCCAGTTCATCCACATGAACCAGGGTTTTATGAAGTTATTACCACTATCAATATAGAACAAGATACCCCTTCAGCTTGTATTTGATCTCTGTCACACATAAATTCCCATCAGAACAAATTCCTATACAGTAGTTCAGATCTCCCTGTCCTACACAGTGGTTGTTGCAGTGATTACACTGTATGTTGTAGATGACTTCTGTTTTATCCTTCTGGGGCTGCTGGGTGTTTTGGTTTATTTGGGATATTTTGGACTGTTTTAGTTGGTTTGTGTGCTATGCTGATGCCATGTGGTTGCAATAGTCTGTTGGTGGTTTCTGAATTGTTTTTGATGTATGGCAGTACCCAAGGGCTAATCAATAAAATAAAGTATGGAAGTGTTATTTCATGGTTTGTGTTGGTTCTGCTATATTTGATTGAATGGTCAGGCAGTTTTAGATGAATTTGCATAGAACTTGCAAAGAACTTCAAAGTTCTCAGGTATGAGAAGAGCTCAATGGGAGTTCTTAATTGGTCTATAATTGGAGTTCTATAATTGGTCTATTTGCTTGTCTAATCAGATCTGTGTTGCAGATGCGAATGTAATTATATCCTATATAACATTTTTAATTCTATATTTTTCTTGCCCAAATCAATCTGTTCTGTCTTTATAGCTTTTTCAGTCTTATTTCATTCTTATGTTGTCTTCTATAAATTGATGATTAGTCAAATATATAATCTTATGCACAGCATTAAGATTCTTAACTCAGTGGTGAAATCTGAACCAGTTTACTACCGGTTCACTGGCTACAAATGCACGCTATGTGTGCGCATGCTCAGTGCACACCATACACCAAATGTGAAGTGCACATGCGTGCGCAGTGCACATCAAAAGGAGGCATGGCATAAGTAGAACAGTGCGGGGGGGGGTGGTGATCAACTGTGGTGTGCGATTTTTTTTTTAATTTTAAAAGCATTTTTTTTACAAGCTACTTGGCTGAAATTTTAAAAGTAAAAAAAAAAGGCTCTGATGATCGCGTGGCTCAGCTGTGATCATTAGAGCCCTTTTTTACCTTTTAAAAGCATTTTTATGACCTATTTGGCTAAATAGGTCGTAAAAATGCTTTTAAAAGTAAATAAAAAGGCTCTGACGATCAGGCGGTTCAGCTGTGATAGTCAGACCCCCTTTTTTAACCTTTTAAAAGCATTTTTTACAACCTATTAGCCTGAATAGATTGTAAAAAAATGCTTTTAAAAGTAAAAAAAAGGCTCTGACGATCGTGCGGCTCAGCTGTGATCGTCAGAGCCTCTTTTTTACCTTTTAAAGGCATTTTTTAAAAGAAGCGGCAAGTGGGTGATCGGGCGATTGGATGGGCATGGGTAGGGGGGGCAGGGATTTTTGCTACCGGTTCTCTGAACCACCTGCCGCCATCACTACTGGATCAGCCGATCTGGTCTGAACCGGGAGCATTTCACCCCTGTCTTAACTATAGTATTTGTGTACTTTTACCTAAAAATGGGGAGAAACGTATGTGCTGCTAATATTTACAGCCGTAAGGATACACGGATTTGTTATAACAATATCCTGTATTAAAATAAAGAGATTTGAAAGCCATATATTATTTGGGTATTTTAAATTGTTTCATAAAATCTTGATTGTCAAAAACAGAAAGGAGATACTTAGATTCGACTTTTGCCTTCATCTGCAGAGACAAATCAAGGAAACCAAATGACACAATTATGTACCATAGAGTAGTTATTTCCATGCTGTTTGTTATTGAAATCAGTATGATTTAGTTTTTTTTATTCCATTTTATTTTCCTTTCTTCTTGTTTGGAACCACAGAATAAGACACTTGTTTTAAAATCAACTTGGCAGTCATGGAAAAATGGATTGATAACCATCTAATAACAACACAAAAAAAGAGCTGGTTTTTTTAAACATAATTCATTCAGTAGTAGAAAATACAAAAAAGAGTGCAAGCAACCTTGCAGAAATAAAAATAATATAAACAAGATTTGAAAACAATGAATAAGTCTCAGGACTGAATTTTCCTAGTAATATACTTTCCAACCTGCATATAAAGACAGGATTCGGTTTTAACTAAAGAAACAGATAACTAGCTTTGTGTCATCTCAGTTTCAGGTCCAAAGCGGCAAACCCAACACTGCAACAGCAGGGAGTTTCCTTTCATTGCAGACACAACTTTCTAGTCTAGTTCGGTGCTTTGATCACAAATGTTATGGAAATGATGTCTTCTGACAATAAGGTGATTTAAAAAGTCTGGGTAGGAAGTGTCATTTGAAGGACAAAGCCTGCATGTTTGATTTCCCACCACTAATTTTGGCTTGGTTTAAATAACATGATTATATCTCAGTTTTCCTTTAGTGCCATTGGAATTTCACGTTTTGAAAATGAAACTCATAGAGAGACATACGATCAAAGTTTGGCTCTGGGGAGAAAAAATAATCTGGTATTAGCATCTTTAAAACAGTCAAAGAAACAGAACTTTATTTATAAAACATAGAACTGGAAAAATCAGATGAACTTTAAGAATCCCCCGTGTTATTTATACTAGAGTGACCGTACATTCTTTGTTATAACGGACAGTTCTTTTATTTCAGATTGTTGTCCTTTGGATTAATTTAATTTAATTATTTATTTTTATTGGTTTGCTTTGTAAAGCAAAGTTATAAACAATTAATTCTTATATTCTTAGGAACCACTTTCAAATTTGCCCACTTTTCAGGTTTTTCTTTTATTTTTTCCAAGAAAATGATGGTCACAATAATATATACATAAGTTACCTTATGTATTTGATTATGTTTGTCTGTGTATTTGATACATTCGATATATATCAAATGACAGCATGAGTAATTTTTTCATCAACATCAATAACGTGCTTATACCTTTGTATGCTTCCTTGTTATTAGTGCAATTCCGGAGTTGAATGGCAGGAACTACATCTTTTTTGTTAATGTAACATTTGTTAAAATTTATCACTCATGGCTACATGTATTGTACAATGGGATTGCTCCTTACCAGGGAGTTAGCCTCTACTCTGGACTTGCCCAAACTTTCTACTATGACAAGTAGAAAGTTTCTTTAAATTTAATTTCTCTCCAGTGAAACTGAAGGATTCATGTAATAATAAACATTTTTGAATAAAAGGAGACAGTGATGAGTTTTCTGTATCATAAAGGTAAAGGTTCGCCTCGCACATATGTGCTAGTCATTCCCGACTCTAGGGGACGATGCTCATCTCCATTTCAAAGCCGAAGAGCCAGCGCTGTCTGAAGACGTCTCCATGGTCATGTGGCCGGCATGACTAAATGCCAAAGGCGCACGGAACACTGTTAACTTTCCACCAAAGGTGGTCCCTATTGTTCTACTTGCATTTTTTTATATGCTTTTGAACTGCTAGGTTGGTAGAAGCTGGGACAAGCAACGGGAGCTCACCCTGTTACGCGGCACTAGGGATACTATTTCTTTCTTTCTTTCTTTCTTTCTTTCTTTCTTTCTTTCTTTCTTTCTATCTTTCTATCTATCTATCTATCTATCATCTATCTATCATCTAATGTTACTCTCTAACATAGAGAACTTAAATTGACTTTTCTTCCTTAAGGAGTCATGTAATCAACTGGGAATACGTACATATTTAAATACGTATATATAATTTTAAATTGACTGTTTTAATGGGATTTTAAGGGGATTAATTTTATTTACTATTTTTATTCAAAAATTTTAATTTTCAGCTTATTGAATTAGATTTTTAATTGGTTTATCGTATTTTAAATTTTTTCTGATATTTATGTTTTATTTTTGCTGTACACCACCCTGAGTCTTCGGAGAAGGGCGGTATAAAAATACGAATAATAAATAAATAAATAAATAAATAAATAAATAAATAAATAAATATCTGGTAAAGTCATAGTAGCAGCAGTGGCATGAAGATATCTATGTTCGCAACATTTTACAAATTAGATGAAACAGGTTTCTGTTCAAAGGGGCATATAACCTTAACATTTGGGGGGGAAATTGAGATTACGTCTCACAAAACACTTACCAAAAGGCACCCCCTGGTGAGGTTATTTCTCCTCTTCCTTGTAAGCTTCTCACAAAGTTCTTTGCCGTTTTCCTGGGCAGTTGGGCATACCTCCAAAGAAAGCTGCAGCTACTTAGCAGTTTTATTTGTGCTTTGAGGGCAGAGATGTTCTGGGAAATAGAGCTGATGTGACTTGTGTCATTTATTTTATTAACTGTGCATATCTTTAAAAAATAAATAGAAAGCAAGCAGGTTGGCGAGCATCAAACTACTACCTCTATAGTGGGATACATCACCCAGATTCTTGTGATATAGATCACTGTGACTGAGTGCCATATTTTGTGGACAATTATTTACTTACCAAAGGAAATACATATGCAATGTTTTTTTTCCAAAAAACATTTTGGAGTAATTATATACATTTCAGAGTTTTATTTCTTACCCGTTATATATATTTTTATACATTAGATGGCACCTGACAGCACCAGATTTAATCAGACATATATGTAGCCCAGTACTAAATCAGGTATACAAAGTAAACAATATAATCCAAAATTTCTAATTTTTTTTAGCAATGAAGTATATTTAAGAACCGTATTTTCCCCTCATGTGACCTTTCAACAAGTTATTTTTCCACCTCAGGCAACTAACAACTGATATTTATTTCTAACAATACAACATTAAAGAAGCACTGACAGAAAATACCTTGGCAATGTACATAGAGACGCTATCCAAACCTGGGGCTTTCTAAGTAGGCTTTACTATTGAGGGTCTAATCATTGTGTAGATCTGCTGGCTGAAGCTGTCTGGGTTTTGTTTGGATGTAGGCAATTTCAACAAAAGATCCATATATAAACTCCTTTCTCTCTGGTTGAAGGCAGAAACATTGTCATTAATTGAAGTGGACATAGCATGCTGATGGTTGGATTTTAAGCTGTTGAACTTTAATTGCATTTCATGGGGGTATTATAGCAATCAGGATATGTGAACTGTAATATTTAGTATTTAAAGAGCTAAGTGTGCTTTTCACTGCTTACTTTTGTATGCTTACTTTTGTATAATATCTGAATCAGGTTTGTTGTTATTACTTCTTCCTATCATGGAGACCCTTTTGTAAGGGTCCCAGAATTACTTAAGAGGGGCAACTATATAAATCTTTAAAATAAAAAGAAATTCTTGTCTATTTATTCAATAGAAGAAGTTAACAAATATAGTCTTTATCTTAGAACAGAAGAGTGATGATAATAATTTGATGGATTTGCTTTTCCCCATTTAAGTGTGTTAAATTTATATTTGTTCTGTCAGAGACTTTAAAATTTCTTTATACAAATAACATCATCTCAGATCAGTACTGAAAGCAATAACATAATGACTTAATAGTGGAATTCAATATGTGGCTACTTTACTTTTGAGGAATATAATTATCGCACCTCTCCTCTCTGGAGCAGATGCTAAGCACTGTCAAATATAGCTGATAGGCAAAGGCATGTGACAAAAATAGGGCTATCCACATAGGAACTGCAGAATCTCCTTTCCTGTACATTTTCTAGGAAACTGGATCAAAACACCTAATTGATTAAATTGATTTGAAGGTGTAGCACTGGTAAGCAGGAGGGTAAGAGATATCAGAGGTTTAACCAGAGGAAAGAGAAAGACTATAAAGAAAAAGACTATAAAAATGCTTGAAAATCCAAGTAATCTTTGAAATTCCTTTAAATCTACAGTGAAATTGTAAAAAGTTCTGGAAGAAGTACTTATATAACCAGGCTGACTTTTTTTTTTTTTTTTTTTGCTTTACAAACTATTGAGTGACCTCATGTGGTTCATTTCACTTTCACCTAGCAACTGATCATTAGTAAGTAGAATAACTCTGTTAATCCAAAACACTGTATTTGTACTTCAGTTTTAATACTCTTGGCAGAGTTGAGAGCCAAAACGCACACTACTATATGAAAAATTGTGATCCTGTTCTGAACATACCCAAGGGCCAATATTTTTCTTTTAAAAAAAAATAATTTTATTTAATTTACCAAGGAATAAAATACAAATTAAAATGAAAATAGCAGGAAAATAGGGAAGGGAAAGGGAGAGAAAAAGAATGTAAGGTAAAGAGGAAAAAAGAAAGGAAAGCATTGCCTTCTGACTCGTTTTAATGCAGCAGAGTAAAACAAATCCGTCAACTCCCTGATTTTCGGACCTTTCGACGCAAGCTGAAAACATTTTTGTTTCACTGTGCAGGACTGGCCTAGTGGGGTTTTAATAAGGGGTTTTATTGGTTTTAAGTTCTTCAACCAACTCTAAATTTTCCTTTTAAACTGGTCCTAAAAATTGTACTAATTGTCTTTACTTTGGCTGTAAACCGCCCTGAGTCCTTTGGGAGAAGGGCGGTATAGAAATTGTAACAATAAATAAATAAATAAATACATAAATAACATTACAGCTCAACTTTTTACTTTTACATATTTAATATGTACTATGTACTTCAGACAGACCAGAAGACAGCACTGGACTGCTATAAAGAAGAGCTTGCTGGTCAACATAATACAGATTTAGAAAAAAGATACCATTATTTGTATGTAATATGTAATTAAAGTCATAATGCTGGCTGACTCCCTCTGTCTGTCTGTCTGTCTGTCTGAAAAACCTGATATGAAAAACATACTACTGTGCTCCTTATAATACCAGAAGATTGCCCAATGAAATTGCGAGTATATAGCCCAATAATAAAATATTTTAATAGCTTGTGATTTTGGTAGCTTTAAAATGTATGATAAGTTTTTATAAATATTGATTGTAAAAGATGAATGGAATCTCTAGTTGAGGAAGCAATGTTTTCTGAATACAAGATGCTGGAAACAACCACAAGACTATAGGACTACTCCATCAGCTCCCCACCACAGTGCCTCCAAAGTATCAAAGATCTAACCATAGACAAAGATGACATCACTTCACTATTATAGACCCAGAACTTGCAAAAGAATCCATGTTAGCGCTACTACACAGCACACCGGAACTAACCAAATACACCAGGATTGAAATACCCAGAATCATGCTACTTTATCAACTTTTGTCTGATCAAATATCCAAGTTAATAGATAAATATATCAAAAAATTAAAGGGACACCCATGAGATCACCAATTTCAAGATTCATAGGTGAGACTATGGTCCAGTATGTAGATGACATTTTTGTCATAATAAAAAAAGACCAACTAGAGATACATAAAACTATCAACATCTTCTTCAAGGAATTAAATTCACAAAGGGACATGGGAACAATAACACATCCCCCTTCCTAGGTATCCTCATCTGGAGAGGTAGTGATGGCATATTAGAAACACAAATTACAATAAAACTACTCACACCAACCAAGTGTCATTACCAGAGTAACAACCCAACCATCTGCAAGAGAAGCTGTGTAAGAATACAGTTTAGACAAACACACAGCAGCCCTGAACAGCAAAAAAGTAAACAGACCATCTATACAATGTCTTCCCACAAAATGGATGTCTACATAACTATCAAAAAGTGCCTGACAATTCAACATACCATAATACAAGCAACACAAGCTATGAAAAGGTTAACACTGCCTTATGTCAAAAACATCTCAGAAACCACCACAGACTATTACAACCACATTGCATCACTATAGTGCACAAACCAACTAAAGCCCCCCAAAACATCCTAAGTAAACATAAAGGCCCAGCAGCCCAGATGAAAATACAGGAGTCATCTACAACATAAAGTGCAATGACTATGACAACTACTATGTAGGACAAACGAGCAGAAGACTGGCAGAGCACAACACCAACTAGCAATCAAAAGACATGATGAAAACTCTTGTTTCACAACACATGGACAGACTGTACGTGACTTCAACTGGGAAATTGTGAACATTCTAATTCAAACCAGATCCAAAAATGCCAGAGAATTCCTGGAGGCCTGGCACTCTGACAAATTGGCCATCAACAGGAACATAAGAAATATCTACAAATCACTCAAAAGAGACAACCAGAAAGCCCAAAAGTAAATAAAAAGACCAAAACACCCCTTCATAAGCAGAGATTAACACCAAGATTAATACTAAACCTGCAATCACGTGAACAATACCTCATTCAAGGAACTACCAACAGAATAGAATAGAATAGAATAGAATAGAATCGAATAGAATAGAATAGAATAGAATAGAATAGAATAGAATAGAATAGAATAGAATAGAATAGAATAGAATTTTTTATTGGCCAAGTGTCATTGGACACACAAGGAATTTGTTCTGGTGCATATGCTCTCAGTGTACATAAAAGAAAAGATACAGTCATCATGAATTCTAAGGTACAACACTTAATGATAGTCATAGGGTACAAATAAGAAATCCGGAAAATCAATATCAATATAAATCGTAAGGATACAAGCAACAAAGTTACAGTCATACAGTCATAAGTGGAAGGAGATGGGTGATGGGAACAATGAGAAGATTAATAGTAGTGCAGATTTAGTAAATAGTTTGACAGTGGTGAGGGAATTATTTGTTTAGCAGAGTGATGGCATTCGGAGAAAAAACTGTCCTTGTGTCTGGTGTGCAGTGCTCTGTAGCATCATTTTGAGGATAGGAGTTGAAACAGTTTATGTCCAGGATGTGAGGGGTCTGTAAATATTTTCACAGCCCTCTTTTTGCCTCGTGCAATATACAGGTCCTCAATGGAAGGCAGGTTGGTAGCAATTGTTTTTTCTTCAAGTGAGCAAGCTAAGAGTAAACAACAACCTAATCGAGGAATCATCATGAACACTCTGACAACATGGACAGAGCAAGCCACTAGTATATAAAAATAAGAGCAAACCACACTCCCCTCTAGTCCTGAGGATTGGTAATGAAATATCTGCAAGAAAACTACTAAGCACAGAAACTACCAAGGACCTTTAGGACTACCGTATTGCAAGGAGTGGTTATCCAATTGACAGTCTGGTTATAAAGCTCTGAAGGAACTATTCTTAAAGATCTTCGGTAGGATATAGAATTGTTATATGTTTCAGATTTCCAGGAATGAATATGATCTCTAGAAAGAAGATGGGAATGAAATAAAGCTATTAGTGAGGAAAAAAGGCTTTTATCTGGCTCTTATAGTCATTGAAGCATTTAGTTAGTGACAATGTATCTGCTTAGCTAATCTTTTTTCCACTACCCATTATGATTGCATGTCTGTATCTAATAATCTGTAATCATGAAAGGCGGCAACACAGATTGGCATAAACCACAGGTTGCCATTCACTGTTTTAGTTAGAGTTGATAGGAATTAAAACTAAAATATCAGCATGTGTGACAGATCATTTATTTCCCACCCATTGCCTTACTAAATGATCCATTAGTTTGATCCAGCTAAGTTTATTCTATGATGTTATGTCTTTTATACCTTATTTTCCCTTATCAATGAATTGCCTAGTAGTGTTGGAAAAAGATTAACTAAAAGAAGAAGATATTGCCCTTTCCTTTTCATTAGCTCTGTGAAAGATTGTTGAACCTAAGTTATAAAGACAACTATTGGCATCTTTTTCTAAATATGATGAAGCTAACATGATGGCATATGATTTGAGACTTCAGAATGCAAGCTTTGCCCTTTTGTATTTGCATCACAATGTCACATGCAAGAAACTAAGGGGCAGAGTTTAGACATTAATGCCACAACACATAATTTATCCCTCATTCCCATTTCTCAAGATATCTATGGAGACAGCTTTTGTAGCAAAGATATTATATGCCCTTTTCTGGAAAGGCTTTCTGATCTCTTCAGTAGAAGAATGGCTAATTTACTTGGGAGAACAACTAGAATAGCTAGAATACACTAGTATAATTTCATAATTTAAAAACTAATCTAACACAGAATTGAATCCAAACTGGAAACCATTCCTAGACTACAGTTTAATGAAAGTGTTTATACCTTACCAAAATGAGAGTTTCTATGTGTGTAGAGTCTATATTTCAGTTTCATAGGATCTACAAATAAAAAAAACCTCATTAACATTAATTGAATTTACTGTAGTTTTGAATCTTCTGTGGTAATTTATACTGGATTGACTATGAACTTAATTAAGTTTTAATTCTTAGAATTTAATAGCAACATACAGTCTTTAAAATAATTTTCATAATAATACACTAGAAAACTATAATGTTTATATTTTTAATTCCTTATTTATTCATTTGCATTTTATTCTGTTATCTCCCCCCCCCATCTCTCTTTCTCTCCCTTTCTCTCTCTCTCTCTCTCTCTCTTATTTATGTCTTTTAGTATTTTTCCTCCGAAAGCTATTTTTCTGAAATAAAAAATGAGGTACATTTTAAGTGAACATGTGTAAATTAATTCTGTTTGAATATGTGAGAATAAAGACTTCTCACCTTCTCTATTTCTGCACAAATCATTAGTATGGTTAGAAGAAAGGCATCTGATTGGAAATATTGTGGTTCACAAAGAAACAAAAGAAGCAGATTTCTGCAATGGCTGGTAAGCAGAAACTATAATTTAGAGGTAACAGTATGTAGGAAGTTCAGTCCATGCTGGCTCTCATAAGAAACGAATAATGAGATAAAGTGACTATTAGTCAAAGAAAATAATTGTAGAATTTCAGAATTTTAATAGGAGTCAGCTTCATGCAGTTCATCAGTGACTGACAATGAATGAATGTTGTATTCATGACAACCAGGAGCTTCTGCAGTGCAAAAACATTAAAAAAGAATAAGGTTGAAAGAAGGAATCATATGGTAATTTACACTTGTCTCTGTTTGGTAAGTTTAATTGTAAAGTTTTATATCTCTTCCTGGCCCAGAAGTTTTCTTGGAGGACACAACTTGGGAATTAAAAGTAAGGTCTATATTTCAGCAATCTCGTTTGCAATGTATAACATGTACAGGCAGAGAAATACTCCTGTGCTTTATAATCATTTTTCATTCAACTTGATGAAAGAGAATTTCCTTGAAAAATTATTTCAAAGTAAATCTTTTTACCCTTATTTGGTTATGAGGTGACCTATAGATAGAAACTTATGAAAACTTCCTGCCTCTCATTGTACAGCCCTTTCCTCAGCAGTTTATAGACAGACTGGTTTCCTACGATTGAGTTTAGTCTCAAAAAATGGTATCACTGGGGAAGATCTCCCACTGGGCTTTTTCAGTACTTGTGTTGTTTTTACTGCTAAGAGACAATCTTTTCTTTAAGACTGTGGTTGAAAAAAAAAAACATTTTCCACTAGAAACATTTGGAGAAATTGACCAATGACTTTGGAGTGTTCCCAACTCTAGACTGCTGACTTCAATTATCGATTTTTATTGCTGTTCTTATGATCCATTTTTCTGTCAGTTATGACTCCTAAATATAAATAATTTCTAGATATTGTATGTCTATTGTTGTTGTTTGACTTGAGGTGTTTGGAAGTTCAGAATGTAGTATTTCAAATAAAACGCTAACGGCAGAGACTCTGATTAAATGAAGATAAGGGAGGAAAAAGAAGGTATGGTGTCAATCTTGTCAGAGCAACAACTATGTATATGAGCATATAACCTTTGTGTAGACATCTCTTTTTTAAAATTAATTTTTTTTTAATTTTTTAAAAAAGATGTGTACACACAAAAAAAATCTCATCTGCATTTTACCTACACATGAAGGGAGCTATAGACAACCCATATTATCAGTCCAATTGAAATCAAATGACAGCTAATTTTCAGCTGATTTTTTTTTCTAAAACAATTAAAATATCAGTCACCTTTTTATATAAGTTTTGCTTATTCCAAATGCCTATACTTTACTGCCTTATTGCTGTTCTTCTTATAATAAAGCCTGTTAATTGGGACCCGTTTTCTCTAATTATGCATAACCTTATATTAAGAGTGTCTCCTTTACTGAAAAAAGTAGCATTGTTCTATTGCTAAGATATTCTATTTTGCTGAGCGTCACTTTGTTATTTTTCAATGAGAGATTCCTTCTGCTGTACTGTGCCTTGCAGAGCAACGGGCTATTTTATTGAAGACAGCTGTTATTCTCAGATCTTTGTCAAATTCACTTGAGAAAATCCTATAACTCAAAACAGTATTCCCGTGTACTTAATTTGGTTTACAGATTTACATTCCCAATTACAGGACCACTGCACTGCATAAGAACCATCACATGCTTTTCTGTTGCTAGTAGTTACAGGGAAAAGGGTGAGAACTGGCTGCCACCAGTCACATGACAGACTGAAAACTCTAATACATTCAGACAGCTTGCTCTTAGTTGGCTTATGTCTTGTTATTATCAAATGATTGCATCTCTTGACTTGATGAATATATGACTGCCAGTTAGAAATAGTGATTATTCCATATTATTGGAACAGAATGAACTGATGATGTCTATAGAAAACTATTAAACGGAATAGCCATGTCGAACATCTCTCTCCAGAAGATAGAGTCCTAAGTACTTTATTTGTACTAGGTTGTTGTTTTTTGAGCAATTAGGTTTGTAGACAAGAATCAGGGTCTTTTTCATATTTAGCTAAGTCTGCAAATTTCCACAGCTTTCTGTTTAGTCTCTTTCTTTAATCTCCAATGAATGGAAATGAGATTGTTACAATTGTCCTTGTTCATATGTATTCAACTAAATCTTCCTGTCATTTATTATGTCTATATTGCTGGACCTTTCAGTCCCTCTTGTATAGTTTAAGAAAGATCCTTGCATGTGCTTATCAAAACTAGCATATTTAAAATTGGAACACAAAGAATTCTCTCTAGCAAAATTCACACTAACTGAATGATAGGTCAGTAGACAAAAATATTTCGTGATATACATGGTTGAAAGGAGGGCTTAACTTTATATAGTAAACATTTTCATTTTTAGAATGACTAAAAATGAGTACAGGTGTTATGTGGGCACCATTGAAACTAAACTAAACTAAGCTAAGCTAAGCTAAGCTAAACTAAACTAAACTAAACTAAACTAAACTAAACTAAACTAAACTAAACTAAACTAAACTAAACTAAACTACGTCTGTACTATAAATTTTCACACTGACTGGATCCATAGGTATTTTGAATTTTTTAAAAGGTTGATACAGCCACAACCCAGAAGAGCTATGTCCTTCCTATCCTGAGGGAAAAAAACTATTACATTAAGCTGAGAATGGTAGGAACCACCCATCTGTTTGCATTCTTATAGCCAGGCACCCCTATAACAGCCATTTTGAAAGCACCATCCAAAAGCTTTTAATATTTAAAATTGTTCCTTTCTGTGAGATATTTAGATACATTACTAAGACCTGCTGCTACTGAAAGTATACCCCTTTTTTTGTCTAAATCAAAGAAAAATCTCTGTTAAGAGAATAGCGAGGATATCTTATTGGGACTACTGTATAATCAAGTTTGCAAATTCTTCTTCTTGCTGGACATAAAAGCATGTCTAAAATTTTGCTATAGACTTTTCTAAGGCAAAATCTCTTAAAAGAAGTAAGTTTAATAAACTCATAAGGATAGAAAATGTGACCAAGGCCAGTTGGTAGGCACTTTTGCTGCAGGCCAGGCCTGGGCTCTGAATCGGAAGAAATCTGCAGTTGCCTGTTGCTGGATTAAGGTTCATGGTTTACAAATATAAACAAACAGTTTCTATTTATATTTATTATTCATTTTAATTATGTTCCTGATCATTGTAAATGATGGTAAAATTTGGGATAGAAGAAACAACCCAGGGTAGATTATTCAGTTACTGGAAATCTATTTAAAATATGGTTATTGATAACAAATATAATCTCTAGGCATATAGAGGAAGGATTAATCAAAAAAATAAATCTTTCTCTGCTATGATTAGCAACATTTATAATAAATAGGTTTTGAGGCACAATCAAGAAAACAGATTTAAAGGTAAAGGTTCCCCTCGCACATATGCGCTAGTCGTTTCTAATTCTAGGGGGTGGTACTTATCTTCGTTTCAAAGCCGAAGAGCCAGTGCTGTCCAAAGATGTTTCCATGGTCATGTGGCCGGCATGACTAAATGCCAAAGGCGCACGGAACGCTGTTACCTTCCCACCAAAGATGGTCCCTATTTTTCTACTTGCATTTTTTATGTGCTTTCAAACTGCTAGGCTGGCAGAAGCTGGGACAAGTAATGGGAGCTTACCCTGTTACATGGCACTAGGGATTTGAACTGCTGAATTGCTGACCTTTCGATCGACAAGCTCAGCATCTTAGCTACTGAGCCACCGCATCCCTCTGACACAGATTTAGTAGTCTGCAAATTTATTTCAACTGTTATCAGAGCTGATTCACTTTCGTGACAGAATGACTCTTCTGCCTCAGATGGGATATTGGGGAGGATAATAGAGAAGGCAAGATAGGCCATCACCCTTCCAAGTGCTTTGTGGCTCTGTCACAAACATTCATCCACCTGCTTCATTTTCCTAGGCACAGTTGAGTGAGAGTATAATACCTGTACAAACATATGTATTTCCACTGGGCTTGGAAACCAATTAATCAGTACTGAATGAGCCTTATTGGACATTGGCCAGCTCAAGGGAATATGGTGTGTTGACAATTTTTGTCATGTGAACTCTAGTTAGTGAGATTAAACAATCCCATAGGCAATGAAAGATTAACATTTGAATTTCATAGAAAATGGGGATAAAGCAGCTGCAGATCATATACAAGGATGAATGGATGATCAGAATAAAAGCAATTAACACAGATTTATTTTAAGATAAATCCCTTCTACGCATGCGCAAGATGGCGGCTTACTGAACGCCGGATCAGCGGCTGGCGAGATCCCTGGCTGACGGCGATGTTCTGTTGTCGCCTATGCCGCTGGCACCCCCCGGCCCGGTGAATTTTACACCCCAGCAATCGCGGGTGGGGTCTTTGGACCTCCTTGAACCCGCGGTTGCTGCGCTGGAGGCCGGAGAAACTGGAGACGGGGCGGGCGAAGATGGCGGCCCTGCGGAGGTGCGTGGGCGGCCGGCCGGCCCTCAGCTGTTCTCAGCTGTTTGGCGGTGAGCGGCGTGTGTTCCTAGCGCCGCTACCGCTTCCATCAGGCGACACCCACCCCGGATTAAGCCTCATGGACTCGGCTCCCCCGCTCTTGTTGTCATCTCCCTGTTGGTTACAGGGTGAGCGGTGGGAGACGAACGGCCATGTGGAGGCGTGGGGGGGGCGGCGGATGCCAGCTTCGCCGCGACGCCCAGGTTGCGTGGCTCGGCACTTTGGCCCTCGCTTTTCCAAAACATCTTTTCCGTCGGCGGTTGAGGCTTGGCGGACTGGTGAAGGCGGCCTTGTGGAGATGGGGGGAGGGGGCTGCATGTTTTCAGTTGAGACGGCGCTTATTCAGCTGCGCCCTGTTTGCACCCCTGGACTACGCCTCCTTGGGCTTCTGGTTTCCAGCTTGTTGGACCATCTCTCCCACTGAGGGTGGGGGCAAGTGATGGACATGACGACCATGTTGAGGCGTGGGGCAGGAAGGTGTATTCTCCAGCTGACATTGTGGCTACCTTTACCCCACTCCCGGACCTCCTTCCTGGACTGCTGGAACATCTCTCCCGCAGACGGCACACTCCGGTCCAGCGGAACATCTACCTGGTAGATGGGTTGAGACGGTTTACGATCTTTTGTCTGCTAATCCACCAGGATATAAATGGATTTTACATCTCTCCAGGACGGACTGCCTGTCTCTTTTTTTCCCTCTGTTACCGGACCCCAGAAAAACATCCCAGCATAACATCTTAGCTGCCAACTGGGACATAGTCAGCTGACGGTCGATTCTATGCGTTATTCGCCACAGGAACTCTTGCGCCTGCGAGGTGCCCCCGCCTCGCAGGAATGGCCCGCCACATTACCGAAGGCCGGCCTCTATGACGGGTCTTGGGACCCACAGAGGTGGCATGCGAAAAAGAAGGGCTTGTGGGGTTTTTTAGAGAGGGAATTTTTAAGGGGTGGGAGGGTAAGGGCGGGTAATGGGGGTAACCCGTCGGGTAGGGGGCCAGTTCCTGCACATGCTCGCGGCGGTTTTTCTTTATCAGGTCCAGAGGTTATGGGGGGAGAGCGTGTTCCTATTTGTGAGGGTGGTTCTATCGACACGGTAAGTGGGAGAGGCAGGTATGGCGGAAGCGAGGGGTCATACCAAGTTTCGGGAGCGCGTGCTCGATGTTTGAAAGCGATCACGCGCTCCGACCCCTTGGACTTCTCCCGTTCCCCGGATGGTCAGGATCCTCAGAGCTTGGGCCTCCGGCTGATGTTGTGCAATGCCCGGTCCGTGGTGAACAAAGCCCCCCTTGTCTGTGATCTTATACAGGGGGGTTCCGCGGACCTTATGGGCATTACGGAGACCTGGTTGGGCACTGAAGGGGGCGTGCCCCTGGTTGAGTTGTGCCCGCCGGGTTTCCGTGCATTCCATCAGCCGAGGGCCCAGGGTAGGGGTGGGGGGGTGGCGGTTGTGATTAGAGAGAGTCTAGAGCCGAGGGAGACCACTGTACCTCAGATTGCCGGGTGCGAATCCCTCTTTGTGAGATGGGGTCATAGGTGTCAGATGGGTATGCTGATCACGTACCTGGCTCCTTGCTGCGTGACAGCTGCCCTGCCCGAGCTCCTGGAGGTGCTGGCTGGGGTGGCAGTTGAGACCCCCAGACTTTTAGTCATGGGGGACTTTAACTTGCCATCGTCCGGCTCGTCATCGACGGCAGCTCGGGAGTTCACGGCTTCCATGACGGCCTTGGACATGACCCAAGTAGTTGATGGCCCTACTCACATTGGGGTGGCACTCTGGACCTGATTTTCTCTCTGGTCAGTGGTTGAGAGATCTGGACTTAAAGGAATTAGTCATTGAACCTTTGTCATGGTCAGATCACTCTCTTCTTCGCCTGGACTTTCTGACCGCCATTCACCACCGCAGGGAGACGGAGCCGACACGTTGGTTCCGTCCCAGGCGCCTGATGGACCCGGATGGGTTCCGGACGGAGCTTGGGCCATTTCCTGAGGGTCTGGCTCACGGCTCGACTGAGGAACTTGTTGCGGCCTGGGAACAGGCCGCGGCGGGGGCCTTAGACCGTGTCGTGCCTTTGCGGCCTCTGACCCGGCGCAGGTCCCAACCGGCTCCTTGGTTCTCCGAGGAGCTGAGAGGGATGAGGCGCCGAAGAAGACGCCTGGAGAGTCTCTGGAGGTCTAGCCGTTCGGAAGCTGATCGGACACTAGTGAAGTCCTATACCAGGACTTACCTAGTGGCATTGAGGGAAGCGAGGCGTAGCTACGCCTCCTCCCTCATTGCATCGGCAGATAACCGCCCAGCCGCCCTGTTTCGGGTGACCCGCTCCCTCCTACATCAGGGGGAGCGGGAGGACCCGGTGCAGGGACGTGCTGAGGTGTTTAACGTTATCTATACGATAAAATCGTTCAGCTTCGGGATGGTCTGGACCAAGATTGCAGTGACGCGGGTGAGATGCTCGAGGGTGGTCTTGGTGACATTGTTTGGGATGAGTTTGACCCTGTGGCTCCCGAGGACATGGACAGGTTGTTGGGTAGGTTGAATGCCACCACGTGTTTACTGGACCCGTGCCCCTCTTGGCTGGTGCTGGCCACTCGAGAGGTGACACGAGGCTGGCTCCAGGCGATTACGACCGCTTCTTTGGTGGAGGGTGTCTTCCCGGCCGCCTTGAAAGAGGCGGTGGTGAGGCCCCTCCTTAAGAAGCCGTCCCTGGACCCGGCTGTTTTAGGTAATTATCGTCCGGTCTCCAACCTTCGCTCATGCGAAGGTTGTAGAGAGTATGGTGGCATATCAATTTCCCTTGCACCTGGATGAAACTGTCTATCTAGACCTGCTCCAGTCCGGTTTTGGCCCGGTTACAGCACGGAGACGGCTTTGGTCGCGTTGGTGGATGATCTCTGAGGGCCAGGGATAGGGGTTGCTCCTCTGCCCTGGTCCTATTAGACCTCTCAGCGGCCTTGATACCATCGACCATGGTATCCTGCTGTGCCGGTTGGAGGGATTGGGAGTGGAGGCACCGCTTATCGGTGGTTCTCCTCCTATCTCTCCGACCGGTCGCAGACGGTGTTGACGGGGGGGCAGAGGTCGGCCCCGGGGCACCTCACTTGTGGGGTGCCGCAGGGGTCGATCCTCTCGCCCCTTCTGTTTAACATCTACATGAAGCCGCTGGGTGAGATCATCAGTGGTTTCGGTGTGAAGTACCAGCTGTATGCGGATGACACCCAGCTGTACTTTTCTACACCGGACCACCCCAACGGTTATCAAGTGCTGTCCCGGTGCCTGGAGGCCGACGGGTCTGGATGGGGAGAAATAGGCTCAAGCTCAATCCTCCAAGACAGAGTGGCTGTGGATGCCGGCATCCCGGTACAGTCAGCTAAATCCGCGGCTGACCATCGGTGGCGAGTCATTGGCTCCGATGGAAAGGGTCCGCAACTTAGGCGTCCTCCTGGATGAACGGCTGTCTCTAGAAGATCATCTGACGGCCGTCTCCAGGAGAGCGTTCTACCAGGTTCGCCTGGTACGCCAGTTGCGCCCCTTTCTGGACCGGGATGCCCTATGCACGGTCACTCACGCACTCGTGACGCCTCGCCTGGATTACTGCAATGCTCTCACATGGGGCTCCCTTGAAGGGCATCCGAGGCTGCAGTTAGTCCAGAATGCGGCTGCGCGGGTGATAGATGGAGCCCCCCGTGGCTCCCGTATAACACCCATCCTGCGCAGGCTGCACTGGCTACCTGTGGCTTTCCGGGTGCGCTTCAAGGTTCTGGTGACCACCTTTAAAGCGCTCCATGGCATTGGGCCGGGTTACTTACGGGACCGCCTACTGCTACCGAATATCTCTCACCGACCCGTGCGCTCTCACAGAGAGGGTCTCTCAGGGTGCCGTCAGCGGCAATGGCGCCTGGCGACACCCAGGGGAAGGGCCTTCTCTGTGGGGGCCCCCACCCTCTGGAATGAACTACCCCCCGGACTTCGTCAGCTTTCGGACCTCCGGACCTTCCGCCACGGGCTTAAAACATATTTATTTAACTGTGCAGGACTGAGCTAGATTTTAAATTATGGGTTTTAAATTGGGTTTTATTCCATATTTTTAATTTTAAATTAACGGGCTTTTTAGAATAAGTTTTTTAATTGTTTTTATATTGTATTTATGTGTTTTTAAATGCCTGTACACCGCCCTGAGTCCTTCGGGAGATAGGGCGGTATATAAATTTGAATAAATAAATAAATAAATAAATAAATAAATAAATAAATAAATTATTAAATAATTTGAGATAATTTCTTATCAGCTGTGAAGGGTATGAGGCAAAGATGGAGAAACATGCCATGGTCAAACCACCCATAAAGGGTTGTCTTCATTGGGCAAGTTTTATAACCTTTCAACTCTCTCCCCACTTTCATCCTTTCTGGGATTGCCTAAATTCCTTTGGGAAAAATAAGTCAGGAAATAGTTGCATTCTTTAGGCATCAGCAAGGAAAGGTTACATATTACCAAGGATTAGTTTCATTGTTAAGTGTAAGGAATATTGCATGCCTAGTAAAGACAAAAGCAGGGAAATTATTGTCAAATTGAGGTAAGGAAAGACTAGTATGTCCAAACAAGTCTTAGAGTACCAATTTAAGATATAGTTCAATCACAGGCCAGGGTATCACAATTCACTCTTGGCTCTGGCTTTACCCATTGTTAGGTCGTGCCATTCATGTTGAAGGTCTCAACATCTGCCCTCAAGCAAAAAAAGGTTCCTCCCATACTGTGAAGGACAGTACTTAGTTATCATTATAACTTATTAAATAATGTTTAACTAGAATTTGACATGAATTTGCTATGCTGTGCCATTTGTGTGATTGTGGACCTTTTGCATCTTGGCATGATTAAACTCCTAAAAATCACATACCCTGTTTTCCCCAAAATAAGACATCCCCTGATAATAAGCCCAATCGGGCTTTGAGTGCATGGCAATAAAGCCAAGCACTTATTTCAAAAAAATATAAGACAGGGTCTAATTTTTGGGGAAATATGGCAAGGCTGAGAGAATAGTCACATATAATGATACGCCTGTATATTCAATTGTGTTGAGCATTTCTATGGAAGAATGAATTGCTCTGAAACAGAAAAATGGTGCATGCAATTACCAAGGCCATAGTTTTGTTTTTTCATTGTAGTGATCTTATTGACAGCTGCTCCACTTAGGCATGTAAGCACTTGCTGAGAAATTGGGTGAGGGATGGAGGATGGAGGGGAGTTTAACTCCTTAGGAGAACCAGCAAGCTGCCATGTATGTTTCAAAAGAAAGAAGTATAAAAGAATCCAGACCAGGTAGAGAAAAGGGAAGGGTTTTCTTCTAAGTTTGGTAGAAGGTGTTGCTGGAGTGAGGGGTGACTAGACAAGACATGGAGCAGAGGAAGCAACATCTGGAAGAACCAGAAGACAGAGGATCCATGGCCAGGGAGAAAATCCAGGAAGGCTGCCTGAGGTAGCTGGAAGAAAGAAGAAGCTGTAGAAAAGAGCCAGCAGAAGGAAAAGCCAGCTCTGGCTCTAAACAATGACAGGTTGAACTCCACGTGGGTCAAGTGCTAGAGAACTAGACAAAATAATATTAAGGGAAGAAGCTGTTAGCATTCCTAAGTCTGAATGTAAGTAAGCATGGAAGGAGGAAGACATTACTACCTGACTCTGTGGTTTCATTCCCAAACCCAGGGGTGAAATCTAAAAATTTTCCCTACAGGTTCTGTGGGTGTGGCTTAATTGGTGGGCATGGCTTGGTGGTCAGATGGCTTGATGGGCATGGCCAATAACAATAAATAATAAAAATAATAAACAAAGTATAAAAAAACAATGAGGTACCAAAAACCATCTTTCACACTTTACACACACACAACACAACACAACACAACTGACTCACACACAATGTAAAAGCAGCTGCACTTCACACTTCACATAGCCATAAAAAGCTCAAAAACCAACTTTCACACTTTACACACACATAACACAACACAACTGACTCACACACAATGTAAAAGCAGCTGCACTTCACACTTCACACAGCCACAAAAAGCTCAAAAACCAACATTCACACTTTACACACACACAACTAACACACACACACACAAAATATGCCACATACAGCTTTCTGAGATTTGTGTGTTTGTGTAGTTAGAGTGAAACACTACAGAAATACACCAAATCTCAGAAAGCTGCATAAATATTTTATTTTATTATTTTATTTTATTTTATTGTGGACTTCAAATCCCAGAGTTCCTCAGCCAGCAAAGCCAGCCAGTTGATCACCGAGGAAATAGATTAGCTGAGCAATTGATTCTGTCTGGCTGAAACTGAAGCTGCTTTCGGGCTGGAAAGAGAGCCATGCGTTCATCAGTAATCAGGTAAGTGCCTTAGAATCTCTACTCTTACTTATAGAAAACATGTTTCCTATAAGTAAGAGTACAATTAAGGTTCTGCTGTGTTTTACTTTTAAAGGCCTGTTTCGGCTGAAGCAAATCCGGCTTTTAAAAGTAAAAAAAAAACACCTCTGAAGATGGTGCGGCTCAGCAGAGGTGGGGGGGCGGGGCCAGGGATTTTTGCTACCGGTCCTCCGGTAGCTGCCATCGCTACCGGATTGCGCGATTCCGTCCGATCCGGGAGCATTTCACCCCTGCCCAAACCCCCATAACTTTAACCTTAGACTGTCTACTGTTGACCTCACCTCATTCCTAAGAGGTTTGTAAGGGGCATGCATAAGCGCACCAATGTGCCTACTGTCCCTGTCCTACTGTCCCCATTTATTCGTATCCATTTCCTGTATTCATAATCGTGTTTATACTTATATCTGTTATCTTATACATGCTTGACAAAATAAATAAATAAATAAGTAAGTAAGTAAATAAATAAATAAATAAATCAGCAGTGAAGCATCATGTATTACAGGTAATCCTTGATTTACAACCACAATTGAGCCCAAAATTTATGTTGTTAAGTGAGACATTTATTGAATTTTGTTCCATTTTATGACCTTTCTTGTCACAGTTGTTAAGTGAATCACCACAGTTGTTAAATTAATAACAAAGTTATTAAGTGAATCTAGCTTCCCCATTGAATTTGTTTGTCAGAATGTCACAAAAGGTAATCACATGATCCTGGGATATTGCAACTGTCATAAATATGAACCAGTTGCCAAGCATCAGAATTTTGATCATGTGACCATGGGGATGCTGCAATTGTAAGCGTGAAAAACAGTTATAAGTCACTTTTTTCAGTGCTGTTGTAACTTTGTACGGTCATTAAATGAACTGTTGTAAGTCGAGGGCTACCTTTACTAGGAAACTGGTAAAATTTAAGTCATTTAGCTAAATTCTTATTAAGTTAAGTTTGATAATAGAATACACAGAGATAGAGATGGTAATAGATATTGAGAAACACATGCATAAACTTACACACACAAAGTCTTCTAAACACACTTTGCACTATGTTTGTATACTAATTAACTGTGCTACCTTTAATCCTATTTGTGTTTGTGTGTCTAGGTTTTTTTTCTATCTATTCCCACATTCCAACAAAGTCAAGTATGGAATGTGCTTAGAAAAATGGAAACCCTCTGTCTGAATTGAACATGGCAGAATAAATTTGCAAAGGAGTCATATTTGTTCCTTTATTTATTCAAACTTTTAACTAACCTATATTCAACCCATTTACTGTATATTTAGAACAGGGTTCAGCAACCCACAGCTCTGGAGCCACATGTGGCTCTTTCATCCCTCTTGTGCGGTGCTTGTCACTCAAAATATGCATCACAACCACCAACGTGTGACACCCGCTGGCACGCAATTTATTGAGCTTTTTGACTCCCAGTAGGCCACCCATGGATAAATCCAAGAAAAGAAAAGTTTCAGAAGAAAACAGAATGTTTAATTCAACTATATGTGCTAGTTGTGCAGCCGCTCAGGAAATAGTCAGGCACAGGAAGGGTTTTGTGGCTCCCGGTGTTTTCTTTTCTTTGGAAAACGGGTCCAAATGGCTCTTTGAGTATTTAAGGTTGCCGACTCCGATTTAGGAGAAACCAGGTTGGAAAAAGATAAACGTGGCTATAAAATTGGAGAAAGAAATATGAAGAACCTGCTGTGCTGATGCATTTACAATGACTGATTAAAACTAGAGTTTAAATATACAGTGATAACAGATACAGCAACCAGCCTTAGAATTGACAATGAAGCTTAGCAATAAAGGCATCAGCAGTCAATATATACTTATAGGGCTAGCACTAGGCAAAGCAGTTATGAAGATCTTGGAAAAGATATTAAGATGCCATGATGTGTCTATACTTACCAAAAAAACAGACTTATGCAGGTAATATTTTCTCTTATGATTTTACTCTATGAAAGCAAAAATTGGATTCTGAAGAAGCAGTACAGAAAGAGGGTTGTCTCTTTTGAACCCACCCAGAATTCTCATTCAAGATACAAATGACAAGAGTCAAATTATCATACTTTGAACACAGTACCTGAAGACCTAGCCCTCTTTAGAAGTAAATAATGCTGGGAAATGTGGAAGAAAAAAGAAGACGGCAGCAAGGTCGATGGACCATATTTGTAATGGATACAATTTCAGAAGATTTAAATGATCGGGTTGGGGACAGTTCTTCCTGGAGAAAATCTGCATGGTCACTAAGAATCAGCACTGACTTGATGGCACATAAACAGTGGCTTGAAAATATTCTTAAACCACTTGAGAAATATTGACTGATGTCAAGAATTCCAAGAAAGCTGTCTGTCTGTCTTTCGGCCTTCTATCCAAATATTGCTAACTGAAAATGAAATCTGAACATCTTATCATTTTAGATAAGGCTGTTAAAGACTGATAGAATCTTAAAACAGCAATGGTTGTTTTGCCCTTTCTTGCAATGAGGATAGTTAATCTTTTTGGGATAAGTAACATTAATTGTGTAATTTCAGCTATATTAACTAGCATTCTTCATGCTTTCTAGGTTTAGTATTGATACTGGTGAAGAATTTGACAGTGTGTTGGAACAAAGGGTGTTTCAAAGTTCCTTCACACTTTACTGGGATTATTGGATTTGACTAGTTTATTTGATGGAAGCAGAATGTCTGCCTGACTATTTTAGCAAGACCCAAGGATAGGGGCTGTCTGATAAAATGTAAAGCAGCCCTTTGTTCAGACATTTCTTTTGACTGTTTCACTGTGTACTTCTTTGTTTACAGCTTTATGCAGTTGTAAACATTTATCTGGCAGGCCAATTATGCACTGTAAGAAAAATGAAATCCACTGTGTTTAAATTCCTAAACTCAGACAAAATTTAATTAAAACTTGGAAGAATTGTAAACTATATACTAGGAGAAAAACTGCTTATCACTAGTCTTCCATTCTTCTCAATTTCTTTTCAAATTATGCTTTTTTTTAAAAAAAAAGTTTAGATACGGTCACTAATTCCAAATTTATTCTAAATAAGGCACGATCAGCCTTTGCATTCAAAGACATGATGACGATGACGACGACAATGATGATTTCATCCTTTGAAGACTGCAGTAGGATGTGTAGAAAGGCTGGGATTTTTTTACACTTTTGCTTTATTGTTTTTTTAGCAAGTATTTTTAAGTTGTATCAATATGTTAAACCTATTGGCAGATTGGCACAACTATTTTATTTATTTTCTAATGACGATCAGTGGAAAATACTTTTTATAATTTTGATTGTTGCTGAATTTCAATGGTATAAACTTTTTTTTAAAAATATGCTTTATCATTGTTTTAATTGCTAAAGTACAAAAAGAACAATTAAAAAGAAATCAAAACAACAATAAAGTGTACTTCACAGTGGTATGCCTTCAGGATGTCTCCAAGAGTTAGGATTTGGAGGCCCTTTTGTGCAGTGTTTCATCTCCTTACATTCTTTTAGTTGTATTGGGGGGAGAGAGGTTGACCTCAACATTGGGCATTCCAGTATGGGATACTCCAAAACCTGGCCATTTCCCCTTTTTTATTTAATATCTGTGAAACTACTGAGGTAGTCAGTTGTGTATATTATGTCAGGTGTCATCAATGTACTGGTTTATATTTTCTAAATCAGTGGGAAAATCAACCAAGAAAGAGTTGTAATAGAAGTCCTGGGTGAATTGCTTGGATGTTGTGAGGGATTAAGATGGTGAGGAACAGATAGACACTGAACTCCAGCAAAGGCAGAGTTATAGTTGGTACAAAACTTCCCTGGCTTTATGTGTGGTTTACTTTACTTTAGATGGTTTGCACTTCCTTGAAGGAACTGGTGTGCTGATCTTGGAATCCATCTGGACTCATGACTCCTGCTGAAACAGAATAGAATAGAATAGTATAGAATAGAATTTTTATTGGCCAAGTGTGATTGGACACACAAGGAGTTTGTCTTGGTGCATATGCTCCCAGTGTACATAAAAGAAAAGATACGTTCATCAAGGTACAACATTTACAACACAAATGATGGTCAATATATCAATATAAATCATAAGGATTGCCAGCAACAAAGTTACAGTCATACAGTCATAAGTGGAAAGAGATTGGTGATGGGAACTATGAGAAGATTAATAGTAGTGCAGATTTAGTAAATAGTTTGACAGTGTTGAGGGAATTATTTGTTTAGCAGAGTGATGGCCTTCGGGAAAAAACTGTTCTTGTGTCTAGTTGTTCTGTTGTGCAGTGCTCTATAGCGTCGTTTTGAGGGTAGGAGTTGAAACAGTTGAAACAGCAGGTGATATCAGTAGAAAATAGGTTTGCCAGTTGCACCCTCTCTTGAACTAAGTGGCTTTGAAGACAATGACTCATTTTTCTGCCCATCTTTTGGCTAGACTACTTGAAGATAAACCAGAAGCTGAAGCAGGCTGCCTACCTGCAGAGTATTCAGTAGAATAATACTTTGGAAATAATTGGGAAAAGTTGTTCTGGTTGCCAGCAGACTTCCATTACCCAATTCAAGGTGCTGATAAGTACCTATAAAGACATATTAGTGACATATCCTGAGAAACTCCATACTTACTTGGATTTCTGGAAAGACCTTTACTGCCAGTAGAGTAATATATGGTAACAGAATCCTGAAAGCCTATCAAAGCAGTTATCCTCTTCATCTTATATCTAGCATAACTAAGGTGGAGTTTCTCTGAGTCTCTATCTCATTCTTGTTGTGAGAAAAATGTCCATTCAGATAGGAATCAAAGCAATTGGAAATACCAGTAGCTACAACAAAGTATGTATCAGTGGCTTGTAGAAATACATTGATTAATGAGCTGCTCATTAAAGAACCATAGAATCTCCACATCCTTCATTCATTTTTTTACAATGGTCCTATTTCTCCTTTGCTTTCACTGGCTCTATTAGACATTCTGTCACATATTATATAGCTTAGGCCTTTTTACCGCCAGAATCACCTCTGGGTAAAAATACACCATCTTACAAGGAAGAGGATTCCCACTTTAGCAGAGATTAAGGTGGCTGAGACTCAGAAAATTCCATTTTTGAATGATAGTCCCATCTTTTTGTAAAAGGATGCCTCTGAATTCAGTTTGTTCCCTATCTTTTAGTTTTCCAGGAAAATGGTGAAGACAGTTCTCTACCAAATGGCATTTGAAAATGTAATATTTAATTAGAACAGCAACTGATTTCATTTTAACATGCTGCATTATAAATGTTTTGGCTCTGTATATTGGAAGCTGTCCAGAGTCATATGAATAAGCAGACTTCAAATGTTGGTAATGAAAAAAATCTATGTATAAAATAAGGTTTCATTAGAAGATGGTTCACTTTTTAAACAACAATTGAATCCTGGCTACACAGTCAAGGCATAATCAGTGCCATGTCCTTTGGAGAAACAAAATGGGTATCAACTCGCGAAGCTTCCCTGACTGTTCCGAGTTGCCATAGGCAGGGAGATGGGGAATCATGCCTCACAGCTGCATCGAGGAATTCACACCTCGGTCAAAACAAAACATATCCTAGCCGGCCGAAGTCAAGGCCATCTCCACGGAGGCCCACAATGACTGGTGGGAGTGACTTCTACAACCTTACTTCATTGGGGAATGTGAATGATGACACACCTTGGGGGGAGGGGAAAACAGGGCCAGAGGCAAGGTGCGAACTGAATGAAGTTAGAGCTGGGTTCACTTGGTCTGTGCCAAAATAGCACTCCTAATAAACAATTGGATTTTTCTTGAAAGTTTGCTTGAGGCTCCTGCTTTTATTAGGGCATCAGTCAGAACCTTGACAGTGAGGACATAAAGATTACCCATGTTTGTGTGTTCTGGGGAAAAGGGTTTTGGGTTGGTGGCTTCTGCTCTAGTGTGTCTATGCAATAAGCACAATATAATTTCATTACCTAGTTGTCTTCTGGATCTAAAGCAGTCTGATAAAAATATTCATTTAATGCGTTCCTAAACTTTTCTAAGAAACTTGTGAATAAGATCAAAAATGCTTCTTGGGAAAAAAAAATCTCAGTCTTCATAAAATTTTGGGCCAGCCTTGACAAGCATTCGTAAAATCTATGAGGAAAGCTAAGGAATATAAACATATTTTTATTACATTATTAGAAGACAATGCATCAGTTCACAAGAAATAAAGAATCATAGTGGAAAGGTTGCAGTTAAAAATCAAAGCTGCTTAAAGTCATGAAAATGAGATTATACTAACTGTATTATAAACCCTTTGAGGTTTTCTGTACTAGTAAAGGAACAACTTAGAATCTCATGGACATTTACACCATGGGTGTTCTCTGAAATGATTGAGTTTCATAATTTATATGAAGCTTCCTATTTAGAGTTGGCAAATGAATTCCATATCCTTTGAAGTAGAAAGAATATATTAAGCTCAGATAAACAGGAACATGCACAGACCTCAATGTTATACAAAAAAAGTATCAAATTCAATGGCTTCTCTTAAATGTTTTAAAACAATATGGGATATAGACACAACAAGTGTACTTGTTGACTCATCTTGAAACTCTTTATAGTATAAAATTATTTTTAAATCTATTTGGCAAGCTATCTATGGTTGATTATAATTGATCACTTAAATAATGAAAGGCAAATTGAGTCAAATTTGACTTCATGAACATATGTATCTTTCTTAACAATATAGAATTTTTTTCCACTATTTTTGCTCCATTAAAAATGCATCATATTAACTAAGTTTTTTCTAAATTGTGTTGTAAGTATTGCAATCAAATTTATAACAGATTGCCGTCTGTGATGACAAGGCACTTTAAGTTACTCAGTTCAGCTGATACTTGAGAAATTTGGAAAATGTTCATAATACTCTTTAATAATTAATACTTGTATTTTATTGCACATTTCCCTTCTAATATCTGTTGTAGTGCAACATAAGAAATTAATTCAAGTTATGTTGTTGGCTGCCAAAACTATTGTAAAATATTGAAAAACTATACTAAAGGTAGTGCTCAATTTACGACCAATATTGGGACTGGACATAAATTGATATAGTCATAATACAAGGCACTTATCTCTGGCGAGTTAAGCAAATCACTGATCATTAAACCTATTCATCCAATGAACTAAAGGTGCTTTTTCAAGAGGCAATTGGACTTTCTTTGTTTTGCCTTGAAGACGTTTAGCTTCTTGTCCAAGAAGGTTCTTTGCTTCTCTTGAAAAAGCACCTTTGGGACAAACATGACCTGGATAACTGAGATTTCATCCAATGGACATGTTTTGCCAGAAACTGACAAAAAATGCTGGAAACTGGTAAAAAAATATCACAAACCATGGTCATATGGCCATGGAATAGTGCAACTAGTTGTAAAGGTGATCTAGTTGCCAAGCACCTAAAATGCAGTCACATGACCACATGGATTGGCATGATACCTTATGACAACTAGAAGTGCTGTACGGCCTATAAAGCATCCATTTCATGTGTGTTGTATTTCGAATAGTTGAAAATGGTTGTAAATTAAGGACTACCTGTATTACATTTTAAACAATATTTAAAAATGAAAACAATAGTATTGGTTGAAAAATTAACACAGCAGCAAAGAGCCTGGAAACTAAAAAATGCAGATCATATATCAATGAATAATCTTTAATTGAAAGATTGATTAAAGTTTATTCAGTGATATACAATCTCAATTTTAAGTTCTGCAAATAAAATTATTTCTAATAAATTATTTCCATTTCCAAATTGCTTCTATTTATATTTTGGAATTGAAATAAAAATATAAATGTTAAAAAAATGTGTCTTCTTTAAGATGTTCCATAAAATTATTTTAAAAAATATTTTATTATATTCTGATATCGCACTTGATATCTGTAATGGAAGAATATGACATTATTGGTATTACAATTTCAGTCAAAACTCCAGTGGAACTTATACCTTTATCTGAAAAAAAAAACCACTTTACAGACACTTTGGATATATCTTCAAAATAAATATTTTATTAATCAGATGGAGTAGAAAATGGTATTTTTCTTCATTTAAACAGAGATTTGGTAACATTCTCATCTTTGCTATAGAAAACTCCCAAAACATTTATTTCCAATTAAATTATCACATATTTTTCTTACATAAAAAAGCAGCTACTAAGTCAAGTTAAATGATGATAGGAGCAAGTTAAATAATTATTAATATTTCACGCATCTTATCTATCTCTTTAACGATATAGATCTTTGGCATCTGTTCAGCATGAATTTAACAAGATTAAATCTTTTAAACCAGAATTTGTGTAGTCACTAGATAATGATCTTGGGAAAAGAGAGAGAATCTAGAATAAACTTTCTTCACCCATCACTTTCTTGATCCTCCTATTGTTCTTTATTCTATCACACTAGTACCATTTATACGATCAAACCACGTCAATCACATAGATTCATTTCTTACCTATATATACTATATAGAATATAGTAACCTATATTCTATCTCCTATCTTTCTAAAAGCATTTGCACATCAAAATTTTCTCCCATCTATTTTACCAACCTTAATAAATATTCTAGCAAAGTATACAAATAATGTAACATGTTCTAATTTTTCACAATTTATATTTAACTTGGAATTGTTCACTCTGTTTTCCCTGTTAAAAAGAAAAACGGACATTTTCCTGACTGGATGTTCATCAAATATCAATAACTTTGTTTTTCTAAAGTCTTTTATCTCATTTATACCCATCTATTTGTGTCACCTAATATAATATTTTTCCCTCAACAGCATTCATTCAAAATATTGCACAATGTTTCCCCAAACCCATTCTTCTATTATCAAAATTCACTACTTTTATATTCACACATAATGACTAGATGATGCGAGTTCATACCTAACATATATATTTACTCCGTCATTGATAATTTATACCCTCAATTTCTAGCACACATTAATCAACTCCATTACATAAGATCAGACCGTTGTCATCATTGTTGTCAGCCATTCAGTTGTGTCCGACCTTTGACCATTCTATGAATCATCACTCTCCATGCCCCTCAATCAAGAAGGGCATGAAGCAGAGGAATGACCAATCAGGACATGTAGTAGCCAGCTGAGAGCCAGCCTGGTCTTGTTGCCAATGGAATTTGATCTGGACTGGAATTATTGAAATTGGCTTGAGAAACAGATGGAGCAGCGTAGGAGGTAATCAGCTTAGGCTGTACAGAATTACCCTGAGCAACTGAGAAACAGCAACAGCAGGTAGAATGTTGTGCCCGCTACTGTTGATTTCCTCCAGTTCTTCAGATCTAGTCTTGGTCTGTGGCACTATGGGGAAGTCCATCAGAATTAAAATAATGACTGGCCCCACAGATACTCAAACTGCCACCAGATGTATATGTATAAATGTAGATGTATAAATGTAGATGTCAGGAAACATACAAGAGGGGTATTTTAATATTCATTTCAGCTAGACTTGGTTTTGGTATCATCTCTTAATAGATAACAGTGTGGCATAAACATTTATTCCCCCCCCCCACTTATTACATTGACTTACTGGCACAGTATTCTCCGTACCTTGTATTTCAGCTTTTATGTAGAGTAGTAGCCAGATGAAATCTAGGCTGAAATTTTCAAATCAGATCTGGATTTGGAAATTAACGGATAACATCCTGATTTTTTTCCAAAACAAATATTTCACATTTCAAATGCTGAGAGCTTGAATCCATGAGCCATTTTTCAAATAAATTATTTAGTTTTTATAAAGGATTGCCCAAATTGTTTACAGGGTCAAAAATATTTACTTACTATTGGTTACCATGTATGAGAAACAATGAATAAAAAAATATTCCAAATATAATTGTTCATTTTATTTTTTTAAAAAAAATATTGGTTATTACTTGCTTTTGCTAATTTACCATTTCAATATACACTCTTATAAATTAATTACAGTTGTATGATGGACATTCACCATGTACACATAGACTGTTGCATTTGAGAGATAAGACACCACAAAATTAACAGATGTTCACACTAATTGAACAGCCTTCCTGCTGATAATCTTGGTTGAATTCCATACTAATTATCTCTTTATACATATTCTAAAAGAGTTCCATTCTTCATGTGCTAAATGGTTCCTAAACACAATAGGGATTTTTGGTAGAGTGTTGCCCAGTTTCCCATGGTTTTCTTCTGTGAATGAAGGACTGATTAGTCTGAAAAAGGATGGAAGGGAATCAGCTTGTGATCTTTCATAAATCAACCTGCAGATATTATTGAATGCACCCATAAAACCAATATCACTATAACCAACATAATTTCCTGATAGCTGTGGAGATTTTCCTGTTAGTTTATCAGGCAGATTTTAAATAATTGGATCAAATATAGTCTAGCACTCTTTGAAATTATATTTTGCTGTGGTAGTAGGGCCTACCTATTGTTCACTACTGCAAATTCACGTGCACAGAAAAATCAAATTGAGATTTATTTTTAAGTGGTCAAAGGCAAGAAGATAATTCTAGACCAAGGGAAAAATTTAGATTGCTCAATATTGTGTTGTAACCGATTATAACTAATCTTTAAATTGATCAAGATTTTGGTGATAGTTAGGAACAACAATATTTTATTAGAATGACCTAATATATGATAGCAAACCTTTTCGGCATCAAGTGCCCACATAGGAATGTGTACGTGCACCGCAGCCCCGGAAACTCAAAGACTAGTTTCATGTGTACCGGAACGCACATGCGCACCAGTCACATGGTCTTCTGGTTTCCGGCATGTGCATGTGCACTGGCCAGCTAGTCTTCACATGTGTCGGAGCCCTGGAAACTCAAAGAGCAGCTGGCTGGTGTGCATGTGTACGCCGGCCAGCTGGTTGTCAAGTTTCTGGTGCATGCATGCCGGAGCACCGGAAACCTAAAGACTAGGTGGCTGCTGTGCTTGCCCACAATGAGGGCCATCACAGACCTAATACAACCCAAAACCCAAATGATCCAAATAATGGTAGTATCATATCCATTTAGGGTCATTAAATGTTACAATCAGAATTTTTGTTTTCTCAATATGGTATCTCAGTTTTACCCTTTACTTCAACAATTACACATTCAAGTTTCATAGCTTAAGAGTTTGTGGGAGGGAAATGGGGAAGGAGGAGTTAAAATGACGTGAGAAGAGGCAACACATCTCAGATGTTGGGACTGTGGGAAGGAAACTTTCAAACAGACTCTGCCTTAATTGGCTCGTTATAAGTCTGCCTGGGAATTTACTCTTAAGAGTTTTCAAGATTATGTTTTTATCCCCGGACTAGCATTTCTGAAATCCATGTTGTTCTCACTTCTTGCAGTTTGTCAACTATGTGGGGGCTCACAGACACTGTAAGATAAAGTGCTACAGGCTTATATACATTAACACCAGTTATTTTTCTCAAAGAAACCTTTATAAGCTGTGGAAATATAATGTGAAACTGATCATTCCTAAAACATTTTCAGGGCATAATTATTCAGTGTCAGAACAGACTACCAAACAAACCAATAACCTGACTTTTCAATGATTTTCCTCTTGAATTGGCTAGATTTTTACAAGGTTTTTTTTTTGTTGCTGCAGTAATCTCCTTATTTAATCTTCCTTTCACTTTGCCTGCAATTTTTTTAGCTTATTAATCCATTTGAGAACCAAGGATTTGAGAATTTATAAAATGCTGACAGAGTAAAAGTTGGATCAATTGCTTTGGGACATTAAAGGATAAAATGTGTTTAGATTAATGATGGTACAGTAGAGTTTAGTCTGCCTGAAATAGCCAGGAGACAAAGGGGCCACCATGATTTGCTTTTTCAGTAAATGCTTAAAAAGGTCCTTGGATTAAACTTTTTTATTTTAATAAATGTGCACATGATTTATTATAAAATATTGAATAAAATGATTCCTGGCTTCAGGCTACCAGTAGAAAGAAGAAAGAATGGAGGAAAAGATGAAAATCTTGAGGTCAAGTTCGAGTCCTAGTTACTTTAAAGCAATATGTCCCAATCTTGATAACTTCTTTCAGTACCAGAATTTCTCAGCCAGCATAGCTGTTACTGAAAATTCTAGGAGTTTACATGCATAAAATTGAAAATTGTCAAGCCTAGAAAATGCTACTTTATGGACACATCCATGTCATTTGCAAAACATGATACTAAGAGCTGAACTTCTATTGTCCCATTCTCCATGGTAGTAACTTGTAAGTAATTGTCAAGAATCAACAGGTCAAGAAACACAAGGACTAATTGATGCTCTCCCTCCTTTCATTCAGTTCTCTCACTTTTACTTACATGAGGGGACTTGTGTAAGATCTTGCAGGCAAAACAGTCGTGTGTAGTCATGATAGCCCTGGAGTTTTCTATAGCTTCCTCAACCAAATCATGAGACACCTGGACCCAGCACATACTCTGGAAACTTGTATGGTCCATGATGCATTAATTTATTCAAAGTGATAATTAAGACCATACTTTTATGAAGCACTTTCTGATCCTGATGGTCAGTGGACAACATGGAATTAGCATTGGAGACAGTGCAGCTATCTGGACAGCCTGTTGCCTTGTTTGGAGGAAGAATAAGTGGCTCAAGCAGAGAAATCATTTCTCATGGCAGGCTAGTATATTTTCTGCTCCAATTTATATTCTGTCAGAACTTCAGTCCACATGACATACTTTCAACTCCCAGAAAAGAACAAATTCATATAAAACCCAGTAAGCACAGTTACGTGCACTTGGCAGTAACTTTTTTTTTTGTTGTTTACATTTATACCCCGCCCTTCTCCGAAGACTCAGGGCGGCTTACAGTGTATAAGGCAATAGTCTCATTCTATTTGTATATTTTTACAAAGTCAACTTATTGCCCCCCCAACAATCTGGGTCCTCATTTTACCTACCTTATAAAGGATGGAAGGCTGAGTCAACCTTGGGCCGGGCTCGAACCTGCAGTAATTGCAGGCTACTGTGTTCTTAATAAGCCTTAATAACAGGCTTTTACCAGTGTGAGCTAAACCGGCCCAAGATGTGGTAAAATGTCTTTGAAAAAAGAGAATATTCTCTTGGAATAAGAATGCATGGCTGTATTATTTCTAAATGTCATTCTATTAGCTTGAGGATATCCAATTTAAAAGTGTTCCTTGCAGTCTAAGGAAATAGTCATAATTCTCCTGGCATTTGAATACCAGGTTTCTAAACCTTAACCTGGTTTAAGTTCTTTATGCATTTAGATGACTTTGATGACTTTGGGGCTGGTAGCAAAAAAGCTCAGTGCTGTCTAGTTCCTGAAAAAAAGCATTAAGTCAGAAGGGATGCTCTCATTGATGATGAAGCCACTTTGCATTTGGCATCACTTCCTTGTTAGTCAGGCTTATGCAGCTTGATTCACCCTAAAGCCCAGCAACGTTGATCTTGTGTATAATTTAAATAAATTGTGATGCCACTAATTCACTGATTGTAGAATAGAATAGAATAGAATAGAATAGAATAGAATAGAATAGAATAGAATAGAAAAGAAATCTTTATTGGCTAAGTGTGATTGGACACACAAGGAATTTGTCTTGGTGCATTTGCTTTCGGTGTACATAAAAGAAAAGATACGTTCATCAAGAATCGTAAGGTACAACACTTAATGATAGTCATAAGGTACACATTAGCAACCAGGAAACAATATCAATATAAATGTAAGAATACAAACAATAAAGTTACAGTCATACAATCATTGTGAACCTCTAATTACTACAAGTTTTCCACCAACTTCATGTCTCGGCATGACTTCCCTTAAAAAAAACCTATAAACTCATCCCAAATAATAAGTGTTGAAATTCTTTTGTCCTGTCTTGTAGAGAGAGAGGCAGAATGTATTAGCCTTCCTGCTATTTGTTTCCATCCTTTCCTACCTACAGGGATGCCGGTCAAAAACGTTTTGATGGATATCAATTAGGTTACTGTCAAGCGTAATACTTAGTTAACCCATTTTTTAAGCCTTAACCACTTTTCCTTTCCTTTCCCTTTTTATCGCCTTTCTTTTCACGCCCATTCTCACTTTCTCCGACTCTACAATTCCAGCGACACTTCTCCGCTACCCCCACCCCGTCCCTCTCCTCATCCGCTCTTATTTGACAGAAGGAAGACGGCGCAGAGCAAAGACAGGCATGCGCAATGAGGCAGCTAAGCAGTCGCATTTCTACGGAGAGCACATGGCAAGCCTGTGAAGGCGAAACGTGCCGCAACGTCCGGCTTGAGAGACGCGCAGCAGGGTGGGGTTCTTGGGCTACTAGCCGGGCGGCGGGGTATGAGAACTAGGGCTGGTTGTAAATGCGCTGCTTTGTTGTCCAAACACTCCAGCGTGTTTGCTACTAGGTGGGTCTAAGAGGAACGTGGGTCACCCTTAGGCCAAAGGGAGAACCCCTTACGTTCTCTCTTGGGGAGGAGGGGGGGGGGTTTGCCGCCTGCGCTGCAGGCTGCCTGCGTCAAAGGAGGTGCGGCTCTCCTTGCCCTGCCTTCCCCCCTGTTACCTCCCCACCTCCCCCGACTTTAAACGCCCATCCTCGGAAGCGCCGCGCACATGTCTCCTTTCGCCTCGCACATTAACGCGCACGCATACACACACCAGCGCGCCTGCCGGTGCAGCCACAGACTGATTGTGCGCCACATTGCAGGAGGTGCTGGAGGACGCGAGGGAGAACCGCCCGAGGCACGCTGGGTGCCCCTCACTTCCGAGAGCAGGTAAGCCCGGGGCGGGGGGGTCTCAAAAAACAAAAAGGAAAAAAAAACCCACCAAAAAGCGTTCCGACATGGGTGCGGCGTGAAAGGGAAAGTGAGCAAGGCGACGAGAAGCTGCCATCCACGCTCGCCCAATTAGGGACTAGAGATCTAGCCAAGGAAGCCTTCAGGGTTGTGCCAATCCCTAGAAATGGATGGGCATGTAGTTAAATCTCAGATTTCCTCAGCTTTCGAAGGAGCGTTCTCGGCAACCTTCTGCGTAATTGGGAAGGGAACAGTCGGGAGATCGGGGGATGGCAACCCAAGCCCAAGAATGCCCGCAGGAGGGAAAGAAAGCGGAATGAATCGATAACGATAGGACGTTCCCATTTATGCTGAGCGTTGTCTACACCCCCCTCCTCCTTCACCCTCACATTCCCATCTTTGGAAGAGGATCATCAGGGTAAACTTCCTCGCGGTTGAAATCGAAAAATGAGTTAAAATGACATTGCAGAAAGAAAAGGAAGAGAACCGACGATCCCGGCTGCTTAGGGAAAGCAAGCAGATGGCACCAAAATCCCTGGCAGGAAACACCCTGTAGGTCAGACAGAAGAGGAATTCGGGACGGTCTGGAAAGGCTAACGGGGGGAACCGATACGGGAGGAGAAAGGCAATTGGGGTGCGGGTGGGGTGGGAGAAGGGAAAATCGGGAATTCTTAGCCGAGTGCGATTTAAGGCCGAAGTGGCGCATTCTGCACACATCCTTATCCTTAGCGCGAGGGAGCTGTCCGGGGAAGCGGTGCTCCTTCAGCTTCCCGCTCTCTTTAAGAGGCTTCTTTACCTTGGAGGAAATCTTCACGCTCGGGCGGTTTGATTCGCGGCCGATCAGAGTATTGGGAAGAAAAGGCGGCATTTCATGCGATTAATGCATAGTGGATGTTGCATCAGGAGGGGGCATGGCTTTTCGATTCCGGCGTGCTGGTTTAACTGCCTCTCCCCCCCACCCCTGCGCCCCCGCATTCGCAACGTTTATTGTGTCTGTTGTGTTCCCTCGCTTTTGTCACCGAAGTGCTTCTCCCCATTATCAGAGGTGAGACCTGAGAATCCGTCGCAGGGTCGTCTGTGCAGCGTATTAGTCCGAAACGGATCTTAATACTTTAAAAAGGATCCTGACCGATCAGGAGAGCCTGAGAAACACCCCCCTTGGATGCCTTTCAATGAACCTGAGTGGGAAACTGTGTGGGGGTGGGGTGGGGGGGGGTACACGAGTCTGGCTAGCTCAGTGTCCACAAAAGGTGCTGAGGAAAAAAAAAAACAACCCACTTTAGGATGGTGGTTGACAACGGAGGAGAGGTAGGATGTTGATGCTGTGCTGCTCATCATATGGAACTGTCCAATGACAATTCAGAATAAGGGGTGGACCCAAGGTTCAGCTTCCCTGTGCATCCCTAATTCCACCCTGCCTGGAATAGGAATGGAGAGGCTGGTGTGATCCTGGTACATAGTGACATCAGCATGTTTGGGTAGATATGTTAATGAGCAGTTCTCATTGTCTGCAGCACTTGCTCTCTTCCCAATTACCAAATGAGAGGCCATTTGGTAGACATCATTGTGACACATATACTAGCCTTATCTAACTTATTTGCAAATATTATTATTTCCTTAAGGAAGATCTGAGGTTAATTGATCACTTGTTGTGTATTGTAGAATAGAATAGAATAGAATAGAATAGAATAGAATAGAATAGAATTTTTTATTGGCCAAGTGTAATTGGACAAACAAGGAATTTGTGCAACAGTCAAATATATAAATTACATAAAATAATGGTGTATTTACATTTTCTACATGTATCATACTGCATATGATGTACTTCCATATTTGTTCTTATCTGTGTATACATTTAACACAAAGGCACTGAAATCAAACTCTACTGTTCCCATCTTCCTGCAGTGATTATCCACACCACAAATTTTGACTGACTTCTAGAACAATAAACCTTGCTGAACACAATTCCTCTTACTTTGAAATAGATATTGGAGTTACACACTTAACTGACTAATAAACTGAGGACATGGAAAAGAATTTGGGTTCTTTATTAGCAGTTGTTAGACAACTCATGACCTGTTGAATGTTCTTTTAGATATATTTCCCTCCATAAACGGAGAAACAGAATGACTATGGGCAAATTGCTATTGTTTTGGTTTTAAAATTACAGAAGGAAGCATTTTATTAAAGAAGAAAGATGCAAAGCAAGAAAAATATAGATGTCCTTTGTTTAACAAAGGACACTTGATGACAACATTTGTGTTTGATCTGTCATTCTTTAAGAATGCTCTAATATTTTCAATTGTTTTTCCTTGGCTTAAAACGATATACCACATACCATGCTGGAATACTGTTTTTTTCCAGATAAATCAACACATTTCTCATTGTTTGCCCTTGTGCTTAATGTATAGTGAGAGCAAAACATGATTATATTGCGAACTGTGTCCACTGAAGCGGGATATTTTTACCTTCTAATAAATTGAGTGCAATTCTTGGAATCACGACAATGTCACTTTTGAGCGCTATAATGTATATCTTTACTACAGCGTCATTGTGGAATTTTTCCATGATCATCTGCATTCTATTTTAAAGCCTTAGAAAATCCATCATTAAAGTAATGGGAGCTCCTATCTTCATTTCTAATTTACCTGGTGCCAATCCAAAGAATTCAACTGTAACAAGGAATTCTGTTGAAAAATGAGTGGCATAAGTTCCTTCATTGACATCATTGAAGGAACAATATTCTTTCATCATTCCTGGGAAGAACTTAATGTATGTGGATTTGATTTTTATTATGATTTTTGGTTCATTGAGGCGAACCAAAACAGAAGTCTTTAAAAACAGTTCTTCAGGATTGCTAAACATTGGGTAGATGAAATCTATGCACTGAAATAGTTTTTGCTGCAAGAACCATATCTTTAGGTACTTCTATTTCAGCATTTTAATTTTGTCTTCTGAAGAACTCAGAATATCTTACTTCACCCTTACTCAGTCACATGTTTTTCTTCAATTAAAATTTGACAAAGCTTCTTCATAAGTATCCCTTTTTGATGCATAATTTCTCCACACCAGTATCATTTCCTCTTTTCACAACTGGTAGAAGCTGATGGAAATCGCCGCAAAATTTTCCCCAAAGGACTCATTCTTGCCACACTCCTCATCAGAGAGCTTTTATCCCAGACAATAAGCCTTGCATATCGAAGCAAATTTCCACTTTTGGAATATATTTTTAAAGTTACAGAGAGCATTTTCCTTTATTTTGAGCAGGATTTTGAATGTGCTGTCCTACCACCAGGAATCAATGCTGCTGCAATACTGGTTGATGTTATAGCAAGTTCTCCATCTCCCTTAACTTTAAAAAGTAAAGGTTTCCTTGTCAGTCATGTCTGACTAGAGCACATCATCAATACAATTTCCATGTGACCAGAATCACTATGCATGGAAGGTGCATGGAACACTGTTACCTTCCCAGGGAAGTAGTACCCATTAATCTACTTGTATGTGCATGCTTGGAAACTGCTAGGTGGGCAGAAGCTGGGGCCAGTAATGGAAACTTGCCCTGTTGTGGGAAGCTCTGGTCTTAAATCCAGGCTTTCAGCTCTCCAGCTGACAAGTTCAACATCTTTAATGGCTGACCCATCATGCCCTTTACCCCCTAAATTTTAGCAAGGATCAAATTTATATCAAATGTTTTCTTGGTTCTCCTGGTACATCAGTTATTATTATTAAGAATATTATTAAATTAAACTATTAAGAATAGATGCTTTACAAGTATTTACACACATAGTTATATACTGCTCTTTGCTCATTATTCAAGATGGATTTGTGTAGTATAAATTCCTGCTATTTGTCTCTGTTATATTACAGAGTTCATACAATAATTTGTGATTGCCAGCATTTTTATTAATTGTACTGTTTATTTGTTTTGGTAAATTATATTCTTCAAGTGCTTCAACTATCTCAAGTTGAATTCCATCATTGTTGAGTATACCCATTCTCAATTCAATGCTGAGTTGAGGATCCATGGAGTAAGTTTAAATAAATTTGACTTGCTGGTTGGGGTCTGGCATTAAATGTCCAATGTAATGATGGATTTACCCTTGAATAACAGAACAATTTCATCTGTTCTTCCTTTGAAGGACTTCTTTGTCATCAAAGAATGTCATTTGTAAGAGGCAGTATTGTCTGATGTTCTTCCCGAACTTGTTTGCAATACCTCATTGCTGCAGTATATAAATCAAGTCATTAAATAAAAATTGTAGATTGCCTATTCTGACCTTTCCCTTCCTACAATAGTTTTTTTCCAAGGACTAGGAATATACAACAATGAGGACAGACTTTAGCCATGGCACCAACATCAGCAGAAATATTACATCATGCAAGTTGTGCATTTTACCTTGCTCTTTCTCTATTGAAGCTTTGTTGTTGAAGATGACTATTGTTGTGTTGAGGAAATCTTGCAGTGATTAGTGTTTGTCAAATATTCTCAAGTTGATCTTCTCTTCCCTTCTCCAGCTTTTCTTATCTCCTTATTCTGCACCTTTCCTTGTGATTCTGGATATGTACAGCCTTTCATCCTCAATTTCTTCAATCTCTTCCTTCTTGCTGCATTCCAATAATGTTTGGTGTCGTATCTTGACCATGACACCCCCACTTCTCTTTCCATGTGGCGTAATTATGCAGAAAATATTTTAATGTAATTTTACTTCACCACAATATTGTACATTACCATTCTCACCTCAGGACAGTTTAGAATCCCTGCCATCTTCTCTGTTGAATTGTAGAAATTCCAATTTGGGAGACATCCCAAAGGTGCTTTTTTTCAAAAGGCAACTGAGCTTTGTTTTGCTTGAAAAAAGAAAGAAAGAAAGTCCAATTACCTTTAAACAAAAGCACCTTTGGGACAACCATGTCCTGGATGTCTGAGAATCTTCATAGACATATAGAAAGAGACAGTTTAAAAATAAGATCATGTGATCTCCTGATTGGTCTATCTGATCCCTACTGGCCAAAGAAGGGGATGATCTACACACAGTTCTAGAGTAGGAAGCAATTGAAAAATGAAACTGAATGTGCAATGATTTAAGGCAGGGGTCCTCAAACTTTTTAAACAGGGGGCCAATCCACCGTCCCTCAGACTGTTCAGGGGCTGGACCAGCTGGGTGGGCATGGCTAGATGGTCATGTGATTGGGTGTGTGTGGCCAATTTAGCCGTCTGAACAATAAACACAGAATAAATTTTAATTTGTTATGCTCCTGAGGGTAGAAAGCATATTAGTGAAGGGGTGTGGCTGCCTTGGGGTATGTATGAGTGTGTGTGTGTGTGTGTGTGTCACCCTCTGTCTCTGGAGGCCATGGAGGCAAAAAACTGGCCCATTTTTGACCTCCAGAGGCCTCCACGTGTCCCATTTTTGACCTCTCTGGCCTCTAATACCTCTCTGCCGCCGAAAAACTGGCCCATTTTTGGCCTCCGCATGAGTTGTTGTGAAGAAATATAGCAGGATAGAGGATTATATATGTGCCTTGAGTTCCTGAACAGAGATAGATTATAAAATATAAATACATGCACATTTGTGTGCCAGCAGTGGTATATAAAGCAATAAAATTATCCCACTTTTCTTCAAGCACTTTACATTTGTTGCTTCTTTAAGGGTCCCATGATGTGTCAATTCCTTTCTGCTGGGTGGGGGATAGTGTGAGGAACTGTGAATTTGGCTGGGAAATTATCACGGGATATTTAAAATGAGGATCATATGACCACAACAGCTCCAGAGCACAGGAGCAGCCGGTAGCATTGAATCAGCCATAATTTCCCCAAATTTTGTTTCCTCGGGAGTCATGGATTCTGGATTTTGGATGCATTCTGTAAGTTAACCCATTTGAGATATCTTGGTTCAAAAATGGTTGCCCTATGATACAAGGTTTGGCCCCAGTAAAGTTCACGACAATGAGAGTTTTAGTTGTAGATAGTTTTTGCTTTTTCATTTTTAAGATGTTGGGTTTGCAGATAGTTAATGGTGAACTGGTAGTACTTTGCATTTCTTAACTCTTAATTTTCCTGAGTGCATTGAGATTGGATGAGGTTCATATGTAAATAAAAACTGATGGGAAAAAAAACCAATTTAGTTCATTCTCTGAAATGTTTTATTTAGAACTTGAGTGATGAAACTGATGATAGAGCTTTGAGATATTTCATCAGATTTTATGCTATGACTATGCAGTAAGTTTTTAGCCTCCAGCCCTCATTACCTTTTAATACAAAACTTGAAACAGAAACTATCTTGAAAAAAACAACAACCCTAACTTGGAATGAAGGAAGTATGATGCAAAAATAATATTCAATTGCATCAGCAGATCATCAATTTACCTATTTACTGATACATGAAGAAATCTATTCACTGAAATAGATCGTTTAGATTATTATTTCCATTAAAAAGGAATAGATATAGTAATTATTGACAACTCAAAAAATACAGCAATTGATAGTGCTTTAAATTTTTTGAAATAGTGTAACAACAAAAATTTTGTTAGTATATACCATATCCCTTTGTGCCTGAATAGTTGATTTTGAACACTTTGAAGTATATTTTCAACTGATATTATCTTCATAGGCAAAACATAGTGAGTTGAACTACAGAAGCACACACCACACACACACACACACACACTGTAATATATGTGCATGTATATGTATGTGTATGTATACATAAATCTTTCTTTTTAGATTTTATTTTCAGATTTCCTACTCCGAGATTACTATTATTACCTCCTGATGAAAGAGTTCTGTGCATGTCAAAATAGCTTTTTTAATAGTGCTTAAAGGTAACATTCAGTGCATGATGTATACAATAGTAATTTTGTAAAATAGCAGTCACAAAGAGTATAGTTAATTGCAAAATACTCCTTCATTAGAAATTAAATTGCTGAATTTCTGATATCCTGGCATGCCTAGCCTCTCAAAATATTCCAACCAAACCTGCTAATCTTTTTTCTGGTAAGAGAGCCTGCAATTATAGAAACCCTCCTTTTATGCATATTTTTAAAATTGTTAATGGTAGTAGAATATAGTCAATAGCTCATCCATAAAATAAATGCAGGTAAGAATGGAAATCTAGCAGGACCCAGACCAAGCCTGTGTTTATGCCATTGACATCCTTACTAATTCTCAGATACCATTTCTTTTGCATAAGAAATATTAGTTAATTCATTTTTGCTCACTTCTTCCCGCCTATAAATTGATACTTAGGTTGCACAGAAACTATTATCATTTGTTATCAGCTTTCAAGAGCCTGTCTCAAAGGAATCTTTGTGGAATGCAGGCATCAAAGTAAACATAACATCAAAGTCAACATAAGTTATAAGTATGACACTTTTCTTTTCCTAGAGGCAGAATATTGTCATATTCTGAAAAGTGGTGTTTATTTTTTGGCTTCAAGAGACCCTAAATTGAATTCTTTTAGATATTTTGGATAACCACTTCTATCATTAGCTGTTAGCCATATTGGTAAGGGATGGTGGGAATCATAAATCAAATGTGTATAGATAGGTAAATACTGATATACACAATAGCTTACAGAACATTTCAAATGCGTACTTTTTAAAACTTGAAATTATCCATCTTGAGTCTGCAAGTTTTAAAATCAAAACAGCTATTTTGAATTTAAACCACTTTAAAAAAGAGATTGGAGAAAATCTCAAAGGTTTTTTATATACCCATAAGTGTTTTGTCAAAGGCACGATTTACTAAGTTTTATTCTTCTAAAGTATATCATATATATCAAATATAAAATATTTAGGGTTTTTTTGTATAGTATAATGCAAGATTCAGAAAAATGCTTGGAACTGTGGAGCTCACGTTTAATTAGAGCTTCACCTTTGGCTAATATCACCCTCTGATTAAATTCTAAAGTTTTAATCCTTTTTCTGTTTCTGCTCAGTGCAAGACTTTCATATATGTAGGACTGCCCATCCACTCGCCAAACAATTACAATAGCTACTCAGAAATCTCTCATGAACTAAACTTGATTGATCAATTGATTATGTGCCATCACATTGTTTTCATCTTCTATAACCACATAGATAAGACTTTTTCCATGATGATATATCTCTGACCTGTACTTTCAAATCTTCCAATGGGCGTGCTCATTGCCACTATAACTGCGTGCATCCACGTTGCAGCTGGGATAGAATATACTACTTCTGGTTTGTTTATGTAGTAAGCTTTGTACTCACCTTCTTTTTACTGATTATCCTTTAAAGGAAGAGTATATTAAATTCTGAGTATTTTTTTTAAAAAATTCCCCTCCACTTCATCCGCAACGTTTTATTACCACTTAGCATCCGCCATTAAATTGGCAGAGGAGATTACTTTTTCATTTTCTTTAAACATTTAAAATAAATCTCAGTGAGAAATAATGAGAACAAATTCAATTCTGATTCTTACCTAAATAGATATTTTAATGACTTTATTAGCCACATGGGGTAACTACATTGATATAGGATGTGGTGTGGGACCCTCTTCAGAATAGACAGAAATCTTTTCAGTTTCTTGCAATAGGTATGTCAGCTTGTAGAGTATGAAACAACTCAATAGCTGATAACTTCAGTGTTCCTTTCAATTAGTAGATCTCCTTGCTCATATTTCCTTAAAAGTTTTGATTTAAAATAATTATTATTCATCTTCTTAGCTAATTTCTCTGAAGGCATTAACATCCCACTTATTTCCCAAGATCAAGCAACAGATTTGTCTTTTTTTTGGGGGGGGGGCAGTCCGCTTGCCAGGTGTAAGTTAGCAAAAGCACCTTCATTGGTGTTTTTATCTGTATCCAACAGGGATTACTGGCTGAAAGAAAGATGTTGATATTTATTAATTGCATGAATAACATTTACGTTACAAGACAGAAAAATATGCATAGAGCGAACTTATACATTAAAGTTCAAGAAGCAAAATGACATACTGTAGAGTCTTTGTATTTTAAATAACATCCTGAAGTCCAAAATCAAAAGGACACAAGTTCATCTATCTACAACTTAAGCTCTGTTTCTCCATAGCATTTTTAAAGCAGTAATTTATTAGGCCTGAAGGTATACAACATAATTGGACCTCCCAGTTTGAATATGCATTGGTCACAACAGTCTATTTCTACTTAACCCCATCCAAACTTATAGCAGCAAGAATGTTATCATTTGTTGTGATTGAGTGGAACATATTTGAGAAAAAGCAGCCAAATCAAAGACAGTAAACAGACGCCAATTACCTTGCTGAGTTGGACATTCAAAACTGCCTCTTGAAACAAAAAAACAAAAAACAAAAAACAAAAAAAACAAAAATGTGTTTTTGGATATCAAAATAAAATGCTCATGATTTAGTTCATGTTTAACTGAACTAAAAATGATATTTTTAGTCCTTCGGGAGAAGGGCGGTATACAAATTAAAATATTACTATTATTATTATTATTATTATTATTATTATTATTATTATTATTATTATTATTATTATTATTATTATTATTATTATATATTTGAATGTTTTGCGATTGAAATGCTCTGCACAGCTCTATAAATAATATTTAACAACCAATGTAATAAAACATTGGGCATTTTGGAAATAATAACTTTTTGGAGGTATTGTCAGGGGTCTTCTACCAAGCTGAATTGATAATTACTAAAGAGAAACTGAAAAATACAGGAAAATAGATTTTTAGGCAGTCCTCATTTACCAATAGCAATTGGGACTGGGAACTCTGTCACTGCAGACTGAGCAATACAGTTGTAAAATACAATGTCAAGTGACAGTGCCAACTTACAATGGCAGTTTGAATAGTCCCAGTTTCCATTGTTAGTGAACCTACATGGTTGCAGCACCCCATAGTGACATGGTTGCCAACTGTGACCTCTTGCCAGCTTGCCCATTAACTGCTTGTTGGAAGCCAGCTGTGAAGGTCACAAATGGTGATTATCTGACCGCATGACATTGCAACGTCATAATTGCAAACTGGTTGCCGAGCACCTGAGTTGTGATCACATGACCATGGGAGTGCTGCAGCGGGTAGCTCTATTACAACCCATCATACCTTATTCAGTACTGTCAGTGCCTGCCTGCATTGTAGAAAAGCTAAAGAATGCCTTATGAAACAATTCCAGGTATTGCTGTGGAACAAATGCAGGATTGATTTATAATGAAATCAAGATACAAATTCTCATGCTTCTTTTCCTACCCACACAATATAATGGGCTATAAGCCCATCTCGTTTGGGAAGGAGAACAGTTCCCACTCATCTCTTGGTTTGGTAATAGCTGCAGCACCTGCAGGATCTTATTGTTTTTATCACAGTGATGAAAATCGCACCAGACCACAAGCTTTGCCCCTTTGGGGCACGTTGATTGCATCACTTTGACTTCCCCCTTGCCCACACTAAGGATGCCATTAATTAACAGACTGATTTAGTATCAGGCTGTTGCTTGGGGCGAACCTAAAACTGGCTCATACAGGAATACCCAGAATTATACTCATATAGCCTTTTTACTAGTATACAAACACTTCTGTATTTTGAAACTGCAAACCACTTATAAAGCAATTAAGTTACTGCAACATTTATTTGGCTAGAAAACTGGCAATTATTTAAATTCAATAGTGAAATATTATATATGCATACTCAACTTTAAATGGTTCTTTTTAATACTCACTTATGCATACAGGCTTTCATCTAGAAGTGTTTAGGATTATAGATTTACTGCAAATTGTATAGATCCTAAAGATTTAATTTTTACAACATTGCCTTTAATTGTTAGCAGATCCAAGAAGCGCCGTTTTTATGTAGATCAGTTGACATATTTAGTGAAGGTTCAAGCTGCATACAGCTTGGATCTTCATCTGTTAGTAGCAGGTTGAGGGACAATTTGTTTCTGGAATATAGGAGAATAAGATCTGTGTGTAACAGATTTTCATAACAGGTTTTAACTAATACTTAAAGTGGAACATCTATTACATTTAAAAAGTATGTAATTGTTGCTTTTGCAGAAGATGCTATCTATGGAATCATAATCAAGAACTTTGCTAGAGCTGATACTTGCAGTTTCCAGTATAATTTAAAATATTTGAAAGACACTCATACCACCAAGTGTTGCCTAGCAGTTAAAGCTTCAGGCTAGAAACTGGGAGATTGTGAGTTATAGTCCTGCTTTAGGCATAAAGCCAGCTGGATGATGTTGGATCAGTCATTCTCTCTCAACCCTGGGAAGCAGGCAGTGGAAAAACATTTCTGAAAACCTCTTCCATGAAAATTGCAGGAACTAGTCCAGGCAAAGGCCAGGGGTAAAAAAGAAAAAAAAATCCTGACTTGAAAGCACCTACAAATATAAACAAAGAGAGGAATAGCCTGATCTCAACCAGGAGACTGTTCAAAAACATCAGCACAGCAGAACCTTCCCCCAAATATGGGGTCAATAATAGCTTATCCCTGTTTAATCTTTTGATTGGGCCAATACTAATTGGAATAAATGGTCAATGCAGATTCAGTACAGGTAATCTTCACTTAGCGACCATAATTGGGACCAGCAAATCCATGACTAAATGCCGCAGTAACTAAGCAACAAATTGTGTGACCCTGATAGACTTATATTGTCATTTCCCATTTGGTCATTAAGTGAGATGTCATGTGGCCTCAACTTGCAATCTTATGTATATATGTGTGTGTGTGTGTTCTTTTTAAAGAATGCTTATAAATTGCAAACCAAATATATATTTCCCAGAGCTTAACTCCAGCAAGAAAAGTTGGAAGGCCAAGTCTCATTACACAGGTAAGTCATAGAAGTCATTACATAGGTAAATTCGGAGAGGAAGAGGACATTCACCAAAGAGGGCTCTTGCACTTTTTCGTCACATACTATGAGCAGTGTGTTGAGGAATAAAAAATACATTGCCCCAAGTCTCCAATCCAAGTGTGAAGAAACACTATTTTTTTGTGGGTGAACATTGGTTGTATTTTCTAACAACTTACCCCCTCAAACAGAGATACCAGGAAAACCTCCATGTTGAGAAATTATACTGTTTTTGAATGGGTAAATTATAACTGAGTAGAACATGCTGAATAAAAGAATATTTATATGCCAGCACCTGACTTAAGTTTTACTCTTTAACTATATAGCCTGAAATCTCCGAATTGCAGCTGCCATCTCATTCTATGTCTTATTTTTCCACAGACAACCATACAAGACTAGCACAATCTGATTGAGTTATCAGTAGAAAGCCATTTATTCCTCTCTGGTCCTTCCATTTTAGTCTTTGTCTTTTTTTTCTTTTTTTCTAGAATACATGATTGCAGTTCAATGTAGCTGTACAAAAAAAAAGAAAAAAGATAGGGACAGTTATAACTTATACTCTTATCAAGCAAATGGCCGTAGATTGCATTGATTTTCTGGAATCCCAAATTTGTGATTTTTGTTTTGCAACATTAAAATAGGAATAAGAACTTAGTTTCCATCCTTAATTTCCACCCTTAGTCTCCAACCCTATACCCCCATGGCCAGTTTGTATTTTCTGTTATATAATAACAGTCTTTCTTTCTTTCTCTCTCTTACATGCAGCTATTTATGCTAACGGCAAGCCATTACAAACAGGAAGCAATTACAAACATTTTGATCTGGTTGCATAAAGGACTCACTGTGGACCTTTTCTTCAAGAAGTTTAGACTTTACAAAATTCTATCTGGACTGAAGCTGGACAGCTTGTCTGAACCAAATCTTCTCTGGAATTTCCATTTCTTTATTGCAAATGCCTAAGAACAGCAAAGTTGTAAAAAGAGAGATAGATGATGATGTCATCGAATCAGTCAAGGACCTCTTATCCAATGAAGATTCTGTTGAGGATGCTTTTAAAAAAAGTGAATTGTCAGTTAATGATCCTGAGGACAAAGATGTAGATGTAGAAGAGGGATCTGATGTAGAAGATGAGCGACCAGCCTGGAACAGCAAACTTCAGTATATTCTGGCCCAAGTTGGATTTTCTGTAGGCTTGGGAAATGTGTGGCGTTTTCCATACCTGTGTCAAAAAAATGGTGGAGGTAAGTCTGTCTGTTGTACTCATGGAGGTAGCTGATGTGCATTTCAATATTATTGGTCTCTGTTAGTTTCTCATCTCACTCCTAGCACTGAGTTTTTCAAGCTGCTAATAAGCGATCCTTTTAAACACTCGAAAAGCAGCTGCTGATAGGAGACAGAGATTGATAATTTTGAAGACAGAGCAAATTGTCTATGAAGATTCTCAGTCATCCTGGTCATGGTTGTCCCAAAGTTGCTTTTTCCAGGAGGCAGCTGGACTTTCTTGTTTTTTCTTTGAAGTTTTTTCTTTTGCACTTCGGTTTGAGATGCAGACAACACAGACTCATCCCCAACAGCCCGTCCCTCTCTTCAACAGGGAAGGGACACAGGGCAGAAAACATCCTGCAGCCAACAAGGCTCTAGATCCATTTGCACTACGCAGGTGACCCTGAGGACACAGACAAACCTCCAAGTGGCCTCAGCAACTCTCTAAAAGAATGCAAATAACCAGTTCTCTGTAAGGAATATAAATTCTTCCATTCCCCACTATCCAGTCAGAGCTGAAGAAGCTTCTTGGATGAGAAGCGAAACGTTTTCAAAGAAAAAAACAAGAAAGTCCAGTTGCCTTCTGAAAAAAAGCATCGTGGGATGAGCAAGCAAATTGTCTTCCTCTGCTAAAGACCTAAGAAAAATATCATCTCTGTAGTTGATACTATATGGTGAGAAAATGCCCCACTCGTGCCAATAGGAGTTTTCTTATCAATGCAAAGAACAATTTTAAAAGAGAAATTTTCAGCAGAAACTCAGCAGAAAATGTTGAACTCTCTTGTGTGCTCGCCAGCTGAACTACTGATAATAAATGGTCCATCCAATATTAGTAGCTTGCATTTTTACTTTTAAAAGTTTGCATGTTAAATAGTTGTATGAAAAGCATCACCTGGTTTGATCCGTGAATGTTTATATTTGTCACAATTACATTTTTTTAAATCACTAAAGAAAGTTGATTGTAATTCAGAGACTGTCATAGTTTTACTGTGAAAATAAAAGATTACATGTGACATTTGTTGAAGTTTCCTCACATGAAAATTACAAGAGCCCATTACAAGAATTGTGTGTATGTGTGTGTGTGTCTGCATGTGTTTGTAGAGATGTTATATAGCCATCCTGTCCTTTAATATGTTTTAAGGGGGAGATAGAAGTCATATAAAACATTATAGATGGGGCCATCCATCTTTTTTAAAAAAATAATAATTCTGTTTACTCAAAAGTTAACTTCATTGTATTTATGTAGAATCATAATATTAATCCTTTTGATAGAAGAACTACTTGCTGATATAGATATATTCATAATTAACTTTATGAATTGTTTATACTAGTAAACGATAAACTATACTAGTTTGGAGCTGTGAGCATGCGCTCGCTTTGCTCACGTGCGGCCCTTGTGTGCATGTGCAGAATTTTCTGTGATGACGTCTGGATGGGTGGACGGTGCCGCCACCACCACTACCGGTTTGCCCGAAACAGGGCAAGCCGATAGAAACCCACCACTTTATGGAATTAAAAAAAGAGCTATTTGTGGTTACTCCTGTCCTATATCAGTCTCAAGAATAAGAGAAAAAGAGAAAATTTGAATTTGTAAGATTTTTAAGAGTTACAGTTTGTTAAACATTTTAATTTATTTTTTAAAAAAATACTATGTATTCTCCCCTCCCCCAAATAAATGTCTGAATCTTTTTAGTTGGCATTTATTTCACCATTTTTAGCAAATTACAGGCAATTTTTCCTACAGTTGCAAAAGAGACCATCAATAGCTTCCTGGTGCTCTTCACAGTTACTAGATTTCATGTAATTAATGAATTGTTTGACACTGAAGCTAGCAGAGATATTTACTGTTAGGTTGTTTGGTGTGCAATATAATAGTTATTTTGTAATCACTGCATGCAAACTATATAGGAAGAATTATGTACTAATTGTATATCTTATTCATGATACATTTATTGGATAGTTGAACTTAAAAAGTTTTGGCTGTTCTTATTTATGGTTGAATCAATCAACCTTAAGCCAAGTTGGGGGCAACTTCATTTTTTCCATATGCTACAAACCATTGGTGAAGGAATGGCATATTATACCTATTACTGTCAAAAACTACATATTCATTTATATATCTATGTAAACATTTTTATCTTTCTATAACAAATTCAAGGCAACAAGTTATAGATGAAAATTAAAGCAGTATATCCAAATAAAATAAGTCATACGTTGGTTTTGTTTAAGAGACAGTATTTGCAACTGATGGAGTCGGGTAGCTTTCCTACTATAAATACTGCAAAAGAATGGAAAAAAATCTCTTTCCTTCCTGCTCATCTCTTGTATTTTTGAAGAAGAAAATGTTACAAAAATGAATATCAGGTGGTTAGGCAGATGAAAGTTATTATTTTTGTTTAAGATCCTAAAGATAACCACACTATAGCAAAATTAGACTCTCTTTGGAAACAAATATGTTCATCTGTGCTTTTTAATGTCATAATATCACTTGGACTTTGTTCTAAAGATTGTTCCGTATATGAATATTACTCATCCTCTGTTCAACAGGTGCCTATCTTGTGCCCTATTTAATCTTGCTGCTGATAATAGGAATACCACTTTTTTTCCTGGAGCTTTCAGTGGGTCAAAGAATCCGCCGTGGGAGCATTGGAGTATGGAATTACATCAGTCCCAAGCTTGGTGGAATTGGATTTGCAAGTTGCATAGTAAGTGACTTCAGAATATGTACTTCCCAAATCTTAATACTGAATGGAATGCTCAGGATTTTGTTTTTTGTTTTGCTGTCTTAAAATGTCAACTTGTAGTATCAGTTCTAACTTTGTTGAATTATTCAAAGAAATGATGAGATCTATTCTTTGGGTGGATCCAAGCAGAAGCTAGATTGTTGATATCTGTATGGAACAGTTAAACTTGGATTCCTACACAGATCAGGGAGTTGGACTGAATAGCCTAAGTAACTCCTTCACATCTCTATGATTTTATAAAAGTTAGGATAAAAATCAGGACATATTGAAATGTAAAACATAACTTCTTTCTATCAAGTAGGAGAAAATCTTTCTTCCTGGGGAATTTGATATCTTCTCCAAAGCTTTAGCAGACAGCTAAAGGTGATGCCTTATGCAATATCTTCTGAAAAATCAGAAAGAACCAGAATGTGTAGCATCATGTCCACATTAAAGAAACAAACAAACACACAAACAAACTCTCTACAATCCTTCTTTTCCTAATAAACAGGGTGGGAGCCAATCATATTTAACTACATTAAATATGTAGGTTGCAGGAACTGGGTTTGTTAGTTTAATAAAAAGAAGGACTAGGGGAGACATGATAACAGTGTTCCAATATCTTAGGGGTTGCTACAAAGAAGAGGGAGTCGGGCAGGTAAAGTGTTCCAAGCACTGATGATTCCGTTACAGAAGTCATATTTTCTGCAATCTAGATTAAAGTGGTTAACATTAAGTTTAAATCTATTGGTTACTCTTGTATTACTGCAATTAAAGCTGAAGTAGTCAACCCTAACCCTAACCCTAACTTAGAACTAAGGAGAAATTTCCTGACAGTTAGAACAATTAATAAGTGGAACGACTTGCCTGCAGAAGTTGTGAATGCTCCAACACTGGAAATTTTTAAGAAAATGTTGGATAACCATCTGACTGAGATGGTGTAGGGTTTTCTGCCAGGTTGGACTAGAAGGCCTCCAAGGTCCCTTCCAACTCTATTGTTATTATTATTACATTTAAGTTGTTCTGCTGTCAAATGATCAATCTTGTGTTCAAAAATCACAACATGAACTAATCCTGAACTAACACTGTAATTTATTATTTATTTATTAAATTTATATGGTGCCTATCTCACTGTCTCAAGTGATAAAGATGTTGTACAAGTTTTGTCACCTGATGGCACATTTTAGCTGTTTCTTATCGGAGAAGTTCGCTGTTTCTTATGTGAATCATCAAGAAGCTGCAGAAGTGACAGGTTAACAAAATGATATTCCCAGAATGCAAAGGACCAAAATTATCAGGCTCTGAGATACCTATACCTATATATAAATATATGTTACATACATGCGCAAGCATATATACAAATGTGCACACTATAGACAAAAGTTGCTTTAAAACAAAGAAAAAAATAATTTCACTAAAAATTGTCATTTTATTGAAAGGTTTTGGTGAAATGATCAGAGAAATTTCTGGAATAAAAAAATATACATACATGAGGCATGACTGCCAACCCTTGGGAGAAGAAATCTGTTTACCCTTGATCTGTACTGGACCAGTTGCTTCATCAATTCAGGAGATAACCGAACCAGACTAAATGGGCCACAAAGCAGGGTGAAATTTTATGTTCTGAGTCACAGAACATAGCTGAAGAGATTAATCGATCTGAGAACAATACAATGAGATTTCAGTATTTGCAGCTCTGTCAGAACAGGATGTGCAGTACTGGGGAAAAAAAGCCTAATAGACTTTCGGGGAACTGAAAAATGATTCAGAGTTTGGGCTAGGGATAGACACTGCAATTCCTGACTATTCTTCAGACCAATTCATCGTTTTTCAAGGCTTTTGTGCCCCTAATTGAAGCACTGCATTAACTTAAAAATAGATTCCCTAAAAACAACGGAAACCTGGAAAACAAACTGGGCTAGGGTTGATGAATAACAGAAGGATTAAGGGTGCCATAGTTAGACTGCATTAAAAAAATCCAGGTATTGTAAATGTTAGATAGGAGCCAAGAGTTAATTTTCAGCTGCTTTTTGAAAAAACATCTTTGGGACAACTATGACCTGGATGGTTGAGAATCTCTACCTATTTCCAGAAGGCTTCCATGGAAGAGTCAGATCTAGGTTCCAGGAAAACTGATTTTGTGATGCCCTTAACCCCCCTCCCCCGTCCTCACCTGAAAAAAAGGAAATCATTGGCAGTTTTTCCTATGAGGGTTATATTGGATAGAATATTCTAATTGGGAGCAGCAGACCTGAAGCGCACTTAAATTGAAACAAAAGCAGCACTTTGAATTGACCCAGAAACCTGCTAGTGTCTGTCTGTGAGCTGCAATGCAGGTCATATGTTCATTGTGGGGAGTACCATCCATCCAACAGGCTGCTGCATTCTGTATCAAAGACAGTTCACATAAAGTGCATCGCAATAATCCAAATGTTTGTTTGTTTTGCTAAGTTTATATGCCCTTCCATTCATGTCTGACTCAGAACAACTTACAGATCTTCAAAACACTCCTGTATTTTAATTAACATTAAAACCTAAAGAGGGGGCTGAGAAGTTTGAGGGTCGTGTGCAGAATCTTAGCTATTCCTGGTACTGCACTCTTCTAGAGAAAGCTCTGATGTTGTTCCTGGGATTTGTTAGATTCACTCTCCCAGCTTATTGGGTCTATTGATAAGGACATGGGTCACTGTTGTGACATCTTTCTGTTCTGGACAGGACTGCAACTACTGCACCATCCAAAGCCGAGGAAGTGCCCAACAGCCAGAGCTTCCACTTACTTATTAAGCAGTATCCCTCCATCCAACACAACTCCTAACCATAGAATTGCTCTTTGAGAGATACTGCTGCTCTGTCAAGAGAAAATCCCAGGGACGACAGGGAACAAATATCAATTCTGTCTTACATCCTAGACATAAACTGTTTCAACTCCTATCCTCAAAACGATGCTATAGAGCACTGCACACCAAAACAACTAGACACAAGAACAGTTTTTCCCTGAATGCCATCACTCTGCTAAACAAATAATTCCCTCCACACGTCAAACTATTTACTAAGTCTGAACTATTATTAATCTTCTCAGCGTTCCCATCACCCATCTCCTTCCACTTATGACTGTAACTTTGTTGCTTGTATCCTTACAATTTATATTGATATTGTTTCCTGATTGCTTATTTGTACCCTATGACTATCATTAAGTTTTGTACCTTATGATTCTTGATGAACGTATCTTTTCTTTTATGTACACTGAGAGCATATGCACCAAGACAAATTCCTTGTGTGTCCAATGACACTTGGCCAATCAAAAAAATCTATTCTATTCTATTCTATTCTATTCTATTCTATTCTATCCTATCCTATCCTATCCTATCCTATCCTATCCTACCCTACCCTACCCTACCCTACCCTACCCTACCCTACCCTACCCTACCCTATCCTATCCTATCCTATCCTACATGGTTTAATTTGTTTCTTCCCTCCAAATAAACAGTCTTAAGATACCTTTAATGGTATCTCTGGCAACTCTGGGTTGGCAATGCACAGTTGAATTTCACCTGCATATTGATGATATTTCATCCTCTAACTGACTGTAGCTTTCTCAGCGGCTTTGTAAAGATACTAAAAAACAGTGGAGACTGGACCAAACCCTCAGATACCTACAAAAGAGTGGCCACTGAATTGATCTCTGCTGCCTTGCCACTGACTAAAATTGCTCATTAAGGAACCACTTGAAAGCAATGACTCCAATCCCCAGTCAGTTCAGACAGTCCAGAGAGATGCCATATGCAATGCTATCCAAGGCTGATAAATGTAAAACAGGAGTAGGAGGGGTGCCAATTAAGTCCCAACAAAGATAAACCAAGAAGGGCTGTCCTTTTCCTGTGCCCAGCCCTAAACAATGACTGAAAGAGATCTAGATCTTCTAAGACATGTGGCACATCTAGAGAGGGTCTCTTCAGTAAGAGGAACAGCGCAGATATGTTAGCTTTTTATAGGGCACTGCATGTCAGAACAATTGGACACAAGGACAGTTCCCCCTCCCTCCATGCCATCACTCTGCTAAACAACTAATTCCCACAATACTGTCAAACTATCTAAACAGGCAGTATTACCATCATTATATGATACCAGATAATGGACCCAAATTGTTGAGGGCAATACGCTGACTCTGTAAACCGCTTAGAGAGGGCTGTAAAAGCACTATGAAGTGGTATATAAGTCTAAGTGCTATTGCTATTCTTCTGAAACATTTCTGAAACATGCACAGAACTAATGTGCATTTATGAAAACTGTTTTAAATTTTTGTTTCTTTCACAGGTATGCTTTTTTGTGGCCCTGTATTACAATGTCATCATTGGATGGAGTTTGTTTTACTTTTCTCAGTCCTTTCAGCATCCATTACCATGGGACCAGTGTCCCTTGGTGAAAAATTCTTCACATACCTGTAAGTGTTAAATGTACTAATGTGTTGACTTTTCTCTCTCTTTTAAATAATGCACTTTTTACTGAAGACTTGTAAGTGTTATGTTTGTTTTTTTAATAAAGAACAAAATGAAAAATAAATAGGCCTAGGTAATTTGGTTCACAATATTTTGATTGGGTAGCATTGTTAAATAAATTTGATTTCTCCCATCACCATTATTAGTTTTATAATAAAACTATTCTTATTAACCCCTGTATCCCATCATTAAATATGACTAAGAGCTGGAGAGGTCAGTTAGATGAGCCATGTAACTGTAATGAGCTGGCAGATTAGAGAAGGCACTAATGCAGCATATCGTAGAACTTCAATAGCTTGGTCATCCATCACATATTGAAATACATTATGTTGAATTAATGTGCTGAAGTAGGATCAGAGAGACCCAACTTGAAGTCAACTCCCATTTGGTGACTTTGGACCACTTTTTCCTGGTTAAAGGAGAAGTCCCTGCAGATTTTACTCTGCTAGTTTGTTGCTGACTATAAGGGACAGTGTTCATCCACATTTCCAGGCCATTGATCCAGGAGCCTGTCTGAAGACATTTCCATAGTCATCTGACCAACATGACATCACGGAATGCTGTTACCTTCCCATCAAAGTAATCTATTCGTGTTTGCATGTTTTCGAATTGCTAGATTGGCAGCAGCTGAGGTAAGGACGGGAGTTTACCCTGTGATGTTGCACTCAGGACTCCAGCCTACAAGCTCAGCATCTTAACAAGATGAGCCACTGTGCTGCCCTTTCCTGGTTAGCATACTAGTAAATCATGGCATATTGAATGGCTACTATTCACCAAAATGGACAATGTTAATGGGGAAATCATCAGGTTTCATTTTGAATATTAATCAAAGGAGTGCTATTATGGATTTGACATTTAGAATGAATTACTCTGAAAACAAGATTTTCTTCCCATTCTTTTTACAATAGTCTTTCCCAACCTGTTGCCCTTGAGGTATATTGTCCTACAATCCCTATCAGTGAATGCAATACACTGGAGGAATCTAGTTGGTGAAGATTAATCTATTACCTCAAAATTTATCATACATTCCAATTTTTTATTATGCACATAGTGCAAAAAAAGAGAAGGGAATCATCTAAAGAGCTCCACCAAAATGTGTGATCAGTTTTAAAGTTGAGATCGAAATCATTCCAAACCCCAAATATTCTGACTGAAAACAAACAAAAAGTAACTTTTAAATGTAAAATTAAATTTAAATGTAAAGTGTTCTCCAGTTCATTTAATGGAAGAGAGTTAGAATTAATTGGCTTTAACAAACATGTTCACATGTTAATGTCACTTCTCTTGACAGTGGAATGCATGTTCTGAAACTTTTTTTTGTTGTTGCATGCCAAATATTTTCTATTACTTATAAACACAGTTTGTAAATAACTTTCAGACTGAATTTCACATTAAGGACTCCCTCTTTACATTCATTCTATTGCCATAAAATTTAAACAGTAAACAGCCCAAGAAAATAAAGGAAATGCCTGTAAACAATCAGACTATATTATGTGCTTGATAAATCAGCAAAATTCAAGTAATGATTGATGGCCATAAACTTTTTGGCATATCCATTAAAATGCAGTCTATCTTTTAATTGTATTTATCACGGTGATCGAGTAATAGAAAGAAATCTTAATTGCCTGATAGAAACATAAAAATAATTTTGAAATGTTATAGCAGTCTACCTTCTGAAGTAACTTTTAAATTGCTTCTTGGCATTTGAATCACACAAATACATATAAATATTATTCTAGAATGAATGACTTTCCTTAAACTCCATATCTGAGAAAAAATATATGGTTCAGGGGGAAAAGATTCACCTATTTGTCTTATATTCAGTTTTTTTCTGAAAGTTTAATTGAAGGGAATTTCCTGCCAGAATCCTTTTTTTAAAAAGGGAGAAAAAGAAAATGGAGAAAAAGATAGGTAAATCCCACAGAATTTAGAGACTTTTATTTACCCACTAAGAATTTACAGTAAAGAATTCATGAAAAGTGTGGCTTAAGTTGACTTATTTTAAAATAGTATACTTTCGCTCTTGTATATCTGTTCTCATTCCTTTGAAGCTGGAATTTCTGAAGGAAAAACAAAAGAGACAATTTAGTTTAATACAGCTTATTCCATCCTTCTAGTTTGTTGTTTATCTGACCAAATATAATGAGATAACCTTATTATCCTGTTCTAACTATCCTGATTTCATTGTTCCTATTCTAGTCGGGACAAAAAGTTAAGTCCCCTCAACTGCTTGAGGTTCCACACACAGATAATTTTTTTTATTTTTTATTTTATTTTATTTTGTCACAACAGTATACACAAACAATTGTCATAGATAAAACATGTATTGAAGAAAATATATAAGTAAAAATATGTATCAATAATATTAATTTGACATAATGAAGGAAACAATAGGACAGGAACGGTAGGCACTATTGTGCTCTTATGCACGCCCCTTATAATCCTTTTAGGAATGGGGTGAGGTCGTAGACAGTTTTTGGTTGAAGATTTTGGGATTTTGAGTAGAGACTATGGAGTCAGGTAGTGAGTTCCAAGCATTAACAACTCTGTTACAGAAGTCATATTTTCTACAATCAAGTTTGAAGCGGTTGACATTTAGCTTGAATCTATTTTTTGCTCTTGTAGTATTGCGATTGAAGCTGAAGTAGTCTTTTATAGGAAGGATATTGCTATAGATGATTTTGTGTGTTAAACACAGGTCATGTCGGAGTCGACGGAGTTGTAAGTTTTCTAATCCCAGGATTTCAAGTCTGTTGGTATAAGGTATTTTGTTGTTTTCGGAGGAGTGAAGAACTCTTCTAGTGAAATATTTCTGGACTCGTTCTATTGTATTTATGTCAGAGATGAGGTATGGGTTCCAGACGGATGAGCTGTATTCAAGAATAGGTCTGGCAAATGTTTTGTATGCTCTGGTTAGTAGTGTAGAGTTTTTAGAAAAGAAGCTGCGTAGAATTAGGTTTACAACTCTTAGGGCCTTTTTTGCTATGTAGTTGCAGTGGGCTTTGGCATTAAGGTCATTTGATATGAGAACTCCAAGATCTTTGACAGGGTGGGGGTCGTCAGTTAGGTAATGTCCATTAAGTTTGTACTTGATGTTAGGGTTCTTTTTTCCAATATGTAAGACTGAGCATTTGCTGGTTGAGATTTGGAGTTGCCAAGTTTTAGACCAATCGGAAATTAAGTCGAGATCTTCTTGAAGGGTAGAAGATTATAAGGCTCTGCGCATGCGCGAGAATGGCAGCTGTTTAGAGGAGCCCGAATCGGCAGTGGCGGCTTCTCCCTGAAATGGTGACTTCGGGCTGACTTACCAGGTTCCTCCGGTCCCTCGGCGTGTGGTACGATCTGTCTGGCTGCCGCTGGAGAGGTTTGTGGCCTCTCGGACATGCGACAGCCGAGAACGGGCCGAGGGACGGAGCAGCAGTCCGGAAGAGGGCGGCCATTTTTGGGGAGGCGAGGACGCGAGGGAGGCGAGGGAGGCCTGCTGTTTGCTGCGGGCTCCGGCCTCGGCTCCGGCCCTGCCCCAGCGGCGATCCCGGCGATCCCGGCCAGGCTCCAGCGGCGTGAGATCGTCGACGGTCCTGGCCTGGCTCCGACGGCTTCGCGGTGTGGATTCGGCCTGGTTCCAGCTGGCGTGAATCCCGGCCCGCTTTTTCGCCTGTCGGTGGGCCCGCCGGTTCCATCGGCGCCAGTTCCATTGGCGCCAGTTCTATCGGCGCTGGTTGCGCCCGGCGAGGCCTTGTGGACTGCGAGGCGCCTGTCCAGCGGCGCCCTGTATTTGGCAGCTCCACCGGGGATGGGCGTGGTGAGGCCTCGGTGGGAGAGGAGGCCGGAGCCGTGGCCAAGGTTTGTCCCCTCTTTTGGCCTGTTATGTCGCATTTTTCATCGCGTGTCATCAAATGGCCCCTTGTGGCCTGGCTTGTTCCATCGTATTTTCCACCTCCCCCCCCCCATATTGGACATTGGGTCACCTAAACTGGGTGGTCATGCATGTTCATCTGCGGGTTTTGGAGTGGATTGGACTGGATTGGACTAGCTTGGACTGGTCTATGGACTCTGACAGACCGATAGCCATTTCTACTTGATCAAGAGCTATTGTAGAACTGTTTTCCATAGGCTCACTATGGAGACTGTCGGCCTGTCTGTTCCTGCTTTGTCATCGTTATATGGTTCCTGCTCCATCTGTCCTCCTACCAACTGGACACCCGCTGGAAGATTCATCATTTTTATTACTCTGGGATTTTACCATCTTAGCATCCCTCGCCGATTTGCACTTTTCTATGCGCTACACTGTACATGAACTCTTGCGCCTGCGAGGTGCCCCCGCCTCGCAGGAATGGCCCACGTCGCTACCAAGGGCCAGCCTCAATGACGGGTCTTGGGACCCACAGAGGTGGCATGCGAGAAGAAAGAGCCTTTGGGGGTTTTTAGACAGGGTATTTTTAAGGGGTGGGAGGGTTAGGGCGGGTGATGGGGGTAGCCCGTCGGGAGGGAAACCAGTTCCAGCGCAGGCTCGTGGCGACTATCAAATGGGTTCGGAGGTTATGGGGGGGGAGTGTGTTCCTTTGTGTGAGGGTGAGTCTATTTGCACGGTAAGTGGGAGGGGCAGATATGGCGGAAGGGGGGGATCGTATCGACGTAGGGGGTCACGCGTTCGATGTATGCAGGCGATCGCGTGCCCCGATCCCCCTGACTTTTCCCGTTCCCCGGATGGTCAAGACCCTCAGAGCCTGGGCCTTCGTCTGATGTTATGCAACGCACGGTCCGTGGCCAATAAGGCCCCCCTAATACATGATTTGATTCAGGGGGGTGCCGCGGATATTATAGGCGTTACGGAGACCTGGTTGGGCACTGAAGGGGGTGTGCCCCTGGTTGAGATGTGCCCACCGGGTTTCCATGCATTTCATCAGCCGAGGGCCCAGGGTAGGGGTGGAGGGGTGGCGGTTGTTATTAAAGAGAGTCTAGAGCCGAGGGAGACCACTGTACCTCAGATTGCCGGGTGTGAATCCCTCTTTGTGAGGTGGGGTCATAGATGTCAGATGGGCTTGCTGGTCGCGTACCTGGCTCCTTGCTGCGTGACAGCTGCCCTGCCCGAGCTCCTGGAGGTGCTTGCCGGGGTGGCAGTGGAGACCCCCAGACTTTTAGTCATGGGGGACTTTAACTTGCCATCTGCCGGCTCGTCATCGACAGTAGCTCGGGAGTTCTTGGCCTCCATGACGGCCTTGGACCTGACTCAAGTAGTGGATGGCCCCACTCACATCGGGGGAGGCACACTGGACCTGATTTTCATCTCTGGTCAGTGGTTGAAGGATCTGGACTTGAGAGATATAGTCACAGAACTTTTGTCATGGTCAGATCACTCTCTCCTTCGCCTGGACTTTCTGACCGCTACCCAACACCGCAGGGAGACGGAACCATTACATTGGTACCGTCCCAGGCGCCTGATGGATCCAGAGAGGTTTCGGACGGAGCTTGGGCCACTTCCTGAGGGTCTGGCTCACGGCACGGCAGAGGAACTAGCCGCAGCCTGGGAACAGGCTGCGGCTGGGGCTTTAGACCGTGTCGTGCCTTTGCGGCCTCTGACCCGGCGCAGATCCCAACCGGCTCCTTGGTTCTCCGAGGAGCTGAGGGGGATGAAACGCCAGAGAAGACGCCTAGAGAGTTCCTGGAGGTCCAGCCGTTCAAAGGCTGATCGGACACTAGTTAGATCCTATACTAGGACCTACCTAGTGGCACTGAGGGAAGCGAGGCGTTGCTACGCCTCCTCCCTCATTGCGTCGGCAGATAACCGCCCAGCTGCCCTGTTTCAGGTGACCTGCTCCCTCCTTCACCAGGGGGAGCGGGATGACCCGTTGCAGGGACGTGCTGAGGAGTTTAACGGTTATCTATATGATAAAATCGTTCAGCTTAGGGACGGTCTGGACCAAAATTGTGGCGATTCGGACGGGGCATCTGAGGGCGGTCTTGGTGATGTTGTCTGGGATGAGTTTGACCCTGTGACTCCCGAGGACATGGACAGGTTGCTGGGTAGATTGAATGCCACCACGTGTTTACTGGACCCGTGCCCCTCCTGGCTGGTGCTGGCCACTCAGGAGGTGACACGAGGCTGGCTCCAGGGGATTACGAGCACTTCCTTGTTGGAGGGAGTCTTTCCGGCCGCCTTGAAAGAGGCGGTGGTGAGGCCCCTCCTCAAGAAGCCTTCCCTGGACCCGGCTGTTTTAGGTAATTATCGTCCGGTCTCCAACCACCGCTCCGCGGCGAAGGTTGTAGAGAGTATGGTGGCATATCAGTTTCCCCTGCACCTGGAGGAAACTGTCTATCTGGACCCGTTCCAGTCCGGCTTCCGGCCCGGTTACAGCACTGAGACGGCTTTGGTCGCGTTGGTGGATGATCTCTGGAGGGCCAGGGATAGGGGTTGTTCCTCTGCCCTGGTCCTATTAGACCTCTCAGCGGCTTTTGATACCATCGACCATGGTATCCTGCTGCGCCGGTTGGAGGGATTGGGAGTGGGAGGCACCGTTTATCGGTGGTTCTCCTCCTATCTCTCTGACCGGTCGCAGACGGTGTTGACTGGGGGGCAGAGGTCACCCCGCGCGCCTCACTTGTTGCCGCAGGGGTCGATTCTCTCGCCCCTTCTGTTCAACATCTATATGAAGCCGCTGGGTGAGATCATCAGTGGCTTCGGTGTGAGGTACCAGCTGTACGCTGATGACACCCAGCTGTACTTTTCCACACCGGGCCACCCCAATGAAGCTATCGAAGTGCTGTCCCGGTGTTTGGAAGCCGTACGGGTCTGGATGGGGAGAAACAGGCTCAAGCTCAATCCCTCCAAGACGGAGTGGCTGTGGATGCCGGCATCCCGGTACAGTCAGCTGAGTCCGCGGCTGACTGTCGGGAGCGAGTCATTGGCCCCGATGGAGAGGGTGCGCAACTTGGGCGTTCTCCTGGATGAACGGCTGTCTTTTGAAGACCACTTGACGGCCGTCTCCAGGAGAGCTTTCCACCAGGTTCGCCTGGTGCGCCAGTTGCGCCCCTTTCTAGACCGGGATGCCTTGTGCACAGTCACTCACGCCCTTGTGACGTCTCGTCTGGACTACTGCAATGCTCTCTACATGGGGCTCCCCTTGAGGGGCATCCGGAGGCTGCAGTTAGTCCAGAATGCAGCTGCGCGGGTGATAGAGGGAGCCCCTCGTGGCTCCCGAGTGACACCTATCCTGCGCAGGCTGCACTGGCTACCTGTGGCCTTCCGGGTGCGCTTCAAGGTGTTGGTGAACGTCTTTAAAGCGCTCCATGGCATAGGGCCGGGTTATTTACGGGACCGCCTGCTGCTACCGAATACCTCTCACCGACCCGTGCGCTCTCACAGAGAGGGACTCCTCAGGGTGCCGTCGGCGCGACAGTGTCGTCTGGCGACGCCCAGGGGAAGGGCCTTCTCTGTGGGGGCTCCCGCCCTCTGGAACGAACTCCCCCCAGGACTCCGTCAACTTCCGGACCTCCGAACCTTTCGCTGCTTAAAACTCACTTATTCATCTGCGCTGGACTGGGTTAGTTTTTTAAGTCTATGGGTTTTTAATGGGTTTTTATTTTTAAATTTTAATTGTGGCCAATTTAATAAGTTTTTTAACTGTATTTTAATCGTATTTATAGTGTATTGTGTATTTTTTACCTGGCTGTGAACCGCCCTGAGTCCTTCGGGAGAAGGGCGGTATACAAATTTAAATAATAAATAAATAAATAAATAAATAGAAGTATTATTAGTGGTATTAAATAGTTTGACATCATCAGCAAAGAGAACACAATAACTTGAGATGAGGTCACAGAGATCATTTATGTATAGTATGAAGTGTGTTGGTCCAAGAACACTACCTTGGGGAACACCACTTTTGACAGGAATAGGATTAGATATAACATTGCCAATTTTGACCACTTGTTGTCTATTTGACAGGAAGGCATTTATCCAATTGTGAAGAGGTCCCAAAATGCCATAGGATTTTAGTTTGAGGAGTAGTTTATCATGTACTACTGAATCAAAAGCTTTGCAGAAGTCTATGTAGATTGCATCTATTGTTTTTCCTATCTATTGTATTTTATCTATTGTATTTTATCTATTGTATTTGTATTGTATTTCCTATCTATTGTTATAATGAAATTATAATACACAAAGCCTGTCTTGAACTCATTTAAAAATAGAACTGTGTATAGATTCACCTTCAAAAGCCAAAATGCTGCATGGTTTGCAATACGATGGATAGCTTTTAATGTATTAGAATACTTTAAAACAATATTTTTAAGCACTGGGCTTTGTAGCTGCCATGCAATTTAGAAAACACCCCACCACTACAGCAGTGTTTGATTTAAGGTATTTCCAACAGATATTACATTAATATTCTTTGAATCATATTTTGCCCTTTGAATCTGGATTATTCCATAGCTGCTATTTAAAATAGCACTGTACTTCAAAATCCTTTTCACTGTTCTCATTTAAGTGAAAGGAAAAACAATTGTTCTAAATGAGCTGCTGTGTTCTTGTAGTTATGAGATGTAGGGTTCTTGTTAGTTACCTTAGTTAAAAGATGATCAAGAAGCGGGCGTGGCTACTGCTGCTTCCATCGTACACCCATACCTCTAATGGTTTGTAACTTCCTTGGCTTCCAACCTCTCAATAAATCCAAGAGAAGACACCAAGAAGGGCCTTTCTTCTTCCTAGATGAGGAAGCAGAGACAGTCAAAGAGTTAAAAGTTGAAAATATCACCAACATAAATTAGAAACAAAATGAAAAAAATGAGACTAGTGGAGGAAAATAAACACCTTTTGCACAAGAGATGAAACCACTGGTAGATTGGAAGAAAGAGTTTGACATGTTCATTTAAAAAGTCTTGAACTGCTTTTCAAGACAATATGGGACTAACCGTAATTGTTGGCATTGTAGAGGTTTAGAACAATGTAAATATCTAAATATGGTCCAAAAGGCAGAACAGCAGATTGCAGCAATTGCCTTAAGGCTTTTGGACTACCGCAAATAATTTTGTATTATTTTCTAATTGCATTCTGATCCACTCCTCTCCTCTCCTCTTTTCTCCTCTCCTCTCCTCAGTTGTGGAGCCTGAATGTGAAAAAAGCTCAGCTACAACATATTACTGGTACAGAGAAGCACTCAATATTTCTAATTCTATATCTGAGAGTGGAGGTCTGAATTGGAAAATGACCATCTGTTTGTTGGCTGCATGGGTTATGGTGTGCCTGGCAATGATTAAAGGCATCCAATCTTCAGGCAAAGTGAGTATTGCCACCTACGTTCTTATTCACCACACCCCTTTGCCTATTTTGCCAAAGTTTGCTGGAAGATATGACTCATTGAGTGTGCTTGTGTATGTTTCTTTATGCTTTCAAGTAGAAAAATGTTGGTATAATAATTTTTAAATTATAGTCTGCTAAAAACAAAAACCATCTTTAAATAAAAAAAGGATTATTGTGGCATGAGAACCTTGATCTGTTTTCATTTGTTATGAATAATACTTATAATTACATCTCAGCACTTAATTAAAAAGAAAAGAAAACCCATTGGAGTGGGGTTATTAACTCTATCTTTTTTTTTTGAATTTTTTTTATTTTTTGCACACAAATAAAAACATACAATATATCTTTTCTGAACAAAATTTCAGCCAGGTACATGTTTACATCCAGTTTGGTTTTTTCCAACACTTCTTATATGCTTTCATCAATATATTTTCCTTCCCTTTTTTTAAGTTTCCTATTTGCATTTCTCTTAAAAATCTAATCATTTCAATTATTCCCTGTGCCATTTTTTTTGAGGTGTGTGTGTGTTGTAGTTGTTACTTTTATCAGAGTCAAAACAGTTTGTTGACAAAATCCTCCCTTTCGGTTCTCACCACTTATCACTACAGTAGAGAAATTTTCCACAGCAAATGTTAGAGTAATTTTCTCTTCCGCCTTAGGGTGTCACTTTCCAATCCACAATTCAATCAACATTTAGCAAAGGTATCCATTTTGTTTCCTTTACTTAGAGCCATGCCTTGTTTTACTTTAACTTTTTAGTTCTTCCAATTAGTCTCATTTAAGATTTATATCCCAATTTACTTAATTCCACTTCATAGAGGAAAAAGAAAATCAGAGAAATTCCATCACGTTGTAGTTTTAAAATCCTCCAGTTTTTTCCTTTTTGTAATCTGTAACAAGTTTTAAAAGTCTCCAAATTTTCCAACTTTAATTAAGGGTTCCCTTATTTTTTCTTTTTTGCTTGAGGGATCTCTGGTTCAGTTTTAAAAGTCAAACTTCTCTCGGGTCTTTGGGTACTACTTCCGTTTCTTTTATTTTGCTATGTTTACAGTCCTTCCTAATTTAGCCGCTATTCCACGCCAATTTATTTATTTATTTATTTTTGCAAATATCAAATTTAGAGTGGTTCTTTGTGAGTTAGTATTCACTCACCTGGCTTCAATATTTCATCCAAATCACCACTCCTGCTCAAAAACTTGGTCCGGTTACCCCAGCTTAGTGATGGGTGCCAAAGTCATCTCCCCCACCGTTGAGTTGAAGAAGTTCCTTTCAGTCATCCGAGGTGCCTCCCCTTCTTCACCGTCCCTACAGGACAGCTCCGGTCCGAAAACCTCTCAAACAGCAGTTCATTGGCCTGGGGATTTGCAGAGCTCAGCGGAGCTTGCTTTCCCCCGTCTGTCTCGCCGTGATTCTTCCAGTAGAATCTAGCTCTATCTTTGAGCACAGTTTGCTTTATTAATTTGATTTGGACTAAGTCTGAGAAATAGGGAAACAGTCAGTTCAAGTATCAAACATTTGTGATATCATATGGAAGACTCTAACAGGAAGAAAAAGATCACTCAAAGAGATGTGCAATCTTTTAAGGAAATTGTGAATGATGAGACAGAGCAGTTGGGGCTCAGAATAGGAGCCCCAAATAGTACAGAAGATAGCATGGCTTTGTTTGAAGAAGATAGAGTGGAAAAGAGAGCTAAATAGGATAATTAAAATTAATCACCTAATTAACCATGTTGGAGAAGCAAATAATCAAGATGAGCAAAAATGATGGTGCCATCAAGTTGGTATTGACTCCTAGAGATCATATAGAACTACTCCTGGATGAACATGGCAGTAGCACATTCAGAAAATATAATTGGTTGGCTTCAGAGTTTCATCCGATTTTATGCAGCCATAATTTATGAATAATCCAAGCTAAAAATGATAAATTTCATCTGAAGATAAGTTTCATACTAAGTGATCTCCTGACACTTAATCACCCTTGTATCCTTCTTTGTAAACCTCCCAGTTCCATTAAGTGTCTACTTTTGGCTCATAATGCTAGATTAGACCAACCTCTAATTCAGCAGGGCTCTATTCTTTTCTTTTGAGCCATTCACAACTGATTTGGATTGTTCAATAATATGTCTAAAATTTAGATTGCATATTCTTTATTTCTTCTGCAGTGAGGAAGAAAACATTATTTGTAATATATGGAGGTAGTTAATTAAGCCTTTTATTTGACATCCTTTCAACTGCACAAACATTTTCATATATATTTCATATCTTGTTTTTTTCCTCTGTAATTATATACATATGGGAATTCTTCTCATGAATGTCTTTCCTGTGAGGAAAAAAACCCCTTGATTGTAGTGAAATGTGGTCTGGCTATACCACTTATCAAGAAAACTGTACTTTAGATCAGGGGTGGGGAACTGTTGCCCTATTATGACCTGTGGACCAACTCCCAGAATTCCTGAGCCAGCATGGCTGACTCAGGAATTCTGGGAGTTGAAGTCCACAAGTCATAGTTTCCCACTTCTGCTTTAGATGCTTTGTTTCAAAGGTGGGTTGTCATTCAGTGCAATCACTTCTAAATTAGCTTATTCATAATGGCTTTCACTTATTATTTTTTTCTCAGCTATAACAGTAGTAGCTGTCAAAAAACTTTGGTTGACATCAAAAACTTAAATGGATTTGAACTTGAAGTGGAGACCATTGATTGTAGGCTAGACTGGGAGGTTAAGAAAACATTTCAAAAAAAGGCAATGGCCAACCTCCATATTATTCCAGGAAAATTAGATGTGGTCATAAAGTCACCAAGAACTGAGCTTTATCTTTTATATTAATAATTTATTACCCACTTTCAGGGCACAGTTGCCGTTCTCAGACTTATGTTTTAAAATTCATAGTATATTTTCCTGAAAAATAATAACTTGGCCACCAAATTAAAACTATATTGTTCCATCACTTGAAATGGAGTGATACCATTGTTAAATCAGAAAAAGAGAGAGGGGGGAGAGAGAGAGAGAGAGAGAGAAAGAAAGGAAAGAAAGAAAGGAAAGGAAGGAAGGAAGGAAAGAAAGAAAGAAAGAAAGAAAGGGAAAAAGAAAGATGGTTTTCTTGGAAGAAAGTGTTTTGGCAAAATCCGAAAAGACTTCCAGAGAGCATTCTGAGACAAATATGCTTTCAGTTTTCCTTTTCTCCACTGGGCTGCCTTTTTTCTAATGGAAAAAAAATCATTTCTTAGCAAATCATTGGATTTAAACCAGAGGCTTCTGTTTGTCAGTCTATAAACTTCTAAGAACTTCTTTCTTTCTCAGAAACAAATCTCTTTATCTGTCTTATGTTATTTCTGATAATATTATATTCCAATCATCTAATATCGAGAAACCCACAAGAAAGGTAAAGAGTCAAAGGTCGCCCCAGAAACCTCCAGAAGGTGTTACTAAATAGCTTTTATATGATTTTAGCATGGTGGGAGATTTACCTGTGCATGAATTGGACTAAATATTGATTGAATGGTAACTATATTTAATTACTTTTGAACATAAAAATAAAATCAAAATTAGTTTTCGCCTACCTTTGCAGTCTCTGTCATTGAGCAAGATGATAGTTCATGTTATCCATATCGGTGCTGATACAATAGAGAGATGGGCAAGAAACATGTTCCTGATAACAATTTGTTATTTTTAAATTATGGTTTACAGGTACACTGATGTCCTAAATGAATACGGAGTGAGGGACCTTTCTTTCTTTTACTTAGTGAATCAGTGGGGCAAGAAGCCTTTGGCTTCAGAAAGTACCAAACACAACAGTGACTCTGATATATCCACTAGTCTTCTCTATAAAGCAGGGGTGTCAGACTCAAGTCTTCATGGCTGTGTCACATCACGTATTGGGGACTTTTTTCCCCTTTGCTAAATCAGGCATGGGCATGGCCAGCATGTGACACATCTGGCCTATAGGCCGGAAGTTCAACAGCTCTGCTTCAGAGACATGATTTAATTGTTATGGTCTCTCTTGGTGATGATGCATGTTTCTCTGCTCTGTTCTCATTTATTTCAATATAAAATAATTTCTGATTTCAATGATACATTTATTTCAGTAAAGGAGCAATAACCTTTGTTGGCTTTTACAGACCTCTTAAGCGGGCCTTTTCCAACCTGGTGCCTTCTAATAGAGTTTGACTTTTACTGCCAGCCATCCCCAATAAAGGCTCTACTGCAGGGGTCTCCAAACTTGGCAACTTTAAGATTTGTGGACTTCAACTCTCAGAATTCCTCAGCCAGCAAAGCTCCACAAGTCTTAAAGTTGCCAAGTTTGAAGACCCCCTGCTCTACTGGTTGGAGATTAGGGCAGTTGAAGTCCAACACATTTGGAGTGTGACTGTTTGGATAATTCATTATCTTAAGACAACACAGAATTGACTGCTAAAAACCTACATTTCTGACTAGTTCCATTGCTATTGTCAGTCAGGGCAGGATGATTGAGAAATTTTGTTTTGCTTTTAAAATGATTTACTCTTAATATCTTTCAGGTAATGTACTTTAGCTCTCTTTTCCCTTATGTGGTACTTCTGTGCTTTCTGATCAGAGGGCTGCTTTTAAATGGTTCACTGGATGGGATTCGTCATATGTTTACTCCAAAGGTAATGCTTGATCGCTTCTGATCCCACTTACTATTTGTCTTTCAATAGCTTCAATAAACTCCTAATCAGTTAGAAGTCTACTGATTTGAGAAACATGTGCTATGGAAGATCGTTGTAGCTCAAATATAAAAGGTCATTATTTTTGTATTTTTAAACTACATCATCACTCTTAGAGAATTAGGAATTTTCCATCTAATTGGTATTGTCCTTGGTTCTTGATTCATACTAACTTTCAGTGGTTTGAGTTTACAGCAGTAAGAAAGAGACCCAAAACATTGTATTGGCGTGCTTGATAAAAGAAAAGAAGATAACTTAGCCTGCAACAGGAGGATAACAAATTTATGTTACTCTTATAATGTAAGTTTCAAAATTAGATAAAGAAATCCTTGATATACACACACCCTCCTCCGATTCCCTTTTCAGTTGTGTTCTACTGCATGGATTGAGTCAAATGTGGAGAAGGGGATAGTCCCCACCAGTATGCCCCTGCTCTTCTTCATGGGATTAAGGAGTGAAAGTTTAAAGAGAGATATTTAATAAAGCTGTGAGGAGTGGCTCAACTCCACATTGGGGAATTGCCTCAAGGCTACAACAATCTGATTCAAAGTGATGCTGCAACTTGAACAATTACTGGTAACTAACTCTGCCCAAACCAGGAATCATCTTGTATTGTAAAGCTCCAAACAGCATAGCCACAAATGCTTTTTCATTCTGTTGTGCCACTTCAAATGGGCACTTCAATCAAATTTTGATCAAAGCAAAATGCCCCTTTGAAGACCTTCACAGCTGCAGCTATTATGTAATCTAAATTATCTTAGTACACAGTTGAAAAGTGATTAACGCGTTGCAAAGTATACATCAGATTTGTACAAGACAATTCCAAATCTATCTTGAGCATTAACACGTAGCAGAATCTTGGAAGCATTATTCAAAATGTAACGATGATAAAGTAAACCAGAGAATGATGAAAAGATTTAGGAAAAGTCACCTGGGAAGTCTGAAACAGCAACTGGAAAGAACGAAAATTTATGTAATCCCTTTATATGTGACCCTCAATGATTATACATCCTCTGCAGCTGGGAATTAATTCTACATGCTGTCCATTTTAGATGAGCAACTTGTTTGGGCATGTAATAATCCTTTTGAGAACAGTCAGATACAAATATCCCTTGTATTAAATATTTTCGCAACAATCTTCTTCATCTTCTGCCGCCAACAGTTATTTATTCCCCTCCTTTATGCCCAGTACTTAACGTTAACTCTTTGCATTGCCAGATACACAGAGAGGTAAGAATTGAGTATCTCCTCAGGCTTGGAAGCAATAATAAGAGATCTGGACCTCTGGCTGCATTTTTCTCAACTACCTATTATTTTAAAGGCAGGTTTCTTGCATTGCAGAACACCATTTATCTAGGGAGATTTTCAGTCATCCAGGTCATGATTTAACTCGAGTAGGTAGAATTGACAAAGACCCGAAATCCAAGGGACTGGCTGCTTGTCAGTATAGACAATATCGAGCTAAGAATGGCTCAGAATTTAGTTCTATCGAAGCATTTTATATACTGAAAATACTGGCATGGTGACTTAGTTCATTGCAACCATTATAAATTATCAGACATGACAATGAACTGCAAGTTTTCTTAGACTTGATATAGCTCTGTTAAATGAAGCATCTGATTTAAGCTGGACTTATAAATACATGGAGATAGCCATAATGATTTAAAATATTCAATTTATTGTAACTGAAACAAAAAATTGTCAAACTGGCCCCTCCTATATTACAAATGTCACCTATTCCAGCGGTCCAAAAAACAAGCAGTGATGGCTTTATTGTACACCTCTGATTTAGTGAAACAAATTGTGTCCTGTCCCAAAGGTGCTTTTTCAAGCTTCTAAAGAAGCTTCTTGGATGAGAAGCGAAAGATCTTCCAAGAAAAACCAGAAAGTCCAGTTGCCTCTTGAAAAAAACACTTTTAGGACAGGACACAATTTGTTTCACTAAATCAGAGATGTGCAATAAAGCCATCACTGCTCGTTTTCTGGACCGCTGGAATAGGTGACATTTGTAATATAGGAGGGGCCAGTTTGACAATTTTTTGTTTCAGTTACAATAAATTGAATATTTTGAATCATTATGGCTGTCTCCAAGTATTTATAAGTTCAGCTTAAATCAGATGCTTAATTTAACAGAGGTATATCAAGTCTAAGAAAACTGTTCTGTTATAAACTTGCAGTTCATTGTCACGTCTGATAATGGTTATATAATGGTTGCAATGGACTGAGCCACCATCCCAGTATTTTTAGTATATAAAATGCTTCTATAACACTAAATTCTGAGCCAGACTTAGCTCAATATTGTCTATATTGATAAGCAGCCAGTCCCTTGGATTTCAGATCTTTGCCAATTTTACCTACTCGAGTTAAATCAAATCTTTATTCTGGTCAAAGACCAGCATAATTCTATCTACAATTCTGTGGCAAAATTTATGCTTTTTCATTGATACACCTGTTAATCCTCCATCCTATTAGAAGTAATTATCATATTTGCAATGTTTTTAACTTCTAAGGAAGTGAACATACAGTTGTATCCTTAAGTCCATAAATTCATTTTTCATCAAATAATGAGTAGATGTAGCAATATTTGAACTAAAAAACTCAGAGAAATGTGATTACTGACATGTTGAGGGGGAAAATAAAACCACAAAGAATTTTCCTAGGGTAAGATTATGTGACTGAAAACAGCATCAAAAGCAATTGGAAAGTGAGAATAAAAATTGTGTTTTTAGTGCCATCTAGTGATGCAACTATGGTATGTCAATTTGGGAAGATTTGTTCATACGTGATAAATCTCAATAGAAGTATTTAGATAGAAAGCATTTCCTATTATTGAAATGTACATTTTTAGAAAAAAATCACTCTATCAGCTTGGAAAAATATTTGGATTTGCTTTCATTTTAAGAGTGCATTATGTTCAAAAAGAATATTAAAATAATGGGCTGGTTTAAAATTTCTGTTTGCTAGATAATATTACTGACATTTGGCATACATCAAATTACATAAACTGTGATCTTAAATCCGCTTTCAGTGAAATAAACACCATTGAACTAATAACATGTCCATCAAATTAGATAGGCACAGATATGTGGCCATAAGTACTGCTTTAGCTTTAGCTAATGAGTTGTTCTGTTTTCACAAAGTAAAATTTACGTTTCCATTCAAGATCTGTTCAAGCTATGTACTTTCTATAATTGATATAAAAGTGAAAAATAATTTTAAACATTCCCCAAATCTTGGTTTTTCAAAAAATGTTACAAATATTGTTGAATAAATCTTTCAAATATTAAAAGTACATTTTTTTCAAAATCCTGAAAAAGATTTTCTTTTTTATATAGGAATCATAACCATACTGTGATTTTGATTTGGAGATTAAGCAGCAATTCATAATACAGAATTCAAACCAGCCTCTCGGTTTAGTTCTGCTGGATGGTTGTTCTTTGTTATTTATGACATGCCAAAATTTCTCTGGGCAAATTCCAGTTATCCTTAAGAACAATATTGACAGTATTATTGGAATTTTTACGTATGTCAATGGAAAACAGCCAAAATTTTAATGTTAGTTTTATGTAACATTTGGAATAGGTTTTAGCTATTTTTCAAAACAAATAGAGGACAAAAATATACTCTTGATTATCTAGTGCAGTGTTTTTTTTGTCAAATTTAGCAACTTTAAGATGTGTGGACTTCAACTCCCAGAATACCTGTTGCTGGCTGAAAAATTCTGGGAGTTGAATTTCACTTGTCTTAAAACTTCTGAGGTTGACAAATACTGATCTAGTGACCATTATCAAATTGGGCGGAGCTGTGTGTGTTACCCCTGGAAAGTGATATTTAGAATGTTTCCTGATTATTTGCTGCCTCTCTGCTTAATAGAAATGCTGCATTTTGTAGTTGACTTATATTGTATCTGATTTCAAACAGCTTGAAATAATGCTGGAGCCTAAGGTGTGGAGAGAAGCTGCTACTCAGGTGTTCTTTGCCTTAGGACTTGGATTTGGTGGAGTCATTGCCTTTTCAAGCTACAACAAGCGAGACAACAACTGCCATTTCGATGCTGTTCTGGTGTCCTTCATCAATTTTTTCACTTCTGTGCTGGCAACTTTAGTGGTGTTTGCTGTTCTGGGCTTCAAAGCAAACATCATAAATGAGAAATGCATTGTCCAGTATGAATATTTATTTATCAATTTTTATAGAATATTTCACTTGGGAATTTCTATCCTTATTCTTTTGGCTGATTGTGTGCCTTTGCATTTTTGTGTTTATTTTGTAGAAATTCTCAACAAATTATCAGCCTTCTGAATAGTGGAAATCTCAGCAAGGCTATCATTCCTCATCATATTAATTTATCAAGTATTACAGCAGAGGATTATAATCTGGTTTATGATATCATTCAGAAAGTTAAAGAAGATGAATTTCCTCTGGGTTTGAAACCATGTCAAATTGAAGATGAACTTAATAAGGTTAGAGTGATAATTCAATCCATGACACAAAGTTTACAAATGACCAGTTGTTTTAATAAACCTCTAGCCCTTTGAGAATAGCTTTGCTTCTCACTTCCAAGGTAAAGGTAAAGGTTCCCCTCGCACGTATGTATTAGTTGTTTCCAACTCTAGGGGGCAGTGCTCATATCCGTTTCAAAGCCGAAGAGCCAGCGCTGTCCAAAGATGTCTCCATGGTCATGTGGCTGGCATGACTAAATGCCAAAGGTACATGGAACGCTGTTACCTTCCCACCAAAGGTGGTCCCTATTTTTCTACTTACATTTTTTATATGCTTTCGAACTGCTAGGTTGGCAGAAGCTGGGACAGGTAACGGGAGCACACCTTGTTACGCGGCTATTCAAACTGCAGAACTGCCGACCTTTTGATTGACAAGCTCAGTGTCTTAGCCATTGAGCCACCACGTCCCATTCACTTCCAAGGAATGTACTAAATCAGAACTTTGCTTCAAGTTTCCTTGTCTATGTTTTATCCATTTCCATCCCTATCAGTTTCATAACTGGAACAGTTTATTGCTGATGTTAAGGAATGCATAGCTGGTTAATTTTTTAAATTAATTTTTCAATGCAGTAAGCCACTAGTGGCTTATATTTATTTATTTATTGTTTATTTATTTTTTACTAAAACTTATTGGTACCCATCTTACCACAGGGTAACTCTGGGCAAACCTATACATATACATTAAAACATAAATAAAACCAAACATTAAACCCTAAGGAATGGGGGGACGCTGGTGGTGGAATGGGGTGGTGGTGGGATCTGTGTTTACTTGATCAACCATCTCTACTGTGCTGTTCCCCATTGGAGCGCCAAGCCAGTTGCAGAGTCATATCTTTAGGTCCTTATGAAAGGAGGGTTGGGACCAACCTCACATTGGTTCCAGAAGGCAAGAGCAACAGCTAAGAAGGCCCTCCTCCTGGACCCCGCCAGCCAAAATAATTGGATAAACAGGACCCACAGCATGCTTCCTCTGCTTGTGTGAGTGGAATGAATCAGGCTTATGGCAATAATGAACAAAGAAAACTCTTGGAATAAAGCAATGATCAGAAAATCATCTGACTCAGTTTAGCTGTCATAACTGCTCTAACCAATAGCATCCATCCCTGCTTCTCTTTACTAAGTGTCTTTGTTCACCATACAATGTCTCTACTTTTCAAACTTCCTCTTTACGAATTTTAATCACTGAGATTTCTTCTTGACAGGCTGTTCAGGGAACTGGTTTAGCTTTCATTGCCTTCACAGAAGCCATGACACACTTCCCTGCTTCTCCTTTCTGGTCAGTGATGTTTTTCCTGATGCTGGTAAATCTAGGGCTTGGCAGCATGTTTGGAACAATTGAAGGGATCACTACACCTATAGTTGATACATTCAAAGTGAGAAAAGAAATTCTGACTGGTGAGTTGGCATACATTTCTTTCTTTATATTTGATGTTATCTACATGAAAATGGCCTCTACAACATAGCTTCCTAATCTGTTTTTATACTAATGGAATGCTTTTTACCGGTAGAAAAAGGTGCTTTTATTCTTCTTTGAAATCCTTCCTATCGCAGGACTGTTCAGAGCAGATTAGGACCATGTGCTAGTTACTGCAGGGCAGAGATAGAATTGCCTCTCTTTGATAATAGATGTGATTCTGTCAACAGAAGACCACATGGATTTTATTAGAGGTGTGCAAAGGATTTCAAGTTCAACATTTTCAGTAGGCTGTTCTGGTTTCAAAGGAAGTGCTCATACATTTTTCTGATCCTACTAGCAAGGTCAGAACAGTACACTTCTTATGAGGATGGAATAGTCCATCTCATATATGGAACGGCTGTTTGAAGACAAAAAGGGAAATTTAGGGAGCCAAATTATTCAAATGGAAATTATTTAGCATACTTTTTAGGTTCTATTAATCCTTGTTCTGAATATTTAGACCTGCTTGATTGTTACCAAGGCTGGCCATGAAGAGGTGCTTTGGAATTAGTGTAAAATCAATGTTTCTTTGTGGGTGCATATGAGGACGCCTTTGAGTAAGGGCTCATCCTGGTGACTGCCTAGAGAATAATAATAATATCAGAGTTGGAAGGGACCTTGGAGGTCTTCTAGTCCAACCCCCTGCCCAGGCAGGAAACCCTACACCATTTCAGACAAATGGCTATCCAACATTTTCTTATGTTAAGGACTTATGAGAAGACCTTAAAGTTTCCTCTACAAGGTTTTTCAGAAGTTGTTTGTCATTGTCTTCTTCTTCGGGCCGAGAGAGAGTCACCCAACTGACTTTGTGAGCTGAACTGAAACTTTTAAAGTGTCACAGACTCTTTTTGGGATAAAGGAGTTTCCTATAAGGTCATAAATCATTTTTTTCAGTGCCGTTGTAATTTCGAATGATCACTAAATGAATTGTTGTAAGTTGAAAACTGCCTATATTAAACGCTCAACATAGATTAACCAATTAACAATAAAGTGATTCCAAAAATCACTTGATAGTTAAAATCTGCAAAAAGAGGTGCATCTTTACAGTTTTTCTAAATATCAAGGTGGAGGCCAATCACAATTTCTAATGGGTTATTTTACATAACTTGGGAACGTTTTCCAAAGACCATCTCCTGAATGTTGGAAAACTGCAGAGTCATTGGAATGGCATGAAAGTGTAAATTAGAGTCAGGAGAGATATCACAAAGAGAGACAGTCTATTTGTGCCATTCAGCTTCTCAAGTTTGCCAGATTTAATTTTTTCATCTTTCTGTATTTCTTTGCATATTTCTTTTTTACATTCAGATTAAATTTGTTTCATATTTGGTGTATACTTCAGTAAATTATTTGGATGTCTTTTTGCCTAACACATGTTCTATGACAAGCTGCTTCCCTAACACAATACGGTAATGAAAACAATTTCCATTAATGTAGGCATTGGAGAATTACATTACAACATTTGAAGAAGTATGATTAAAGAAAAGTCTATTGACTTATATTGGTTGAAATTTGGTTTACATATTTACAAACATATTTATTCCTGTTCCAATATATCATATTCACAGGAACATACGAAACTATCTTATACTACTGTAAATCAAATCATTGGTCTGCCTAGCCCTATATTGCCGATTCTGACTTGTAGCAATTGTTTTCTGGCCCTACCTACCCAAGCCAAGGTTAAATCTTGTAAGACTTCTATCTAAAAAGTATGAAGCCACTCTTCAAATATTCTATATAATAGAATCTTCCCAGTCTTTTTTAAATTCTAACACTGGGAGTTTGTAACTAACTAGGTAAGAAAAGAGTCATTCCTAGTTTTACCACATATTTCTAGATGAAGAGTAGAGAATAAACAAAAGAAAAGGAAAAAGAAAAATAGCCAAGGTGTAGTTTCATCTCAGAAACAAATGACGATAATACCAAAGGGATTAATGGATATACAACCTCTACTCTTTTTTCTTTCTTTCTGTTTTCTTTTAGTCACTTGCTGTCTTCTAGCATTCTGCATTGGTCTCATATTTGTCCAGCGGTCCGGTAATTACTTCGTAACAATGTTTGATGACTACTCTGCTACACTGCCTCTACTTATTGTGGTCACTTTGGAGAATATTGCAATGAGTTACGTTTATGGAATAGACAAGTAAGTGCACATACTGCATTCTTTAATATGCAACTCTAATAATAATTCTGAAGGTTGCAAACTTATTGTTCTAAAGGGTTGTCCTGCTCTATAAGAAGGTGGCAGGGAAAATTAGAGAATAAAGAGCAGATTTTCTTCCCTCTAAGTCTGGTCGGAACAAATACCATAGGAATCAACTGTTTGCAGTACAAAAATTACAAGATTTATTGAAACAAAGATTGTATACAGTTGTTCCTCTAATACATTACTTAGTCCTAGCACAGCTTATATTGGAGATACACATCACTAATTAACATGAGTTTCTCAGGTATAATAAAGAGACACCAATTAAATTAGTAATACTTACCAAAAGTTGTCTTGTAGCTGTTTAGTCTAGAAATATTTTGTAATGTAGAAAAGATAAGGAGAGAAATAGCATGCAAAAAGCAGAAAACAAACTGTCAATCTATAGAATGGAGACAGTCTTACTACACCCACACTCTTGCCTACTTCACACAGAGCTCTTTTACATTTCTTATTTTGAAAGCTAAAAGTATTAGACTCTGACCAACTGGCTTTCATTGATCTTTCATGGAATTGTGTTACAATTCAGAATATAATTTGGAGAAAGGTTGAGTTGGTCGCGACTAGTTCTTGATAATGGAAGTTCACTTTTATCTTCTCCTGGTCTTTGGTACATTATTCTTTAAGATAATTATAGGAACTGTACTAGATACAGTATATACTGCATTTGTTGACCTTGTTATCCATCACGATTGTCAGAAAGGGTTATTTATTGAACAAGTTTACACAGAGGTTACATTCCATTCAAATATGGTTAGTCCTTGGTTTCTAGATATTTAAAGCTTCCTTCAGGGAAGTGCCATAATAGCTGACAATTTGTGTTGAAGTTGATAGATATATAATTATGAGATACAGTGACATACTTTCCTATGTCTCATGCTAGGCATCATAAAGAACACTTAGATTAAAAATATATTTCTAAAGGTAGCACTGTATTTTTGAAATTATTATCCATAATATTTATAATTCATACATGTACTGTATATTTCATGGGAAAGGTGTATGTCATTGTTAATATTTTTAATTTTTAAATTAACTAGAATGTTTTGCTTTAATTCATATGTTTAGTCCTTCATATACGTTGGGGTGACAACTCTCAGAATTTCAGTGTGGCTATTCATTGGGAACTAGAATCTTGGGAATGACTACGATAGCTTTTGAATTAATAACATTTCTCCTGTTTTCCAGATTTATGGAAGATTTAAAAGATATGCTTGGCTTTTCACCAAATCAGTTCTATTATTATACATGGAAATATATTTCCCCTATTGTTTTATTATCTTTGCTGGTGGCAAGTATTATCCAGATGGTATTAAGCCCCCCTAGTTACAGTGCATGGATTGAAGACAAGGTGAGTGATGCCTATAAGAGACAGAGAGAGAGAGAGAGAGAGAAGAGGGAGGGAGAGGGGGAGAGAGGGAGAGGAGGGGAGAGAGAGAGGAGGAGAAGAGAGAGAGGAGAGGGGGAGAGAGAGGAGGAAGAGGGAGGGAGGGGGAGAGAGAGAGAAAGAAAGAACATGAAGCATTAATGTATGTATGTATGTGTATATATATATAAGTATATGTTATAATAATCATATAGATAATAAGCAATTTAATGTTATAGTGTATGTCTCAAAAGAGCATATTGAACAATTTATAATACCCATCAGACTATGAGAGTGCATGTTTCCTCACTGAGAATTAGCACTGCGACCTAAAAGTCCTTAGGATTGTCCTCTGGGCAGGAGGGGACGGTATAAGTTGTAGATCAGGGGTGTCCAAACTTGGCCCCTTGAAGAGTGGTGGACTTCAACTCCCAGAATTCTCCAGCCAGCAACTTGCTCATATTTATAGCTCATGCTGGCTGGGGAATTCTGGGAGTTGAAGTCCACCACTCTTCAAGGGGCCAAGTTTGGACACCCCTGTTGTAGATGATGATGAAGATGATGACAATGATGATAACTCTCTTAGTAAATCTTTTAGTAAAATAAATTGGATGGGGCAGAGATGCTGTAGTGCAGGAGTCCCCAATCCATGGCCTGTTAGGAACCAGGACGCACAGTGAAGCCTACTGTAAATTGTGCATGTGAGGGGTCTAGAGCAGTGGTTCCCAACCAGTGTGCCGCGGCACTAAGGGGTGCCGTGAGATCTTTTGAGGGTGCCGGGAACTTTTGAGCTACGGAGATTTTAAATATCTATTTCCTTATAAGGGTGCCAGGAACTTTTGAAAGGCTTTCCAAGGGTGCCTCAAACAAGAAAAGGTTGTGCCTCAAACAAGAAAAGGTTGGGAACCACTGGTCTAGAGGGCGCTCTTCTCCTATTCCCCTAGTCTTTTGAAAAATTGTATTCCACAAAACCAGTCCCTGGTGCCAAAAGTGTTGGAGACTGCTGCTATAGTGTCAATAGACACAACTTCCACTCTATCATGCTTACAGGAATGTGTAGCAGTTCCTAATCGCAATTTTGTTTTCCACAAAGTCTCAAGACAATGCTTTTTAACTTTATAATGTTCAAAATGCCCCAAAATGTAGGAACCATTTTTAGGATTAATCATAAAATTGCTTCCTTCTTTGGATTAATTTGTGATTGAACACACCATATATGACTAAAACAATAGCCAGCCATCACACATTGCCTCTTATTTAGTCTTAGGGTACTTAGTTACTGCATGCATGTATTTCAGGAGTTCTCTGAACTCTGTTTAAAATTCTTAGAAAATGGACCATAAAGTTGCCTTGAACAGAAACAAAAAAGGTATTTAAACTGGAATTTAGCACTACTATCAGCTTTGTTGAAAGGGAGTCACAATATGATTGGATTCCACTTCTTACTCTATGTAATAAGGTATGTGATTCTGGCTGACCTCATGTTTAAGCCACAATGAGAAAACTCTAGCCAGTAGCATCAGGTTAACCTATGAGGCATTTTTACTCATCTGTAAATGCATCTGTTTAAAATCGTTCCCACTTTTAAAGCCTTAGCTCATTATGCCCTTCCCAGATAACAGTCATAATTTGGGCTTCACCTCACCTTTTCCATCCTAAAAAGTCATGTTGCTTCCTAGGATTGGGATTAAGCCATTTATAAAATGGCAGTTGAGGAGAGAGGGCAGTGTTAATTGTTGGCTTATCATGGAAACCTGTGCTAATGATGCTTCTCTTGGACCATGCAGGCAAGCAAGGAGTTGCAGAACTACCCAACGTGGGGCCTGATTGTTTGCATCTCTCTAATTGCTCTGGCAATGCTCCCAGTCCCTGTTGTCTACTTGATTCGCCGCTGCAACCTTATTGATGACACTTCAGGTAGTTTGGCAGCTGTTTCCTATAAAAGAGGGCACATTATCAAGGAACCAGTGAATCTCGAGGGAGACGATACCAGCCTGATCCATGGAAAGAGTCCAAGTGAGGGGCCTTTTCCAACCTTTGGCAAAAACATTTACCGAAAACAGTCTGGTTCTCCAGCAGTGGACACTGCCCCCAACGGTCGTTATGGTATTGGCTACATAATGGCAAATATGTCAGATATGCCAGAGTCTGACTTGTAGCTGCTAAGCAGTATTGATGTCTCTGCTTCTATTAAGCTACTGAACATTTGTTCTCTTAAGAGAAGTGATCTGCTTCCCTTACTAGAGTGCAATCTCAGGTGCCCCATGACTGCATCCTTCAAAATATCGTGACATGTGGTACAGAAAGCTTGAAAAAAATTCCCTTTGGCTTGATTTTCTGGTTTCCATTTGTACTGAAGGGAATGCACATAACTATAAATTAGTGATGGCCTAGCTTTGTCAAAAAATGCCAATTTTTAAAACAAAATTATTTTTGCATTTAATTTGAAATTTTTCTATCTTTAAAGTACAGGTGTTACCTCAGTTTGTAGCAATTTTTTAAGTGAATTCATATTTCTCTACTGCTGTAATTGGAAAGTCCTCCTTTGTTCCCGCAATTTAAGTCCCCTTCTATGTATTGGAAAAATTAGTTCCAAAGAATTCACCAAGCCTGTATTTACTGCACTTATTTGTACATATGTTTTGTAGATACCCTATACTTTTTTTAAGCTATCACAGTTGCTTAGGCTACTTGCTGAGTTTTAAGAAAAGGAAACAACATTTACCCTGCAGATTATTTTCTTACACGTAATAGCTGTATAGAGTAGTAGTATTAGACTACCAAGTATGATTATGCTGGAAACACAGAATTCCTCAGCCTGTGGGGAACTGCATATGATGTGGCTGTATTTTACATACTGTATTTGGTTTTTCAGTGTGAAAATGATATAAGCATGAGTCGCTCTGAGACTCTTACAAAACTGTGCAGATTCTGCATTTTTCTAAGCTGTGTGCCTAAAACAAACAAACAAAAAACCCCTCTTCCTAATATTTATTGTGGTTACAAGATTACATACATTATATTTATATACAATATACTTGTAATGTACATATGTATAGTAATAATGTATGTAACTGCTTCAGACCTTGAAGCAAGATGGCTTTTTAAAAAATATGTTTTGCTTCTGTTTTCATGCAAAGAGGAAATCTCCTCAACCCAGTCAGTAATCATAAAGAACTGTATGCCATTACATTTAAACTAAAAATAAAAGAGTGGAAAATGATTGCTTTGTATTTTCTGTAATGTGGCTACATGGGTGTGTCTCCAAAAAATCATGGAAGTAGTTAGATACCTTGAAGAAACTTGGCCCTGTGTTTCAAAGCCATGCATTCTCACATTGTCCCATAAGAAAAACAATCCCTACTATATTCTTCAACTAGCATCACTAACTGGAGATAATGTGTAATTGTAATATATCAGATCTTGAAGTTGCCAGGTTGGGTAAAGTTGATATAACCAGTTTCTGTAGACTAATAGGAATGACATTCTTCTTACCGATTTAATATTACCTGGTCATTGTTTCTGCTACTCTCCTAAGAAAGATTCTGGACATACCAGAATCATGCATAGAACACTTGAAATTATTATTTATTTATTGTCATTGTCATTTAAGTAATATTTTTCTCAGAGAGAAAAGAACAGGATGGCTTAATATAGGATGTAAAATATGTTTTTACAGTAGCCCATTGTAACTTCTGTGCTTGAGATTACAGAAGTTGGGAAGCAGCTGATAGGATGGATAAAGGATGTCTTGAAACCTTTATTTCTCCTGTTGCATGGTTTATACACATGCCGTACGTTCATAATGTGAATGTTTCTGGGTAAGTAAGGATGTAATATTAATTCATTCCTTTTAGAATGATCACCCTAAACTCTGCAGAAGTCTCAGGGGACAGCCCATTTTAACAGCTATGTTATGAAGTAATCCAGGAGAGCTATTCATGGTCCTTTTAGCCACAGCAATTTCTTGCCAAGAACTTCCTAGTAATCCAAAATCCAATTGACCATGGAGATCAACTGAATGCCTCCGACTTTCATATTGGGCTGCAGAAATGGAAGAACTCTCATAACCATTAAATATAACCATTAAATGGCTGCAAAGAAATGCAAGAACATTTATTTGTCATTGCCATATATTTGTAATCTAAATCAAAACAGATCACGAGGACAAAAGATGGCCAGCATTAGAATTCAAAGATAGGCTATGCAGAGACTATACTGTATGTATAGTCTTGTCCAATTCTGAATATAGCTAGGGAGCACATATTTTGAGATTATATGTGTTGCTTTGTCTGCCTAAATGTGTGCACACATTTTACTAGGAGTTGGCTGCTCTTTGCAAGGTTATGCAGAGATAGCCATGACAAGTAACTTCAAGATGTTTAGCACAATATACTTCAAAAGATCTGCCTAGAAAGTCTTAGTCCATGGAATTTATGACTTGAATTCTTAACAAGGCCGTTTCCCTAATTGCTTTTGCCTAGATATTTAGGTAGTCTGATAAAGACTTCTTGCTGGGCTCATGTCTATCTTAAAAACCTTTATTTAGCTATTTGATATCAAAGAGTTCCACAGGCATTATAAACCTGGAAAGCTAGCATTCAGCAATAGCAATAGCACATAAGACTTATATACTGCTTTACAATGTTTTACAGCCCTCTCTATATTGCATATTGCCCCCAACAAGCTGGATCCTCATTTTACCGACCTTGGAAGGCTGGAAGGATAGGTTAATCTTGAGCCAGTGAGACTCGAACTGCTGGCAGTCTGCAGTCAGCAGAATTAGCCTGCAATATTGCATTCTAACCACTGTACCACCATGGGCTGATGAAGAACAAAAATGGCTGATGAATTAACTTTTGACAATATATTCTGATTATGGAGATAATATATACCCTTTATCAATGCTATTCCTTGATAGTTTTATCTACTTTGTCTGTGTGTCTATTATGGTCACCACTACAGTTTGTTGGAATTCCTTTTATAATTCTGATCATACTCTCTATGAAGAGTTCTTCCATTTGTTTTTACTGAATTTGTACTATTTAGCATGATTCAGTGGCTGCATCTAGATAGGGCTTGTCCTGGCAGGATAGGTCTTATTTGTCATGTTTTGGAGGAGTCTAGATAATAACCTCAATTTATAATTTTCATCTTTTTTTCTTATATGAATAAAAATCTTCCAAAAATAGAACATGCAGCTGCAAGTTCTATTTTTTAATGAAACTAAGTAGAAACCTTCCTTCTATCAACTTTCTTTACCCCTTATTTGAGAGACAAATGCTAACAAAATGCAAGACAGAATCTATATGATAATTAAATGACTGCTGTGAGAGACAAAATACTAAAATAAGTTAGAATGATTGATCAAGATAGATTCCAATGTAGTCATTCTCAGACCAGCCAAGAACATGTAGTGTTCTCAGACCAGCCAAGACCTTAACAGGCACTGACATTCAAGCCAGGAGCTGTGTTGTGCCACAACTGAATTACTGAGCATAGATTATCCCTTCATGTAGAATCTGTATACCGAAACTATTTATACCAAGCATGTATTAGTGAATTAGTTTGTTGATCTTGGGAATGGCAAAATGTTACAGAGGGACATTCTATTTTTATCATACTTCATGGAGGAGATTCTTTTAACACACACTTGGAAGTTTGCACAACATCTGAAACTTGCAGACTATATGAAGGTGTCTTCATGTACAAATGTTCTTTTAACACTCACTATCTTAGCCTTGCAGTAGTTCATGCCAGTGGTGAAATCCAATTTTTTTTACTACCAGTTCTGTGGACTTGGCTTGGTGTGTGTGCTGTGGTTTGGTGGGCATGTCTTAGTGGGCACGGCAGGGGAAGGTATTGCAAAATCCCCATTCCCACCCCACTGTGGAGCCAACCAGAGGTGGTTCTCTGAACTACTCAAAATTTCCGCTACCAGTTCTCCAGAATCTGTCAGAACCTGCTGGATTTCACCCCTGGTTCATGCTGAATGTACACATGGGTGTGATTGAGATACCGGAGAACAAGCTATGTATATCCTGATTGGACTGGAAGATTGAAATTGAAATTTTGCTTGGCTTTAAAGCCTGAGTAGTAGTGAAATTTCCTGAGGTAAAAACAGGGGTGAAATCTAAAAATTTTCCCTAGCAGTTCTGTGGGCGTGGCTTAATTGGTGGGCGTGGCTTGGTGATCAGATGACGGTGGGTGTGGCTAATAACAATAAATCATAAAAATAATAAAGTATAAAAAACAGGTAAAAAAAACCATCTTTCACACTTTACACACACACACACACACAACACAATACAACTGACTCACACACAATGTAAAAGCAGCTGCACTTCACACAGCCACGAAAAGCTCAAAAACCAACTTTCACACTTTACACAACACAACACAAAACAACACAACTGACTCACACACAATGTAAAAGCAGCTGCACTTCACCCAAAATAGTCCCTGAAATAAGCAGGAACCTCACACAGTCACAAAAAGCTCAAAAACCAACTTCCACACTTTACACACACACAACACAACACAACTGACACACACACACACAAAATGCCACATACAGCTTTGTGAGATTTTGTGTGTTTGTGTAGTTAGAGTGAAACACTACAGAAACACACCAAATCTCAGAAAGCTGCACAAATATTTTATTTTATTATTTTATTTTATTTATATTTTTTTAGATCAGGGGTCTCCAACCTTAGTAACTTTTAAGGTTTGTGGACTTCAATTCCCAGAGTTCCTCAGCCAGCAAAACAGGCAGTTTCAGCTGCTAGCAGATTCAGGCAGATGGATTTTACACAAGCATATTCATCTGCCTGAATCTGCTAGCAACTGAAACTGCCTATTTTGCTGATGCTTTGCCAGCCCGAAAGGAGCAGGAATAAGGTAAGTGGGGATGGGGTGATTGGGTGGGCATGGGCTCTTGTAAGAGGTTGTTACAAATGATTTTAAAAGCCTGTGAGGATTAGGAAACTCCTCTGGGATCGCCAGAGGAAAAACAGTTTTTAAAAGGCTCCTCTGATGATCCCATGAGGCTTGCCTTGTGGCCTCAAAGGGTTTTTTTTTTTTTACTTTTAAAGGCATGTTTTCGGCTGAAGAAAAACTGCTTTTAAAAGTAAAAAAAAAAAAAAAACCCTCTGCGGATGATGCGGCTCAGCAGAGGCAGGGGGACGGGGCCAGGGATTTTTGCCACCAGTTCTCTGAACCAGCAGCCACCATCGCTACCAAATCGGGGGAGCCGGTCTGAACCTGGAACATTTCACCCCTGGGTAAAAATAGCCATTTTACTGCAGCTAAAATTGGGGTGGGGGTGGGGGAGGGAAGGAGTAAGAGTAGGAGGAGCATAAGAGAACAGTAGTTAGAACAGACCCAAGAGAATAAAGATATGAATAACATGAAGAATCTACTTCAAAGAAGTTACAAGCTAACTTTAAATAAATCTGCAGGTGAAATGAAATTCATGTCTTTTATTAAACTTTTATTACAGGCAGCTGATTCTTGCCTTCGATTCTTGCCTTCGAGAAATCAGTCAACACATATCTTAAGCTACTTTTACTTATAATTATTTCAGTGTAAGAAATAGACTCCAACATATAATGAATGTAAGAAACCAAGCTTTTCCTTATCCATCACTACTTCACAAAATTTAAATAATTTAAAAAATGCTGCAAGTTCTAAGGAATTTATGAAATATCTTCAAAAAGAGGAGGAAAAATATCCCATAGTCTTTTTTCACAAGGGAAGAAAATTTCCAGGAAAACACAAGATTGATTTGAGAAAAATATTATTATTTAGCAGATGTTATTGTTAAGTATGAAACTAAGTACTTTAATTAAGTCTTTATTTTGGCAATTTTAGTGTCATGGAGTTCCGGTAGTCTTGATATTATTATTTTATCTTTAAAAGAAAATTTGCAGAATTTCTTAATGTTTAAGAAATTTATCTTCTATCATTTCCTACCAGTTCTCATTCATTTGATTATAGTTGCTTTTGAAATTTGAAATTCTTTCTGAGCAGAAAAGAATTTTAATTAATCTCTTTAGGATTGAATGGTATCTTTTGTGTTTACATAGAAATAAGAAGATGGCTGAGTAGACTGAGTGACTGTCTTATTTTCATTGTATTGTGGCTGTTTTATCTGGGCTGCAGAAGTCAAAATAACTGCTAGATGGCAGAAAACATAAATGCAATATTCTAGCACTTTGCTGCCATCAACTATTCATCTAATTTTTGCAATCTGCATACAGTTGTCCTAAATATGTTGTTATCAGCCTCTTTCTATGATCATTAGGAAATCATGGATTGTACTGCGAGAGGATTGAACCCAAGTAACTACAGATTAATCAGCCTAATGTCATTCCTGAACAAAACTCTGGAACACATAATGAAACAATTGGTTTTTAGAAAAGAATGCATGACTTGATAGAAGCCAGCTTGAGTTTATCAAGAAAAATTCATTGCAAATTACCTGATCTCCTTTTCTGATACAGTGTACAGTTTAGTGGGGCATGGGAATGCAGTGGGTATATTATATTTCTATTTCTGCAGAAGATTTGATAAAGTCTTCTATGAGTTTCTAGTAGAGAAGACAGCAAAGACAGGGCTATATTAAAGGATAAAAACTATTAATCTTCTCATCGTTCCCATCACCCATCTCCTTCCACTTATGATTGTAACTTTGTTGCTTGTATTCTTACGATTTATACTGATATTGATTGTTTCCTGATTGCTTATTTGTAGCCTATGGCTATCATTAAATGTTGTATCATTAAGTGTTAAATCTGTACCCTATGGCTATCATTAAGTGGTGTAAGTGTTGTACCTTGATGAAGGTATCTTTTCTTTTATGTATACTGAGAGCATATGTACCAAGACAAATTCCTTGTATGTCCGATCACACTTGGCCAATAAAATCCTATCCTATCCTATCCTATCCTATCCTATCCTATCCTATCCTATCCTATCCTATCCTATCCTATCCTATCCTATCCTATCCTAAAATAGAATTTGAACATTTTTATCCATGAATCTACATCTATAGTTCCCTGTTAAATGGAAGGAGATGTCAAGTATATTTCATGAATTCATTCCAGCATTCAGTGTATTTATTACTGACTAAAAGCAAAAGTGTGGAATGGGAACAACCATATTGGACAGCAAGATCTGGGTATTTTTGTGATCTTGAGCAAAAGAAATGATGCTGCTATAAAGAATGAACACAGTCCTTGGCTGTGTTAACAGAAGCAAAGTATTAAGATCAAAGGAAGTCATTATTTGTCTTGGCTATGTACTGGTCACACTACACTTAACGTATTTCACCTAGTTGTGAGCAGCATATTTTAAGAATTACTGTGAGAAACTGGACCACGTTCAGAAGAAACCGTTCAAATGATAAAGGACTTGAAGGAGAAATTTAATCAGTTGGAGTTGTTGGGTATGTTTGGTTTGAGAAGAGAAGATTACAGACAGACATAATAACACTCTTCAAGTACTTGAAAGGCTATTAATTAGAATAATTTTTCATTGTTGTTCCCAAATATCAGAAAGACAAGAAATAGATTAAATTACAAAGAACCAGATTTCAGACATTAGGAAAATTTTCCTAGTGGCAAGAACTGTTCAACATAGAACAGAATAGCTTGAGATGTGTTGGACTTTTCACCTGTGGAAATATTTCAACAGACAGTGAATAGGTCACTCTATATGTTCATTGGAGAATATATTGATTAAAAATTGTGCATTGCTTTTTAAATATAAAACCCTGTCCAAACATTCTTAGGGAAATTAGTTGAAATCCTAAAGATCAGAAAATATTCTCTAGAGATTCATTTAGACCTGTAATATACTTTTTAAAATGTACAGCAAGAAGTTGGTCAGCCTTTTAGTGAAATGCAGTTCTACCTTCAATACACTGATATTATTCTTTCATGGTTTACCATAAGATGTTTTAATGGCTTTCATTTGGTGTTTTATGGTTGAATGTTTTATTTCTTTTGTTTTAATCTGCTCTCTATATCATTTTGTTGTAGATGCATCAATTGCTTTGCTGCATTTTATTTTTATTATTCCTGTTAAGACCATTCTCCCTCCCTAGGTGTTTTATGGAGAAAAATGGGACATAAACTGAATCAAACTATCAATCAACAAGAAAGGCAAGATATACTTTGCCTCTAGGCTATTGAATACCTTCATGAAAATGGCAAAAAACAGACCACAATAGGGATTAAGTACATTTTTACTAAAGGAAGAATGATGATAGAATTGAATAATGCCATAGATTCCCCTATAACAGTGATGGCTAACCTTTTTCCCATCACGTACCAAAAGTGGGGGGAGCGTGGGGGGGGCATGCCCACACCCATAATGCAATGCCCCCCACAAGCCCATCCCCCCATACATACACATGTAACCCTCCACTCCCGCACGCATGAGTGCGTGACCTCTGTTCCCACCATGCATGACTGCATGACCCCGCCCTGCACATGCGTGCCACATCCCACACCATCTGTTTTGGACCTGGCAAGCCTCCCTGAAGCCTTCTGGGACCAAAAAGGGTGGTAGGTGAGGGGGAGACGGCGATTCTCTTCCAGAATCCCAGCCACAAGCAGGACGGTGAGAACCACTATGCAGCCCCAGGAAAGTAGGAGGGGCATTGCTGCTTGTTCTTGGTGGTGGGCGAGGCGGGGGGGCAGTGGTTCTCCTCCAGAATCCCAGCCACAAACGGTAGGGTGAAAACCGCCTCCGCCTCTTGCCCACCACCAAGAACAAGCAGCAATGCTCCTGCTACTTTCCTGGGGCTGCGCAATGGTTCTCACCCTGCCACTTGTGGCTAGGATTCTGCCCCCCCACCACTGAGAACAAGCAACACTGCTGCTGCTGCTCTTCTGGGATGCCCGAGCTGGTCAGCGTCTCCAGACCGCAGACATGCATCGCCGTGGGCTGAAGGGCTGGGGCCACACAAGAAGCCTGGTTAAGCAGGGAGGGAGGGAAGCCCTGGGCCGCCCATCCCTAGGAAGTGACCACCGGGATCCTATCTCCACATCTTTGGGCACGCAAGCTATTCTTCGTGTGCTCATGTGCACCAGAAACCAGAAGACCAGGTGGCCAGTGTGCTAATGCGCATTCTAGAAACTGGAATATCATCTTCCCAGTGGGTGCATGTGCACTGGAAAAATGCTCTTTCAGTTTCTGGTGCTCCTGTGTGCGTGACGACCAGCTGGATGGTGCACTGGAACCCAGAAGAGTAACAGGCGATGGCTCCATGTGCCCGGAGAGATGGCTCTGCGTGCCACTTCAGGCATATAGGGGTGAAACGCTCCCAGTTTGCACCGGCTCGCCCGATTAGGTAGCGATGGCAGCTGCTGGTTCGGAGGACCGGTAGCAAAAATCACTGGCCCCGCCCCCTGCCTCTGCTGAGCCGCACCATCAGCAGAGGTTTTTTTTTTACTTTTAAAAGTTTTTCTTCAGCCGAAAACATGCCTTTAAAAGTAAAAAAAAAAAACCCTCTGATGATCGCGGGGCTGAGCATAGATCAACAGAACACTTTAAAAGTTTTTTTTAGAAAAACCTCTTCAGCTGAAGGGGGAAAAAAAGGAAAAAAAAGGGGGGGCTTTAAAAGGCTCCTCTGGCCATCCCAGATGAGTTCTTCATCACCAGAACCTTAAAAAACATGTTTTCTACATGTTAAAACAATTATTTTAAGAGGTTCTGAGCTGCTATGAGGGAACTTCAGCTGAGATCGTCAGAGGAGCTGACTTTAAAACTTTTTTTCCTCTGGGGATCCCAGAGGAGTTTCCTGATCTTAGCAGGCTTTTAAAATCACTTTTTAACAGCCTCCACTAACAAGAGCCCCCACCCATGCCCAATGCCCTCTCCTCACTTACCTATAATTACTGCATACTGCTCCTTTCAGGCTGGCAACACAATGCTTACTTCAGCTACTGAATACAGCTTGCTTTGACTTCCTGCTTTGCTGAATGAGAGTTGAGGTCCACAAACCTAAAGCTACTAAAGTTGGAGACCCCTGATCTAAAAAAATAAATAAAAATAATAAAATAAAATATTTGTGCACCTTTCTGAGATTTGGTGTGTTTCTGTAGTGTTTCACTCTAACTACACAAACACACAAAATCTACAAAGCTGTATGTGGCATTTTGTGTGTGTGTGAGTCAGTTGTGTTGTGTGTGTGTAAAGTGTTAAAGTGTGAGGTTCCTGCTTGTTGCAGGGGCCATTTTGGGTGAAGTGCAGCTGCTTTTACATTGTGTGTGAGTCAGTTATGTTGTTTTGTGTGTATGTAAAGTGTGAAAGTTGGTTTTTGGTACCTCTTATTGTTTTGTATACTTTGTTTATTATTTTTATTATTTATTGTTATTGGCCACGCCCACCCAGTCATCTGACCACTGAAGCCACGCCCACCAATTAAGCCATGCCACAGAACTGGTAGGGAAAATTTTTAGATTTCACCCCTGATATGTACCATAGGTTCGTCATCACGGCCCTATAATCTATCCATAGTGAAAAAGATAGTGAATTTTGCAAAAGAGTTTACTCAAAAAGGCTGTAAAACTAGGACTTCATATTTGGGCTGCATAAATCTGGAAGTAAATCTGCTGACATAGCCATGTTTTAAGGGATTTCTGAAAGGATGTCAAAGATGGAGTTGATCTTACCTGGGCAGATGTTGCTCTACAGAGCAGGTGGCATGGCAGAAAAAGGCCACAGATGAAATTCTTCCATAGATGAGGACTCCAGCAAACTTCTTGTGAAGGGTTGAGCAAATGTAATCAAGTGGAAGCTATCTCTCAAATAACCTGGCCCCAAGTTATGAAAGGCTTTAAAGTCAAAATCAGGACCTTGAATGGTCCTCAGAATCAACTGGCAACCAATGTAGCTTTCTCAGATAACAGGCCAAGACTGCTCTGGGCATCTCCCAAAAAACCAGCATCCAATTGAAAACAAATTTGGTTGATTTTGTCTGACAGACACTGTGCAGATTCTTCTGCAAGGCTCTGTAGGAGTATCTTCAAGCCATCTCTACCCATGTCACCTCAAACAAGCCTACAGGATAACTATCTGCAGATGCAAGAAGGGTAGAGAATATTGCTCTTTGCTGCCCTTACTGCCACAGGGTAGGCCTTAATAAATGGTCTAACATGTATGTGGTCAACTGTGTCTCTTGTCAAGCACTAGCAATGCTCTAGGCATCTCTTCTCTTGTTTCATTTCTCGTTATTTTAAACTCATTTCTTCAATCTGATGCCAATGACCATCCTAGTTTGAAAATAATAAAATATAGCCATGTGGAGGGCCTAGAATTTCAATTGTTGTAATTTACCCTCACTATTACATTCAGCATGCTTAACAAGTGAAAGCTTCAGTTTAAGTTCCATGTCTTGCTGTACCAATGTCGTTCTCATGATATTGGCTCCCTGCATATTCAGCATGGTTGACTGCAAGGAAAGAGCATACATTCTATATTTGCATAGCTTTCCACATCAGCCACAACTCAGCTGTTGGTATAGGATTGCTCCTGTAGACCATTTTATTGAATATGTGATATTTGCAGATAGCTATTACATCACAAGGGTGGGTTGATAAGAGAGAGCTGGAGGATTATCTGAGCACCTGAATGGTGTCTACCCATTTAAATTCAAGGAGTCTGAATTCAAAGTAAGTGTACAGAAACATGCTGTTTAACCACTGTCTAGATAGCTTCATAATTGTATAGATGCTTTGAATTCAGAATGCATTAAGATGTTTGTTACAGTGAAAACTGTAACAGGAGAATCTCTTTCAAAACTAAATGCACTTTCTATTACTTTCAACATTTAAAATTTCAACTCATTGTATTTTTGCAGTGGAGATCCTAAGTATATAGATTTGTTGAAAATAATTTTGTTTTGATGGGAAGTATCAATTGTTGTAAAAGGACTACTAGAAGCAATAGATTTTCCAGAAGGATAGTCATGTTACTATGTGATGGCAAACAATGTGCTTTGAAAGTAATGGGAATGATAAAACAATTTTGTGATATGAAGCTAGAAATCAGAGGAAATATAAACACTGTAGAGAACACTCTGTAGAATCTCCCAATTCTTGTTCATATTTAGTAGATGAATTGGCAAATTGTTCCAAAGGAAGTGGTTTTCTTTTTCTACAGATTTTTTGTTGTTGACTTTCAAATCAAGTCAATCTTTTTATATAAGAGACAATATTGTCCTGAATTGCAATTTAGCTATTAACTCATTTTCACTGTTCTGCAACATAGTGAACAATATTTTATTCCACAGCTGGTGGCAGTAGCAAGCCATGAATTGAATGTAGACAGAACAGTTTTAAATTTGGGTGCACAGTTTATTGGAATTCACTGAAATAATATGAAGCATCCTTTGCTTTATTAGTCCTTTTTGTAGTCATTTTCCTCTTTCTCCTCTCTAGGTCCATCTGGGTATTCCCCCCCACCCCCATCCATTGTGCCAATTCAATTCTTTCTCTTGTCTGTTTCGCCTAAGAGTCCTCATGCTATCTTCTGCTTAACTGTTCTGATGCTGTCTGAACAAATTGAATCTATGTCATTGTAAAATTACTGGCTAGGATATCAGAAGTGGCAATTTGGGAGTTGATAAGAGATGTATAACTCTACAACTTTCATTACTGTCCTCTAGCCTGAATCTATTGCTTTTTTTTGTTTTATTTTACACATAGATTGGCTTGTTGAAGCTATGCTGCAGATAGTGCCAGCTCTTAACTAGAAGCAATTTGAAGCCTGTTCACCAGATCGTACTTGGCATCTCTGCACGTTTCTCTCTCTCTCTCTCTCTCTCTCTCTCTCTCTCTATATATATATATATATATATATATATATATATATATATATATGTAGGTCTTTGGTTGTTCGGGTTTTCTCCCGTGTAAAATTGGAAGTGTCTTGGCGACGTTTCGACGAAGTCGAAGAGTATATATATATATATATATAGGTCTTTGGTTGTTCGGGTTTTCTCCGTGTAAAATTGGCGTTTGACGAAGTCTCATTCGTCATCTTCAGGCTTCAGCTCGTGCTTCTGGGAGCAATGTGCTGAAGCTGAAGCCTGAAGATGACGAATGAGACTGAACGCCAATTTTACACGGAGAAAACCGGAACAACCAAAGACCTACATACAAACACCCGCGGAAACCTCAGAAAAAAAAAATATATATATATATATATATATATATATATATGTTTTCTGAGGTTTTCACGGGTGTTTGTATATAGGTCTTTGGTTGTTCGGGTTTTCTCCCATGTAAAATTGGAAGTGTCTTGGCGACGTTTCGACGAAGTCTCATTCGTCATCTTCAGGCTTCAGCTTCGTGACGAATGCTCCCAGAAGCATTCGTCATTGCTCCCAGAAGCACGAAGCTGAAGCCTGAAGATGACGAATGAGACTTCGTCGAAACGTCGCCAAGACACTTCCAATTTTACACGGGAGAAAACCCGAACAACCAAAGACATATATATATATATATATATAAGGGAAACCTGCCCTTATTGACAAACGTGTCCCTAACACGAGGAATGACACCAGACCCACACTCACGAGGTCCACACAGGATGTCACCACCACACATCCACCCAGAAAGCACACCCAAACCCACACTGATCAGGAAGCACGACCAAGGACCAGAAGCCAGACCGCAGCTGCAACATTAGCCATTTCAAACCCCTCCAATCCATACATGCAGCAGACTGACACCCACTACGAAGATGTAGCACGACCACGAACACGAAGCCAAACAGCAGCAGTGCAGCTCACCAGCTCAAATCCCCCTGCAACACAGACTAAACTGAGCACAACCAAGCCCCCATCCAAACAGGACACACCCCCAGCCCACCAGAGCACAAAAAAAACCCCATCCAATCAGAGCACAGCCAAGCTCCCACCCAATCAGTTCAAATCCCCACTAGCAGTTAAAAGGAAGAAACAGCTGCAATCACATTGCTCCCAGAAGCACGGTTGAAGCCTGAAGATGACGAATGAGACTTCGTCGAAACGCCGCCAAGACACTTCCAATTTTACGGGAGAAAACCCGAATAACCAAAGACCTACATACAAACACCATGAAAACCTCAGAAAACACATATATATATATATATATATATATATATATATATATATATATATATATATATATATATATATATATATACTCTTTGTTCAAAAAGCATGAAGCCGAAGACACCAGCCTGAAGATGATGAGTGAGACCTCATCGAAATGTCGCCAAGATACTCTCAACCTTACATGGGAAAAGCCCCAAAAACGCCAAGACTTATATACCTATACCCGTGAAAACCTACGAAAACAAATATATATATAATAAGAGGGAGGGAGGGAGGGAGAGAGAGAGACCAGTTTTCTATCTTACTTATCACATTGCACTTAGTCAATCTTTCTCCCTATTCATTCATGGTTGTGAAACTCCACTCTCAGGATAGAGTTAATGGCTGCTTGATAGCACTGTTTAGATATCTGTGTATGTGGAAAACAGTAATTTTTCATAATCAGAACTAAACTTGCCAGTGTAGGGTTTTAAATTACTTGCTGACACTAGCTCAGTCTTGTGCTGAAAATGAATATGTTCTTCCCACTTCCTTTTATATGCAATAGACAGATTTGCTTACACATCTCTATGAATGGTCCCTCCTCCAGCAGCACAGTTCCCCTCTATCTGTATTATGACATTTTTATTCTACTTCCTGACAGTGGAAGGTTAAAGCTTTTATCTGTTTTCTTCTATAACAGAAGATTTTCCTCCCTCGGCACCTCAATGCATCTGAGTTTCAGAGTGTCAGATCAAACTGCGTATCTAATCCTTCTCCTTCCAAATAAGTGCAAATGCAGGTGAACAGAGGAGCAAACATGAAAAATAAAGCAGGAAAGTGATTAAGAATAAACCATTCTGTCTAGAGCAGGCATGTCCAACCCATGGCCCAGAGGATGTATGTGGTCCTGGACAGTTATTAATGGGACCCCACTTTTGTTTCAATGTTATGATAAAAATATAAAAATAAAGGAAATTACATATATACATTATGTGTTCTATAAATGTGTGCAAGACCGTTCCTCTTTACTCAATGTGGCAAGCCAAGACGTTGGACACTCATGGTTTAGAGCACTATGTTATAAATAAAGAGAATAAGGTGTAATTGAAGGCAACTGCTATTTTTCTACAGAAAAAATGCTTGTTAGACTGTAAGTAGGCAAGGTGCCTCAGATATCTGTATGATTTATTTGGTATCCATGAGCGGTACACAAACAGTAAAACAGGAATGTTTTCGTGTTAGTTGTTTCCTTTGGAGTCACATCCCTTTGATCAATCATGTTGTAACCATCATCCCTAGAATGCTATTCTTCTATGATTACTGACAAATTCAGGGTCATGCAGTTCTTCAAGACTATATCATGAACAAGTTGAGAAAATGGACCTGCATTTAAGGGAAAATTCAATCATAGCTTCTAAATTTGTAAATAATCTTAAACTGTAAGTGTGAAATACCAGTAGTGAAAAAACCAGTACAAAATGTGGTGCTAGATTCTGGTCCATTTAAAAATCAGAATTTAGATGAATTTAGGCAAGGTGAAAATCACTTCTTACATATAAAAAAACATTCTATTTTACTATTGACTGTTTTGTTTACAGGTTTTTCACCCAAAATTGGGAACAACAAGGCTATTGCTTAGCTTAACAAACCACACAAACTGCCCAACGCTTTTTTGTATCTCAGAGACAGCCTCATTCCAAACAGCAGGCACAATGAGCAAAGAAACACACTTCTTAGCTCCCAAACATTCTCAGGGAACAGGGGAATGCATTCTTAACTATGTTTGTTCCAATGAACCAGTTAAAAATAAGACCATGCATGCATGAAAAAATCAAGTTTGAAAACATGTATGAGCCAATCGGTTTCAATTTTTTTTACTACTGGTTCTGTGGGTGTGGCTTGGTGGGCGTGGCATGGCTTGGTGGGCATAGCAGATGAAGGATACTGTAAAATCTCCATTCCCACACTACTCCAGGGGAAGGTTACTGCAAAATCCCCATTTCCTCCCAATCAGCTGGGACTCGGGAGGCAGAGAATAGATGGAGGTGGGACCAGTCAGAATTTTTACTACCGGCTCTCCGAACTACTCAAAATTTCTGCTACCGGTTCTCCAGAACTGGTCAGAACCTACTGAAACCCACTTCTGGTATGAGGCACCTTAGAAAAAGAAAATGCTGAATTTTGAGGAGAAAAATAACTTCCAGGTTTCATTCTATCTGTATACTTGTAAAGAGGAAAATTTGTGGCTCACTCTGCATGCAGAAGACCTTAGAACGAAGTCTAAGCATCTACAGATAGTATTAGGAAAGAAACCTGGTCTAAAATCTAGGAAAACATTGCAGGTAATGAAACATTACTGAATTATATGAAGATATAGGCTGGCTCGGTATAAACCAGCTTCATTCATTGACTTTTTTGTGTCTCGCATAATGCTTTTGCCTATGAATTTTTATGCCTTAGTAGTTCATCACTGTCTTTGAGAAATGTTCTTTTTAAAAAAAATTTTAGGTTTACAACGTTTGATTTGATTGATTGTAATCATCTGGCAAAGTAAGGCTGATTACTGAATTAACCTGTTGTGCGTGGCTTCACATAATAGATTGAACAATAAGTTAGCCAAATGGGCTGATTAATACAGTATTCTAAACCAAGATTTAAATGTGCAGATATAGTTGCAAGGTATTTGACTTAACCAAGCTTTGAAGAATACTTGGCTGTTCCAAACAATGGCATAGGAGAACAAAGTGAACTGAGTAAAAAGCACTATGTAGGGGTAAGTCTAATAATCAGATCAAATAAAGATTATGTTTCTTATACGCCTCATTTTGTCCCATCAATCAGGTCCCTCTTTTAATATAAGGAAAGGTGTTATACCTCATTAAAACATTAGCTGCTATTATACAAATCCATATCATACATCAGAAGGGACAGGCTCCATTAACCCATTGGCCAAGGAATTGCTGCTGATGGGCTTCATGAGAAGAGCCTTTTCTGCCATGGTTCCTGCTCTTTGAAACATTATGTCCCTTGATGTGAGATCTACTGCCACACTCTTGGCCTTTGAAAAGAGCTTGTAAACCTGGCTCTGCCAGTTGGATGGGGGCCCCCAATGGGAACTTCCAATTGTGGAGATGACTAGTAGATTAGGAGAAGATCCCATCCTCCACTTTGTCTACACATGGGTTCTTTTTAATGACTTTGTTGCTAATTTTAATGTTTTAACTGTTAATTCCAAATATTTTACTCTTTTTAGCATTTTAGTTGTCTTATGCTGTTATTTATGGGATTTTAAGCCACACAGAGTTGCTTGAGAGTGAGATGGGCAACATATAAATTTATTAAATAATAAATACATCGCCTGCAATTATAAGAAATATGTCAAAGAGAGGAATAACTGATTTCACTTAGCCACCCCCAAAATTTGTAATGCACCATTATAGCTTCCTTCTTTAATTCTTAGCTTTCCAATCCATTGACACTGGTGTGTGTGTGTGTATGTCCTATCAATGCCACTTCAGAAACTACGGAGAATTAAGATTCAACAAGACACTATATTATACATTGTACTAACATTGCTGGTATAATTCCCATTTGCACCATATCTTTTGTTGAGGTGAAACTGCTTTTTAAAAAATTGGGGGTATTTAATGTGACATAAATACGAAGAAAAGAACAGCAACAGCAAAAACAAAAACCTCCATGGGAAAGGAAAGGGAAATGTTTTGAACTTAGTCATTCCTACAGGTTTGAGCTTCAAATAAATCTCATGTGCAAGTAAAACTGAGCTAAGTGCCTGGAGGTCATTCATCCATCATAAAAAAATAACAATATTGACAGACAAAGGAACACATACTTTCATGCTAGCATCCAAATCAGACTGGAGAAGGAATAGTTTTTAATGATTTCCACACAATGAAATCCCCAACACACCAGCAGAACTGGAAAGAAGCAGAGAAAGCTGGAAATATTGATAACATAGCCCTCCATAGTTTTCAGTAATCTTTTTTTGTTTTGTTTTGTTGTCAGCACATAAACACTGGTTGATTGTTATTGTGTTACTGTAATCCAATATATTCTTAGAATTAATTAAATGTTTTTCCCATGCCTCCATCCCAAATTCCCTAATGATTAAACTGAAATGCAAACTTCTTGGTGTTTTAAATCTTCTTAAGGTAACTATTTTAATATGGATTTTAATTTACTTCAGTTTCTTCAAAGTACATAATTGATATCTTTACCCTGTTGACAGAATTGGAACAGATTTTTTAGAGAAGCACCAGATCTTGTCAATAGCTAAATTATGAAATAGTCATTTACCTAAGAGGCACATATTTTTTAAAATGGAATTTGCAACGATCAAATTCCTTCTACCCTGTAGAATTCCGTCTACCCTGTATCAAGTGGACATTTTCCACAGAAAATACTATTACCTCTACAGCTTAGTGACAGTAGCATTTGTTTCTCTGATTGCATTTTCTGGGAAAATGTCATGTTATAATAGTAGAAATGTGTGGTTGTTGCCACAATTTCAATAACCAGCTTTCTTTGCTAGGTGAAATTGCCATTCATACAAGTCACCACAGATTCCAGCACTTGTATACAACCTTGTATTATCTTAGAAAAGCTAAGCTGGGTTAAACCTGATTAGCATTTGAATGAGAAACCACAAGGATTCCCAAATATGTAGGTTAGACTGAATATAAACATTAACCACTTCTCTTTTGTGGCTGAGAAAATATAATGGATGTAAAGCAAGCAAAAGAAGCTTGGTTCAAAACAGACTTTGTTTATCCTTTAAAAAGTCCCAAATAGCTTTATAGCTAAATAGAAATAAGGAAGGCAGGCATTAAAGTAGATATCCATGGTTGTCTGATACTCTCTTCTAGTTGGACTAAAACATAAGGAAGACTTTTTAAAAAAAAAATCTGGAGTTTTCATAGTAGCACACTCTATTTTTTTAGGGAAGGTAGATGAGAAGGCAGACAGACTGCAGACTCAAAGATCCCTGGAGGAAGTGGATTATTCAAATGAAGAGTCCCCAAACTCTGCAGCTCATTGAACCCTTCATGACATTTCAGTTTGGTAACAGACCCCCAAACATTAATTATATAATGTAATCAGTACTATTTTAATAGTACTACAAAGAACAACAAGAATAACAACAATGGATGGTCTCATTGACCCCAGGAGGTTGATAATGACTACTTTGGAGAAATCTGAGCTAGACACATTTCAGTATGGAGGCAGAATTTTTTTTTAATTTCTTTTTGTCACAACAGTATACACAAACAATTGTCATAGATAAAACAACATATTTTGAAGAAAATATATACATATATGTAAAAAAAATATGCATCAACTGTATCAATTTGATATGATGAAGGGAACAATAGGACAGGAATGGTAGGTGTAATGTATCTTTAAAAGTTTTGGCGGGAAAAAAGCACGTTGCTGATTGGTTGAAGCCCCGGGCTAAACTGTATATAAAGAGAGGTTTTTCCCAGCACTGGCTGCTGGGTTCACCATATAGTAAAGAGCTGTTGTCACTATCCTGGTCTCCTGCCTCGTTATTGCCCGAATCTAACACTGGCGACGAGGGTGGGATCTCGAGGCTAAGAGCGCCAGGAAAAGAGCTGAACTCACCAGGAAGACGCGAACCCAGCAAACAAGGGGCGGAAAGCAGCGATGTCCGGCTACACACCGCCAGCGCCATTCGACCCAGCTAAGGAAAAATGGGGGTCATACATGGCTCGTTTCGAGTGCTTCCTCGAGGCGAACAAACTTCAAGGAGTTTCAGACAACAGGAAACGAGCGTATTTCCTGAGCCACTGCGGTCCAGAAGTTTTCGACACCGCAGAATCCCTGGCGGAGCCAACGCCGGTACAGTCGGTACCGTGGCAAACTCTGCAGACTTTATTGAAAGCCCATTATGCACCAACGCCGTCCAAGTATGTGCAACGGTTCGAATTCGGGGAGCGCAGACAGCAAGAGGGCGAGTCTATCAGCGCATACATGGCCGCCTTGAGGAAAGCCTCAAAACATTGCGAGTACCGAGACTTGGATGAGGCATTGCTGGAGCAACTCATCCGTGGGGTCAGGGACATCCGTTTGCGGAGGCGGCTGCTGTCTAAAAGCAACCTAACACTGGCAAACGCCTTGGACGAAGCCAGGGCTAACGAGATGTCTACCCAAGCGGCGGAAACCCTACAAAAGCCGCTCGCACCAACGGCTGGTGCGAAATCAACCCCGGTCCACAACGAGGAGATCCAGGCTGAGTCGGACGGTGAGGAAGAGGAAGGAGTCTTCCACATCGGGAGGCCGGAGAAAGAAGACCGGGGTGACTGCGCAAGTTGCGGAGGGCAACACCAACGACAACAATGCAAATTCAAGGATGCGACTTGTCGGCGGTGCGAAAGGAAGGGGCACCTAGCACAGGTCTGTCGAGCACCCCAACCTTCCCGCCAAAAATTCAAACTGACCAACCAGAGCGCGGGAACGGCGAAGCGGCCCGTGATTGGTCAGTTCAAAAAAGGCGCGAAGTTGAATCAGACTGTCGTGAGAGTGGGTCACGCAGCAACTCGCCTAGAAAAAAAAATCTTTACGAAAACGAAGATTGAGGGGGTGCCATGCCGATTGGAGGTGGACACAGGCTCAGCGATCACGATCATGTCCTGGGACACTCTCGTGAAAGCCTTACCCGCCATCGCAAAGCGCAAGCTGAAACCACAGAACTTAAAGGTACAAGACTACCAAGGGAATCGCATCCCTGTTCGAGGGGTAACGTACGTCCACGTCGAGTATGGACAATACAAGAAAACTCTGCCCATCACCATAGTCAATGGGAACCTGCCAAGCTTGTTGGGACTGGACTGGTTCCGAGCATTGGGCATGGGAGTGACTGGAATCTTCAGAAACGAAGTCAACCTCAAAGACGCACTCATGAAGGAATTTGGGGACGTTTTCAAAGACTGCCTGGGCAAGTACACGGGGACCCCTATTTCTTTTAACTTAGACCCCCAAGTTGCCCCTATCCGTCTAAAGGCTAGGAGGGTCCCGTTCGCCCTAAAGCCCAGGATTGACAGGGAACTGGACAAACTAGTAAACCAAGGAATTCTAGTGCCAGTTGACCATGCTAAGTGGGAGACCCCTATAGTCACCCCAGTCAAACCGGACGGGTCGGTCCGGATTTGTGCTGACTATAAGGCAACGCTTAACAAAGCGCTGCAAAAGAGTGCTTACCCCGTCCCGGTGGTACAGCACTTACTGCACTCAATGGGGCAAGGGCAGGTTTTTGCCAAACTAGATTTGACCCAAGCCTATCAACAACTGCCGGTAGATAGCAGCACAGCTGAAGCGCAGACAATTGTGACTCACAGAGGGGCGTTTAAGTGTACCCGGTTACAGTTTGGGGTTAGTGTGGCTCCAGGGGTATTTCAGAACCTAATGGAGCGGCTACTGCAGGGACTACCAGGGGTGGTACCATACTTTGACGATGTACTGGTATCCGCTGAGAATCTAGAAGAACTAGGGGTAAGGCTGCGAAAAGTTTTGGGCATTTTCCGGTCTGCCGGTCTCAAAGTTAAACTGAACAAATGCCAGATCGGGGTTGAATCTGTGGAATTCCTGGGCTACCGGATAGACAGGGAGGGGATTCACCCCACTGAAAGCAAGGTACGGCCATCAGGAAGGCCCCGGTTCCAAAGAACAAAACGGAGTTGCAGGCATTCTTAGGTCTGGTCAATTTCTACGTGGTATTTTTGAAAAATAAGGCAACAGTAGCCGAGCCGCTTCATAAATTACTAGCAAAGACGGCTGCATGGTCTTGGGGAAAGGCGGAAGCTAGGGCATTCCAAGGGGTAAAGAATCTCCTATCGAGTGATAGTCTCCTTATCCAATACAATGGCACGCTGCCATTAGTGTTAAGCTGCGATGCATCTCCCTATGGGGTGGGGGCTGTGCTCAGCCACAGGTTGCCAAATGGCACAGAAGCCCCTATTGCTTATTACTCCCGAACCATGTCATCAGCTGAAAGGAATTATAGCCAGCTTGATAAGGAAGCCTTGGCTATAGTCTCCGGGGTAAAGAAATTCCACGAATATGTATTTGGTCGTGATTTCGAGATCATCACCGACCATAGACCTTTGCTAGGCCTGTTGGCAGGCGACCGCCCAACACCCGTGGCACTTTCGCCCAGACTGACCAGATGGACTATCTTCCTAGCGGCGTATTCCTACAAACTACTACACCGGCCAGGGAAGGACTTAGGGCATGCGGACGCCCTGAGCAGATGCCCGTTACCAGAGACTATCGAAGACCCCACTCCGGGGACACCAGTTCTGCTAATTGACTCTTTGGACTCTGGCCCAGTCACATCCAAAGAGGTGGCTCGGGCTTCGTACAAGGACATTACAATAAGGACTGTAATTGGTTGGGTACAAAGAGGTTGGCCCGCTGCGCCGGGCGAGCGTTTTAAAGAATTTGTAAAAAAACGTGGGGAACTCTCAGCTCAAGGGGGGTGCCTGCTATGGGGGGATCGAGTGGTGATCCCAGAGAAATTGAGGGAAAAGGTATTGGAGCTCCTTCACGAAGGCCACCCAGGGATCGTGAGAATGAAGGGTCTAGCGAGAAGCTATGTGTGGTGGCCCTTAATGGACACGGAAATAGCTGACAGGGTAGGAAAATGCCAGGCCTGCCAGGAGTCCAGACCGCTACCCCCAACGGCCCCGATTCGGGAATGGGAGAGACCCCAGGGCCCTTGGTCTAGGATCCATATCGATTTTGCTGGCCCCTTCCACGGCCAAACCTTTCTGGTAGTAGTCGATGCCTACTCCAAATGGCTGGAAATCATTCTCATGAGATCCATGACAGCCGAGGCCGTGATTTCAGTCCTACGGCACCTATTTGTAACCCACGGGTTGCCCGACACGTTAGTTTCCGATAACGGCCCGCAATTCACGGCAACCCAGTTTGAGGGGTACTTGGCAGAGGAGGGCATCCGGCATGTCCTCTCGGCGCCTTTCCACCCTGCGACGAACGGCCTTGCAGAACGTTTCGTTCGGAGCGCAAAAGAAGCATTGTCCAGAATCAGGCCAGGCGATTGGCAAACAAAAATCGATACATTCCTGGCAGTCCAACACAGAACCCCCTGTGTAACAACTGGCCGCAGCCCGGCAGAGTTATTAATGGGTCGGAAACTTAGGTGCCCACTCGACCATTTAAACCCAAACTACACACCAGATGGTTACAAAGGGGCGCACGGAAAAACAAGAGGGATGGCAGTAGGCGACCTAGTGTGGGCACACAACTACAGCGAGGGCCCGACCTGGTTGGCAGGAAAAATCCTAGAGATAACAGGACCAAAATCATATCTAGTAGAGACAGAGGATGGCCGGGTGTGGAAGCGCCACATAGACCAAATAAGGAAACGCATAACCGGTAAATCAGAATCAGATGAAATAAGCCCTGACTATCCGATGCTTGAACCCATAGCTGACTCAAACCCGGGGCAAACGCGGGACTTATCTGAGTTCCAGGAGGTCCAGCGACGCCAACCGGTTCCTTCGGAAAACAACAGGGACGACTCTGCAAATAATCCAGGGCCGGATGGCCTAGAGGAGGAGCTGAGAGGAACAAACAGTCCCTCTGGTCAGCTCGACTCACTCCCAGAGAATGAATTGCGCAGGTCCGAGTCAGGAGACGCCCAGTCTACTTGCGTTGAAAAATAAGATGTTAATTTTATGTAAATAGTGGTAAAGTGTTTTCTGGGAGGGAAGGAGTGTAATGTATCTTTAAAAGTTTTGGCGGGAAAAAAGCACGTTGCTGATTGGTTGAAGCCCCCGGCTAAACTGTATATAAAGAGAGGTTTTTCCCAGCACTGGCTGCTGGGTTCACCATATAGTAAAGAGCTGTTGTCACTATCCTGGTCTCCTGCCTCGTTATTGCCCGAATCTAACAGTAGGCACTTTTGTGCTCTTATGCACGCCCCTTATAGTCCTCTTAGGAATGGGGTGAGGTCAATAGTAGACAGTTTTTGGTTGAAGATTTTGGGATTTTGAGTAGAGACTATGGAGTCAGGTAATGAGTTCCAAGCATTAGCAACTCTGTTACAGAAGTCATATTTTCTGCAATCAAGTTTGAAGCGGTTGACATTTAGCTTGAATCTATTTTTTGCTCTTGTAATATTGCAATTGAAGTTGAAGTAGTCTTTTATAGGAAGGATATTGCAATAGATAATTTTGTGTGTTAAACACAGGTCATGTCGAAGTCGACGAGTTGTAAATTTTCTAATCCCAGGATTAGAATTGGTTGTGCTTTGGCAGGATAAGGATAAGATAAATCTACTGTATCTTTTTTTCCTTGGTCTCTCAGCAGCTTTCAATACTGTTGTTCAAACTATATTTCTAGAATAGTTGCAGGAGTTGGGAATTGGAGGTCCTGTTTAATTGTATTTGTTGCACCCAGTTCCCACAATATCGAGAGGAAGGGAGATAACACTACCTAGGATTATTCATTGTGGAGTGCTGTAGGGTTCAACACTCTCCCCTTCTGTTTTAAGATATCCATGAAACTGCTAAGTGAGGTCATCTGCTAGTTTGGGATTTGGCTTCACCTATATTCTGCTGATAGCCAAATATTTTTCTACCTCAAATAGTAATAATAAAAAACAAAGTTTTGATGAATAAAACTGATGGTTAATGGGGAAAAAATAGAAGAAGCTAAAATGTGGAATTTTTCAAGGTGACTCATTCTCACCTTTACTCTTTATAATGCCAGAGGTCCCACTGACATTCTATGGTCAGTGGTCTATTTTATTTTGAACAAGATAGGAATGATAGATAGGAATTAGGTAAGATCTACCAACAGGTATGCCTTCTAACTCAAATGTTATCATTTAGACCTTATTATTTTGAATTGCATGATGAATAGGACTGATGCACATAGATAGCAGAGCCAAAATCAAAAGTACATGTGAATATCTAGTTTCTCTCATGCTAAATCCCCTTTAGATTTAAATAAACAAAATATATTATTATATAAAAGGCCAGCAATAGTTCAGACTTGATGGTTGAATTCTTATTTGAAGAAGGTTTTTTCTTCTTCTTTCAGACATGAACCTTTCAAATGATTCCAACTGATTCAATTTTAGATCACCAGGTCAGCAATTTTTTCAAGCTCTTTCAAGTTGTCGAAAACAATTCCTTTCTGCCTGAGCTACAATGATTCCATCACCCAACTCCTTCCACTTATGACTGTAACTTTGTTGCTTGTATCCTTATATTGATATTGATTGTTTCCTGATTGCTAGTGTTGTACCTTATGATTCTTGATGAAAGTATCTCTTCTTTTATGTACACTGAGAGCCTATGCACTAAGACAAATTCCTTGTGTGTCATATCACACTTGGCCAATAAATAAATTCTATTCTATTCTATTCTATTCTATTCTATTCTATTCTATTCTATTCTATTCTATTCTATTCTATGAATTCTAGTAGGTATAGGCATGCTGAATTATTTTCCTTGCTGGTAGAAGTATGACAGCTGGATGGGTTATGGATGGTCCCAATGATGGGACTAAAACTCCCTCTATGCTAACCTAACAACCTTAACAGGTCATTAGCTGGTCTTAATTAAACTTTAGATTCATGCTGCATTTATGGAGGGATAAGAGGACAGGGGACCTTGCTGAAAGATTTCCAGTTTATCAAGCCCAATTTAGGTTCTCTGTTAAAATAGTACCAAAAGTGTATGCTCAAGATTTGTATACAAATTCAGTCACTGAGTTCAGATAAGTTATACATTTCCAATAATTTCCAAGAGATGGATTTTTGCTGTACACATGGAATTTTTCTACCAATAATGGATTTTCTTTTTACACCACTTGGGGGTAACGAATTAGCAAAATTTGCGTAATTAATCCTGGATCCAGTCAAGGGATTGAAACAACTTTAATACTATCCCAAGTTAACTCTGGATCAATTATATGAATAAAGAAGGATCTTATTATGGTAGGTAATGTAGTTTCAATAGAATGAGAAATAAAATGAGAGCATTATTATGTAAAAAGTTTAGAACATAGAAGCAAGGTATTTGAATTCTGTTTTGTTCCAAACCCATTTTTTCCCTCTACCTGCAAAACAGAAAACATAATTTAGATATTTTCTGTTTCCAAAATATTTCAATGTTTCAGAACTTGACCCTGGGACATTGCAACCACATAAATATGAGTCAGTTGCCAAACATCCGAATTTTGATCACGTGACCATGGGGATGCTGCAATAATTATAAGTGTAAAAAATGGTCATATGTCACTTTTTTCAGTGCTATTGTAACTTTGAATGATCACTAAATGAACTATTGCAAGTTGAGAATTACCTGTAGAATTACCTGCACGAAGCTTTGCTCACAGAAGCACAAAGTCGAAAGCACCAGCCTGAAGATGATGAGTGAAACCTCGTCGAAACGTCACCAAGATACTCTCAACCTTACATGGGAAAAGACCCGAATATGCCAAGACCTACGTATGTATGAATGCAGTGTACAGCAAAGGAAGTGGAAAACAATAAAAATGTCAAACACAGTCATATTAAAAAAGCAGACACAAAAGATGTTGCTATTTTATGCAATACCAAATATTGACCCATCAAATTCATTTATTTAAAATGGTTAGTTACAGATTAAACTTCCAAAAAAGTTACGCAAAACATACATTGGAATTCAGAAATAATTTACACACACAATTATATTCCCAGTATTTAATAAGAAATTATGAACACAGAGCAAGGCTTTGTGGTAGAAAATCACACTGCAAATGTTTCTTCATTCCTATGATCTAGCAAAACCTGATAATATTCATTGAAGATTTAATATATTCCTATTTTTAAGTGGGATTGCATTGTTGAAGATAAATAAAAGAATTTGTTTAATTGTTTGTATAAGAGCCATTTAAACCACTCTCAGCAGAGAGAACTGGATACAATTGTATATGAATGCAGTGCATTGGGGGAAAAGATAAGCTGCACTGTACTTGTTTCAGTTTAACCCAGTGTTTCTCAACATTGCAGCTTTAAGGTGGGAGGACTTCAGTGTCCAGGATTCTCCATCCAACCTTGCTGGGAGTTGTAGTCCACTCATCTTAAAGTTGCCAAGTTTGAGAAACATCTGTTCAACCCATTTGCTATTTTCTCTTTCTAAATAGTTAAAATTGTCTTCAAAACAACAATTTATTAAAAGTAATCATGTTTCATTTGAAAAAAAAATCAAATTATGGGAGGGTGTTTTTTTTTACAAAAGGATTAGCAAAAAAAATAAAAAATCTTGCTGGATGTATGGATGACCTATGTCGAATTTATTGACCAAATACATCCTGCAGATACACTATATGTACAATTCTTCTTTACTTTGGAAAAATATTTTCCAGTCCAGCCCTTTCTACCTTTGTATGCAGAAGTATAAAGACAAACATATGTCTGTCTATATTGCTTAACTATGCCCATTACAGGGACACGGTGGTTCAGTGGCTAAGACACTGAGCTTGTCGATCGAAAGGTCAGCAGTTCAGCGGTTTGAATCCCTAGTGCCGCGTAACAGGGTGAGTTTTCGTTACTTGTCCCAGCTTCTGCCAAACTAGCAGTTCGAAAGGACTTAAAAAATGCAAATAGAAAAATGGGGAGCACCTTAGGTGGGAAGGTGCACCTTTGGCGTTTAGTCATGCTAGCCGCATGACCACGGAGACGTCTTTGGACAGTGCCAGCTCTTTGGCTTTGAAACGGATAGGAGCACTGCCCCCTAGAGTCAGGAACAACTAGCACATATGTGCGAGAGGAACTTTTACCTTTACCTTATGCCCATTACAGCATATGCCATTTTGATATGATCAAACGTGCAATTATTTTCATGGGGAAAGCATGGATCCTCTTATACTAAACAGAGAAATAAATGTGTAATAGCTGGATAATGCCCAGAATAATTTATGATCATGATTCTGTTTCTTCTGTAAATCAATCAATCAATCAATACATATGTACATACTTACATACATATGTACATACATACATACATAAATTCTATTTACATATTTTCTTCTTAAAGAAAAATTACAAGACAGAACAAATTATTATAAACTTGATAAAGACAGTGGGAGAAAGTAGTCATGAGGAAGAATATTTATTAGTCTAATATATAGAAAAATAATATATTTTCTGATAAGAGAAAATAATATATCCCCAATAATTTTTCAAAAGAAATTTATTTTTGCTATGTCAATCCATTATTTTAAATACTTTACTCACTGTTCTACAGAGCTGTTTTTGTTGTCTTTTATTGTTGTCTCTACTGACTCAAAAAGATTTTGAACATAATTCAGGTAGCTCATATAAAATTCAATCACATTATATGCACATATTTACACTGTACATGTACATGTACAATATACATATGTACATTGATTTGTTCTTCCAAATTTACAGAATGATTTTCAATTGTTTATTTTCCATGCTCAAACTTCACCTTTGTTTTCAAGGGCTGTCCCTAATTGACAATAATTTACAATAAACAATTTTGTTGATGAAATGTATATACAGTATTTCTGCATATCTGTCTCAGTAAATTTCACAATGTAATACCTTTGGGCTCTTACAGCCATGCTAATGTGAATTCCTTTAATATTTAACATTGCAAAAAAAGAAAAAAGAAAAAAAGAAAAGTAGACTGGTGCTGTTTCATCCGTCCCTAAAGCTGAGTCTTATTCTGCCTCAATAACCTGTTTAATAGCTACCAATATCTTAAGTACCCAGCAAGATTAATCAACATGCTGAAGATTTAATGAGAGAGTTTCATATTAAAATATAGTTTTGCTTTGTTCTTTTTAGCCCACTCGAGACACCCAAACATTCAGCCTACTAAAATGCTGTGCTGAAGTCTTTCAATTACAGCTATTCATGAGACACACAAGAGAGACTACGATTCCAGTGATCAGAATAATCTGAGTTATAGTTAATTCAGCATTTTGTTAAATATTTATGCTCTGAACATTTCTGGGGGGAAAAAATCACTTACTTACATAATCTCTATGGACTTGAAGAAAAGATGGTCCAGTGCTATCATTGATCAAAGCTGACATTTTTAACAATTAATTCAAATTTGTCTAGTGGGATTTTCAGTCTCACTCAGGCTTTAATGATGATTTGTCCGTGTTTTAATGTACTTCTTGCATCATTTATTTAAAGGTAGAAATAATATGGACTTAAACCTCAAATGACTTCAGCTTCCTCATCTACTCAAAAGTATTTTTGTTGTGAGATAATTGGAAGAAGCCCATGATATCATTTGCCCTTATCTTTGGAGGTATCTCATGATACCTCCAAAGGTATCTTCAGTGTCTAGAAAATATGCTCAACAATTTAAAATTAATTCATTTCTTAAAGTGATAATGTTTATTTCCCAGACTCACACTGAAGCCTGAATAATTATAGACTGCTTTAATAAGAGATGTACTGAACTTGCTTAAGGATCAAAGCATTTACCCCTAATCATTTTTCAAATATCTACAGTCCTAGGAGCAGCAAAATTAAGATAATTGAAATGGTTGTAACTCCTAAAATTCACTAAGACAGGGTATCAAACTGGATTTCTTTGAGGGTTGGATCAGCATTGTAGTTCTCCTCCATGGGCCAGTGGGGGGGGAGCGAGGGGGTGGAGCCGGGATGGACACCTCCTTGCTGGCCAAAATGGGGTGCAGTGGGTATGCACGGCCTCCCTGCACCTCATTTTTAGACTCCATGGCCTCCTCCAGCACTCTGCCAGCCAAAAACAGGCCACGTGGAGGCCCCCCAAGGCCCCTGCGCAGCCCATTTTCGGCCTCCCCAACCTCCAGCAGCACTTTGCTAGTGAAAAATGGGCTGCACGGGGGCCTCACGAGGGCCTCATGAGGCATCCGTACAGCCTGCTTTTGGCTGGCAGAGTGTTGCAGAAGGCCATGGAGGCTGAAAATGGGCTGCGTGTGCCCCATCCCCCACAGCCCATTTTGGCCAGCAGAGGCACCACGGGCCGGTCCTTTGATATTTCCCAGGTTGGCACCATGGGCCAAATTTAAGACCCCGCAGGCCAGAAGCAGCCCGGGCCTTGACACCCATGCATCTGGTCAGTATATTTTTAGGATACTACAAGTGCCATTTTCTTTTTTATCTATAAAAATAACTTTTCAAATTCTATTATTTTTCATACTTCTTGAACATGTGTTGTAAAAAGATGAGTATCAGATTAGAAATCTCCCAAAAGAATATGACTCATATGTATAAATGAAGGCACTTTAGTTAGGAAAATTGCAGCTTTTAAGTGACAGTAAATATCATCTTATTTGTTCAAAAAACTACACATTTCCAAAAGAGCAAAGAACAGATGCAAACTATTTATAAGCTTTTAATGAAAATTCTAGCACAGAATGCTAGATTGGTATTGTGAACAATGGCCATTTTCACAGTTTATTGGAATTTTAGTCATGTCTATATTCTCATAATCATAGGAAATATTAATTAATCAGCATGCTTTTAGGCACCATAACATTAATATTTTTGCTGTTTTAATGCCTTTTTAAAAAGAGGGATCATTTATGAGTCTTATGATTCCCATTTGGCCTCTGATGGTAAATCAGTAAAGTATTTATAATTTCTCAGAATATAAAAACACAGTTCAATTACAATTGACATTCGTATTCCACTGATTTCAATGATAATAAAAACAAATATACATTCTTGTTTTATAAATAATGAAGATGATTTGTCATTAATTTGGGGTTGATTCTTAGCAACAAATAGACTCACTGACAGCTCATGTAGTCAGGGAATTCTTCCTGATACCTACCATAGCTTGAACCTGTTTCTTTAAATTATTAACTAATTCATTCTTATTCTACCCTCTGGAACAATGATAATAATTCTATTCCCTCTTTTGTGTGCTCAATCTTTTATGTCGGTTAAACATATTGAAATTCTTTTCATATTAATTATGTTATTTGATTTCCAGACAGTTCATTTTCTTGGTAGCCGTCCTCTGAACTTATTCCAATTGCTTACGGGTGTTTTTTAAAGTATGTTGCCCAGAACAGGACCCAATACTCCAAATATGATCTGACAGAACAGAACACCATTGAAGGATGACTAAATTCTATATTCCTGGTAATGTAAAAAAAGAACTGCCTTTTTAGCAACTGCGTTGCACTGCTGGTTCACGGTTAATTTAGGATTAACAAGGTATCTTGTTTTCATATGTAGTATCAAACCATATCTGTCCCATCCCATACTTTTCTTTACATCTTGCCTATTCAGCTACAGAACTCTACATTTCTCTCTTATTTTCCATCTTATTTTTTTCAGCCTACCATTCAAATTTCTACCATTCAATCAAGTTTATAGAGTTGGCCAACACAACTGGGCAGATTACAATAAAATACACAATTAAAAATAAAACTCAATAACTGGTCTGTTCATCCACTGTGAGCGATCAGGTTGCTGTGAATTTTTAGTGACCATATGAGCAGATTTTCTCCATGGCAATCTGTCCTTAAACTGGTCTTTCAAGTCTTACAAAGGTGCAATCAGCACTGCTGTAATTACAGCTATACACCTTGCTGCTGATTGTCATCTGCCCCTTTTCTTTCATTCCACTTTCCCCTAGCACTTTCTCCCTGAACAAGGGAGACCAAAGCAGCAAAAAGAAGCTACTCTGAAAAGCTAAAGAATAAGTTCTCACCAAATGAACCAGCAAACATGTGGAAAACTCTTAAAAATATCACCGGCTACGGCAAACCTCCTTCCCAGGCTGAAGGAAATCAACAACTGGCAGATGACCTGAACATGTTTTACTGCAGGTTTGAAAGGAAACTACAGCCACCTATCTCCACAACCCCCATCTCAGACACACCAACAACAGCCAAGCCTCCTATAACTGATCCCATCCCATTGGGTTCACAACCCCTAGTGATCACAGAAAAGGAAGCGTGAGACCTATTTCACAGACAAAAGCCAGGAAAAGCTCCAGGCCCAGACAAGTTAACTCCTTCTTGCTTAAAAGTCTGTGCTGACCAATTGGCCCCCATTTTCACTCATATCTTCAATAAATCACTAGAGATGTGCTATGTTCCTTCTTGCTTCAAACGCTCTACTATTACCCCAGTGCCGAAGAAGCTCACCATCAAGGAACTGAATGACTACAGAGCAGTTGCTCTAATACTGTAGCAGGGGTGAAATGCTCCCGGTTCGGACCGCCTCGCCCGATCCGGTAGCGATGGCGGCGGCTGGTTCGGGGGACTGGTAGCAAAAATCCCTGCCCCTACCCCCTTCCTCTGCTGAGCCAAACCATCAGCAGAGGTTTTTTTTTATTATTTCTAAAAGCAGTTTTTCTTCAGCCAAAAACATGCCTTTAAAAGTAAAAAAAAAACCTCTGATGATCGCGGGGCTGAGCAGAGATAATCAGAATCCTTTAAAAGTTTTAAAAAAACCCTCTTCAGCTGAAGGAAAAAAAGAAAAGAAAAGAGGTTTTAAAAGCCTCCTCTGGCGATCCCAGAGGAGTTTCCTGATCCTCACAGGCTTTTAAACTCACTTTTTAACAGCCCCCACTTACAAGAGCCCCCATCCATGCCCACCCAATTCCCCCTCCTCACTTACCTATAATTACTGCTCCTTTCGGGCTGGCAATGCTTTTCTTCAGCTACTGATTACAGCCTGCTTTGACTTTCTGCTTTGCTGAATGAGGAACTCTGGGAGTTGAAGTCCACAAACCTTAAAGTTACTAAGGTTGGAAAAAATAAATAAAATAAATAAAAATAATAAAATAAAATATTTGTGCAGCTTTCTGAGATTTTGTGATTTTCTGTAATGTTTCACTCTAACTACACAAACACACAAAATCTAACAAAACTGTATTTGGCATTGTGTGTGTGTGTGTGTGTGTGAGTCAGTTGTGTTGTGTGTGTGTAAAGTGTGAAAGTGTGAGGTTCTTGCTTCTTGCAGGGGCCATTTTAGGTGAAGTGCAGCTTCTTTTATATTGTGTGTGAGTCAGTTGTGTTGTATTGTGTGTGTGTAAAGTGTGAAAGTTGGTTTTTGGTACCTCTTATTGTTTTGTATACCTTGTTTATTATTTTTATTATTTATTGGTATTGGCCATGCCCACCCAGTCATCTGACCACCAAGCCATGCCCACCAATTAAGTCATGCCCACAGAACCAGTAGGAAAATTTTTTAGATTTCGCCCCTGATCTGTAGTGATGAAAACCTTTGAAAGGCTAGTGCTGTCCCACTTGAAAACTATCACGGATAGTTAGACTGTTAGACTCCTTGCAATTTGCATACCGAGCAAATAGATCAACAGATGATACTGTTAGTATGGCTCTGCACTACATCCTACAACATCTTGAGTCTCTAAATACCTATGCAAGGGTCTTCTTCTTTGTAGACTTTAGCTCAGCATTCAACACCATCATTTCAGACACCCTTCTAACTAAGCTCAACCAGCTACAGGTACATGAACAGACTTGTAAGTGGATCATAAGCTTCCTAGCAAACAGGAAGCAGCAGATGAAGCTAAGCAGAATCACAGCAGATACCGGTACAATTAGCACAGGAGGTCCCCAAGGCTGTGTGCTCTCCCCACTTCTCTTCTCTCTGTATACCAATGACTGCATCTCTAACGATCCATCTGTTAAACTACTGAAGTTCACAGATGACACAAGAGTGATCGGTCTCATTTGAGACAATGATAAATCTGCATATAGACTAGCTGTTGAACGACTAGCCTCGTGGTGCGACCGGAACAATCTGGAACTGAACACACTCAAAAATGTAGAAATATTATTTCTATTAATTAATTAATTAATTATATATATATATATATATATATATATATATAGGTCTTTGACATCCTGTGTGGACCTCGTGAGTGTGGGTCTGGTGTCATTCCTCGTGTTTGGGACTTGTTTGTCAATAAGGGTGGGTTTCCAAATGGCTGGTAGGCGGGAAGTATCATCTCGTTTGTTCATGCTGTGTGGGCGTTTTTCTATCTCGATGGCTTCTCTGATTATTCTGTTGTTAAAGTGTTCAGTTTTGGCGATAGTTCTGGTCTTTTTAAAGTCAATATCGTGTCCTGTGGCTTTAAGGTGTTGGACCAGGGAAGAAGTTGGTTCCTCTTTTTTGACTGAGTTCTTGTGTTCTTCAATGCGTGCACTTATTCTTCTGTTGGTTTGTCCGATGTATGTGGTGGGGCAGGCGGTGCATGGGATTTCATATACTCCTTGATTTTCTAACTCAATTTTGTCTTTGGGGTTTCTTAGGATGGTGGATATTTTTCGGTTTGTGCAGAATGCTGTCTTGATGTTATGTTTGTGGAGGATCTTGCTGATTCTGTCTGTGGTGCCTTTTATATATGGGAGGAGGGCTGTGCTGTTTTCTTGTTCTCTGTCTTGGATTTTAGTGGGGGGATCTTTTTGGATTAGTTTGGTAATCTTATTTCTCTGGAATCCTCTGGAATCGAGGTCCACACAGGATGTCACCAACACACATCCACCCAGAAAGCAGACCCAAACCCACACTGATCAGGAAGCACGACCAAGGACCAGAAGCCAGACCGCAGCTGCAACATTAGCCATTTCAAAGCCTTCCAATCCATACATGCAGCAGACTGACACCCATTATGAAGATGTAGCACGACCACGACCACGAAGCCAAACAGCAGCAGTGCAGCTCACCAGCTCAAATCCCCCTGCAACTCAGACTAATCTGAGCACAACCAAGCCCCCACCCAAATAGGACACACCTCCAGCCAATCAGAGCACAAAAAAACCCCATCCAATCAGAGCACAGCCAAGCTCCCACCCAATCAGTTCAAACCCCCACTAGCAGTTAAAAAGGAAGAAACAGCTGCAATCACACATTGCTCCCAGAAGCACGAAGCTGAAGCCTGAAGATGACGAATGAGACTTCGTCGAAACGTCGCCAAGACACTTCCAATTTTACGTGGGAGAAAACCCAAATAACCAAAGACCTACATACAAACACCCGCGAAAACCTCAGAAAACAAATATATATATATATATATATATTATATATAATATAATTTCTATAATAATATTGCTATATTATTTAGATTAGATAATACCAGTGAATCAGATATTTCTAAAGTTAAAAACATCATTAAAAATTACATTTCACCCACCCTCTCCCCTGATGAAATAACCAAAGTCTCCAGAGATGGTCCTGAATACAAAAACAGTGATGGCTCAGTGGCACCTAAATTCTGTAGAGTCATCTGCATAAATGAGATCAGCATAAACAAAATTGCCAGAACAAACCTCAGCCTCAACAAACTTAGAGCAAGACCTGATCTATCATTTCTGCAATGGATTCGCTCCCATGAACTTCGCACAGAACTCAAATGAAAGCAAGACGAAGGAGAAACTAACCTTTACATTAACTACCATGCTGACTGCATAAAAAGAAAAACCTACAGTCAACTGGCCAACATCAAACCCCCATCAATCAAAGCATCCAACCATCCGTCACACTGAACTTCCAATCATCCGTCGTACAAAACCCTCAACCAGCTGTCGCTCAGCCAACCGTCACTCAACCAACTAACATCCATCCATCCTTCTTACAAAACCCCCAAACATCCATTGTTCAACCATCCACTACTCAACCAATCGTAGTTCAACCAACCAACCTCCAACTGCACGTTGAACAGAACCTCCAACCATCCGTGGATCAGAACCTCCCACCAACTATCATCAATAACTAGGTATGCACGCCCCTTATTTCCTCTTCACCTAATGGTGCAGATCTTAAATGCAAATTGATAAATGCAAGAAGCATTGTAAACAAATTGCTTGAATTTATCCTCATGTTAAACAATGGTACATTTGATATTATATTTGTATGCGAAACATGGCTGAACTCATCCATCCCTGACTCCATTATTTCAGACAAAGAGTACCAAGTTTTTAGATCAGATCGTGAAACCCACAGAGGAGGTGGAGTAGCTATCTTTCATAAAAAGTCACTGAATCTAAAAAATGTTCAAATTGCACATAATCTTGCTATCCCTGAAAATATTGTATGCGACCTGTCCCTTAATACCACACTTCGATTCCTACTATGCTACAGAGCCCCTGACTATGACATCGCACATGCAAACATGTTAACCTCACTACTAACTTGGGCTGCCACTTGTCCATATCCTCTCATCTTCCTGGGTGACCTCAATCTACCTCATATTAAATGGATAACAAACGAATGTACAACTGAACCCATCCATACTACCCTCTACAACGCTATCACAAATCTAGGTCTTGAACAACTAGTAACTAACAATACAAGAATCAACAACTGCCTTGACCTCATCTTCTGCAACAACACAAACTCAATTTATGGACTAAAAATAAAAGAACCCTTTTCCAACAGTGACCAAGCATGATAGACTTTTGTCTCAATATACGCCCTTACAAAAATCATCATAATAATAGTATTCCAAACTACAATTTCAAAAAAGCCAACTATGACCTTATAAACACCTACCTCTCATTTCTTGATTGGCAAAATCTATTCTCAACCTGTATCCCTGCTGAAGACCACTACAGAGTTTTCCTACTCGAAGTCAATAGAGTCATTAAACTCTATGTACCACAAACCACCACAAAAATCAAGAAAAACAAATTACCCATATCAATAAAAAAGCTTCAATCCCCAAAAAAATCCCTTTGGAGAAAAAACATAAAGGGACATGTAGCTAATTTCAAAAACTGCTATAGAGATATATGCAACCAAATAAAAATTGAATGCACCAATTACCACACCAAGCAAGAAGAAGACCTAATGCGCACAAATTCCAATCGTGCTTTTTATAATTTTGTGAACAACAAACTTAATGACTCGAGATCCATCCCACCACTAAAAGAATCTAACGGCAAAGAAAATAATGATGAAACAGTTAAAGCAAAACTTTTAAATACATTCTTCGGCTCAGTCTTTGTTAACAGTAATGGCTCATACCCGACATTCCCCAACTGCACCAACAACGATCTAACACATATAGATTTCACTGAAGAAAATGCTTATTTATTTATTTATTTATTTATTTATTTATTTATTTATTTAATTTAATTTAATTTATTTATTTTGTCACAACAGTATATATAAGCATAAGCATGAAGTAACTATATAATATATAAGCATATATATGAGTATAAGTATGAAATAACTATATAAATTGGATATAATGAAAGGAAACAGTAGGACAGGAACGGTAGGCACATTTGTGCTCTTATGCACGCCCCTTAAAGACCTCTTAGGAATGGGGTGAGGTCAACAGTAGACAGTTTTTGGTTAAAGTTTTGGGGATTTTAAGTAGATACCACAGAGTCTGGTAGTGTGTTCCAAGCATTAATAACTCTGTTACTGAAGTCATATTTTCTGCAATCAAGATTGAAGCGGTTAATATTGAGTTTAAATCTATTTTTTGCTTTTGTATTGTTGTGATTGAAGCTGAAGTAATCCTCAATAGGAAGGACATTGCAATAGATGATTCTATGAGTTAAACATAGATCCTGTCGAAGGCGGCGGAGTTCTAAGTTTTCTAAACTTATTCCACCAGGCTTGATATCCTGGGTCTAGAAAACTTGGAACTTCGTTGCCTTCGACGGGATCTGGGTTTAGCATATAAAATCATCCGTTGTAATGTCCTTCCTGTCAATGACTTTTTCAGTTTCAATAACAATATCACAAGAGCTACCAACAGATTTAAACTCAATGTCAACCGCTCCAGTTTAGATTGCAGAAAACACGATTTCTGTAACAGAATTGTATATGCTTGGAATGCATTACCTGACTCTGTTGTTTCTTCTCATAATCCCAAAGGCTTTACTCTAAAACTGTCCACGGTTGACCTCACCACTTTCCTTAGAGGACTCTAAGGGGCGTGCATAAGAGCACAAACGTGCCTACCGTTCCTGTCCTATTGTTTCTTCTCCTATGTATATATATGTTTATAGTACCTCGTTTCTCCTCATATATACGTTCTTATATTATATAACCTTTTATGCAACGCTTGTATATATTGTTACGACAAATAAAATAAATAAAAATAAATAAATAAACCCAAGATTTCAAGTCTCTTCAGCAACTCTTTACTGTTCTCCTCAGCATATCTTGGAGCATCTGAAATATAACCCTTGCCTTCTTCTCTGCTTTTCCTATTTTATGATCTGTCTTTAAGACATGTATGTGACACTTTACAAGGACATTCTAATATTTTCCTTTTTTGCTCATGTGCCCTTGGTTTAATGCTAAATCATCTACCTTCCCTAAAAAATATATATCCATGATGTAGCCTAGAATCAACAACTTTTCTCCAGACAGTCACTTTAGTCTGCCATATGTTGTTTCAAGTGATAGTCTGTGACATATTTCATGACTTCTTGGTTGCTAGTTTACTGTTTCACTAGTTTTACTGTTGATGGTAGAAATATATCATACATCTGAATATAATAGATGAAATACAAATTAATTTATTTTTTGTATTCCTTGGTTTCCTCAATTATCCAGTGTACATCAGGAGTAATGTCTCTTATTCCTTAGCTTTCTTTAAAGTCAATTTCAACATCTGACATATCTTTTTTGATATAGGTCTTATCTTTTTTGATAATTCCCTTAATTCCTAATATAACAGCCCACGTTAAGATGTAATCCAATTATGGAGTATAATCCAAATCAATAACATTGCTACTCATTATCTGTCAGATTGAATTACAAATGAGTCAAGCCAGTTTGGGCTAGAGGTTGAGGCACTAGGATAAAAAGTGGGAGACCATGAGTTCTAGTCCTGTCTTAGCCATGGAAGCCAGCTGGATGACCTTGGGCCACTCATTCTCTCTCAACCCAACTCACCTCACAAGGTTATTGTTGGGGGGGGAGGGAATAAGAGGTAGAAGAATGTGTTGGATAGCTTTGCCACTTAAGTTATTTGTAAAAATAAAAAATGTGGGATGCATACATACATACAAACAAACAAACAAGAACCTCATCCCTAAATCATTTACATCAGTCATACCACAATGGAAGTTTGTTTAGGGAACCTATAATTTGGTTAAAATTGGAAATAATTATGTAGATTTTATCAAAATAGGGATTACAGGGTCTTAAAAAGGGAGATTTTTAAAAACGGCCATCCCCCTATTATCACCATGATCCAAGCACTGCCTGAAAATGAAAGGCATTTCACTAACACAAAGTAAATAATTATAACAGCAGAAAGGGAAAGTATGTTTTAAGTTGACTTTGATACCTAGTGATTCTATGGACACATCCAAGTGGTTTTCTTGGAAATAGTGTAAATGTTTATCATTGTATTATTCCAGGAAATATAAAAATAGACAATGTTATAATATTTTTTAAGAATCCAAAATCCATATTAGGGTAATATATTAAACAAAGCAGGTGTTAAAAAGATAGAAATTAGGTCAAAATTAGGTCTAATAGTTCACTGCAATTCAAAATCCATTGTAAGGGAAGAGTGTTGACTGATGAATAATAAGCTTTATAAGGGTATATCTAGTGCTTAAAACATGAAAGTTGTCCCCAATATGTCTCCTGCTATATGCTTTGGATTTGTGACACATTAGGGTTCATCAAGTATTTGTTGTAACTTTATAAGCAGGTGTGGGGCACTGTGAGTCATAAAATGACTTCCCAAGAATATTTCTTTGAAGTAAAAATATATTTGCTGTTTTGCTCAACCATACACTAAATAGCAAAACTAGAAAATAATTTTGGTTGGTACACCAGGTAAAAAGTAAATTAAGCTAAATTAAATATATAAAAACTAACAGTCTCTCATATGGGAACTTTCTGCGATCCTCACAATGGAGGAATGTTTGCTGAAATTATAAAACTTGCAGAAAGGGCAAAATTGATTTGTTTGATTAGGGAGAAAACAAATATATTTATTTGTGACTAAAAATTTGTTATGGATTGTTTGATGAAAACAGAGCAAAAATGAACTGATGATTTATGGATTTTATTTATTTATTTATTTGATTTTTATACCGCCCTTCTCCCGAAGGACTCAGGGCGGTGTACAGGCAAAATAAAACAAACAATACAAAGTACAATTTAAAACGCGATTTAAAAAACTTATTTAAATTAGCCTGGAAATTTAAAATTTACCATACATTAAAAACCCCATTTAAAATTGATAAAAATTTGACATTAAAATTCAATTCAAGCCAGCCCCGCGCGGATGAAAAGGTGTGTCTTCAGTTCGCGGCGGAAAGTCCGAAGGTCAGGTATTTGGCGTAAACCCGGGGGAAGCTCGTTCCAGAGTGTGGGAGCCCCCACAGAGAAGGCCCTTCCCCTGGGGGCCGCCAGCCGACATTGTTTGGCGGACGGCACCCTGAGAAGTCCCTCTCTGTGAGAGCGTACGGGTCGGTGGGAGGCATGTAGTAACAGCAGGCGGTCCCGTAGGTACCCAGGCCCTAAGCCATGGAGCGCTTTAAAGGTCGTAACCAACACCTTAAAGTGCACTCGAAAGGCCACAGGTAGCCAGTGCAGTCTGCGCAGGAGCAGTGTTACATGGGAGCTACGCGTAGGTCCCTCTATCACCCGCGCAGCTGCATTCTGGACTAACTGAAGCCTCCGAGTGCACTTCAAGGGGAGCCCCATGTAGAGAGCATTACAATAATCCAAGTGAGAGGTAATGAGCACATGAGTGACTGTGCACAAGGCATCCCGATCAAGGAAGGGGCGCAACTGCCGAACCAGGCGGACCTGGTGGAAGGCCCTCCTGGAGACGGCCGTCAAATGATCTTCAAACGACAGCCGATCATCCAGGAGGACACCTAAGTTGTGCACCCTGTCCTTTGGGGCCAGTAACTCGCCTCCAACAGCCAGCCGCGGCTGCAGCTGACTGAATCGGGATGCCGGCATCCACAGCCACTCCGTCTTGGAGGGATTAAGCTTGAGCCTGTTTCTCCCCATCCAGACCCGTACGGCTTCCAAACACCGGGACAGCACTTCAACAACTTCATTGGGGTGGCCCGGGGTGGAAAAGTACAGCTGGGTGTCATCAGCGTACTGTTGGTATCTCACCCCGAAGCCACTGATGATCTCACCCAACGGCTTCATGTAGATGTTGAATAGCAGGGGCGAGAGAATCGACCCCTGCGGGACCCCACAAGTGAGGCACCTTGCGGTCGATCTCTGCCCCCCTGTCAACACCGTCTGCGACCGGTCGGAGAGATAGGAGGAGAACCACCGATACACGGTGCCTCCCACTCCCAATCCCCCCAACCGGCGCAGCAAGATACCATGGTCAATGGTATCAAAAGCCGCTGAGAGGTCTAATAGGACCAGGGCAGAGGAATAACCCCTGTCCCTGGCCCGCCAGAGATCATCCACCAATGCGACCAAAGCTGTCTCCGTGCTGTATCCGGGTCGAAAGCCGGACTGGAATGGGTCTAGATAGACGGCTTCATCCAGGTATTGGGGTAGCTGTCGCGCCACAGCACTCTCTACAACCTTCGCAACGAAGCGAAGGTTGGAGACTGGACGATAATTACCCAGAATAGCTGGGTCCAGGGAGGGCTTCTTGAGAAGGGGTCTCACCACCGCCTCTTTCAAGGCGGCAGGGAAAACCCCTTCCAACAGAGAAGCGTTGATAATCCTCTGGAGCCAGCCTCGTGTCACCTCCTGAGTGGCCAGTACCAGCAAGGAAGGACACGGGTCCAGTAAACATGTCGTGGCGTGAAGCCTCCCCAACAACCTGTCCACATCCTCGGGAGCCACAGGGTCAAACTCATCCCAAACCGGCTCAACAAGACGTGTCTCCTCTCCCTCGCTTGATTTGATTATTATAAAGGGAAAATATGGGAAGAAGAGAACTATGACAACTTTAAAGAGGAAGAATAAACAATAAATTTATTTGTTAACTTCCTGTAAAGAAGGTAAGAACCCAATGTTTTATATATTTTATTTTTTCTTATTTTCTTTCTTCTAGTTATTTACTCTCTTGTCCTGTTCTCTCTCTGTGTCTTTTATTCTTTTTCTCTCTTTCTTTTCCTTTCTTTAAATTTTTATAGTTAAATAAACAAATATAAAGTCCTTCTTCATATTGTAAAAGATGGAATCTTCTCTGGAAGGCTAAATTTTGCATATTATAAGAAACAAATTTTATGCAAAAACAAATTGTAGCCATGCTTGTTCATGAAAATCCATAATTGCACAATGAATGAATGTATTTTTTCTGAAAATATGTATAGCTGTTGTTTTATGAATATATTTAACAGCCTTCTTTTGAGCAGGATCATGTCTTGGCCAAACAGTTCTATTGTGATCAGATGTGGGTTTCACAATATACTAAATAAAGAACTGTTGGAACAACCTGAGAACTTTATTCCCTGTGCATTCTGAATACATATTACTTTGTTCAATCATTAACATATCAACAAATCAAACAAATATATCAAAGGACATTATGGAAGATTTTTGATGAAAGTTTATGCCATTATACACAGTACTTTATATATTCATTAACATAAGTATAATTGTCTTCCAAGTGCCACAAGACTGTCCATTGGATTTGTTAGCATTGTAAGCAATGCAATTTTAACCTTTAACTGGGTGAAACAGTGCACCATAGGGCAAAACTCTTTCAACCAAAGTACCTCAAATGGTCTAACTTACAGAATGCATCCAAAATCTGGGATCTCTGACACCCATGGAGCTGAAATTTGGTAAACATTTTATGGCATAAAATTATCCCGAAATAGTTTATAACATAGTACAAAATGTCATAAAACATTTCCTCTACTTATGTTTGTGCTATACGATTCAACCTATTTTCCTATTTTCAAGGCAGATACATAACTGAATGTATCCCAACTTTTCCGATGAAAGCAGGATATTAGAAGTTCTACTATTGTTGAAGGTATTGAGGAATCTGGTAAGGAAATATGTCTGGAAGGATGACCAAAGCAATCATGAATTTTCTAGTAATGATTAAAAGGAAGAGCTCATTTTTAATTAATTGGAAATCGGAAAGAGCTAGATGAATATTGTTTTACCAAAAGAACTTTTATTTATTAGAGATATTAATATTGGTTTGTAAAGGAAAAAAACCTCATGGCTTCTTTTCTATAAATCTGCTTTGTTTTCTGAGCTTCTATTCAGAGATAATAGAGTTGGAGACTATGGAATGAGAGGTAGGCCAAATTATACATTTGCCAGACTAATTTACAATACCTTAGAAGCAAATTATTTTTTTCTGCACAAATTTCAATGGTTAAGATTTTATTTCTACTAGGTAATTCACTTGATTCCTTTAATTGTAGGCTAATGGAGTAAGCAACAGCATCTCAACAGCAGTTGTTTTGGAGAAAACAAATGGTCTACCTAAACGTGGCTTGCACATAAACACTGAAATATGACCAAAAGTAGCTAATCCCAAGGCCAAAAATTTGAGAAATTGTTTGTCACTTTCACAAATACGCCCATTTTGACAAGGATGTATCTGTTCAAGTTCCAATAGCAGGTTCAGGCAAAGAATAGTGGAGATTTTTTTTCATGTAGTGAATCTTCTTTGATTGCATTTGTTACTGATGATTTATTGTTTTTCGTCTGAGATTACAATCTGTGCCTTTTCAGCCTGAAAATGTCAGATTCTCCCATTTCAAAGAAAGACACTTGCTTAATCACAGTAAGTGCACAGCTGCTTCTAAGAATGGTATCTTAGCCCAGCTGATTACAGAAAATGACTGTTGCAATGTATTTGATTAGACAGTAAAACAGGGAGGGTAATACTTCCTTTAAACAAATTGTCAGGTCAGGCTAAGAATCAAACATCAAATACTTTGTAAGATGATCAACTACAGAACCTTCCACTCTAGCTAAAGTTACTTCAGATATGACAAATAAGATCAATGTAACATTCTACAAGTGTGCAATTCTACAACTACTTGATGGGGTAACAATGTTAGGGAAAAAATGGACAAATTCATAAGGTACCTGCTTACAGGTGAAGTCCTTGGTGCTCTTAGAGCCTGATTGTTTGCTTTCAGACATTTTATTACCCAACTAGGTAACGTCATCAGTGCTACCTTCACTTTCTCTCTAATGTGCAGAATTGTCAAAAGAATACGAAGTTTGCTTCAAAATTTATTTCAATTTAAATGAGAACTAAACTTTGAAGTATGTGAAAGATCAAATGTTCCATTATTCATTCCGTTGAATTCTGATTTGAATTATAATAGAGGTTTCCTTTAAAAATAATTTAAAAATTGATACATAGTGTTTACAACTAGAACTGTATCTTTTCAATGAACTGCAGGGCTTATTTTATAGATGCTCTATGTATGTTGCTGGAAAACGTCATGTTCCCTTTCAGAAGCTGCCAACAGGTGCTTGATGCATTTTTCTGATCACACCAAGGATTTTGTTTCTTTAAATTCTGAAGTAGAACACAATCCTGTCAACGTTTTCAGTCTGAATCAAGGTAAGTGAACTACAAAAATGTTGTTATTTATTTGAAAGTTCCAGATTCAATTTGATGCTTCAAATCAATTCCACAATTCCCTTCAAAGTTTTGATTCTGATGGGTAATTCCATCATGTTACCTTCAAATCTTCCAATGTATTTCTCACAGAGATGTATTAGATACACTTCATCCTTTATATGATAGAAAATTACTTATTAGTAGGAAGGGAAAGAAGCAAAGGATATTGTATTTTCATGTGATCATTCCAGCTTCCAAGTACTAAATAATTTTGCCAGGTCTTCCCTTCCCTTCCCCTCAAAGCTCATTTGAAGAAGAAAAAAAAAGCAGAAGGAAGCTAAGAGAAAAAGGTTTCTGTTTTTTCATTGTTTTTTTATGACTGTGTGTCTGACAGCTGAGGTAACAGCAACACACAGCTTTCAATGCCTATTGAATATGTCAGTACTGCTGCCTATTCAATGGGCAACTGCAATTAATATCAACTCACCTTAAGCCTTTCAGATATTTGTTTGAGTGCATGAAGAGCTAGAATTCCACTCTGACCTCTCCTACATTCAGTCAGAAAATCTGAGTGGCAGATGCATTGATTTAAATTGTAGTCTAGCTCTCCCTTTGAACTAGGATATATTGTGGTGCTTATGCTTAATCAAGCTCCCTGCTGAAAGAACAGTGGCTGGAGAAGGTGTACAGTTCCCTCCATATTTTGAACATTCTGTGAATTTAAACACATACACACACACACACACATATATGTATATATAATAAAATTTTACTGAAGTCTTTTTAATTGACAATAAACAATATAAAAGAAACAAATGAAATATGATAGAATAGCAAATAAGAAAAAAAGAAAGTGGGAAGAAAAAGAAATAAAAAAAAGAAGAAAACAATATCTTTTTGAGAGTGGTTATAAGTGTATTTATGTTTTACTCTCTCCTTCTAAGGTTACATATAATTTATTTATTTCCAAAAGCTATGATTTCTAATCTTCAATCCCATAAATCACAAGTGCATTTTTTTTCTTTTTTCAGAAAGTCCATAGCAGTTTCCAGTCAGTGATAGATGTAGTTGTTCATCTTTTTCTAATGGGACAAGTTAATTTTGCCATCTCTGTTAGATCTGTCAATATATACATTTTCCTCAATATATACGTTTTTAGTTGCATTTTTTGTTGGGAGAATAAAACAGTAACCTTTTCAAGAGGTAAATTAGATATTTTACTCCTTCATATATTCATTCATTCATTCATTCATTCATTGTTTGCTTGTTTGTTTATTTGTTTGTTCATATTCATTAGCCACCCTTTTCCTCCCTATTAGTAGTATAAAGCATAGAAAATACCAGTGTTCTAGAAAAAGTGATGTCTAAATCAGGTTTTTATAGCTGGCCAGCATTTCTAAACAATCAGAAAGCAGAGTTGCAAGACACTGTTTTGTGAGTGATGGTATCTACTATTTTCCACTTTTCTATGGAGAACTCATTGATGAGCTGCGTTGCTTGCTCAAAAACTGAGAAATATTTCTGTGTAAGAACAATTGGAGATGCTCACTTTGATGTGGGTGAAAAATCATGTACTATATAGCAATAGACATTTGCATTCATCTAAGTACATCTATGGAATACTCATAGCTGAACTCTTAAATTAAGGAACTCTTTGCCTATTTCCCACGTTTGTCCTCTTCTGATTTAATAATGCTGCAGCTATTTACTTCTGGTGATAACTAGAAAAACATTGTTTTTGCAGAGTTTGCTCATGCAGATGCCATTGAGTCATTTTTGCAGAATGTCTTGTCATGGAATATAGTAATTATGTGTCAACTAATCCCATTTTGTTAGAACTCAATACTAAATCAAAGGATAACACAATTGTTAAGATCAGAGGAATGGGCTTGTAGAAAATGATTTTCTCTTATTCGCTGTGGAATATATATGATTGTTTATTCTTTTTGAGGTTTGTTCTTAGTAGGCTGAAACAATTGTTAAATGTAAACATTCAAAAGATCTGTTTTTATTTTAATATGTGATATAAATGATGAAGGCAGCTTTCTGCTCATGTGCAGAAGACTGATCCTTCAAGAAAATCTGAAGTTAGAATAAGGCTATTAGACCCAAACAGAGGTGGTCAGGGGCATTAAGTACCTGGGGGTGCAGATAACTAACAATCTGAACTGGTGTCTCCATACGTCATCCTTAGTGAAGCGTGCAAATCAGCATCTGCATTTCCTGCATCGAATGAGAACACATCTTTCTCCTTCTGTCCTGGCCACTTTTTAACTGAGGCACAATTGAGAGCATTTTAACAAACTGTATCACTGTTTGATTTGGTGGCAGCAGTGCCTCAGATAGAAAGTCCATACAGAGAGTGGTAAGGACAGCTGAGAACATTATAGAAAGCTCGCTTCCTGTTATTCAGGATACTGCTTATCAGCACTATGTGCTTAGAGCTCAAAGCATTGTTAGAGACCACACACACCCACTTCATGGTCTATTTCTGTTGCTCCCTTCTAGGAGGAGGTTTAAAGTATTTCTAGCAGGACTACCAGACTCTGTAATAGCTTTGTTCCCTATGCCATCCATCTGGTAAACTCGCAAAAAACTCATTTTTCTTGCCATATACATGTATACATCCGAAATAGACTGTGATGTTTCTCTGTGTCATGTAATATATGTGGGTATATGCATAATTTAGTATTTATTTCATGTTTATGTAGTATATATTGGAGGTGGTGACCCTTTGAGAGCTGTATGCAATGAAATTTCATTTTAATGTATGCCAATTAGTGTACATTCAAAGTGACAATAAAGTTATTCTAAATTCTAAGGTCTCCTTTTATTAAAAACTATTATAATGGACTGAATTGCTTTTTATTTATTGGTGTACTTAGCATCTATTAGCTTCTTTATATCTGAGAAGAAAATGTTTAATTCATAAAAACAGTCTGGATAATATAAAATGAATTTGGAAAGGAGACTTGGATAATTCTGCATTACAAAACCAGTGGCTTCAGATTTCAAGAGAAGGCTGTTTTGATCTCAAAACTAGTTTAATTCCAAAAAAATCTTTTAGTATATTAGCAGATTGAGTACATTTAGGGGTATTAGTGCATGTGGTTCGATTATTTTTGTTCTTTGTTTGTTTGGGGTTAGACATCAATGCTATGATTAAAGTAGTTCTTCAGAAGAAATTGTAGTGTAAAGATATCACCGTAATGTTAAATTGTATTTTAGAAATTTGGAACCTTTCTATTTAAAAAGAGATTTGGAAATATTGTGCCTGGATTGATTACTCATTTCTGGA